>NC_087260.1:17852200-19322200 GCF_037042905.1 Lytechinus pictus
TGCGCCCTCTGCAAGGAATATACTGCCCTTCCGGACTCTGGTGTTCGAGGACTGAGACTCGACTTCAGAGCTACCCGATTAGTAGAAGCACTTCAAGAACAGGAAACCCGAGAACGCAAACTTGCTAGTTCGGCACATCGCTGCGAGGCATGCGGATGCACTGAATCTGGAGAAACTGCTTCTACGGACTCACCATTTACCTACTGCAGAGAATGCTGCCAGGTCCTCTGCCAACGCTGCTCCGCGGCTCATGCTGGTTTGCGACTGACCCAATCACACACGGTCGCTAAAATATCTGACTTGCTCAATGGGAAAGTCACCATCCAGAGCAAGGATCACTCCATGCTATGCCCGAAGCATGCTGACGAAAAACTGAAGATTTTCTGCGTGACCTGTCTTGAGCCCATTTGCCATGATTGCACCCTGATAGATCATAACCGAGAGCAGGGTCACCAGCTCCAATTCCTGAAGGATTTTATTCCAACCATTCGTGAAGAGCTAAGCTCACGTACAGAAGAGGTTACAGAAAAATCCGGGGAGTTCTCGGAATTTCTCAACTTGGTTGATGACTTGGAAACCCATATCATAGACAAGACTAAGACAACCAGCAAAAGCATACAGAATGCCGTTGTCGACTACAGCAGCAGGGTTGAAGAAGTGCATTTTCAAATGGAGAAGGTGGCTTGTGATTATCTAGGTGAAAAGACAAAGCAATTGAACCAATTGAGGAAGAAGACGCATCACATTAAGTCACTAGCGGAAAAGAGTTTATCACTGACGAAGCAAATCCTAGAGAATGAGCAGGATCTTGTCGGCTTGGCCTCTATGTATAAAAGTCTTAGAGAAGCCATGGACAGAGCCTTAGCTGAAAAACCCGATGAGCAGAAGCTGAAAAATATAAGGAAATCCATCGATCGTCTGCACTATCACGTAACACCTCTCGAGGCAAAAATCGGTAAGGTGTCCATAGGATGTAGCTGCAGAGAGCGCAGTTCGTCGAGTGTGGCTTGTAAGAATGGTCCAAAAGATGTTCTGTTTACGCGGGATGGAAGAATGTCGGCCATTGTCCAAGCTGAATGCATTGGAGGGAGACCAGAGACAGTTTATGTCAAGACCGGTACTGAGACACTTTACAAACTTGACACGCGAGATGCAGGGAAGAGATACGAAGGCTACTACAGCAGCAGTAGACAATCCTATTCGGCCACCGTTAGGGGAATTTATGATGCCAAGGATGTTAAATGTCCCGCTGTGTTCGCAGCTATCAAACAGACAGCAACCAGCTTCCCAAACTGTACCTCGTTCAGTTGGACCCGATGGCTTCCAACTCTGCAGTACGACAGCATCAGGTGTTTTACTGCTCTGTCAGATCATCGCTTCGTCATTGCGACCACTGATGCAAAGCTGTACGTCCTCGGGGATGCTCTAGGCGAGCTATCTCATGATTTACCAGTGAAACGAAGTATCTCGGGCTTGGCAACAGACAACGAGGACAACATCTACATCACTGATCGCGACAACCACAAGATCTATATCCTGCGGTCCGATGGCAACCTGAAGAAAACATTGACCGTTGATGATATCTCCCCAACCTGCATCGCCGTCCCTCACATGGGGCCAGAGGTCATTGCAGTTGCACATGAACCAGCCACAGTATCCGTCCTAGACCATTACGGGAATTCACTGTGTTCCATCCACAACGAGCAATGGAAGAAGGTGGCCATCGGGTGTGACGCTGACCGGTTGCTTTACATCCTATGGTCCGACAGAAACAACAAGAAGACGCTACAGCGATACACCTTTCAGGGAATGCAGGTGGATACCCTGTTTGAGAAGGAATCGCACAGCTACACCGATCTTGTCCTAGCAGTATCACCTACAGGAGCTTGCGCGGCTGCAGTGGTCACAACTACCGGTGTTGATGGAAAAGTGGCTACTGTAGCACCAAGAGAAAAACCATCCCCTGAAGTGCTCCCATAGGCGTATTCATAAAAGCAGACTGCAAAAGTCGTGTGGCTTCATCCAATGATTTATCAAGGAACATGGGTCAAACACTTAATTCTCTATCAAAATACAAAAAAAAATTTATGAAGGGAGATTTTAAAGAAAAGGGAACTATGTGAACATTTCAGATTAATGCATTTTGACTGAAAAGATACAAACATGATATATCACTGCAGATTAAAGAATTTACATTGTAGGTGCCTATGTTTCATAAATCAGTGGTTGAAGTCTGACGACTGTATCCAAAACTTAATTGCTTTTATGGATATCATCCATGGGAGTCCGAAGAATTAATTATATTTTATATTTTGTTTGGATAAAAACGATAATATATACATGTACTTTTACTGCAAGAATATTATTTGCAACGACACGACTAGGCTAGACCATTTGCAAATATTCAATAACCTTGAGACTATAGTTTCCACTTTACCACTTCACCTCGGTAGAAGGCGCCAAAATAGTGAAGACGGTCCCGGGGGCATTATGCCGTTTTGACCACTGCAAGTCGTCAGCGCTGACAGTCACACCAACAAAACCGATTCCAAACCGACCGATTGTACGTCACTGGAAATAACGTAATATCTTTGATCGGACGAGAGTGGTTTCGTAGGTGAGACTGTGAAATTGATGTTGATTGTCTATACGGAAATATGGATAGCTTTTCAAGGGAATCTGCGATGTTACATATATTGGTTGAACAAGAACATTTGGTACAGTGTTCCTTCAATGAATTTGATGATTTTTGTTTTATGTGTTTTATTGAATAAAGGGCGTAATTAAAAAGTTTGGAAGTGATCAGAAGAAAGTATAATTTTCTTGGGAATCAACTTTTTTCATAAACTAAGGGGTTAGGATTTTAATTATGTATTCTTAGATCAATCTGATGATGGTATACCATTTATACGAAACTGCATAGGTCTATTAGATATGCAACTTCTAATTTTATTTAGGACATGCATTCTTGAGTTAGATCAATGTCGGAGGAGAAAATGAACAAAATCAGCATTTAGTGTCTCTCTTTTCTCATACTGTTGCTTTCAATGTAGTACGCATAATGTAATATTGATACATCTGTTATGAATTGTCTAAATGCAAACATTTATTGTACTAAACCCAATTGTCTCGTTCTACCTCTTCTTTCTCAAACTTTCCCTTGCAAACAAGTCTACTAAATTAACACTTGTTATTCTATATAGGTCTAGTAATTAGTGTTCACCTATCTAGTCAGTGTAATCAGTTCTTGATATCTTGGTAAAAAAACAATATGCTCTCCAAGAAATACACTTAAGTAAATTAACTGCTTGGAAGTTATTCGCAATGGAAAAAAATATGAAGGACAAATTTCTTTATGGATTTTCCAAGAATTACTCTCATGTATGTGCGGGAAAATATCAAAAATTGGCATGCGCTTTTCCAATTGTATGATGTTGTCAAACTTAGAAAATGTGTTGGTACATTGTGTCAAATATTGAATGTTTTCTGACTGAAAATTTCATATAACTGTATACATTTCATCAAATATGAATTCAATTTGGGGTTGAGCTTCAGCTTGCGTTTTGGCGTAGTTCAGGAGAAACAAACTTTTTGCTTCCTTTGCAAATCTTTGTCATACAATTTCTGTTAATATGAAATAACAATAATTCGTGCTTAAGTGTCATTAGCCCTCATAAATGGTCTTCATTATGCTTTCATCTTGTTGAAGAAACAAATAATTCCCTAGCACAGTAACAAGTTTCTGATGAGAATAGGCCTATAGGACCTCCATTGTGTATTAAGGTGTACGTTTAATGTCATTTCATTACGCTCCAGGAAGTCCCATTAATCGTCGATATGACTATGAATTTCGTGTTTTCATTTTCATGTATATGGCAGGCAGCCGATTTAGGGACGGTTTATGACATTTAGTTGCAATTCATTATAATTAATTATAACATCATTCAGTTCGTTTGGCTTTACTTGAGTATTACCATTAAGCACATTATCTATGTTACTGGCAGACTGGTTTAACTAATTATTTTGATTGCGTTTGATGCCTGTGCCAGTTTGTACACAAAAACAACCTTAACGTTCGGCCAAAATTCAAATGGTATTTTAAGCAATTTCATTTTGTAAAATGATCAGAGCAGTTCTACGTTGGTACGAAGTTGATCTCGTACTTTGAGATTTATTAATGGTCTTCCAACTTTAATGAGGATATACAGTATTGAGTTTGATATTTTGAAATATTTTCGTGATTTTGTTGCAGTGTTTGTGCTGTTCTGGGGAGCAATTCATGGCACAGAAGATCGGTCATTTTCACGGACAATAAGCTAAATGCAAATCCTTGCATCTGATTGGCTAAGAACTAAATAGTCATTGAAAATCATTGATTATTTGCTTCATGAAAAACTCCCCCGGGCAGGATTAAAATATATTTGCCTGATGTACTACTGTATATCATTGTCCGCCACCCCCCCCCCCCCCCCTTTATGCAACATACATAATCCATCTTATACCAAAGACATAATGCTTTAATGAATAGGCATGTGTGTAAATGGGTTCTCGGAATATCACCTTAACTATGAACTGAAAAAGTGCCTTTTAATAAGGAATTGGTCTCTCAATAGGTTTTCAATGTGTGGCCTGGATTATGCCTCTTCCCGGGGAGTGTTTCATCAACATTTTTGTCGTTGTCAGGTCTGACAACTTTCCTTGATTCTGATTGGCTTAGAGGTACCGTTACCATAGTAACTGTCGGATAAAACAGTACTTGCCGGATGAAACTTCTGACAGGTCCTTCCATGAAACGCTCCCCTGAAGACCACTCAATCTTTTTAGAAGAAAGAAGTGTCATAATTACAGCATCATAAATGCATACTATGTATGACTTAATTAAGCATTTCATCTAAAGAAACAGCTTTCACTCCTTTTCCAATAATTTAGGTTTTTAAATCTCTCAAACCGTTCAACGAAAACACGCCTCAAGCTCGTGTTGCTAGATAACTAGGTATAAACCCAAACTGGGTATCTCCATATTTGTTCTGAATACACTAATACTGTATCATTCGTAATTATATAAGAAAATATTCTGACAAGCTAAATACATAACTGACTTTTCAGAGTGGAATTGACTTCTGTTAAAGAGTGGAAATTATATTCTCTCACCTTTGATAAGTCCTTCATGAAAAACTGGGGGGATTTAATCTTACCGCTGGAGGGTGACCCCCCCCCCCCCCCCTTCACCAAAATCAAGTACCCGTACAGTCTTTTGAACATTCTACGCAATTAGGATTTGGGGTATCTTATTTCTATTCGATTGAGATGTTTTAAATTTATAACCTTTTTTAATTCGTCCCTAACATGTGTCATATATCGATTAAGACTGTAGTTCTGAATATGTTAAACATTTCAAAACTCAAATATTAAGATTTATTAATCTATGTTCCTTTTATTCACTGTACCAATCTCAGATTCCATAAGTAAACATTTCATTCTGTCATTAAGGACCTCTATTTCTAAATTAATAAACAACACTCCTCTTCATTATTTCATCGTTTGTTTGTGTCTTCATTTTTTATAAATCATTTTATTCATCTTCCGTTTCATTGTGTTATTTAATGTCCAATACCTCCTCCACCCCCCCCCCTTCTCTCTCTCTCTCTTTTATGTCTATCTCATTTGCTCTTATTCTGTCTCTTTTACACTCAATCACCATGCATCCATCCAACTACACACACATACAAACACTTGAGAGAGGAGGGGGGGACAAAATGAGGAGTACGAGATAATGACAGTGTGCACTATTCCTACTCAAGTGAGTTAAAAGAACAAGAAGATTGAAACTCTACATAAAGTCATTTATTTTGTCATAGATTTGGGATGTTAAAAAAATCAGTAAGGTCAGATAGTTAAAAAAAAATGCAATGTAACATTAAACTTTATATTCAATTGATTTGCCCTTTCAGTCTTACAAATACTAATAAATGTTTACTATCTTTTTCTATATCCGTCTCTCTTCTTTCTCATTTTCCTACTACCCCCATCCTCCTTCATAAATACTTAGTTCTATGTGTTTCACCTTTTCCAGCACTCTCTGAACATTATAATTCCATTCCTCTCTTTTTCCATCTCTCACTCTTTCGCTCTTTCCATATGTTCTTTCTTCTACTTTTCTTATCTCTTCCTACTCACTCCCTTCATGTCTATCTCTTTTTCTTCCTATCTTTCCACTTCCCTACTCAAAATCTCATTCTCTCCAAACATAAACAAATCTATCTTCTCTCTCTTCTCTTCAAAAGTTAACAAATGTCAACATACTGAAAAAACATAAATGCAACGAGACAATGTAGATCATGTTTAGTTTCTTATATGTTTTATAAATGCCATATTGGATAATTTTGCTGTGTGATGATGTTCAAGTATCCATAAGAATAATGCTTTAATACTGTTTAATTTAATAATTGAATGAAATGATATTTCGCATGCCATAAGGAATCATCATTCAGAAATAATTGATTAACCGAGAGATCAACTCATAATCACATTATTAATGCAAATTAGTTATAACTCTAAATTCCATTTACTTCCATGTTTTGAATACTGATAACAAATGGTTATTAGATATGATTTAGGTACAAGATTTGCATGAGGTAGAAAAAAGTTCCAGTCAACAAGACATGCCCAAGCGGAATGGAGTTTCTCTCTTTTGCCAAATGTGAAATCTCCTTTCAAAGATAAGAACATTCGCTATTTGTGTAGTAAACACCTCAAATTTTAGCGAAAATAGGAACAATAATCAAACTTTCAGATATAAATCCAGAGGCAAAATCTCTCCAAGATTCAAGATATCTGTAGCAGCAGCACGAAGCAGGCCCCACACATATTGCATCTGTAAAAGCACAATGAATTGAATCATATTGTGACATAGCAATGGTACATTTTGGATTGTACGTGTGCAAACGGTACGTCTCACATTCAGCATCCCATTTGCTTGCATTAGAAGTAGGCATTGTACAACATAAATAAATAAATATAATACTACCATTAGTATGTTACATGTCGGCTCAAGTAATGAAGACAAAACAGAACAGAAACTTCAAACATTTCCAAACTTCAGTGCTGGTTATATTAACATTCTCAACTTATACATGCTTTACATGTATGTCTCCTTCTGGTCTCGTCACATATTGCACGTAAGAATGAATATTCATGATTTTGTGTCAATCATCATTTAGCAGCGCTCAAGGCAGCTGATTTCCACAGCAGTTTTCCTGAACCCCACAATGGTTCCTCTATGCAAACATGGTCATATCAAAAGAGAAAAATTGCTCAACATATCTGTCAAGTTCTAACACTGGGTGATGATGGAATCACACTTGATGATTTTGCTAAAGCTATTTTTTGAAGCACCACAGATCATAAGTATGATTATCTTATTGCAGTTTGCCCAGGGGATCCATCAGCAGATCCAAGCTCCTGGGATGACTCTGAAAGCCAACCAAAACAACACTTCTTCAATTCTATTAATGCCTACCTTTGCAGCCTGACCTGGAAGAGATAATGGCCATCTAAATCTGGAGAGGTGGTCTTGCATCCAAGAATGCAAGATCACTGTCATGCCATCAGAGGCTAAGACCAATAATATTGTTCTTCCCAAATTTCCACCGTTTGTTTGACTTCAGCCAACTCATACAGCTTGACCCTATGGGAGGTAACAGCCATCTTGTCCTGTCCACTACATCCAGGATTGAAAGAGGACTGTCATATGACTATGATCTTGTTCTTCTCATCTTCCTATTAAAACCATAATAATGACCAATGCAAATTTTAGCAGCAATGCTCTGCAAGAGATGATGGCCATCTCTTTCTGGAGAAGCTGTCCTTATCCCGAGAAAGAAGGACCACTTTCATGCAGTCAGAGACCAAGGTCGGGGATCAGGCTCTTCTTCTTTGTCCACCATGTGCTTGACTGATGGCAATGTTGGCAGCCTGACCAATAGAGCATCTCATTCTGAACAGGTTGTCTCCTCCATCCAAGATAACAAGATGACTGACATCCCATCAAAGGCTTTGATCTTGACCTTGTTCTTCTTGTCTTTCCATTCCAGACCATCTCCATCCAAAGCCCTCATGATGATTTGGCCCTTCGATCAACAAAGATCTTCTCTTTGGACAGCGTTCCAAGGAGATTCTTGGTCACAGATCTGAAATTCAAATTGAAATTTAAAGCTTTGGTTGGTCAAGAAATACATAATGGTCAAATATAGGCTGATGTGAGAATGTGGCATTGCCTCCACAGGAGACTTGATAACTCAGTAGTCAGAGCACCAACCATGCAAGCCAGGGTCCCCAGTTCAAATTCCATTCGGAATGGTGTAATTTCCTTATATTTTATTTCTATTCGTTATTTTCAATCCTACCAATTATGGTATGACTTTAACTTGAGAGTAAAGTGGTTAAATTCCATAGAGAAAAAAAGTTGCAATCCAAGTATTTTGTGGGCAAGAAGATGTGTCCATGAGAGGATTCAGATGAATCCTGCCCATTTGTTCATAAGCAAAGGGATCTGCCGTGTGACTGAATTGAAGAATACAAACAACTCCTCGTTAACATTGCCTTTATGGGGGAATTAAAGCCTTCTAATGCTTTGGCAAAAGCGCAGTAATATGAATCATACTCGAGTATCATCTAACAATCTAATCTTTCAAAGGCTTATTGAATATCAATTCATGCTTAGATTCTTCCTAAAAATTTGAATTTCACATTGAGGATACCTTGGGTACTCTCTCAGTGATGTAATAATAATAAAAATAATCAGTTCTTGTATAGCGCATATCAAATTATGATTATAATGTATATGCGCTTCCAAAGGACTTGGATATTATTACGACTATAGTTTGGAAGCCGTAATTACTTACAGCGCACACACATATCAAGGAATTAATTTGTAGCAGGTTACCATATACGTATACCTCACCTGGGTCGAGTGCAGCACAATATAGATAAATTCCTTGCTGAAGGAAACAACGCCATGGCAGGGAATCAAACCCACGTCCCTCGGATTGAAAGACGAGAGTCATAACCACTAGACCAATTACATTAAAAAACACCCTTTGAATATTTATCTTACAAAGTTACAAAAAACATAATCGTAAAAGGGGAGATAATTCAAACTTGAAAGATTTTCAAAGTACCTCATAGCATACTGTGGAACTGCCGATGAGAAGAGGACATAGAACTGAAAACCTCCCGAGTTGAGAGCGTAAGTCTTGTAGTCATCACCACACATGTAAGTCTCCTCTGCAGTATGTGGAAGGGATTTGTAGGCCTCGCCAGATGAATCTACACAAGAAAAGAAATTGAGATTTGATGAATTAAAAACTCTTTATCATTCATGTATGTTCAATTAAATCTAACAATGCTGAACTACAGGTTTCTTTGCCTAAACTGATTGCACTGGGACTAATGTTACAGATGTCTATTCGAATTGGGATGAATATGACTTAGAAGAGGTATATAACATATGTTTGGCATAATCTGGTCTCCACACTTGGGAAAATAACGGACTTATGGAAGGTCAACTTGTGCCAGTTTACCATGCCTAATGTACATAGATGGCCCATATGGCCAACCAGTATATGGCAATTTGCTTGGGAAATTAAAGGAAAACAATGATTGCAAAACAATGATACAGTACACTGTATGAAACTTCTATATTAACAATGCACCGAATAGGATTAGATTTCCAATGCAGCCAGACCAGGTGAATAAGTGCCATTTCAAAAGTTTGTGAGGACTAGGGTCAAGAGAAGTGAGACGACATTGGAGACAGAAAATGACCCTGGTAGGGTGAAGCTTAAAAGCAATTTTTGAACAGATTCTTGGAAAAATGGAAGCTCAGGTGAGAAGACTCATAAATACTACAAAGAAATTAATATATGGGACCACATATTGATGTGTACAAATAATATGATCAGTTTTGCTGAAGAAATCTTATTAAGAGGGGAAAAATTAAGGGGAAAAATTAAGGAGAAGTAGAATAAGAATTGGGAGGAGGAAGAGAATGAAATATTGATGAGAAGAAAAAGAAGGAGAATAACCACCCATTCTCCTCTTCAAACGGCAGCACCACTTGCTTCTTACCCTGCCTCTCTGGACTGATGGAAGGCGGGAAGAGTCCTCCAGCGACAGTACGGTAGAACGAAGTGAGGATCTCTCTCCGGGCGTACGGTGGCAGGGGCTTCAGCTCGGCCGCGCCCCCTGCGATCAGTGGAAGATGCATGGATGACAGGCACTTGTGCTGATCGGTATTCAATAAAACATACCTATACATGAAAGATAAAAAAAGAACATGTCTGATAACGGATCAAACATCATATAAGTTCTAGCTGCGCTGTTCAATGGCAATCTTAACAACTTTGATAACCGTGCTGCACCCTCCCCCCCCCCCCGACCAAATCTGTGAATTGCAGATTGGTCTCACCCCACTTAATTCTATTTTGTCGACAACCAGACTGTCTTATCATTATTTTGTCTAACTGTTATTTAGTCCATTCACCAATGTGTCTAATATTCGGTGACTATACCCATTTCTTATGAATCGACTTGGTCTTACAACAAGAGATTAATTGTTCATTAACCAAATATCAATTTAATAAAGAAAAAAAATAAGTAGAGAAAGTTGAAATTAGAGCTGGGTATTTGACTACATGAGAATTAGACTAAGTGATTCATTGATTAGTGTAGACCACACAGCAGGGAGACCAGATGGACTTAGCCCATATTTTAGAATATATGAGAAGCCAACCAACTGCTAGTAGACCAAATGAATATAAACCCCAAAACAATATCACCACAAAACACCTAAATTTTCACACAGATTAGGCTAACAAATTAATTCTACAATCACACAAACAAAACCAAAGTCTCAAACCGACTGATGGTATGTTGTTGGAAATAAGATGATAGATCCGGATGGTATGCATATGGAGTTGTTTAGCAAGTGCAGCTGAGACATAACATATTGACAAAACAGGCTTCCTGGAAAGAGTTAAGACCATATATGTGTGTAATTACCCCAAGATCCCAGCATCAAGAGGGATTGTTCTTGGAATGTTGGATGGGGGCGCCCTTTGGATTGCCCGGAGAGCTTCGTGGTGCGACCTCCACGATGGCTCGATGAGTTGTTCCTCTGCTTCGGATAGGGTAGGGTTCGCGTAGCACAGCACACTAACTACAACACCAGGTAAGAGGTGGATGCTCAACAGTCTATGAGGATCCTGAAACATATCAAAAACAGAATTGCTCAATCTATGTCACACAAAATGTTTGTATAAAAAAAAAATGTTTAGATCTCATATGGGGCCCAGTCCTCTGATATCAGGCAAATAGGACAGGGTTCACACTTGGCTATGACACTAGTCCTCCATATCCTCTTTTGTTTCTTCATCTCCTCCTTCTGCTACTTCTCCTCTCCTTGTCCTTCTCTAGACACCCCTTCCTCCTCCCTTCTTCTCCTACTCTTCCTCCTACCTTTCTGCATTCACTCCATCACTCCTCACTTCATTCATCTCTTCATCCTTTCTTCCCTCCAGCATTCCTTCCTTCCATCAACCTTGCATCAATCCTTCCATTCTTCCTTTTCTTCATCCCTTCCTTCCTCATTTTCATCCTTTTTCTTCCCCTTCTTATTTCTGTCTGTCGTAATTCCATCCTTCTATTTTTTTTTCACTGTTGTCCTTTCTCTCTCCCCTCCTCAACCTTACTTCCCCTTCTTCCTGTCTACCCTTCATCTTCCTCACTCTCCATTTCCTTTTCTTCTTCTAACAGTTCTTTCAACTTGCCATTATCATTAAGCTTTGATATAAAATGAAGCCTAATTGGACACTTTCACACAATCTTTTTTTTTTTAATGGCTTACCTTAGGGCTAGCGTGAGGCAGATAGATGGGAACATCACTGGATGTCCCAACGGGCAGAGACTGGATGAATTTGGCCACTAGCATCATCTCTTGACCACTGAGTGACCACCAGTTGGACGTAGCAACGACCAGCTTGCCATCAGCATGAAGACAACCGAATGTACTATCTGCACTGGTGACAAAGGCCTCCAAAGGATCCTTGTTAGAAAAAAATAGTAACAAACAAGCAAAAAATTAAATTCCTCATTTTTACCCTAATAAGAAAAAATAGTTAGGGAGAAGTGCTCCTACATTTCTGTACTGACTTACATGTATGTGTGAAAATCTGATTGACACATCATTCATACATGAGTGAACATACATTAAAAGCAAAATGTGTTTTCAAAAGTCACAGGAAATAATTTCTTATTCCAAAATAAAAGTGAATAATACAATTTTTTCCTTTATCTATATGTGTGTAGTTAACCATGACATGGCTAGAATGTCTTACATGAATATTCATAAAACATTTGAAGTAACATGAAATGATCCATAGAAATATCCATCTTCCATATTTTATCCATAAATTTAACAGATTAACAATTAATTTTTGTAGAAAGAATGAGCATTTTTTTTAATGTGTTCACTTATTAAACTGGTAAAAATGAAAAAGGGTAAATTGATTGATCATTATTATTAACAGAACATAATCATATACCAATAATATAATTTTTCCAATTTCCCTATCACAAATGACCCAAGTAACCGTTGTGGCTTTTGAAATGCCCCACTGTTGACATTTATCTAAACATTTGTTCACGTATCCATCTTAGGTACTGCATTTCCTTTCCCCTTTTTATTGATCCCATTTCTATTTTTCATTTCCTCGACCCCTCTTGGGGCTTGCAATCCCTGTGGGGGGAGGCGGTTAGTTCATCTGCCCTCCACCTCCCCCCCCCCCAAAGAAATAACATAATTGATCAAAGCTTTACCAGTAACGTAGTATTCTCTGGTGAGATAAGGACATCTACTGATGAAGTCAGAGCTCCAAACATGTCAGACTCCTGAAGAAGTACATCGATAACAGGATAGCATACCTGATATAAAGACAATTTCCAGAATTTGGGTGAACATGAGAGGACTATTAAACTTATTACAGAGTGGTTACGATCAAAACTCTGTTCAGGGGCCACCATTCTATAGCAGCCACCTGCCTATAGCGACCACTAAAACGGATTCCCATGGAGGCAGATTGCGTGGATAAAAACCTCTCTATAGCAGCCATCTCCCTATAGTGACCAGTAAAACCAATTCCCATGGAGGCAAAATGAATGTATATGTCTATGGCAGCCACCTGTCTATAATGCCACTAAAGCTTATTCCCACTGAGGCAATTTATGTGTATAAGAAATTGTTTTTAAGCAGCCACTTGTTGTCTTTAAAGGCCAGTTGTTTGTTTTTGTTTTTTCTATTTTTTTTTTTTTGGGGGGGGGGGTTCCTTTCAGTAGACATTATATGCAGGTTACACTATACTCAAACTTTTTATAAAAGTTCAGGTGTTGAAAGATGCTCAAACATGCCAATCAATGATGACATAGTTACCCGCTTGAAGCAAAAAAAATTGTTTGCTGTGACACAAAAGCATACATGAAGTGTTCGCTCAGTTGGTTATTTTTTGTACTTGCAATTATCAAGATTAAAAAGTTATCAAAATAACCTTAATACTTGACAAAATCCTGCCGAGTCATTTGGACAGAACACATAAATAAATGTACGGGACTACATGCACACTGTGAGCCGACTGTTTTACCTGTGAGGGCACTTGAGAGGGCACTTGTTGAGCAATCCTTTAAAGAAGAGCATGATGTATCCTGAATAAACTGTTCAACTTAAAATTTCATGAAAAGAATTTGAAAGCTAGCTGAAATATCATTTTTAAGACTCACCTTTATTTCTCGGCGGAGTTTTTCTACATTCCTGATACTCACAAGGGTATCCAGCCCTATGAACATAACCTGCAGCCGAAAGAAAGGACAAATGATATGAGATAACATGGATGTTTGTAAGTATTATCATCATATCTGAATGGGTCCATTAAGACAGAATATCTCCTTTAAGACAAAAAGATATTCCTGTAGAATCCTAATTATTACAAGGGTATACAGCCCTACGAACATAACCTGAAACAACCATTTTTTTTACAACCATATATAAGTAATTACCGACGCATGGCAAATTTACCAGATGCATGGCTGGTCATGCGTCGGTAATTCCATATGCATGTTGCCATTCTATAATAAACCCTATGTGGATGTCACCAGGTGAACTACAAGCAGTAGTACTTACCATTGAATGAAATATGTGGTTGAGAAGTGTATTGTAATGTACATCACAGCTTCCATCGTTGCTGGTCACCAAAACCAAGGTTACACTGTAGAATGAACAAGAAAATTAATTAATAATCGCGGCTGCCACCGACGTACTGCATTGCATCATCGACAGGATATCGGTAATGCCTTCACTGGCAAAACATACTGTAATATGCAAGTGCAACAGAAGGGATAACCATGTCCTAGAAGTTGCGTTGCAAATCTCAAATTGCCTTATAACAATTGCAGTGTAGACATCAATGTGTCGACGCAAGAACTTTTAATATGGTGTTAAAAATCGTTTTGAAAAAATACATTAATATAAAGGAGAAAGAGTAAAATATATATATATATATATATATACACATACTCCATGAATATGCCTTGCTAGTTGCTACAGTTCATAAAAGACCTAATTTTGCAACATAAAAAACCTAATTTTGCAACATAAGGAACACAATTTATAAGGAAAATCTATAAAATATATTATTTTAAAAGTCAATTGATTTACTTTTGTTCATTACATAAACATATTGTGT
Organism: Lytechinus pictus; assembly: GCF_037042905.1. Lineage (NCBI taxonomy): Eukaryota > Metazoa > Echinodermata > Echinoidea > Temnopleuroida > Toxopneustidae > Lytechinus > Lytechinus pictus. The sequence goes on from NC_087260.1 coordinate 17,866,993, forward strand.
ATATACATGTAAGTAGTAAACCCAATAAAATGGGACCACAAAACTATAAAGGTCATAACTTTCGTTTCCCTTGAATAGTTTTCCAGATTAAAATGTTTATAATAGTGGCGTATTCATGAAGACAACCTGGGGGGTGCTTCAAAAAGAGTTGCACTTAAATGCCTAGTTGCATTCGGTATATACATGTACGCTGTAAAGCATGACCGCAATAGTCAGAGGATGCGCACTATAGCATATTGATGTATAAGATTGCCATGTTGCATACCATGTATGTGTCAGCATTTAATTGCAACTCTAATTCATACTTAAATCTTTGTGAAACACCCCTGCTCTTTAAGGCCTAGGTTGGGTGGTCTTTATGTATAGGTTTCACTGTATTTGACCTTTGACCTCAATGGTCAATGTAGCTACCTGTCATGGAACACCTGCCAGATGACCTTGGCCTCTTCAGTGGTTGTACTTTCCAGCTTTACCCCATGGTTCTGGGCAAACATCTGAACGCCGTAGAGCATGCCTTGTTCAGCAAAAGCAAGCTGTTCAATGTAGAGAAAAAAGAATAACACTGATAAGACATTTTCAAGATTGAATCATTGGATTCTGAATGCCATCAAAGATAGGAATACTAACTTAATGGATGATTTCATTTTTGTTGGTGATACATGTAGTTGGATATTAACACCATTCAAAGCTTTTAAGACTGGAGTTGCAATGGTCAATGGACTTCTTCAAAGAGCTGTCTATTTTAATATTAGGAAACATGAGTCAAAGGAAACAGAATCCGAGAGTCAGGTCAGTGAGGAAACTGAACACTCAGGAGTTTAGATATTTGTTCCAGGCATCCATTTAATACTGATGCCATTCCAAAACCAATAACAAATGAATCTTGAATAAACATGTTGCAAATTTAAGCTGAAGGAAATATCCTGGTACTTGAAAAAAATGTCCAAGAAAAGACTGATATCTGATCTCCTGAAGAAGAAGTCAACATCATAGAAGATATCTGTACAATTCATCGAAAATTGAAGGATGTAGAGCAGTACTTTAGCAGGAATTTTTTCTGTGACTATACAGAATCAAAGAGTGGCCACAGGAGGCCACAGATGCAATGTCACTCAACCTGGGGAATAATTATTTTCAATTAAATTAATCATAAACCACATGACATTGATTGTAATCGTGTAGGGTCCTCCAAATCAACATGTAAATGACTGAAAATTGCTCCCACCAAGAGAGTGAAATCATTGTGTTTACAACCTTATGATTAAGAATACTGCACGGAGTCTCCGCTGAGAGTGTGGTCTGATATGCACAGACGATGTCAGGATTCTGTGTTTCACGATAGACCTTCATCAATATAATCGAGGTAAGTGCATAATTTATTTTTTCCCCTTTTATTTTGAGTGCTATTGCAACCCCATTCTACCCCATTTCGGAGAGCATATGTCCGCCTAGTATTAGACGGATCGGACGAGTCCTGGGCTCCGCGGGCCGGTGCTCCCTGGGTTTCTGCTCAAATCATTGAATTTGAATGAGTGAGCCAAGTAAACTTCACATGACTTCATGAATTAAAAACCTAAAAAAATACTCATCATATTTTCTTTCTTGACTTCACTTTGATTTATGAATGGCAGAATGCTTGTCGATCTCCGCATTTACTTTCAAACTTTCACCATTACCGGTATGCCTATGGGCTGGCATTAATAATTTATTTTTCTCCATCTTTCTGCTTTTATTAAAACCAATGCAATGACTCCTCGAAGAGAAATTTCCCTGCTTTTACTATCTATTATATATTGTTGATGTTGTCCTTTGTTTTGGGCCTATTCCAATGCCACGTCCTAGCTTTATTTTAGCTAGTCTTCTCACTCAGTCTCAGATCATGATCACACAGTCACAGTAACCAATTAAAAATCATTGACTTGGGACACACGAAAATTAAGGAGTGGGACCGAAGCCAAATACAAATACTGTACGACAAGGCTCAAACTAACATTCTTTGGTAAAATTCATATCTGTGGAAAAATCTTACGGATTTTACATCTCCTTTGGTTCGTGTAAAAAGTGGAACTCCTCCTTCGTTTGTAAGACACACCAAATGCACTGCCATGGTAGATATACGTCTTGTGAACCAAAATGTTGATAAAATTCGTCTGCGCTGCGTCAAAAAAAAATCTGTCATACACTTGACCGGTGGTATGGTGTCTTTAAACTAGAAAAAAAAAATCACATTTACTATCCCCGGTTTCCTCGTGAATAGGCCGAGGGACATAAATGCTTATATTTTGGCACAATCAGATTCTCCTTCACTCATTCATGCCTTTATCTAATATCATACTGAATATTATTATTTTTCATTCAATTTATTGAGATATTGGATCTCCAGAAAAGTGACATTTGACCCAAATGAAAGTTTTGCCTGCCCATGTTCAAATGCTGTATACAGTGCCGTTAAAAGTGTTCAGAATTCTTCATTATAAGCCATCGAGAGGCAAATAAATTATTAGCTTTAAATGCCTACATCCAAAGTATTATCCAAGGTATTAATAGAAAGATATTTCTTTTATATTCCATCAGTTATACCCACAATTATAGAGGACCTCACAAATATAATAAAAATTATGCCTATTTTTGAGCGCTCGCTCTGGTGAATGACAAAAAATAATCTCCAAGATTTAATGAAAAACATACCATAAATGATTGTAATTTCTGTTTACAAATACAAAATTTTAAAGACATGTTTGGTGTGTGGGTGTGTGTGCATGTGTTATTGTTGCATATGCAGTTATCATACAGATGGTACTAGTATAGCTGCAGAGTGGAAGTGACACACACATATAGGCTTATGTTAAACTTATGTAGATATGTACAAGAATGAAAATGTCATGTATATATAAAAACGGAATCTACTAAAACGATTTATGAGAAATATTTGGGAGATGCCTAAAGGAATTATGTTACTAACTGATCGGAACATCACAAATATTAATGTTAATATTATTATTAATGATAATAATAACAAATAATAATAACAATAATATTAATAATAATAACAATGATAATAATGATAATAATAATAATAATAATAATAATAATAATGATAATAATGATAATATTAATAATAATGATAATAATAATAATAACAATAATAATAAGAATGACAATATTAAAAGCTCTATATAGCACATATCACGTTTTGATTATAATTAACGTCTCTATAATTATGCGCCTCCAACTGAGGAATCGTATAATGTAAGTTATAAATTAATCCAGAAGATAATACGACCAAATAATATTTTCAGAATAATCATGAGAATTATCACAAATATATCACACACAATAAAATTATGATAAAGATACATTGTAAAAACTGTGGTGTTAAAACCGGCACCAGTTGGTGTTAATAGAGGACCACAATCTGAGGTGTTAAATTACACCCTAGAGATTGAACATAAACACCAAAGAGTGCAAATGTAACAACCATAGGTGTGGGGTAATAACACCTATAGGTGTTAAACTAACACTGTCAATTTATAACACCGGTGTAAAATAACTGATGTGGTCCTCTGTGTACACCGGTTAACACCACAGTTTTTGCAGTATATACAAAGGGAATCGGGAAAAGCGTATGGAGAATAAAAGGAACAAAAAAAAGAAGGATGAAATAAGAAAAATATAAAGGCAGATAGAAGTCAGAGAAAGAGAGAGAGATAAAATATGATACTTGCGAAATAAAAACTGAAAATGGAAAAATTTATCTTACATGCGTCTACCAGCATAATTTTTATTGTCGTTTAAAATTGATATTGTTAAGTCCGGCAAATTTGTTGATAGGTTCAGGTGACAATATTCACAAAGGCATTAAATTACCCTCCAATTCAATCAAAATACTAGACGAATCGTTTTCACTGGCGTGTATGAACATTTTGGTGACTTTCTTTGTTTTATTTTAAATCTTGCTATCCACATCATTTCGAATATTTTGCCGTTTTAAGTATCTTTTCCCGTTGGCAATGGTTGGGTGTGACTGACCTATGCAGGGGCCGCGGAAGCGTGTACAAAAACGTAAAAATGACCATAGGATTGTGATTTTTTGCATGGTCAGCCCCCCCCCCACACTTTTGGCTCAGCCCCCCACTTTGAAAACCGTTTCGCGGCCCCTGCTATAAACCCGAGATTGAACGAGTGAAAGATGAATTACTACATAAAATGCGATTATAAAGCAAAATTTAGGGAATTGATTCTTTAGGTCCGCTTTGTTCACATATATAATTTCTCTTTCTTTATTTTATTGGGGAAAAAATAGAATACAAAGTATTCATTACATGCTGGCTGATTCGAGGATCAGGCTTTTGTTGTACAAAGCCAGTTTAATGATGTATAGGCCTACATAATATAAAATTTAAAAAGGCAACATACAGATCGAATTTCAAGGGCAACCTCAAAAGAGATGGCCTCCATAGTTTCTATTACCCTAAGATATACTGGTATGAAACAAGATGAAAATGAAGTAAAGTCTATGCTGATATCATGTATTTAAAAAAAAACATTGCCACGACTAAATCTGGTCGCGCAATTTGTATCTTTGTATCAGCATAAATATATGCTAAGGGTAAAACCATTTTAACCAGGGGGGACCGAAGATTATTTTGATGGAGGAGGGGGCAAGTCGACATGAAGATGACATACTTTTTGTTCTCAATTGAATAATACGTACTTAGTGCATGATGCTGAAAAGTTAGCGAACCCCACCTGAAAATGAACATATTTCAAGTGTTTGTATAAGTTCTGACATGTTGATATTTAATTGTGAAGTCAGTAATTGACATATTACTTTCAATAAAGCTTGTTTCTCTGGGCTCGCCAAACATTGTTGTGTTGTTGTCTACATTCAACACTCAGCATATAAAGGAATGCATTTTCTGGTGGGGGTCACTAACTTTTTAGCACCACTGTATTATGACATGAAAATTAGGAGGGGGTAAGAGCCCAACTTATGACGCCGCCCCTGATTATAACAGTTGAATGACAAGAATTTCTCACATAGTGATTTTAATACCGGTCTGCACATGTGCATGGTGTGTGGGCCCATAGAATTACAGTTCCTATTATATATTTTCTGAACAGGAAACAACTTCGACAACTATAGGTCCCCAATTATATAGGTCCCAAATACCTTAGCGTTGTAGGACAGGGGTGTGAATAGTTACCCCCACTTGAATCCCAGTCCCCTGACTAAGTATGGGTGTTAAATTCGCATTTTGCTATGTCTTTAAAAAAAAATATATCAATATAATTATGCAATCATTATTGTCACACGATTATGGGAACCAGTATACTAAACCTGCATGGAATAAAGGAGATAAACGGGCAAACATCACTGATATTTGAAAAACTATATGATCCAAACAAGGCCAGGGACCGCGGCAGGGGTTTTAAAAGTTGGGGGGCTGGGCCGAAAATGGGGGAGGGAGGTGGCTAACCTATGAAACAAGCACAATCAGATTTACTTATGGGATTTTCTTCACGTTTATTGAAAAAGTGGGAAGGCTACACCCCCACCCCGTGGTTCATCGGCCCCTGTAAACACTTATTATGATCAATGGAAACAGATATCAAATGAAAAACTATCGAGCTTAAAACTAATGAATGAAAAAAAGGAGAACAAAAACGTTATTTTGTTTTAATCATCATGACCCTTAATGGAAAGGACTTGAACGAAATCCCATTATCATGATTAGAACTATAATACTGTATGCCTCGAGTCCATTTAGAAGTTTCCACATGAGCAGCTTTTTAGGTTTGACGAATCAAACGCATACGTGCTCTCTGACACGTACCGTTTGATTAGGCCCCCAGTTTATAGCTTTTAAGCTTTTAGGCTAATCGAAACAACTATTTTAAAAAATAACCCAATAGCGTGGATCTCACATCTCCAACAATTAAGTGTAATCATATGCTTAATACTCAATTGTAAAAAAAAAGAATAGAGAGAAAAAAATAAACGCTTCTTCGTTGACTAAGGGCAAAAATTAGTCTCACGACGTGTGAGTTTCAGAACGTTAGTTTCTTATTAATCATGTTATGTTTATTTTGCTAAATATAAATACAAGCATGTGACGATGGCCAGCTTTGCATTTTCAGTTTAAATATAAAGGTATATTCAAAACATTCGTGTATGTAATATAAAGGTATATTCAAAACATTCGTGTATGTAATACATACACGAATGTTTTGAATATACCTTTATATTTAAACTGAAAATGCAAAAGCTATGAGGATGAAATGTTATGGAGGAAAGAAAGGGCTTGTAATTTGGCTCTTTTCTTTCAAGAGAGTATATTTCCTAGAGAAAATTGAAGTATAGGTATGATTGGATTTTAATTATTTGTCATGTTTTAATATGAGAATAATGTAATTAAATGTTTCGAATTATTTGGAGCCAATTCATTTCCAAATTATTGCAGCATTTAGGCATTGTGACTCTTTTATCATTAAGGTATTTACGAAATATATAGGCCTACCTGTCGGTTTTCGTTTCGATTTTTTTTTTAATTAGCCTAGCACATCACCCGATTGCTCAGTCCACTCTTCCTCCACGTCTTCCACCCCCTCTCTTTCTCTCTCTCTCCGTCCTCTTTTCTTCAAAAGTGTGAGTAATGTTTACATGACGGACGGAGGGATGCATTTTCCACTATTATGTTGGAACAAGAGAACCAATATAGAGAGAGAGAAAAAAAAATAAGAGGAAGAGAAAAAGAGAACCTTGGGGTACAAGTTTGACGCCATGAATTACTAGCGTTTGTACATTGTTATTGTGAAGTGAGTGTGACCGGATTGTTTTTTCGCAGGTAGGTATTTCTGCCACAAATATTTATGACGTATAGGGGCATACAACAAAGAGATATCATTGAAGTATTAGTTTTTATATTGGGAAATACCTTTGGTATAAGCTGGTCATACGTCCAAGGTGAACAGTCGACAGGAATAAGCAACCCGCGCCAGCAGTGTGCAAGACAGCAGAAACAGTGTTTAAGTAAGTAATTATAGTGTACCTACAGTAAATCTACTTGATTGATCGAATGGTTCAAAGCTTCATTGACTAATCATGGAGTCATTTGTTGCTAATGTATATGTTAACCGAAATGTTATGGTACTGTAGGTTACAGGACTATTAATTTGATGTCCGAAGCTTCGAATGTAAATGACCTGAAGTAATTGTTGTAGCCTGCAAATAACACTGTACTTCCTGTCAATTTCCGTTCATATCATAAGTACTAAAGTATATAGACCTACATGGAAATTGATACAAAATACATTATACTGAATCAAGTAAAATCTACTATATCAAGTATAAAGATCCTGTTGTTCCGGTGCCTTCTTGCCACTACGTTATTGTCTTTTAAACTAATGGGGTTTTTTTATCTTGATGCTACTATATTTCAATTTATATTTTCATTGGGATACAAAGTTGTTCGGGTTTTTCAAACCTTTTTAATTTTGTATCCCTTGACATGTTTTAGTTTGTATGTTTTATTTGTTTCAATTGATTAAAAAAATACGTTGTTATCTCGATGGTATCGTGATTTGAAGGGGCATCCCCCCAAAAAAAACTTTTAGTAGTAGTAGTAGTAATAGTACTAATAGTTTCACATTTTGAAACTGTTATCATACAATATTTCGCCCAATTTCAGGACATAATAATGCTTAAAGAAATATTTTGTCATGTATTTAATATCCACATTTTGTGATCAAATAAAATTGGAAATATTCGCGATTTTCCAGTTTTTCCATGAAACAGGTCGCCACCAAAGTCTACATTGCACCATGGTATTCTTCTTATGCCTAACTTCTTTAGAAATTGGAATCTACAAAAATTAATTCACGTTTCGTTGTCACTCCATCCTCTTTTACTTATTACCTATACAGTGCGTATAAAAGAACGGGACAGTTTTGAAAAGTCTATAAAATATTTGTTTCAAATTATTTTATCTATATTTTGATGAATGCTCGAGATGTTATCTTTGAAATGCTATGTAAAAAAATAAATTTTGTTCATGCTTGAGCGAAGATGGGACGTTTTTGTCGGGGGTTCAAAAAGAGGCTTGCGCAAAAATGGCAGAAATGAGAAATTAAATTTATTTATTTACCTGAATTATTTTGATTTTCATTTAAACTTCTTTTACCTTTGAATTTTCCTTCATAAGTAAGAAAAGTAAACTTTTTGTCAACCCAAGTAAGAAGATTTGTATTATCAATTGGGAGAATTTGTAATTATTCAAATCCTTTTATTTTGTGAAACAAATTATGTTATGGTACCTATAAAAGACATGAATCCTATTGAATCCTTCACCAAGTTTATGTGCTTGACAGGACAAACAGGAAAGGATTCATGTCTTTCAACGGCAATGGTGTATTAAGTCAATTTTGAAGGAGCAAGATACGGCAGATCGGGTCAAATGTATTAAAAAGTTGTGAAGCCATCAAGGAAATATTTCCACTTTTTTTATTAAAATATAAAATTTTGTGATTTTGACATAAATATTCAGAAAATGATATCATATTTCGCTTTCTATGTTTTCTGTTATTTTCCTTCCACTTTTTTTTTCTTGGTCATGATTTTTTTTTGGGGGGGGGCACCTTAAGCCCCCACCCATCAGTATGCCACTGTTCAAAGGAACCATAACCTTTGTAGCACACAATCAAAGGATTTGGAGAAAAATCACGCTCTCCCATACTTCGGTTAAAAAAAAATGTTCTTGCCTAAAGAAGGAATATTCAAAGCTAAAAGGAACAACAGAACAATTCAAGCAAATAAGTATATTTGGAAATGAATTTTGAACGCATAATTCGAAAATTATGGCAAAGATAATGAAAATGTTAAGAGGAAGTCTGCTGATTAGCAAGAAGTCCAACCATCATATTTATCATTTTATGCCATTTTGGCGCAAGCCTCCTTTTTAACCCCAGACAAAACATTCTGTGTTCGCTCAAGCATGAACGAAACTAAATCATTTTAATGGCATTTGAAGGATAAGACTTCAGAGCACCTATTGACACCAAAATGTAGAGATCATAATTTGAAACAAAAAATGTATAGACTTTTCGAATCTGTCCCGTTTTTTAATACGCACTATATACATGTATATGATTTCATCTTGAAATTCAATCCTACATCATTTCATGTCACCTGTTAAAGCTTTATGAACATCCGTTTCATTTAATTCTGATTCCTTTCTGAAGGTGGTTCTTGTCGTGGGACTTTTTTCAATCTCAAAGCTGTACGTAGCCTCGTACCTCGTTCCCACTCAAGATTCGTACCACGATGTAAACCATGGTCTGCATCGTGGAGCAATCGTACTGATCGTGTCAGATCTTGAGGTCATTCGTAGCGATCGTCGTGATTGTGAAATAAATTTTGGACGGCTCAAAATCTTTCGCGATCGATCAGCCACAAAAGGCCAATCGTAGTGGATCGAACGACAGTGGGATAGAAGTATAAGTTTGAAAGTAGATTTCAGATTTTACTATATTGAGTGCTGAGGAATGTTGATCGACTTTGTGGAATATTTTACAAGCAAAAGTTTAAGTTCATGTTCAAGCTCAAGTTTATTTTTGTTCCGTTTCCATCATATACATCGTTTACATAAGCAAATACAGATACAAAACATCATATACATCGTTTACATAAACAAATACAGATATAAAACATCATATACATAGACGAATACAAATACTGAACATATCAAATATGAATACCCTCTAGCGATTATTTCAATCCGCAATAATGAACCTATTTAGTATTATATCAAATATAATTACAAAGCAACTGCAGATAAATCGTAAAAGATTAAACAATAGTAATTCCTATTTAGGCCTAAGGGGGATTTCAAGTTGAATTGATTCAGCATCATCATTTAATCAATTACAAATAACATAGAAGCATGTGAGAGGATGAGGCATACCCTAGTAAAAAAACACATGCAGTGCTTGAGATTTTTTTTACTTGGCTTTTCATTGCAGACTTATCTTTGAACATTTTTAATTGGCTCCAACTATACGTGTCATGCTCATGCGCAAACAGGGAGTAGTTCTGCGCAAAGGCACAAAGCAATATTTCTGCCAAAAATACCGCTTGTCGCAAGTTTGTACGCTGCATATTTAAGCCACCGCACAGGCACAGACATGCAACTTATTGATTACTTTTTTTCACTTAGAAATAACCACAACAACATGACGAGCATGATGACTTTACGAACCGTCTTGATGACGATGACGACTATGCTGGACCTCATCGCAGGGAAGACGACATCGATACCGCTCCCGGGAACCACTTTAATTACCTTTCCGCCACCATCTTTTTCTCCTGATGAAGGACATTTTTTCCCCTTTTCGACGCCCCCAACCATGTCAACAGGCATGACAACACGTAAGTAAGAGCAATTTAATCTACCGTATCTACCATGTCCACATTTGCTTTTATTCTAAGCCCTGGGAAGCCAAAATGCAACACATTTTTCAAGTAGACCATGTAGACGATCAAAATAGATTTGACACTAAAATCAAACTGCCTTGAATACTAAAATGAAAAAAAAATATTGTGCTCAACTATCAATGCATGGGACGATAGCCCGATAAACACAAGAAGAATAAAGTGTAAACTATTGTCGTTCATGTGGTTTAATTTATACTATTAATGCTTGAACTAGCTATCGATGGCCGTGTTTTTGCTCTTGTGAATGCCTCAGGTGGAAAGAAGATTTAAAAAAAAAACTTATTACATAAATCCAGGTTTTGGAAAGATTTTGACTTGTCAAAGATTGTCTCTGCTTGGACTACCAATGGTCATGTTTTTTTTTTTTGCTCTTGTTAGATTATAAATTGTGAATTGACCCTGATGGACTCATTCTTATTTTTTCCCTTTATCTTTAGATCTGCCTTTTTTGTATTGTAACTCATTTTAATGGCTTTATTATGTGTGTTGCATGTGTAGCAGGCAAATTTCTAACCAAAGCTCATGTGATATACAAAATAATGTATGCATGTCTTGCCATAAAGTTGTTTCTGAATACCTTTTTGTGAATCAAATTCTGTTGACTGTAAATAGTCACTGGCGTAAATCCCGGGGGGATGGGGGGATATATCCCCCCACTTTTCGAGGAGGGGGGGGGGATGGCCTGTACAAACATCCCCCACTTTTTACGAAAGAAATGAAAAAAAAATCACAAGAGATAATTGTTTTATTGGTGAAAATTCTTCCAAAAATACCGCTTAACAAATAAAATAATATTATTGAATCATTAAATGCAAATAAAGAGCCAGTTCACCATTTCCAAACGAAATACTTATGTCCTTATTATAACATTGAAGAGATACACCCGTTTCTTCCAATTCATCAATGTTGGGGTCTTTGGGAAGGGATTAAGACGGAATGTCAAAATTTTTTGAATGTAATCTCTAATAAAACCATTAAACCATCATGGGGTAAAAAAGATAATAATATTGGAGGGGTATTTGCCATATGGACATACAGTGGCGTAACTACGGGGGACATGGGGGGCACATCCCCCCCCCCCCATCGGCTGACCAAAAAAAAACGGGGAAAGGGGGAAAAGGAGAAAAGGGGGAGAAAGGAAGAGAAACGTAGTGGGAAAGAAGAAAATATTATTCATTATAATGTTATATAATATTATAATTATGTTAAGTTACATTACATAAGAAACATTTTTATCATAACTTTATGAAACATAATTTTCCCAGGGCCTAAGTACGTCTTCATTGTTCCTGGTGCTCGCATCGTCTGTTTAACGAGATATATAATCCTGTTGTACTAAAACATCCCGTTTTCAAGTCAATATAAACCAAATATATTTCCTAGCACTTGAGTTATCATTTCATGACTCAAAAGTGATTGCCCCATGTTAAGGTCTTCGTATATATGAAACATTTTCTGTCCGTGATAACGTTCGCATTAATTAGTGGATTGGTGAGATATGTCTGCTCTTCATGAATTCCTAAAATCTGTCCTTAAAATGTCCCTTCTTCTGATCTGAATATCAAAAATTTTCAGCTCGCGCTTCGCGCTCGCATCATTTGGTTAATGAAATACGTATGGTCCTAGTTGATTCCTACAAAGTAAACCTTAGAATGCCCAACTTCAGGTCTGAATTATCTAAGTTTTCAGCTCGCGCTTCGCGCTCGCATTGTTAAGCGAGACAGGTACCTATCATGATTACACAAATTTGATTATAATGTCCCTTTTTAGGTGTGAATATAAAAAAAATTCAGCTCGCGCTTCGCGCTCGCATTATTTGATCAGTGAGATACATATCCGTTTAATGACATTGTCCTTAAAATGTCTCTATTAGGTCACTCACTCAGTCATTCAAAAATTTTGCTGGTGCCCCCCCCCCCAATGCCGTGACCCACGGTACGCCACTGTGGACATATCAATGACAATTCCTTGCATATCTAAAAACATGATTGCAAAAAATGCCAAAATATTTCAGTCATCCCCCCACCCATCAACACGGATTTACGCCAGTGGTAAATACTATGTTCCAACTGAATTCAATATCTTATGTAACTCTTTGAAAGCAAATATTACATTCGCATTTGTTCACTTTAATTGTTATAGTCTCAAATTCTTTTTTTGAAAATGTCCAAACATTTCTTTAAAGTTGCAAATGTAATTTCACAGTTATTGGTGTCAGTGAAACATGGCTTAATGAAAGAGAGAATTCTTTTTAGTTACCTAATTATACTTTTCACAATATCAGTCGCCAAAATAGACGAGGAGGTGGAGTAGATGTTTATATTCAGAATGATATTAATTCTATAAGAGGGTTTGACCTAGAAATATAAAAGAAAGATATTCTTTTTTTATAATATTATACATGAAAATAAAGAATGTTTCTTATTAGGTGACTTTAATGTTAATTTATTAGAAGTCTCGCCTTATATGAATAGATTTACTGATACAATGTCATCTCACACTTTTTCACCTTTAATATCAAAAGCAACCAGAATAACTTTTACTTCTGCCACTCTTCTGGATGACATTTTTACACTCAATCCTTCTAGGCTACTTAAATCTTGAATATTTGTAACAGATATAAGTGATAATTTTCCTGTTTTCGATTTTGCAAATTTCCACTGCACTCAAGCACCATCCCATATTTTCAAACGCATTATTAATGAAAGGTCTATATGTTAGAGTTCGTATCACTTTTGTCTGGAGTTTATTGGAGTGATGTATATTTACACTATGATGCTTCAGATAGATTCTACTGTTTTTTAGACAAATATATCTCTATATATTACAAATGTTTTCCCTTTAAAAATTGGAACAAATAATAAACTTAATCCCAAGCCTTGGTTTAATACTTTTCTTAAACAAATGTGTAATGAAAAATATTCCCTTTTTCGTAAATTTAAAAGAAATCCTACAGCTTATCGGGAAAAAACATACAAACAGTATAGAAAATAAAGTGATTTCGGAAATTCGGAAAAGAAAACTTAAATATTACCCTAAGCAATTTCAGAGTGCTCAAGGAAATATTTAAAATACTTGGAAAGTGATAAATAACGTTTTGAATTTCAATGAATCTAAAAAAAAATCAACACAGTGTGAAGCTATTGAAGTTGATGGTTCTATGATTGTAGATTAATTAGTTATTGCAGATAAATTTAATGATTCTATTTAGTTCAATAGTAGAAAAGATTGTCAATGAAATACCTAATTGCAATGAAAATTTCAACAGTTTCTTGCCAAATCAGTGTCCCAATACAATGTTTTTTCAACCCATATCATATACAAATATTTTTAACATGACCTTAAGCATGTTAAGGATTGAAAGAGTTCATGTCACAATGGTCTTGACGTCAAAGTCTTTGAGAAGTCCATTTATTTTATCCTAGATCCATTATGTAATGTTCTCAATCTTTCCCTTGAACAAATGTATTTCCCAACTGTTCGAAAATTGCTAGGGTTGTTCCTATATTCAAAAAGACATCGGTATATTTTGAATAACTATAGACCCATTTCTATACTTTCTGTTTTCTCTAAACTTTTGGTGGAGAAATTAGTATACAACAGAATTTTTACTTTTATTTCGAAAAATGATATATCATATCATCGTCAATTTGGTTTCAGACAAGTACTTTCTACACATATGGCATTATTAGAATTCACAAATAAAATATCGGAAGCTTTTGAAAGATAGAGAATTTCTTATAGGCATATTTTTAGATCTTTCCAAAGCTTTCGATTGCATTAACCACCAAATTTTATTACAAAAATTGCAATGTAATGGAATCCGAGGTACATTTTTGAAATGGTTCTATAGTTATTTAAGCAATCGAAAACAATACACAAATTTTGACGTTTTTAATTCAAATTTATTAAATATTAATATAGGCGTTCCGCAAGGTTCGGTCCTCGTACCCCTTCTCTTTATATTATTTATCAATGATCTTCATTCTGTGTCACATCATTTGTTTTCAAAAATTTTTGCTGATGATACTAATTTTTTTATATCTGGCAAAAATAGTAGAGAAATCATTAGAATTCTTGATTCCGAGTTGACAAATATACATGGTTCTCGTGCAATAAGTTAATGATAAATCTTAATAAGACTTGTGATATAATGTATATATGGAAGTATATATACATAATTACAAAATCAAGAATTTAACTCAGACTAAATTTTTAGGTTAAGTCATAGATGATAAATTAAGTTGGAAAGAACATGTTAATGATACTTGTTGTAAAATGTCAAAATATATTGGTGCAATGTATCGTCTTAAACAATTTAAACCAAAACAAATACTGTTAACTTTATATAATACTATTGCCTTACATTACTTACTGTAACATTGTATGGGGCCATATTATGCCAAATATTTTTCCAATAGAATAACTATACTCCAAAAACGTGCAATTAGAATTATAAGCAATACTCACCCTCTTTCACCAACTGCTTCTCTTTTTTGTCAATACAGAATTTTGAGAGCTACAGAAATATGTGAAATCCTAACAGTTTTATGTTTCTTTCCTTTAAAAATCTTGCCTGACACTTTCAATAATATATCTTTATCTGACAACTCGACTCGCAGATATGAAACTAGGTCATCTGTTACATGTAGTATGCGTCTCCCTTTATTTAGATATATATTTTTCTCATACAACTATAAAATATTCAGGACCTAAATGTTGGAACAGTGTACCATACAATTTGAAAGCTTGTAACACACTTGCATCATTTAAACGTAACTATAAATTATGTATTCTGAAAAGATTCACATTTACAACTTAGAATGCCTGCTTAGGGGGGGGGGGTCCTTTTTTAAATACTTATTTGTGATTGTTTTGATGTTTTTTTATATCTATCTTTTTTAACCATATGACTCAGGGAGCAACCTCGATAGGTTTTTGACCTTTGTTGCTCCCCCACATTCTAGACATATTATATTTTTTTGTATATTTTGTACTTCGCTTTTTATTCTGCTTTGTATTCTGATGTTATGTGATTTTCCTCTGTAATGGTGTCTTTGACATCTTTTATGTACGAATGTGGAAATAAATTTTATGAACTTTACTTTTATGAACTATTGTCCAGAAAATATTAACATTAAAAAGGAAGGTGATAGTAGCTTAGAGTTCATACGGTCACAAAGTAAGAATTCCACATCAAAAGAACTATAATCCGTTTCCCCTCAGTTAAAAATCAGTCGCCTTAAGCTACTTTTTTTCTATTTCCAATACAGGGCATAGACAAACACAAGGAGTTGCAGCTCCATTTGATCTCAATCCTTACCGTACAACAAAAGCCCCGCCTTATTCTCCAAGAACTAAACTCGTCATCGGGTGTCCTCATGGCTTCGATCAGATCTCAACCCCTTGCCGATCACCAGAGAACGAGCAGCAACATTGGCCGGAATGCGACAGTGCAACTCTACACATACTGCAGAGATTCAGTGTGGACGGGTACGAATCATGTTTGGAAGCTGCTCTAGCCATCCTTGGAAACCTGGGACCCTATGCCATCAGTGAATGGAATGAAACAACTGCTCTCAGGTACCAAGTTGCTACCACAAATTGGTGGGGCTTGACCAATGTCACAAACGAACATCTTCTGCAGGATAGAATAGCAACTGCACTAGAAGAAGAGCTTAGTAATGTTTGGAGTAGTCGTTGTGCAGATTTCATCGAGTACTGGGTGACATGTTCACTAAAAACTGATCGCAATGACTCGATTTCCACCACGCCTTCAGCGGCGGACTGTCACGAAGAATATGTCGTTGGTGACCCAGACGCTTTTACGCCAGTCTGGCATAATGGATCGTTCCTTTTCTTCTTCAATGGAACTTACATTACACCAACTTGGTGGAGTGACAGATCGACATATGACGTTGTTGAGTCAACCTCACCCGATTACATTCGCCATGATAAAACACGAGAACTGAGAGTGTGTGGTATACAAAAGCCAATGATCAACTGCGACATCTTCATATCGGAGGATGAATATCTTGTAGAAGACGTTGGTAATTCGACGGCTATCATCTATAATGGTACAGAATATCAGGAAGACTTGTTTGAATACGTGTCCAACAACTCCGTAAGAATCTGCATTATTCATGATAATTTTTCTACTGTCGAGGAACAAGTAGAAGAAGGTACGACAATAAAACCAGTCAATATCCAGTTAATCTATAGCCATGTCCTGTTCGCGATATCAACATTATGTCTGATTTTATTGGTCGGAACGTACCTGATATTTTCTGAACTTCGGAATTTCCAGGGATGCGCCATACTAACCTTTGCTGTAACTTTTCTGATTTCCCAAATTTGCCTGCAGTATGTTGCTCCTTACGCACGTCGCACAACGGCTCTATGTCAGGGTGTGGCGGTTCTTGCGCATTTTACGCTTCTGTGTGCTTTTGCCTGGATGACTCTTCTTGCATTTGACCTTTTCCGAAGCTTCAAAGGAACCCAGACCCGCACACACCACAGCCCCAACAGTCGCCTCAAACGCTATGCTCGATATTCACTGGTTGGTTGGGGTGTTCCACTTCTTCTAGTAATTGTCTCCCTCGGGCTGCATTTCACGGAAAACGATATATTCCCGCTCGAGTACGGATCGGGGAGAAACTGTTGGGTGTATCCAGTTCTTGCCAACATTATATTTTTCATCAGTCCAATCGTGCTGTCCTTGGTTGCCAATGTCGTCCTCTTCATCCTCACTGTGGTAAGTATTTGCAGGACGACCAAGATGACCAGGAGTGCTCTTCAACAGGACAGATCACACAGGAATGTGATATCCGAATTGCTCATCTATTTCAAGGTAACATCATTTACATGATTGTAATAAATCGTAACTATGCAATATAACAGAATCATAATTACTTGCAGTCCCGGCCACATTAAAGTGATACAAAGACTTGGGACCACTGAAGTCAGTTTTAAGAGCCGTTTTCACAGAGCCTATGAACATCTTTTGAAAGTAATTGTTGCAAGGACGTAAATGCGAAAAATGGCAAAGTCCAACATAATTATGCAGCAAACACATCCGAAAGGTGCATAATGACTACGCCATTTTTTTACTTTCGCGTCCTTTCAAAACGGTCTTTTTCCCGGAGAAAATCATATTAAATTACTGATTAATATATACTCTAACTGCATTTCTGTCATTGCAATCTCTCGACTATAATTTTTTGCTGTATTTCCTTACCGTATGAGTATACCCATTAGTCAAGTACTTCCAGTCATTCAATATTACACAAGATGGATTTCCCTAACCCTTTCCCTCGACTACGTCCTGCATATCTAACCACTTTGGTACGTTTCTCCTCGTTCTGCCTCTTTCTACTGATCTGCACATTTTATTTTCTATGTTCATGCATCTTTGTTTGTTATTCCTTCATCTTCCTATCGTCATCTTCCTCCTCCTTTTTCTGTCTCTCTTACGGTTACCATTCCCGTCCTCTTCCTTTTCTTCTCCAACCTCTTTCGTCTTTTCTGATATATTTCTATCCCTAACTGTTGCACACTCATTTCCTCTATACAGATATCTTGTTTGATGGGATTCAGCTGGTTGTTTGGTCTGATAGCCGCCCTGGGTACGACGCCAGCTCTCTGGTACATATTCATAACGGTAAATGGTCTCCAAGGCATTTCGGTCTTTGTCTCCTTCGGCCTCAATGCCAGGGTAAGAAAATTATGGAGGAAAAGGATGGCACCAGCAACGTCAGGGTCGAGCAGTGGTAGCTCCAACAAGACAAAGAAGACCAGTTCTGTGTAGTGGACTTTCTGGCAACAAACTACCAACCTTCCTGAAATACATCAGTGGACGAGCTTAAGAAGCTTCTGTAAATGTTGAAGGCTTGTTTATTTCGTTTACGAACTTTCGGACTTCTATTGCATGTAGTTCTTATGAAATGTTTTCACCGTTGAAAGGACAACAAGTATCCTGAATTATACCCAGTACTTGAAGCAAGTTGTGAGACCTTTCCTCACCTTAAGGAAAGGCCAGTATACCAAATACACTATTGACTGGATTTAAACATGGGTAATACCAATGCCAAAACATTGCTAAGCTAGTCGGCAACGGATTACCGAACCGCAGTCTACAGTTAGGTGAGAAATTCGCATTTTAAGATTCAATAAAAATGGATCCGTTCCTGTAGAGTTTGTATATCACGGAGATGTCTTTTTCAGGCATGTCATGTGCATCCATATTTCAAAACAAAATGAGATGAGGGCATCAAGCATTTAATTCTGTTTGTGTCGCCCGAAACGTATGGAATAGTTTGCCCTTTGAATAAACAACTTCAAATAAACACTAAAAACTCTTCTTTACATCTACTACATCATGATTTTTGTAGAGCATAATTTTGAATAGATACGCTCTGTAATTTACATGTTCTAGAGAATTTTTGACGTCACATGCAAGCAACTCCTGTCTAATTTGATTCCATTTCACGAAATCAAATTTGTAATATTTCATGACGGTATAATTATTTGTCATATATTTATGTATGAAATAATATGATACTACGAGCAATTAAATCATTCGACTTTCTGTCAGTTGTACTGGGGAGCTCCGAACATTCGTGTGTAATTCTTCGACGGATTTACGTCAAATTTCATTCCTGCTTTTGTTTAACCCAACTAGACGTCCGCGTACACTTCCCCTCGAGCAAGACATACAAGGAACTTTTTGTAAATATATATTTATATTATAAAGTAAGAATGTGAAAGAAGAAAAGTTTACACTATAGCGGAGCTTGAGATAATCTGCTTTTCAGAAATGAAACTATTAGATAGCTGTTTCTTGTTCACAACTTTAGAATCACCTGAGCAACTCAGAATCTGAAATATTTTTAATCACTGTTGGTTGCCTTTTGTGTATGGTTTACATAGGAGCTTTGTCAAGTTCTTTTGTCTATTCATGTTTAACATCGGTATTGCGTTCCTCATAATTTCAACAAAAACAAGTCAATCTTGTTCCTATGTACTACGATGGTTTACGTGTCCTCAATACCGAAACTCTTTATTTCTTGGATCAAAATTTATCCAACCATAGATAGGCCCTATATAATCTAGAATAATATTGATGAGGGCTCTGTAAAATCTACTGTACAATCAAAGATATGATATGCTATTTCAAGTTGTGAATTTGTCCATAATTATGACGTAATTCATTAACAGATCGATAGCCTACCGGTGAGCTAACTCATAGGCCTATAGGACATGTGATTTATATTCATTGAATTGTCGTTTTTATGGTTCGCCATGATCGAATCTATATACAGTGCGTCCCAGAAAAAACGAAACCGAGATTTATCGATGATTTATCATAACTTAATCACAAATACAACAGGGAAGTGACCTACCATTGTAAAGCTTGGAATCTCTTCTTTCATCTGAAATTACTTATAGATTATTTCTCATTCACGCATGAGTGAGAAAAGCAATTTGAAGAGGGGATACCAAAAAGTCAATTGGCGGGCTGTATCTGGATTTCAAAATGAAAACCACATTTCTGAAATGTTCAATATCTGCCCTTTAATTTGATACGTCAACTACAGAAAATGGTCTGGAAATAACAAAGTTCTGCCTATTTGAAATAAAGCTTGAATTTCAATAATTTCATAAAATGAAGAGATTTTACAGGCTAGCGTTCCGAGTCACTCGACAGTCCGTTTTGTTGAAGATCAGCCATGCAACTCTTTTGTTAACCGTGCGATAGCTACTGTGGGAAACCGGTGAAAACACGTTTATTTAATGAAATTATGGAAATACAAGCATTGTTTCAAGGGAACATAATATTTTTACATCTTAACCATTTTCTATGAGTAAGGTATCAAATAAAAGAGCAGATATTGAACTTTATAGGAATATCATTTTCTTTTTGAAATTCAGATACCCCCCGCCAAATGAATTTTTGGTATCCTTTCTTCAAATTGTTTTTGCTCACTCATGCGTGAATTTGAAATTCAGATACCCCCCGCCAAATGAATTTTTGGTATCCTTTCTTCAAATTGTTTTTGCTCACTCATGCGTGAATGAGAAACAATCTAAGTAATTTCAGATGAAAGAGGAGATTCTAAGCTTTACAATGGTAGGTCACTTGTCTATTGTATTCGTGATTAAGTTATGATAAATCATCGATAAATCTCGGTTTCGTTTTTTCTGGGACGCACTGTACAGTAGGTAGATTATAGTAAATCACGCCAGTGAATATATCTGGTCCTATTCTGATTTTTTTTTTTAACTGAAATAAAAGTTAAAAAAAAGAAAATTTGTTCATTTAATTTTAGTTTTCATTATTTTTATTCTATAATAACATATTCATTCAGGATAAAAAAAAAAAGAACATTAATCAGCCAATGTGTGTGCTATATCATGGTCCTGACGATAAAAATCTACAATAAGCAAAACATCAAGTAAAAACAATAATATGACAATAAAGAAATTACAAATATATCAAAATATAAAAGTTTATAACATGATCTGACCTAAAATTACAAACAAGAGAAAGCAAAAAGAAAGAAGAAAGACGGAAGAGAGAGAGAGAAGGGGCGGAATAAAAAGAGGTCACTCAACACAGTCATGGTCGATACAATGTATGTAATGATATTAAAATTATAACAGAATTAAAATGTTGGCACTTGTACATTCGTTTAAAATTCAATTCAATTCATTTATTTTCTCTTTCAATCTTTTTACATTTACAATGATAGTCAATATACATATTTACAAAATAAAACATTTAATTTTTTTTATAATACAATAATATCATAAAATCGAAAGGGAATGAGACCAACTAAAAAGCAGAGCTTGTAGGGTGAAGGCCCCCTTTTATAAGTACATTTTATGAATAAAAAAATAAGATAAAATAAAGAAATAAACAATATATATATATATATATATATATAAAGTGAATAAAAAATAAACAAATAAAAATAAATAAATAATAATAAAGATGAATGATTCAGTATACACTGTATACAGAAATTATAAAACGATTAAACATATGCAAGCGATTTGGTATTTTGAATTTTAAATGGCAAATTATTCCAAACCATGCTACCAGCATACTTAAAGCCCAGCTCACACTATGCGATTCGTTGCGATCCGAATTTTAGAGAAATCATAACATTTGACAGAACATTCAAACCAATAAAATATTGGCGATCCGAGGTCAGAATAGTTGTAGGACTACTGAAATAAAAATTCAAGTTAGTTCCAGCCTCAATATATAGGAATAAAAGCAAATTCAATTCCAAATCGTAGTAACGTCATCATCGGCTGCGACTTGAAGCCGATTTGGACTTTACTCCGACAACAGGGCCTGCCGCAAAGCAAAATTTTGATTTCATTATTCCTAACATTATGCCAAACTTTAAACAAAGTATTTTGTTCCTTTTTGGAACTTTCATATTTAATGCAGAATGTGATTTATTAAAAAAAATAATGTCGTATCGGATGCACAGTGTGGGACGGGCTTAAAACAGCTCTTAACAGTATGAAGGTGATTTCACACTGTGTTGTATACTATGAACACACTTTGGCACACTTATTTACAGTAGGATAATACAAGTTAAAAAGTCATCACGTCTATTTCAAGGGATTGCAATTTTTTTAGAATTACTAGTACTAAAGCCATTTACATTGATCAGTGCCTGTATACATACGTCCACAACTCTTTTTTCTGTAGTCTTAAAAGAGTAAAGTTGTAAAGAAGCAAGAGCAGTTTTCCCCATAACAGAACAGGAATAATGGTGCACTTATATACTTTATTCAAAACTTCAGTGCTCAGCGATAATCAATTTTCATCCATGTAAATATCTCATAATTAAAAGATTGAATGAGCATCCAAGGATAGATTGTAATCTATTACAATGCATAAAGATATTTATTTGTTCATTTATTTCATTATTAACATGTCCCTTTAAATCAAGTTCGTTATTTATCCGTACGTTAAAGTAAAATATATTAAGACAAAATAAAGAAGAAACAACGATAACATCTACCCGTTTCTTGCAGCACCTCCCTCCCATTCTCCCTCTCTTCCAATGCAGTACCCCCCCCCCCTCTCACCCCCCCCTCCCTCCCCCACTCTCTCTCTCTCTCTCTTTCTCTGTCTACCTTATATAAAAGTATGAGTAATGGAAAGATTACAATGTAAGTCCATTGTTCCCGTTCACTTTGAGCATGCTGAATAATCAGAGCCTTAATGTGGTTACAGAGACTCTAAAAGCACTGAGTAAAATTTTACCCAATACTGGGTAGAAAGGGAACATGCATGTTTGCTGGATATATTTTGTTTACCCCATATTGGGCAAAATGCATGTTTTAAGGGTAAATTTCAACGCAACATTGCGTAAAATTTACAAAATATTTGGTATCTTTTTACCCAACCAACGTGCATGTTCCCATTTTACCCAATATTGGGTAAACTTTTTTAAGAGTGTAGAGATCAGGGGAGAGAGCCTTGACCATGTTTTGATTAATTATCGATTTATTTCATTTCTTCATTAAACATCAGAGATGAGTATACAATAATAATATTAGATTTGTATAGCGCACGTATCCACCTTGCTATAGGTGCTCAAGGCACTCCTATATTACCCCGGCTAAGCTAGTCTACCGATTCCGGTGCGCACAGATAAGTATACAAATTACAACATAACAATTACAAAGGTAATATATAACAAATCAATAATACAATAATCGTAATATCAGTAACAAAAATGAGCATCAAGAACATTCATTCACCAGAATGATTATTTTAAAGGAATGCAGAAGTCCGCCATTGTGAGCAATCGAGCTTGATAATGATGGCGTTCCGGTAAAAAAGCCTTTATAGCTCATCGTATATTCTCATTGTGAAGTAAGCGTGAATGGATTATTTTCGCAGGTAGTTATTTTTGCAATAAATATTCATGACGTAGGGCCTATATGGCCTATAAAATAGGACTATATAGTTGAACAAGGAAATACCTTCAGGAGTATGACCAGACGTACAGATCGGACATTAGGAATAAGCAACATTATCTGCAGTGTGAGAAAAGGTAATATTTTTGTAAATTTGAAGTTTATAAAGTACTCCTATATAAACCCTAAACTCACAAATTACTTGTGTGTTGAAAAGGTTCTCGTTGACAATAACCCATAAGCGAGATTTTGTTGCAAAGAGTGGCAGAGTCAGGAAGCAATACGAGTATATCTATAAAGAGGACTGTACTCAACGGAGGAACAAGAAAGAAGAAGAAATGTGAGTGGAGAAGGTTCCACGCGAGGTTTATATTCAGCTCATTTTTATATTTTTAAAGCAAAAAAAATGTAATAATAACATAATAATAATATAGGTATATTTACCCAGGGAAGCCACTTCAGTTCTGAAAACTGTTATCCTATAGCGGGTTCTGCTATTATTATTACCACGGCTTTAGCTGGGCTGCCTCGGCGCTCAAGCATTCAAGGAATTTCTTCCTACCGGGTACCCATTCACTATACCTGGGTTGAGTGCAGCGCAATGACTGTTTCATACATATAAAATACATTTATATAAATTGAGCAAATAAGTGAATACGTTTTATTTTTCGCATTATTTCATTTTTGTGAAACATGTACCAAGTAAAATGTATATAGACAATGTCGGATAACGGTAAAAAGGTATTATGGCTTATAGCGTTTGATTGCTAGTTCATACTCTAAAATGAAAATTAATTTTTTGAATTGAATTTCTTCAACAATGAAGTGCCAAACTCATTCTCTATTTCCAAAAAGTGGGGAATTAACTTTATCCATCTGACTTTATTTTCCGTTACTTTGTGTAATATCTCTACTTTGTAGTAATTGGCAATTTACCATTCTGGTTTATTTCCAATTCGTCTAATGCCAATTCTTCCAATTGCCAACTCGTCTACTCTCATTTGGTGTACCATCAGTTCGTCCACTCACTACATGGTCTGCTTTCATTTAGTCTTATGCCATTTCGTCTAATAACAAGTTGGTCCAATCGCCATTTAGTCCATATACAATTTGGTCTAATTGGACTAAGTGTTAAATTGTGCAAAATGAATGAAAATGAAATGGACATTAGGTCATAGACGAAATGACGATTAGACGAAGTGATGATTGGACAAAATAATTAATGGACCAAATGGTTGTTAGACGAAATGTTGATGACGGAATGGCATTAGACTAAATGAAAGTAGACCATGTGGTGAGTGGACGAGTTGGCAGTAGACGAAATGGCAATTTACCATTCTGATTTATATTCGATAAATATTTCAGATACAAGCAATCCTGCATGGTATAACATAAAACTTTATGCCTATGTGACTGTCGTAGGACCACATCGAATAATAGAAAATAACATAATATAATATAATAATACCTCTGATCCGGGCCGCCGATATAACATAATAACCTATACAGATTAGAATAGCCATGTATTTTGTTTAACAACTGAGTTGACAAAAAGCTGTTATAAGCTTTACAAATTACAACGGACTTATTACCAAACTTTTCTATTGTTACAGTTCGTGTGTGACGGACGAACGATTTTAATTAGTGGGCAGTGTTAAAAGGTGGTATATCATGACGTGTATATAATATAGGAACATACTGTATTTTCAAGGCTTAGGTTCATCAGGATCAGAATTACGATGTATACACGGTTATAAACGCGGATAGTGAGAACATACCTTGGCTGGAGAAAGCTTTACACTATTTCTTTGCTCTTTTATTATCGTGTTTTCGCTAAACGATTCATTTACAAGAAGAGACAAACGTAACCATGGTAAGTACATGTAAATTCAAATGAATGGGCGTATTACAGAAATAGATATACTCATATAATGATGTAATACCGATCGAAGCCGGACTAGTAAGTTATCATCAAAGACATGTCGCCGGTTGGTGTGGAATCGGTTTCGTCGGTTTGGCTCCAGCAAAGGTAAAGGTAAAGCTAAAACGGACATGGTGGCTCAGTGGTAGAGCGTCGGCCTCATGAACGGGAGGTCGTGGGTTCGATCCTCGGCCGAGTGATACCAAAGACTTATAGAATTTGGACCTTATGCCTTCTTGCTAGCCGCTCAGCATTTAGATTGGAGAAGGGTAATAATATCATTATGCTATGCAGGGCCCGCTGGTAGAGCAGTTTCCTAATTGAAGTGGCTACTCTGGGTAAATAAAACGTTATTGTTATTGTGTATTATTATTATCATCATCATCATTATTGATTATAATAATTACTGCAAAATTGCTTTGAATTATTTATATATTTAACGTTATGGGCATAATTAAACAACTTTTAAAGTTCCAATTTCATTTACGAGGCCTAAATTATTTATTTTCACGGATGTTTCTTCTTATAAACACACATTTTAAATACACACTCCTTCAATAAGCTATTCTTTATTTTTGTTTTTATACTAATTTGAGTAATTTGCTGCATGTAATCTGAGGGCATAGTCGAATTATCAAAAAATATTTACAAGTACAAACTGATGATGATGATGATGATGATAAACTTATGAGTTCATTCTGTCTTTGTTAACAGTATGGCAGAAGAGATGGATGGATGGATAGATAGATAGATAGATAGATAGATAGATTGATGGATGGATAAATGTATAGATAGATAGATAGATAGATAGATAGATAGATAGATAGATAGATAGATAGATAGATAGATAGATAGATAGATAGATGGGTGGGTGGATGGACGGATAGATAGATAAATAGATAGATAGATAGATAGATAGATAGATAGATAGATAGATAGATAGATAGATAGATAGACAGACAGACAAGTATCGGAAATTTGAAAAGTTTGAATTGCCCAAATTTGTTCAACTCATTTCATTTAGAAACGCCACAACCTCCGGAGCATGATGGCTTTACGAACACTCTTGATGGCGACGACGATAACGACTCTGCTGGACGTCATCGCTGGGCAGACGACATCGATGCCTCTTCCTCCTCCACTTCCTACCTTTAAAGAAGAAGCATTCCCGGTTTCGATCCCAACACGAATGACCACACCTATGTGTAAGTCTATAAGCAGCAGTTAATGCACTACTTTGTATCTTTTATATTTTCACGGGATATTTTCCCGAATTTTCAATCCAGAGTCCCATAACCATGGTAACAAAAATGTTAGTAATCGACCACTAACGATTTTTACGATTAATTATACATTGTAGTCAATAATAATACTAATAGGCATTTATATAGCACCATCTATCTACAAATATTCTATTCCGAGGCACGTTGTTATCAGTATTACCCCGGCTTTAACTCGAGCTGCCTTTCAGCGCTCATGCATTCAAGGAATTAATCCCGCCGGGTACCCATTCACCTCACCTGGGTTGAGTGCAGCACAATGCGGATAAATTTCTTGCTGAAGTAAATTACGCCATGGCTAGGAATCGAACCCACGACCCTCTGTTTCAAAGTCAGAAGACCTGTCCACTGGGTCACAACACTCCATGCACTGCATTTAGTCAGTGCACTTAATCGTAAACAAAATGTTCTATAAGCCTGAAGCCAAATGTGACACATATCAAGCACATAATGAGTTCATAATCGTATTTGATATTCAAATCAGTACAAACTATTTGGAATTATTAATGCAATATTTTAACCTTAAAACAAGCACGGGATATAGAGAGTGCAAGACATATTTGACATGTGAATACAAGGTTCAGGCTGTGGTCTATTACTCTGACTTCAATTAGATTGAAGTTTAGACGCATACTTCACAAATTTCACAAAATAGAACCATTGAAAGATGCTATTGAATTATACGCTAAACTGATGGGATTAAACTCATTAAGGCATCACTCCAAGTCTGGGTTCATTTCAACCAGTTGTTTATTTATTTTTTTTTATTGATATATTCATATTCCACAAATCCTCAAAGTACATTTCATAATAAATCATTTTTACAATGAAAAGATGCATCAACTGCATGACACATGCAGGATTGAAACGTACCAATGAATTTAAAAAGTGGATATAGGCCCCCTATCAAAGTTGTACGCAAGGGTAATATGAACATGATAAAGCTTATATAAAGGTAATATTCACGAAGAACAAAGCTGCCAAAAGAGACAATTAGCGACCAATTTGGACGAGCAAAATAATTGTTATTTAGCTGTATGATATCGTTTTTAGCTGTTTATTTAGCAGTGGTAGAAAGGAAAATACCTTTGTTTTCATAATGGAGCATTGTGGCCGAGGGATAGATCCCCAGTCTATGAAAGAGAGGGTTGTGGGTTCGAATCCCAGCCGTAGCGTAATTTCCTTCAGCATGAAATTGATCGACATTATGCTGCATTCAACTCAGGTGAGGTAAGTGGGTACCTAACAGGAATTTATTCTTTGAAATGATTGTGCGCTTGCATTACGCTTGCAAGCCAGGGTAATAATATTCAGGTCCTTTGGATATGATCCAATTCCTAGAGAAGGGTACATGGCATGCGCCTTAGAAGAACTAAATATTATTTTCTTTATCATTATTCAAAATCCTTTTGTTTTTCTCATATACAGTTCACGTGGGAACACAAGGAGTGGCGGCACCATTTGATCTCAATCCTTACCGAACAACAAAAGCCCCACCTTATTCTCCAAGAACGGAACTCGTCATCGAGTGCCCTCATGGCTTCGATCAGATCTCAACCCCTTGCGGATCACCAGAGAACGAACCACTTTGGCCGGAATGCGACGCTGCAACTCTACACGTGATGCATAGATTCAGTATAGACAGCTACGATTCGTGTCTGGACGCTGTTCCTACAATCCTTGGATACCTGGGAGTCTCTGCCACCGATGACGGCAACGAAACGACTACTCTCAGATTTCCAGTTGCTACTATTAACTGGCGGGGCATGGTCAATATTACAAACGACCATCGTATGCAGAATGGCATAGACACTGCAATAGATGATGGGCTTATAATTAACGTCTGGAGCATACCTTGCGCAGATTTCATTGAGTACGGGGTAACATGTTCAGTAAAAGCAGACCACAATGACTCTATTTCGTCCTCGCCCTCAGGGGCAGATTGTGACGAAGAGTATTTCGTTGGCGACCGGGAAGCTTTCACGCCAATCTGGCATAATGGATCGTTCCTTCTCTTCTTCAATGGAACCTACGTTACACCATCTTGGTGGAGTGGTAGATCTACCTTCGACATTGTCCGGTCGAACCCATTTGATTTTAGTCGTCACGATAAAACACGAGAACTAAGAGTGTGTGGTGTACAAAAGGCGATGATCAACTGCGACATCATCTTATCAGAAGATCAGTATCTTCTCAAAGACAGTGTTAATTCGACAGCCGTCATCTACAACGGAACAGAATATCAAGAAGACTTGTTTGAATACGTGTCCAACAACTCTATCAGAATCTGCATTATCCATGATAACTTTTCCACTGTTCAGGAAGGAATAGACGAAAGCATGAAGCCAGAACCTGTGAATGTCCAGTTAATCTATAGCCATGTTCTGTTCGCAGTATCAACATTGTGTCTGGTTCTATTGGTCGGAACCTACCTGATATTTTCTGAACTTCGGAACTTCCAGGGATGTGCCATTCTGACCTTTGCTGTAACTTTGCTGATTTCCCAAATTTGTCTCCAGTATGTCGCTCCTTATGCACGTCGCACAACGGCTCTGTGCCAGGGTGTGGCGGTTCTTGCGCACTTTACGCTTTTGTGTGCTTTTGCCTGGATGACTCTTCTTGCATTTGACCTTTGCCGAAGCTTCAAAGGAACCCAGACCCGCACACACCACAGCCCCAACAGTCGCCTCAAACGCTATGCTCGATATTCACTGGTTGGTTGGGGTGTTCCTCTTCTTCTAGTAATTGTCTCCCTTGGGCTGCATTTCACGGAAAATGATATACTCCCGCTTGAGTACGGATCGGGGAGAAATTGTTGGGTGTATCCAGTTCTTTCCAACATTGTCTTTTTCATCGGTCCAATCGTGTTGTCCTTGGTTGCCAATGCCGTTCTCTTCGCCATCACTGTGGTTAGTATTTGCAGGACGACCAAGATGACCAGGAGTACCCTCCGAAAGGACGGATCACAAAGGAATGTCATAGCGGAACTGCTCATCTACTTCAAGGTAATTTCATAGATAGCTTATTTCATTAAAATCATGATATACAACGATATCGAATCCTACTGACCTGCAAGCCTTGACCTGACATGTCACATGATACTGTATTCGGGGCCCTGAACTGTCAAGGACTAAGTGATGCAAAGGATAATTTTGATCGCTCCACTTGTCTTACAAAATATTTATAAATATGAGTATTCAAATTTGCCTAAATTTTGCTAAATTATTCTCAATATCTCAATAGGTCCTATCATAACTGAGCTATATACTTCCAATTCCCCTAATCACTTTCTTCTTCTATTTTCTCCTTATTCATATTCTACGTTTTCTTTTCTTCTTCTGCTCAATCAATTTTCTCTCTTGCACTTCGTCTTCCGTATGCTACCTGTCTTCATTTTGTTCTTCCTTGCCTGACTCTTCCTTCCTTATTGATACCCGTCCTCTTTCTCGTCTTTTCACACCTCGATTCATCTTTTTTTAATAAATATATTTTATGTTCATCCTCCTCTTTCATTCCTTCTTTTTTTCCTCTCCTCCAAACAGATATCTTGTCTAATGGGATTCAGTTGGTTGTTTGGTCTGATAGCCGCCCTGGGTACGACGCCAGCTCTCTGGTACATCTTCATAACGGTTAATGGTCTCCAAGGCATTTCGGTCTTTTTCTCCTTCGGCCTCAATGCCAGGGTAAGAAAATTATGGAGGAAAAGGATGGCACCATCAAAGTCAGGGTCGAGCAGTGGAAGCTCTGACAAGACAAAGAAGTCCGGTTCTGTGTAGTGGGTTTCCTGCAACTTCTGTACTCAAACTTGCTACTTACGTGTTACCGGGGTGAATATTGATATCAAGAAATTTACGTTATCTTCGAATAACAACATGAAATTATTGATTAAACATTACGACATTTCCCTTTTATTACAAATTTGAGTATAAATAAATGTAAACATGGTAAATCCATGTATTAAGTTTGTTATCATTATTTCAGCAAAGAGTAAGTTCTATATGTGCTGGGCAGTGGTACATTGTGCAATGAGCCATGCATGAATGCTTGCTGCATGTGCTGTATGTTGTGGTTCTATGTGCTTGCCACTGGGCAGAGCAGCTTTGACACTGGTCTTGACAGGACCTATGTGATGAGTGAGTGAATGAGGAGGAGTTGAGATGTGCAGCAACTAAGTATGGTTGGCATCGAAGTTACATGTGGGCAAGACAGGCCAGAAAGAAGACTTCTCTTAGCTCTGACACCACGGTGAGGCAGCTGGGTTCCGATGTAGATTCCGATTCGGATACCCGCGATGCTGATTTCGGGACAAGTCCTCCAGGACGGACCTTGTTCATCTTCAGAGATGCGAAACTTCGTCTACTGGAAGCCTAGCATCGATATATTTTTCGACGACGTCCACTTCAACTATACGACAAGTTTTCATCGAGAATGAGACGCGACATGTGCACATGAAAGCAAAGTCCATATGAGTTGAGATCAGTCGCGGATACTTATTTTTATTAATTAATTTATCTGCAGAATATTAAAAAACGCATGCGATTTCTTTGAAATTTCTAAGAGTATAAAGAAAATCTGAATTAAGAGCTTAATTGTATTTTTACACTTTAATTATTGCAGTATACTGTTTTTGTTTTAAATACCAAAAATGAATAGATGCTTTTCGTAGGAAAACATGAAATTACTTGAATTATTTACAATATTTTGATATTTTTTACCACAATATAAGACAATATTTTCATTTGAATAGTTATATCAGATTGATTGAAGTAATTACATTTGAACATGCATGTATACTAATTATTCAAAATAGATGAAGAATATATTGTTTGAGATGATTTTCTTTCTGAATATGTTGAAGAAAAAAATGTGAAGATATTTGATTAATTAATCATAATTTAATGATTTGAATATATATCAATGCTTTGGATTTCATTTAATATTGTTGTGTGAATTCTTAGCCAACATATATCTATATAATCAGAATAGTCTATCGTCAGACATTGGAAAACAGTGCCCATAGATCTGACACGGAGCCTTATCAATAAAAACAAACGTGGTGGGAAATGCCAGATGCTGCATACCAAATAATCAGTATACCGACCAACCGACCAACATGTTATGGAAGTTCTGTTTTATTAACAAGACCTATGTCAAGTAGAATTGTTAACAACAGCTGCAAAGTTCACATTAAACCCCGATCTATTCAACTATATATAGGAGTATTATGGATCATATTGCGTCGCTATGATATGATTACTAATAACGAGTCGAACCGTCGATAAGCAATCCAGACATGAGTATAAAGAAATATATACGAACAGTTTCTTTTTCACCATGGATGATCATGAGCGGCATTCCTTCATCAGAATGGGCCAAATTTTGAATAGACTTTCCTCAAGAATCTGCAAGCTTCTGGAGGCTTGTGATAAATCGAGCATTTTCTTCATATTTCTGAGTCTACTCTCTGTCACAAATGGTGACATAACAATCACAACCGTCATGGAAGGGGAAGCAGCGACACTCAATTTTACTTACCCTTGCGACAGCGCACGCAAAACTTTACGCCATGGATACAAGATGCCATTTTACGATTCTATACGTCAAGAGGTAAAAACTTTGCTTGATCATCAAGATATAATTGACGTTGGAAGTAATGCCCTGAATAACTCCTGTCTCCTGCAACTTAAGATCGACCCGGTTTTGAGGAGTGATGTCGGAGGATACATTCTAACTTTTTATGGCGGTGGCGGAAATATCCTTGGAGATTCAAGAATTGGTTTAAGAGTCGACTTTCCACCGGGGAAAGTGTCTTGCCAGTGGGAAGAGAAGAATGTCACTGGTGACTGGGGCTTAATGCAGTGCAGGTGTCAAGCAGGAAACGTTCCCGGGCAAATCGCTTGCTATCAAAATGGGATTCGTCTTCCTCGGGCTACTTCGCCATCGGTGGGTGGAGATATTCTTCAGCAGACTATCTCGGTCAGGCATTCGGAAACTGCCTTCTGTTGTGCTTCTCTCCTGGATCAACTTATCGACATGTGTGCGTGCAGCGACTATGTGTGGGATCCGAATAAAAATGGTGACACCAAGAATCCTTGCGCCACTCCTCAGGAAGACTCCACAACCAGCCTGTCCACAAATCCAAACAGCCTTTTGGAAGACCTTTCCATTTCTATCGCTACATCATCTCCAGGAAGAGAAACTTTCGCCGAAAATCATGGCGACATGGTCAAAAGCAATGTATATATTACATTTCACTGGGGAGTATTACTAGCATTTGTATCCTTGGTGTTGCTGATCGTTGTTCAGTGCTTTGTTCTTGCAGTAGCTTTTCAAAAGATTCGTCAACTTATTGAGCAAGGAAAGTTGAGAGATAAACAAAATGGTAATTACAAAAGCGTTCCATCGGTGGATGTGACACTTTAATAGCAATGACTTACTCGCCTGTGTGGGTAGGCCGGTAGGGGTGTGTATATTGGTGGACGTGAGGGTGGATGGGCGTGTGACATGATGGTATGTGTGTTTGCCTGTGTGAAAGTAAACCTGAAGTTAAAACCCTACCAGCTTGTGTAGAGATGGATCAAGGGGAAGACCGATAGGGTAAGATCTGGGCCCTGTCTTTCAAAGAGTTGCGATTGATCTGGGTTCCGTCTTACAATGAGTTACGATTGATCCGATCGAGCTCAACTATGGAAAGCCAGCAAGGTCAACATTTAAAATGCATGTTTGTTTAAAATATTTTCTAGATATGACGTATATTCATACATTTATAGTTTTCTTTATTCTCCAATGCGCTTCTCTTTGTTTACAAAGGACAATTTCCTAGACTCTGAGAAAAAACATGACATTGATGAATTTCCATACAGTGATTGATCCAATCAAGTACAACTATGGAAAGCCAGCAACGTCAACATCTAAAATACATGTTTGTTCAAAATATTTTCTAGACATGATGCATATTTATACATTCATCATTCTCTTGAAGATTCAGTGTGATTCTCTTTGTTTACTAACATGACTAAGGAGACTGCAAATTTCCTGTAGAAAAAAATTGTGGTATGGATGGATTTCCATACAGTTGAGATTGATTGGATCATAATTGTAACTCTTTGTAAGATGGTACCCGGATCAATCGCAACTCTCTGTAAGACGGGGCCCTGCATTTGTCCCGTTTCACAAAGATTTGTTATGACAAATGCAAAGTTTCTGTAACAAGTTTACCATAAGCCAATCAAAGTGAAGGATTTCAGTAGCTTAAAACTGTTATTGCACATTATTTTGTTGCATATTGCACATAACGAGTTTTATAACAAGGAACCCAGGTTGTAAATGTTTCGCCTCATTTTTCATGTTCCATTGTTAATTTTAATATCTGTAAAATAAAAATACTTTATATGATATAGTATAAGGGAATAGTAAATTGAAGGTTAAAGCTTCGTAACTAAAGTATCTAAAGAGTTCCAATATTTTTCATAACCCTGTTTTTACATAATTGAGTTATCATTGTCATTGTTAGCTGGGGCGGATCCAGGATTTTCCAAAAGGAGGGGAGCACATTTTCCCCGAGGAAAATTTGACAAGCAAAAATGGTTTTCACCAAAACTTGAAGGTCATTTCGTCCACATAAAATCTGACAAGCAAAAAAAAAGTCCTCACTTGTGTATGAACGACATATTCCCATTTTAAAATATATGCTGTGATTTTCAAAAGGGGCACACTTTTATGCTCTCAAGGGGAGGGGGTGGGAACGGGCCACTGATTGTTAGCTATGTTCAAGAACATTTTAATCATAATATTTGTATAATATTAAATAATTGCCAACGTCGGTTCGAGTACCCAACAATGTTTAATATCGGATGATCTTTGAAGGACTTATGCAT
Organism: Lytechinus pictus; assembly: GCF_037042905.1. Taxonomy (NCBI): domain Eukaryota; kingdom Metazoa; phylum Echinodermata; class Echinoidea; order Temnopleuroida; family Toxopneustidae; genus Lytechinus; species Lytechinus pictus. Next base: position 17,901,511 of record NC_087260.1, read on the forward strand.
TGTGGTTCATCCAGTAGTGGTTAGTCCTAAATTAGGACAGTTGGATGGTGGAGCGGTAGCGATGACAAGTGAAAGGCGAGAAAGAGACAAATCGAGAGGGAAGAGTATTTCATCATGGTGTAGTTCTTAAATGACTGTAAACCAGATGAGATCCGGACTTTTCGCATTTGCTATACGGAGACACCCTCTACAACGCACCAATTCCTTTGAAAATGCAATTCAAATCACAATGAAGAGCTGAGAGACTTTTGTCGAAAGTTGGTAGACCGGGACAGCATCGGAATCTCTTGACTATGGACAACGACATATTTGCAATTGTTCGTCCGGCGCAAATCTTCGGATGGTCTGCTGTCCTAGTCCACCAACCTGTGACAAAAGCCTCTCAGTTATCCATTGTGATTTTAATTGCGTTTTTAAAGGAATCGATGCGTTGTAGAGTGTGTCTCCGTAGTAAATGCGAAAAACTCTATAATACTGGCTTGGAGGAGAACAGAATTCATAATAAACGAGCAAAGAACTGGCGTTTATAAACTGGGAAGTTCATACTAGCTTTAGAAAAAAAAAAACACAATTTTTTTAATTGTATACTTATCGATTTTCAAGCTTTCAGTTGTGACGTTGTATGTGAACAGCGGCCCCAGATGTCTTGTAATACACATTTCACCATATCGTATTTTGTTTGCGGTCGATAACTGAACATCCTTTTTTCTCATAGATGCGAGCAGGGCTATGGTATCACTGTGTAATTTGTTGATACATGAATATTGAATGCAGTTTCAAATTGCTGAATATAACCGTGGCATTTATTTAACTTATCACATGATTTGGCCCCCCCCCTCTCCCCCTTTCTCTCTTTCTTTTTCTCTCCCTCTCTACTCTATCTTTCCTTAACCACTTTCCTCTTATTCTTCTCCTCCTTTCCTTGGCCTCTAATCCATATTCATTCTACTTCGTGTACATATCGGACTCGTGACAGGGAAAGTTCACTTCCAAAATATTCTGCCTTTAATCTCACAATGGCAAAACATGAACATACATCTAGCATACAGTCATTGGAAACATAATAGACCAAATCTTCATATATGATACTAATGGTATACAATACATGCCTCATATGCACTTAAACATAACTGCGAAGTATTTGAACAAAACAAAACAATATTCATCATCATGTTATCAGCTGTTGTAATGTTTCTCTAATAAATGATCATTATGTAATCCGATGATAATGATAACAATGAAACAGGATGACAATGGTGATGATGCGGATGATAATGAATATAGCAGTTTGCACAATGTCAACGGGGACTCTAGAACATAATAAATGCGTTAAAATGCCCATCGAATCGCAATGAACAGCTGAGAGGTCTTTGTCGAAAATTTGTGAACCGGGACAGCTGATCGTATTAAGGTGTGGAGCTGACGACAAAATTGCAAATATGTCGTTTTTTCCAAAGTCACAGATGAAACTGCCCTTTGATTCACCAATTTTCACAAAGACTGCTTGTCATAAAGGGCTTTGAACAATAGATTCTCCATGTTCTTGAAAGCGTCTGCTTAGTGTTGCAAAAACTTCCTAATACAGGACTTAAATCTTTGAATGCCTATTCGCATTTTGCTGATATTTTGTTCTTTGTTGGTGAATAACAACTAGACAGTATATGATAGATTGTTGCCCACCCTCTTTCTCAATAAGCCTAGCTTTAATATCTGTCATTTCTATATATTCCTTTCAAACCACTTTTTTTCTGTGTATCCACTGGATCCTGCATTTCTCCAGGACTAGAGGTAATCAACAGAAAAAGAAGATGTAACGCTGGTCTTAAGAGTTATTTCAATCTGTACCTCCTCCTCTGACATGGGTAATACTGTCAAAAAAAATCTACACTTTTTAAAGATGCTAAAAGAATCCCATACTAGACATTCCAGAATGAGCTGAATTCCCCAAAGTATTGGGATTGTTTTTTAAGGAAGATAGATTAAAAAACATTGAAAAAAATATTTATTCCACACACAAATCTTTGATATGTGAAAGACATAAGGATTTTATAACATACATGTACATTACATACAAGATATAGTAACATTTAAAGAGATCTCTAAAACTGATGATTGGAGCAAGTGTAAAATTGGTTCATAATCACAGGAATATAATCACAAGAAAAAAAGAAGCCCACTAATTATTAATCATGGGATGTTTAAACCCCTATCCTGATTTTTGTTTTCTTCTTCAAAGCTTACAAAGCACAGAAAATCTGTTCAATCTAGCTTTGCCTGTACTATTAGCAATAGGTTCCACCTCTTGATTCAGTATGCTAACAAGATCATATGGTGAAACCTTACACTTCTTTTGTGAAATCAGGCCTTCGTACGCAATCATACAAAAGGGATAATTTAAAACATAATCTAGCACAATAACAGAAAATCACACACATGCATTAGTGAAATAAAAGGGTAAAAGCACCCTGGCTAAGCTATTTGGATAACAAACATGGAAATACCACTAAAAATGTAAGTTGTATCGTAAATATATTTCCCTCATACTCACTGTATCAAGGAGAGGCCATGAAATATCAAGGGAGAAATGAAGTTTGGTAAAGTAAAAAGACAATGATTTTGAATGTTTTTCTTAATTTTGGACTTAAAATGAGGCATATTTACTTATTCTATGTTTACTTCACATAAACTAATCACATGAAAAATACAACATGTGATGCTATCTATACTCTTAAAAAAAGTTTATTTTATCAATAAAATTACTGTTGTGCACGTCAAACAATCAAGTTTTCCAGATACAATTTCTACTGAAGAAAATATTTCAATTGACTGACAAATACCATACACAATAAGCTGCAGATGGAGGACTTGATACATGTAAATACAATCTTGACACTTCTTCAATTTTTGTTTAAATCGACCATGGCACTTCGAATCATGAATCGTATCACTATTTCTACAATCAATAAGCTTGATGGAATGTAACCAACTAAGGATAACTGTCAACTACAAAACTATACTTTGTAAAGTGTACATAAACTACAACTATTGCAACATTATGACAGGCACATGGCTTGAAAATTTGATTGATACTTATGAAGTTTCATTAAAAAAAGAAAAGCAAATGTCTCATGATAACACAATTATTCTAACACTCTAATCTAACAAACACATACTAGCGACCATTATATAGTTTTTCATCGAATAAATATCTGTGAAAAATTGAATGACTGCAATCTCAGGTTTTGCACAATCTTTTGGTATTACATGTAAATCTATGATTATACCTGTACATATGATTATATTGTAGAATTGAATTTAAGTATGTCAATAAGCTAGGTTTAGAAATACTGAATCCAAGAATATCTGATTTATTCGATAATTGTTATAATAATAATACCAACATGCTTATATAGCGCATATCACTGCCAAATGCGTCCCTATGCGCTTAATCCGATATTATTACCCTGGCTTTAGCCTCGCAGCCTTTTACAGCCATTGGCATTTCAAGGAATAAATTCCTGCCAGGTACCCATTTACCTCACCTGGGTCGAGTGCAGCACAATGTGGATAAATTTCTTGCCGAAGGAAATTACGCCATGGCTGGGATTCGAACCCACGACCCTCTGTTTCAAAGTCCAAAGACTAATCCACTGGGCCACAACGTTGTTGAGTGGTGTTCCAAAACAGAATAAAAATGCAAATTTGAAAGACATTTTCATTGTACACATTTTTTTTTTTTAATTTACACTAATATTTAGATATCATCTGAACACCTACTTCATTAATTACCTTTCATGTAATCTGTAATACATTAAACATTGACATGATCAGTTTTCTAAGGATTTAGACAAAAATAATTTGTTACCTAATAAGAAAGTTTGATGATCACATATAATTCAACACTGAGTATGGTAATACAAGTTTATACATGTACATGTAAGCCAGTATTTTGGGATTCAATTCTATTAAGACCACTCTATGAAATTGCTAAAAAAAAAGTTTTTATATTTGGATGACACTTACATTGAAAACAGTCGCTATGTACAAAAGACAGTAATTCCTCTTTAAAAAATATCCTCCCCCTTCTCTTCCTCCAGCCACAAGCAGTGGCGGATCGGGGATTTTGAAATAGAGGGGGCGCAGACGACAATTTTCTTAGACTCGGCTACATCAATATATATGTTTGATGGGCAGTTCTCATAGGAGGAACGTTCAACCTCTTTGTACCCCTTGCTTGGATTTGCCCGGACATCATACAGTTTAGGTACTTCCTATACAAATATTTAGCACCCTAGAATAATTTACTTGAACAAATGGTACAATTTCTTTTTAAATATATTTTCATAAATACTTTCAGCCACTGATGAAATAAAAACAAAGCATTTGGTGAGGAGAATTTGGTAATGAGGTCACGTGCCGAGAGTTGATACATGTACTTCATTCAACAAATCAAAAAATACGTAAAGTAAGAATTCATTTATGAGCTTTTCATGATCCTTTTTTTGACAAACTCGGATAAACTTCTAGAACCACAAGGTTAAATGCATAAAGCAAAGAGAGGTATTTATATAAATGATTATCATGCGACTCTGTAATGATGGGCAAGAAGATGAAGCACATTCATGAAAACATTGCACAGCACCATACCTAGTTCAAAATTGAATAGCAATGATTTCATTTTTCTTTCAAAACTACATGCAGCCCCAAAAAATTAACATAGCTTTTCATATGGCAACTGTGCTTCAAGGATTATTTAAACACATTTATTTCATCGAAGCCCCCTATCTCACCTTAACCCCCATTCCACAGAGAGCATGACTGCTGTAAGAGTCCTGAAAGACCAAGAAACTTGCTTGATCTTTCAATGGTCTCTGCGGTCTTACACGATTCTGAACCAATCTTTCCAACAGCTTAGTGGTCTTCATGGGCTCCAAAAAATGTTTTAACTGTTCAAGAAAAGCCTTTAGGCAGTCTTTCAGGAAGCTTTCAGTGGTGGTCTCTGCTTCGTCTTTCCATAATCTCTCAAACTTTTCTGGAGAGAGATCACTAACAGACTCATCTGAGATCAATGAACGATCATTGAAAAGACCAGCAAAAGTCCATGGAAAGATTGCCAGAAGATCTCGGAAAAAACTCATGAAATGCTATTGAAAGACCATTGAAATATCACTGTAAGACTAGTCTAAGTTCAGCAAAACAATAAGTGTCAATCAGTCTCTAAAAGTCTTTAAAGGGGTTTTTCTTAGGCATTCCACATGAGATTACTAATTTCAGTGATCTGCCGAAAGGCCTTGCGACAGCCAGTTTTTCGGCCTTTCAGTGGTCTTCGATCGGTCTTCACTTTTTTTAATTTGGGGGGGGGGGCTAAGGAGTGAGATTGATCCAATAAATCTAACTATGGAAAGCTAAAAGCACCATATTTCTTTTTTCTAGGATGATCACGCTGACAGGACCAAAGAATGACAGTGCACAAACATTTAGCATATTTACAGGCCATGATACGATTATAAAATGAGCTAAAAAGCCGTTATTGGTCATTAAATGTTTGTTCAAGATGCCAACACTTATAAATACCAATGATGATAAATTATCAAGACAAAAAAAACTGACATTAAAAAAAACATTTACATCTACATACATTTATTCAGGAATGGCAGATTAAGATGAAACATGGAATCCATTCAGCCAGTGTAAAGATAATGGGTACATAAGTTTGGAAAAATATGTTTTCATGGCCTCTTCTCTCCGTTTAATTTCATATGTACTTAACCTGATAATATTCTGTAGTCTACAGCTTACATGTACCTTGAATGGTGAATACAGACTCATATATTATCTTTGGATTGTCTACGCAAGGTAACTTCAAAAAGAAATAAATTACCACCCGTTGTTGACTTTATTACTAGGTTGCTTTTTTGCTTTTTTTACATTTTTAAGCCTCTGCATTATTGATGTTTGATTTGTATTTCATTGTTCTGCTTTGTTTTCCTTTTCCCCTTATCCTGTTTTTTATTACCTGTTTATGTTGTCCAATCTTAATTAATTTTTTAGGGACCCGTTTTTATATACCAAGTAAATTTTATCCATATCAATCAGATTTTGAATCTCATCTTTCTCTGATAAGAAGTGTTCTTTCATTTTTTTTCCAACAATGGAGTCAAACTTTGAAAATGAATAGATTTATCAAAACTCAACAAAAGCTTTTTTTAGTCAACACTAGGAATACTGTGAACTGGAATCGATCCCTTTTTTTTGTAATCGGGTTTACATTAGAATATGTGAAATAACTTACACCCAAATGACAGGGTATGAGAAAATAATTTTTGAATACTAGCTGTGCTACATGTAGTTTGTTTATCAAAGTACTTGCATCCAAGATATCTTTGGTAAGTGTTTGGTCAGTACATTTAATAATAATAATAATATGCAACATTTATCTCCTACTTCATATTGTTACCCCGATTTTACCATGATTGAGTGCGCAAGCATTAACAAAAATTATGTCATACAGTGTACCTACTTAATCCACCTGGGTGGAGAGTGGAAAATATGGATAAAAGTCTTTATAACATTGGAGCAAAATTTTGGTTATCCGTATTATATTCTTTGCAAGTATGGGATGACAATGCCACAAAAATAATAACAAGAATAAGAGGAGTAGTGCAGCATATTCTCAAATCAATCTGTTTGTATCTTACCCATGTACAATGTCATCGTGGATTCATGATAAAAATACCTTTGGCAAGAATAAATATTTTCAGTCCCTGCAAAGATACACATTTCATTGTACACTGCATATAAAAGAAGGCAAGGAGAGCAGTCGATATAGGAAGCAAGGTCAGTTTCTTCACCAAAACAAAAAATTCTTAAATTCACATTTTCCTTTGTAAGTTATATACAGTGTTTGAAGTCAACTTACTAAAATAATAACTGGCTAACATCAACGTTAAACATATCTTTCCCTTAAAGAAACATCCATTAAAGGTACTAAATTTCTGATGCTTCCTAGATTTCTCAACATAAGAAGATCCATGGCTTACGAAAGCCTCAAATGAAGATAAAATTTTTTTTTGCTCAGTGACCTTTGACCTCAGGTCAGACATATCACACAGACAGACAGCTCTGGAGAATTCTTCATTTCATCCTCTTTTCTCTTCTTTTGTGTTAGACACTCATGCTCACAAATTTTTGTGATTAAAAAAGAGTTCTGAGGATTTTTTAACCTTTACCTACTTTATCTATCCCTTCATTTGACAATGACCCTTGCTATTAAAGATCAATATCAAGTGAATGATAATATATACAGAAACACAAAAGTTCCCATCACTAATTGTCTGTGACCATGATGCGTAATGACCTTTGACATTTCAATAGGATGGAACCTAATGATTATTCACAGCAGATCTTTCAAATGCGAAACTGCTTGAAGTTGAATCTGGTCCCTCTAATACATAATCAGAAAGACTGATTATATTAATTTCATGTGACCCTGTGATAACTTAACCTTGTAACCTATAACCTTTGACCTCCAAATCAGCTGCATACATCATGCTTAAGCATCTGCAGGACTTGCAGGCTTCTTTGCAACAAGCTAACTACCCTGATCTTCTCTTTCCATTGCCAAATACCTTGGTGACCTCTTTCGATGACTCCATGACGTCTTCACCGTTGACCTTTCAAGGAAAGCCGTAACCAAGGCCACCATCCATGTCAAAGTTATACGGGTTGGAAGGGTTTCTCTCGTAGTACCAGGACTTGGCCACTGACAGGAGCTTGGCAGCTTCGGACTTTCCCGTTTCCTCTACCATGGATCCAAAGAGGCTTTTCTCGTCCTTCAGGAGAACGTAAGGTTCATCGAACTCTATGATGCGACCCTGGTCCAGCACCTAGTAATGAAAACAAAGTAACATGAAGTCCATCAAAGTCTATGATACAACCCTTGTCCACCAATTACATGTAGTAATGAAAATGAATGATAGAACAGTCTGTGGGGGCATCATGGTCTAGTGGTTATAACTCGTCTTTCAATCTGAGGGATGTGGGTTTGATTCTTAGCCATGGTGTGTTTTCCTTCAGCAACAAATTTACCCACATTGTTCTGCACTCAACCCAGGCGAGGTGAATGTACCGGGTAGGAAGGAATTCCTTGAATGCTTTGAGCAACTGGGTAGCCGAGTTAAAGCCAGGGTAATAATAATAGCAGGGCCCACTGGGAAAACTCAAGTTTTCAGAACTGAATTATATCTTTCAAGTTGAATTTGATCAAATTTTATTATTGCTTACCAGAACACGATCACTATCCATGATTGTATTGAGCCTGTGTGCGATGGTCAGTACGGTACACTGCTTGAACTTCTTCCTAATGGTCAACTGGATCAACTGGTCAGTCCTAATAAAGAGACAAATTACAAGCATATTCAGTCATCTAAAAGTGAATGTGTAGCTCTACAGGAAATCCAATGCCATGTAGAGGTGCTGTGGCTCTGTGGATAAGTCTCCAGACTTTAAACCACAAGGTCCGGGGTTCAGCTCCCAATGCAGCACATCCTTTGTCCTTTGGCAAGATGTTTATTGACATTTACTACTCTCCACCCATGTGTAGTAAATGGGTAACAGAGAGGAAGGAATTCCTAGAATGCTCGAGCAGCGTATCAGGGTAGCCATGCTAAAGCCAGGGTAACAGTATGCAGTGCTTACAGCTACAACAATTCAAGAAACGTTTCTGATTCTTTGTACATACAAACTCACCTAGGATCTACATTGGCCGTGGCTTCATCCACGATCAGGATCTTATTCCGATGTAATACCGCCCTCGCTAGGCAGACAAGCTGCCGCTGACCGACGCTGAAGTTCGTCCCTCCCTCGGACATCCGCATTTCAAGTTTTCCTGAGTTTTCCTCAATGATTGGCTTGAGTTGGACCTGAGAAATTGATTAGAATGGTAACAATATACACAAACAATCAAAATCACAAGGAAATTCATTTGAAAATACCAGGAAAGAATTCCCATGGTACACATATTATGTGTGAAAGTATTTGTCTGTTGATATACTGAAGTTACAATAAAACCCATTTTCAATTTTTAAAGAAAATGAAATTTCATTGATTTTTTTATCAAATTCATGATACATGGCAAGATGCTCACATTTGACGTCACAAATCAAATCTTTAAATCATTGATGGATATTCCTCAAAACTTCACCAATATTTTCTAATATTTTTTCTGTTATTTTTACAATAAACTATTTGTCAGGGTGAACTTACCCTATAAGTAGCTTTTACTCAATCACAGAAAGAATCACATCAAATTATTTGTTTGGCCTCATCTGTGCCTGGGAGGCAAAAAGCAAACAGAATCACTATATGACCCGCAGGTCTCTCCTTCCAATATAACTGATTGGGGGAGTTCAAGTGGACTACAATGCGGTTTCCCCTACTCTTATACGAACAGAATAACAGATCAATGACAATACTAGATAAAACATTGAGTAGAAAAAGCTTTTTATCTTACCTCCTCTAATGCGTTCCATATATTATCATCTGTATGTTGGTTGAAAGGGTCTAGATTCTTGCGAAGAGTCCCACTAAATAATACAGGATCCTGGGAAAAGAAGAAAATTACATGGTTAGCATCATGAAGCTCAAAAATTTGTTTAGAATCATCCTCAATTAAAATGAATCTCATTTTCATGACTTTCTACCCAAATATTCCTGGAAAATACACAAACCATTTAATTAATTTTATCAATACCAACCTGCATCTTCTTGCTACTGCAATCACATATCCACCATCACTGTTAATGGTATGTGGGTCTTTCCACGAAGTTGGGGCACGAATTGTGACATTTCAGCATAAATCATTATTAATCATACTACATGCATACATTTATTGTTTGTAGGATTTACATTTGTATTTAAGACCATACATTTTACTGGAAATTCTGAGCTATTTAGATTTATTTTTAATGAAGTTATTGCACAAAACAGTGTATACCACAGCCGTTACATGGACTCGGTGTCCAATAGCATTGGGATATTAACATTTAGTCCTCAAAGTCAAATTGTGGCAACTAGGTTGACCAAAACTTGATACAACATGCACATTTACTTGTCAGTCAGGTAACTTAATACCTCACATCAACTATGCATAGTTCTATTTTTAGAAGAAAATTAAAAAGTTGTGACTATACTACATGTACGTGTAAAACAAGCAGATTCAACAGACAATTTAAAATCCATGTTTAAAACCTACTTTTTGTTAAATAACCATTTCCCTTGGCATATATGCATCCCCCTCAACTGTCTACCATTTACAAAGAACTACATAAACTACTTAATATTTCGCTGAAATTCCTTCTTTCTATTTTTTTAAGCGATTACAGATATCTTTTGAGATATTGTTTATTATCATAATTATCATCATCATCATCATTATTATTATAAATAATAAATACAATGAAATGTAAGTCTTCAATCAAAAAAATTCCCATTGTGGACTCACCTGTGGTATAAATGATATGCGTTTCCTCAAGGCATGAAGACCTATCTCTGTGATGGTGATGCCATCGATCTTCAGGATCCCCCTGGGCTCCGTTAACCTCATGAGGGCAGCCATCAAGGAACTCTTACCAGCTCCCGTTCTACCAACGATTCCAACCTAAAAGATGAGCATAAGATTGAAATAAGGCACCACCAATACCAACAGGAAAGATAAGCCCAAGTTGCTAAAAGGCAGTGGTATCAACCTAAAAGATAAGCATAAGCTTGCTATAAGGCCTCATCGATACCAAGCTAAAAGCTAGCATAAGGCTGCTATAGGGCACAACCATTACCAACATGAAAGATAAGCATGAGATTGTTATAAGGCCCCATCAATACCAACCTAAAGATAAGAATACGATTGTTATATAAGGCAAGACTGATACCAACCTAAAAGATAAGTATAAGATTGCTACATGTATAAGGCACTGCCAAGAACTGCCTGAAGGATAAGCATAAGATTGCTATGAGGCACCAATGATACCAACCAAAAAGAAAGCATAAGATTGCTATGAGGCACCACCGATACCAACCAAAAAGAAAGTATAAGATTTTTATAAGGCAACACCGATACCACCATAAAAGATAAGCATAAGACTGCTATAAGGCACCACCGATACCAACCCAAAAGATAAGCATAATACAATACAATCATAAGCAATTCATTTATATATTTAGGATTCTCCTGGGCTCAGTTAGCCTAATGACGGCAGTCATCAAAGTTCTTACTGACCTTTTCTTCAGCTCGTATACAGCATCTTAGATTCTTCAGGACCAGGGGTCCATCATCACTGTAGGAGACCGAGACGTCTTCAAAAGTGATGATGCCATGTTTTGGCCAATCAGCCTCGGGCTCTTTCTCGTTCTCCAGGGGAGCTTCGGGTTTCAGCTGCGAATATTCTATAACCCTTTCAGTTGAGGTCATCTGAAACGATCGGAAAAGGGGGGAGATTTAAAACTTGATGACTAGATTTTTTTTTTACAATTATGATACTACCAAGTTACACAACATTTACATAGTGGTTGATGCAATTTTTGTCTAAGCGCTGCATGTAATACCACCCTGGTTTTAGCATTCACATTCAAGAATTCATTTCTTTTTGGCACACATTTACTACATCTCGATGGATATAGGCAAATGATTAAGCAGCTGAACACCTTGTCAAAGACACAAGTGCAGCACAGTGGGATTTTAAACCAAGACCATGTTTTTCAAGGTGTTTAGATATATCCAAAACACCACAAAATATATACATAGTTGTACCTGACTAGAGTACATAAAATTGTCTCTGAAATGTTCAAATCATTGCATTTAAATTCTTCACATTTTTCATAGCATTTTTCAAGCATTGAACAGTTCATAACAGATTCTGTCAAGTTCAACCAATGTATGAGTGAATGAATGAATGCATTGGGATGGAGAACGGGAAGAAAGAATGAAGGAATTATTGAATGAACAAATGAAGGATGCTGTACGGAAATCATTAATGCCCAAATTTGGGAATGGACAAGAGGGTAGAAGAGAAGAACTTACCAAGTTTTCTACCTCGGCACTCTGTCGAACACCCCATTGGAAGGCTCCCATCAACATAAGACAGTACGTGAGAGACAAACCAACCAAAGAAGAATCCAACTCAAATACTGCAAAAGAGACAAGTTGAAAATACAAATGAAAACCAACAAAGAAATGCTGTGCATGGCAGGGCATAACAGACTTTTTGGTAGGGTTAGTTAGCTACGGAAAGAAAAATAGAAAATTACTTGGAGATAAAGGTCACTAAAGCGTCAGAACAGATTTTTTGGAGGGGCTGACAGAACTAGACAAACAGCCGAGTAAGACTCAAACTCAAATACTTTACAGGGAATAGTGAAAAATACAAATGAGAATCAACGAAAAGATATTGCAAACAGCAGAGCATAAGCAAAAGATGCATATTTTTGCTGTAGATTTACATTATGTTGAAAAGCAACAATACCTTGTAGGAGATCTATTTGAGAGTATGGTAGGAGGTACGAGACAAACAACCAAGGAAAACTCAAATTCAAATACTACAAAGAAAAGGTAGATAAATATATAACCAAAGGGCAGCTAAATTAAGGTGTTCAAATTATATCTCATTTATTTATAATCGAGGGGAATATGCAGACAGTAATGACTAATATTCTGATTTTCAAGGGATTTGCTGAAGCTCAAGTTTTTTTTAAACTCAAATGGTGGCAAAAATGTACTTCGACATAAAATATGAGGTACATGTAACAATAAGAATGCTAATCAAAATTAAAATGCAATTTTTTCAAAGATTTTAATGGGTGAAACTTACGATTGGCTGAGACTACGCAAGAGAAGGATACAACGGCAAGACAGATTTTAATGAGTGAACTTACGATCGGCTGAGACTACGCAAGAGAAGGAAACGACGGCAAGAAACGTGACAGACATCCAGTCCAGCATGATGCCAAACCAACGGGTGGTGCTGAGGAAGAGAAACCACGTTCTGGTGTGGGTGTTCTGGTGGACGTCGAACTGCCTGATGAAGTCCTCCTGGACCTTGAAGGCTCTGATGGTGACCAACCCTTGAAGGGAGGCAGAGAGGTGACTAAAAACTGGGCTACGAGCTGGGGAAGGGAGAAGAATTGAAAAATGAGATTATCAGAATGGTGATGAGGTGGTACTGTGTCTTGGTAAGGGTGATCTGATGGAGTTCAAACTGTTTGATGAAGACGCGCACAATGCAGGACAAGGTAAATGTACATGTACAATGACTTTTTCACATCCTTTGGATTACCATTTACATGTAGCCTGTGGGTGGAGTGACAGCGCGTTGATTGATTCCTTGTATGTAAATACGTTATGAAATTCCCTTTTCCATCAATTTAGGCCTGTGACAAAATGATCGTTTCATAAAAATTAGGAAAGCTCACTCACTTATTCCTTCCAGCCTCTTGATGTCCCTAGAAGAGGCCAGGAAGTAGCGCCTGACAAGGATGAATGCTACGCAAAGCGGCACAGTAAATAAGAGAACAATCGGGTTGAATATGCTTATGACGATAATGAATGCCAAGGTTTGTAATGAGATCTATAGAGATAATCATAAAGAGAAAGACAAAATCAAAATCAGAAGATTTGAAGGTGAAATTGCTCGGCTAATGCAGAAAAGTCTCTGTATACATATATATATAACATGCAAGTAACAATGCAAAACAACTTTGTTTTCCCAGAAATTAAAAACTGTCGGACCCCCTGTTGAATACTACAACTTACTGCATTGAAGTCAGCAAAGGTTATCGGCAAGAGCTCATCCATGAAGCCAATATCTTTAGAGAACCGATTTAATATCCTCCCTGTAATGAAAAGCGAAGAGAGAGAATGCAATATGTTGAATATCATCAGTCAAACAAACACACAAATTATGAATTCAGCGTGAACATTTTAACTGCTTTGATTTTTTTAATGCATGGGTATCTGAAGAGCATTCTTAAGAAGTGGTCCTTCTTATCCTAAAATCGTTTCAAAATAACATGAAAAGAAATCTTAAAAATACGACTGTATTCTCCTTTCTCATAAAAGGGGTTTCAACGAGATCTCATATTGATATTACCAAACAACATACATCTATATTAAACACAGCGTATCTAGAAACCCGGGGGGGGGTGGGGGGGGGCACTCAAATTATTTTTTGATGGGGGTGTGCCTCACGAAACTCTGAAATGGGGGTCTAAGGATCTGACTACAATGGCAAAGTATGGGGTCGTGGGAACTAAATATATACCGCGCGGTGTGAAAAACTGGGTCTGCGGAACGGGATCGCAGCACTGTAGGTACGGTGCACGCTAGCACAGTGCATGCGCTAGCCATGCATGGAGCGGCTACTAGTTATATGGGAGTTGCGAAGTCTTGCATCTCTTGCATGTGGCGCTTGACAATTTCGGCAGGGCTGGGCAACTGAGATGTCTTGTAACAGGGGTCTTTCGAGCGGGACTGGGCGGCTTCTGAACTAAACTTTTGTAATTCGGAGTATCTAGAGAACTGAAAATTAGGTCTGAAAAAGGTGGTCATCAAAGCAGCACGTCCCCGTACTACCAATATATGTGAGTGCCCCCCCCCCCCCCCCCCCGGGGCTAGAAATAATCTATTCCTATCCCTAGCTGGGGGGGTTCCCTGCTATTGAAGAGTGGACAGCATCTTCGAAAAATGTCCTGAAAAAATTACCCTAAACAAGGATTCATGGGCCGGCCACTTGGACACTCTATACATAGATACAGAATCCTCCAATTGGCAATACATATATGCCTTCCCCATAACTTTTGTACGTAATTCCACTTTTGTCACTTTTTTCTAGTCTATCCCAAGATCAGGTGTTCTTTTTTATGAGAGGACATATACCAGAGATTTCTCATCATATCATGAATATGTGACTACAATGTATGTGAATATGTCACACATGAATGTGTGACATCAAAAATCTTGGTCGCATTGGCAATGGGAGGATCTCCACAGCATTAATGTTCTTGACATTCAATTGCTCACAACTTTCTTATTGTATGTCCAATTATACTCAAACTTTCTTTGATCTTATCCTTTGATTTTTTTTCACTCTTCACACAAGCTTATTTGTTCCAAGAGATTCATTCTTCACAAATATTAAGTTGTTTTCTTACCTATTGGGTTTGTATCAAAGAACTGCATTGGGGCCCTGATGAGGGCTTCGAACATTCTATTGTGAAGAATGGCGGAAGCATTGACGCTGATGAAGAATACATGATAGGAACGGATGAAGCAGAAGAAGATGAAGAGACAGAGGACAATGGAGAGGTTTTGAAGATAGTACGATCGGTCTATATCCATCTCATCCACAAAGGTTTGATTCTGAAATGACAATAGAAAAATAAAATGGTTTAAACCAGGTAAAGGAGTTCTGTTAGTAAAGCTTTTGGAGTGATATATCTTCCTATAAATTTTGGAAGAGTTGTTGTCGCTATCAAAGGAGAAGGGGAAAGGAGAGAGGATGAAAATGAATAAGGGGAACCGGAGGGAGGAGACAAAGGCGGAGGAGAGGAAATAAATGAGAATGAGGAGGGATGGAGAAGGAGGAAAAGATAGAGGGAGAAAAGGAAGATGAGGAGAAGAGGTGGAGGTTGAGGAGGAGGAGAAAGAAGAATGGGAAGATGAGGAGAGGGAGAAAAAGAAGGAGGAGAAGGAGGTGATGAAGAAGGAGGAGGAGAAGAAGGAGGAGAGGTAGGAGAGGAATAGAAAAAAAAGGGGAAGAATAATAAAGGGGAGAAAGAAGAAAAGGAGAAGAAAGAGAAAAAGAAAGGATGAGGAGAAGAATTAGTCAGAGGAAAAAGAAGATTGTAGGGACTGCAGTGTTTCCAATGCACACAATACCATAGTTTAACATCCTATGATAACATCTCCTTGTTGTTGACTTACCGGTAGGACCCTATCGACTGTGCAGGACCGATTCAGTAACTCAGCGCAGGCCATCTCCTCAGCGAATGCCCACCTCGAAAACCACCAGTCAGTGAGGTTCATGAAGGCCTAGTTTTAAGAGAAAAATGGAAAATACCTCGATATAGAATTCAAGTTAATTCCCAATCTTCCATACATACTATCGTTTATCATCATAGAATTTGGAGCTCCGAAATAGCAACACACTATAGGTTTGCCCCACCCAAATCATGTAGATTAAGTAGACTCAGAATGAATTATTACTCCGACCACAGGGCGTCCTGCAAAGTAAAATTATGATTTCATCATTCTTAACATTAGGCCAAAATTCAAATAAGATAATTTTACTTCTTGGAACTTCATACTGAATGCAAATAGTGATTTTTTTATAAACAAAATTGCATTGTATCGGATCAGATAGTGTGCCCAGGGCTTTAGACATTTTTCTGGAATGTCCTTATAAACAGTTCCAACGGTTACACTTCGTAATTCCGAAGGTTCTTTATTCCGAAGGTTCGTAATTCCGAAACACGTAAATTGCCTATACCTCGATGTTCGTTAATCCGAAAACGTAAAAGGGTTCGTTAATCCGAACATTTGAGGCGTTATTCCGAAGGTTCGTTAATCCAAAAACGAAATAAGGTTCATTGTTCCGAAGGTTCGTTAATCCGAAAACAAAATAAGGTTCGTTGTTCTGAAGGTTCGTTAGTCCGAAAACGAAATAAGGTTCGTTAATCATTTCGTTTTCGGACTAACGAACCTGAATTTCGAACCTCATTTCGTTTTCGGATTAACGAACCTTCAGAATTACGAACCTCACTTCGTTTTCGGACTAACGAACCTTTGGAATTACGAACCTTCAGAAATATGAACCTTCGGAATAATGAACCTTCGGAATATCCGAACCTTCGGAATAACGAAGCTTCGGAATTACGAATGTATGCGGTTCCAACTCACCTGGCTACAAATATTGAAGAGCATGAAGACGAAGAATCCAATCACACCTGCCCCTGCCCTGAAGTATTTTACATAGACTTTGTATGCCACTGTGCCTTCTGACTTGGTCTCTTTCTGCTTGTCTTGTACACCTTCATCAGCCTGTCAAAGAAAGGAAATTAAGGCTATTTCATGATTTTCAGGGCCCCTATAACACAAATGTTTGCGATCGATCGAAAGCTTGATTTTCACGATTGATTGTACATTGGGGTCAATGCAAGATATTCTTCTAAAATGATGATTAAGCTCTGTGTTACGGGCCCCCGGTTATTGAAAGGGTATTAAGACATTAATTGTACGTTTCGAAGCGCTTACAGATTTGTTATTATTCTGGTCGTCAGAGTCAATCACTCATTCCCGGACATAATGTATGCACGCCCTCCACTCCTGGTAAGTGTTTCATAAAGCTCTTCGTAAGTTAAGAGCGACTTTAAGAACGACTGGTGATCCTTTCTTGTGGTAAACGATAGATTCATTGGCGATGGTTTAGCGCGTAAGAAAGGATCACCAATCGTTCTTAAAGTCGCTCTTAACTTACGAACAGCTTTATGAAACGGCCCCCTGTACTGTATTCCAACTACAATGACTTTCACATCTTTTATCAAGTACCCATTAGTACCCTAAGTACCCTAAGCGTGGATTGATGCCTTGCCAAAGGACTCTAGGCCATGATGGGATTTGAATACACAACCCTCACAAGAAGTTGAGAGTCAGAACCACTACACCACTATCTAAAGACATTGTTAAAATAAACACATGAATGATATGAATTCTTGATGTGCATTGTATTCAATACTGAAAATATGGAGGAAAAAACACATAAAAAGTAAAATAAATAATAAATTCGTGCATACGCTTTCAAGATATCTGTGACTGAAATATCATCACTCAATTTCTCTACTTGGGAAAATAATCATCACAGGTTTGGTATATGGAATTAAGTTGGGATGGTATTTCCAGTCACTTACTCTTTGTTTGGGTTTTTTTTTAAGCACCATATCACATACACAGATAAAAATCGAGACTTTGAAACTGTTTGTTTTAAGACAAATCAATGTTAATCATACCAGTCCAGTTTAAGTTTTAGTATATTCCTTCCAAAAGTGTCCATAACTGTTCAAATTCATTACTTCATTACATGATCATGTTATAAAACTGTTATAGAGTGGGTGGTATGAAACATCTTCAAGCGGATGTATTTTGTGAATAAATATGAAAATTTAATTTGGGCGAGATGGAGACAAAATCATCATAAAAATTATTATTACTTCTCTCAAGCATCGTGATGGAATGGGCTAAAAATGTCAGAATATAATCTTTGTCTGTAGCTTATAAGCAATCAATGAATTTACAACATATATTTTCCAAAAAAAAATTTAATAGAGATAAACACGACTGAGAAAGGGCCCTAAATATCCTGAGAAGTGAAATCAAAATTCCACAAAGAATCCACGGATAAAAAAAAGTTACACTCACTCCTATTTTGTTAGAATGGAGTGTTAGATGAACTTCAATATCATTCACATTAGCCAACCTTTACCAAAGCTTTAGACAGGCTTTGAAGATAGAGTTTAGTTGTATTTATATATAGAATTCTCCTTTATGCATACTGTATACATGTAGCTGATACTGAGCGATATCAGTAATAATAGCAAAAATTTCCTTCCAAGCAAGCAACCAGATTAGCTGTGAGGGGTACATTGTACTTCTAGGGCGAACAGTTGGGCCCCGTCTTATAAAGAGTTACTGATCTGATCGACCGCAACTATATTTAAATCCATTCATGTCATAATTTTTCACACAGGAAATTTGCACTACATGTATGTCCTTTGTAAATAAAGAGAAGCATAACTTATTTTCAAGAAAGTGATGAATGTATGAATATACATCATATCTAGAAAATATTTTGCACATACATGTACATGTATTTTTAATAGATGTTGACATTGCTGGCCTTCCATACATGTAGTTGTGGTTGATTGGATCAATCGCAACTCTTTGTAAGACGGGGCCCTGATCATCAACCAATGGTAGAGACTGAAGCATTTGGTCTTTGAGCAGAGCTCATACACTGATTTCTACTGGAAGTGCATGTCAATAGTCGATATCGCCGAGTATCAGCTATACAGTGCGTCCCAGAAAAAAAGGAAAGCACAATTACCACATCTTTTTTCTTCAAAGGCAAATCAATTATGATATTATAACATCATACATTTCAATTATTCCTCTACATTTTGATACCTAATATGTGACAAACACTTCAGGCATTAATGAGCAAGACGAGTTTGAAATTTTAATGTCAAAATCAGGTTGCGCAGAAAAATTGGACAAGATTGGTTCGTGATACGACAACCGTGCTTATTTGACGATTGACTCATTAGCATTTCTTCTTTGTGAAGTTTATCTCACTAATCCCTGAAATGAGAGTCTATTCAGATTCTTACATGAGTTCCTGTGCAAATCATTCCTGATAGGCCTTAATATTTATTGTTTGTAACCTCTAATGCATGAATGATTTGCTAAGCTGTTAGTCTCAAATTAAAGATGAGATTCCACTCTTGCCATAAGTATCAAATTTAGAGTAAAAACATATTTAATAATTGTGAAATTTACATGTACATGTATCTTTGAATACAGGTTTCCTTTTTTTGTGGGACGCACTGTATGTGATAGATAATTTCATGACAAAAGATTTGGAAAGATGGATGTTACTGTGCCTGGTATACATGTATGGTGAAGATTTCAGAATCACTGAAGTAATAGGATATTCACTCAAATTTGCAGTAACATGCTTTCGGCACATCACCACACACAGAAACCCATATATGTGGGACAATGCACATACAGACATGAGTCTTCAAAACTAAGTTGAATGACCTTCTGATAGGTTTTAAAAGAATGTCCAAAGAAAGAAACAAATGAAAACTCTGTGGACAATATATTTTGATGATTTTTTGTTTGTTTACAAGGCTTTGTTAATTTGTCTATACATCAAGCAAATGCAGGTTCTGTGTGAATAGGCATTTCATTTTCGGTATGCACATGGCCGGCATCGGGTATGTTGATAGGGAAGGTCGAAGACAACCTGACTTTAATAAAGGGATGGTCCGGGCTGAAAGTATCTATAGCTTCATAAATAGAGTAGAATTCACTGAGCAAAATGCCGAAAATTTCATCAAAATCGGATAACAAATAACAAAGTTATTGAATTTTAAAGTTTAGCAATATTTTGTGAAAACAGTCGTCATGAATATTCATTAGGTGGGCTGATGATGTCACATCCCCACTTGTTCTTTTGTATTTTATTATATGAAATTAGGTTTATTCAAATTTGTTCTTTCAAGAACTAGAAAAATTGGATTGACAACTGATTTAGTGCATTAGTTATTTATTGCTGCAACTTATTTCATTTCAGGGAGACATATTATTCACACAAGTATGAAATAATGAAAAAATCATGATTTTACATGTATGTAATAACATAAGATAACGTAAAGTGGAGATGTGACATCATCAGCCCACCTAATGAATATTCATGACGACTGTTTTCACGAAATATTGCTAACTTTAAACTTCAATAACTGTATTATTTGTTATCCGATTTTGATGAAATTTTCGGCATTTGGCTCAGTGAATTCTACTCTATATATTAAGATATAAATATTTTCAGCCCGGACCATCCCTTTAAGGCAATTTTTTTTCCTCGTTAAACATGAGTAATGGAGATAAATGACCCTCATCTCTGTATTTTCTTCAATTTGTCTTATACTTTCTCTTATTTTCTCTCACAACTTGATTATCATGGAGGGTGGAGTCATCTCCATAACACCTGCACATAAACATGGATAAAGAACTCCACATACATGTACACGTATGCATGCCATTTAATTTCATTACCAAAATCACAATTTTTTTTAGATTCACAAAAGACCAGATGCAACCAATAAATCTGAATTGAATTGATCAGTTTAGGCATTTTATGTTTGCTTCTTAAAAATGTTTGAACGCTTGGCTGGAAATGGCTGGTTAATGGATGCTAAATCAGAAACAAACCACCATGAAAATAGTCTACCTGTTTCATCCAATACTCTCCTATAAATCTTCCCTTTTCATCAACCTGTTAGGGGGGAATATTAAATTAAAAACATATGAGAGAAAATGAAAATATAGAGAGAGAAAAAAAGATCATACTGACCAGACAAAAAAAAAGCTGAGTAGAAAAATTCTGATATGGGCAAAAATATTGAAATGAAAGAAAAAGGGTGAATAAATCATATACAGGATATTAACCTGTATTTACATAATACATATATAATTATATACCTAATAGAAATGGATAACTTGAAGAAAAATAATTGTTTCATAGAAAAATATTAAATGGAAAAAAAAGTCATTCAAGAGAGGAAAGGATGAACAGACAAAACAAAAAATGCTGAGTAGATAAAAATGTTGAATACAAAAAAGTTATATATAATATGAACAAGCATTATCATTATCAAATATTGACCAAATTGATAGTTAGGAATAATGACATTCAGTTCTTCAATGACATAAACTGTGTCATTTACTACATACATGTACTACATGTACATGTCCCTTCACATGTATTGTGTGCTATACGCAGTATGTCTATTTTTGCAAAGTACTTGATGCTTCGTAATACTCACTTCGAGAATAATATCATCAACATGGGGATTGATCTCTGTTGCAATGGATCCTGGGATTGAATGCACTGAGCTGGTCCGAGAGAGTACTTCTTCTTGCTGTAGAGATTGGTGTTCTTTGAGGAGAGCAGCGAAATCTATCCCGTAAGTCTGTAGTTCTATGTAGCTTCCGCATGCTACCATTTCACCCTGGGTTTTTGAAATGAGAGAAATCATTGGCCGTTGATCTAGAGCGACATCATGATCATTATCATTTTATCGTTGTCATTATAATTATCAATAGCAGCAATAAAGCAGCTAATTCTTTCCCATTATCATCATCATTATCGTCTCATCATCATCACCCCATCATCAACACCAACATCATTTTCAACATCATCCTCCTCCACTTTATCATCATCCTCAACATCATCATCATCATTATCATCATCATCAATATTTTTATCATCAACATCACTCTTCTCATCATCATCACCTTCCTCATCGTTCATCATCATCATCACCATCACATCACCACCGCCATCAAAACCCACATCATCTTCATCATTATCGTTGTCTCATCAACATCACAATCATTCACCATCATCAGTATCACCACCATCACCTTGATAGAGGCTTTGCAGTCCCTATGTAATCCTTCTACAGGAATTGTTTAATCATGAAAAGGATGATCCAAACCAAACGTATCATCATTATTCACCATCATCATCACCAATATCATCATCATCATCATCATCACTATCATTATCATCACCACCACCATCATCATTATCAACACCACCATTATCATTATTGACATCATCATCATCACCACCTCCACCACCACTAACATTACCCTCACTGATAGAGAAGCTTCACAGAACTCATGTATTTCTTCTTAGGCATATATTCAGGCCTGAAAAGGATGATACAAACCGAATGTTCAACAAATATTTGCACTCCTTGCCTAAAACTCAAGTTTAGGTCGTCCTATTCAGGACTACAAACATGCCCATGAAGGATCACATGGCATACCTAACATGGAGTCTCTACATCCATTTGTTCTCTATAATTGAAACCTGCAGAAGTTATTAGCAATCATCCTCATCATCACAATCACCATCATCACTATCATCAGAATAATTCAACATTCTAAAAGTGAGGTGTATACTGGTATTTACATCTTTGAGAACGACTATGTAGTCTGCAGCATCCAGATACTGCAACTGATGAGTGACAAGAACAACCGGCTTGTCTTTAAGATAGCCTTTGATGCACCTAGACACATGGAGAAGAGATAACGCAAGGGCAAGGATGAGACGAAAAGGAAGGAGTGGGCGAAAGATTTTTTTTTAAGATATCAGAGAGGGATGTGGAAAATGGGAAAGATGGTAATGACGGAAGAGGAAAGGGAGGACGGGTGGAGGAAGGGTGGAGGAGGGAGAAGAGGACCCAAAAAAAACAGAAACAAGCAGCAAGATAAGGGAAAACATGAGATAGGGATGTAGAGAACGGGAATATGAGAGTAGGAATGACAGGAAGAGAGAACGGGAGGAAGGGGGAAAAGTGGGAAGAAGGATGAGAGAGAGAGACAGGAAATGAGTGGTAAATTTAGTTTTAAATTGGAATACAGAATACAAGCAACTCTGGTCAACTCTGTCTTCCAATTACATTCTAAATGAGAGCAGGTGGGTGTGTCATGAAGATGTTCATAAAATGAATGACTTTGAGCACGACTGGTGATCCTTTCTTGTGCTATGTAATATCCGTATGTAATTGATTTATGACCTAAGAACATGTTACGGTCGTGTGTAAAGTCGTGCGTAAATTTACAAACATCTTTATGAAATACCCACCAGTATGGTGTAACACTAACCCCTGATTCAAGCAAGGACCTAATTAACAAAAGTACACGATGTTGAAATGTGGATTGTGACTGAACTATTATTTGTCGGATACAACATCTCTCTCTACATTGCTATGTTTCTTATGCGTACTGGGGTTCTTGAGCCTTTCATAGAGCTATTCAAGTTACGCTGCCTTGATTTTATGCAAGACTGGTGATTCTTCTTGCGCTGAATGATATATCCCTAGATAGATGAAATAGCACTTAAGAGCATGTTCCAGTTGTGCATTAAGTCGCTTCACAAACAGCTTTATGGAACAACCACCTGGCCATATTTCAACCAAAATTATATTTCCAGATTTCAGCTGTATCTTTACACTATCTACATTGTAAATTGGTAACATCATGAAAACAAACAGAAAATCATTATTTAAAAAAAAGCAAATTGGCAACTCAGAGTTAAAGTTCTGCTATCACCATTAATTTATACTCACATTATATCCATATCTAGATTTTCAACCTACACCTGTATGAAATTTAATAGAAAATGAACAACCGTTGCCAATTTGAGGAACAAAAAGCAGATTTCTCATGACCTCATAAAAACTGTATCTGTTAAAGTTGTATCACACTGACATTACTTCTTACTTATCAAATAGATGCCTTCCCACGGCTGTATCCACTGCACTCAGAGGGTCGTCCAGTAGGTACGCATCGGCCTCGTGGTAGACTGCCCTAGCCAGGCTGACCCTTGCCCTTTGACCTCCGCTCAATGTGATGCCCCTGTCCCCAACGAGGGTCAGGTCACCATCGGGTAATAGCGCAATGTCCTATGCATGGTGAAAAAAAGTTGTTTTCAAACCAGAAATCAGGTAAAATTACATTCTTCTTGTCTTATTTTTTTCAGAAGGTACAAAATGCAGCTATTAACCAAGCCTTAGTTCAAGCTGCCTTCCAGCACTCAGTGCATTCAGGGAATTCATCCTGCTGGGTAACTACATGTACATGTACTTACCTCACCTGGGTCGAGTGCAGCACAATGAGGATAAATTTCTTGCTAAAAGAAAACGCACCATGGCTAAGATTTGAACCAACGACCATCAAGTCAATTTAATTCATGGTATATTAAAATGATGCAGTAAAAACTGAATAACAAATGTTTTCTAGGTCTCAATTTTAATATACATACATACAAACAAAATAGATTTACAATCATTATAATAGATATTGCACAGAAAAATCATTGATAAAGACAATAAATAACATACATTGTACATGTTTGAAAGATCACACTCAAAATCACCAGACCAAGACAAAAATTCAGGACCACTTACCGTTTTGAGCGCACAGACTTTCAGGACCTCCTTGTACTTGTCTTGGTCAAACTTCTTGCCAAAGAGAATGTTATCTCTCAGCGTGCCAGAGAACACCCATGGCTGCTGTGCTGTGTACGCTATTCTACCACTCATAATCACATCACCAGTCTGGGTTGGCAGTTCATTCATCATGGCCATGAGAAGGGAAGACTGTGGAAAGAAAATGAAGAATGGTACTGTTATATATCAGTAGGGTTAGGGTAGGTTTTATTGTGTTTATGCAAAGCATGCTGTGATTGTAATTCTCGTAATAATGTTACCAGTCTGAGATGGCAGCAGATTCATCATTGCTTTTAGAGGACTGGTGAGAGAAAAAATAAAGAATGGTACATTTTCTTCATGTAAAAAAATTATTTAACAGAGATGATAAAGCACCCTGTCTCACAACATAGCATGATTGATCTAAAATTATCAGATATGGAAAGTTAGCAGCGCGGAAATTGTTTGAATATAATCATATAAAAAAATATATATATATAATGGCAACTGACTAAAATAATGACAATGTATGAATATTTGTCCTATTCACACATGATTAGAAAGGACACATGCATTCTGAATGACACTGGCTTTCCATAGTTAAAATTGATTGGATGAATCACATTCCTTTGTAAAATCAGGTCCCAGATATTAAACTCACCTTCCCACTGCCCACCGGTCCAATGATGGCTACCAGCTCTCCGGCTTGAAGAGAAAAGTCGATATCCTTCAAACTGAAACCAACTTTATCATCTCCATCATCATCATCCTGATTCAAAACAGGGAAGATAAAAGTGAATGTAAGACAACATTTAAGCATAAGTGTTTTTGTGATTTAATACAATCAACCCCGTGTTAGTGGCCACCTCACATGAGCGGCTGCATATAGTGAACGCTACAACCAGATTCCCACTGAAGACAGTTCTTAAATGAAGCATTTGATCTGAACAGATAATATCTTAGCCAAGTTAACATAATTAGCAAAATATAAAGCAATTTTCAAATATACATACAGCATGTAGTACAAAACAATATCTAGATTTTAGAGACATCTCAATTTAAAGCAGATCACAATAACTTTCTGTTCCCATCAAAGGGGGCCCTGAATTCAGAATCAGAGAATCAGCATGAAACTTACTTTGACTTCCCAAGATCCCCCTACATTTCTGAGGATGATGTCGCTGTTGTCTTCTCCACGTTCAGGAATCTCCTCAACCTCTTCTATCAATCCTTCCCTGTTCTCTATCTTCTCCTCTCTTTGCTCCTCCATTTTATTCTCTTCTTCTTCCCTCTCATCATTCATTAGCTTCATGTATTTCCCATCTGGAACATCGTCGGCAAGTTTTTCCTTTTCCTTGTTGTCGTTGGCGAGGAAAGCTACCTTGACGTCATCGTCGTCGATGTTTTCTTTCCTCTCCTTTCTTTGATCTTCCTTTCCATTCTCCTCTTCCTCCCTCTTATCATTCATGAGCTTCATATATTTTCCCTTTTCCTTTTCTTTGTTGTCGTTAGGTAGGAAGGCAACCGTGACGTCATTATCGTCGATGGCCTCCGCCCTGTCCTCATCTTTTCTTCTATCCTTCTTCTCGTTCTCATCCAGTGGTTCTCCGATCTGCTCTGGGATGGGTAAGTTGGCATCAGATGGGATGGAGGAGTCAGACTCTGCGTGTTTTAAAGCCTTCAGTTCATCCATCATCAAAAACTCCTGCATCAAGATTTACAAAGACAAAATTTAATTAGAGATTCAGGGGTTTAATGGCTCGTCCATCATCAAAAACTCCTTCATTAAATAGACACAAGTGCAAGATTCAAGAGTTTAATAGTTCATCCATCATCACAAACTCCTGCATCAGGATGTACAAAGACATAAACTAATTCAGGTTTTAAGAGTTTATTAGTTCACCCACCATCAAAACTCCTTAACTGGGATTTGAAAAGAGATACATTTAATTTGAGATTCAAGAGTTTATTTAATTTCTAACAAAAAAATAAATAAATGAACATTTTTGAAACAATGCAGAGTACATATGTACTCCTCAATTAATATAGACGTGCATCTATATTAAACTTGAATATAAGTTAACCTTTAAAGAATACATGTATGCTCTAATGAAAATGAAGCAATTGACTATAGAAAAAAGCAATGTTAATAGAGTGAGGATCTCTCAAATAATGATAATTAAGGTCATGCTGAATAAATAAATCATTAAAAGAAATGGGTATAGCCTTCGAGGCTTAGGAATTATGAGTTTCTCTACATTCAGTCTACTCATATACATAATAGGATTACATTATATGGAAAAAGGAGATGATAAAGGTAAAAACAAAGCATGATTTTACCAGCTGATAATTCATTCTCTTGGCAAATTATTTTTTTCTTCATATTTTCAATGACTTTTGAGGACTATTAGCATCATTTTCTGTGATTTTCCTGTCTCTTTGTACAGATTCAGAAACTTATTAAATTAGCATGGGGCTTGTGACTTTTCAATTTATGAACATGAATATAATACAGATTACTATAAAAAGATACATCATCAAAATGGAATATCTGCCTGATCGGACATTAGAAAAGAAATTTCTTCTTTAACGAGAAAATAAAAGTAAAATAAATGTAATAAAAGTAAAATAAAAGAAAGTAAGTTACTTCTTAATCTTGTGAGGCAACAGACTTTCTTGACTGCGTGAAGATCTTTAAGATCTTACCTGTATTCTTTTAACAGCAATAAGCCCCTCACTCCCATACATGATGCAGTATGGTATGAAGAGAACGACGGTGAGGCGGACAGCGTTGAAGAGCGGGATAGCTAGGAAGACGATGCTCGGCGTGAGAACATGGCCGGTCATGGCATACACGGTGAAGGTGGAGAAAGATATGATATGGGTAGCCAGGTTGAAGAATGCGATGTTGAAAGAACGGAGATGGGCGGAGCGCATCACTTTGGCAATTTCTTTCCTGGAGGAGTGAGATGGGGATGAAATGAACGATTAATGGATGATTGATTGAATGTACAAATGAATGAATGATTGGAGGTACAAATGAATGAATGATTGAATGTACAAATGAATGAATGATTGAATGTACAAATGAATGAATGATTGAATGTACAAATGAATGAATGATTGAATGTACAAATGAATTAATGATTGGAGGTACAAATGATTGAATGTACAAATGAATGAATGATTGGAGGTACAAATGAATGATTGATAAAATGAATGAATGAATGGATGAATGAATGAATGAATGAATGAATGAATGAATGAATGAATGAATGAATGAATGAATGAATGAATGAATGAATGAACAAATGAATGAATGAATGAATGAATGAATGAATAAATGAATGAAGGAGTAAATGAGTGGGTGGATGTATGGATGGATGAATGATTAATTAATGATTGAATGAACAAATGAATGAATGAATAAATGAATGAATGAATGAATGAATGAATGAATGAGTAAATGAGTGGGTGGATGCATGGGTGGATGAATGATTAATTAATGATTGAATGAACAAATGAATGAATGAATGTGAATGAATGAAAAGGAAGGAATGATAGAGGTATGGAAAGGGAATGAATGGATGGATGGGTGGACAGGAGAAAGAACGATTGGGAATGGATAGAATGAAAGATTGATGGCAGAATAGAAGAGACCATCAAAGCCATGATGAGGGAATTAATAATTGGATGGAAGGATAAGATGGATAGATAGGTGAGAGGACACAAGTGAAAGCATGATTGCAGAAAAGTTTACAAAGAAGATTTAAGAATTGATATACAGAATCAATAGGTACATGAAGATCTTACAAAAATAAAACAAATAAAGAGATTGAGAAATGTCTTTTCTTTTACCTTTAAAATGAAACGAGATCTATCTCAAGATAAAAATTGTTTTCTTTTCATGAGAATGTGATACAAAATATTTTAAATGAGTTGGGGCTGGCTGTCAAAGGTTCATCTTTCATTGTACAAGTGCATAAATACTGCTTGGCTTACCTTTAGAATCCAATGTCATGTGATATAATGTATCGTGTGTGTGATACCTCTAACAGTAACAGTACAGTTAGTTTCCATGCTGTCATAATCGATTATGACATTGGATTGTAAAGTTACTCCCATTGTTTTATGTTGTTTCACCAGACTTATAGAAATGAATGCAAATGATTGCAATATGCTGCTAAGATGGAATATATAATCACCTCAATGTTCGCTTGCATAAACTTGCAGTGAAGATGAGAATAAATATGCCATTGTTATTCACTGATTATGAGGTTCATCTGATTGATGTGATTACATGAGAAATGTTTCTTTTTCACAATCATTGAATAAGTCGTGGAAACGGATCAGAAAATCGTAGGAATGAATTATAAGTTAAACAAATGCCATGACTCCTTATTATCCTTCGAGTTGAACAGAGGCCACTACCAGCCGCACAGAAGCAATGTTAGCAAGAGCATAGACCCTGTCAAATCTTTTGGATTGCGATGTCAAACGTTGATCCAAGATGTGAATAACGAGTTGTTGTGACATTAGGCATTGCTGCGACATTACCGGTTGTAACAGGGCCTCTGTGAGCGCATTGTTAGCGGTAAGATGTTTCTGTGTGGCTTGTACAAAAATCTGTAGATCTCTCATCTCTTATGACACTGAATAGAAACTGACATGATGCGATGCAAACGATTTCTTTTTAACATTCCCAAATGATTTATAGTCTGCAATGATGCATTGCTTCAAAATTTCTTTAAAAAATTATAAAAACTTACCTTCTTGATTCCCTGACGAGGTCTGAGAAGGGGAATTCCCATGCATGTATCTTGATGATGCGCATCCCGGAGATGATCTCATTCATAATCCTCACCCGCTCGTCGGTCAACATCGCAGTCTTGATCCTAAAAAGGAATAAAGGGAAGAGAGGCAGATCCATGTAATAAGGTATAAAATTGCAGATTGTTGTTCTACATCCACTTCATCATATGAGAGTCTCTTATCCCATGAAATTATTTTTTCTTAGATGGAGGGAGGGGGGTGTGGTTATTAATCTCACCTAAACTCCGATAATAATTTTCCCTTCTATCGTCGAAGAAGGGCGAGGCAAACAAAGAAAACAAACTGTATCTTGGTCCATTGCCCCATGTTATCATTTTTGCTGCTCTTTGAGGGGTATACCGTAACAAAAATCCTACCTAAACTCCGATTACAATTTTCCCTTCTATCCTCGAAGAGGGGCGAGGCAAATGAAGATAAATGTCCCAAGATGTCAATTTGTGTTTTTGTATTGTTTTTATTGGGGGAGGGGGGTAACAGCTTTCTTACCTAAACTTGGAGAACAATTTTCCCATCCACCCCTGAAGAGGGGCAATGCAAAGAGGATGACAATTCATATGGATCCTTTTCCCATGGTGTTATTAAGGGGGAAGAGGGTAACAGAAATCTTACCTAAACTCCAATAACAATTTTCCATCCATCCTTAAAGAGGGGTGAGGCAAATGAAGATAATTGTATGATGGTCCCTTGCCCCATAATGTCAAAGTGTTTGTTATTTTATTGGGGGAGGGGGGTAACAGCTTTCTTACCTAAACTTGGAGAACAATTTCCCATCCACCCTTGAAAAGGGGCAAGGCAGATGCGAATCACAAATTATACCATATGCGATGGTCATATGCTCAATGATGTCCAATTTTCAAAGGGAGGGAAAAAATACAGATATTTTTAGTGCAGGGTCTGTTCTATTCAAGGCAAAATATCCTTAACATTGGTCCAAGGGGCTATTTGATAATTTGGGGGAAATAAATGTTCCTATATTCCTCAGCCCATTTTTTTTTTATGAAAAAAAAATGACAATCCATATTTTATTGTTCGAAATAGACATGAAACGAAATACTCCGAAAATTTGCTTTGCCCAATTGATCGTAGGCCCGGCAGCCGCTGTGCAGCGCCAGATCAACGAGGCTCTATCCCTTTAATCGTTGAACACCAAACAGGGTAGCAGCAACTCCCATCTTTTAACGTCTTTTGGTCTGACGCGGCCGGGGTTTGAACTCCCGGCCTCCCGGTTGTGAGACAGACGCTCTACCAACTGAGCCAACACACTGGTTAAAGCTGGGTTAAAGCAATCTTTCCTAAATGTAGAGAATTATTTTTACATCCACTGTTGGAGAGGTGCAAAGCAGATGAAGAACTGTATTACGGTCTCTTATCTCAGAATGATATTTGGGACTTTTTGGGGGGGGCGCTGTAAAAGAAATCTTACCTAAACTTGGAGAACAATTTTCCCATCCAGCCTTGAAGAGGGGCAAGGCAGATGAGGATGACAAAGCCGACCAGACACGACGGTCCCATGTTGTTAAAGAGTATGATTAGTAAGACTATCAGCTGCAAAGGCCCAATCCACACATAGTGAAGGAAGAGCATTACCTGAAGGAAAAATATATCACATTGAAGACAAAATAATATAAAAGCTATCTAATTTTATCATGAATCATACTTTTTGTAACCATTTATAACATTCCAAGAAAGTAATTACATTCTTAGAATATTCTGTATTGAGTAATTCATACAACAAATGAAAAGTGCATAAATATGTATGTTTATCTGTGTTACTTCATGCTGGAGATGAGGTATGTACACACACTACAATATCTGGCACTAAACTGTGTACTTCCGCCTTCATACTTTAACTCCATTATCTTCAAAATAGTAATCAAAGCTTACAGATACAGTATATGTTCATAGTAAATATGAGGGGGGACTGCTAAACATATGATAAACATCATCAACGACATTACATGTGTGAGGTACCTTTGGAACAGTTTCAACGGCAACAAGTGTGTATAGTTATTAATGCAAAATCAAAATGATGTGCATTATTTGTTTTATAGGATAGTGATGTGGATTCTTGTTATTTGATAAACTATCATCTCAAAAACCATGACTGTACAAAAGAACTAATCATATAGTACCAGTCACTGCCTCACTGGCAAATTTGCATGTTAGCTAAAATCAAAGACTTTTCAAATGACACATTTCAGCCACACATCATTAATATCAGGATCAATATCTACGTTTCGTAGTACTCCATGATATTTGTGATTCCAAATTAATTGCCTAGGAATAGACCCTCCTCAACTCACCACATCAAATCTATTGACATCGCTTGATAAGATATTAACCAGCTTTCCGACTGTGGTCTTTCCCAGAGCTGAATTGCTGAGGCGTAATGACTGCAGAAAGATAGAAATCAAGAGAAAAATCAATTTAAAGCCAAGTAGTACTGAATGATTCCATGGGAAAGTCTTTAAAGTCAGTAAAAGACAGTAGTTGCAGCAAACAATTATTTCATGAGAAAGTATTTAAAAACAAGGGTAATTGTCAAAATATTATCATACATCTAGATCTGGTAAAATTATTGTAAACTTATCTTTCTGATGTTCACTAACACAGATAAACATATGTGGGACAGTGTATTGATATTGCTTGGAAAAATACCAAGCATTTGAAGGAATTCTGTGCTTATTTTGCTCATTTCTCCGCAATTACACATTTGCTTCAAGAGTTATTTGGCACATATTTTTTATTTATACAAACACTCGTGTGGTCATTTTATTGGATTCTGTTCAAACTCATTTTGATATCGTTACCACCACTAGTATTTATCTTTAATTGTCACCCTACCATACAGTGTAGTAAATCTAGATCTGGTTCATTTGAATGAACCTTATTCTGTGAAACCATGAAATCTAAGCTAAAATATGATCACACGACTATAAACACTCATAAGCACTGTGGAACAGTGAATTTTACTGCTTGGACAAAGACCAGACACCTGACGGGAATACCATGCTCATTTTGGCAAATACACATTTTCTACCAGAATTTTTTTTTTTTTTTACAGAGGATACGAAGCACTTTTGTCAGCAGTGTTCAGTGCACTCAACGAATCAATCCTGCCAGATACCCAATCGCCTCAACCATGGGCGTAAATCTGTGACGTCATGCTACTTACGTGGGGGATGGAACAATAGATCACCCCCACCCCTCCCCTGAATATAACAGGTGTGAATGCATGGACTTACGCCAGTGGGCACTCAACTGGGTTTTGAGTTCAGCACAATGTTGGTCAATTTCTTGCAGAAGGAAATTGCACCAAAGTTTGGATACGAATATGACCCTTCTGACAAGAAATAATGAATTCTGTAATTCTCATAGGTTTTGTAAAGGGACCCCTCAGTTCAGGTAGGCCACATGTTTGATTCTTCCACTACACCTAGAAGCTAACCTTTCTTAAGTCCAGAGCACTTGTTGCAATGCACATTTACATGTCGACCCTGACAACTGAATTACAAAACTCTCATTTTTTATTATTCAATTGGATTCCAGTTGGCAACCTTTACTCTTTTCCCCCTAGACGAACATGAGCAGAGATGCCAAGTTGTATTTTGCATTTTCAGTATTCTTATCCCCCAAATCAGTATTTTGACCAAAAAATCAGTATTTTTACCTTGTGATATAAATATTTTGTATTTTTCCCCAAAAAAGTGTATTTCATAATAAAATGCTTGGCGCACTCGCCATCACGGCGCTCAAGCTGCATGCAAGCTAAAATGCGCACTGCTCTTGCAGATGAAAAAAAAAAACCATTGAAACTTGTGTATACCTGTATATCACCCTGGTTTTTACAAAATGATTGAAAAAAAACAAGTTACCTAAAATAACATTGATGTAATAACCATATTTGTGTACGTTTTATTAAATAGAGACATATAGAGATGATTTTTCTCAATAAATTACGATTTTGTAAAAAAAAAAAAAAATTATTTAAATTTTTTACAAAAAACATATTTTTTAAAGAAAAAACGTACTGCCGTATTTTGGTTGCAAAAACGTACTAAATACGGCTAAAACGTACTGGTTGGCAGGTCTGCATGAGTAACTACCCTTTCAAAAAACAAGGGCATTTCCTGCGAAGCAAGCTTCCACGCCGACCCTGAAAACTTAATTATGAAAATCTCATGTATTTCTCTTCAAATGGACTAATTCCAGTAGGCAACAATTTACCTCTTTTCCCCATAGATGTATAATGTACATAAGTAGCCAGCCTTTCTTAAGACAAGGGTATTTCTTGCAATGTGAGCTTGCATGCCGACACTCCACAACTGAATTATAATGTTCTAATAGGTGTTTTTAAAAGGGACCAAATTAGGTTACGACTGTATATTCTCCTAAGGGTACATTTAGTAGGCTAACCTTTCTAAAGACCAGGGCACTCGTTGCAATGCGGACTTGCATGCCGACCCTCTGCATCTTGAAAAAATATGGGTGATGCATGACGGTAGCTGCAGCGCCGCTCAGGGCCATTGCGAAAGCGCAGATGTAAGCCTGAGTGGTCGTGATCTCCGGCTCGGGGGAGAAGTAGGTGATGAGGTAACTGAGGATAATGGGCTGAAGGAGCTTGAAGACACATTCCTAAACAAAAATTAAAAAACAATGATTTTATAAATTTCTCATAATTTTGGTTTGGTTCAGTCTAATTTACTGTATAAAAATCACTTCAAAATACATTACACAGAATATTAAAACTAAATATGTTAACACTTAACATGAAATGAATAGATCACTCTATTCAGAACCATTGATACAATGGCTCTGTTCTTCTTAGAGGTTGAAGGTGTTATACAATGATTAAATAAAATCAACCTCCAAGCACTTTAAACTGAAAAGATGTCTTATATAATTTCATTCAAACAGAAGAGCACAATCAAAGCATCATAATACATGTATTTAGTAACTTTCCAAAGGTACAGTATATCAATTAGAATGAAACTACCCATACATGTACATGTACAGTATATACATGTATATGTAGGACATATCATAGAAATACTATACTACCTGTTAAGTTTAAGAGTAGCAAGTGCAACAAGTTAAGTGTGTATTAACAATGTTTATTTGGGCCTTCCAAAAGTTGCTGCAGTATCACATGTCACATTTTATACATGAAATGCTGATCTATTGTTCATGTTTCCTTCAAAGTATTACAATTTTGTAAACTACAAAGCCTTCGAGCTAATTCCCTTCTTCTAGCTGTGCGGTAAAATTGCTTTTGGCCTATTTGCTCACCATGGATTTTTTTTTTATCTGATCAATCTAGATATGATCTAAATGGGCATCTTTGGTATTGGAATTGAGGAAGAACATAATGATGCTCTAAACTGCACCTTAGATAAGGGTCCCGTAACACAAAGGTTAGCGATGAATTGTATGCTTGAGTTTCATAATTAATTGTACCTTGTAGTCAATGCAATGAATCGTAGAAAAATGTTCTACGATGATTGCTACGCTATGTGTTACGGCCCCAGACTTGATTTTTATCATTTTCTTAGAAGATAATACATAGTACATCCTCAATCTAATTAATTTGTCTTGTGCTATAAAGCTACTCACCTCAAAGAATACTATAACCCCAGAGAAGGCCACCGGCCTCAAAAATGTTTTAATCAAAGCTCGGAGAAGGCTGGGCTTCTTATGATGGCCTTCGCATGCTTTCAGTTCTTTGTTCCAGTTCCTGAACAATAAAACACAAATAATCAAAATTAAAAACGAACAAAATTAATTAATCAATTGAGAAATTGCTGTCCAAAGAAATGAATGAAATCAGCATCATGATTATTTTTCATATTTTCAGCATGTTTTCTTCATAAATACTAAAGAAAACCTGCTCTGCAAAATTACTTCCTACTTTCACTTAGAATTGTTAATAGAACTGCATGACTTCCTCATCGTGGTCTAGTGGTTCGGACTCTCGCTTTTGAAACAGAGGGTCGTGGGTTCAAATCCCAGCCATGGCATGTTTTCCTTCAGCAAGAAATTTATCCACACTGTGCTGCACTCGACCCAGGTGAGGTGAATGGGTATCCGGCAGGAGTAATTCCTTGCATGCACTGAGCGCCGGTGATGGTAGCTCGAGCTAAAGCCGGGGTAATAGTAGCAGCGCTTTGTATCCTCAGGCATAAAGCGCTTTATAAATCCAGCTATTATTATTATTATTAGTAAACATGAGCAACCTAGAAATCATGACAGCAAACAATTGTTTTCCAGTTTCTGGTAAAAAAAATTGTGATCAATGGCAAATTTAAAAAAGAAGTAAATAGTGCATAATGGGCATGGATTGGTTGTATTTTAGCCTTTACCCATTCGTGGATAAATGCACAACATTGGGTTACTGGGCTTGCCAAGGTTATGTGACCTTTCATGCACAATCGTACATTAATGTCATCAGACTAAACATGATAGCTAGTCCGTTTCCTTTCAGGAAAATGGAAGGATTATGGTCTTATCCATTAATGTGCCATTGTTATCAACTTACAAACCATGTTTTTGGATGATCTCCATCAGCTTGAGTGTGTTCAAGATCAAGATTCTTGCCCAATGATGAAAATGATGAAAATCCATATTATATTGTTCGAAAAAGACAAGAAATGAAATACTCTGAAAATTTGCTTTGCCCATTTGATCGTGGGCCCGGCAGCCACTGTGCAGCGCCAGATTGACGAGGCTCTATCCCTTTAACCAATCAGCATCTTCTTCAGGATAAATCAAGATTCGAAAACTGGGTTGTATTGTACAAAGCTGTTTTATAAGCTACACCCTGTACAAATAACAAGACTGGTAACCCTTTCTTGTGCTAAATGATATATCCATAGATAGATGACATAGCACTGAAGAACATGTTCCACTTGCATGCAAAGTTGTTCGCAACTTAACAAACATGATCTATGAAACAACCACCAGGGACACGTTTCATAAAGGACTTGCAACTGTTGTAACTTTGCCAATATGGCAACTACCATGGTAACAGGGCTCAGCAGCCAATCACAATCAAGGTTACCATGGTAGTTGCCATAAAGGCAACGTTACAACAGTTGTAACTCTTTATGAAATGGGCCCCAGATCTCCATCAGTCTAAGAGAGGCTACCAAGTGCTTAGTACCATTCAATATTCCTTTCATGTATTCACCCTATAAGTAAAAGGAAAAAGGTATATATATGTAGTCCTGATTGAATGCATATCAGAACAATGTGACTCGGCCACTAGCAATAGAAATTGCATTCAGGAGTTAAGAAAAAGGGTGCATTATTACTTACAATGCATTGCCTGCACATGGGGAACAAGACCTTTCACCACATCATTTCAGACCCCGGTTCACGACTTCGAGATGGAGTGCAGACGGAAACCTCCAAAGCAAAACTAAAATACTGCGGATTATTATGGTGCTTGACCTTTCATTAATCGAAATAAGCCATGTCCATTCCGAATCCACAAGTTCATGAAAGGGTATTCAGAAAAGGGAAGTGTTTATTTACAGGCTTTGCAAATCTGCTTGGTTCCATTCTTTCATATCAATGAAGTTTATTGATTATATAAACATTTACAATATGTATTTTTTAACGATTTGGAAAATTAAATTTTGAATTGAATTGGTGTGAACGGCTTTTGAAACAATACATCATCATCATATCAGCCATGTTCAGCCCACTGCAAGACCTCCTCAAGTTGATGCCAAAGGTGCTTGTCTTGTGCTGATGCAATCAGCACAAATATTTAACACCTGTATGTGAATCATTTTCTAGATAGTACCGATGAATACAGACACGAGTATCAATTACCTTTCTAGTCTATCAGCAAGAAGATTGGAATCATCTTCGCTGCATATCCGGTAGAGATCAGGTTGCTCTATGGTGTGGTTGTAGCCATATCTGAAGAATGGAAGTAGCCAACTACAATGAAAGGATAGATATCAAAGAAATAAAATTGTTTTTAACTATAATAATAATAAATAATAATAATTGGATTTATATAGCGCTTTTTCCAGAGGATACAACTTGTCACTTATTCTATCAG
The DNA here is from genome assembly GCF_037042905.1 of Lytechinus pictus. Taxonomy (NCBI): domain Eukaryota; kingdom Metazoa; phylum Echinodermata; class Echinoidea; order Temnopleuroida; family Toxopneustidae; genus Lytechinus; species Lytechinus pictus. The sequence goes on from NC_087260.1 coordinate 17,939,243, forward strand.
AAGTCTCTAAGCAGGGGCAGATCCAGGATTTTCCAAAAGGAGGGGGGCTCATTTTCCAAGGAAATTTTTGTCCGATGAAAATTTGACAAGCAAAAAAAAAAATTAAAAAAATAAAGAAATAAAAGGTCCTCACTTGTGTATGAACAAGACATATTCCCATTAAAATTATCTGTTGTAACTCTCGAAAGGAGGGGTGCCACACTTGTATCTAAACAGCATTTTTTACTTTGGCTCTCAAAGGGGGAGAACTGGCCGGATGTGCCTCTCTAGATCTGCTACTCTCTCTAAGCAATCTACGATAATTCAACATTTAACCCTAGCCTTAAACAGAGTAGCTGATACATGTATTATTGCATTCAAGGAATAAAATCCTGCCAAAAAATAATAAATGAGTGACTGAGAGATCCCATTACAATGTAGAATTGCCAAATATTGGTACATGTACATGGGTCCACAAACTGATACTGTGTAAACGTATGTAAAATGCTAATATATGCGAAAGTCTGTTATTATCATTACATGATGTACATGTACCCATAGGTTGCTGGAATCAGCAAATAATTCAATTCATTTCAAGGTTCTAGAAATTTTTCAATACAATTGCAAGTCTTTTTATTTTTTTTCAATTTACATGTATTACTGGGAAGGAGTTGAAGATTATTCATACAACTTTTTTTCAACTTTTTTTCCTACACTACCAGTCGCACTTCTTTGGGGCCTGTTTGCCTATTTCAGCCACAGAGCAATAGTGTTAGCTGTTGTTCTCTGGTTTGGGGAGGTAGACAGGTGTCGGGGAGGTGTGACTGGTACTGTATGTAAAGTGTAAAGTGTATGTGCAATATAAATGGAAATGATACATTTTTGATGAATTTAATCATTTAGTAATTTGCAGATATCATTTTTGTAAATTATTATATATAATAAATCAATTTTCTGTATATATCCAGTTTTAATCCAAAGTCTCTTTCAATTCTAATTGGTATCCAGTCTCATTTCAATTTGCATGTAAATGCTCTTATTTTGATATGGAAATAAAATGTACGACCGATTTCTAAATTTATATCCATCCGCTTTGATTTTATTTAATGAAGTAATTTCGAGTTTATAATGAATCTTCACCATGTATCCCAATCAAGCCTAAACTTTTCTTCATAGAAACTTCTTTCATAAATTTGGATGTACATTTCAGTTTTTAAATTGTTGATGCATTATTTTCATATTTGTTTAAATTCATCTAATTATGTTAAATTACTAGAATTTTTTCGAGAATACTAGGCTACTCAATTATGCACTCCATGAAACCTTTATTTCTGCAATTTTTCCATAACTTTCTACACGATATTCAAATTTTTGCAATTTATTTTTTAAAACACTATTCTTTATACCAACAAATTCAACTTCAAGTAAAACTCTATATTAGTAAGTTTATACGCATTGGTTTATCATGTCTCCAAAGTCTACTAGAATATTAATTGGTTATTGGACATTTCTTTCAAAAAATATTTGTTTACTTTCACTGTTGTTGCGGTTATGATTTACATCAAATATTTCACTGTTTATGTTTATATATTATGTTTTTACTTTGTAAATCTTTCTCAATTCAGCCACTGGCTGCGATGAAATGATAATAAAACCTTCAATTCAATTAAATTCAATTATATAGAGGATTTCAGAGAACCAATCCTATACCATAGTGCTCTCTAGAGTCTATGTGCAGTATAGTTCAGTATCAATTGATTGATTGATTGATAAAAAAAATAACGACATTATCAACACATGCGTGTCATATATAAGTGTCGGACAGTTAATCTGGAAAGGTTACTATAATACAGTACAAATTACCCTAATGCAACTTTACAAAGGAACAGGATTATAAATAAGTGATTATCAGTAATAAATTAATACGTTAACTACTTCCCCGGGATAACTTCCCTACTCTTTACGAAAAGAGGAGTAGGTTTTTTAACGTGCAAATGGTGTGACTCTCCCTTACATGTACACGGGACCGACGGCTTAGACTCTCCTCCGAAAGACTAGACAATTGGAATAAAATACCTTGCCCAAGGGTATACCTGTTGTGATTGGGATTCGAACAGTTTCCCACCTAAAATCTAAAAAAAGTATCAAGTACATCATCTCACATATTAGAGTAGATTAAAAATGCATGGAAATCTCCCACTCCTTTGCAAAATAATCTGACCAAACGATCAATATGAATGCAAAACCATGCACGCTCATTTGTTATTTATTTCTATTCTCTCAAAAGTATATTACTGTACATGTAGTTTGTTGTGCAAACCCTTCACTCAGGGAAAGTGGCCTGAATATGAAGCCTAACATCCCTGCCAATAAAGTGTATACAAAAGGTCCCCCAAAATAGAAACATTTGTGTGTGTGTGTATTTGAGTTTTGTCAGACGTGTATCAATCAGACATGATTATTTACGTCTGAGACCAACCTAGGGACAGTGATTTTCCGTTTAAAAAAATTGCCTTTTCCGTTTCAGAAAATCTCAAATTCCGTTTCAGCATGTCAGAAAACGGAAATTCCGTTTCCCCATAGACTTTGTACACACGGAAAAGTGACAATTCCGTTTACACATTTACATGCACACTCGCACTGGTCAAAATTTGTATCTGCTACTGTACCAACAACACAATAAAATCCGTTCTAATCGGATCTATGCGGGTGAATAAAATATTTTAACACACCCATTTTGCATGCATACATCCTCACCTTTCATATTATTAGCATTATTTCACGGTGAAATGATATTTCATCGATAATTTTGGGGGTTTTTGGACATCGTTATCATCAGTCATCGTCTTTTCCCAATCCGCCATCTTGGATTTTAAGACCACGATATCGTGCTGTTACATCTTCAAACGTAGAGGGCAGCAACACACAACTGTGTACATGTAGTTGAACGATACATGTGTGCATGTGAAGCCCAACCCGGCCGGCCGCGCCGCGCGGGTACGGGTACGGTGCGGGGTACAATCGAGTGTGCTGATGTAAAGTGCAGTCACGATGTGTGAATTGTCATGATAGTAGCGAAGTGAGATCGTATTTTCTGGGGTTTTTTGGCCATTTAATGTTCTCATTTTGTTGTGATTTTGGAGTAATTTCTGTTGCTATTCTGTGTATTTTGAGGGAAAATACGTTTTCCGTGATTTTCCGTTTGAAATGCCATTTTCCGTTTCAAAAGGCCCTTTCCGTGAATTCCGTCCGTTTTCCGCGATCGCGGAAAATCACTGTCCCTACCAACCTTTAACGTCACCATCCAAAAGACGTGACCAGGGTTCAAACCTCGAACCTCTGCATCAATTTGTAACTTCCCCACAGCTTGAATTACAGGCGCACGCCACAACGCCCAGTTAACAAGTGTTATCTGTGCTAGTCTTGTTATAAGACCCACTCCAATGACTGAAGTTTCAATCAGGGTCTGTGCCTGCAGACTACAGATTGTAAATCCATGGAAATTAATATTCCTACAAAACTATATAATAGCATTTTTTTCTCATTTTCAGAAACATCTTCTGGTTTATTCATATTTACTTTATTTCGATTTGAACTTTGCTTTTCCATAAATTTAGTAATCTTTCTTCTACACCAGTACACACTATCAGTACTTTTTAGAATACATGTAATTCATGACGTACATGAACTTTGTACAAATAAAAAGCAACAAAAGGGATTTTTGGACTGCATACATTTTGATATTGACACAAGTTTGAAAAAGTTTCAAAAATAATCCTTAAAGGTTCCAGAGAAAACAAACAAATGTATTTTGAACTTTATCAGGACATTCCTTTTAAAAAGTCACCAATATATGTATTTCCAACAGTGATGGCTATTACCGGTAATTCTCACAGTTTAAATTAAACTGCTCAGGTGGTAAAATAAAAAAAATACACCATGGGATTAATTTTTTCATATATATTCTTGGGCTTGGGTCTCATGTATCAGATTGAAAGAGTATGACACTTGAGTGAACACTAACACTTCCCATTTTTGTACATGTAAAGCTCACAGAAATTGGATTTCACAAAAAAGCTGAGTTTAGTGCAACTTGCCAAGGACGGAAGCTGTAAAATTAAATCACTATACTGGATATTTCTCTTAATTTCTTTGCCTTTTGGGGTCCATAAAAATACAACTTATGCGTTAAAACTTTTTTTTAACTTTGCTACCAAAATGACCATTTTAACATGAAGACTGAAGTTAACATTTAGGCCTACTTTTTCCGTTATTAGTGACAGCTGGATCTGAGGACACAATTTTTAAAAATAAATGTAATAAGAGTTTCCATTCAGACATCTCCAGCAATATTTTTATTGTCCCCCGATAAAGGTTTGCATTTCATACTTCATTTTATACTAGATTCTACACACTAATTTCCAAGTATGACGTAAAGGAATAACAGAGAAAAAATGAAGCCTTCCGGTATTTCATGCGGTTCACAATACACACAAAGCATACCTATGGACTATGGTCTAAGTGTGGGGGCAGTGAAGTTGGAGAGAAAATGGGAGAATAAAAATAATCAATATATTTAATAGTTGAAGTGCATGGCCTGGGTCCATTTCTGGAAATCAACAAGTCAATTTCTTACAAAACAATAGATCTGCATCATCTGCAAACCCCAAACTTAGTCCCAATCTTACCAATCCCGTTTAAAAAAAGCTGAATTGCTAGACTTCTCCTTAATATTGGTAGAAAGATCAAACAAGACATAATCTTTGTCACCACAATGCTTAATTTTCTTAAAAGCAAAACCACAACCACAATAATAAATCTAGTACAATAATGGTCCTACTCCCAGGACGTTTCTATGTATCGCTCATCTCGTCATGCAACAGGCCCCAGTCTCTTTGTTACAAATGTTAGATCTAGTTATTCTCTGTCTTCTGTTCCTGATATGTTATGTTTGCTGTTAAGTTCCTGAGTTTGCAGTTTTAAAACTGATTGTTTTATTCTCAACAAAAGGGGCATAGCCATAGCCAGGCATAGGATGTTTAGTTTTAAACCCTACAATGCTACATTCATACTTACAAGTTACAATACAAATAATTAAACTAAAGTAAAGTTATGTCTTCAAACATCAAGTTCATTATGCCAGTTGCACAATTAAAGATCGCTGGGCCTAACTTTTACATGTATTATATTGAGATTTTGCATTGCATCAGCCCCCGCAAACTCTAGACTCTAGTATTGAGCTCCGCCGCGCGCCGCGGCGTTGTACGAGCACTCCATAACGAGTTACGGGGGCCCTCCCCGGTGCACTACCACAGCCACCCGTACTATACCGGTACCGTACCATATATAATTAATATATTATTAACTTACCAGAAAAAGGTTTGAGATAAAATCCCACTATTTTCTGATGGATTCGGAGGGCCGTCAGCCATCTTGAATGGATTATCATATGTCAGCTACTCCAGCTAGCATGGAATTTGATTCTTACAGCTTAACGTTATCGAGTTAGACAAATGCCATTCGAGGCCGGGATTCGAGGGCGACTTCCTAATAAAAAATGTGAAAATGTAACGTATAAAAAACGTGCTGAAAAAATTGCGTAAGAATATTGGTAGTCTTGTTTCGAATCTTACGTTATTTTTATATTCTATTGCGAAGCAAACCAGCCTGGAAGGGCGAGCGAAGCGAGCCATTTCCAGTAGACCTAGTCTGCTATGCAGACTCCTTGAATCAGCTGTGATACATCATACACACACTGCAGATGTGGGTCTACAGTTGTAGACTAGGGTGGGGTGGAGGGGCGGGTGGATGGGGCGGCAGACAAAAGTATTCCAGGCACGCTAGCCAACCCTCCAGTCAGAGAAATTATTTTGTCATTGGAAGAGACGAATACCAGAATATTTCAAAGCCAAAAAACAAATTATAGGGCCCCCACAATTTTCATAGGACCACTTTTCAATTTACAAAACACAAAACGTTGACATGCAGCTAGGAAAGAAATTTTTATTTTTTATATAGCGACAAAGAGTAGTGGTAATTTTATATCTTAGTTGTCCTAAAAAACCATATATTCTCAGATACAGAGTGACAGTGGGCAGTTGAGGGTAAGGAAAATAACTTTATTGTTCTTTGTTCAATTTTGATGAAATTTTCAGGGTTTTATTTGTATGTGTGTGGGTCAGTGATAGTTACTATATATGTTGAAAATTAAATCCGATTAACCCTAACTAGGCCGGGCTTTTTTGGATGTTCTGTGGCCGGGGGGGGGGGTTGATTCAATCCCCCCCCCCCCTGAGATCTCAGCCGCCGATCGCGCGAGCGCCGCAAAAATTTGCACGCTGGTAGTGTGCGATGTAATCTACAAGGCTGTATGGTAAAGATTTTATATGAATTAATTATGCTAATTTATGCATAAATCATACTTTTTGCTCTAATTCACTAAATAAAGCTCCTAGAATGCTAATTGTTGGTAAAAATATTCTTTGTAGCATTTTCAACAATCGCAATTGAAAAAAGCTTCGGTTTGGAAATCAATTTCTTATGTATTTTATTGTTTTATGAATTTCTTATTATGTATTTCTTTGTTTTTCAACCTTTTGTTTTTCTTTGTTTTTCTCACCAGATTTATTGCACAACCTTTTTGAAGCATAATTATGCTAAAATCAATTGATTTCAGCTGTTTAAAGCAAAAATAATCATATCTTTATGAATAAGATAAGAAAACTCGATTTGCATTGACTTTGTACACAAAATCACGTTTTGGAACAATTTTTGGTCTGACATGCACTTACAAAATGTTGCGTAATTTCGGAACCGCGTATCTGGGCGTCGCAAATTTTTTCTCAAAAGATGCACGAGACTTGAAAGTATAAACTCTGAGAGTGGCGCGGTAAAAAAATTTCGCGCGGCGAAATGATCGCAGAAAATGTTGAGGGGGGGGGGTTGATTCAACCCCCCCCCCGGTCAGTTTAGGGTTAAGCATTGAATATATAAACATTTTTATGATTGTATACATACATAAAAGGGGGCATTTGAAATACTTTCTGTAGTCATGAACAGGATGCATGCATAGGCTTAGAATACAAATTCTGTAAAACTAAAAAAATTGTAGTGCGAACTGAGCTAATTATATCAAACCAAAAACGAGATGTTTTAAGCGGCACGCTATCATTATCATGAACTGATTAAACGGACAATGAGAGCGGAATTTATTTTGATAAAGTGGCATGAAAGGTTTGATATTTGGCAATTCTCGCCTTCCCCTTTCTCAAGTTCGCATTTCTTCCTCCTTTCATTTTCTTCTCTCATCGCCCCGGTTTGTTTATTTGTTTGTTTGTTTGTTTAGGCGGTGTTTTGGCCACCGTCAAAGAGAAAGGGGGAGATGAGAGAAAGCCCGGGGGTCAGACTTGGTTTGGACGGGGGTGTGCAGCTGAAGATTCAAAACCCATACCCATATTTACCAGTCATTTTGGCTATAAAGGTACCCATTATTAAGGATTTATTAAAATTTGACAAGCCAGAAAAAAAAGGTTATCACCCGAAATTGGAGGAGAATATGGACCCATGTTAAAAAAATGGGACCATGGACCCATTTTTAAGGCCAGTATCTAAAAATTGGGGCCATGTTTAGGGATTTTCCAGCATAAAACCATACCCCATGTTTAGGGATTTCTTTTTAAAAAAAAGCGACACATTCCAGCGGCACAACCCCGTATGCTTTATTTCGTGAGTATCCCCCCACCTCTCGGAGAGAAAGTCGAAAAGAGATACAAGAAACAAATATTTTCACTGACGTGAAAATGTAATGTTTAAAGCACTGTGTGACATCATGTCCTGGATGGGCATCTGTCCTTTATTATTATTATTATCATTTTATTATAATTCACACATTCATGAAGTGCTATTATACAGTGCGTCCCAGAAAAAACGAAACCGAGATTTAGCGATGATTTATCATAACTTAATCATAAATGAAATAGACAAATGACCTACCAATGTAAAGCTTAGAATCTCCTCTTTCATCTGATATTACTTAGATAATTCCTCATTCACGCATGAGTGAGCAAAAACAATTTGAAGAAAGGATTCCAAAAACTCATTTGGCGGGGGCTATCTGAATTTCAAAGAGAAAATCACATGACTGAAAAGTTCAATATCTGCTCTTTAATTTGATACCTTAATCACAGAAAATGGTCACGAAGTAAAAAAGTTATGATCCCTCGAAACAATGATTGTATTTCCACAATTTCATTAAATAAACGTGTTTTCACTGGTTTCCCACAGAAGCTATCGCACGGTAACAATAGACATGGTCCGGGCTGAAAGTATGTATAGCTTAATAAATAGAGTAGAATTCACTGAGCAAAATGCCAAAAATTTCATCAAAATCTGATAACAAATAACAAAGTTATTGAATTTTAAAGTTTAGCAATATTTTGTGAAAAGAGTCGTCATGAATATTCATTAGGTGGGCTGATGATGTCACATCTCCACTCATTGTATTTTATTATATGAAATTAGGTTTATTTAAGTTTTTTCCTCCAAGAACTAGAAAAATTGGATTGACAACTGATTTAGTGCATTAGATATTTATTGCTGCAACTTATTTCATTATAAGGGAGACATATTATTCACACAAGTATGAAATAATGAAAAAATTTTGATTTTATGTAATAACATATAAGAAAACGGAAAGTGGAGATGTGACATCATCAGCCCACCTAATGAATATTCATGACGACTGTTTTCACAAAATATTGCTAAACTTTAAACTTCAATAACTTTATTATTTGTTATCCGATTTTGATGACATTTTCGGCATTTTGCTCAGTGAATTATACTCTATGTATTAAGATATAAATATTTTCAGCCCGGACCATCCCTTTAATGCATGGCTGATCGTCAACAAAACGGAATGTCGAGAGAGTTTGAACGCTAGCCTGTAAAACCTCTTCATTTTATGAAATTATTGAAATTCAAGCCTTATTTCAAATAACCAGAACTTTCTTATTTCTTGACCATTTTCTGTAATTGAGGTATCAAATTAAAGAACAGATATTGAACTTTTTAGTCATGTGGTTTTCTTTTTAAAACCCAGATACGGCCCGCCAAATGAGTTTTTGGTATCCTTTCTTCAAATTGTTTTTGCTCACTTATGCGTGAATGATGAATTATCTAAGTAATACCAGATGAAAGAGGAGATTCTAAGCTTTAAAATGGTAGGTCATTTGTCTATTGTATTTGTGATTAAGTTATGATAAATCATCGATAAATCTCGGTTTCGTTTTTTTGTGGGACGCACTGTATAATAGGGTTAAATCGAGCGCTCTTATGACTTGATAAGTGAAACACGCATTAATGATCACACCCTCCGAAAAAAAATATATATTACCCCTAAAAACAAATACTCAAATCCAGGGGTGCCGAAGCGGTAGCCAGGGGGGCGGTCGCCACCCCCCCCCCCCAAAAAAAAAAAAAACGTCCCCAAAAAGAAAAAAAAAGAAGGGGAAAAAGAGAGGTAAAAAGGAAAAGCGAAGGAAGGAAAGGTAGCTTTGTGTGTTTTTCTTTTTATTCTTTATTTTTTTTCTCAAAAGAGAAACTCATCCACTCTTGCTCTAAATTTATATAAATGAATTTCGCTTCCGCGCTGCGCGCGGTTAAATGACAATATTGCAGTTTTTGTTTGTTTCCCTAACCCTTTCTTTAACCCTGTTTTTCCACCTCAGCTATGTGTTTGAAATGTTAAAATGTATACATTAGGGCATGGAACTTCTCCCGCTTTTTCAGCTCATTACTAAACAACCATAATTTGGCGGCAAATATAGGTTCCTAATTTAAAAAGAGAAAGGTATAGATTTCGTGTCGTATTAAATAAAAAACAGTACAATATATATTTTTTATCAAATTCTATTAAACTTCATGTCATTTCCCTGTACATTCATCACCTGTCCTGTTTCGCGCCCTCAGTTTGAAATTTTGAATTACACTTAAGTTTCTTTATCATTCAAAATGAAGCGCTTCAGGATAGTCAAAGAAATTATACATCATCCTTTTTTTTATAATATATAATTTCAATAAATCACAGAAGTTTCAACTTTTTGCGCACTATTTTCCTTGTAATGAAGTTCAATAATCTTAGAAAATCACGAATTGAATTAGAGCCGATGGGGTATTAGAGATATCTGCATTTGATGAAACGTCCGCCCTTTGAATTTCAGAGTTTCATTGCTCTGCGCGGGGAGGAATATCTTCCTCCCGGCATATATCCTTCTTCTCCTCTGTTTTGCGAGTTAAATATATGAACTGTCGCTAAATTGTTTGTAATCAAATCTGATCTTTCCAAAGGAAGCATTCAATATAACCTAAAGAATACCCTTATCTCGGGACCCTTTTCTTTAGAAAAAAACTTGATAAAACGCTTTAGCTTCCGCGCTTCGCGCGGGGTAATCATTATTTCAATTTTCTCAATTTTATCTCTTTTTGTGCGTTCACAATCACTTTTAAAAACAAGGTTCAAAATCACAATATAGTCAACTGAATTGGAGCTGATACCCGGAGCTGATATAGGTACTAGAGACAAGAGAGACGGCTCCTTTTCATTTTAATTTATGAAACACAGAAGGCTTCGCGCGGGAGGGGGCAACTCCCCCTCCCTGCACCAACCCCCTAGGGAGCACGTTTCGCGCGCTCTGTAAGGTTGGCATTGGTTGGCATGCTTTGCGTGCATTTACCGCCCTCTCCAAAATGAAATCCTGGCTACGCGGTTGGCGGTAGCCCCTTATTAGCGGTGAAAAAAAAAGGAAAGAGAAAGGGTAAAAGGTAGACAAAACTAAAAAGAGATGAGAAAAAATAAAAGAAAGATAACAGGAGAAAGAAAGGTAGGGCCTAAATATAGAAATAAGGGACGGGTAATAATTTGACATTAGAAGAAAAATCAAGGTTACTAAGTCTATAAAAAAAAAAAAAAAATCGCTCGCCACTAGAATTGCGAGTTAAGTAAGGCATTATTTTCTGCCCAAGAGAATTTACATATGGTTCTTAAAATTTCCTGTTTAATAGTGACTAATACAACAAATATTCTGCCCATCATTTTAGCATTAATGTTTGCTAAGCGAGGTATACGCATTTTTGTGATTATCAAAACATGCTGAATATCATGAATATCAACATTTTTATCGCGCTAGGCGCTCGCTCATACTATTATTTACGGTAGTTCAATTCAATCAAAAAAAAAAATTAAGAACAACATGTTCGGCAGCTAAAGACTAAATAAAACATCAGTGCAATTCAAATTAATATAAACATTCAACGCAATGATAGTGTATTATGCAGTTGGTTGATTGATTGGTTGGTTGGTTGGTTGGTTGATTGATTGATTGATTGATTGATTTATGTATTGATTGATTGATTTATTTATTGATTGATTGATTGATTGATCGCTGAATAATCTATTTAATTTAAAATTCAACAAGAAAATGCAAAGTAACATAAAGCGTTATACACATAATGAAATTAAATGGAATGGCAACCTCATGGAAAGTGTATCTTGTAAGTGAAGGTTTAAGCATGGACCTATACAGTGCGTATCCAAAAAAAGTTTACACTTTGAAAAAGCACTGGGAATTAAAAAATATACAACATGTGGGTAATTTTTCCACATATAATTTTTAGGTTTGGGTCTCATCTATCCAATGAAAGTAAAAGTTTTGTCAGAATGTTACACTTGAGTGAGCACTGTCCATTTTTGTAAAGCTCGCAGAAATCTGTTTGCGCTGAAATGCTCGTTTTCACGCTGTGTCAAGGGGAAAGGGCGAAATCAAACTTACCCTGCGAAACATTTCTCATACATTTCCCTTGCACTTTTAGTCAATTGAAATAAAACGGATACATTCAAGCATTTTGTAACAATTTTGCCACCCAAATTGAAATTTCAACACTTAGTAAGCACAACCTTTATCCTTTTCGTGCCAGCTGGATCTGAGGACATAACTGAATCTGAACAAAAGTTTATATCAGACATCTCCAACATTTTTCACTAAGTTCTTATCATTGAAAGTGGGTTTACATTTCATTTTTCATTTAATACTTAGCTTTCTCCAGTCACTTTTTTCCAAGCTTGGCAATGATTAACAAAATGAAAATCAGGCTTAAGCCATTCCATGTAAATCACAGCTCAGTGTAAAGCAAATATCGTCATAATGGCCTCGGTGAGTGGGGGAGTGGGGTGGGGCAAAATGCACTCTTCGAAGTGTTTTGGGCAAGAAAACAAATAAAAAAGGTAAAACATATCTTCAAATCAATTCTACTAGCTAAATTTCACGTGTGCTTCATGATTAAGGTCTACTTTTATTCGCATAACTATTTCAAAGTTCTGCACAAATCATTTTTCACTAACTTTTCAAAAGTGGTGCTCACTCAAGCGGAAATATTTTTCGACAGTTATATCGTCATTTGCTTAAATGGATCTGTACCAATGTTAAAATGTGTAAAAATCTTCAGGATATTACAAATGTATAATTTTACAGGATTTTTTCAAAGTGTAAACTTTTTTTTGATACGCACTGTATATGGTTTAAGTGATATATGAATACAAAATTAAAATTATCTGAAGTAGGTTAGTCACATAGGCCTACAGGCCTACATATCCTCTCACGAAAATAGTCTTTGAAATTGTCCTGTTTTTAGGTCAGTATATGAATTATTTCCAACTCGCACTTTGCATTCGCATTGATAGTTTGGTTATAGCATCCTCTTTATCAGTTAATAGTGGAAAAAGTGGTCAAAATTTCACGTTTTTAGGATTACTTTTCCAAAAAGATCAACTCGCGATTCGCGCTCTCGGTTATTGTTTAGATATACATAATTATGCATCTTATTATTACAAAACTGCTTAGAAAGTAAAACTTTAAGGTCCAAATACATGAAATATTAAAAGTAAATCGACTCACATTATTTATTCAGGCATGTTGAGATCTTGTCTTGTTTGTAAGAATAAAGCTAGATAAACTTCAGTCCGTTTATCGGTCCCGACTCCTTCACAAAAAAATCTTTATTCCGCTTATTTCCATGGGAAAAGGGGGTTTGGGCAGACTTAATATTGACACAGCCTCTCCCCCTTCCACTTCATTCCACTTTCTTACTTCAAGTTTCATTTTGTTTCCTCCCCTCCCCATTTCTCTTTGATTGGTAACCATACAAAATTAAAAAAAATATAATATAAAGGGCCATGCACCGTGAATTAAGCTATCATTTATATATATGTCAAATCTTTCAAACTTGTCTAGTGGCCAATGATCTAACTTTTTAATTTCTTTTATTGTCGACTCTTCTTTCTTACTTCAAGTTCCATTTTATTTCCTCCTCCCATCCCCCTCTCTCTTTGATTGGTAACCATATAAAATTAAAAAATAAAGGGCCACCGTGAATTATACCTAGGTACTCATTTACATAATATGGCTTATCTTTCAAACTTGTCTAGTGGCCAATGATCCAACTTTTCAAAAACATTTTATCGTCGATTCTTTGTGAAGAGGAAAATACGAGTATTGAATGCATAAATATATCCAGCACCATTTTCTGATATTTCAATTTTCTGTAAACAGGAAAATCAGAGCACCAAGTTATTCTAAAGTTTAGTCATTAATTGATATTTTATAGGCCTATGCACCCTGAATTATCTGCCCATTCTGTGGTAGGGAAGAGATTTTATTCAAAAAACCCCGCAGATACTCTATTTTGATCAGGGCACCAGATCAGAATAAATGTTCATGTGAAATTGCATTATTTATGCTCTCCACTCAAAAAAAAAAAAAATAGAGCAAACAATTATAATTGTAACAAAAAATTATTTTAATTGGAATAGTGATATGTCCTTTAGGGTATTCAACAAAACTTGAAACTGGGCTTTGATTCACATGTGGGAAATATGACGAAATATTATAAGATTCAGTATGATTCCCGTTGTTTTGTATAATTGCATGTTTGTGGGAAGCTAAAGCTTTTCGCAGTTCTACAAAGAACTTTGATCATTAAAATGCATGCACTATTTTTTTTTTTTTTTTTTAAACAAGTGCACACCTTGTTACCAATAATGCATATAGCATTTCTATTTATTTGAAAGCAGGATAAAAGAGCATTGTAGATTAAATGCCTTGCTCACGGGCATAGGTGCCGCGGCCGGGGATCGAACCCCGGACTTTCCATGTATAGCCAGGCGCCTTAGACCACTCGGCCACGGCACCTCAGCACTACGAATGTTTTTTTTAGATGACATACGCCCTCTTTTGTTCGTCGGTGTAAATCAAAGAAATTTTTATCCAGCTATTTCATGGCTTGATTCCATTGGATACAGATTTCACATTTACAAAAAGTGTATGAATCACATACATGTAAAATAATTCACTTCTGCATATCATGTTTACTAATTTGTGCATCTCACTTTGAAAAGGCCGGGCCCAACTTTCCAAAATACATGAAATTTGTTATTTTCAAGAGATATTGATGATGAAGATTGATACTATCAATATTATTGTGATCGTTAATATTATGATTATTAGTATCATTAGTTATTGCTATTATTATCACATATTACTACCACCATCATCATCCTGCTCCTCCTCCTCATTATCATTATCCTCATCATCATTGCCATCAACATGACAATGATCATGATCGAGACCACGATGATCATCATCATCCCTTGTACTATTTTGCTTGTTAAACTCTCTCTTCTAACGAGTCAAGCCAAGTTTTTGATGTTCAACCCAATAAGTTGGAAATAATAAAAGATGAATGAAAATAATATTGGACACGGTTTGACAAAAATTCATCAAAGAATAAGAGCTATCAATTGATTTTGATTTTTTGATGTTATTATAATGAAAGCAGTTGGCCCATATGTCATGTAAAGTAAATTCAACGAATTCCTGTTTTTTAATGGTCTGTGATGACCAAACACATTTTTCTCATAGAAGCATGCATGAAAGTATTTGACGATGTTTAAAGTGCAAAGGTCAAACCCTTTTTTGACGATGTGGTATTTTATGAAATTTATATCAAATTACATATTGAGGACCTACTTATCAAACCCCGAATCAAGGTTTCCTTTGTTTTCTGATTTATCAAAACCAAGTTTATGTTAGGATGAACAGCCCTTTTAACTTTAAGGGCTAGGGGCTGCTTTAATAAATTGATATCAAACATCGTCATATTCAAAACTTTTAGAAACATTTCAGATTGAAATTCAGATATAATATGCTGGTAATAATTAATCCTTTCCACATTATTTTTTATCATGCAAAAATGATCACACTAAAGAACACAGAGTAGGGGCCAAAATCATGCAAATACATATCAACATCATTCAGCGCAATGAGAAACAAAGGTGAGACGATTTCACATTGTATATAAAGTACTTTATATTTTCATATATTCATTATTTACTTAGACATAAAAAATATTTCATGTCACCAAGACATAGCCTAAAAATGGCTCTGCAAAATCATCAATAAACATACTGTACAATCAATTTTGAAACACATAATTCAAGAGCATGCATTCATTATATACATGTACAAAATGACAATATGTGCAATAAATCTTTCTATACATATATATATTCCATAAACTAGAACATCAGGGTTAGTGTTACTGTATTTCTGGTAACCTCCAGTTCATCAATTAAGTCTCTTCTTTAGGGTTTTCAATATAAAATTTGTCTGCTTATTTACTTGAAATTATTCAAATAAATTAGAATGAATTAAAGACAAAATTGAAATATTACCATGAGGAAGTGATAAAGAAATGGAGCATGCAGAAATGAAATAACAGAAAGAAACAAAACATTCTTTCGTTGAGTATAAATTTGAAACAGTCCTTAAAGGACAAGTTAAAAGGACAAGTCCACCCCAATAAAAAGTTGATTTGAATAAAAGGAGGAAAATCAAACAAGCATAACACTGAGAATTTCATCAAAATATGATGTAAAATAAGAAAGTTATGACATTTTCATGTTTCGCTTAACTTTGCAAAACATATGCACATCCTGGTCGATATGCAAATGAGCAGACTAGTGGCGTCACCCACTCACTATTTCTTTTGTATTTTAATATATGAAATATTTTTTCCTCATTGTCATGTGAAACAAATTTTATTCCTCCCTGAATATGTAGAATAAGCATCATTTGAACAGATTATGATTTAGTCAAGTTGGTCTTTGTTGTCAAATCTGTAAAATTGAAATATTCTGTAATTCAAGCAACAAAAAAACAAAAGAAATAGAGTGATGGACATCATCAACTCTCTAATTTGCATATCGCCGAGTTGTGCATATAACTGTTTTGTGAAAAATAAGCGTAACTTTAAAAATGTCATAACTTTTTAAATTTTACATCCGATTTTGATGAAATTTTCAGTGTTATGCTTGTTGGAGTTTTCTCTATCATTTCCAATCAACTGTTATCTGCGATGGACTTAACCTTTAAGAAAAGGGGGCACAACTGAATAATGGTGTTGACCTAAATCAAGTACATGTAACTAAGCTACAATATTATATGATATAATAGGAAAATGTATTATAAAAAAAGGCCTGTTAAACACTTTTACAACAATGCTCTATACGTTATGATCAACCACGCCATACAACTGAACATGTTGCCAAGTCTGGGGTCCGTTGCAGAAAGAGTTGCGTTTAAACGCTAGTCAAAAAATCTATCGCAAGTCCAAAATGCACAGTGTTGATTGGTTTAAAATCAAGTTGCGCATGATTTTTAGAGTTGCGATTGATTGCAACTCTTTCTGCAACGGGCCCCTGCACTTATTTGAAATAAAATGTACTGTTGTAACAAAGAGGGAATTATACAAGAAATACTTCTGCATTGGTTTGCAAGATGAAATGGTATGAAATATCTTTTCTCATCAGGGGTCTAATGTTGAAATAATTGTAATAAAATGCCACTTCAAAAATCAAACAAAAATCAGATTTTCAACCAATCTGAAGCAGACATTTGGAATTGTGAATGTTTTTTTTTTGTTGAGTTGTATTCACACACAACTCTTTCTGAAATGGCCTCCAGGGAGGCATTTCACAAAGAGTTAAGTATGACTTAGATTCGTGCTTAAATGCTGACACGCAAATGATATTTAACGTGCAGTCTTATTGATTAAAACGCAGTAGTGCATAATTTTGAAAAAGGTGGTTATGCCTTTTATACCGCACGCAAGCAAGAATTTAAGTGCGACAGTAAGACACACTGACTATTTAAACATTTGTGAAACACCCCCAGGACCAAGTCTAATAGAGAAATGTGTATGATAAGATCAATCGCAACTGTGGCCAGCCACCAACACCAAATCTAGAATGCACGTGACTGTTAAAAGTATTTATAAACCACGATTGATACTCAAGCATGCATCATGTCTTGACATATCAGTGGGCTCATCTGTTTCTATTCCCTTTAGGAATAATTACGACATTGATGGAATTCATTGATAACCACAACAATAACAATGTGATTGGGCGCATGTCTAATGCCCGTTTCAGGGACCACGGAGCGGTTTTGAAAGTGAGGGGGGGGGGGCTGACCATGCAAAAATTATAATCAGATGGTATTTTTTTAGTTTTTGTACACTGTTTTGGAAAAAAGTGCGCAGCCCCACCCCCCCCCCCCCCCCGGGGCCCCTGTGTGTGGTATCATCCTTTGAGGTCTAACCAAGTAAAGCAATTTTTATATATCACATCATGAGGTGATCTAAGATTGCTTTTTGAATCGATTGGAGCGTTGAGTTGAGCTGGACAAATTCTCACTAGATTGGTTTAGTGGGAACCAGTTTATGAAAATGATTGAGAACAGGGCCTTAAATCCTCTATCGGACACTAAATGTTGCACACAATATAGTTATATATAGTTATATATTCAAAGAATGAAAAAGAAAAAAAAAAGAAAAATAAATTGCACTACCAATACATGTTTAAACTGAAAGGTAATTGAGATTGGACTAAAATTATCGAAATGGTGCATTTTGGACAATATCACAAAGATAGTAATAATAATTGATTTTTTTTCTGTATTAAAGTGAATGACCAACATTTTTGGCTCTGATTTGACTTAAAAACTTTGGTCAGAATCAATGGTTAAATTATAGACAGTCAACATATAGGAACTTTTTACAGTTAATATTCAATTTATCAGTTTAATTTATCCTATTCAATTTAAAACACTATTCAAAATTGCCATTACCGAGAGGGAGTTCCACAGAACTGCGAGGCCGCCTCCAAGGCCTAATTAAGTATGGTTAAGGTGTGTATGTAGTTCACTCTCAATTCATTTATACTTTGTGCACCTTCAGACATATATCAAGAAGAAGATACATTGATATGATAGGTGACTCTAAAGGTCTGTACATAATTCTCTTTCAAATCATGAATATTTCATGCACCTTCAAAACAAAATAGTGAAGCAGATTAAAGTATACTTTTAAAATAAAATATTTTATATTAAATCCACCTTAAAAGGAAATGCATTTACCCGATATGATGTATTCTTAAGGTTTGTATAAATATATACTTCTCCAATAAAATCCAGGACATTTTGTGCACCATACTGAAATCTTGTAGAGGATATATTTACTTGTTAGGTAATACCTGATTTGCATATCGTCGATTGGCGGTTAAAAAACTCTTTTCAAAATTTCGAGGATGGCTTAGAAAAAGCTGTATTTTATAATTATGGCAATGTTAGCGACTTCATATTGTCTGTAAAAAAAGTTTCCTAATTCATATAGAGGATTCTTTTTAGGCAGGAGAAGGATGTTGGTTATGTCATAACTATGAAATAGAGCTTAGTCTGAGCTGTTCTGGAAATTGTTCAAGTTTGATGAATGAGGTTTTTAACAGCCAAACTACAACATAGTTCTTTCATCACACCATGGACATATCATGTGACATCAAATTGAAATCATACAGAAGATAAAATTTCCTTGGTGTGATGATTAGTTTTTCTTCTTCAAAATCTATAAATAGTTCCCTCAGCGGACCATTGGATGTTCGTTGACTCGTTCTAGCTTCTCGAAATGCTTCCTGGCATTCTTGATGTTGATCAGGGTCGTGGCTGGGGCTGAGGAAGAGAGAACACAGAAAAAAGATAATAAAGGGTGAGAAAGAGAAAGGGAAAGAAGAGATGGAGACACAGAAAAACAGAAAGAGTGAAGAAAAAAAAAGAAAGAAAGAGAGGGTTAATATTTACTTCATTTGTACTGCACATTCCATGGTTATAACATCAATTATAATGAAACATATCAATATTGAGCAAGGGACATCATTTCAGTGTAATCATCACTATACCATATTTATTATTTCATGAAAATGTATGTGAGGACACTCAATAACACACTCTGTAATAATGATATACATGTACGTATGGAAGATTTTGACGATACAGGAACAACCTTCCCAGCATATGTAACTCTACCCCTCTCTATCATATTTATATTTCCTCTCTTTTCTTTACTGTAGCGCGAGTCTCTACTTAGGTTTGATACTGTCGAATGAAAAATGTTCATATTCTAACTACCATATTATAACTTCTATTATGTACATGTTTAAGTTGCCTAAAAAAAAAAAGACTTCAAGCAAAGCTAATCGATACAGACAAGAAAATACATGTATATTACTAAATGCATGTGGTGAAAAGAAGACCTTAAACATATATCCTTTTGACAGTATTATTATGTTGATACATTTGACAGACAGAAGGACAGATAAGACTGACTTACGTATTGACAGGTCAGACATGATGACCATGACGTAGGTATTCTGCGTAAAGACATCTATGAAGGCTGCAAAGCTGGAATTCCTAACCTCCATACTTTGGAATGATGCGGCCAATTTACTGTGGATAAACGAGAACAGGATAGTAAAATGTGAGAGTGTTGCATAATCCTCTTCATAGCATTACTATTTTCATAATTCTTTTCAAGTCTTCATAGAGTAAAGATTTATATCATTGGGGTAGTTTGCTTAAACCTTCACTCGGGGAAAGTGGTCTGAATATACAGTCTAAGGTCTCTGCCACTGACTGTGTACAGAAGATCCTCTCATTCAGAAATTGAAACAGCAAGCTGTACTTATGCTATTCTTGCGTGAAAACCCACTTGTTGGTCTCTACCTGAGTATTACTGTGGAGTGATAAACAAATAAAGCCTCATCTCAAAAAGAGTAATTTAAGAAAAGTGACGGTTATCAATTTCTACCAAGCAAAAGGCTGTTCTCAGCTTTCCATTTTAGGATTATTATTTCTTCTTTCTTCCATGATCAGAATATATTTCATACAACATTCCTCTGTTTTACCTTGAGAGGACATTTTGATCGGCTTGAAAATGATAGCATATCTCCATCATTGATTTTTTTTTTCTCAAACCGTGGACTCACCTGCAGCTAAGCTTGAACTGTTTGATGATATTACTAATCTTCTCAAATCTATGTACATCCCTATGCTCTCTCCTCTGACAATGTGATATTACCTGCAAAAGAAAGAAGATTCTTTGTTGGATAATAATATCAATAATGACAATATGATTTCATTAAATTTGTTTCATTATTGTTTTATAATATCCAACATTTATACAGTGCTTAGCTAATACAATCTTTAACAATGTTGCATACCATTATTCCAGTTTCAGCATGGCTACCCTGATCAGCTGTTTGAGTATTCAAGGAATCCCTTCATAATAGGTACCCATCTATCTCACCTGGGTAAGGAGTGGCAAATGTAGGTATATGCCTTACCAAAGGATGCAAGTGCTCTCGAGGGATTTGAACCCCAAACCTTGTGCTTAAAAGTCAGGATATAATGTGAAAAACTCCATCAAACGAACAGGGAGTAGATCACCAGACTTTGAACCACAAGGTCCAGGTGTCAAATCCAACCATGACACTTGTGTCCTTTGGCAAGACACTAATATCCATCCAGGTCTAAATGGGTACACATCTAAGTAGAAAGGAATCTTGTACTATTTGTGAGCTACGTAATATGTAGTCAAGCAAATCCAGAATAATGTTATTTGACCACTATGAGTGGTGGACAGTGAGCTTAATACATAAAAATATAATTTCATTCTAATTAACAAGTTGCAATGTATTATGTTAAGTGCCATAGACAGGAGAGCTGGAGAGCGTTTCATCAACAATTTTCATCCGACAATTTGACAGATCTGACAACTTTCCCAAATTTTGATAAGCTAAGAAGCACTATTTATGTGTTGATTGTCCTTTCACGAGCTGCTCCCTTTGGGTGGAAACATTGGTTAAAAACTCATCTTCAATAATTTTCAGAATATTTTTGGGATCATCTTTTAAATCTATCTTGCAAGAAGAGAGCAAACACTCACCAGGAAGGTTGCCCTTTCGAAGAGGAGCACCTCGTCAGCATCGATGATGTCGGCAAAGTTAATGAGGTTGGTCTTGAGCTGTTCTACGTTGGGAATGAGGAGGTAGACGATGGAGGACCAGGCCTGGTAGAGGGTCTCGTCCCAGATGGACGTTCTGAAGCAGGTGCAGTCTAGGGGCTTGGACAACCTCTTCAGATCTTCTTCCCTTTCTTTGAAGATCTACATGAAGTGGAAGTTAGACAAAAAAAATTAATCCCTGATACAGTTACAGGCATTCCCAACCACTCATAGACAGATCCTTTCAAAACTTGTCTTTAACTCTAAGATCTATAAAAAGTGACGAGAGAGAAGATGTTCTTTTCATCTACTTTCGAGTGGAACCATCTAAGTGATAATGCTATCACCTCGCTAGCAATGAATATGGCCACTGACAGTACCTACAAATCATCAGTACATGTATGCCCTCTCACATCTGATGTGTTTCTGCCCAGTATAGCCCAGAATCTTATATATCCAAATACAGATTCTGATACATGAACAACTTAACCAGGAAGTGTCTGGTCTTATTTCCACTGAATGAAATTGCTACCAGCTGCAAGGTAAACAGTAGCTTATGATATTTGTCACTGCAAATTACAGACAAAACCTATTAAATGAAATATTTTCCTATCAATCAGTCACAAATTCATAAACAATGGTTAGGCACTGTTTTCCCCCTGCTCACATGTATTTAGTTCGCTACCATTTAAAATGGCATCTTCACAGAATTCAAAGCGAGTTAAATTAACATGACACAAGACAAGAGGACATTACTAGTCAGATATTAAAGAAGATAATGTGTTACAATACTACAGATGTCTGATATTAATTTCAGGACTGGAAACAACAACATCTTTTGACCCTCACCAATTCTCTCTGATCCTCTTGGACCAAGTCCATCTTGTGGATAAGACAGAAGATCTTGGCATTAGGTGACCTCTGCAAGATGGCTTCCAGGCAAGATTGGTAGTAATGCATATCCTTGTCGAGTTCTCTGCTCTCCACGTCAAAGACATAGATCAGCACTTCCACATTGCGGAAGATGTTGTCCTTCTGGCTGGTGAAGTAGTTCTCCATGAATGCTTCTTGTCTGAGTATCAAAGAATAAAATTTTTCATTAACAAAAAAAAATGGTTCACACTACCAGTACCTGAATGATTCAGGCTAATGTTCAGGATTTATAACTACAGTACAAGCAGATCAAAAGTTGAAGAAGAATCTGGCAAGATTCATTCCTTGAATGTTCGTGAGCAGTAAAGGCATGCAGAGCTCAAGCTAGGGGAAGAACTTTCTACTGTAATTATCATTTTTATTTTTTACATCAGGGCCCCGTTTTACAAAGAGTTACAATCGATCCAATCAATCGTAATTCTATGGAAATCCATCAGTGTCACAATTTTTTCTACAGGAAATTTGTAAAATGTCCTTTGTAAACAAAGGAGAACACACCAAATTGTCAAGAAATCAATGAATTTATGGATATACATTTATATCTAGAACAAATTTTGAACAAATACGCATTTTATGTGTTGACTTTGCTGGCTTTCCATAGTTGCGATTGATTGGATAAATCACAACTTTTTGTAAGACGCAGCCCAGAATTACCTTTTGGGGAGTTGTTCTATTTGGAGAAGACACACATATATTGAATGTATTATGACATTAGTTTGAAAATGGCTGGATCCCATTGCATAAGAGCTAATAGTACAGTGACTTTGCCATTCAGTGGTAACTCGCATGGAATCCTTGTAATTTTGATTACCGTTACCATGGTAGTTATCATCAGATGGCAAAGTTTACATGGGTTACTTTTAAGAAACATGGCCCTGATCTTACCCTCCACAGTCCCAAAGGTTGAGGACCAGATTACCAAGAAACCTGACATGCGAGTGCTCAACATCGACTGCAAACGAAACAAAAAGAAAAATCATCATAAATATAGAATAAGATCAATAATCACATTTTTGGAATGGATAAATCATGAATGAGTCACACATCACTTTTAGCAAAATACGTTTTCATGTGCATGATTTAATTTGATATTTTACTGCATGACAAAACTATTCTGCCATAGTTCAAAATTAATCCCTGAAATACTTAAAAGGCTCCTTGGCCTGTATCCTGATATCAGTAGAAATCTAACCCTGGCTATCAGAATGGGGGCCATAAACCTGAAAACTAATTCATATTTGCTTGGAAGTTACAGTTCACAAGAGCTGTCTAGGATTCATCATAAAGAAGAAAAGGAGAAGTATAATGAGGAAAAGAAAACAAAAGGAGACGAAACCCAAAAGAAGAAGGGAGGAAACAAAGATAACCTGAACCCTCAGAAACTTTAATGAAAACCTTGATTTTGGTTGGTTGATGAGCAATAAACGTCAACCAAGATATCATTTCTGTTCCTATTTCAGCTTTAATGTTATGTTTTCTGGAAGAGGGAGGTAGACTTACTTGTGGCTCCAAGTCTTCTTGTATCTCTAGCGATGTAGTTGGCAAAGATGATGGAGCGCATACTGGTCTTACCAGACCCACTCTTACCCATCAACAAAACCTGATAAATTAAAGCAAAAAGACAGAGATGAATTAAAAAGGAATGATTAGTACCCCTATTGAATAATTTCTTCACAATAGACTCCCCATGCACATAGCCAATTAAACAGCATTATAATACTGAACATTAATTTTCAAATCTAGTCTTTATGCAATTATAAAGCAATAGCTTTAAAGATAGAATCTTAAGATAAAAAGTTGTCTCAATTATAAAGCGATAGCAAAATTAGACTGACTAAAAAAGGGCAACTCTTTCTAAAGACAGAGTATATGTACTTGGTCCAGTATAACAAAAATTACAGTAACTTTGTCATTATGGTAACTACATGTACCATATTGAATTGAATTGGTTATGGTAGCTACCATATTGAATTGAATTGAACTGCCATGGTAACTGGGCTCAGCAGCCAATCGGAATAAAATTTCATATGGTAGCTACAAACTTTGCACACATGTATATTCATGAACAAATTTTGTGTGTGTGAAATGGGTCCCTAGTATATCCAAACTTTGGGGAACACATGTCAAAGACTGTAGCAGAATAAACAAACATGTATACACGGTACCTTCCTATGGCACGGATATTTATCACAATTAATATCAAAGTAATTATTATTATTTCCATCCTTGGCAGTTCTCTTCTTTCTTCTTAAATACTGTTTGTGAAGCACTTCTAACTTGGCCAGAAACTCTTGTTCTGATCTGTTTCTCCTCAAGGTTGCCTGAGCATCTGTCATAATGCCCAAGCTAATCGCCGTGCCAGTTATCTACATGTACTTCTGTAATGGTTCACACTTTGTTTCACATTTGATCTACATTTGATAGAGTTGAAGAACCACAGGCTTTTGAGCTCACGTTCCGTAGGTAAATCTCATTTATCACAGAGAATGTTGGACTTGCAAACCGTTCACTCGAGTTCAGTGGTCTGAATACACAACCCAAGACTACTGATTGAAACAGCTAGTCTTGTATGAAGACCCACTTGTTGATCAAAGTCTCAATCAGGGTCTGTGCCTGCAGACTACAGATAACGAGGAAAGCTAATTGCAGGGTTGTTAGAAGTTCATCAATTTCCTTGTCCCATACTGAGTTAAAGTATTAATTCCACAATTAATTAAGAGTAACTCCACATTTCAAGAAATATCCTTTTAAAATGCCATGATATTGAGCATTCCAGAGATTTGATCCATGATTCAAGTGTCGCACCGGGAAATCAACAAGAATACCTCAGTGCATGAATGCCAAATGCCAACACAGTGACAACTCAAAATGGTTTTTCTTGCTCAAAATTGTTGTTTCTTGATTCCATGGATACAAGATGCAATATAGCCTCTGGTCACTGTCTTGACTTCGTCTATTATAAACTTCCAGGGACGATTATTAAAGTTGAAAGAAGAGGGGCCATCGTATGATGCGGATATTACTTATGATGTCCACCAGTCAATGTTGGCCATTGAAACACACAGCACACATAAATAGCACCGATCTTTATATGACGTGTTGATAGTTAAAAGCAACAGATGAAAACTTCAAAACCTCATACATCACAATAAATTCTGAAGCAAGGCTGAATAAAGAAGACATTTCCTCTGACTATACTTAATGACCAAAGCAGTACAAATGACTACATGCACCAGTATAGAGTGTACTTGTACATGTACACCAGAATTAATTTGTAAACTTTATCCCAATTTACTGAAGGAGATAGCAGTTGTTGATATATGATCTCTCAAGATATTAAATCACGCATCAAGTGATATGGGTTCCTACATGTATACTTAGGTTCCAATCATCTTCAGTAAATCAAAGCAATAATGATATTGATACTCAATTTACTTCAGGGACATAATAACAGTCAGCTCAGCACGTGTACATCTAAGGAAATCCTTAATTTCACTGTTTTTGCAAAGATTGTTTAAAGCAATACAAGAACTTTGGGCCAAATATACATGCAATTACAACCAATCCTTTTCAAGTAGAGTTAAAGTCTTTACTTCTTTAAAAACTAAGCCACCTGGGCCCTGTAACATAAAGCTGAACAAGTGATAATGGCGCTGATTTTTATGATCCATCATACATACTACACAATGCAATCAATCGTAAAAATCAGGCGAACAATCAATCGCTAAGCTTAATATTACTGGGCCCTTGATCAACAAGTTTAAAGGTAAACTTTGGGATTTGGAGTGGTATCTGAGAGATAAGAACAGAACCCACAAAGCCAATCACGAACAATGTACACATGGGGGGGGGGGGGGGTGGGGAGTCTGCAGGCACAGACCCTGATTGGAACTTTGATCAACAAGTGTGCCTCCACACAAAGACTAGCACATATAAAACTTGCTGCCTGAGCGAGAGAGCCTTCAGTACACAAGGCATGAGTAGGCTGCACATTCAGACCCTTAACTGGAGTGAAGGGTTTGCCCAGAAGACTAGGGGGGGGGGGGGGGAGGGTCGGGTCATTACTTGCCATTATCATGATTTCAATTATGAGTGACCAAGGTACCTTGACCTACATGTAGATCTACTTATGGTTATGTTCATGTACAGCATGTACTGTCCCATGAAAACTTTAAATTGATTGATACAAGGGTTAAAGTGCAAACCTGGTAGGAATTTGACTTGTCACTACAAGTTCTTATGCAAATAATCTTCCACACTGGCAAAATACCATCAAGGCTTAGAATATACATCAGATTCTGTATGTATGTACTGGTTAACAGGTGGGTAAAAATAAAACACCCTTCTCTCATCCCTGAAACAAATCTGCCAAAAACAGATCTATGTATTAGTGAGTATGTATAGACAAATGATCTAAGTGAATCACTGGAAATGTTCAAGTAATTGTTATGAGCTGAAATGCCTTTGAAAAGAAAAGTTGTGATTTCTTGAACATTAGTTAATCTACTAAAGAATCAATGCAAGTGGAAACTATTGTTTGTTTGCTTTTCTTTTTTGATGTTTTTTTTTAAACAGTTAAATCCCTTCTCATCTCTTGATTCTTATGCTCAAAATGAACTCTGCCACCACCGGTATTAAGGCAAAGGTAAGAATATGATTTCATATTCGGCTCCAGATTCAATTCAACTTTACAGCAATCGGCGATAACCTGTCGATTTCCAATCATGCCCCTTGAAGAAAAAAAGTGAATATAAAAAAAATAAGCGGAGTTATAATGCATGATATTTCAGAACATGTTTCAAGATTGTTTTGAGGTGCTAGTGATATACGTAGTGTACCTTCCAGGAACAAAAATATAATTTATGTATCTTACCAATTAAGTTGAGAAGGGAAATACATTGGAATAAAATTTGTCAAGGTCACAAATTAATTCAAGATCATTTAAAATTGTTTTGAGGTGAAAAAGATATAGACTTCAATTTGTAAACCTTCCAGATTTAAATCTTACTCTTCAAGAGAAATATAATTCATGTATCTTCCTAACAAACTTCCTAACACTTTACATATTGCTGATCATTTCCTTCTGATCTTAAAGGTATAGTGTATGATTGGTTGATCTCAGACAAGGGCAATGAATCAATTTTGAAATTATTACATTCATTAAATACCTATATTATTGCTCTATTTTATCACGGAAAAGAAACTTGCATAACTTTTCTATTTTCATGATATTGAGGGGTAAAACATATATTATGACTTGATCGGTTAAACGATATAAGTTTGAACTTTCTTATTGACGCCCTCTCGGGTTAAAAAATAAATTGATATTAGAACACCGTTCGAATTATGCATATTCATTACGACCTCATGCATATTGATGAAATACGTCATGGTGCATGCGCAGTATCAAGAAATCATCGTATCAACAAAGTGCAGTACTGTGTGTGTAGCTGAGTAGAAAGCAAACATCGAACGGTGCGTGCAAGCTCAATGAGCCGATGCTAGGCGGCTAGCGACATGCTTGCGCTCTGCATTAGTTTCAGATATAATCCACTATTAGCGATTGCACACACAAGATACTAGTAGTTTCATGATTGTATCGTACGCGTGAAAAGGGATTCAGACACGTTGAATATCTGACGTGAATGACGAAGCAAAGGATTGCCCAATACGGCTTGCTTTCGGAATCTTATGTCATGAATCTGAAAGTATACTCCAAGACTAAAAGAGATACGAGAATCCCAGAGATGGGCAAGGGCCGAGTTCCGAGTTTGATCTTTATTCATGTGGATTGTAGCTCTTTTATGCACCTTTTCCCTTCATGTATAGCTTGGCGTGCTACATACGGGAACCAGAGCGAGGAAAGGGGGAGGGAGGAGAGAGAAGAAAGAAAGAAGTGAATTAGTGAAAGAGAATCAGGAGAGCTGTTATAAAGGGATCTGAATACAACATACCCTAATTTGATATTTTGGTGTTTTTTTAATCTTTCCTGAATGTTTCAGTCAGTTTCAGATT
Source organism: Lytechinus pictus (assembly GCF_037042905.1). Taxonomy (NCBI): domain Eukaryota; kingdom Metazoa; phylum Echinodermata; class Echinoidea; order Temnopleuroida; family Toxopneustidae; genus Lytechinus; species Lytechinus pictus. The sequence goes on from NC_087260.1 coordinate 17,967,611, forward strand.
ATTTGGCTCCACTCGATCGCAAAGTACAGAGGAGAAATTGGAAAAAAAAGTTAAACCAAAAATATTTAAAACTCTAAACAGACGGCCACCACCATTCTGTCTACAGCCAAGCATGAAGAAAGGGAAAGGGCGAAGAGAAAAACGATTACTTTCAGGGCGGGTTCTACGATATAAAACAGGGTTTGTTTAATACGGGGTTAAATATAGGCCTATAGTAAAACCATAGAGCTATTAACATAACGAAGATGAAACCCCAATGCAGGGTTAAATATAGGCCTATAACCCAATGCAACACTTGACTACTCTTCGTTTGTTTAGATTGAACTCGCGAGGTCAAAAGGTGAGCTGAGAAACCTGTTGATGCTTAGTACGTACGTATAGTCTATATTGTGTAGACCGTGATAGCAGGGAAGTGTAACACTTCCCTGGTGATAGCATGAATGTGACAACGCATCAAGTAGCAAATTTCTATTATTTCTGTTAAACCAGTCCCTGGTTAAACCGAGTTTTACCTGACTGCTAAGAAAGCACGAATGTCTGTGAGCAAGCAACCAGGGGACCAACGGCTTAAGGTCGAACAAGCAGAGTAAAGGCGTCATGAGTCAAAAAAATGAGGGGGGCAGACATGACGTCAGGGACAAGATTTCTGGGAAAACTCTTATTTTTTGCATCCACACAAGAAAGCTTGCATCGAGATATGGAAAAATGAGAAGTTGAGTATTGCGCGGTGCTATGGTCTAGAACCACTTTACGTATTCAGAGTTGTGATTTCCAGGGACGACCAGCATACATGTAAGAGTTTTACAACATAACTTTACAAGGCACGCTGTGGGACAAAGTGCAACAACGTATGTGAGAAAAGACTAAGCAAACCTGTAGAAGCAGCAACGTACAACATGTACTCACGACCCATGGGTCGCCGAGTTTTTATGCAGTATGGGGAGGGGGTGGGGGTAGCCTACAATGATAATAATAACATTTGTAGGGCGCTTTATACTTTATACAATCATGGACCTATTAGGTCCATGCTATAATCAAACCATCAGCACGACCAGTGGATGGATGACTGAAAGAATGGATGGATAGGCATATATAAATGGATCATCCAATTGATGTATTTTCCCAAGAAATGGATGGTCAAAGAGAAATTGATACAAATGATGCAGCAATAGATAGGGGCACCCCATGGGAGATCAACTTGCTACCCCTTTATAGACAGTAAACAAGTAAAGAATTGATAAAAAGATGAAATTTTATTACAACAAATGAGAGGAAGAAAGGCCTCCAGGAAAGGCCTACGCATAGTACAGGGTGTGCACGAGCAGTTCAACCGTTGAAAAAGTGTGAATGACTGCCACATGAGCAGGACAAAGACAGTACTTTCCGGCATTACTTGCATCTTGATTGGCATAACATTTTAGACTTATTTATCAATGGAATGGTAACTCCCATTTCCCTGCTATAACTATAGGAAAAACGAATGATAACTGTTGATGATAGATGTGGAAATTTATGCTTCATATTGGGACCAAAGAGATTCTGGCGTACGTGTCAACATTTCAAAACTCATGCGGGAAAATAATATAATCATTTTTTATGATTGAAAATAAAGTGCCAAGTTCACACTGTCACAATTTTTTTTGGTGGCGGCCGGTGTTGAGGAAAATTTGACAAAGCAAAAGAAAAACATTTAAAAGGGTTACAATACAAAATGTTGGTAATTTTCCTACATTTATCCAATTCGACACCTACCAGAATTCCAGGGGGAGCTGCCTACATGGAAAATAATACACGCCACACCCCATTGTAAAATCTTGGGGTGCTTTGCACCCCCAGGCGGCCATAATTATAATCGCGGAATAATTAATCGTATCAGATCAGTCGAGGCGATCGTATTGATCGTAGAAAGTGTTGGAATGGTTCAAGTTAACTATGTGGTGATGTGGCTTTTTTGCAGGATTTTCTGCATTTATTGGAAGAATATACAAAACAAATTTACAATGCTTGAGACATGATCATATATGTAGTGAATGGAGAAATACAATATATAAAAAAATATATATATAATGAGTAAAATGCAGAGGCAAACTATATAAGCAAATATGTGCTTGAAGCATAGCCGCCAAAACATAAATTAAATTTCGAAACAAGACAAAAATAAAATTGTTATTTTTGGGCAAGCCCCATCTGGCGAGGTTTAATGGGTATACACTTTTTCTGATCATGGACCCTGATGTTCTTAATTTATGATGATGTAATGCACATGTGCTGCCGATGAAAATATAATATTTTGCCTTTATGGGTGTTTTACAACTCCAGGGGGCATCAATGAGAATACAGTAATACATGTAGTTCTGAATACGCACTGAGAGAAGTGAAGGCAAAGCGGTCATGGAGCATGCAAGCAAACGAGTAATTATAATTCATTGAATAGTCATACCATAATAAAGTTGGAGAGGATAATATTGAAATAAAGAGAAAGATAACATTGAAAAATGCGAACATAAGGAATACACACAACCCCAACCCAAGGCTAGGAATTGTGTAAACATCGAAATATACAGAAAGATGTTAGGAACCATGCTTGAACTATTCATGAATACATAGCTTCAACCATTGGCGTAAATAATAAACATAAAAAATATGAAGGGGCCAGATATATGTGTCGGGCACAAATAATTTTTTATCGGTGATAGATTTTGACATAATATTCAGATAATAGGTCCCCGTCTTGCTTTCTTTTTGTCTTGGCCGTGACAAATTTGGGAATCCATATAGCCCCAATCCTTCCCCATTATTTTGAACGCCACTGATTTCAACTGAATATCGTCAAAAAATATTGATTGATTGATTTTATTTCGCAAGTCACCATAATATATATACAGTAGCATTAAAAACAACAGGCTTACACAGGATGACCCACGAAAGCTCGAAAGCTATTTTCCAGTGGGAAATAGGCTTTACCTTGTAAATAAATATTACCTTGGAAATAAGCTTTACCTTGTAAATAAATATTTACAAGGTAGTCAAACTGACAGCAGATGCAGCGTGTAAACACAGTATGAATTCCATTACATGATAATAATAAAATGATAATTACGTTATGTCATGGGTGGTGAAACAAGGATGGGACGTTTTGTAATTCGCTACGCAGGTTTTTGATAGTAAAGCTGATGAAATAGAGGGTTGAAAGTAAAATAATGAGAAAGACTGAAACGAAACGATCTATTCAAAATATAAATTCCATGAAAGAGAAGCGATTCAAACAGAGTATTATATTGCATTTATATTCCCTTTGATTCATATTATTTTGATTCCCTTTCAACAATCTACTTCTTTCTTCCTTTCTTCTCTCTCCTCCATGTCCCCCTTCCCTTTCTTGGGGCGGCGGGGGATGGGGGAGGGGGGGTATCGGATATGAGGAAGCATGCAGTTTAGGTGTTATGGCACACTCAGACAAGTTCAATTCAGTGGCCTAGTAGGTACATTGGTAAATTGTCAATTCGTCGCCTGCCAAGTGCCAACTTGTCCACTCACCACATGGTCCAATTTAATTTAGTCTATAGCCATTCCGTCCATCAATATTTCGTCGAACAACTATTTGGTCCATTATCCAATTCATTTTCATTCATTTTGCACAATAGCACGTTGTCCAATTAGACCAAATGGTATATGGACTAAATGGCTATTGGACCAACTGGTTACTAGACGATAGTGGATGAACATATGGTAGACTTTAATGATAGTAGGCGAGTTGGCAATTTGACGATTTGGCATCAGACGAAATGCATGGAAGTAAAACGATCTGATCCATGGACTTATATAGTATCACACCGGTATAGATAAAGAGGTTCAAAACTGGAAACGATGCCCGACGGACATGCGCATATCCAGGATTTTGCACCACGAGGGGGTCACTATTTTTGCGCCCCTGTGAACTTTTCGGAAAATTACACCCCGACCCGACCAGTCAGGCAATCATAAGTGCCTAAATGCATTTTGAATTGTCTTATTCCACAATCACGTGAAAAAAGGCAATCGAAGACCATTTTTTTAATGTGTTCATGTAAAAAAAGATCAAAGTTGTATCCACTTCTTGAAAAGAATAAATGCGACCAGAAAGCATAGAATTTTTAAGCGTTTTTGGGTTTCAATTTAGTTCAACTTTTCATCAGAGTGGTAGACCACACTAAAATTATGTGCGGGAGCTGTAATTTCTTAACCGGGGACAGATCCAGCTTTCGTCAATAGGGGAGGGGAATATTTTCATCTGTTTTCCGATCAAACATTCTACGCTTTTTGCAACCGTGAACATGATATGTATATGAATTATTTAAACAATTATTATTGATACGAGCGCGAAACGTGAGCGAATTTTTATTCATATTCTGAAAAAAAATCAATGAGCACTTTTGGCAATCAAGAACAGGATAACTGGGTATCTATCAACATTTTATGCGATCACGAAGTGCGAGCTGACAATTTTTGAATTTCCAATCCAACACTGGACATCATAAGCACTTTTTATAACCATGAACAGGATGGGTATGTAGCTAAATAATTAATGTGAGCGCTAAGCGCGAGTTCAATTTTTTTGATATTCTGACCTAAAATTTGTGCGAGTGCGAAGCGCGAGCTTAAAAAAGTAATTGACATTTTGACCTAAAATTTTGACATTCTAAGCACTTTTGGTAATCATGAACAGGATTGTTATCTAACTAAACATTAATGCGAGCGCAAAGAGCGAGATGAAAATTTTTCATATTCTTACCTAAAATTTGTACATTTGAGTAAGCATTTTCGGTTATCATGAAAAGGATGATCAGTAACAAAACAGTTTATGCGAGCGCGAAGCGCGAGCTGATTAAAATTCTATATATATTTCAATACAAAGTCAGACATTCTAAGCACTTATCTTACCATGAACAGGATCGCCACCTTACTAAACAATTAATGCGAGCGCGAAGAGTAGGATGAATTTGTTTTTTTGTTTTTATATTCTGATCTAAAATTAGGACTTTCTAGGCACTTTTGGTAATCATGAACAGGATTGGTAATTGATGGGAGCAAACATGAGTTTGGCACCCCCTCCCCTCCCTAGGTAAATTGAACCTGAATTTTAAGTAACCGAGACAAATATCAAATTGGCGTGTGGTGAACATCCATTCGGCACCCCCTAGGTTGAACATCAATTCGGCGCCCCTATATGTCAAACAGCAATTCGGCAACCCTACGAAAAAATATCGATTCGGCGCCCCCTTAGTGCCCCTATGTCGAACTTCGATTCGGCACCCTCCTATGTCGAACATCTATACGGCTCCCCGAGGTAAAACATCAATTTGCCCCCCCCCCCTACCTAGGTTGAACATCAATTTGGCACCCCCTAGGTCGAACATCGATTTGGCGCCCCCTAGGTCGAACATCAATTCGGCGCCCCTATATGTCAAACAGCAACTCGACAACCCCAGGGAAAATATTGATTCGGCGCCCCTCAGTGCCCCTATGTCGAATTTATACGGCGCCCCGAGGTAAAACATCAATTCGCCCCCCCCCCCCCAGGATGAACATCAATTTGGCACACCCTTGGTCGAACATCAATTCGGCGCCCCTAAGCAAAACATAAATTCGGCACCCCCTACATGCTCTAGGTTGAACATCAATTCGGGGCATCCCCCCATGTCAAACAGCAATTCGGCAACCCTACGAAAAAATATCGATTCGGCGCCCCCTTAGTGCCCCTATGTCGAACTTCGATTCGGCACCCTCCTATGTCGAACATCTATACGGCTCCCCGAGGTAAAACATCACTTTGCTCCCCCCCCCCCCTACCTAGGTTGAACATCAATTTGGCACCCCCTAGGTCGAACATCGATTTGGCGCCCCCTAGGTCGAACATCAATTCGGCGCCCCCTAGGTCGGATATCAACTCGACGCCTCTTAATTCGAACCACATTTCGGCTCCCCTATCTATGTTGGACTTAAATTCGGCGCCCCTAGGTCGATTATCGATTCGGCGCCCCCCCCCCTAGGTTGAACAGCAATGCGGCGCTTCTTATTCCCTCCTCTCTTTCTTGCCCCCTTTCTCTTCTTCTCTCCCTCCCTTTTCCTCCCCTTTTTTTTCCTTCCCTTTTCTCCCTTATTTGGCGCCCCCGAATACGCGCATGGTAGAGCTACGGAATATAGAGAAATAAGGACAAAGATGTAATGAAAATATAAAAACTCTTGAAATACTTTACGTTTTCTAGGCAAACAAGAATCCAAACTCTAAAGCGTATAAATAACGCCCGGCTGAATATACCTCCATTTGCATCCTGTTTGATATGCTTTCCTGTAAGTTCCATTGTAGGCAAAATAAAGGGCAAAGGTAAGTCTGCTTTATTTGAGAGGGTGTAAAAAAATACCAGCGAGTGCGATAGGTGCGAATCATAGGCGGCGGAACGTATTTTCAATCTTTTTTTTTTTTTTTGGGGGGGGGGGGCAAAGCCAAAAAAGGCACTTATATGCAAAATTTTGCATTTTTTATGCAAACTGATATTTTCACCATGAGATTATCATCTGTGTTAAGTAGTTGTGCGTTTTGTAGTAAATAAATTGAGCAAAACCTTTTTAAAGTCTTTTCTGATTAATAAAATATCTATTTAGGTCAATTCCATTGTGACTTATGGGACATTTGATACTTTTTTCCACATAACTGAAGTGCATATCTGGAATAGTAGCTGCACAAACATGGATTTACTTTATTAAACTATAAGAAGAATGTTGAAACTTACTATATACAAAAATGTATGCTTTCAGCTTGGTTGCATAGGGTGCTAGATCTTCAGAAATGTCACTGTGACTTATGGGACGTCGATGGACCACACAAATTGAGCTCTTTTGTTCAAAGTGCCATAACTATCTCAGTTTTATGACAATGTTTTTAGATTTGGGCTTGCAGATTAACCAGTGATAGGGCTCACTAACAGTACTTGAATTGGACTTGATTCATTTTATTTGTTTCAGTAGTTGTGTACAATTGTGTGTGACTTATGGGACAAGTGAATGTGACTGATGGGACCCTATCTCATTTCATGGAATTTACATTTCCTCTCAATGACTTTTTAAGTCAAACTTAATTTCAGCATAAAAAAATATTCCCTAATTAGATGACACCTTTAATAATTCATGCCATTTTGTCAGAAATAAATTCAAAAAAGGGCAGAAACATCTTTTCATGCACTTCATGTATATAAAGGGAACATTAACCCCCCCCCCCCAAAAAAAAAAAAGCTTCTTAACTTGTCAGCAGGCTTTAAGAACTGTAATCAAATAAGTACAAAATAATCAATAAAAAATTGCAATCATAGATATTTAGCAAAGAGATGAACAATAAGAATAAGAATGTACACACTTTCCATTGTGACTGATGGGACATAATGATAGGACATATTTGTTACAGATGGGACAAATAAATGTTGCTTTTCTCTATCCGTCTCGTACAGTATGGTAAGAAAGTTACCTTTTCAGTGTGTTACATATAAGCAAATTAACACGTTAATACTGCCATGAAGTATATCAATATTCTCGTTAACATATTCTCTTTCGTGTCGAATGCTGATATTTTTCATTAATTGTTGATGTTTATGATAAAACAGATATCAGTGCACATGCAAATTTTTGACCAAAAACATGAAAATTTTGGCATAAATTCTTACCTTTTTTAAAAATTATTAACTGGACTGTCAAGAAAACGATTGCAATCGATTTCTACTATCTATACTTGTATAGTTAAAAGCGTATTCATTTACATGGAAGATTTTACCATTGTCTGTGCAAAAAATATGAAAATTTATTGATTTTCATGAAAATCCAAGATGGCCGCCAAAAATTGCCAATTTGGAACCCCATGGAACACGATTTGGCAAAGGGAACAAGATTCATTAACTATACACTTCAGGCAATACAAAAAAGTTGGTTAAAAAATATATCATGGGGTGCATGTGAACCCTATCACAAATTCTTTTTTGCGAGCTGCTTGGGTTGATATGTCATCTCTTTTATAGAAATTCAGAATGCCTGTAAGGACATCATCCTTTATAGAGTACCGAAGCAATGACGTCAGTTGCCATGGTGTCATGGCGGCCTGGTTCTAAAAGAACCCGGGGGCCGTTTCATAAAGCTGTTCGTAAGTTAGGAGCAACTTTAAGAACGACTGGTGATCCTTTCTTTATACACGCTAAAACATTGCCAATTTATGATAACATTCACCACATGGATCACCAGTCGTTCTTAAAGTCGCTCTTAAGTTACGAATAGCTTTATGAAACGGTGCCCTGTTACGACTCTCAGAATGATGGTAACAACCAGGAACACACATCACCATTTTTGCAAATACAAATGTGTATAGACGATTGTGCAGCTGCGACTCAGTTTAGAACCGGCCGATTCGATGTCATGACATCTTGATGTCACACTTCGGTACTCTATATGCGCATGTTCCTTACTATTGACAGGCGGCAGGAATGATTCTGAGAAAACTTGATGGCAAGCTTCTGAACAACTTTTTGGCATTTACAGGGGCTGGTAGGGAGTGCTGTATGTGCCTTTTTAACAGCTCTGGGGCCCGTTGCAGAAAGAGTTGCAATCGATTGCAACTCTAAAAATCATGCGCAATTTGATTTTCAACCAATCAACAGCACGCATTTGGGACCCCTGTTCATGGTAGCCTTATGCATCTGAAGACTGGTGCTTTTATTTTGACAGGATCCAGAGGGTCCCTCAACTACAAAATTTGTGACTGATGGGACATTGCAATAGGTCGAGTTTCCATGGGACTATAGATACCAAGTTCACATCATTTGTAAAACAGTGGATGCATACTCCAAGGGATAAGAAAACCAAGAGAGTGATCTGGACCTAAAAAATGAATAATAGCTAGGGTGAAAGTGAAACAAACCCAATTCACCTGTATTCAGCTTTGCATTTTAGCGAGATATCTCATATTCAGTTTTCTCCTTCTTTCTGGGCTGTGCACACATTGCAATTTTTTTTTTGTTCCCATGCACTGCCTATGATATTCTGACTGTTTTTTGTGACAGTCAGCAGACTGCCCTCCAGCTTTTAAGCATTCTTGTCTCTCTCTTTGCTGTCATGGACAGCTTTAAGGTGGCATGGTTTACGAACTGTATATGTGACTTATGGGACTTGTGACTTATGGGACTTAAATGTATGTCCCCCAAGTAGAACTATTTCAAGTCCAATTCAGATGCAGCTTGATTTGTTGATGCAAGCATGTACTGTAGTAGATAAAAAAGTCCAATGCTTGTCTGCAGGAGTCTATGGCAGCATATGAGGTAAACTTAATGCTCAAAACTGTGACTTATGGGACATCGAACATACACACATTGCTATGTATTTTGTGCCTCGCCGTTTCACTGCAGCATGTAAAACAATACAGCTAATGGTAAATTACTACTTGGAGGTCACATGGACAGTGGAATTTTTCATCAGCACCCTTTACATGCCAGGAGCCAGAGATGGGTGAAAGTTGTACACTTTCTATGAATTCTTAGTACCAAAGTGCAACAGAGTGCACATTGTGTATTTTATGAATGAATCAGGGTATAGTAAATATAAATGTGCTTTTGTAAACCTTAAACTGTATACTTATAAACAGTATAAACAAAATTGCTCAGAAAAGACATTTTAAAAAATGGAAAAATGCAACTTTTGGCTGGAATTGACCCTTAGGCTTTATTTTTCCGGGAGCGAGCGTAGCAAGCAAGCAGTTTGAACATTTTCAAATCTGAAGTTGTGAAACTCGCCGCTCAACAATTTTGGTCAAATCGCGCAAATTATTGCGAGGCAGTGGCGTACCGTGAGTCACGGCATTGGGGGGCACCAGCAAAAATTTTGAGTCACTTAGTGAGCGCGCGAAGCGCGCTCAGTTGTCAGGTATACTGACCTAACAGAGACATTTTGAGGAAGCACTTGTAGTCATTGTAATCATGAATAACATACGCATCTTAGCAATCAAATAATGCGAGCGCGAAGCGCGAGCTGAACATTTTTGATATTCAGACCTAAAAAGGGACTTTATAATCAAATTTTTGTGATCATGATACGTACCTGTCTCGCTAAGCAATGCGAGCGCGAAGCGCGAGCCGAAATTTTTTGCATATATTGATCCCAAACAGGGAGATCTTAAGGACTATATTTTAGGAATCTCTTAATAGTATACATATCTCACCATAGTCATCTAATGCGAGTGCCAAGCGCTTGCTGATTTTGTTAGAATTACATTTAAACACATCTGAAACACTTGTAGTCATTGTAATCATAAATAACATAGGCATCTCACTAATCAAATATTGCGAGCGCGAAGCACGAGCTAAATTTTTTTAGGAATTTCAAACATGAAGAGGGGCAATTTAAGGCTTGTTTGTAGGAATTCGCGAAACCATACGTATTTCAATAACCAAATGATGCGAGCGCGAAACACGAGCTGAAATTTGTGTATATATTGACCCAAAACAGGATTTTTTTTAAAGGAATCCATTAAGAGTATACATATCTCACTATAGTTATGTAATGCGAGTGCCAAGCGCTTGCTGATTTTGTTAGAATTACATCTGAACACATGAAGCACTTTTTGTAGTCAATGTAATCATGATTATCATACGCATCTCACTAATCAAATATTGCGAGCGCGAAGCGCGAGCTGAAAATTTAGATAATTCAGACCTGAAGCGGGGCAGTCTAAGGCTTGTTTGTAGAAATTCACTAAGACCAAACGTATTTCACTACCCAAATGATGCGAGCGCGAAGCGCGAGCTGAAAATTTTGGATATTTAGATCAGAAAAAGGGATATTTCAAGGACTGATTTTAGGAATTCATTGAGAGCAGACATATCTCACCAATCCACTGAAGCGAACGTAATCACGGACAGGAAATGTTTTATATTAAGACCTTAACATGGGGCAATCACTTTAAGTAGTCATGAAAAAGAACCATATGTCACTACATAAAACAATAATATATTTGGTGTATATTGACTTGAAAACGGGAGGTTTTCGTACAACAGGTTTATATATCTCTTTAAACAGACAATGCGAGCACCAGGAACAATGAAGACATGGAACCTGAGCAAATTATATTTCATAAAGTTATGATAAAAAATGTTTCCTATGTAAAATAACATAACATGATTATGATACAATATACAATCATAATGAATAATAATTTCTTCTTTCCCACTACGTTCCTCTTCCTTTCTCCCTCTTTTTATCCTTTTCCCCGTTTTTTTTTTTTTTTTTTTTTGGTAAGCCGATTGGGGCCGGGCACGTGCCCCCCCCCCATTGTTACGCCACTGTTGCGAGGTGTTAAGAGCGCAAATCGCGAGCTATAAATTCTAGACATTGCATGTACTAACATGACTAAAGACATGAAAATCAAACATTCCGAGCAATTTTGTTATGAAAAAGATGTGCATCTAATTGGAGAATGGACGCGAGCGCGATATTCCAACCAGAAAACTGGACATTCTAAGCACTTTTTTGAACCCAAGAACTTAATTGTGTGTCTTAATAAATAATAATTGATGCGAAGCGCGAGCCGAAAATTTGTAATATTTCAACCTGAAAACTGGATATTCTAAGCAGTTTGAAACCGAGAACATAATGTGTACCTTTGATGCGAGCGGAAAGCGCGAGCTGAAGATTTGTGACATTTCAACCTGAAAATTGAACATTATAAGCACAAGTTGTAACCAAAACAAAGTGAGTGCCTTACTAAAAAAATAAATGATGTGGGCGCGATATTTTTTACCATTTCGATCCATCACATGTTTGCATTTTTTTTGTCCGTCGATATGCCCAGCGCTGAGAGGTCATGCCAAAACGTGATTTTGCATGAAGTACATTCGCTGAACCATCATCGGAACTTCGGAATCACACAGAGATGGAAGACCCCTTCCCCAAATAGTTCCGCCTAGCTGTATGTCCTCGAATATATATAATATATATATATATATATATATAATAAGACATCACAAATGCGAAACACAAATTAAGTTCTTTTATTCACTCTCGAAATTTTCGGTACACATCTACCTTCTTCAGGGAAGATTCTTGAATTGTGACAAGTTAGAATGACAGTTGTTTTTATTATATATATATATATATATATATATATATATATATATATATATATATATATATTGATTGATTGATTGATTGATTCTTTATTTCCATGCAAAAATAAATCATACAACAGAAAATATATAAACAATCATTGCAAGGGAGGGAACAGTCATAAGCACAAAGGCTTGAAAAGGACGCCCCTCAGTTTTATCACCATGATAAGTACATAATTTTATTATCCGAGCCCATGCAGCGGACCAAGGAGGAGTGGGTGGAGGGAGAGGCACCTAGGAGACGTCATACTTGTTCTTGTTCAGTATATACTACCATAACAAGTTGAAAAGAAAAATACAAAGAGAAACTTGGAGGGGATCGATGTTACATTGTTATAACAACGCACCGGTATCATAGGCGGATCCAGGAGGCAAACGTTACGCCCCCCCCCCCTCCGATATTGGCGGCGCAAAGTAATATGAACGAAAGCGGAGGGGGGGGGGGAATATTAGAGGAAGAATGAATAAAATATGGTGAGGGGAATTCAGACTTGGGGAGGGGTGGGAGCCAATCATGTCACTACACATGTATAAAAATAATTTAGCCCGCGCTTTGTGTTCGCATTGCCTGTTCGATGGAACATCTATTCATCTATACCAATTCATTTATTGATTTATTCATTCAGTCATGGTTAAACAGGTTCACAAGTTCAGAGTTATTTGTATATAAAATCATAGTAACAAGTACAATAACAAGGTATAATTCATATCAAAATAGTATGAGACATAAAGAAATATTAACTGATCAATGTAATACAAAACACGGAAACATTGTTAAAGGGCTTATAGTAAAACGAACAAGGGAACTAAATAGGCCTTTACTAATTCAAAATTTTGGGCAACTTATCCGTCAATTCGTCAAAATTTAATGATCCTCATTACCAGGTCCCTCGGAGAGGACCTTAAGCCGTTGGTCCCCTGGTTGCTTGTTCACAGGCATTCGTGCTTATTTAGCAGTCAGGTAAAAAACCTCGATATAAGATATAAGATAAGATAAGATAAGATATTGCTCAGATCAATTTTCAGGACACAATACACAGTTCGAAAATAATACCTCACGCTGCCGATCGATCGGGAAAAATGTGGATGAAAATATTGTTCACCCCGGCCCCGTTATTAGTGAAAGCTGGATCCGCCCCAGAATATATTGTTTAAAAAAAGGAGGGAACACTAGGCCACGCGGTATTTGTCATTTTTTAGTGATCAATACATTGAGGCAGTATATTGACAAATAATCAGTGGAAGAGAAAGAGCATCTTATAGGCCTATAACGCACAAATCAAAATAATGAAAAATTGCGGCCAAGCTAGTTCAATACAAAATTATTTCCTTTTCCTTTGAAAAATCTTATTCTATTACAACACGTGATAATAATGAACAAATCGAAATACAGAACCTGAAGAATTGATAACAATTCCGTGAATCAGAATCGAAACAAAAATGCATATGTATATATAATAATAAAATAGAAATAAAACATTAAAAAAAATAAGAATAGACCTTTCACAAGCAACCATAATTCTCCCTCCCTTCATACCCTGGACAAGTAAAGAAGAAAAAAATACAGCTAGAGAAACGAAGCAAAGATGAAAAGCAAGGAAAGGGAAGGAAAGCCGTCTCTCGGTACCTGGTACTCTGCCCAGATATCCAGATGTAGGACCTATTCTCCGCGATTTGAAAAACAACGTGCATAACATCACAATTATTATGATGGTCATTTCAAAAAGTTCCTTGGTTGTTTCCAAGTTCATTTGTATTTGCCGTCGAGGGACTGCGCGAATGTACACGCTCCTACAGGAAATGAATGAAAAAGACGCAAATAGACTCAGCCGTTCAATCCGATACTGTAGGCCTACTGTACATGGCCTAGCCGGTATACAGATCGGCACGTGAGACTAGCGCAGAGGCGATGGATATGAATATTCATGAGGAGGTATTGACGTAATTTGGTCTCAAGATGGCGCTCTTTATTTGTGATATCAATTATAAATAATGCATCAAAAGAAAGCTCACATGGCAAAATTTCTCTTCTTTATATATTTTTTGAGAATAAAAACAGTTCTTTCTGACCAATGCAATACATTGTATGGACTCAGAACTTGTTTATGAGTATTGTGAAAAGCGAAGAGTGAAATCTAAAAGAAAGTTTTGAAATAAACCAATGTCACAATTTACCTTTAACATATGTATGTAATTTATATTTTCTTATGACATATGTTGTGCTCAGAGAGAGGCAAGATGTTATTTGAAAGATAAAGGGGAAAATCTAAAAAAAAATTTAAATTGGAGAGTTGGCTACAAAATCGGCCATTTGGAAGCAGTTTGCCAATTTGAGAATCATTTGTTATAGAAAGTAAAATAAGACTTTTCAAACTTCCAAAACTCTCTTAATTCACAACCGATTTTGATAAATCTTGTTTTAATGGCTCCTCTTTCTCAGATTGATTCTCTCCTTGGCTTTTAGTTCCCTTTAAGTAATGCCGATTTGATTTTCAATTCAAAGCTACGTGTAAATTTCCCATTTGATAGCGATTCCATTGTTGCTTTAAAACATTAGGCCAAGGTCCTTTGGAAGAAGTGGGCTTGTGTGGAAAGAGAAAAATCAAAGAATAAGATCAAAGAAAGATTGAGAAAAATCAGACAAATAATGAAAAAGTTGAGGCGCATTTGAATATTGTGATCATTAATGCTATGGAGATCCTCATAGTAAATATACCCACGAAATGTCTCTTTTTGCTCTTTCTCATGGTGATACAAACTCTTTATCCATGTTTTCTTTGAAAATCTGTATTACATGCCCTCCTCATAATATAGATAGAATAATGATCTGCTGATAGAAGTGATAAAAAAGGCAGTTTAAGTGAAATATATACAAAAGTAATGGGAAAGTTGTTCACATGTGACATCATACATCTTTGTCGCATTGCCAACTGAAGGATCTACCCTCAATCTAAAATTCAAATGCTCAATTTTTCTCAAACTTTCATTGATCTGTTTCTTTGATTTTTCTGTTTTCACACTTAAGCTATCTTGTTCCAAAGATTAACTTTTCCTTTAAAGAATGGGGGTGGCTGACATATGCGCTAAAATGTAGAAATCTGCGGTTATGTTCAGAGTTCTCAAACTGTTTTATTTGCAAATTTAGGATTGTATCTTCAAAATGACAAAACACAAACTACAAAAAAACTCAAATGCATTGAATTTGCACAGAAATCAAGTCAATGGCACGCTAACACGGCTTTGCCTTCATTTGACAGAGGGGCCGAACATAATGCAGGAGCGAATGGCTGCTGTAAGTGTAAGTTTTAGGTTGCATATCAATTTACCATGTGCGCCACAGCACAATTCAGCGGCTGTCAGTGTCACACACCACTGACTTTTGAACGCGCAAGAGTTGAAAGTAAACATTGCAATTAAAAATAGTATAAGTATCAGTATATTAAGTATAATTATTCTACAACAGACCCTACAATGCTACATACAAATGATACATTTATTCAATGCAAATTTCATTGTGAATGTCAATCAAATTGAAATGTTCGGGCAAGTTAATTCTGTTCCAATATTTAAGGCAAAATTAAATTAAAACCTAAGATTTTTGATTGATACCAACAATCCCAGATGTTGGTTATTTTCATTCCTGTCTGGTGACAAAGCCTAACCCATCGTCAGCTTGAGAAAAATGAAAGTGAGATTTGATGGTCTGTCACTCTCAGACTCAGTTATCACCTCGCATAAAATGAATGTGCTATACCGGTTCATGGCGATCAAGCTCCAGTGTATTTTGAATTAATGTATCACGGAATCGTGAGATCTCTGTTCGACAAATATGTGCACAAGACTCGCATGCGCCACGGTAATAAATGGCTGAAGGACTGCAAATGACCAAATGATGACATGAAATGTGATATTTTTTAACATTTATTAATACATACAGAACTATTCTATTACAAATTACATGAAAAGAATGCTTATAGATTATTAAACTCACCTTCTTTTTCATTTTCGATCTATTTTCTTGAACTTCCCAATGAACAAATCAAGGCTTGTTACGGAGTTTCTTGATAAAATTCAGCCAACAAAATCTGTACAACACACGCGCGTGCCGCTCAAATACTCTGTGTGCATTTCTTTACGTACATACGGGCGCGTCTAACCCGTGATGACCGACCACATGTGACTTTTGGATGATTCTATTATAGCTTAAAACATCAAAAAGACTTAATTCATAATACGTAGCAAACAATAATACAATTAAAGTGATTTTTATTTTCGAAACGATAATTTTTAATACGTGAATGCTTCTATTCATTTATTTTGAGTGAACTCAGGTAAGATAAATTATTTACTCAATTATAGTAACATCAATATTAACCCTCCATGGATAATCGACGCGTCCAAATCTCTATCAATGCAATTAATGGTAAACAATTTCCGACTTGCAATGTTGTGAATATGGCGATTTCTGCATTGGGAATTATTTCAGGTTGAATCACCGAGTACCGAAAATTGTGCCAGAATCGAACATTGGAATTGTGATTTTTAGGAATATCTGGCAAAATGGGGGACAAGGAACGACCTCATGCTCGGATGCTAAGAAGGCACATGGAGGAGGCGAAGGCTGTTCGAGAGAAGGTGTCCATCGCTGTCCGTGAAAGCCGAGTTTTGGGCGTAAGTAGAACAGGGATTCCACTTTGGAACAGCATGGATCTTGTGTGGAGGCGGGGTGTCGTAAATGTGTGTGTGTGCGGTTGTGGTGTTACTGGTGGTGGGATTTCGTGACGGTGTATGAGATTGGTTTCCCTGTGTATGGCTTCACAACACATGAATAGGATTATCCTTATACTAGTACCTGCTATCCGATACCGGATGTAAATCAACCAGTTGTAACTTTGCATGCATACATGTGAATAATAAAATGAGTACAGACAGTGAATGGAAGTGTCATTGCAAGAAATAAGTGGCATGATGATTGGTGATGCCTGCCTGGTTGTAACTTGTAATAAAACACCAACATGACCAACAATCATGCCAACTCTTTTAAATTATTGGTGGTCAAATTTAGAATTGGCGTTGAACTTTGTCTTTGGACTGGATGGTAACTGTGTAATGGCTATGCCAATGGCTGGTTTATTGACCACTTCCAATTTATTGTTGGAACAGAAATTTTCTGTCTGTTCCATTTATTAATCAGTGTACGCCTTTACGTTTTGTTTCAGTCTCTCGCTCCAGGCTTTAGGGGCTTTATTTAGAAAGTTTTGAATCCAATTTTTGCCCTTGGCTTTCCTAAATCTGGTAGCGCATTGTTGCTGGAGCGGCCATGTTGGAATATTTTTGACAAAGAAGGCTGTAAAATCCAAATGATAGATTTTATTCGAGAAATAATATTAGCTTAAGGACGTTCCACAGTTAAAATGAAGTCCATGTCAGGAAATGATGCAAAAAATATATATGTGTGTACACTAAAGGCTAACCACAGTCCTCTTCAAGGTTGAAGGTCATGGTGTATGTATACACCTTGACCTTGAACATTGAAAAGGATAGAAAGGGCCTACATATGTAATCCCCTTTTATCCTTTTTTTTCAAGATTAAGTCCTGATTTAAGCTTATCTAGGCCTGTAATTATTTGAATATTAAAAAAATGTAATACTTAAAGTGCAATTTTAGTTCAAATTATGTATTAAAGTCAATGGTTTGTGAATTTCTTTATTTTCATTTTACCTGCATTTGCAGCCAGAAAAAAAAAAACTCAACAGCTGTCTATAAAGCACTTAGCCTCAGACGCAAATTATAAATTTGCACTTGTCTTTCCTGCTGATCATACAAGTGTAAACAATGATGACCAAGTATTTTCTATTGATTGAATGCCAATTTTGAATGAATCATATATAGGTCATCCTAAGTTCCTGACAGTGCCTCATTTTCAATTGCTCATTGTGCTCAGCAGGCATTAGCTATTCAATTTTTGAATTGGAAACAGATCTATAAAAGCATGAGGTGAGAAAAATTATATAAAAACTTAGACCTTTATTCAGATATTTTTGTCTATTTTAAGTTACTTGAAACAGAATTATTGTGCATTTAAGACATAAAAATTGGGACAATGGATATTATAAGGGTTGTTTTACAATAAGGGCATACTATCAAACACTTACATGTACATAAACCTTCTGTGCATCATAACACGAAATAGTCCTCTCAAATCTATGATGGCAAGCTTTTTGGCACTGTTAGAGCAACCTACAAGAGATTTTTGTTTAAATATTAAAATACACTCTCCTCCCTGATTGTATAACAACCATTAATTATCTTATGTATTTTAGTTCTGACCAACTTTGCAAAATTTGGTTTCCTGTGTACAAGTACGTGTATGTTTTAGTTCTTAGGTGATGACAGCCGTATTAACTATAAAACCCTAATAGGCACTGACGTCTGTATTCACTTGTTGGCATTTGTGGGTGGATAATGGGCCACGGGAAATGGAAAATCCTAGATCTTTTCCTGAGGTGTGAGACCGAATAATTGATTACCAGCTGCCGGGCGATGACTTAATATCACTTGTTGAGTGTGATGCACTATAGTGAGGTCTCTATGGTGTCTTGTGAACACTGCTTTGGAGATGAGACCTTGGAAAAAGAAAAGAACAGAAAGACACATTTTCCAGCTCGAAAAATGCAATGTGAGCTTCATACACATTACATTTATATTTCTGGACCCTCGAATGATTAGTAACAAGACCTGCGTTACATGGAGATCAGGGCCCCGTCTTCCAAAGAGTTGCGAGTGATCCGATCAATCGCAACTATGGAAAGCCAGCGACATCAACATCTATTAAAAATGCATGTTTGTGAAAACATTTTCTCGACATGCTGCACTTTCATGCACTCATCCTTTTCTTAAAAATTCAGTGTGCTTCTCTTTGTTTTACCAAGCACAGTGTGCATATTCCAGAAGAAAAAAATGACTTAGATGGATTTCCATATACTTGAGATTGATCGGATCAATCGTACCTCTTTGTAAGACGGGGCCCAGAGGAGTGTTTAATCATATAGGCCTATGCCACTAGTTTCTGATTATTTTCTCTGAATATTAAAGCCTCTGAAATCCTTTAATAAATAGCATGTGATTGGCTCAGAGAAAACAAAGGAAAAAAACATCTAGAGTAGAGTAACTACTTTACTTTGTAGAACTCATGTAGGCTGAGATTTACATGTAGGCTTGTGCTATGTAGTTTCATTTGATGAAAGAAATTACCTCTCTGGAAGTTGGTCTTCACACATGTACATGTACGTAAATATCTATAAATGTACATGTAGGCCTACACCATTCTACAAAAGTACACTGTACTGTACATTACATATATTATAAAAGAGAAAGGGGACAGGAAAATCAAAGCATGACATCACCAAGTCCTGTCTCATTGTCACTATAAATGTAGACACATGGTAGTTTCTATTTCTTGGGGTTTTGAACTGTAGGCCTACAAGTCTACATGTACAATGCCGGGGTACAATGTAGGTTGTATACAATTTTTGTGCTACAATGTGTAATGTCTAATTTACAATACCGGTACAGAAATTAACCTAAAATTTCTATCCATCAGATCCCCTTTAATATGTCCAGTGATGTAGAAAGTTTGCTGAGTTTAAAACCAGAAGCATAATGTGTATACTAGACAGGTACATGTACACCCCTATTTGTTTATTATCAAATATTGGCTGTGTAGTCAAATGTAAACAGCTTCCCCAGGCAAGGGTTGTTTTTTGTGTTGTCTACATGAGCTTTCTCATTGGTATGAATAATTTGAAGAATGGAAAGGAACATCCCCTTTCGATTGCCCTGTTCAAAGCTAAAGTGAATGATCGTACATGTATGCCATGATTGATTGTTTACAATTACATCGATCAATGTAATCACTCATCAGAATCATATTCTATGATCACTCACATAGCTTTGTGAATTGTGTGACAGGGTCCATATTATTGAACTCATATCCCTCATCATTGGGACGATTAAGGGGATTAAGGAGCTTAATTAAGCTGGATAGTTGTCTGCCAAATGTGGATGATTCATCTTCTTGTCCTTCAGGGTAAACTCCAGAGCCAGAGCATCAAGGATTTGCTTTCATTCACTTTCGTTCGATTCATTCGTTCTAAAGTTTCAGGGATTTTGTATGTTGGTTCTTTATCAAATTAATACATGTACAGTGTAGTCTTCATCTTAATTCCTGTTTACACCAGATTCCATGCAACGTTGTGCTGTCCAATCATGTTCATGGAGGCATCAGATATGTACAGTAGCCTATAAACTCTATGCCTGAGAAATATGTACACTGAATGCCTATTTGTCCATTTAATAAAAAAACACCTTTTAATTTGCAGACTATTTTATTCGCTTTCCAAAAGATTTACATCAATTTCATACATGTACATGTATAGGCCTATAATTTTTGTACATGTAGCTTTCAATGTGCAATCATGGATGTTCAAAGAGACATTTAAGGCGACCGCACACCTTACGATTGGTCTGCGACCAGATTTCAGAATAAATGTTCTAGAATTTGATGCTAATATTGAGACTTGGAATATCTTACTGTGTAGTGTTCGAAAGCATTGTACCAATACCCATGTTCAAATCTGTGACTACGCTATCATCGTTAAAGCGAATTTAATATCTAGTCGTAATGACGTACTAGCAGTCGTACGTTTGGCTACGATTTGAAACTAATTTGGCCTTTACTCCAAAATACTAAAGGCTTGCAATCTTTCAAAATGGTTATATTACATGTAGCATTCTTTCAATTAATTTTAACCTCAAATAAAATGATATGTTCCAGTCAGATTTTCAGAAAATTAGCAAAGAGCGATTTGTTCCAAAATCGGATCGCAAACAGTCGTAAGGTGTGCGGTGGCCTTAAAAAATGAATTGAAAAATACATACATGTACATGTAGGCCTACCTATACATGAATGTAGGGATAGGTGCTAATTATCCTCCTCCATTATGGGAAATTCCATTCTCTATTACCATATTTCAAAGTTTGTAATGTCTATTGAAGAAAGTATATAATTCACATATTAATTACGAACCTTGACCAAAGCAGGCCTGGAGGGGGGTGTTGGGCATTTGGCTTTTCAGGGGTGTGAGAGTTCAGATTATTAGCAGATTTTTTTGTTTTTATTTTCAGCTTAATTTCAGCTTATTTTGGCTTTCCTCTGTACATAATGTATGGGAGCTCTTTCTATTTCAGACTTATTCAGCACTCTTCAGCTTTTTTCAGATCTTTTTATTTGTGACTAGTACTCACACCCCTGGCTTTTGGACCACAAATACATGCTTTATTGTGGAACTAGAACACTCTCATTTTCAAGATATAATAATAAAAGAGAACAAATACATGTTTTATTGGAATCCCTGATGTCAATGACTTATGACATGCCAGTGTAAATGGAAACTCTCATACACTGTATCATTGACAAGTGGTGCTGCACCAGCAAATTGAGTGTACTGTGGAAATCATTGATGATGTAATAGTTTCCATTAATATGGCTTCAGGCCAAATAAAGTTCAGGAAGAGATTGAATTCAAAGAGGCAACGCCTTTCTTCCCGTCTTGGTATCTAGTGTAAACACAGATTCTTGTTGCTCTTGTGAAGACTGCCATTTCATTCTTAGTTGCCAAATAAAATGTGATGTACTGTATTAGGCCGACTTGCCCCAATTTGGAAATACACTTTGCTTTTATACTTTGTCATGTACATGTACATGTACACAGGTCGATTCCACTTTGGAGTTCAATGTCACAGATTTATTCATGAACTCAAAAGTGATCAAATGCAATCAATAAACCTTAATTTGATTTTATAAAAAATGGCTGATATTTTAAACTACATGTAGTTAAACTATTTTAAATGATCGTTTAAAGTAACTATCTTGTGCAAGGAGATTCAGTACTGTCTGTAATTCATTCAAAGGCATACCGGTAAATGTCATTGCCCTTCCTCCTCCATTCGCAGGAAAGTTTGAATGTTATATTGCAAATATTTCCCCAAATTGTGTGAAGTTTAAGTGAATTCCTAATTTTTTTATCTTTAACTTTAATAATGCAAAAACTTACAACCACACCTTTACTTGGCTTCCTTGATTATTGTGAAATATTTGACAACATTTTACTCATTTTCGCCTTGATGTAATGGGCAGGCCTATTGCTATTTGATACTGATTTGAATGAAAAGAGTAAAATTAAAGGAAGAAGAAAAAAAATAATCAATGTGAAAAATTGTAATTTTTGAGTTGTGTGTCCCCTGCTCATCTCAACAGTACATGATGTCCCAAAATCAAAACCTTGCAAATTAATAACTGCATTAAATCTTTGATGGATTTCCATAAACTATAATAACCAATAAAACTTCTCTATTTTTCTGCTTTTATTATTAGCATCATGGTGAACTTCCCCTTTAAACTTGGGATAGTTTGCATATTATTGATGTTATAAATCTTCAGTCATAATATGGGCCTACTTCTAGTTCTTACTTCTTAGCATCCATAGCTGTAATCTGTGCAAACATTCTCTTAGCAACGGGATCTATCAAATTATTTTGAGTCCTGATAATGAGCCCATTATATCTACTAACATGTTGACATAACGCTGGGTACATCAACAAGTTCATGGTGATGGAATACTTTTATAGATCAGGCGTTCTACACAACTATAAAAGATACCAATGATACATGTAGGCCTTAATGTAAATGTAATATTTCAATATGGTATAGGTAATAATACACGAGGGTCATTACAGGCGATTTGTTATTTTATATTAGTAGTTAATTGAAAAATATGTTGGCTTGAGTCGCTTCTTGTTGCCTTTTGTATTTATACTGGTGACTGGTGTTTTCGTCTGTTTGAAATTTGAAAAAAATGAAAAAATATCTAGCAGTTCCAGCTGTTTATATAATGGCAAATAAAGATGTTTTATACATGTATATTAAAGTGAAGAAAATAATGTTTTATGAAAACACTAAATTGGCATGGACATTAGCCAGTACAATATAAACGGGGACAGAAACGGAAGCAAATATAGAACATTCATATGTAATTGCAGAATGACTGAAAATCTAATTACCCCTGTAGTTTGATTTATCAACTCCACAATAAATCACTATTTCTGGATTGCTCAATTTGCAGATGGACAAGTGTTCCTGTCACCTTTTCTTCCAACTTTATCGTAGTTCTTGAAATTTAAATATAATTTTTCTGGATCTACATGTATCTACCAACAAAATGTTTTTGCTTTAATAATAATTGTTTAGTAAATTAGTATGGTATTGATAATAATGATTTTTAATCTACATGTAACATAATTTTTTTTTTGCCTCTCCCCATCACCAGAATAAATTTCTATGGTATATATTAAGAGCAAATTAAAGTATTGGGCCATAATGATTTTCAATCTAACAGAATGATGTTTTTTTGCCCACCCTCACTGTCACCGAAAGTGGGGGCATCTGCCATCCTTGCACCCCCTCCCCCACTCCCATGCAATACATTATTCATTTCTGATTGTTGATTGTAATGAGCAATTATCCATGACACAATTCTGTTATCAGTGACATGCCACCATGTACATGTATTTTGTGAACTCCCAGTCCAAACATTGAATGGAAATTGGAATCGCAAGGGAATTTCCTGTCCTTATCGTAGCACTCAATGTCATTCTTGTATCATAATGCAGGTACAGATGTACCATAAAAGAGTGGAAAGTACATAACGCTGTATTAAACTTGATGTACTTCCTTGATAATGAACCGCATACTATACCCACATGTACATGTGCATATTACAGACATCTATAAACACCCTACGTTTTGTGCAATATTAAAGTTATCAGATAATTTTAGAAATAAATATTTACTCTAAATTGTGATTGAATTCCTTAAGGACTTTGTGACTTTAGTTTGACGATCTATGATTTGGAGTCGTAGGCCTGCCTACATTGTAGTATGCATATTGGTTGTGGTCTCACTCTCAGTAAACTTCTATGTTGTAAAAGTATTTGTGATGAAATAGAATTATTAAAGGACAAGTCCACCCCAACATAAAGTTGATTTGAATAAAAAGAGAAAAATCCAACAAGCGTAACTGCATAACACTGAAAATTTCATCAAAATCGGATGTAAAATAAGAAAGTTATGACATTTCAAAGTTTCGCTTAATTTCACAAAACAGTTATATGCACATCCTGGCTGGTATGCAAATGAGGAGACTATGACGTCATCCACTCACTATTTCTTTTGTATTTTATTATATGAAATATGAAATGTTCTAATTTTCTCCACATTGTCAAGTGATACGATTAATCCCTCCCTGAACATGTGGAATTAGCATTGTCTAATATTATATGGTTCAGTCAAGTTGGTCCTTATTGTCAAATCTATAAAAAATAATATATTGTATAATTCAAGCAATAAAAAACAAAAGAAATAGTGAGTGATGGACATCATCGACTGAGTCACCTAGTTGTGCATATCACTGTTTTGTGAAAAATAAGCGAAACTTTAAAATTTTATAACTTTCTTATTTTAAATCCGATTTTGATGAAATTTTCAGTGTTATGCTAATATGATTTTTCTCGATTTATTCAAGTCTACATTTTCCTGGGGTAGACTTGACCTTTTAGGGTGAATGAGGTAGAAAGGAAGGGTTTTGTGTTGTTTGGGGAAACACTGGAATATTAGCAGCAGGGCTTACATTTTATTTAGTTATAAATTTATATTTTTCTAATTAATGTAGGCCTCTTATTCCAGCTTTGTATTGTTCTAATTTATTTTATGTAAAACCTATCTTTCACAGTTATGCTATTATTCCCCCGGACCATCCCTTGAATTCAGGATTTGAGTTTATGCCCTTATGTTTCAATGTGATTATTGCTGTAGTGTAGATATAGTTTGTACATGTATATGTAGATAATATAGCACAGTTGAATCTCCTATCTGTTTGTGTCTATGACAAAGTAACCTTCCTAACACTAGTTTACTGGTACCTAGTTTAGTGGAACTAGTGAGAACGGTCGAAGCGATCTTGGAAGCAAACCAGTTCAGAAAACCACCTCGCAATGTAGTTTTCAAGATCGCGTTGCCTTGTTAAACTGGTTTTAGCGGAAGTGAGGACACAACTGTTCTTCGGGAAGCGATCTTCGCACATTTTGAGCGCGCTACTCTACACACTGTGTGTATAATTCCTATGATGCGGTTTCGAATTTCGCGCGAAACGTGTCACCCCACTGTGAGCGTTCCCATAGCAACAAGATCGCTTTACGTGAAGTGATTTTCAAAACCACTTTCGGGTGATGAAATGGGAACGCTAACAAAGCGATCTTCCAAACTGATTTCCTGAACCGGTTTCCAGTATATGGTTTTAGAAAGTGTAATGAGAACGGGGTCTACATGTATCAATGCCTACATAGATGTACAGTTGTAGGCCGACATGTATGTAGATGTAAATTCTTCCTAGGAAGACTCTTGTTGACTGTGAAAATCAGGCTTGTGGATGTTCAGATGGATGGTTCATTAGGAAATGCTTTCAGGAACAGCTGGGTCTCCCATTTTGAGATGTCCTCCTTATAGGCCTACAGTACATGCAGAGTGATCTTTCTAAATTGACCCCATTCAGATCAACAAAATTTAACATTTTATTAAAACATTTTATATATTTTTATTGAATCCATTGCAATTACAATATTTATTCATGCATAGCCTAAATAATTCAAATTGATTCATGAATTATAATATACATGTATAGGTATATTTTACCCAGGGAAGCCAATTGAAGATAAAAAAAAGGATAGGCCTACCGGTAAAAACATGTAAATAAAAGTGTTTTTTTAATGTGACAAGTACATGTAAGGCATACATGTATATGTCCATGGTTGGTTTAAAAAATATAATCCAATATCACGGAAAACTATTCAAAGGTTTAGGCCTATTTCCTGCTATTTTGTATGTGAACTGAGATTTCATGGAGCTGTTCCTCTATGCCCAGTTGATCACCTCTACTCGGTGGAAGTTGGAGCCAATGATAAGCTGACCCTTGACCCTTGGCTTTGACCCTGGTGTGTAATAAAAAATTATTTGCTTTGATCCTTCATAAAACCATGGAGGCTTCTGTCTACCTCCATAAAACAGTATCCCCTGCTCTACTGTGGGCCAACAATTTTGATATTGTTGGTCTAGATAACCCAGTCCACTCTAAAAAAAAAGGAAGTTCAAGCTAATTTGCCCCCCTAAAAAGTTAAGAAGAAAAATAAATGGGCTGCATTCAGAAAAACTGCTGGAAAAAGTTGGCATTTGTTCACTATGATTTTGTAAAGTAAACACACGTTAAAAAAAAAAATGACATTACAGTATACATACTTGTTGTTGAAGTGTAGTCTCATATTTCCAACTTGGTGAACATGATAAATAATTCGGTGTGACAAAGATTTCACTTGATTTCAGAGACTACTGAATGCTTGAGACCATGTTCAGACTGATGAATGCATCAGTTCACTGTTTCCTTGCCTGTCAACCATTTACGAATTGGAGCTTGAGAAAGAAATAGGAAGTGTGGTTCATTACTCAAGACCTTCTTGAATTCTCCTTTGAAGATTTGAAGGGCAAACTGCAGTAATGATAACCCCTCACCTTTTACCCATTTCCTTTTTATTTCAATACACGAATCTACTTCGTACGACTGATCAATGTCCAAGTTGGTCAAATATGTTGGCCTACAGTACAGGGCAGAAAAAAATACACTAGCGCTGGGGGCGATTTTAGCCCCTGAAATGCACTTGTAAAAGAGCACTTGAAACTAAAAAAGGGAGCTCTGGAAATCCCCATTCATCTCAATATAAAGCTTTAAAGGGTCCAGGCAGAAAATATTTGTATCTAAATAAATAGAGTAAAATTCACAGAGCAAAATGCTGAAAATTTCATCCAAATCGGATAACAAATAATGAAGTTATTGAATATAAAAGTTTATCAATATTTTGTGAAAACAGTTATATGCTCATCGTCCTGAATATTCATTAGGTGGGCTGATGATGTCACATCCCCACTTTCCTTTTTCTTATGTTATTACATGAAATCATAAATGTTCCATTTTTACATACATGTGTAAATGATGGGTCTCCATTATGATGAAATAAGTTGCGGCAATAAATAAGTAATCAGTTGTCAATCCAATTGTTTTAGTTCTTGGTACATGTACTATGGTATATAAATTTTGAATAAACCTAATTTCATATAATAAAATACAAAAGAACAAGTGGGGATATGACATCATCAGCCCACCTAATGCAGCGCGCCACACTGGCACTGGTCCGACGGTCCCAGACCAGTAAAAATTGCTGCCGGGCCAGTAACTGTTCAGAAATAGCCAGATTTACTGGTCCGACATGGCCAGTAAAATAAATATCAAACTGATACAAATGATATTTTTTTCTCTTTTATTAAATATATATAAATGGCTCTGGTGTCTCAAAAAGGGCTCTTCGAGAATTTGAGAAATGGCTTTCATGAATTATGTTGTGTTAACATGTGTGTGTGTGTGTACTGTAACTACTGCTCTTTTTTTTTGGGGGGGGGTAACAATAAGCAATAATAGACAGCAAAATAAACAAGTC
This sequence comes from Lytechinus pictus, assembly GCF_037042905.1. Classification (NCBI taxonomy): domain Eukaryota; kingdom Metazoa; phylum Echinodermata; class Echinoidea; order Temnopleuroida; family Toxopneustidae; genus Lytechinus; species Lytechinus pictus. The sequence goes on from NC_087260.1 coordinate 17,995,442, forward strand.
TTTTTTATGTTTTTCTTTTTTTTGACCAGTAAAGTTTAGGTTCGGACCAGTAAAAAATTGAAAAACTGGGTATCTATTGAACCAACATGATCAGGTCGGGCCAGTTGAAGAAAGGGTTAGTGTGGAGCCCTGCCCCGGGGGGACCACTTACATTGACGAGTGGATACCATGCGCGACCCAAAAAACACGTAAAAAGGATGTCTTTTTCAAGATACGTGATAAGGGTGTCAAAAACACTAAAATGATGAAAAAAGGGTATCTATTTTCGCTAGGAAAGCTACGTGTTTTGGGTCAAATTTGCGAGGGTGTAAAAAATAAAGAGTCGACACGTACTACGTGTTTAGAGTACGATTTGGGCGAGATGTGGAAGGTGGGGCTGTACTAAACCCAATGATGTAAGTGAAGGTAGGCCGACGACCGACGTCCGTGACATAACAATAAAAATATCGCTGTACTTGTTTAGGGGGTCAATTCAGGGAACTTGCCAAGAGTATCGTTTTGTTTCCAATACTTGTTAAGGGTATGGTTTCACACGCCAATACTTGTTAAGGGGTGCATTTTCAGAAAATTTAAAATACGTGTTTAGGGTGCTTTTCGAGACCCCATGGTCGCGCATGGTATCCACTCGTCAATGGAAGTGGCCCCCCCGGGAGCCCTGCCTTAGAATATTCATAAAGACATGCCTAGAACTGTTTCAAATCTTTAAAATTCACTATTAAACTTTGTTTATTTGTTATCCGATTTTGATGAAATTTTCAGCATTTTGCTTTGTGAATTTTATTCTATTTATTGAAATAGAAATATCTCCAGCCTGGACTAGTCTGCTCTGCAGACTCTAAATGGCTCATGAGGTGGCTGCTGGTTTGCGAAACAAACCAGCCTGAAAGGGCGAGCCAAGTGAGCCATAGACCTAGTCTGCTATGCATGCAGACTCGTTGAATTAGCTGTGGTACACACTCTGCAGATGTAGGTCTACATTTGTAGACCAAGCCTGGACCATCCCTTTTAATGTTGCAGATTTAAAGTTGTGAAAGGTAGACCCCGAAATTAAAAGAATATTTTTTTGCCTGCTACATGGGCCTATATATATAGGCCGACATGTACATGTCACATTGACCTAATTTATGGTCTGTACCGGTATTGAATAAATAAAGCATATTTTCTTTTTTACAGGTATTTCCTCATTTGATAACAAACAAAAATACACATACTATACACTGTATTCCATTACCATACACTTTTTACAAGCTTTGATAGTTTTTATGCTCTTTGGTATTTAAACCCTCACTTGTCGTACCCTTTTGTGTTTATGTATGCGTGCAGGCCCTCATGTAGGCTATACCGTTCTCATATTTCTCACTTGATCAAATTTACAGCTGTGTGGAATTTGGTGGGTTCTGTGAATTGTGCGTTATACGATAAGGTTGAACAGGATTCATGAATTTGCATCTAATATAAATACCGGTACAATAGGATAGAGGTCATTGTTACCGCTGATAAAAGTACAGTATCCTCCTGAAATTAACAAATGTAGTTTGCCTTTTCTTTGTGAAATGATATTTGTTGTTGACTTCTCTGTGGTAATCACTCAGCTGTTGAAGTAAAAAGAGAATACATACTATGTACATGTTTTTGCATAGTACATGGTCAATGAATGGTTTAGCAACCATTTGCCTGCTGGCTCAGACACCTGTATTGCAATTCATATTGATCATTAGGTAAAAGACGGAAGTTGCAGCAAGCAATTATTTCATGAGAAAGTCTTTTAAATCAATAATTGTCAAAGTATTATCATACATCTAGATCTGGTAGAGTATTAAACTTGTCTCGCTGTAAAATTATGAAATCTTTATAGTTCAAAATCGATTATTCTGATTATCACTAATACAAAAAAGCATATGTGGGACAGTGTATTAATATTGCTTCGAAAAATACCTGACATTTGATGGAATTGCGTGCTTATTTTGCTCATTTCTCCGCAATTTTCTTCCGGAGCTAATGTACATGTATTTGGCACTATGTATATATTTTTTTCATACATTACATGTACAAATACTTTGGTGGTAATTTCATTGGATTCTGTTCAAACTCATTTTGAGATACATGTAGTTGCCACAACTGGTAACCTGAATGCAATAGAAAGTAAATGTGGCCCTGTAGAGACATTTTCTTGTATAAATTGTATATTTTTCTAGAGATTATTTTTTGTGTTGCATGATTGACATCTGTAGGCCTACTGTTATCCAAACTTCATGTAGAGATTTGATGTTCGTCATTATGCATGCAAAATAGCATGACCACACCAGTGGAAGACCCATAATTTCATAATAGAGGGAAGGGTGCAGATTTAGATTAGATTTAGATATATTTAGTTCCACAATCTGGTAAAAATACAGGTACAATAGCATAAAAAACACATTAAAAAATACATTCAAACGATGACAATTTTAATACTTAATAATGTACCCATATTAATTTTAATGGGTTATTCTTAAAATATACACGTCTCTTGCCCATGGGCATCAACAGGTTCTGGACGCAGGGGACATCATATCATTTGCCCCCCCCCTCACTTTTTTTATTACAAGTGTGACTGCAAAAGTACAGGTTGTACCTTTTGTACTGGAAAAAAAGCGTAAGTGAAGTGGGGTAAAGACCTTAAATATGCACCAAAGTGCATTATTTCAATAAAGAAATGCAAAATCTCCTTCTCGTGTGAGGGGGGACATCCCCTTCCCACACCCCCCTCACTCATCTCGCGATCTCGGGCTTGGTCAAGTTGTCTAGTCACTTTAATACAATGTATGGCCCCCATATACATGTATATCAGAACCGGTTGATATTCTTCCCCTGCGCCCCAGCCTGAATCTTCCCTTACACTCAGTATTTTGATCATACATACTGTACATGTTTCAAATTTTCAGCATTTCATTTTAAAACGAGTGATTTTTACACAAAGGAAATAGTAGAATGTCTGTACATGAACATCCTGCAATAGAATGGCATCTTGAGTTCAATCCTTAATGCAGGCAAATGACTTGTCTTCTGATTTGAGGTCCTCGATGAAGCTTTTCATCAGCCTCATTAAAGATCAATGATGCAGGGGATACTCTGTCATTACCTGTGCTCCGCTTGTGTAGGCTACAGTACTGTACATCCTGCATTTAGTCTTACACAATCATGTACTAAGGCCTACATGTACATTCACAGATCAACATTGTACCAATTGTTGATACATGTACGCAAGGGATCATACAATATATCTCCATTCTTCTAGTCTGGCGAGTGAATTTAATATTAGACAATATTTTTCAAATACATCCTACAAGTACATGTACATTTATCCTTTTTTCATGTACAAATGTACATGTGCCTCATACTTGCATTTTGATGGTCCTTTCCTTTTCTGTTAAATGTACATGACTACAGTATGTGCTTCATACATGTACTTGTACTTTAAAACACCCATGTCCATGCTTAAGCTGCATATGAATATAAAATATTCAATGATCAGTCTTCGGAGAGTGTACATGTACATGTACAACTATAAATGCTTATCAAATCAGTTTTAATTAAACTCACATTGCAAATTTGTGGGGTGCAAAATCTGAATTTTTATCCCATGTGCATATTGGGCATGTCTGGTTTATGTCCATATGTACTGTGTATGCTTGTTTCGCTTTATTTTTTTAAACAGTGACAGTGCATAAAAGCCCATTGTCTAGGAAACCACCTATATTAATATCACTTTTGATACTGGTAATATTTCATGTACAGTAATTAATCATGTGTGCGGCAGACTTAAATTTGCAGTGATTAGAAAAACTGACACTGAAAACAGTACATGACATTATTGAGCTTTTCATCTGGAAAACTGAAACCATTCTCAGGTAATTGAATGCTTCCATTCAAGCTGTTATAAAGACAGCATGTGTTGGAGCACCTCCCTGTATTCTTGGTTGCCATCTCCTGATAAAAAACAGGTGATATTGTCTCTCTGCGCTATTCATATCCACATACAAGAGGATGGAATATACTGTTCTCCAGCATGTACATGGAGCTGGCCATTGCTCTCATGCATGCCCTCTTGTAGTCTATCAATTCAGACACCATTTCATTATGAAGAAATAGCAATAGTGGAGTGTGAGATAGATTAAAACAAAAGTTTCAATTTGACATTGTGACTTGTACCTGGAAATCTAAACTGCATAAGTCTTGAACTGGTTGAAGGTTTTGCAGGTCTTTGGTTAGACTTTGAGCCCTGGGCCACACAGAAACTGTTCTCACTACCTTCCTAAAACTAGTTTACTGGAAACTACATGTAGCTAAAACTGAAACTAGTTCAACATGTAATGAGAACAGTTGAAGCGATCTTCCAAACCAGCTCATAAAACCACATCGCGATGTAGTTTTCAATATCGCTTTGCCTCGTAAAACTGGTTTTAGCATAAGTGAGGACACAACTGTTCTTCGGGAAGCGATCTGCGCACATTTTGAGCGCGCTACGTGTCACCCCACTGAGAGCATTCCCATAGCATCAAGATCGCAAAGGTGTAGTGATTTTGAAAACCACTTTCGGGTGATCAAATGGGAACGCTAGCAAAGCGATCTTCCGAAACTAGTTTCCTGGACCGGTTTCCAGTAAACTGGTTTTAGAAAGTGTAATGAGAACAGGGTCTCTTTTGTCTTTCAGACTAGGCACAGTAGCTATATATCTGATTGATTCCCTGGCACATTTCTGTAAAAACCCAAATACACAAACACAGTTATTGTGAGTCAGGGTCAGAAATTATATTTTAATTGGGATAATATTGTATTTAAGTACAGTATTCAGTAGGCATATTGTCTTTTACTCCAAGGACTTTGGAACTATTTTCAGAGGGGGAGGGGGTGTTGAATGTGCATAAAATCACCCCTTGATGGATGGTTATTTTCACAACATCTATGTTTACTATGAGGCCGTTCTCATTACGCTTTCTAAAACTAGTTTACTGGAAACTGATTCAGGAAACCATTTTGGAAGATCGCTTTGCTAGCGTTCCCACTTGATCACACGAAAGTGGTATTCAAAATCACTTCACGTAAAACGATCTTGTTGCTATGGAAGAAACGCTCTCAGTGGGGTGACACATTTCGCACGAAATTCGAAACCGCAGCGTACGTACATGTATTCTACACCTCTCGTATGGAAGAATGGTTGTGTCTTCACGCTAAAACCAGTGAACCGAGGCGAAGAGATCTTGAAAGCTACATCGCGAGGTGGTTTTCCGAACTGGTTTGGAAGATCGCTTCCAAGACCGCTTTGACCGTTCTCACTATGCGTTAAACTAGTTTCCACTATAGTTTCCAGTATTAGTTTTAGGAATGTAGTGAGAACGGTTTCTTTAAAAGTGTGGGTCCCCTGTTGATGCAGCTCTTGCACTACCACTACTGTGCCTGTAGACTCTGGATTATTACTGATTAGGGTCTGTGCTTGCAGACTACATATAATACATCTCTGTGTTACTCCCTGACATGGATGTATGGATGCTGTGCATTGCTAATGACCATGAAGGGGGTGATGTTGAATCGGATGACTCATCTTCGGCTCATCACCTGGCACGTGGAAGATACCTCGTGGAAGGCATCTCCTCTGCCCCTGGGTGCTATGTCCCAGATTCGTGGGGTAAACAAAAGGATGGGTAAAATTGAGATTTGATAGAATTTTAAGTGTTTATGCGGGATCTAGGAAGCCATGACTATTCTTCAGTTGCCTCTTCGTCATATTCAGGGGCCATCAGGGGGTAGAAAGTGGGGAGATTTCTTTTGCTTTTTTTTTCTTTTATGTTGCTACAAATATTTTTGGTTTATCATGATAATTATTTGTGAAATACTGTAGATCTATAGCCCTAAAGATCAACTTCAAACCATTGATGCAAGTACATGTAGGCCTGCCGTGTGACAAATAAATCCTACTTGTGAATTGTGTTGCAAAAAAATAAACAGTTAATATAGTCATGATATAGCAAATCCGATTCTGTAACATACTTTCCGGCATCAGCTTTTGTTCGAGAAATAGGTTCGAAATTCACAAAATGAATAAGATAATAACTGCAAGAAGAGAACATTTCTCCATTCATCAATCAGCTTCAGAGAACAAATGTGGAGGCGATTCCTTCACTGATTGCCCTGTCACTGTGCACATTATGAGCACCGGTGTAGCAAATCACTTTGTTCCACTTGTCTGCTGCGTTGAGATGGTGTCAAAATGAAGATGTCATCGCATGCATTTAAGAGGTCAGCTAATGGCACCGCAAGGGGCTGTCTAATGCATTATCCTGCCGACACGATAAGTGTGAAAAGGATCACAGTACATGTACTGTATGGGTCCATTCGTACATGGGGACAGGTTGTACACATTGGATGTACATGTACTGTCCTTTTTTATTACAATTGTATGCATGTACATGTACATGGGTGGGTGCATGGTGGTCTAGTGGTTCTGACTCTCGCCTTTTAAAAAGAGGGTCGTGGGTTCGAGTCCTTGCCATGGCGTGTTTTCCTTCAGCAAGATATTTATCCACACTGTGCTGCACTCGACCCAGGTGAGGTAAATGGGTACCGGCAGGAAGTAATTCCTCAAAAAGCTGTGCGCACCAGAATCGGTAGACTAGCTTAGCCGGGGTAATATAGGAGCGCCTTGAGCACCTAGCAAGGTGGATACGTGCGCTATGAAAATCCTATATTATATTACATGTATGTGTGTCAAGAAAATTGTAGCAAGTTACACAAACATAATGCAGTTTGCCGGCAGGGAATGAATTGCACGGGGACTCCAAGTGATTTCGCCCCAGAAATACTCACAAGAGCTAATAGAAAATCCCCATCCACTGCAATGTGAAAGCTTATATCCAATGTGGTAGGTTGTGAAAAGATTAAACATTATTTTTCTTGCCTGCAGCATGCAGTTGTTAGCTGGAATGGGGGTGGGGGGGGGGGGGGTGGGTGTGGTGCAAAAAATGCACCATTTATGATGTTCTCCCTTCCAGAGCAACTCTGTTTTATTAAAAGTTGATCGACTTTCTTCTGTATAGGCATGATAGCACTTTTGATTTTTATTGAATTCAAATATAAGTCAAAAATTTTGATTGATCATTTTACATCTGCTTCTGATTGTGTTATTAAAGGGTTGAATTTTGGTTTATGTTGGCAGCACTTTACATTGTACATACGTGTAATGCATACAGTGTACCAGTATACCATTTTGAATATTGTATCATACCAGTGACATACATATAGGCTTTGTAATAGGCCTACCAGGATGTATCGTCTGTTATTAGGGGAAATTGATACATAGACAATACCTAGTCATCAGGATAAACAAAGTTGTGTAGTGTACGCTGTCTGCGGAAGTGTTAGTCAATTAGACTAATCAATAGCTTGTCTCATCTCTGTACTACCATGGACCCTACATCCCCAGGGACTGCCATGTTCATGTACATTAGAGAGAGAGAGAGAGCATGTGAACTGGAATTGAGATTGGATCAATTTAGCATTGGTTTAAAAAAAAAGATTAGTGGTCTATTTTTTAAGGTGTTTTACATGTATTTCATTTTTGTCAGCTTTCCCCCTCCAAAACTATATCATAAAAATAATTGATATTTATAATGAAAAAAAAATGTGAATTGTGATTCCCATGAAAATTCTAGGGTGATAATTGGTGTACTTTCTTTACATGTAATGTAAGAAGTAATTTCGTGATTCTTAAAGTGTATTGATAAAGTGTATTATTCCTAATCATTGGGGACAAACTGGACACCTTTTTATGCAGATCCATATTAAGTCATACAAGATGATATCAGAAGGATCTACAATCTATATACATACATCAAGCACAATACTGCACAACTTTTTTCCCAAGTAACCTAAATATTGTCTTGAATGAAATGAAACCTACAAAGATATGAAGTATGTTTAAAATTCAATAGTAACTACAGGTATAGTAGACCCTTGTTTAATACATGAAGGTGAATGTACTTCTTGGGAATGTTATTTGTCCGATCTTGGCAAGCAAATATGGTGCGAGGTTGGGAGTCATGATTTGTTGTTTGTTAAAGTAGACCGAATTAAATTATACTCGGCAACATGATCGCATTCCTTCATAACTTGTATTAAACATTTCCAAAAGTAGGTTAATGGCTGGAATGAGAGGAGTGAAAGTGATGTGAAAGGGGGCAGTACAGGGAAGAGAAGCAAAATAATATCTTTAGAATGATATTATTAATCAGTCAAAATTTGACTTATTTTGTAATTTTGGGGGGCTACTTTTCACAACTTAAAGGGGAATCCAACCCAAATGAAAACTTGTTTTTAGAGGAAAAAGTAAATTCAGACAAGCTGATAGGTGAAAGTTTGAATAATATTGGACAAACAATAAAAAAGCTATGATTATTTAAAAGCTGTAAATATTGGTAATCACTATACCCATGGAGACTTCAAATTGGCCGCATATATGATGTCATAGTGATTTAAGGCAAGGACTACTCTTCCATGTACTCCAATACACGAAATGGCTAAAATGTCATTATTTTCAAAAGTCATACTTCAAATTGTAATTTTCTTTCATGAGGACATAAAACAATATGCTACCTGGGTCATATTTAGATTACTGCCCCAAGGGAAAGGGTACTTAGGAGAAAACCGCAAATCCCTGATAATTAAGTACATGGCCTATGAGAAAGTTGTCCTTGCCCCTTGTCATAATTTTCTTACTCATTTGCCAATTTGAAATCTACATAGTATTAGGGATCTCGATTTTAAAACAGCCATAACTTTCTTATTGCTTATCCGATTTCTTTCAAACTTTCACCGTTCTTTTTTATTCATTTTCTTCTTTCCAACACAACATTTTTAATGACCAAGGCTGGATTCCCCTTTAAGTCTGCCTAAAGCTGCAACAGTGGATAAGCTTTAAACATTGTAATGAATGGGGATTTTCGGGGCTCTTTTCGGGGGCTACATTAAATCACCCCCAGCCCCGTGTATTTTTTCCTGTTATAACGTATAAATCATTATGAAAAGACGGAAGTTATGTAAGAAAGTTATAATAATAAAAATATTGTTCTAGGATGACAACCGTGAAAATCATGTTGTTCACGAAAATTGTCAGCCCTGACAAGATTCTGACAAGTACGATGTCGTAATAGTCAGAGACCATTGATTCTGAGTCAATAAAAACCAAGGATTCCACTGAAATTGTTGTATGTTTGTTATTTTACCAGTGACTAAATTTCCTGATATCCCACATTTTTTTAAAGATTCAGAGTTTTGTCTAGCAGTTATTTATACTAAGCTCAGACTGTACAGAATGTAGTTGAGAGCTACACTGTATATATAATATATATAATGTAATATATATAATATAATATATATATATATATATATATATATATATGATGTATATAATATGTGACGAAAAAATGCTTATCGAATTTGGTATAAAGCAAAATTATTCCCTGTTCTACTATTCCAGAATTTCACCCCATACTATTTGATGGATTGGAAAATACACCTACAGTGAAGTGTAAAAGGGGTCTTCTGGACTGTCAGTAATACTACATGTAGTATCTGTGGTGACTTTAATCTCCCCAATTGTCAAACTAGTAATACCCCCTCTAGTGGCCATTGTCATAAAGCATAATGATATCTGGGCAGTGGACATGTAGTATTATTTGTGATCAAATACATTGTCTGTGGGAGGTAAGGGCCGGGGGTACACACCCTGAGTGTTAATTAAAGATTTCAAGGGGTTCACTGACATTTAAATACAGCAGTTAATATTGAATATGGCCCGAAGAACCTTGTCTGCAGTGCAGACCCTTCTTTTGAGTTCAGGGTCTGAATGCGCAGCCTATAATGTCTCGTGTACTGAAGGCCCTCGAGCTCAGTTTTACAAGTGCTAGTCTTTGCATGGAGACCCACTTGTTGATCAAAGTTTCACACAGGGTCTGTGCCTGCAGAGACCCTGGATAACAAAGGTGTCATTGACCTCTGGTTACATCACAGGTGTATATCATTCAATTTCTTTTGTAACAATCCAAGCTTGGTCTTACAAAGCTGGACTTGGGAAGGATAAATTAATTTTATTTTCATTGTCAGAAAAGGGGAGGGGGGGGATTTAATAATATTTGCTCTAATGCTTTTTTTTCTGAATTAATACTGTACATATGCATAGTAAAAACATTGGGAAATAAAGTTTTGCATATCGATACTTGAATTTGCTGGTGTTCCAGTAAAATGGTTTTCTTTGATTATAATTCAGTTGCAGCAAAAATTTAAAAATGTGTGTCATTGCATAAAACAGGTTTTTATTGCACCGTAATAAATCAACACTCTTGACTTCATAATTTTTCTTGGTTCATCTGAAATCCAATATATAAATACATTCTTTTTTTCTTCTTGATAATTTAACCCTTATTTGAATCCTGAAGATTCATTTCTAAAATTTCAAATGATATAGATAAAAAATCTTTTAAGGTTGAAATTGGTTCCTAACAACTGATATGAATTTATTTTAGTTCCATGAAAATGAATGTAGATCCATTTTTTTCCCTCTGCTCTGAATCTCAAAATCTACAGTGCACACATTTTCGTTTGGTTTCTATTAATTTCTGGAAATGTTCCAGAATCCAGACATGCTTACGCATTCATACTGCACATTTTCTTATTCCTTTAGGAATGTGTAACCTTTTTTTTTTCTTTTCCTCGTTATTTGTTTATAATTATTCCATGATTGGGGTCAAAGTCTGTGTGTAGAATACGTCATGACATTCAATGTATTTTGATCACATTGGCCTGTCTCCAAGCTGTCATGTTTTGAAAGACCGTTTGTTTACACATGCATTTTGATAATCATTGCCCCCCCCCTCTGTTCAGACCTCAAGAATACCATGTTTGGCAAAACATTGTTTTTATGTAGTCTGACTGATATGAGAGAAATGTCAGGTCGTTTATTACCTGACATATGAAAATGATAATTAATCCCTATTGGTGGGGGGGGGGGGGGGCTAGGAGGAAAGGGGCCCCTGGTCACTGCTTGATAGGATTAGGATGGGGTGCAGAACTGTAAAAGTGTCCCCCCCAAAAAAAAGCCAACAACAAAATAATATTGGAACACAACTTAACCTCCTGCTTTAAGTTTAGAATAGCCCTAATACATACATGTAGCAGTTAAAAAAAATATTGGAAGATATGGGTAGGGGTGTGGATGCACAACTTCAATTCTTGTTTTAGTGTTTGATGTTGGAATAGAAAGCAACGCAGCATCTGCCCTCGGCACAGTTTTTGCTTTGGATATGCCATTGTTTGTCGCTGCTTGACACTCCTTTTCATTGGGCACTCAAGTTATATTTCATTTTGTCACTGTTTTTATCCAGTATTCTTTGATATGTTTTGTTATAGTGTGAACGACTTGAATTCGATGAGAACATTTTGAGGACAATTTCTTTGAAGCCGAAGGTTTGTTCTGTACCCACTTCCACATTCCATAAATGACATGGAAATGAGACATGGCTGTGAATTCTTGACGGCTATTTGCTATTAACCTCAGTCGACATTGAGGTTGAAGAGGGAGTCCCTCTGCTTCAGGAATGTCTGGAAGTAGTCAGAAAGAGAGTGGCTGGAGAGATGCATTGTGGGATATATGATGAATTTACAAGAGGTTTACAATCCTATGGAGGCTCTCAAATTTTTGAGGGCATTCATGATTAATGAATAACTGTGTAGAAAGGTATTGCTCATGACTAAAGCGAGGGTTAGACCAGAACCGATTTCTCCCAAATATAAATTCAGACCGATTCCGCCCGAATACCGCCTGATTCTGGAGATTCTGTGTATTTGGAACCTATTTGTCTCTGATTCAGGGAGCTCTGATTACAGCCGAATGACAATGCGAATTGACCCAAATCAGAACTAATATGGCCAAATACGCCGAGCACGGACCATTACTCCCCGAATGATACAAAGAGGGACCTCATGTCCGAATCTGCCCAGAATACTCCAAATGCCTCCTCTAATCCAACCAAATGTCATCCAAATACATGTACATTCCGATTGTATTCAATTGTTTTGGTGAGCATTCTTGGGGTGATTCTTCCAAGTTGAAAAAAAAGAGGAGTTGGGTACAGTCACTCCGCCGCGCGAGCTAATTCGCACGTATTTATTCAGCTCGTATTCATGACCGCTCGGTTCATGAATACGTAATGAGGAACGCAAGGGTCTAGTTTCTCTGCGTTTTACCGGGTTAATTTTCTGTTTTAAACCATAAACATTATATCGATAGAAAGGGGAAGAATCAAGGATTCGATATATACCATAATTATCGACATATTTCATTAACTTAGTAAGGTAAACTGCCCTAGAACTTTGCCCCCGGAAAGATTCAAATCATTCAGCTTTAACGACGTATAATACCATTTCATGATTCTTGCGTCCTTCAAATTTAATAACAGTTGTAAAGCTGAATTATCACTCTTTAAAATGAGACATAATTCATGGTTTTTCATTAATGAGGAGAGTCAGGAACCAGGGAAACATACCGCAAGTCATTATGAGGGCCTGTCCAAAACGAGCTTCAAACGAGTTACGTAAATAGAGCATTCTGATTGGTCAACGCATTCCATGGATTCAACGCGTGATCGCAGGTCATGACCTTTCTACACGTCGACTTTCGAAGCGAAACCCCGAACAACGACGTCGTCTACTTTCATAGAGTATTTGTTCTTTTATACAAAGTTTATAGACGTAAAATTGTTTTTGATAGATTTTTCAATATAGAAGACTGACAAGAATGCAAGAAATTTAATGGGATATTTCCTTATATCTCTGCATTCATTATTATAGCCATTCTAAGTGAGTAGAGTCGTATTTGTGTTTTATCAATAAACTCAGTCCCATGTATGCAATTCTGCGTTTTCTGAATTATGTACTTAGTTAACTTATTGATGCTGCCCCCCCCCCCCCCCCCCCCCGGCCGGTTTTGTTGCCAAGATTTGTTGAAAAGAATTACATACATGCACACATCCCGTTTTCAGAAACAAACAAGAATGGATAGAACAATTAATAAATGTCAACATGCTTGGAAGTTTAGAAAAGCATAAAAAATACAAATGCACTACTTGCAAACCTGATCTAACCCAAAGACACCCAGTCAGACCGCAGGTCCCTATGCTAATGAGCAAAAAGGCCAGATTCATCCAAATCATCTCGTGGCTGAATCCTCCTCCTTGCAAAATCTCGTGATTCGTGAGATTTTCTTTCTCTAAGAATTTACCTGTTTTAACCTCAAGTCAAATGAAATATTATTGCACCATCAGATAGAGTAAATGTTACTCTTTCATATTGGTCATTTATTTTGTATACAATATTTTGTTAAATAAGTAAATTTCTGGCCTGAAATTGTGCATCAAAACTGAATTTTCTTCCTCTGTTTTCTTTTGCAAATTGTGCAAAACTTTTTATTTTGAGCCTCAATGATATCTATATCACCATAAAGCTGAACTTCTGTACTTTCTCACAATGCCACTCTTGATAAGCGGCACCTTTTAATCGGGTCAAGATCACACTTTTCCCACCAAGGTACAAGACGAGATTTCTGAAATTTTGTACTTGCATGAAATCCAGAGTTCTGATTGGCTGGATAAGGTTCACAGAACAACAGGCGCGGGGTATTTGAGGAGATTACCACATGGGAAGTGTGACCTTCCCACGAACCCAGGCACTGGAACCGTTGGAATTTGCCATTGTGTGGTCTTTTTGACCAATCAGAGTGCAGTATACTTGTTTTCAAGCTGCTTTATGTACTTGGCAAATGAAAAGTGTGATCTTGACCCGATTAAACCAATTCTTATTTTGAAACTTATATCATTTTAAAGCATACATATTCAGCTTTATCATGATATAAAAATCATTTGGGCTCAAACAAAAATAAAGTGTGAAAATAGCAGCTTTTATCAGGTGAAAATATTTATTTTGTAGCATATTTTAGATCAAAATTTTAACCTATATTACAAAATCTTTGAATAAATCCAAACACATGACCTGAAAGAATGATTCTTCTTCTTTACAATGGTACCAAATTCATGAAATTCGATGCATAATTAGAGCAGCAATGACCGAATGAAAAGAGGTGTTTTGGTCCGCATCAAGCTCATTAAATATGCAAAACATCTCAAAGTCATGAATATCACTTGGATGAAAGAAGCCACTTTCTTGGGACCTGCAGTCTGACTGCACCCTCCATAATTCATGTGTTTTGTTTTACTGTTCTAAATCATTATCAATCCATTTTATCAATTTTCTTTCTCCCATTAGTTGATTTTGTTTTATTCACTAGTATTTCTGTTTATTTATTTGGGGGTGTGATCAGGGCCAGATCCAGGATTTTCCAAAAGGGGAGGGGGCAAATATTTCGTAGGAAATATTGACAAGCAAAAGTTTTCCCTCCAAAAATGACTGACATTTTGCCACATTTGAAATTAACAACCCCCCCCCCCAAAAAAAAAGGGGGGCTCACTTGTAAAGGAACCACATAATCCCATTTAAAATATTTGCTGCCACTCTAAGGGGGGGACACTTGTGTATTTACGGTATGTTTACATTTAAAAAAAATAGACAAGTTGCTCTCAATACTCTCAAGGGGGGGGGGGGGGCACGTGTCCCCCCCCCCTGGTTTCACACCTGGGTGCGATGTATATTTCTATTTATCACGATTCATTCTCCACCCTTTTCTCTGAACAATTACATTCCATCGTGCAGTGGGATACTTGGATATCATTTGTTCAACAGATCTCGTCTTCCTCCTCAATTTTCAATTCCTCATATTCACAGATATTGTCCCACTACTGTGTTTTTTATTCATTTTCAAACACCTTTCTCTGTGGGAAACACCCATCTCTCTCCCTCTCTATTAGTGTTGCTCTGTCTCTCTCTCTCTTGATATTACATGTAATATTTTCCTCACACATCCAGCCGACTTTCTAATCGAACACATCTTTTTTTTTGGTCATGCACAGAAACGTGTTTAAACAGTTGTGTAACTGTAACTTAAGTTCATACACATATTCTCTTCTTTTTCTTTATATCTTGATTTTTTTCTATTTCTTTCTTCATTTATTCTTCTATATTCTCATATTCAGATCTCCAGTGCAATACAATGCATGAATTCAAAATCTAGCTCATAGTAAATGGATATTCCTAAAGAAAAAAAATAGAAAGCATGTTCAATATCTGATCAATTTTAACAAGAAAAAAGAGTTTATTTCCGACATCAAACTCTTGAAACTCATGTTTACAAAACATATAAATACAAGCAAAAAATTTTGGCACCTAATATCATTCAAGGCAAGTACATGAAGAGAGTATAAGTGAATACTGTTTTTTGTTTTACAATCAAACATGTTAATAAAGATAAAGGCAGTTTTACATATAATGCTCCCTGAATGTCTTTGGCAAGCAGACAGTAGTTGAGGTAAATATGAGTTAAAACAATTTTATATACAAGGAATGTATTGTTTAGGAAAGCCCGTCATCAGTGAAATAACTTTGGTAGTCATGACAGGAAACAAGTGAAATAATCTTTGTATACAGAAGTCAGTGCCATCAAAACTGCCTCATAAAAGAAATAATTCAGCCATACGTTTACATACATGTATATCTAGGTAATACATATTACAATATATGGAATTACTGGGGTCAATATACATGTACGTATCACCAACTGTAATAATGTCCCCATTGTTAACATGTGTATGAGATGTTAAAACTGCCACTATGCACTCTCTAAATGGCAAGGAAAAAACAATTTATAAAAAGGTGATCATGAAAATATACATAATGTACATGTAAAAGTAGGAACAAGGGTAGTTCAATGCTCACCATCATGACAACTTGTACAAGTGCTTCAACATATGAACAAAACATTTACACATTTACATAAACAAAAAAATTACACATTTACATAATCATAAGTAGCAACAGCAACAGCAGTGTAAAATAATATACACAACTGTTTTATAGGATATTGTAAATCACACACATATTGAAAAAGCTGTGTCAAAGTTCAAGAGGAAATACATGAACTGCACCTCTATATATTGCTAATGAAATAATTAGCCAATCTAACAAAATACATGTAACCATCATGTATTCTGCTTAAGCCTCACAATTGCTGTAAGAAACTTATCATTTGTTTCATATACATGTAACTACAAAAACTATTATCTGAGTTGCCAAAATGATTGACCTGCAAGAAACTGCCACAATGCACTATCTAAATGGCAAGGAAAAACAATTTATAAAGAGGTGATCATGGAAATATACATAATGTACATGTAAAAGTAGGAACAAGGGTAGTAATGCTCACCATCATGACAACTTGTACAAAAGGTTCAATACATGTACTGTATGTAAGCAAAAAAAGTTACACATTTACATTATCATAATCATAAGTAGCAAAAGCAACAACAGGGCAAAATAATAATAATATACACAACTGTTTTATAGGATATTGTAAATCACACACATATTGAAAAAAGCTGCGTCAAAGTTCAAGAGGAAATACATGTACTGCACCTCTATATATTGCTAATGAAATAATTAGCCAATCTAACAAAATACATGTAACCATCATGTATTCTGCTTAAGCCTCACAATTGTCGTAAGAAACTTCACATTTGTTTCATACAACTACGACAACTATTATTTCAGCTACCAAAATGATTGACCTGCAAGACCTCAATGGAACTGGCAAGAAACGTATACATACACTGACTCATATGTATTGCAGTAAAAAGCAAGAATAAACATAACATGGCAAGGTACGTGAAATATATGAAAAATTTGCATACTTGTGAAAAAAAAATAGTTCAACTTCTTCTGTTATGCATAATGTGGAAATAGTGTAATGTTGCAGACACTTAATGATATACAAATAAAAAGGTATCACATGCATAAAAAACATGTGTAAATGCTCACCAACATTTCCACATTGCCTGTCATGCCTTCTTATAAATGTTCTTTAAACAAAAATTATAACCATTAAAAAAAACATGTACATAATATAAAAGTAATAGCTATCATGAATTGATTCAATGTAACAAACTTCACCCTCACAGCAGCCAATGAATACTGGCATATAATAGACTGATTAAATGACTGATGAATGATTTTAAAGGGCTACAAGAACATGACACAGAGAATGCCTACTCATAATCTGAACAGTCTTCCTGCAAATCTTCAAACAGAGATAAATCACCATCAATGTCGATTTCAATGGTACCTTCGATATTTGTTTTATCACAAGGAACTTCATCAAAATCAAAATCATAATCAAAATGATCAATATCAGAATCTTCTTCACTGGAGTCGCTATCACTTGCCAGTTTCTCTACAGCAGTAAGATTTTGGCACTGTCTACATCGGCAACCTGGACCACAAAATCTACCCTCTTTTCTACATTTACATAAACGGTTTTGACATTTGCTCTTGGCACAAGAACAACCCCTTGTGAGATATAAAACATTTGATTTAATCTTTTCAATACTTTCATCTGTGTCCCACTGGCATGCTACATGTACTTCCCCATCATCCCTGGATACAACAAAGCCGTATAATTCAATGTCTGGATAATAGTATATGGGAATCTGTACTTTATCCCAAACAGTTAATAATCTTTGCACACCGAAATCGCTCTCTAACACTAATATACAAATTATGAAATGCTTTAAAATCCTTTTCCCAAACACTATGTTCTAAATTGTTTGTTCCTACATGGATGAAAACAGCCTTTGTAGAAAAGTCGAAGTAATTCTGAAAGATTTGACGAATGATGATCTTAACGATGTAACATTAGCCCCTGGAAAGCACAAAGTTTCAGAAGAAAAGGGTCCATTAAAAACAGCGTGTCGCACAATTGAGTCTCCTATCAAAAGAACTTGGCATCCAGTCAGATGTGAAGGTGATCTGTAAAGGAAAAAAAAGAAAAGATTGCTTTTACAACAAAATAAATTCCAAACTAGGAAAGCAATAAAACAAAAGGACAGAGAGTTAAATGTTATTACAAAGAAAATAATTGCAATATGTAATAACATAACATTTAACTTCCTATCATATATTTACTCAGAGCAAAATTACAATGTTCACATATAAAAATTTGTCAGCACTTAATGAAGGACACGGTGGAAAAAATAGCAAACAAATCTATTGAAATAGCAATAGAAGCGCCCATCCAAGTAATATTTTTGCCCAAAGCAAAAAGAATTTGCAGGCTCAGTAATTTACAATAAATAAAATGCATAGATTCATATTTTAGTTTATCAAAATATTGCTCATATTTCCTAACTATATTAAAAACAAATACATGTACATGTATGTTTCCCTCTTGAACTCCCATTTCAGGGTTCAAAAAATAATTTTGCTGCTCCCCCAGAAAATAAACTCAGCAGTGTGACAATTCAATTATCAAAGCGTTGCTGTATCAGTATGGCACTTCTTAAAAATATCTGTACAATGACATTGTCTGTGTGGATACCCAAAGGCCGCAGAATGTTTCTTCTTTTTTTTTGGAGTGGGAAGGGGGAGGACTGAGCAGAACATAGCCTGGGATCATGCAAAAAATCATAATCGGATGGTAAGTTTTAGCTGTTTGTAATAAAATTTATAGCAAAAAGTGCAGTTATGATAATGAAAGCCCCCCCCCCCCCACCATATCAGGGCCCCTCAGGCCTCACCCATCTGCACAATTAATCATGTAATGATACATGTTTTTAAAAATGCAATAAAATTCAAATCTGAGTCTATGTCAGATTGTCACCTGAAAAATGCAAACTTTCTTGAATAAATCTTGGGCTAAAATGTCTTTTTGTCTCATCACAAAATATGAGTAAATGAATGAGTTCCCATGGACGTTAACTTCTTGATTAGTATATTGCCTGAGTCTTGAATTTAAATTTTCAAAGAAAGTAGATCAAGCTTATATCTAACATTAGATTCTACGATTAAATTGAATTCTAAAAAAAATCTATAATGACACCTTTGTTTACCAAGGTTTATTATTGAGGTTTCCATAATTCATTTTCAATTTACTTAATAACTTTAATTCAATAATCAATTACAATAGATATCTATTAGTACTGACAACTAGAGAGAATACCTGTAGCCAGGAGGCTCCTGACCCAGAGAGTAAAATGCATACTCTCCCCAAGAGTTCTACTTTCCTTCTAAAAAGATCTATACCTAAATCATGTAAATGGGATACAACTTCATTTCCTCAATAGGGGTTTTGTAGCCTTGGCAAAAAAAAAAAAAAAACATGATGGTGACATGAACATCGTTGAAAGTTTTCTCTGTCTTTTTAATGAATTCTTGTTTAAATATGAAGTCAATATTATAAAAATGTCAGAGATGAAGTTGTATATCCCATTCACATGATTCAGGACTAGATCTACCTCTCTTATATGGAAAGTAGAAATCTCGAGAGCGTAAAATTTCTGGGTTTTTTTTCGCGGTACACGCAAATGTATGGGATGCAATCCCTGGCTCCAAGGAGGGTAAGCACACGTTAATGAATGATATTTACTCTCTAGGAGCCTCATGGCTAGTCAAGAAGTCAGTCAATCTCAATCTGTCAATTCCTTTTTTTTTTAGACAACTGTTGACAGTGTCATGTCACTAGTGTCACAGCTCTTGAGCTCTATCTCAGTCTCACTCTCATTAATAGTCTGATTTGGATGAAATGCATCAGAATATAAGGCACAAAATTAGATTGTAACCTCATGGAATAATTACAAAATAATTTCAAACTAGATATAATCTTTATTTCAAGTTCGCATGGCAATGATTTGGCCCTCGCACAATCAATGTGAGAGAATTGGTCACCAATCTTTTTAAACAAGACACAAAAATACACTAATGGGACTGACCCACCAGTTGGTTACTCCGCGCGAGACCATGGCTGACGTCATCACTCAATAAAATAAACAAGTACAAAAGAAGAATCAGCGTCAGTGCAGTTGACAAAATAGAAAATTTGAGGTAGTTTCATCGTAAAATACGAGTACGAAGGAGATTTTGCGTCCCAGAGATATTTACACATGTTCATCACTAAAATATATTCTACAACATCGGAGGCTTCACGAAAGCCAAAAATTCTGAGGAGGGTCAGGACGTAAAAAACAACATTCTAATGAAAAATTCGATCTCCGATCCGGCTAAAATATTGCCTAGATCTAAAGCATTATTTCAGGTTCAATTTTTTTCTGGATTACCACATATTTCGTATCAAAATAAAGCTAAAGATTTCAAGATTTACTTACAGTTGCATTCTTCCATCTTGGCTTTTCCAGTGAAGAGTATGACGTCATTAGAACGAGACCTGCATGACTCTCGTGATATCTCGCGATCAACGAGAGTCCCGCTCGATGATTTTCGGGCGGATGGGATTCTGAATAAATTTCAGCGATCGTGCTCATTAGCATACGCGTGGCGCTCTGACAGGGTACCACAGGCAGATCTTGAACTTTGCACATAATGATGAGACATTGCTCAATTATCCTCGCTCTGAGGATGAATTTTGTTCTTGGCATTTCCCTCGGGTTGTAAATCCTCCAATTTGCCAGCATGATCTAGTGTCAAGCAATCAACTATCAATTCCTCCATGCCACATTAAAATATCTACAGAGGTCACAAATGATGAGACTGTGTCTGAGGCCGTTCTCATTACGCTTTCTAAAACTAGTTTACTGGAAACTGATTCAGGAAACCAGTTTGGAAGATCGCTTTGCTTGCGTTCCCTCTTGATCACACGAATGTGGTTTTCGAAATCACTTCACGTAAAGCGATCTTGTTGCTATGGAAATGCTCTCAGTGGGGTGACACGTTTCGCGCAAAATTCGAGACTGCAGCGTAGGCATTCTGCACTTGTCGTTGAGTAGCCCGCTCAAAATGTACTTCCCGAAGAACGGTTGTGTCCTCACTTACGCTTAGAGCAGTTTAACAAGGCAATGCGATCTTGAAGACTACATCGAGAGGTGGTTTTCTGAACCGGTTTCGAAGATCACTTCCAAGAACGGTGTCTTTTTTGGCTGAGCGTTATTAGAGAGGGGGATAGGGAGGGAGAGAGGGATACATGTAGGCCTTTAGTGTAGCTGTGTCAGTTTACTTTGTCAAAATCATTCTAGGCCAATACCTACATAGGAGTCTACATGTATGATCTTGCTATCTTAAATTCAGATTTAGTACCATTCGTATGGGGACTCGGGGTGATCCACCAAATTGCTCCTTCAATATCTTACCGATTGTGCATCGGGGGGGTCAGTTTTGAATTATTGATATTAATGTTTGAACAACCTGATCGTATTTGGTCCAGTAGTACATGGTATTCTAATCACTTCTAGGGACAGAGATATTCCGTTTTAATATACCGGTAAATAAAACGTAAATTCTGTTTGGTTCTTATACTATTCATGTAAAAATTCATAGAATTCACCTTTGCACAAACAAAATTCAGGTTTTTGATGTGTACATTTTCAGTGACAAAACGGAATTACAGATTTTTAGAAACGGAAAAGACCATTTTTTGAAACGGAATATCACTGTCTCTACACTTCCTGTGGCATGTAGGCTACAGCAAAGCTGACATTGAACCAGATTGGTTTGCATTCTTCCGCCGCCTTGTTCCACCTCAAATCATTTTGAGTAATTAGTACTAATTTCCATTGGACGCAAAGGTGTTTAATTGATGTCCTTTCCAAGCAAACCAAACTTCTGCAATGATTTTCCTGAAGATTTGCTTCACAGCTGAATGGCAATATTGTTTTATTATCAGTTTATTTGTCTGTATTGAAGATTCTGTTTCAAACTAGAATACATGTATATGATCACATGTGGTGCCCAATGGGGGCAGTTTAGATTGTAGTAGGAAACATTAAAGTATGGTCATTATATAATTTTGTTTTTTTATCATGTCACCCATTTAGTTATCCTGTTTTCTGAAATTGCTTTCCAAATGCTCAGATCAGTATCCTCCTCCGCTCTGAATACACTTATAATATACATATATGTATACAATCTGTGTGTTATTTAAGTTATTAACACTTGTTGATGTTATCATCGTGGTGTATTTTGAACACCTGAGGGTTTGCTATTATAGGACTTTCAGAACACCAATCGGTGTTGCTTTTAAAACAACAGCTTTTACAGTTTATGAGCTGTAACATGGAACACAATTCATGATTTCATTTTCAATAGCAGTACTAAGCAGTTCACAATTTATTAATCTATTCAACTTAAACAAGCAAACATACCATTGTCATTTCTTATTTATAACACAGTAGCATTTGTAGTGAAAGCTTGGAGGAGCATAAATCATGATTTCAGAAGCACGGTCTATAGACCTATGACTCCAAAATACAAAATGTACACATAAATTCTTAAGCTAAATTTTATGGCTAACATACCAATCGTATGAATGCAGCTTTAGCTCGCTTCCTGTCAAAGTATTACGGATTGAATCCACAATTACGGAGAGCTTTCCGTTCATAACGCCATCCAATTATGGTGCTCAGGCAAGGCTAAACCTGGACAGAGCCTGCACTTGTACTCAAATCCATGGAGGATAAAATCGGTCTTTGCAAACTTTAGATTTTTTAAGTGCTGGATGATTAAAACCAATATAGGAGCTTTACCATTTTGTTTAATAGTAAAAAATATGAGATCACACTTATATTGTATTTGTAGGCTGATTTTCGACATGTAGCCCTCCATGTTAATTTACATACAGTAGCAGACAGTCTAGATTCTTTATGGAAAATATTACCACTATTACATGTAAGCATTGGTGGTGATTAATAATTAAAATATATAGGCCTATACAGTACACTGTAGTGTAGCTAGTCATACCAATATACACAATCATATAGATATCTCCATAGTACATATTGGCTTTCAAATACAAGGAAGTATAGCTTCATGTTCTATGTAAATTATGATATATTCTCTGCAGTCTATAGCAGTTGTTTTTTATTGTTTCTGTTTTATACTGGGGCTCTTTTGCGATGTAGAATGGCTATCTTGACATTTTTGGTTGGGGTTTATTATCCATTTCTCTATGATATTCAACAAATAAAAAAAAAATGAGGGAGAAGGGTTCTCTCTACAAAAAATTATACAAATTTATTCCTCCCCCAATAAATACTGTATGACCAGCAAATGGGGGGCACATCTCATATTAAAAGGCCAGGTTCAATGCTAAGTATGTACAGTAGGCCTAAAGGTTGTACAATGTGATTTAGGGGAGGAAAGGGGGTATTGCCGCTTCCACTCCACCATTCTGTGTTGGTTTATTGCAACAACAAAAAAAATCAAACTCATAAGTGGAAAGTTTTCATGCTGATGAGTTAAACTTCAAATTCAAATGTATTGACAAATAATAGATAATGATAATAGACAATTGAGAGAATCTGTTTTATATAGCTACAATTGTAATACAGATATGGGGGCAGTGAAAAGAAACTACCTGAAGAGAATATTGATCACTTATTGAGCAATTGCCCACCTCATCTGAAAAAAAGCAAATTGAAAATATATAAAGTTTTTCTTGATTATAGTATAATAATGATAAATAATGATAATAATAATAATTATTATTGATATTAGTTATTATTATTATTCATTATAGTATCATTTTGTTCAATATAAATTGAATTTGTTATATAACAGTTTGAAAAATAGGTAAAAAATAGAGAAAAAATTGAAAAAATAGGTACAATAAATATAGTTCTTTTTCTGATACTGTCCCTCTATCACATCTCCTTCCCTTTACCTTCAGCATCTCTTTCCTTCTTTGTTGTGCCAAAATAAACATTCTTTAAAACACATTCAGTTCCTTTAAGTCTATTATTAATTATAGCTTGCTTTCAGACAGATAAAGTACTTGAACAGACATAATAAATGATGCAATGATAATGAATTACGCAAATTAATTTCCGTTTCATGCTGGAGCTTGAATTACCTAGATTGCTAGAACATTGTTATATGTTGTCATCATACAGGCATACATGTACATCATGCATGTTGTCTGTTTACATTTTAAGTTTAGTTTATGAATGACCGGGATAATAATATATCTGCAAAGCGCTTAGACACGTCTTCCAATGTATTAAGCGCCTTATAAAAGTGGATTATTATCATTATTATTGAAGTTGGAATTAATGATGATAATCATTCTCCTTAGAAACAAAAGAAGGCTTTATTTTTGTACAATGTTTGATTTGTACATCTTGAGCTTTGATCATTAAAACTTGCTCTGTTTTATAAGTCTTCTCCGAAGTGCCAAACTATTGTGATGCATGGGCTTCATTTACAACATGGGGCCTACTCTCTCTATCTGCCCCCCCCCCCCCGGAAAATAAAAAAAGTGAGCGGAAAAAAGACATTGTACATTTATATCAAAGAATGTTAGCATCTTCACAGATTTCATCATGTCTTTGTAAATCTACATGCACTTTCTAATTTTCAGCTATTTATACATATGCATGTATTTATTTGCCTGCAGGCCTATGAAAGTCTGCACATATTAGTGCATGGGCCGCAGAACGATTTTGAAAGTGGGGGGGGGGGGCGGGGCTGACCATGCAAAAAAACACAATCAGATGGTCATTTTTATGATTTTGTACACGCTTTTGGAAAAAATGGGGGGGGGGGGGCTGAACCCCACCCAGCGCTTGTTTCTACGTCCCCTGTAGTGAGAGATGCATAATGCGCTTTTGGTCCTGTCAGCATAATAATTCCATTCCGCACTATAATGTCAGATATCCCTTTTCTCGCCTCATACCACTGAAGGTGGTGCTTGGTATTTTCCGCATGAATTATTTCAAATCTTGTTTTGTCGCCTTCCTCCTCTTCTCCCAATGCCTTGATCCGTTCACATACGTACGTAACTCTCCCCCTGCATTGCTGGAGTCCTTCTCATGATAGTGGGCTGGTGGTCCATGATTTGTATTTTGTTGGATCTTCCTTTCATATTATCTATGGAGAAATATGATCATAGGAAAATGTTGGATCTTCCTATTATATTATCTGTGGAGAAAAATGATCATGGGGAAATATAGGCCTAATAGAAGCATAATTGCATCTTTGAATGTGAGACAGAATGTGTTTGTAAGATGAAAGAGAGACAAATCAAATTTGTGAAGAAAAATCACGAATTGGGAATCGTATCTGAACTGCCTCTTTCATGTACCCGAAGTCAAGTACAGAAATCTGTCATTAAAAAATATACTTTTGTTTGCTTTCTTTTGTCCCTACTGCAGAAATGGCATGTTAAGGAATTTCAATGATTTATGATTCAATTTGATTCATTTGAAATTAAGCTAAAGTCCATTATGCTAGTGCTGAAGGCACGTGCATGACATGATTGTGGATCCCATTAGGGCTAAAAGCATTTTAGATGACATATATTTTTATACCAGTTTTTTTAGAATAAAGTGCATCATTGTAGCCAGAGAAAAAAACGATGATGCTTAAAAGGATTAGCTATAAAATGTAAAATATCTTATTCCTGATTACACTCCATGACCATGTAGATGTTGTCCCCGTTTTCGTTGTCATCTGTTTTTATAACACTTTAACTATCTATCTTTCCTTCTTTCTCTCTTCCTTTTTGACACAAGGTTTTTATGTACAATGTTTCTGTGTCTAGAGATGTATTAATCCACTCTTCCATTATGTTTCTATTTCTTCCCCTCTCTCTTTTCTTCACCCTTCCACTCCTCTCTCATCCCCCCAACCCCTTCTGTCCCTTTCTCTTTCATAATCTATCACGAATGACTATGATTCTTTAATGCCTGTACACATTCTCTCCTGCTATAATGTGTATTATTTTATGATAACTATTTCTGTCTGATAGTCTTAATACCTCTCATACCTACCTCTGTTTACATTCCTCATTATATACACTTTAGACCTGCAGTACTCCATGCTCACAATCATTCAGTTTCCCCATTTAATTTGTGTTATGTTTGCTGCGGAACATAAGGAAGTCCTGCTCAATGTGTAGAGCATATTTCTTTGTACCCTTAAGACGACTGCAACATTAATTAGCAACTGACGACCTTGCAGAATTTAATTAGAACTAGAAGCACCATTTACATCCTGTACATTGAATTGGCTGTCATTGGCTTAAGTAAATGACCGGATAATTAATTACATTTGACATGGACATAATATGGATTCATAGACTATCAGCATATAAAGGGTTGACCCAAAGGAAACCTTCCCTGCCAGTGTCTCCTTGCGCTAACCACCTGTGTCTGCGATCAAGACTACACACACTATGTGGCGAAGATGGTAAATGGATGCATTGTGCAGCACTCCAAGAGGTGAATTTATTCAGACAGGCTCCTCGCAAGCTCTCTCTCTGGCTGACTCTCCCGCTGCTGTTGTACTGATATTCACCGGCAAGGGTAATAGCAGATCGCTGGTATTACTCATGCCGATCACACAAGAACGAAAGGGGTTCCTCTTAACTTGAGGTTGAGTGTGGGGATAAATGTGATGTGTTGATCATAATTTTTCAGGTATTGCTTTGCCGGAGAAAGCCTTGTTGATATCTGTGTGGAGGTTTCGATGAACAGGGTGGATATTGCGGATGCGCTATTCAATTTGTACTTGGAGTGCTCAACTGGATTTATAATGGATTTGTCCGTGTGCTCAGGTGGTCATGTGATCGAGGGATGCTGATCGCGGAGTGTCGACATCGGAATGAACGTTGCCCGCTTGGTAGAATCAATATCGCTCCGAGGCGGACTTGCACGAGGCACACCGGTGCGAACCATTCACCAGAACTCAGGATCGTTGTTGATCTTTCCCCAGGGTGCTCATGATACCCATCCCTCTGAATGCAGTTTTAGGAGACAGACAATTACTTGCTTAATACGGGTTCTCCCTCGGTAATGCAATTGCGGGACCAGTGCAAAGTATCTGTGCAATATTGGATCATACATTAGGAATATTCTCAAGTGCTCATGCCGTATGTGCTAGAATTGAATTCTGGATACTGTGACCTGATTGGTTGATCAAATACAACCACCATGTCTCAGAGAGTGGAGAACAATAACCGGGGTATTCAGCGTAAGGCCGCTTCTGAGAAGCGAGAGAGGGACGTCACGGTGAGGGTAGTCAAACAGACATCGTCGGTCCGGATAAGCAATTCCTCCGGTAATGCGGAAGCGACGATGCGTATGCTTTTGGCCTCGTCGTCCAGCCCCCGATCGAGTTTGCGTAGGAGTGAGCCCTCGCTTGCTCAATCACCCACATCCCCTACTTCTTCTATGAAGACCAGCCCCACTTCTTCCGCTACAACCAGCCCCACTAGTCAGTCCCCTAGAGCCAGTAGCAAAGACAGGGCCTCTAAAACAGAATCTTACTCTAGTCGCAACTCCAAATCGGAGTCGAACATATCTGCCAAATCTAGTCAGTTTGGAAGTTTACGGAGCTCCACCTCGAGTAGAATGTCCACTGGACCCACCGCACGTAGGATTAGCGCTAAAAAGGCACAATCACCAGAGAAAGCAGAGCCAGATTCACCGCCAACCCCACCAACCACAGACTCAAGGAAGATTGATCTTTTAACGGTTAGATGCATAAAGTATTATTTACTATTTTGAGACGCATGAGCATTGCATTGAGAGCTTATATCATCTCTGGTATACTAATAAGATTATTTCATCTGTAATAGAGCCTGAATGAGGTAGCTCATTTCATCTGCTTTGTATAGGAAAAGCTAATTTATTTGTGCTATGAATAATACAAATATTTTGATAGCTAAGCTTCAGATACTTTGATATCTATCAAATAATACTCTTATTATGAATTTTGCCTTTTTAAAATTAAATACATATATCCTGGAGAAATTACTTGCTCTTCATGCAATTGTAATGTGTCTCAAAATGTTTTGTCGTATTCTTTCATAGCTTTCTTTTTTTAATGTACATATCATTTTATTCTTTTCCTTTCTTTAATCAACTATTTTATTTTCCTTTCTGTTCTTCTTTGAAGAAACATACGCAGCAGCCATTGCACTCTTCCATGCAGCAATGCATGCATTGCTGATCAAACATGCTATTATGCATGATACAATATTAATAGAGTTCAGGGCTATGGATGGCTAGGTGGGGAGTGTGTATGAGTCACCGTGTTATTTGTAGAACTATTGTAATTTATAATTAAACAGCTGAATCTCTGTGATTTTTAATCCATTTTAAGATTTGAAGAAAAATATTAGCTGGGTGAAAATGTTAATTCATTCTTAAAATCAAGATGCCCTGTTTTATTATCTTGTTCGTTGTTTGCTCTTTATTAGGCCTATACTCTCTACACTTATGATCCGATCAGCTGTTGGTTAAAATAAAGTTGCATGCAAAACGAATTGGGATATTTTGAACAACCAGCGTAGGAATTACAAGATGGCGACGGGCAATTTTGCCCTCATGACAGCCCACATCGCCCCTACAGTTCCCCCAAAATGCATGCTTTGGGGCAACAATTCTTTCACGAGTTGCCCCAAGATCTGTCATTATATTAAAGATGTTTAGAAAGTCAATATTCTACTAACTACGGCAGAGTTAAGGATATTTGCTTTTACTGCATCATTTCTTGTCACCCCTAAAAACTAGCCCTTAAAATGAAAGAAATTGCCCCATAAATTCTGCAATTGCCCCAATGTGAAAAAAAGGATAGCCCCTAAAATGAAAATGATTTCCTCCCCTGTATAAAACAAACATTGTGTTGGTTATTCCGAGAGATATAATCATATACACTTTCCTTAAAGGAGAATTCTAGTTGTGGAAATGGGGAACACAAAAATCTTTTCGAGTTTTTCAAGTTCTTTTCACGATATTTGGGAAGAATTGTATAAAAATGTCCCCTCTGAAGGATATTGCCATTCAGATGCCCTCATATGAAAGTTATGACATCAAATGGCAGAAAGGTTTTGGCCAAACATTTGTGTGTCGTCCCATACATGCATTTCTGTGTGCAGTCCATGCATATAAGACAGAGTTATTTATTTATTTGTTTTTCATCATTTTGGCAATTCCTACATGTACATGTATATTCCACAGCACAATAGCACATACACTAATTCTGAGATGAATTGTAATCAAAATGTCCCAGTCACTTTGAGGCAGTTTCTGTCACAATTCAATCTAACGACTCCAAGCCATCTTTAAAATTGAGAAAGAATCCTTTTCCCAAACTTCTTTTGACTTAGTTCACACAGAGTTCTTTTGACTTTTATTTAGCTTTTAGTGCAAATCTTTATCGATGCTATGTATCCCTAATTACTTTTATCAAATCATGATCGATTATAGTAATTTATTAAGAAGACTAGTTACATGTGCATGCGTGGTCAATTAGCCTGATTGGCTTTTGCCTGGAGATGGTAACAGATTTGCATAGGATTATGAGTTTGTGAAACATGCTCAATATGTCTCTGGGTAATTGCATCTAAGAACATAATCTTCTTTTCTCAATTAATACTTGCTGTGGCAATCTACTTTACATCTAATTTCTTTATCCATGCCTTTATATTAGGCAGCATCCAATATTGAAAATTACTTTTATCAAACCAAGTTGAAATTGAATCATTTGTCTTTAATACTGTTTGGAGCGTTATTGTGACACAAAACTCAAACACCCTGCGCCTATCGAGTTAAACATTTTAATAGCTGGCTACATTAGTGATCAGAGTTCCAAGATTTTGGCTCACAAGATACATTCTTTGTAACAGGATGTTCCTGATGTAAACCAATGTGGTGGCAATTCAAACCACATATTTGGTTTTGCAAAGACTAATTAATCAACACCTTGGGAAATTAAATACCCCATTGCTTTAAAGCTGCAGTACAATAAAATACATTTTTAAAGATTTGTCAGGCTCTTTGCAGACATACAGTCTTGGAAAGAGGAATTCACGGTGGGGGTAAAGTAAAGATGTTAGACAAATAAAAAGATAAGGTCTCCATGTACAGTAGAAGTAGAAAAAAGGATTTTATGTTAATAAAATTAAATCAAAGTACAGAGTCACAATAACTTTCTTAGCTTTGGTTTTCATGTCAGGTATAAAACTGTCCACAAGAATGCTGGAATAGAGGAAGACAAATTACATAACAAAACTACATGTATATAAGTTTAAACAGATTTCAAAGGGTCTGCAATGAGAGGGTTGCAGATCCAATCAGACAGATTTATTCAAAAAATTTTAAATTAAAAATTGGTAAAAAAAATGTGTTTTGCAGGACTTGCAAAACTAAGAGTAGACCAAGATAATAACACAATCTCAAAATATGTACCAGTACATTGTAGATAAGTATCTACTTGTACAGTCAACTTTATTAATGAAATCTAATTGACAGACTGATAATCTGTACCAAGACTCCTGGGCTTGTATCCTGTAGAACTAATTATAACTCCGGTAGTAAGGAGAGGATTTCCTTCGCCTCGTAGTGTCGTTGATGGAAACGATTAATAAATCCATTTCCAGTTGGAGTATTGATATCTGCAAGGTTGATATTCGATTGGGATTATATACGAAGTCAAGGGTATAGGTATTCTGGTTGAAGAATGAGAGAGAATTTTGATGTTCCGTCCGGATGAAACGGCGAAGGAAATCATTTGCAGACTTTTCTTGATTATTTTGATTCTTTGATTTGAAGTTCACAATTTGACCCCGTATTTTAATGTGTTGATTCAGTGCCTTCTAGGTTTAATTACATACGTTCAATACCAGGAAAGTTTGGCTGCCTGTGAACTCCCATACCGGTACTCTAAATTTCATGGGAATATTAAATTAAATACTGACATAGATTTGAATCTTTAATATATGAATCTCAAATCATTTTAGATTTAAAAATGAGTTGTAAGATTTTGATGAAAATCTAGAGACAGATAATCTGTACATCTGTCAAATTCCAGGGATTTAGAGTGAGTGAGTGTGTTTTGTCCCACATACCCATATCTGCGTAGGGGTACCTGTGGTAATCATTCATATTCTAGTTTTTTTTTTTTATAAATTACTGAGGACCACTTTCTACCAGGTAGTGAAATTAGACATGACCAGTTTATGATAAAACAATACAATTTTGAGAGATATGGTCATCTGAATCCAGGATTTTGACCATCCATTTCTGACGAAAAATAGATAAGATATCAAGGTCAAATAATTTTCAATTTTAATTCAAAGGTTGACTTTTAGCCTGATCTGCTTCCTATCGGCACACTCTCCGACACATGTCAGTATATGATATGACATACCGTTTGATCGACGTGCCTGTCATGAAAAATTATTAGTCATTCTTTATCATCTGTCATTTTAATGATTGACAACTAAAAACAGCAACATCTCGGAGGGATTATGATGGGATATTAGATCTAGTCTGCCTTCAAGTTGATCCATGTTGAAGAAATTAATAAAAGGATTCCTGCAGGAAGAAGTATATAAAGCTCCAACCTTACGATGTATTAGCACTTCAGACTTAAAACGGAAATATCTTGAAGGTCGCCATACCCCCCTCCCCTAATCAGAACCAAAAAAAAGACAAAGAAATATAATTTTAAACATTTTTTTCCTATTTATAATTTGGTGTAGCTTATAGGCATACGCAGTAATTCAATGTATTGCATACTGCATGAACGTGTTGGTTAATAATTTGCCTGTCTTTTTTACATTTATATCCAATTAATGTGATTAATTTGTAGTGTACATGAAAGTGATAGAAATTGCACAACATAATAGTAGTGCTTACATGTAGTAATGATGACATTTACTACAAACTGATAGCTGTAATAGTATTAATAATAGTGGATTAATACTTAAATATAAACAATGGCATCCATCTGGGCAAGTCATAAATAATGTATCTACTTGTAGGGGATTCCTGTAAACTTAATTTGATAAATGAATGAGTCACATTTGGAACAATGTCTTCTCCCCTTCTCATCGAAACAATTCAAATCGGTGTAGAAACCTCCCACTGTTTCTCCCTTTGAATCCAAATTTAATTTAAGAATACGCTGTTGCAGGTTTCTAGCACTTTGGCATCCAAAACGAATGATTAAGCTAGAGGGAATACCGATCAGAGATGCAATACACATACATGATGTTTGTGTAGATAGTCTTCGGTGGCAAGCTTCTTAGGAATATCATTTAGAAACTAGTAATCCCTTTATTACTATAAGACCATGGACCTACATGATGAGACTATGACTGAGCCCTGTGAGACTTGAAAGGTGCCTTTAACACTCGACTTTCTTGGGCATAATTCAAAATTTCAAAGCGTACTCTAAGTTGCATGTGCGCTTGATATTTAATATTGAAAGCGGTTTTACATAATTGTAATTATTATTACCCTGGTCATCTGATCCTGGTATGCCCTCACACAGGGGCCGTCTGCACCAGCCCGAGTTTTCAAATTGGCACGCTATTTCAGATCGGCAAATTTTCCCGATCTGAACAATCTCGGGATTATTTGTAATGGAGATGCAATTATCGTGCTAGTTCGCTGGATTAATCTTGAGATTGCAATCCCAAGTCAACTTAGGGTTATTTTAAAAATAGAGAGCTATTTTACGAATTATCCCGCTAATTCACAGGTGCAGACGCACTCGGGATTATTTATTCACGGCGTCAGACCATAATCGATTCCTCGCTCGAGCAGGAATCACTCTTCTTGCGATGGTGGAGACGGTTTCTTGAATCCCGAGATTAATCTCGAAGAGGGCCGATCAGGCTAAAATCTCTAGATTGAGCAAACTCGGGCTGGTGCAGCACCGCCTTATTAAGTGTATCCCTTTGTCCACTCCCTGGGGAGCGTTCAAACAAGAGTTCCAAGACTCCGTTGCGAGGCATGATACGTTATTGGTTTTCGCATCCAGCAGATAGGCCTACCCATTTTATACCTGGGTGGATATAGTGGCAAAGTGTGGATTTACACCTTGCCAAAAGATTCTCGGCCGCAATGGGATTTGAACACACGACCTACTGATTACAAGGCGAGGGTCAGAACTGCTGCACTACTATGCTTAGAGTGAATACAGTCTGTTTTCCAAGTCTATAGGCCTACTACTAGTGTGTGTAGTGTGATTGAATTTGATTCAAGGAGTAGTTACCTCACTCTTATTGCATTTCAATGTCATGAGATTGAATTATGTGGTCTGGAATGGGTAATGGATTGGTTTCCTAAATATTTTGAGACCCAATTGAAGTTGGATGAAATTAGGATATGTGATCTGATGCTAAAATCGAATAGATCCATGCATGATTATTATGTGAACCATACTTGTTGTGCCTTATGGGCTTTATGGCCTTTATATATCTTTACATTACACCAGGGAATAATTTTGCTTTACAAATTTGAATAGCATTTTGGGTCATAAGAGAAAAGCTCTCAACTATACATTCCTATGTAAAAATATGCTACATGTATACAAAAGAATTAATGCATTGCAGTCTTTCAAAAATGTGGAGCAAACTGCGATGCGATACCAGGAAAATTATTCCCTGTTTATACAGTAACATTAAAGTTCTAGAGAACCCTAAATACCTGTACTACAATACGTGTGTAACAAAAATAGTACCTTGAAGAAATACTCCCTTTTGCAGCTTATACTGGAAGCTAAACTGAGATGGATGCATGTGCAATGGTCGACAGTGACGTTGGAGGTTATTTACAATAAGAAAATGGAGAGTGCAAGTAAAAACTGGGCCATTCGGTTTATAATAACCAAAGTCCAGCAGGTGGCTGCAAAAGTACATGTATATGCATACAGGTAATGTATATAAAATACAAAGTTTTCCACATGCAAGGTAGAAAAAGGTTGTGTAGCCACGATTTATTTGTTTTTTAAAATTGAATGATATTAAAGTCTGTGAAAATGCAGAGAAAAGGTACAATTGCCTCATGTGTGGAAGGGGAATCTGTTTTGTTGATCAGTTTTGTTGCATTGTATCCTGCTATAGTATCATCAACATTATCAACATCATCATCAACTTCATGATCATTATCATCATCACTATCATCACCACCACCACTACCATCATTATCATTGTCATCATTATCATTGTCATCCCCATCATCATCATCATTGTAAACATTATCACTATCATCAGTCATCACTATCATACTCAGATTTGTCAACATCACGATCGTGATCATGATTTTCATCATAACATCACCACCACCACCATGATGATCATCCTTATCAACACCACTACTACCATCATCATCATCACCATCGCTCTATTCTGCGATGTTGTTTCCTCCACCAAAGTAACCTTCACATTGCCCATTCTTGTTCTCCAGCAAGGCATTATCATTTCATGAAAAGATATTGGATGAAAGCCGGAAAAGCATGAGGTAGGATCGTGTGCAATGACACAATTAATGCACCTGCCATCCTCCCGCTCCCTATAGCATACCGAAAGGTCAGGTTGCCTCCTGCAAACCCCGAGAACCCCTTTCTAATCACGAGGATTGAAAACTAGAATTTCTTTTTTAAGGGAACGTAACAGATTAAAACTGTCATACATGTAAAACCTTATATAATGTAACTAACAAGATTATCAGGGTAAAATTATCAGATTATTAATTTTCAAAAAGAAAATATGTTGCAGATCTACAAATGTTTTTGTATACAGGTCTGCATTATTTGCACATGGTGATCACCACGGCCTATTTTCAATTGGTCTGATGCCAATTCGTCCAATTACTAACTAGTCTGTTATCATTTGGTATACCATCAGTTTGTCTACTATCCACATGGTCTAATTGCCATTTCGTCCACTCACCATTTCGTCTAATAACCAGTTGGTCCAATAGCCATGTAGTCCATATATCGTTGGGTCTGATTGGTCAAGTGTTAGTTGGGTGAAATGAATGAAAATAAAATGGATTTTAGACCAACTGGTTATGAGACGAAATGGTCATAGATGAACTGGCAATTAGACGAAATGATGATTGCACCAAATGGTTATTGGACCAAATAGTTGTTGATGGACAGAATGTTATAGGACCAAATTGTTGTTAATCGAAATGTTGATGGACGGAATGGCATTAGACTAAATGAAGGTAGACCATGTGATAGGTAGACGAGATAGCAATAGACGAATATGCAATTTACCGATCTCCACATTATCAAACATCCTTATACATTTTCTTTGTTTCCTTCAAAATATTTGTTGATGGTTGCTACTTCATGTGTACAGCGGCTGTCTTTTAGGGGAATAACTCCACATTAAAAATGAATGCAATCATTGTACCGAATTACATACCATTGGGGGTGGAAATAACATACCCTTGAGGAGAGGAATAAATTGTCTGGGATGGGAGCTCGCCTCCCTCTCAACACTGTCTTCCTGGATGTTGTTACCATGGCGATGACATCACTTACCTTGAATAGCCGATGACTCAGCCCCCTTTTTCTCTCTTCTCTTGTTCCAAACTTATTGTATCTCTTGTCTCAGTCACCTTGTATCATTGTGTCTTTTGCCAGTTGTGTTGGTGTGTACCTGTCCATCTAAACTT
The DNA here is from genome assembly GCF_037042905.1 of Lytechinus pictus. Lineage (NCBI taxonomy): Eukaryota > Metazoa > Echinodermata > Echinoidea > Temnopleuroida > Toxopneustidae > Lytechinus > Lytechinus pictus. The sequence goes on from NC_087260.1 coordinate 18,031,054, forward strand.
TGTATACGTGTTTGTCTCTTTTCACTGCCAGTTTGTATGTCTGTATGTCCTTTCTTCATGTTATACTGAGGTTGTTTTACCTGACTGCTAAGAAAGCACGAATGCCTGTGAGCAAGCAACCAGGGGACCAACCGCTTAAGGTCCTCTCCGAGGGACCTGGTAATGAGGATAAATGCCTTACCAAAGGGCACTAGCGCACCACTTGGGAATCGAACCCGGGTCACCAGAATCCGAAACCCCCGCTCTACCGACTGAGCTATCATACTACTGCATTTCTCCTCATCTTTTTTCAATGTCTTGTCTTACATGTACACATATAGATATCTCTCTCTGTCTAAGTAACATTTGTCTCCATGTTTTGTGTTACGTCTCTGTCTTTTTATCTTGCAGTCTGTCTCTCTTTTAAGATTGTACAGTGACAATTAAACCTTTGAAAGCTGCATTGACCAAATTCTAGAGTTTGTTTTTGCCATTGCCCACAGAATTTCTATAAGTTTCCAAATGTTTCCCATTTTTTTTAATGTTTCCAAATGTATAAAATTACTTTCAAAATGAAGGAAAGTGAATAGGCCTATCCATAATATATTCTCTCTCATTTTTTTTCATATATAATATCTTCTTCATATTTATACAAGGTAGTTCCTGCATTTGATTTTTAATCAAGAGTACGAGTATGATTATAGGTGGTTCATATCAGCCTCCAGTTCTGTCAGCCATTTGTGTTATTCTGACCTGGCGAGTCTCCGGTTACGAATTAATGAGCTCATAAGGAGTTAAATTGTTTAATGGTGTAGAATGCGGTGGCTTTAGTGTGTATACACACTTCAGTGTGATTCCCATGTCTAGTTCAAGATGGTATCATTATCTTGTCAGTTCGGTGGTGAAAGGGTGTGTTTTTTTTTTTATATGTGTACATGTAGAGTATACTGTTCAGTGTTGACTATATCTTGGTGCTGGTATTCAATTTTTGGCAAAAAGATATTAAAACTGCCTGTGAAATATAGATTACCAGTGTGTGGTAGGGATTTTGTTTTTCAAGTATAGAAATAAGAGAAATAAACACAATAATTCAATATATGTTTGTAAAATACAAGAGCATGTAGCTATAAATTTTTTCTCAAAATTAGCCCCCTGTAAAAACACACCAAAACAACCAGCATCAAATGTATGTGTAACAACATATACTTGGGAAAGAGATAATAATGTGTAACTGTATCCAATACGCATAAACCTTTGAAAATGCCTTTTGGAGTACAAAACTATTGACATCTATATAGGCCGCCTCAAAGAAACACTATTGAGATGTCTAATGCAATGAATATTGCAGTATACTACTACAAGATCTGTACCAGGAACTGTTGTCATTGGAAGTGCAATATTCCACTTTCATTCTCACACTATGTGCATTGTAGACATAATATGAACCTTGAGCTATTTTTCCTGTTTACATTTATGCACAGCATATACAACACTACTGTAATATTAAATAAGAACATGGAAGTAGGCCTATATTGTTTTTAATAGCATCATACAATTCAGTATGAGTCAACATTTCAGCATTCAGATATATTCTTTAAAAAGATGTTTTATGTATATATTCATGAATTTGGTAGATAATGTAATATTGGAGAAATGGCAGTATGCAAGTGATATTGAATACTGAGAGTGTTGGAGTGAAGAAATAAACAAAAATAAAGCCACTGGAAAAATTTATCCTACCAATCGCCTGGGACAAGTTGATATATACTGCACATTGTTGAAGAACAAAACTTGTGTATTGAATTTCACTTTCCTGTCTAGATCTAAATCATTGCCCATTCTTTGAAAGAGGAAATGGATCACTCTATTTCATGATCATAGTAGATTTTTTATTGTCTATTAGAATTCATTAATGCACATTGAACTCTTGAATTAATGTCCATGTGACAAATATACGTCCCCCTGTACTCTCTATGCCAATTTTCTTTTTATATTGGGGAAGTGTCCCCCCAGGAAAATGTATGAGGCTACTGAAAGAGAGTAAAAAGAGGAAGAGAATATCGATAGTGAATTAGATTAGCACAGTAATTAAAGCTAGAATGAGACTCTAACATCCACACATTGTAATAAAGATCACTATTACTCCATGCAAAATGGATGTCAAATTTCTGAATTTGAGTTGGTGGTTTTAGATGATGTAGCCCATACATGTAGTAAATAGGATTCCAATCAATTGGCCCAATTATTTTGCAATTAAAAGCAATGTTCTTGTTCTTTGATAATAACTAATATCCCAACAGTATATAATTATATACCTCTTATATCGAGAAAAATAAATTTTTCCTTCAGATTCTCTTGCTGCTCCCACAACCACCCACCGCACCCCACCCCTAACTACTCCCATCCCCATCAAAGTACATGCCTTCCCTGAATCTAGCACTTGAAAAATAAAATCAGGTCACATTTCATGAGATATGTTGTGGACCACTTTAATGAAGTGTCGGCCCATCTTCCTACCCCATCTGCTCCGGGTAGGGTGCGCCTCCAGACACCCATCCCGTTATCCCGCGCCCCTCCATCCCCCTATGGAGGGGACAAAGAGGCGAGAAGGATGTAGAAGATGGGTAAGGAAGGTGCAACACCATTGGTAATAACAGGTTTGACACCTTCGTTAAAGGTGTTCACACTCAAAAGCAAATTTGCCATTTTGCTGTAGAAATCCTGCTCATTTCCCCATTGGATGTTAAGAAGAATTTTTTTTAAAGATGATGGAGCATATTTATTCGATAATATTGCAATTTTATAAAAGGGTGCGGTGAAATTTTCCCCTGCGACGAATTATACTACCATATGGAAAACTATAATAATAATAATAATCCGCTTTTATATATATAGCACTTAATACATCGGAACGACGTCTCTATTAAAGCACTTTACAGAAACTATAACCCTAACCCTCTATGTAAGTATCTTCAGATAAAGTAGGCAACAGCAATTGTCATTGAAACAATGTCAGGTTACCCCCATTAGGAACAACTTACAACAGCTCAGCTAACTCTGAAATTTCACATTGATTTTTTTATTAATCGCAGTGATCCCAAATACCACCATTCTGTATTAAAAATGAATTCTTCATTCGTGACATGCATAATGTTCCTGTAAATGAACGTCACTGGTGGTGTTGATTAAAAGCATTGTCAGATATAGGCCTACTGCGTCATGGTAATATTGTTTTTTTGCCAAATACATTTACTCCTACCAGGATAGTCATATTTTATATCACCAAATCCTTGGTGTAACTGTAGTTGATATACAAATGTAAATACTTGAAATGTAATTTTACCTTTGTTTTCAAATTTTTCTTTCATAGATAAGGATTATTGCTACATTCTGCAATCAAAGAACAATAATACATCATTTAATTTTGACAGTTTCCTTTCTAGGTAAATCCTAGATTTGATCTGATTAAATAATCATGTTGTATAAATCTATCTCATTCATGAGTTATTATGCACATGCATGTTTTCCTGTCGTTAATCATCCCAGTTTCTTGGCTGTGCAGTAATTATGGTTTCTATAAATAAACAGCCATGTAATACCATGGCGTAATTGGCTCTAATCTAGGGTATTTATGGCCCGGTAATGTCACTGTCATTGTCAGCGCTGATGATACATTGTGTGTATGTGGAGCAGTCTTTTGGCTCACCCCACCTTGTTGCAAGTTCAAATTTGTGGTTTGAAATGAAAAGTGTACTTATCCAGGCATTTTTTAGGGGAGGATTTGTAGTGTGTATGGGAGAGATTTTGATTGATTGATTGATTGATTCATTGATTCATTCATTGATTCATTCATTCATTCATTTATTCATTCTCATTCATTTTCATTCATTTATTTTGTTTTATGTATTTTATTCTGCAGGGTTGGCCTGCTCAGTTAAAAAAGCAAACAAACTGAGAAATATAATCATTGATCAGTTTTTATTGGCTCTGTTGACTGTCATATAGTGATCACTCATTAATTATGATGATGATGATGATTGTGGTCGTGATGATTATCATGATGATGATGGTGGTTGTGATGATTGTATTAATATGTTGTTGATGATGATGGTGAACATGATAATGGTGATGGTAATGATGGTGATGATAGTTATAAGATGATGGTGGTGTTTATGATGGTGATGGTGGTGGTGATGATGATGATGATAGTGATAACGATGATGGTTGTGGACATGGTGATGATGATGATGATGATGATAGATACCTAGATGGTGATAGTGATGATGATGAAAATGGTAACATTATTTGCTTCTTAATTACTACTACTAGACCTTTGTTTTTTCCCTTTCATTGAAATGGTCAATATATGATTATGAAAATGAAAGGTCCATTTTTTTCCTTCAAAATGTCAACTCAAGTCACTCTTATAATCTGTAGTTACTTTCAACTTTGTCAGATGAATATGATCACTTGTCTTTTCCTTGTTTATAGGCTGAATATAATGTGTGGAAAAAATGTTGTGTAGGCCTATACATACACATGTACATTAAATTCACATACATGTATTATTAATATTATTAATATTCATATGCTATGAGCTAATGTCGCGAAATCAAACATGAGCAAGTATCATGTGCATCGGAAAAATTAAACCTAATGTAATATACTCATGGTATGACGTCTCTGGGAGATTACAAGTGCATATTATGGGATCAACATTAATGTTGAGCGAGACAGGGCCGGTCTGCAATATTAACATTTGTTTAAAGAGGCATTGGGCCTGGCTTTGCTTATAAAGAGAGATAATGATGGCTCTAAAATATTTAGGGTTGGAGTTTGCTGCATAAACTGGATACCACAAAAAGCGAAAGTGATTGACATAAGAGTGAGTTAACTAAAAATGCAATTTATTTTGTTTCAACTTTGAAATCAGTATTTTTATTATACATTTCATGCATGATTCTAATTATATTTCTTAATTGTAAATTATTACAGGATATCCGCCAACATGAAATCAAATTTCAATGAATAAATCGTTTTTATTGAACATGCTGTATTTGTAAATATTAATGCCTTTAAAAAAACAACTTGAGAATATAGAATTTTGACAGAGTATGTGACAAAGTGGTGAAGTATGGATTATTAATGATCTTTAAAACTTCATAATATTTCAAAATTCATAAAACATGAGCTTTCTCATAAACATGTTGATTTGTCATTTTCCCTCTGAACTAAAAGCAGAACTTGCCTTTAAAAACATGGTAGAATACTCAGGTGGATTTGCCTGGCTTCTTTTTTGCACACAGATACATTCAGGCAAATGTTGTTTCTTGTCTGTGCATATTAAATTGATCACATTACCTACCAGAGGCAGGCAGCACATGAATGAGTCCTCTATGTGCTTGACTAAAATCACTCATCATCGCACACATTTATCCGCCCTGTAACCGAACTCGCGGATATTATGTCGTGCCGTTCGTTTCTTGCGTTGACACACCCCTCCCCTCCGTGGCGACATTCGTGGTTGTGATCGGAGTGTGCAGAAATAGGAAATGAGATTCTCTCTCTCTTTTTGTCCCTTTGAAGACGCTCTAGACAAGGGCACCATGTTTGAAGGATGTTGGGGTCCAAAATTGCATCAGAGGTATCAAATGTTGGAATGAACTTGAAGGGGCAATAGGAATAATGAAACCCGAGATTCTTTGTTCACTGGTGTAACCTTAGAGATGTTATCACATTTTCTAAATTGGATAAATGTCATGTTCATAGAATCAGTGGGCTACATGTAATTGCCACAATTTATGAATGACGCGGCTAACAAAGGGAGCTTATTTTTGTCAGGGATGTACATATATGTATTAATGTTGGAGCCACTGTGATTAGCTGCTACATTCAAGGGATTAGCATTATGAGATTAAGGTTTCTGGGGAGGGGGCTAATATTAAATCTCATTCATGGTCTGACACTGTGGGAGATTAGTCTTTGTCAAAACTTGAATCAGACCTAAATAGGGATTTTTTTCAATTTTTTTTCAATTTACTTTATTTCATTTTCAACAGAACAAAGTAACGTTGTCTAAATAATTACAACAAACTTTTACAGACAAAATAAATTGAGGCATGTACAATATATGATATTTTTCTATGAGTAAAAGTAAAACAAAACAATATTATATAAAAAAGCAAAATATCATGAACATTATCAAATAAAATTCTGAGGAAATGGAGGGATCCACTAAAAAAGCAGTGCTTGAATTACACGTATGACATGCGTGTACATGTATTATTGAAAAGAAGTTGACAAAGTAATATCTTGAATTATTTGTAATTTTCCCATCAATTTATCTTTTATTCTATCATGATGTATTCTATTAACATCATAATACTAGTGAATTAAATAAATAAAAAGAGAGGAAGTTTCACAGACTTTAAATAGCAATATTGCTTGCAGTCGTATAAAGATCTACATGTAGATTTAAACAGCTTGATGAGGTGTATAAGACGAACATTCAGAATTATGCTTAATCTTTTATTATGTTACATATTTATTTTTGTAAATTTATAATTTTTTTCCTTGTGATGGTATAAATTCCTGTACTCCAAGCCCAAGGCGAGGGTGACATCACTATTTCTAGTTTTTCTACACCTATCACGTTCATAAAATCCTGACATGTAGTCACACAGTGATCTTATGTTTATTAGTTAGTTAGTTAGTTAGAAATCTTATTCGATTTCCAAATGGGATTGTGATTGAGAGTTCATAAAGTGCAGATTCTATGAATGTTATGTTATATGATTATGCAAAAGAATATTGAATAACAGGTGGGGGTGTACAGTAGGCCTACCTGTATGCATCTACGTATATGGGCCTGACCCTATAATAGTCTAGTTTGTCTTAGCCTTAATAGCTGATATATATATATATTTTGTATTAAAGAGCATTGTATATTTGAATGAGCTACATGATGTGACTCAAGCAATTTGAGCTCTGAAATTATTGTATTGTGCTTGTGAATTGAAATTATCTTTAAAGGTTGAGGCCACCCCCAAAAAGTTGATTTGAATAAAAAGAGAAAAATCCAACAAGCATAACATTGAAAATTTCATCATGTAAAATAAGAAAGTTATGACATTTTAAAGTTTTGTCTAGTTAAAAAAAAAAAATGCATATCCTGGTCGGTATGCAAATGAGGGGACTGATGACATCACACATTTACTATTTCTTTTGTATTGCATATAACCGTTTTGTGAAATTAAGGGAAACTTTGAAATGTCAGAACTTTCTTATTTTACTTCTGATTTTGATGAAGTTTTCAGTGTTAATATTATGCTCATTGGATTTTTCTGTTTTATTCAAATAAACTTTTCTTTGGGGTCTACTTGTCCTTTAATAGTGAAATCATTAAAGTAAAGTTTGTTATTACTTTCACAACCCTTTTTTTGGCAGTCTTTCAAAGATCTAATAGACACTGCAACAAGTGTGTCCTGAGACAAGTTTAGCACTGATACAATTTGTTGCTCAGTGATGGTCCTTTGTGAGAGATTTTAAGCTTCAAATTGAGACTATCTTTCCCCAAACTGAACAATTTTCACTTCAAACTATTGGAACGTATAATTTGCTACGAGAAGGCTGGCTGAGTTCATTATCATTGATGACAGGAAGAAGTAGCAATAAAAATATCTAAAATAATTTATCTTTCCTTTACTCATACCTATTCACCTGTTTGCCCCCACTTAGCTTCGTTCCAACTTCTGAGAATAGATCTAGTCAAACCAGCGGTAGCGATTACTAATGCAACACTGACAGTTGGGCGGAGGATCTGATATTCCTCCTCATCCAAAATATTAAATGTTACCCACACATAGAGTTGGTTCAGACTTCAGAGATTATATCGCTAAAATATTGGAGGTACTATATTATTATATTCATAAATTAAAAAACACAATCCAAACATGATGTATATACTCTTAAGATCATTCTTATTTTTTCATGCAGATGATGCAGGGTATAGCAGTGTGCATTAAAACTATGAAAAAAATATGTTCAGTATTAAATGTATTACATTTAGTATATCTATTCCATTTGTAATATCATTATCTGACAATCTGTTAAAGTTCTGTTTTGATAAGGTTTTTCTTTTTCATTACACCTTTTTTTTTGATAGGTTGTTAAAATATTCAATCTTTCTGTTTTTCACCAAACCTTAAATCTTAAATCAAATATGTTTTTTTGTTGTTACTTTTTTTTTCTCCTTCATGAAAAAATTAAAAACATGGTTGATCTGTGCTTTGCTTTTACTTAGTTTCAGAGAACTGCACGTATTACACCCACTTTTCCTAGAAAATCATTGACATTCAACCATTGCATTTGGTGTTTGTCATTGAATTGTGAAAAATTATTGATGTGTAATAAAGGAGTGTGACCTGTGGTGGAGGCATGTGATATGATGAATCAGGCATTATTCCATTGGAAATGTGGCATGTATACAAACTTTAATTATTTCACACTCTTTAAAAAAAATATATTGGATATGTTCACACAGGACCTTGATAAGTACCCCTATTACGAAATTCTTCCAGGAATCTCTCAGCTTCTGTAATGAAGACAACAATTTAACAAAAAAGCAACCCCCCATATTTGTTTATGAGTGTGGATTCATAAATTGAAAGTAATCAAACTTTGACTTTAAAAATTTTATCCGCCATCTGAGGGATGAGCACCCCTCCCCATTCACTCTCCTATTATACTCTACTGAAAATCTTCATGTTAATATTGTTATTTGTAAGAACGGCATTCCTGGGGCCCGTTGCATAAAACTTTTTACCTGAGAAAACTCAGGTTGTCTTTACCGGAGTTTTTGCCCTGTGTTAAAGTCAATGGCAGAAATCAGACTAACCTTAGTTTTCAGTTTTTACCAGAGTTTTCTCAGGTAAAAAGTTTTATGCAACAGACCCCTGTTGTCACCAAGTTTAAACCTCATGGTTTTAATCATGAGTTAAACTTAATCTACCGCCATGTGAACATACATGTAACTTTAATAATGACTTTTGTCTTGTGCTTGATTGTACATATTTGCTCATTACACATTGAGTGGGTTTGCTGTCTGTGATCAATGCATCATTATGCCAGTCGTCTACATTGTTGTAAAAGGAGAACTGCACATCAATATTCTGTCATTAATAACACAAAATGTCAAGTCTTGATGATGTATTGATCAGAAAATGAATATTTCAAAGCGATATTCATTTACTGGGCACTGAAATTAAATATCATGAACCGTGCTTCTTTCTTTTGAGGCCAATTTTTTTTTTTTTTAATGAAGAGAGATACATGGGGTGTAATTATTCTGGTTACTGTGCAAACTGCAAAGTCTGTTTTCTCCTCCCTAATAAAAAAAGTGAAAATAGCTCACCCCCCCCCCCTGAAAGACGAATGAAAAAAGGTAATAAATTGGGTTGATCAATTAAGTGATAAAACTATATAGGCCTATAATTATATGTGGAGGTGAAACTCAGTGGTTGTCTTTCACCCCGCTATACATAATGACAACTACATCTTGTATACCCTGATAAATATTTGAATAGTACATTCACATCTACAAACCCCCCCCCACCTTCTGCTGCTGCCCCCCGCCCTCCCCCCACTCCCCCATCCATATGGTTACAACATACAAAGTAGAGCCTAGTATCCCTGTCATAATTTTTTTCAAATTGATGCATGCATTCGTAGAGGAGTGTCGCAAGCCTCGTCTGCTTTTCACCTTTTCCTGCAATTACTGGAAATTATCTGCACCGGGGGCCCCCTACAAGCGTGCTTTTCACGAGGATAGCAAGTCGCAATGCCCGTCTCCTTGTATTAACGGTCGACAGGCAAATTCAATAATGCATTTGGAAGGTAGATAGAGAATGCTTTCACCTGGCATGTGATCGTAGTGGTCCTTTTGAGAGAGGGGATGCGATGAAGAAGTGTTTTTCTTGGGACTTGAATAGATGAGGATATAGTGACTGTAAACAAAAACACTGTATAAAATCTGGGTTATTCCTGGGCCCTGTGAGACGATGTTTGGCGATTGATGGGATAATTGATTTGTATGACTGATTGTACATACAGTACTGTACATTCACTACTCATTGCAATCAAACCTATTAAACAAATAATTACTTACATTGTAGATTTGTGATACAGTGCCCTGGATAAATTCAAGTAATTCCATCACACTATTGTTTCATCTCAAAACCGAAGCTTTTGACACTTGCATGAAGAAAAATATTGTCATTCAGTTATATCCAATATTAAAAATCACTATGAAAATCATAAATAGCAACTTAGTTAAATAAATTCTTCTAATTACTCATGACTAGTCTGAAATCTCACAATATATTTAGTCTTTAAAGGGATCACTGCATCATGGCATAAAGAATAGATAGAATTGATTAATCTCAAAATACATTTTTTGTCTGGGAATGGTTTCTGTAATGTTTCCAATATAAAACTCCCAAACAATGTTTGTCTCCCACAGCTTCTCAAATGACAGTTACATGTATGTAACTAGTTTCCCAAATCAAAACCATTTGCAAATCTTATGCTCTTCAGCAGCTAGAAGGGTCCGATTTCCAGATTTATAATTCTGACTGAAATCAAGAAATGTAATCAAATCATTTTCAGTAGCTACCCTTTCAGTTTCAATCTGATAGCTATGTAATGCCATACTGATATTGAAAGTTTCAATTCATAACTTGTCTTTTTCATCTGGACCTCCTTTCACAAAAAAGTCCTAAGTACACGTTTTAGAAAAGCATTCTATTAGATCATGTGTATCTGATGAGTTCTCAATCACAAATATTTTTGATGGGTTTTACTCTAGTAACAGTTTATTTGTGAGAACTTACCCTGATATTTGAGATGTGGTTTTGAATAAATATTCCTCAACTTTTGTCTGGTTCCCATGCACCATAGACCTTTAGACCAACCTTTTTGATCAAGGAAATGTTAAGAGTTTTGAAGGAAGGACCCCCACCCCTCTGCATCCTGAAGATTGAAGTGATAAATTTCATATATCTTTTTGTGTTAAAAAAAAAAAAAGTTATCATGTATTATTGGAGAGATATGATGTCAATCTTATTTTATTTTAATAATTGTCTTTGTATGAGTTTTTTTTTTTTTTTTTTTTTTTTTTTGGGGGGGGGGTGGAAGGGGGGAGAGGGGTCTTGTACAAGGGCTTTTGCCCTTAAAATCAGGTATCACATGTCAGTGAAATAGAACATACATGTTCCCACTCTATTGGTAAAGATGTTGATAATGACCTTATGATGATGGGGTAAGGATGATGATGATTATGGTGATAATGATGATGTTGAAGATGATTGGTGATGATGATGATGATGATGATGGTTATGGTGATGTTGTTGATGATTGGTGATGAAGATGATGATGATGGTGATGATGATGATGAAGATGATGAGGAGGATGGTGACGATGTTGGTTCACATTTCACATTACATAATGCCAAGTGCTTATTGCTCTGTTACATGTACATGTACATGTATGTTCTGCCTTTATATGAATGAGAGAAATATTTTTATGTTGGACTGTATATGCATACAGTCATACATGTAGTTAACATATATGGGAATTACATCTACTTGTATAATCGATTATTGATGAATTTCTTATGAAGAAAAAATGAATGTGAATTAAAGGACAGATTAACTATTTCAACCTAATTTAATCTAAGACTAACACTTGTGTATTTAATCTCATTCTCAATCATTTCTAATATCCCCTCTATTTCTTTTATCCCATCAAACCTACAGGAAAAGCTAGAGATCATCGAGCCCGTTGCTTACGAGAACTACTTGACCCAGAAGCGCTCGCAACTCAGCAATGACCCTCTCCGGCTCATGCTACTGTTTCCCGTCGACGACGTATCGGTGAGTTAACTAGCACTTCTGTTCACTGTAGATAGGAAGAGGGGGGGGGGGGGTTCATCAAAGGGGACTGTGTTCACATTTGAAAAAAATAAAGTTTTTTTTCCAGTCGCACAAGTGAAAGCAATTCCAGACCTCTCAAAACGGATATTATTTGCAATTTCGTACCATCAGTTGATTTGGAGTTGGTTCTGTTGTTGTAAATGTAGTCTGCAAGCATAGACTCATATATTTGACACTTCAACTAATTAAACAGGTCTAGAGTGAAGACTAGAGTCCAAAGACACTGTCTGTGTCAATTGTAGCATTAACCAGGGTTGCTCTGGTGTAGTCTGCTAGCATAGTAGTGACACTACATGTAGATTCACTATGTGCTCTGGCTGGCTCTATGACACAGACAGAGGCCCATATTCTGAAGTCAGGTTTAACTTTACATAGACCATTGGTGATTGGTGATTGGTGGGGATTTTTTTACCTGATTGCTAAGAAAGCATGAATGCTTGTAAGCAAGCAACCAGAGGACCGACAGCTTAAGGTCCTCTCCGAAGGACCTGGTAATGAGGATTAATGCCTTACCAAAGGGCACTAGCGCACCAAGTGTGAATCGAACCCGGGTCACCAGAATACGATTCCCCCGCTCTACCGACTGAGCTATGGTCTATTCTCTGTGCTAAAATTATAGGAAGCCAAAAGTGTCAACATTTTTTTTAAGTTGTATGTTTCTTATGTTTACTGTGCTCTTTCCTGATTTATCGATGGTGAAGACAATCATCTATTTATACTTCCTAGACAATTATGAATGATTTGAGAGCCAAATTAGCTGAAATATGATATCTCTACTGTAGTGTTAGTGATGTATGTAACAATTGGCTATCCATACTTAAACCACAACTTTAAACCTGAGTTTAAGTTAAACCTGACTTCAGAATACAGGCCAGAGAGTTTGACGTCTAGTCTTCACTCTAGATGTGGTATAATTGGTTAAAGTGTCAAATGTGAGTCTGTGCTTGTAGACTAGCTCTGATGAATGCCATCAACATGCATAGAATCACTACACGCATACATACAGTAGATACTTTGAGCGTTGTGGCCCAGTGGATTAGTTTCCGGACTTTGAAACAGAGGGTCGTGGGTTCGAATCCCAGCCATGGCGTAATTTCCTTCAGCAAGAAATTTGTCTACATTGTGCTGCACTCGACCCAGGTGAGGTGAATGGGTACCTGGTAGGATTTATTCCTTGAATGCATATTAATATGGCGGCTCAGCTACAGCCGGGGTAATAATATGAAACCAAGTATCAAAGCGCAGTTGTTTTCATTGTTGATATAAATGGACATATTATTAATATTATTAATATTATATTACAGTAGATACTTAAAAACAAACTATCCCAAATTTGACTATTTCATGGTTTTACTGTATGATAATATCACAATGAGTATCTTTTTTTTTTGTGATGTCAGTACATGTATGTTCTAGTTTGAATAGTTAATATTGATTGGCTTTTATGCTTTTAGAATATATGTGCTATCAGGTATTTTGTAGCCATATTTGATGCAAATAACTGTAGTTTTTATTTATTCAACTTGAAATAAAAATCATTAGGTACATGTAAATGTAAATCATTCAACAGGATCAATTAGGTTAATATTTATTTTTTTAATCGTTCATTTCAATTACTTTGCATATTCACCCAAATCCGCCAATTGACCGAGATAGTCTGGACCATTCGGGTGTAAATTTGACATGTTTGTTTCCACACGGTTTGCTCCCAGCATTCCCCAGTGCACAGTGAAGGAAATAAGTACAAATTGATTGTAATTGGGGGGCATTTCCTCTTTAACCTTGGCCGTGCCCCCTCCTTCCTCAAAACATTTCCCCTAGGTACACTTGGACAAGTCAGATCTGGTTCATACCGAACTTGATACTTGCAGGCAACAGAAATAATTCGAAGTTGTATACATATTGGTTCTTTTACGCATTTCAATTTACTTGCGATAGGAACTAGCTTGCGTTCGGTTTCAGTTCAGATGTGATCCAATGGGATATACATTGAATATACTGTACATATGTCCTACTGTCATTTAAAAATAAGGGAGACATTTTTTTTTCATTGAATATATGCATCAAATCTGTCACTTTTGTATCTCTGCATGAAATCATGTTTTTTAGAGACTACATGTATAAGCACGTTTGATAAATACCTTATTCATTATTAATTTAGACCTACAATGTACATGTAATAGCATTCTTAATACGATTCATAAAACAGGTTTTTCATTAAAAAAATAAAATAATCTTTATTTCCTCACTTTATAGGTCTTTAAATACTCATTGGGCCACACTAATTCTGACTCCAATGTTTACACAACCCTCCCATGTGGGGGAAACGTGACCCCATTCATTTTTAATGCAAATCCTCAATGGATGATCTGAAATATTGATACCTCCTCTATCAAATAACTGATTTACCAGACACTTGTGGGGATATGCATCGGTCTGATCATTTTCATCCCAGACTACATGATCAAATTCTATTAACCCAAAAGAGGTATAATCTCTCCTTGAGGAGTCATCTGTTTTAGTTTGCTGTGCTAAACCCTTCACTAGAGGAAATTGGTCTGAGTATGCAGCCTCAAACCCCTGACATTGACTTGTGTACAGAAGTCTTTTGTTATAAACTTGCTTAAGACCGACTTATTGATCAAGATTTCAATCAGGGTCTGAGCATGCAGACTATGGTATCTGTTGGTTGTACTCAGCAGTTATACAGTATGACAAGCAATTGGAAAAAATATTAAATCATTGTCATTGCAGTTTTTTTTTGTTCTAGAATAAAGCCATACTTGAATTGATCATTAATTCCTCAGAATTGGCGATTAATTTATATTTAGAGTTGAATTATAAATTTCATAAAAGTGTCAACTTTCAAAACAGTTTGTATTATTTTTTTTTGGCACTAAACATGGAAAATTTGCTCACTATCTAATGTAGATGTTGACATATTATTGGAGCAATTTTCTTCAAAGCTCAACAACAGTGATAATATTTGTCTTTTTCTTTTAATTTCAAAGGTTACTTTAGATTTTAAATGGCTTGGAGAATGTTGCATCTTTTCAATTTTGTAACCACTTTTCAGTGCAATATCTTTAAAACACCAGAATAAAGAAAGTAGTCTTTTTCTTTTCAATATCTTTATAGATAATCCATTGCAAATAAATTTTCACTATTTCAACTGAGGATGTACATGTAGGTCAGCCTATTTCAATACCACAGGGTGATATAATATTTTACATTCATAGAAATAAAAGCTAATTAGATATAAATTTATGTCTGTGAGGAAATCATGGACACCTATACACGTCATAATCCCCCTAAAGTGTACTCCCTGAAAGTGCAATCTTAATTGGTTGATAAGTATACATAGCGATGTATGTCTGGGACTGCAATATTTGCAGAGAAATGATTTCATTTCAAAGTAGTATGTAGACCCTGTCAAAGGCTCTCCCCAAACAGGCTCGCATGTAGCACAGTGTATGTTGACAGTGACTCATTGCTCACATGATGTACAGGCAACATACACATGTACACACATTGACATTATTCTAGAGAATTACTTTAATTGGTTGGGGGGGGGGGTGGGAAGGGAAGCAAGAGGATTGTGAGATATATAGAGGGATGAGAAAATACAAAAATCTTGAAATAGAATATTTAAAGTTGAAATAAACATCAATATAGTAAAAAAAACTTTGGATACAGATCCAGGTTTTGCTTTGGTTGCATACTCCCTCCTTAATGAAATAGACTGACTTAAAAATTAGCTTGGTGTGTGAAACTGAAAGGAAACTATCCAAGGAGAGCTGTTGAATTTTAAGATGTTAGTTTTTTTATTTTTTGCAAAGAAAGGGTAACAGAAATTATATGAATTTTATTTTTGATATTTTCATCTAGGTTAACCCCTTTTATTAACAACCCCCTCCTCTCGCTCGCCCCAACAAAATGACTGAAGATAAATTACAGCATTGATACATACTGTAGCCCTAAAAAAAGAGAAAAAAAGAAAATAAGAATAGAACAATGATTCAAATACCAAGGCTTTTGCCTTTGTCTTGCATAATTACATGTATATTGCATACAGCGGACAATAATCTTGTTTGAAATGAAATCAATAATAGTATCTTGTTGGAACTATGTTTTACATGTAATATGTAAACAAGAGAAGTGTTCAATTATCGAACATGCTGGTGGCTCCGTATATTGAAAGATGGTTCCTCCTGCTAATGTCTACAACATTTGAAGTTACTCTCTTGATGTGTTCACACCTGGACCATGTTACATAAAACCTGTGATCAATTTCAAGCGATAAAAGATGCATATTGGTAATTTTGGTTGGCCCAGGTTGCATCACAATCTTGTCATTAGCTTACAAGCATGAAATAAAATGAACTTAAGATACGTGACCAAAATAAAAAAAATAGTTACAAAATTTATGTTATAATGATTAAATCAATGAGATTATTTAGCACTTTACACCGATGTTTCACAGCGATATTCATAAAAAAGTACCAATTAACTCTACTTACAAGTCATTCAAACAAAATAGATAATATTAAACAATGAATTAATCTACAGAATGCAATATATATTGTCCATTATGTATTAACATTAATATTGGTGCTGGATCTGAAAAGTGAGATTGGATCAGAAGATTAAATTGGCTTAACATTTGGTGTGAGATGTATTTTTGTGTTGTGTGAAAGCAGCCACACAGACACCAATCAATGTTCTTGAATGTGCAAGAAGATGTTTAATGTAAACAAACCATATTTCAGTCTGGAACCTCTGATGTATGAGTCTTTGTCTGGAGGACGAGACAGACCTAAGAGGGGATGTGTGACGGATATTAGAGATGGGGGCGGAGACAAAGAACATCTTTAATATAACATCTTCTTTGCCTCATTCTTCCTCCCCGAGGGCAGATGGGAGAATTCATCTGATTGTTTAAGGGTATTGATGATTGTTCTGTGAATGACGATTGGTATAGGTGTTAGCCCCATGTGTGAAATCTAATACCTCAGTAATTAACATGATAGTCGCACCATTTGATTCTTTGTCATCTAGGATCATGATGCCTTTGTTTCAGTGGTACTTCGTAATTTTCAAAGGATGTAATTGAATAAGCCTGTACCGGTAATTGCATAGTATCCATGCACACTTTGCCACTCTCGACCCAGGTGCTAAATGGGTACCCGGTAGGATGTGAAAGTCATTGTAGCTTGTCCAGTACTGTGTGTGCCTCACCGGCGACTGACTGGAATACACCCCAGGGAGTGGAGGATGTGCACACATTGTGTGCGGGAATGACTGATTGAATCTGATGACCGGGGTAATAATATATCTGTAAAGCAAATAGACACGTCGTTCCGATGTATCAAGCGCTATATAAAAGCGGATAGGTATTGTTATTATTAGTAATTGATATGAAGAAAATATTCAGTTGATTTATTAGATCACAGGATAATTCATAAATCACTATTGGAAGTGAATCCTGGTATGCTCCATATAAGGATGGGCTGAGCCCCGGGGGGGGCACTCGACCAAAAAAGTGGTAGGGGTGTGCCGCGGGTTAGACAAAAAACGGGGGCCTTGGAGCGGGCTCATTGTAGAAAGGAGGGTCCTCGGAACGAGCTTTGGAACTACAAATGTTTGTGAAAACGGGGGTCCTTGGAACGGGTCGCCTGTGTGCGAGTGCGTATGCATCCCTATGGAACGTACATGCAGCTAGCCCGGCGGCACGACTGACGGGCGCGCTAGCGGAGAGGCGATGGTCGGACAGCGAACTGCGGCCGCTTTTTACCAAAATTGCGACCGGAACGGCGTAACGGAAAATATGCGAAGCCCTGGAGCGGATTTTTTTTCTTCTTTTTATCTCGAGAAGAAGAAAATGCTATGCTCTGGAGCGGCTTTCTATGTTCTTTTTCTCAATAAGACAAAAATGCTATGCCTCGGAACGGAAATTTGAGTGTAAAAATGGGGGTCCCCTCCGCGGCACATACCCACTATGCATTATATACTGAGTGCCCCCCCCCCCCCCCGGGGGCTGAGCAACAATGTTCTGTGGCTTGGTTCAAAACAAGATTGAAAAGAGGCTAAGGGGGTCTGGCTTTGTACACGAGGCATGCCGCTTCAAATGTCACAGCGATTTGGTACGTTTCAGGATGAGCGATATTGGACACGTTTTCTGACATTCCAATCCGTCGTCATTCTTCAGCTATCATGATGCTTAGAATTGGCGGATGGTAGGACATTCATGATCAGAGCGAAAGTTGTTTGTCTGGAACAGTTCTGTCTTCGAGCAGCTAGGGATTTCCTTCTTTCTACCTTACACTCTAAAAAATGTTGGGCAACATACGGTCCACACAACAATTGGTTAAAACTTTATCCAATTCTGGGTAGTTTTACACCAATAATATGTGCTTTGGGTGAAAACTACACAGTATTGGTTGAAAACTACCCAGAGTTGGATAAATTTTTTAACCAATTGTTGTGTGGACCGTATGTTGCCCAACATTTTTTAGAGTGTAGTACTGAGAGAAATGGGGGGGGGGGTTGAGGTTCTGACTTGCTATTTCTCCCGGAAAGTGCACATAAAAATTAGACCAAATGCTATGTTCTGTAAATAAGACAGTACTTACTTTCATTACTATTCTGGGATCAACTAGGAGCAGAGATGGGATGGAAAGTGATGAGTAATGATACGGACTGAGTTTAGATATAAAATAGACTTGTAGTTTGAACCATTAAATTATTCACAATATTAAGAATTTAAACTTTTCCTTTGGGTGATTTACTTTATAGTTATTGATGCACAGGTGCTAATTGATAAAATCATCTTAGCTAATGATCTTGATTTCAGGAGAGGGAGGGGGATACATGTTCCATATTAAAAGGCTAAAATCCTAGTCTACCACTACTTGCGCAATTCTGTGTCGTTGTGGAATGCAAATAGTGATCAAACACGGACTTTGCGAAGGGAGGAGGATGTCGCCCGAAATAGGCAACTACATGTACATGTACTTTGAGTCTATCCCAACGCAATAATGCCCACACCTATAACTTACCAGCAGATGATGGAAGATTCTGTTTCAATTTTGCGAGCATTCCAGAATCTCTACGAGACATTTAAGGTTTTCATTAGATGCCGAGAACAATTTTGATCGAGGATGGAGTGGTAGTGTGACTTATTGGTGAAGGATTGCCAAAAGTGAAACAGTAGACAGTTTGAGAATATATATTGAGATGCAAAAGGGATCTAATGCATTCTTAAACTATTCTACTTTATATACAGCAGAGGAGAAAATGTGACATTTTTATGAGATGCAAAAGGACTTAAGGCATACGCTTGAAATGCTTAAGTAATCATGCACCTGCAGTGAGCAGAGAGTTCTTAAATGTGTAAAAAGGATATTAAATACACGCTCCAGATTTTGCATGAATAAGAATTATTCTTGCTTACTTTATAATCAGAATCTTGCGCTCTACATGAAATGCAGCATAACTACCCTGTCTTCAGCAGAGCAGCTGTTCTGAATGCTCTGCATTTCAAGGAGTAAATTCCTGCCTTATCCCCATTTACCCAACCTTGGTTGAGTGTGGTACAATATGGACAAATTTCTTGCTGAAGGAAATTAACACTAGGGGGATGTTTCACAAAGATCTAAGTATGAATTAGAGTCGCATTTGAATGCCTCCATGTAGTTGCGTGCAGTATAAAAGGCATGACCGCATTGGTCAGATCATGCCAAGATCATGCCAATATTAGTTTATCATTACGCATTGCATATGTATGCGTCGGCATTTAAGGGCAGCTCTAAGTCATACTTAAATCTTTCTGAAACACCCCTCTGGAGTAGGATTTGAACCCTGACCCTCTGGTTAAGAGATATGAGCCAGAACCACTGCACCATGACAACTCCATCAAAAAATCATAAGACGATGTATTAAAGAGGGAAAGGGCTTTCATGCATTTTATGTAGTTATTGAATCAACAAGACCTACATATTGGCTCAAACTAAATTTTAATGTGAATTTTAATTTTATTTTTTCTTGACATATATAGGCGTCGACTATCCCTCGGACGTTACGTACCACCTGCTCGACAGTGCCAGACAGCGCATTGAGGGAAGCTACTGCCAACTTTGTCAAAGAGGTGAGAAATTATTTCAAAGTACGAAAAAAATATCAAAAGCCAGAAGAAAATTAAAGTAAAGTTTGATATTATAGTAATTGGTATTATATTTTTTATGTACTATTTCACAAATGTATGCAGTGACCAGTTTGTAATTTTAATGAGTGATTTTGTGTAATTTTGTTTTAGTTGATGACCATTTGATTTGCACCCACTCTCAATGATGCTTTGTTAAATAGTTTTTTTATGGTAAGGCTGCTTTGCCCCTATGAACCTTTTATCTTATATAGACTTTCAGAAAACAATACTTTAAAATCTTCCAGTTCCATGACTGGAGTAGTTACATGTATGTGCACCCCCCACAATTTTTTTATTAAAAAATAATAAAATAAAAATGGAAATGATCAGGAATCAATGCTTTTCTTAGAGAAATTCCCATTTTAAACTTGTCTATATATCAATCTTTAATTACATTTTTCACACAATGCATGTATACAATGTAATTATATTTTGTGAAATAATTTTTGTTTCAGCCCTACAATAAATTTGCATGTTTTTTTTTTTTAGTGTATAAACAGCTATACATCAGAATGGAGAGTCATCAACAACAAATATGCTGCCTATTCCGGGAGTTATCAAGGTTTACCAAAGTAAGATAGTTGATTTCATTTTCAATGATGATGGTGATGATGATGGTGGTGATGATGATGATGATGATGGTGATGATGATGGTCATGATGATGATGATGATGATGGTGATGATGATGATGATGATGATGGTGATGATGATGATGATGATGATGGTGAAGATGATGATGGTGAAGATGATGATGGTGATGATGATGATGATGGTGATGATGATGATGATAGTGGTGAAGATGATGATGGTGAAGATGATGATGGTGATGATGATGATGATGGTGATGATGATGATGATGATGGTGAAGATGATGATGGTGAAGATGATGATGATGATGGTCATGATGTTTGTGATGATAATTATAGTAATAATGAAAATAGTGATGATGATGATAATAGGCATTTATATAGTGCCATCTATCTAGAAATATTCTATTCCGAGGCGCGTTATTATTATTATTACCCCAGCTTTAGCTCGAGCTGCCTTTCTGCGCTCATGCATTCAAGGAATTAATTCTGCCGGGTACCCATTCACCTCACCTGGGTTGAGTGCAGCACAATGTGGATGAATTTCTTGCTGAAGGAAATTACGCCATGGCTGGGATTCGAACCCACGACCCTCTGTTTCAAAATCAGAAGACTAATCCACTGGGCCACAAGGCTCCACATGATGATGATGATCATGCTGATGCTGCTGCTGCTGTTGATATTGATGATGATGATGGTGGTGATGGTGATAATGATGTTGATGAGGAGGAGCATTGTAATCTTCCCTAGTAGAAATTCTTTGAATCCTATTTGAAGCCTTTTTGACAGAAAACGCAAATCTAAAAGTTTGTGAGCCACCTTTCATCTACTCTTGTGAAATTTTGAAACACTCCCCACATTAGGTGTACATGTACATATAGGACTTATTCTTGGCTTGAAAATGCCCAGATGATTGGATGAAAGCTTGCCTGAAAATTTTTCACGTCAGTATATACATGTATTTTCAAAATTATTTTTAGTCTTTTTTTTTAATTCTTGCAGCTACCGTATGCCAGACAGACTACCCTCACAGCAATATGAAGTTGACGAGACAGACGAGAATAAACAGGACGATTCCCTCCTATCTCCGTCAGGGAGTATATGCAAGCAAGGCTTCCTTCACAAAACACCTTTTGGAAGCAAAGGAGATATACAATTTATGAGGGTAAGTATTCATCAGAAAGTACAGTCATAAAATATGAACTTAATGATGGTGGTTTTGAGGAATGCAATTAAACAAGGCAATTCCCTCCTATTGGCCGTCAGGGAGTAGATGCAAGCAAGGCTTCCTTCACAAAACACCTTATAGAAGTAGAGGAGATTATCTGAGATGTTTCATTTATGAGGGTAAATAGTAGTCATATTATTCCTTTTAAATTCATGAAAAATTTGAATATCAAAGTTATGTTTTAGATAATGAAAAAGAAAGTGGTGATGATGATGAGGAATAGCATTTACATTGCATCATTATCTGTCAAATGTTTTAAGGTGCCTTCCAATATACAATATTTCAAGGCACATGTCATTAGCAGTGAAAATTTCCATGCATGCCTCACAGCACTGCAATTATAAGAAAATAAATTCTTGCATTGTTTTTCAATTTAACTCAGTTATCCCAACTGTCTGCCAAAATGAAACTAAATAAATTTGGGTAGCAGCAAAAAAAAAAAAAAAAAAATCTGAAATTTCAACTTTAAAATAATTGTACATCACACACCCCTTTCATGCAATAACTTTAAATGAAACTGTCCTATATTCTACACCTCTGTTTTTACACTGAGGACACTATAGGCGGTGCTGCACCATCCCGAGTTTGCTCAATCTCGAGATTTTAGCCCGATCGGCCCTCTTCGCGATTAAATTTTGATATTCAAGAAACTCCGTCTCCACCATCGCAAAAAGAGCGATTCCTGCTCGAGCGAGGCATCGTTGCATTATGGTCTGACGCCGTGAATAAATAATCCCGAGTGCGTCTGCACCTACGAATTAGCGCGATAATTCGTAAAATAGCGCGCTATTTTTCAAATAATCTCAAGTTGACTTGGGATTGCGATCTCGAGATTAATCCTACGAACTAGCGCGATAATTGCGTCTCCATTGCAAATAATCTCGAGATTGTTCAGATCGGGATAATTTGCCGGATCAAAAATAGCGCGCTAATTTGAAAACTCGGGATAGTGCAGACGGCCCTTATCTCTCTCCACATGTGGTAAAGTGTTAACACCCTCTTCTTGGTTCCCCCTATTTTGTGAAAATCCCCCAAAGCCAGCCGGAAGAAGGATGGTGGAATGAATAGCGTACTGAACCCACCGATAATCGATTGCACTTTACAACCATGTTTCACCGTTCAGTATATAGCCACCCATCTTCTGGTACACCGGCGTACCTTTAGCATTAATAATGCAAGATGCCAATCAGAAGGGAGACAAATATGTCATCCCAGTTTTAGGTCTAAAATGTCAGGCTTGTCAGTCATACAAAAGTAGTTTTATGGGTGTTATGGTTAATGAAAGTGTTCAGTGATCGTAAAATATCATAGGATGGGATGTCTAAAAATGTAATATTCACTGTTCTGCTTGTGGGTTTTACACAAAAAATAAACCCCCTCAAGTGACTACGAATGTTTATTGTTTTTGTAATAATAATATTTGCCAATTTTCAATTAATGAAATGCCACCAATAATTGTGAATGTTCAGAGAGCTCTATGTAATTCATGTGTTTTCAAATATTTGAAAGGGATTTTCAAATGTTGCTTGCAAGAATGTGTTGTACACAGCCACCTGAGACGGATTCATTTGGGTCGATTATTGCTTTGCTGAGTTTCATATGTGCTGTTTGAGTAGAGTGCAGGGAACTCGCCAAATAGAGTGCCTTTCATAGCTGTCATATATAATGTTTGCAATGCTAAGTGAATAGATTACATAGGCCTACAGTGTAGGAGTATCTTACTCTTACTTTTTTACTCTGATTTCTTATCTTATCTAGTTTTCTTAATTCTTTTGCAATGATAACACTCCATAATAAATCCCTCCTGTCTTCAATATTTCCCCTCATTATTCCTCTTGCCATTCCCCTTTTCCTTCCTCTTTCCCTTCCCCTCGTCCTTCCCTCTCTCTTTCACATTCTTCTTCATCTGATCATCCTTATTTTCCTTTTATCCTTTCATCCATCCATCCGTCCGTCCGTCCGTCCATCCATCCATCCATCCATTCATCCAAACATCCATTGATTTAGTTATCCATCCATCCATTCATACACCCATCCCTCTATCAATTGTTCTTTCCTTCCTTCAATTCATCCATCCATTTATCCATCCATCCTTCTCTCCTTCAATCCATCTCTCCATCCATCCATCCATCCACCCACCCATCCACCCATCCACCCACCCACCCACCCACCCACCCACCCACCTTCCTTTCCATCCAAAGTCTTGGATGCAGCCCTCTCAGGTCGTCGTACTATGCATGGTTTTGTTGTTATGAGAAAATGGTAGGATGATGCATTGAAGGATCTATACAAGGCAACGCTTTCAAAAGATAAATAGTAAAAGCACACTCGGCCTAAAATACACAGCTGTACGGTAACTACTGTATACTGTATCATGTCGATGCACTGTACATTGTCACTGCTCGGTGTTGAAGCAAATATTAGCTGGACGCTACCTACAGTATAATGTGAAGAATCTCCAACGCTAAATTCATCTAGACATTTTGACTTGATATTAATTTTCAAATAGGATTTGATCATTTAAAGGTTTAAAACATAGTCAAATCTTCATTCAAGAGCACTTTTGAAAAATAATAATACCACATTTTGAAGAAAAAAAATTGAGTGTTATGATTATCAACAGGGGCGAAATTGAAAAACAACCTGTTCTTGCATGCACAGTTATTATCAGTATTCTTTGTCACTGTTTAGGGAGGGGGGAGGGGTGCATGAAGACACTTTTCCATAGGCTGTTGTACAGAAGTTAAAATGCAAGGGGGGGGAGGGGACATCCTATGTTTTCTAGAAAAAAAGATAGCTATCACCTGATTACTTTTATATTCATCTCAGCTCTATAAACATACTTTTTTTTATATATAGCGATTTGTTATTATGAAAATGGAACACCAAATCTTGTTCTCAAGCAAGATTAGCAATGTCGGATTTTGTGACAGTTCTCAGTTGCCAGGGAGCAATTGGCGGTGAATGTTAATATATGCGCAGACTGGTTTAATTTAGATGATTGGTACACCGTAGGGGGTGCTTCCCACCAAGAATGTTTCCTCTTAATCTTAAAGACGATACCAACCTTAAAAGTCTGGCATTTCACAATCCAGGGACATAAAAACAGATTCTGATTAATGATAATTTCCTTCAACAACAATGAACTTGGAAGACAGGAGTCTTATTTTTTCTCATAAAGTGAAAGATTTTTTGGTGAAAAAAATGATTAAACAACAACCCATCTTGCACGTTCATATGTATGGTTCTTAGGATATGTTGTGTATAAGCACAGCACGCAGCCTTATTGAAACTTCAGAACTTCTAATACAGTATAATGAATGTTTATATGTACATGTTACACACCTGAAAGTAAAAAAAAAAACATTTTGGAACCTACAGCAGCAGTTCTTTCAGTTGATCATGTTTTTAATAATTTTGGAATGTAATGTAGTTTATTATGTTATTATTATTTATCTGTATGATGTGTTTCATGATGACGCTGTTTGATTTTTTTCCTTATTTGCAGTCTTACAAGAGGAGATTCTTCTACCTGAAGCAGTTGGCTGATAGGTCCTTTCTGCTGGAATACCACAAAGATGAAAGGAGCACGGAAGCAAAAGGCAATATGTACCTTGACTCTCTTTTGGAAGTTACAAAGGTAAGGAATTGATTCTTTGTGATGGAACTTGAATGATTTAATAATTTGATATAGGAGACCACACCACTTTTTTACCAGTGGAAATATAGTGGACACAAGGTAACACAATGATCTTGGTAAAGGGGAGACAAAACAAGAAAGTGAGAAGACAAAGAGTAGAGAAAGTGTAGACAAATGATGACAAGAAAGATAGAAGATAAAAAAATGACTATGACTAGATGAGACAAATAAAAAGAAGTTGGCAGAGGTTAGTAAAATGTTAACAAATACTCAACAAACACTTGACAAATACATGTACTAAACAAATACTAGATAATAGTAGACAAATAGTAGACAACTAGTAGACAAATGCTAGACAAATACTAGACAAGTACTAGACAAATAGACAAGTAGACAAAGAGAAAGCAGTGTCGAATAATAGACGAAGTAGACAATATCTGCTCCTAGGATGAAGATCACTTATCTTTGGCAGACCATTACCGAGGCCAATAAGGCACCCCTACAGTTGTTTACTGTAACCCTATAGAAGTAAACTCTGCCAACTTCTATATTTGTTACTGAGACAACCACCCAAAATTATGAAAATAACAGCTCTCAAATATGTTTCTAAACATGATAATGTTGCCTTAAATGCAGGCAATCACTAGCAGATCTCATTGCAAAGATGAAATGCGTGAAAGAGACATTTTAAAGCAGCTTTCATTGATATGCATTCTGTATGTAAGAGTCAATGACATTGGATGCGTCTTAAAGACTGATGAGTCGCCAAAAGGGTTTACCTCAGACAAGGCTGTCCTCGGGGACCACAGGGACCAGATGGTTAGGTGAATGGATGAAGACGGAAAACAGGATCCTCTTCTCATTAGGGTCTAAGTGAGAAGAATTTCACTTTGAATGAGATGGGGTAGGATTGCTAAAGGGCAGATTAAAGATGGATTTGATGCGGGGGGGGGGGGGGAGTGGGGGTAGTGTAGGGTAGGCTGGAAGCATGGAGTTATACATGTATGTAGGGCACTGTCCTGCTATCAGTACGTGAACATGAATGATGAACATCCATTCATGGAGTATAAAGCCCCTTTCTTTTTTGTCTGTTCGTCCATGTCCTTAACTCATAACATGCCGCTGTCATCACTCTGCACCAAATAAAGTCCCATAGATTTGTGATTTAGCAGTTTTATTTACAGGTGAATCAACTGTTTATTTTTCCAATGTTTGTATTTATTGCCTGTAAAATAGTTACTTACTTGTCACATTCATCTCAATTTTTAATTAAAATTCCACATGCCTTAATACTGAAGCCATGATAGATAAATTTGAATCTCAAAGCAGAGATGTATCAGGAGTTCATGACAAATCATTTTGATTTAAGGAGATTCCACTACATTCATTTATATTTTTTTATATTGAATTGCCCCATGGTGCCTCTCCCTGTATGTCAGCAAAAGAAGAAAAAAAATGAACAATTAATTCCAGATTCCTACAAAATTATTTTGATTATTATTACTGGTTTTGAATAGTGCACAATTTACATATTCATTAAAATTACCTCCTCAGCACCTCAATTGATTGTTGGGAATGTTGATACCCCTCCCTTTCTCTCTTACAACAGAGGCTTACAGACTATTTTCTCTGAATATAACCTAAATAATTTTGTTTGAGGGATATCGAGGAGAATTCAGCAAAATTGAAAATCAATGCTTAGCTGTGCATGTCCGTGGGAGTTTCAATATACCCCCTGGTAATGGTTTATTCAAACCATATTTAGATGACCTTTTCAAGATTGCCTTTATAACAACATGAACATGCTGTGGCATTTATAGAGAATAAAGGGAGGAGAAGTCTCCAGAGAGTTTGGCTGAAGCAGAATAAAGATTAATGATCAGTGATGATGACTATGATTGTGGTGACAAACTGACAACAATGATGATGGTGATGACGGCGATGATGGTGATGGTTGTGGTGGTAGTGATAAGGATGATGATGGTGATAATGATTGTTGTGATGGTGAAGATGGTGAGATAGTAATGATGATGTTTATGGTGATGATGACTATGATGATGGTGATGATGATGCTTGTGATGGTGGTGGTGATGATGATGATGATGATGATTATGGCTATGATGAGGATGATGGTTGTGATGGATGTGATCAGTAGTTATGTTTGTGGTGGTAGTGACACTGACTTTTATAATGATGGTGATGAAAAAAATATTTGAACAATGGTGATGATAATGATGGTGATGACGATGACAATAACAATGACACAGGGCAGGTAATACATGGATTGTATACTACATGCATATTCCTCTATTCTAAAGCAAATCCCAGGTTTCCCAAAGAGCTGTGCTTTAATTTTCATTTTAAAATACATGATGAATAATGATGATCCCTGTGGCTATTCTAAGTTTTGAGTAGCACTCAAGCAGATGCTTGACTGCTTTAAATGTTATTTGTGTGATGAAATCATAGAAAACTTTATTAAGACTGCATACACATTTGTTGGAAAAAATATAGTCTGAACTGTTTGAAATATGTATTACATGTAATTTCATTATACAATCTTTGTTAGAAACATTGGTAACATTTGTCCATATAGTAAATGGATGAAAATTCAAATTCCTTGAAAATTCTGAAAGAAGTGCCATAAAGGCTAATTCAGTAGATACTTTGTAACATGATTATTTGAATCAGTAATTGGATAAGCAAAAGGTAATGTTAATTTGAATTCATTTCTGTGAACTTTTTTGTCAGGAAAACTTTTAGTGAAATAGTATTCAATGATAGGAATCTGAGAATGGGTAAACATTGGTTAGAATGTTGCAGCTGGCTATCCATTAAAATTTCTAAAACCTTTTCTGTGTCATGCTTCTTGTCGAGGATCGTGCTATTCCATCATGGTTACCCCAGTTCTATAAAAAGACTCAAATCAAGATCCGTTTCCCCCTTCTGGCATAGCACCGCTCGGGACCTCTTACGTCAAACAGACAAAACAATACCCGGCTGTCAGCGAGAAAATCGCACATGATCTTGTTTTTATGATCCCGCACACCGATATCCAATAAAACGGGCAGCTCATTTTCATGATGACACTGGTGGAACACACGAGGGCTTATATCTGCCTTCGGGGTACGCACATCCCATCATGCAAAGTCCAGTCGCCTTCCTAACCATCGCTACCTATTCCCAAGCATGATGAGGGGTTGGGAAGGGGAGGAAAAAAATTACCGGCAGACGATGGCTGATGAAGAATTAACAAAGTGACTAGAACGTGAGTGGGAGTACTTTGAGATGTCAAGCAGTAACTATATGTACTTACATGTAAAATCCTAACCTGCTTTTAATGAACTGGTGTATAAAGGACAAGGAGATTGGGTGTGTAAAAATTAGATGTACATTTATTAATTGGATACAGTTCTTATACATGTGGATGTCTAATTATGTGCTTTTTGACAAGAGGAGGGCTCCTTGTGAATGTGAAATTTACACTTGTTTTTTTATTGGGGGGAGGGTAGGGGTCTCTTTCAGTAATGTAGCTCTCAAAGATTTCCATCCTTTGAAACATTTCATTATCCTCCTCCTCCTCATTACCACCACCATCACCACCATCACTATCATCATCATCATAATCAACATAGTTATCACCGACCACCACCCGACAATTATCATCATCATGGTCATCATCATCATTATCACTATCATCATCATCATCATCATCATCATCATCAACATCATCATAATCATCATCATCATCATCATCATCATCATCATTACCACCACCACCACCATCATCATCTTCATCATCATTGTCATCAACATTATTATCATCATCATCATCACCATCATCATCATCATCATCATCGTCACCATCATCATCATCGTCATTGTCATCATCATTCCACATCGGTTTCCCTACATTAACATCTACTGAAGATAAGAGTGGACATGTTTACATATTAATATATTCTGTACTGGTGTATATGTGCATGTATGCCATTGCTTTGTGGTTTTTTCTCATAAAGCCTAGGGCCCCATCTTACAAAAGAGTGTGATTTGTCTCATCAAGCTCATCTAATCTTATCTGAATCTTAACTGATTAAACCCTACACCTCTGATAAATTTGGCTTGTAAAATCATATTTAATGGTTGATGGGTTAATATTCTAAATTACCAATAAATTTGCTCAGTGTGACACAATCCTTATAAACTATCGGGGGAGGGTTGAAGGTTTATCACAGCGGTAGAATGCTTGTAATCAGTAGACCTTTTCGGCTCGTCGACCAGCTAATTTGTGACGGAATTTGACCATGCCTCCCTGCAAATGAGAGTGATTAGTGTCTGATAATAATATGTCGGCTTGGTCTGTTAGGGGTATCGTATTATTTTTCAATACCGTATTTACTGCATCACTGGATGTGGATTTGACTGAAAGCTTGTGTACCATTTTGATTAAGAAGAAATAAGGGCTTGAAAATAATCTTTGTTATTAGATCCATGTTTGTTCAATTCAATTTTCTTTGTACAATTATGCCAAATTATCATGATGATGAGTTGGAGGAGAGGGGGAATGATTAGGGTGATGGTTGTGGTGATGCTGATGATGAAGGCGATGGTAATGATGATGATGATGATGATGAGGGCAATGATGAAGGTGATGATGATGCTGATAATGATAATGATGATGACATTGATGGTGGTCGTGGTGTGATGATGATGATAATGATGATGATGACAAAAAATGTTCATGATGGTGGTGATGATAATGATTAAAAATGTAGTAAAAATAATAAATAACATTGGCCAATAACAATAGCAGCAAAAATATTTATATTGATATCAGTGATTATGATAATGCCTTTAATGATAATAATGAGGGTATTGCTGCTGCTGATGATGATACATTTAATTCTTTAACAGTAAACTTGTTTTCAATATTTTGTCTAGTAATGTTTGGTTTTAAATGTTTTCATTAAAAAAGAATGGTAGGAGATGTAAAGGTAGATGATGAATAGGGATGAGATGGAGGGAAAAGAGGAGGAGGAAGAGGATGAAAAGAAGATCGAATGAATGAGGGAAATTAGGGTAAATGGATGCCGCTGCTTGGAGGTAAAATTGGAAAGGAGAGAGAAGGAAGGAGATCCCAAGGAGGGGGTAATATCAAGATTATCTCATCAATCAGTTATCTCATTATATCATTATATGATTCCCCAATAAAGCAGCTAAATCCATTGTTTCCTAGGTCTTAGAGTATAGTAATCCCTCATTAAGCCTTCCATCAATGACTCACACCATCATTTCAACCAAGTTCTTTGTATTATTAAAGGTGGTCTTGACTCCCACCGTACTGACTTCAAATTGAACTTTGAAAGCACTAGGTGTTTCTATTTAAGGGACAAGTCCACCTCAGCAAGAAGTAAATTTCGATGAAAGTGAAAGAAATGAAATAAAGATTGAAAATTAACAATATTTCTGTAAACTTTTGTAGAAAGGTGGTACTACCTGTCGAATAGAAAGAAATTCAGTGTATTGAAAATGTCTTTGAAGTGAAATTAGATTAACTTACAATGATGATGTTTTGAAAATGAAATTACACTAGGGAGTCTTGGACTGGACTAAAGCTAAACCACTTTGAAATTATCAAGAAATATGTTGTTATGAATGAAACCTACAGAATTTTAGAGACACTGGAAATGTTTTGAAAATAACATTTTGGCGACTTGGACAGGATTAGAGCAATATCACTCTCCATTTTGTATCAAGTTATAATATTACCCAAGCTCCCAGGGGTTGCCTTTCCTGACACTTTCCGAGAAGCAAGTTTCGAATGATGGTATAAATTGGTTTTGATTGGCCCCTGTCTGGTTCACCTTCGGACCCTGATACATGTACGATCAATTGGTTTCAAATCAGGGCATTGCACGTCTCGCCCAATTTTACTGTCTTCTATTTCTTGTGGTATATTTTCATGTGAGATATATGTTAGAAAGTAGAGCATGCTATTGTATTCAATTTCAATAATGGGAAGGTTATGAACAATATTGGTCATTGGGATACCCTTTTTAGCTGCATTGTTTAGTATACAGTTCATTGAACCAATTTGTGATTAAAAAAAAAATTGAACACAGTTAACTCTGCCACAGTCATATATCTCGGGACCACACAAATCTGTTTGATATATACAGAAGGTAAATAACATGTATTGCATAATCTTGGCTAAAAATTGCTTTGCCTTAGGTGAGTATTCAACTTATAGAAAGTTGATTGTACATATTCAGTGATCTTCTTACTTGCCAGCTGTACCTGTTTGATTTCGATTTAGGAAAAGTGCCTACATTTTAGGGTAACAAAATTAAATGTCGAACCCTTGATATCTCTCTGCCCCTGTTAAATATGTTCTATATACCAATTACTGTACATGTACAATGTAGACCGCTATACAAAACAAACCTCAATGATGTCCCTCCATCATTTTTCTTTTCAGACGTCAAAAGGGCGAAAGTATGGCATGGAACTTAGGATGGACAAGAACGTGGTGTACAATATCGCTGCGGAGAGTGAAGCCGAGATGGAGGAGTGGTATAGCGCCCTCTATAAGGTGATTGAACAACAGAAAGCCGACTCCAACAGCGATAAGCAGAGTGTGTCTTCCATTGATGATTTAGATCAAGGTACAAATTCATATTGTTGATTGACGATGATGGTGGTAGTGGTGGTGATGGTGGTGGTGATGACAACGACGATGATGATGATGATTTTCAATTCAGTTCAGTTCAATTCAATTCATTTTATTTCACTCGATTAAAAGTAAAAGTAAATAAGAAATATTGAAGATGATAGTGGTGGTGATGGTGATGATGATGATGATGGTGGTGGTGGTGATGATAATGGTGATGATGGTGGTGGTGGTGGTGATAACGATAGTGATGGTGATGATGATGATGGTGGTGGTGGTGATGGTGATGATGGTGGTGGTGGTGATGATGATGATGATGATGGTGATAATGATAGTGGTGGTGATGTTAATGATAGTGGTGGTGATGATGGTGGTGGTAGTGATAATGATGATTGTGATTTTGTTGATGATGACCATGATGATGATGATGATGGTGGTGGTGATGGTGATGATGATGATGATGATGATGATGGTGGTGGTGATGATAATGGTGATGATGGTGGTGGTGGTGATGTTAATGATAGTGGTGGTGATGATGATGGTGGTGGTAGTGATAATGATGATGGTGATTTTGTTGATGATAATGATAATTGTGGGGTGGTGGTCGGTGATGATTATGTTGATTGTGATTATGTTTTTGATGAAGTTGATGGTGATGGTAGCAATAATAATAAGATTAAATTGAAGATGATTGTGTTTATGTTGTGATTATGGTATGATGATCACAGTAGTTTTGTCTTGGGGTTGATTGCGATATTGATGATGGTGACGATGACCACTTTAATGTCGAAGATGAAGATGTTAATGATCATGATATTGTTGATGTTCTTGTTGATGATAGTAATATTGAATTTAAAGGAGAAAATTACAGTGAATTTCTTATTAGAATTTGGATGATCGAACATTCATTACTACTTACTATTATTATTCAAATAATAACATTATCTGATAATCATTGTTTCTATTTGTGCTCAAAGTTTCATGTTTTCCTTCTCATATTCAATAATCTTTGTTATTAGATCCATGTTAAGATTCTGTAATTATGTAATTCTCTAATCCTTTTTAATCTGTAAATTCTATAGAATATGCTGATGAACTATCACCGTCGGGCAAGCCAGAGTCCTTTATGCAGAGTCTGGAAAACAGTAAGCACCCGGAACTTCAAAAGTATGCGAGAGAGACGGAAAGAATGAATGCTCAGAAGAGGCGGGAGAACAGACAGAAATTGTTCCAACTCTACCCTCGTATGCAGGTGATTATCATAAAGGTTTGCAATCAATGGCTAATTTGGCTAATGGCCAATCAGGATCACTGCTCCATTTGCTTGTGGTTCAAAACAGGGAATAGGAACCAGTCAGAATGGTTCTTTCATATTCATGATTCATCTCAAATCTTTATTAGGGTACTGTTTCATGGAAGTTGTTGGCACTGAAAAGTTTTGTCATCCGATTGTCTGTCAGATCTAACAACTTTTGTCATATGGGCTATTCCACGGTTACCCACGTTACATTTGGAGACACCTTGACTCATACTTGGAGCTGTAACTCCATTATTATTGATAGGAACTAAACATCTCTTTATCACAACATAGTACGCAGTCTGACTATCCTTTGTATAAAAACAAAACTTGGGAAATTTCATTATGCTCCTGGCAAATCTTTGAAATGTGTCGGTTACTCATGATTACATGATGATGATGATGATTGTTATATGATTTGGACATGCATAAAATGAAAAGTGGACATAAGTGAAAAGTGTCCTCATACAAGGCTTTTATGAAAGTTGATTATATCCATTTCAAAGAAGTATATTAGGGAGACAAATTTGTATATAATTCAAAAAATAAAGAACACATGGTTTTTACTAGGGGTGCAGATAAAGTGGTTACTCACGTTACAGTTCAGATGGGCTATATGTACAAAGACACATTGAGCTCATGTCCACCAACCTATGGAATTGCCCATATGACAAATGTTGATGAAGTGCCCCCTGTGCCATTAATCCATTGAACACAATTTGAGTTCATGTGTGTATGGAATACATTTCCCACACAAGTTCTCTTCATAGGACTTGATGGGTTCAGATTTTTTAGCAGTGACACATAACTTTGCCAGTGACTGGAATATATGTATGAAGCGCTACAATGAAATCTCAAAGTATAAAGTTAACAAAATGCAACTGCATTGTGAATGATTGAATCAATTTATATACTTTGCACTAAAGATGCATTCTTAGGGTAAGAATTACATGAATTTTGGCTAGTGCAACTAAATTTATTTCGAAACCAATTTGGCTTACCATAACCACACCGATGTATGACTTTACATTCACATATTTTTCCAAAATCAAATTACGAACAGACATTTGATTTTAGAGCTATATTTTGATTATAAATGTGATTACTTAAATGTGTTTATAAGGCAACTTTTTAACTAAAGTCATTCTTATGTAATTTTATCCTTTGCTTTAGCTCACTTTCTAAATATTTCTTTGTCTTTTTTTACTGAAATTTTAGCAACTAGTTCATATATATTTTGTTTTAATTTGTAATGTTTTATCCTGTATAGGCCTAAATATTCAAATAACCAAGAAAAGAAATAAATTAATTTTGGTTGACTTTTTTCCATATTATGTTATAGCATGGAGAGAAAGCCACTGGGGAGCCAGAGTGTAAACCGTACGAGGAAGAGTTTGGGAAACGTATAGTCGTGGAGGTGTCTGAACTGCTCTTCAGGTTATCATCAGCCCTCAACTCCAGCAATGAGCCAACGGAGTCTGGTGGAAGGAATGACAGACTATTCAATGTAAGCATCTTTGTACTTTAGCTTTTTTATATAAGCATTATTGGTAATTTCTTTATTCATAATTGCTCATGATAATATAAAAAGTTGTAACTATGATAGTGTGGCAATTCTGTAAATATTTATGTCTGACCCCTTTTATTGTGAGACCTTCATGAAATTGTCTGTCTCTGATTTCTGGTTCTTATGACAGTCTGTAATGCTGTCAAATGACTATGACTTGGTAAGTTTATGAAATGAAGTAAGAATTGAGAAAAATGGGGATCGGATAAAGGTTGATTATTTTACGGAATAGCCCAGGTTGTTTAATCTGGGAGAAAATTTGAAAATAATACCATTCTCTTTTACTTCGTGTTTTTTTTCGTATTGGCCATTTGAATTCCCATCTTTCATGAAAAGAGAAATATTTCAATGGCGGGATAGTTACATACATGTACCTGTAGATGTACATGTTATCAGTGAATAAAGATATTTCACAGCAAATCTAATTTCCATTTTTATTTTAGCCTGAACCATTCTTCATGACGTTGGCCCTCTACGATGCACGGAACCAGCGAAAGGTATCCGAAGACCTCCACGTCGACATCAACCCACCCCAGATCCGACAGATGCTGGACCGATTCAACGACGCGGCCAACGGCTCTTCGGGAGACGGTCCAAAGTCCCCGAGAACCATTCCTGATGTCAGTGAATTGGATAAAAATTGGATCAAATGTCCAAAGAAGGTATTGTAGTTTTGATTTATATGGTATGAAGGGAATCTTAATGATATGTTGGGTTACTTGTGCGTTCGCATGACCAGACTTCTAATGCATAGACTTACTCGAGGGTAATTTTGAGAAAAACTCATTTGAAATTTGTTCAAAAATTAATTGAGTCTTGAAAGGGGAAGAATATGGAAATACAAAAATATGAGTTTTAATGAATGTTACATAATAATTTCCATGAATATGGAATAATTATTAGGAAGAGAACTTTCCATAGAAGTATGGTTTAAAATTCTAGTTTAGGCTAGGGTTAAACATAGGTTTAATTATCTTTCTGAATTCCAGGGTATCTTCACCATCAGGCAAGCTCACTCAGAGATCTACCTTGTGGCCAGGATAGAGAAGGTCCTCCAGGGAAGCATCGCCAACTGTGCCGATCCTTACACCAAGCCAGGGGATGTCGTCAAGACGTGCCAGAAGGTCATGAAGCAAGCCAAGGTCTTCTGCAGCAGGATGGGGCAGTACCGAATGCCTTTCGCATGGGCAGCGAGGTGAATACAATCATCGTTACTCTTCTTCTTTAGCATCTAAAAAATCTTTGTAGGATGTAGAAAATTTGTAACTATTTACATCTTTGCAGTAGGGATATATTCGAGGCAAACCTTGATGTCACACTTTGCTTGTCTTGGCCTTGGGCTGAGACACATCTACAAAGTCTGTAGGATAAGGTTTTCTCGAGCGGCATTGTGACTGGGAAGTTACAGCCTCGACTACATCCCCGCATTGCTGGATATTGAAAATTTGTAACTTTTTGTAATTTTGTAGGATATTGAAAGTTTGTAGCTTTCTGTCACTTTCCAGACTTTTCCAAATAGTCCTGGGTTTTGATTTCAGAAAGGTTATCATTATCGATAGACCGTAATTCAGTATTGATTACCATGTAACAATTATCCAATTAACCCCTTTTCTACTGGAATCTGGGGATCCTTGTACAAACTTGATAGGAATTACAGAATCAATGAGTCACAAGTTAATTTATTGAGATCAAGGATGTCATTGAAGTTGTCAATGAATGGGATCATATCAGTGATGAATACTTTTATCAAATGGGGCCCGAGTTTTATGTCTGAAATTCTTTGAATCAGAGCATTTGATATCATACTGGAAAAGTTAAAATCTATTCCTAGAATTATTTTTATCTATTTCGCAAGTCCAAAACGGTAAGTATTTTCAATTCTCTGTACAGCCTTTGCTACACTTAAGAACAAAAGAAATCATCATCACTATATTAACTTCTGAATATTCTGAATGATTAAAAAGATCATGAAAATATCTATATAAATAAAAAAGGTGACGTGACATTTCTCTTGCGGCAATTGCTCTGGGCTTCATTTCTTTTAAGTTGTAAGGTTAGGGTTATTGTAGCAAAAGGGTTTTATGTTAGGTTTAGGGTTACGTTAAGGTTAGGGTATAGTATTAAATCAAGGGTTGAAATTAGTAATTTAGTATGTCAAATTTATAGGGGAGCAATTGTCACCGGAACAAATGTCCTGGAACTTAGAAAAAATATTGGCTTGAACAATATTTGAATAATATGATTGCTTCATTGAGTTTCATACCTATGTCTTTATAGGAAAGTGTTCAAATCGGATTACGGCGACCTGGACATGAAGGGTGAGTTCCCGTCCATCTACCGACAGGAGGGCTCCAAGCTATCCGATGAGGACCTACTGAAACACCTCCATGATATCAGGAGGAACCCGGAGAAGCTCACCAAACTGACAGAACTACCAGGAACAATTAAGGTTTTCATAGAGCCACTCACAAGGATGGTTAGCAGTAAGTAGTGGTGGAGATTGTTGGTGATGGTGGTGATGGTGGTGGTGGTGGTGGTGATGATGATGAAGATGACAGTGGTGTTGCGGATGTTGAGGGTATTGATGCTGCTGCTGCTGATAAGAATTATAGTGAGGAGGAGGGGGAGGAGGAGGGGGAGGAGGGAGAGGAGGAGGAGGGGGAGGAGGAGGAGGGGGAGGAGGAG
Source organism: Lytechinus pictus (assembly GCF_037042905.1). NCBI lineage: Eukaryota > Metazoa > Echinodermata > Echinoidea > Temnopleuroida > Toxopneustidae > Lytechinus > Lytechinus pictus. The sequence goes on from NC_087260.1 coordinate 18,068,901, forward strand.
GAGGAGGGGGGAGGGAGGGAGGAGGGGAAGGAGGGAGGAGGGGAAGGAGGAGGAGGACGAAAATGGTAAAAGATGCTTATGAAATGTACAATTGTAATGAGGAAGATGAATTACATGTACTTGATCAACAACAAAATTAAACACATTTGCTCTAAATCCCCGAACAAATTGAAAGAAATATAAGGCTATATTTATTTTATCTTACAGTGATCAGCCTTTAAACTTTTTACGAGATCTCAAATGTCTGTACGCTAGTGTTCTTACAATAATTATATATTATTCTCCTTTTACTATTAACTTAATTATTTTATCACCGTGGAATATTTGTAATAAGCAACATCAAAGTTTAATGCTACTATGACTTCAGCACTAATTCAAACCTGTGAAATATTATTGCCACATTGTCATTTGCAGATTGCCTCACACCATCACTAATACCCATAATGCCCTGGCCGTCCGACCTGGCTGACCAGCCGACGTTTGAAGTGGAGGAATTCTTACCAGAGGAAGGCAAGGTTGCCTACCCGTTTAGTAACTACGTCAACAACCTCTATATCTACCCCATACAACTTAAATATGATGGGCAGAAGACATTCGCAAAGGTAACGTTTACTTCTTCAATATTCATATCGTATGTTCTCTCAAGTTTTCAAAGCGAAGGCATAAAGCTGATGCACATGGAGTTTGGAGAATCTGACGATGAGGGTTGCAACCGCTTCGTTGACTCGGTGTTAACAGGGAGGATGTTTCTCAATATGACATACTGTACTTGAACTTGTACATTATCAATGATTTTATACTGTAAGCTGTTCTCATTTTGCAGGCCAGGAACATAGCCATGCACATAGAGTTCCGTGACTCCGACGACGAAGGGGCGCAACCGCTGCGTTGCTTCTACGGTCGACCTGGAGGAAGCCTCTTCACATCGGCTGGCAGTGTGGCTGTTCTTCACCACCAACAGGTCCCAGAGTTTTATGAAGAGGTTAGTGTATTGTGTCATTATGCCACCATAGCAGTGGAAGTAGTAATCCAGGTTTTAAATCCGGTTTCGTCTCCAATTATGGGGGTGCCCTTATTTACCTCACAAAGATCACCCTCATCCCCTCTTCCACTTTATTCGGTGCATCATCTTCTATAAACCCAAATCCAGTTACTCTCCTTCACCACTTGCTTCTTCCGTGTTTTCTTTGGTTGCCCCCTACCCCTCAGACCAGCCACCTCCATCTCAAGCACCCTTCTCAGAACGTGATCAACATCCCCTCTCAACACATATCAACAAAACAGTTATGTATTTTGCACGGTGATTGAATTGCTAAAAACCAGTGGAGACAAATTTTCTTGTTCTGCCTGACTCTTCAATCGATTCTCTTCCTTCCTTTCACGACCCTTTAGGTTAAGCTTGCCTTGCCGACCCAACTGAACAACAAGCACCACCTTCTCTTCCGTTTCTACCACGTTAGCTGTGAGACGGGCAAGGGAACCGTCAAGAAGAAGGAGACCGTCGATTCCTTCGGTAAGCCATCTTCTCCATCTTGTCTCATTTTCCGGATTCATGTGGTAAATTTTCACTTTGAAGTAAAGGAATTGTTGTGAATTAATTCTGGTAGCAAGACAGATGATTTATTTGTTAAGGGGCTTTGACGGTTGGTCGCGCTCCTTTCTGCGACCTGGGTCCTGTCTTACAAAGGGTTGTGATTAATCTGATCAATCTCAACTATGGAAAGCCAGCAATGACAACATCTGAAATACCTGTTTGTTCAAAATGATTTCTAGAAATGATGTATACTCAAGCATTAACCTCCTCATTAAAATTATGACGTTAATGGATTTCCATATACTTGAGGTTGATCGGATCAATCGTAACTCTTTGTAAGATGGGGCCCTGATGTGAACGATGGGTATTGATAGAAGCTTGTCACAACCTGCCGTGAAAAGTTGCACCGGTCACATGACCGATTGTGAAAGGGGCTTGAGAAAATTACATATCAAAGTCTGAGGATGCATTTATGACTAATTTTTAAGAATGTATCAGTATTTTGAGTTGAAATAAGTTTATTTCCACTTTGTCTTAAGAATTTGTAAACATAACAGACAAGTCTTCGGCTATCTCTGCTATAACTTGCGTAGCGTATGTCAGTAGAAGTTTTTATTTGCAACCAATGGTTCTATCGAAATGATGCAATTTTATCTTTAACAAAATTCATTTCAAATCAGTGATTCTTGGCAGAGAGTTGAGCATTACTGGATCTTAAATCCGCAAACATCCAATCAAAATACAACAATTTATTCTATCTTTTTTTTTGTTAAAGAAGTGAGAGAGTAATTATTGTGTATTAGATCCCCATTTACACCAGAATAACTTATTCTGGAGTTTCCTGTCAAACAGAGTCCAACTTGAGTGTAAAAAGTGGTAGTATTTTAGTTGATTGCATACTGTTAAATTAGCTTTACAACCTTTGTCTGACATCATATCAAAGTTTGAAAACTGACTGGATTTCAAGTATTGTACCTCAGGAATGAATAAAAATGTCAATTTATTGCAATTTTATTTCATTAGGAAAGAAATATGATAAATTCAAAAAATTTAGTCAACCGAGCTAGTGGGGTTATCACTGAAAATCTTACATTTAGGGTGCTGTATTTGACCAAGTACTAGTATTGTTTAGATTCCTTATAGCCATTTTACATTATCTTAATCGATTAAACATTGACCAATCAATTGTTAAACATTTAGTACATGTATGTATGCCATGATGGAAACCCTGTTATCATCACTTAAGGATGCAAATAAACTGTTACTCTTCATAAAATGGAAGGCAAAAACATTAAAATGCAGTAGGGCAATTCCATGAAATAGTCAACCTTTTTGTACGTCCGACTCCCATTTTTCTCAAGTTTGACTTCCTTTCAAAAACTGACCAAGTCATGGTCATTTGAGAGCATTACAGACTGTCGAAAGAACAAGAAATCAGAGACAGAAAATTTAATTTAAGTCCCACAAATAGGGGGTCGGACGTACATATTTTATGGAATTTCCCAGTAGTGTGTTTATCATGAAAAGCCAGTGGAAAAATATATATGTTAATATTAATTAATATGTTAAACTAGTGCAAAATTATGGTTAATATGTCTCTATTGTAATAATAACTAGCAATCGTAATACATACTTGCTTATAGTGATTGTGTAGTATCTTAAGTGGTAGTCTCATCTCAAGTTTAATTGTTTTATTCGGGACGTTGTGTCATGCTAATGTTCGATGTTCTTTAATTTTCTACGAATGAAGCCCACCTTTTGAGCATTTTGTTTTTCAGCCTGACGAGTTCTGAGAAGCATTTTATCCATTGTACATTGTATTTTCTCTTCGTTCTGTCTGTTTTTCATTTTCTCTTCTCTTCTTTCCCTCTCTCACTAATCATACTGCCACCCCTACATTTAAAGTGGAACCTCTGGAAGGTATCTGAAAACAAACTAAATCATGTTTGAAGATCAGTTTAGACTCCTTTTCTTTCAATATTTTAGTGTTTGGTTTGGATGTTCTTTTAGTTGAGCTTGTATGGGCCAAAGGAAGGGGAGTTTTGGGAAGTCTTTTGTCATTTCCTTTGGCATGTTGTTTTAATAGAGGAAAAAACAATAACCATAATTTAAGTGATGCAATTCATACTAGACGACAAAGATTTAAAAGAATTTCACAGAAATTTCACAGAAATTTCTTTCTTTAAACTACTTAATTATGGAGAAGTGAAAAGCCTTATAGTGAAGTTCAACCCCTTTGGTATTCAATTTCTTTAGATAAGCAATAACTTTTTCTCATGTGGAAAGAGAGACCTACATGTAATATTTTACTGCTTAAAATACATATCCTATTTTAAACATTAACATGTTACCGACACTACCTGTCAGTATACGAAAAGTGAAATATCAGCTTGCTAAAATATAAATTTGATGATATCGTAACATGAAAAAAAGAATTAATCAATGGACAAAGTAATAATATTTCCATGACTCCACTTCAGCTTAGCTGCCCAGTGTATTTTGTGTCTTTTGTATCTCTATTGTTTATATATTTTTCTTTAAATGAACTCAGCACTTCCATTTTTGTGCATTTTATGATAATATATCGTCACCTGTCTGGCAGAAGGGCTGTAGGGTTTGTGTGTTCGGCGATTTCTCAATTCTTGTTCAGCTGGCAGAAGGCATTAGCTCAAGGGGCCGTTATGCAGAATGTATGTTGTGTTAACGCCTTTCTGCCTTACCAACTGGAATGGAAATTGACATATTTGTAAATTGTAACGTCCCTCTGCCAGTCAGTCAGTGATAAAATATAAGATTGTCTCATGTTTAGGCTGCTTTCGATAGGGCATATACTGTACACTTGTATGCATACAATATGAAAAGGGGATAGCACTTTGAAAACCACTGTTCTTGCTACCAGTTAAAGTCTTGAAATTAATTTTCTTTTTTAAAAGTAATATAAACTTTTATTCATTCATGGCTAAAGAAAACTCAAAGGTTGAAATTTGCTATTGAAATGTGCTGAATAATGTTTGGACATAGATTTGCATGAAACTGTGAAACATGTCAGTGTAAATGTCATTCACATGCAGTTTATGTGCATGTTTCCTGATGTCTCTTCATATATTTCAGTTGTATTATCTGTTACATGTAGTTTTTATCAGGAATTTATTTTTAGATGTTTGTTATATAGATTCATATTAATTTCATTTTCTATTTTTGCTTTCCTCACCCCCATCTGCCTTAGATATATGTAAGGCTTACCCCTTCTTAACATCCACATATTATTTTTACTACATGACATGATGTATTTTAAATAACACGTGTATAAATTTCATTTTTAATTTCCTATTCTGTACCCATTATCGATTTCTCTCCCCCAAATTTAAGTTTGGTTTGCTTTTTTGTGGCATGCCATTTGTGAGTGTTTATAAATTACTGCGTGAGTCACTCAATTTCGCTTGAATATTGTTTCTTGAATTATATTTTTCCCTTGTTTGTACATTATGGCCCATGTTCTGAAGTCAGGTTTAACTTAGACCACGGTCTACAATGTAACTCTGTGCTAAAATTATGGGGAGCCAAAAGTTCAACAATTCTGTATTTATTGTACATGTATGTTTCTTATGTTTACTATTTTGTTACCTTTTGCTTTCATAATAAAGAAAAATACCTCAGTTATCATTTCCAGACAATTATGAACAATTTGGGTGTCATATGAGTGTACTGTTATGGATTTGTGTTCCAATTGGCTATCCATAGTTAAACCACAACTTTAAACTAGGGTTTAATTTAAACCAGAGTTCACAATACGGGCCTATGTGTATGAACCTATACCCTTTATAAATCCTTCATGTATTAAGGAATTAAAGAATTAACCCTTCGGAGACTGATGATTTTGATGCATGTTTTCTGTAGACTCCAGCCTGCTTACATGTATGTGGGCTGAGTCTCCAAAAGTTTAAGTAATCAATAATTTAAACATACATGTAGAGAAGGAAAACAAAGATTAATCCTCATTCCCTATTTTAAATCTCTTTGTGCCACCTCCCCCTTAAAAAAAAATATTGATGAAAAAATATTGTATAGACAAACAAAAATAAAGGTCAATTGTGTCTTTAAAAAAGAAAATTATACTGTAAAATGCTTCAAAATTTGTGTTAATGAAGATTATGTGTGTTTTTGAACAGTTATCAGTTAGACTTTCCTAGCAAATACCTTTTGATTGGCTAGTATACCTTTTGATTGGTTAGTAGCAAAACAGAAATAGAATCTTCATTGGTTGTGGAAATTAGTTTGATGAGAAAGGGCTCGAGTTCTGTTGTACAGAAAGAATTATGGTAAATTGAAATTAATACTCAAATTTTAACCTCAATTGTGTTCTTTAGGAATAGGCGTTTGGATCGATCACAATTTCAGTTGGATGAGAATCAATTTTGCTCTCTCTCACTTCAGAAGTTTTCCTCTTCTGTGCTATAAAATATTGAAACCGGGAAATTCCTTGAATAATATTGATTAATATTTGTTTTTATTTTCTCTTGCAGTTGGTTATTCATGGATCCCACTCTTAGATAAGTCTCAGTAAGTATTCAATTCAATTCAATTCATTTTATTCAATCATTTAAATATCAATATACAAACCAAAATATATACGAAATCATACATGAATGTACAATATAGTTTAAATGATTAGGATGCCCCTAAAAGCAAAAGCTTGATGAGTATGATCAGTCGTATTCATTTTGAAGCATGTGTTGAGTCTTTAAGAAGGAACCCTGCTATGAAAGTGCTATACATCTCTCATAGTGGCTTTTCTGCAGGCCCCCCCCCCAAAAAAAAAAAAAAAATGGGGGGGGGGGGCTACTTTTCACTACTTACATGTAATGCCTGAATCTGTGACATTGGATAAGCTTTAACGTCGCAATGAATGGGGATTCCAGGGCCCCGTCTTACTAAGAGTTACGATTGATCCAATCAGTCGGAACTCTATGGAAATCCATCAGTGTCATACATTTTTCTACAGGAAATTTGTCTAATGTCCTTTGTAAACAAAGAGAAGCACACTGAATTTTCAAGAAAACAATGAATGCATGTACAGTATATATATTATAATTAGAAAATATTTTGAACAAACATGCACAATAGATGTTGATGTTGCTGGCCGTCCATAGTTGTGATTGATTGGATCAATCGCAACTCTTTGTAAGACGGGGGCCCTGGGCTCCTTTTTAAAGTTTCCAGGGCTTCTTTTTCAAAAGTTTTCTGGGTTCTTTTGATCATTTAGGGGGCTGTATCGCCCCGAGCCCCCTTATAATCTTTATCCCTGTTCTTTGTGTTCCTATCCCCACGCTGTGTATGATGAAAAGGCACTTATAACATTCCTGTGTGAGAGACATATCTTTGACTCTTGATAAGGTGTCATAGCATGTACATGTACATTGCATAAATTATTGATTTTACATCCTATTATGTTTTATAGTGAGTAATAAATTTATTATGTGCTGGATGTTACTTTCTCTTGATTTCCAGAGGCCTACATGTATTCTGTCATTATTTCTCAAACTAATAAATTTGTCCAGTATTTGAACTTGTGAAGCTGAATCTACCTGCATCTGATTACATACATGGCAAGAAATGCTCAAATTCACTCTTAGTGTGTAAAAAAAAAAAAAAAAAAATAAAAACTACAGTGAACACTGATAAGTAACAACTTGGCATTTAATATGTATCAGGGATCGATTTCTATACTTGGGATGGGATAAAAAGGTGGATCACATTTGGGTTCTGCTTGTACTTTATTTTACTTACTACTTTTTTGTCTTATTTGTCTATGAGATATGGCATTTTGAATTTGGGGAACTTTCTATTGTGTAATGTTTATATGTGACCTGCCACCCCAAAACCAACAATAAATCGACCAAAATGAATAATATGTTAAAATTGACCAACAATAACCATTACAAGTACTTGATTGAATGCAGAGGAAATAAACAAGAGCTTAGCAAATAAGGAGAAAACAAGGTTTGAAGTTTGGGGTTCACTCAAGCATGATAATTCATACTGTGTAATCTCAGTGAAACGTCTAAGCAGTCTGAAAAAGTAGTGTCCAAGAAACTCTTCTATCTTTCTTTTATTCAACTTTACGACTTGAAATTTTCACAGTAAGAAGAAGAAGAGTTGCTCTTTCAGATAAGCTATTTTTTCATTTTTGGTTTTTGTAGACTAAATTACTATTTTGGCTGTTTACAGAGAACCGTACCTGGCAACTTATTGGTGGTTTTGGGGTGGTACGTCACATACATGTATGTGTTCCCCTATAGATAAGAATACAGAATATTCGCTACACAGGTGTTAATGGTTATCATTAACACCTCCCTCATTCATGAAATTATATTGTATTTGCTTGTAATGCCATGTTGTAAAATTAATTTGTACTGCTTTCATTTGTTTACTCTTACAGGAAGCTGAACAATGGGGAGATCGCCGTTCCGGTGGCTGCCTCCATGCCTAATGGTTACTTATCATCGGGAAAGGGCGGTCAAGGCAGGGTGAGTCCTGCATGAAATAAGTCAGATAATCTACATTGAGATTGTATATACAGTGTATGTTGGTGTTTGTACATGTGTGTCCCCTACATTTACATTCCCTCATCTGTCTTTCACTTGTTTGATAGTTTAATAAATTCATCTATTGATTCAATGATCATTACTATTTGTTTACTTTATGCATTTAGTAATACTTTATGTATTTCTTCATCTATTACATCATTCTTTTGTACTCTTATGCATTTACTGAGATTCCTTTATACAGCTTTATGATGATTTTCATTGTCAACAGATTGATTAATTCAGATTTTTCGTTCAGACACGCAGTCACCATTCATTCATTCATTCATTCATTCATTCATTCATTCATTCATTCATTCATTCATTCATTCATTCATTCATTCATTTATTCATTTATTCATTCATTCTTTCATTCATTCACTCACTCACTCACTCACTCACTCAATTATTCATCCTTCCATCCATACATGTACATCCATACTTCCATTCATTCATATTCCTTCCTTCCTTCATCTATTTATTCTTTTTACTAATCCTTCTATCATTAATTATATCATCTGAATATCTATTTACTTGATGCATGCATATACATGTATATCCATCATTATTTCATCCACTCATCTTTCATTCTGTTCTTTATAGAAATCGGTCTGTCAGTCATTAATTCACCACTCAAATATTATTTCATTTGTTCATTTAATTCAATTATTCATTTATTCCTTCCTTCAGTCATTCCTTTATTTTTTCACTTATTCTTATACAACAGACCCTCAGGTCCCTGTTGTTCATCTTTTTTTCATTTTGTCAAGTTCATCATTGATTTCTCTATTCTTTTTTTATATCTTTTTGGAATAATTTACCGGTTTAAACATTTTCTAATCTATCTCTGTATAGTTTTACTAACACAAGTGATCGTTCAGAATAGCACGTCTAGCTCTAATAGGGACAATGCAACAAACTTACGTTCGATTCCAAATCAAGCGTAAAGTCTAAACCTAAACATAAGCCCTTTAGGCAAATGAAAATTTGTGGTTGATTTGCATCCAGTTGCAACTCAACTTTTTGCAAAGGCCAAATTACATTCGATTTTAGGGACGTACGCTTGATTGCGATTGAACTTAAGTTTCTTGCAACATCCCAAGGGTCATTTCTTCTCATTTCATACTCATTTTCTTTAACCTTGTCTGCTCAATTCATGATGCATGTAGTCTTCTAAAGATCGGTATTCTGCATCTGTATTGGGTCCTGATCTAATATTCAATCTTATGGTAAGGTTTACCCCCCTCCTTACCCCTAATCCTTTCGGTTTGTCTCTTTCCCGCTTTCATTGATGTGACATAATTTGCTTCAGCAATGATAGTTGCTTAGAAAGAGATATCTGGGGCCTGTTTTATAAAGAGTTACAAGTGTATTACAGTATCTTTGCCGTTATGGCAACTACCATGGTAACCTTGATTATGATTGGCTGCTGAGCATTGTTACCATGGTACCTGAGAACCCTCCTCCCCCCAAGAAAAACGCTTTGACCGATGATGTCGCACATTTTGTCAGTTGTTCACCCGAGGCAGCATGACAATTATTTCAAAGGTGAAAATATCCTTATATGACAGCTTACCCGTACATTGGTCTGAAATTATGATAAACAAAGGAAACTGAAACTTCAGACTTATTTCCTTAATTATAGCCCCTGAATGAAAGGTTGAACCAAGTATCAGAACATCGTATCATAATGATATTTCGTAAATGAGTTTGCGGTTGAAGGATTGAAATAAACCTGATAAAGATTGACTGTTTGTATGAGAAGGTTTTATACTTTTATCTAATTTTCACCAAGCTACATATCACCTGCTATTGACATAAGCATAGTAGTTAATGCTGTTATTAAAAAAAAGACAAAAAATACCAGAGAGTAAACCCACTTAGAATCAGAAATTATTTGCTTACTGTTTAGCCTTTCAATACCTCTCTTTGTTCAACTGAAACTTGATTGAATGTACTTCATTTTGACAGCTTCTACTTGTAGTCCATAAAAATGTAAAAATAGGATGTGAGATTTTGTCTGTAAATACTTACATGTATTTATATTTTGCACTGATTGGAGTGAATTTGGCTTACAGAGTTTGATAATATTTTGGTAGTAGCAATGTGTGTTGTGTGTTTTAGGTGACATAAAAGTAGAATTATTTGTATGCATTTTAAAAGCATCTGTGAGAGCAATTTCTCCGTCAAAGTATCAAATGTTAATGTTTATTTTAATCTTGACATTTCGCTTGATAACTATCCAATTCAACTGTAGCTGCGGTGCAATCAGTTTAAAGCGGATGTTCTGCAATTTAGAAAAGTTCCTTTTTTAGTTTTTAGTAAAAAATAGCACCCAGATAGTTTACTTAATCAATGTGATTGTGGTAATCCATCTAATGTACTTGAAGTGTGTCAATTGTATAATTTCTTTGATTAGTATTCATTAATGAATATGTAATTTCATAATACTCCACCAATAATGTACATTGACACCCATTGCAGGACTTCTCCTCCCACAAGGATATCCCAGTAGAAATCTTATGACCATTGTCCTCTATCCCCAAGTGGACCTTTCCTGCATGATGGTACATGTACCTCACCCCAAGAACAACTCCACTGATCCTGGCCAGTTATCGTAGCCCCATGGGCATCATATAATGATGATAAGGGTAGCGTTTCATCAACATTTTTCGTCCAACAAGATGTCACCTGGGGGTCCGTTGCAGAAAGAGTTGCGTTTAAACACAAGTCAAAATATCAATTGCAAGTCCCAAATGTGCGCTGTTGATTGGTTGAAAATCAAGTTGCGCATGATTTTTAGAGTTGCGATTGATTGCAACTCTTTCTGCAACGGGCCCCTGATCTGACAACTTTCCTTGGTTCTGATTGGTTGAAAAGCATTGTTACTATGGTTACTGTCTGATAAAACAAGACTTGTCAGATAAATTGTCTGACAAGTCCATCAATGAGAAAGTCAAAAAGGGGCCTAAGCTTTCGATCCTAGCAGAATCTTCGTCGGAGGCAAAATGACAAACATATAAAGTGGAACAACCATAATATAAACCACAAACAAGCTACAGCAACACTAGAAACAAGGAGACAAAAGGGGCATTAGTGAGTATAGAGAAGACCAATCAGGTTAGTGAAGGGGATGAAAGAAAAGGAGTAGGCAGACACAAAGGGAAGTTAGTGTAAGGCCAGTAAAAGACCTCAAGCCAAGAGGGATTAAGATAATGAGGCAGGCAACATCAAACAGGATCTGGAACAAAACAGTGATAGAGGGATGAATAACAAGAGAATTAGTGAGAGGTGGGTCAAACAGGTTACAAAGAAAGGCATAATAAACTGGTGCATAAGAGTGGGGGGAAAAAAGGAAAAGAATAGGGAACAACTGATAATGTGCAAAAGACATATAAGTATATATGATAAAGCATTAAACAAACTAAGAGAAGAAGGTAAGTGTAAGTCCTTCAATGAAACGCTCCCCTGGGCTATATGTTTGAAGGCAGGCAACAACTCGTCCAAACTACCCTTTTCAGTCAAATTGTAAATTGAAATGGACTGTCCTATAAGTATTTATTCTGTGATTTTTCTTTTCCTTCTAGACTCCTGAGGTGAAGTGGGTTGATGGAGGGAAACCTTTGCTCAAAGTCGATCTCAAACCAGTCACAACAATATACTCAACGGTAAGTGTTCAAGAACAGTTTTGTTAACAGCAATCACTCTACAGGTTGATTTTTACCAAGGACTGTGTAGAAAGTAATTGAGAGCTTTTCTCTTGTGACCCAAATGCTAATCAATTTTAGTAAGCAAAGTTGTCCCCTGTTGTTTAAGAAGTGGCTTAACTTTACATCATATTTTGCAAGTTAAACTAATTAAGAATACCACCTTCATTTTACGTGTTGTTTGATTATGAAAACATGACATAAATAATGATAACGGTATCAACGTTTATATTGTGCTTGCATCTAAGAAATTATAACTGGACATGAAAAGTAAACCTCCCAAATTTCCCCATCTTTGCTAAACAAATGAGGAACATATTTGTACATGTATTGAGCACATGGAATTCCTGGCTCAGACTTGTAATATATATGGGGACCATTTTTTGTTGTTGAAAGTACATGTATAATATGATTGTTTTAAAACTGTTTGTTTTGTTCAGGATCCACATTTACACAACTTCTTCCAGCAGTGCGAGGGTTGGGATGGATCACAAAGGAGCTGCTTAGAGATCATTACCTGTGTAAAGGTATGCAAAGATGATTTGACATTGTGTTGCCCTCACTGATTAGGAAGTTTGCGTCTTATTTCTTCTGTAGCGTTATATCCTACATGATGTTGATTATTTTGATGATGGTGGTGTTGGTGGTGATGGTGATGATGGTTGTGATGATGATGATGTTGATGATGGTGGTGATGGTGATGATGAAGGTGATGATGATGTTGATGGTGATGATGATGTTGATGATGATGATGACGATGCTGATGATGATGATGGTGTTGATGGTGATGACACTGACGATGATGATGATGATGATGATTGTGATGATGGTGATGATGAAGGTGATGATGATATTGATGGTGATGATGTTGATGATGGTTGGGAATGATGATAATGTTGATGATGGTGTTGACGGTGATGGTGATGATGAAGGTGATGATGATGTTGATGGTGATGATGATGTTGATGATGGTTGTGATGGTGTTGATGATGATGATGATGACAATGACGATGATGATGATGATGATGATGACGATGATGATGGTGGTGAAATTTTTACTATAATCTTCAACTTTCCTGGATGATATTGTTGATGACACCTTGCTAAATACTATTGAAAGGTTAAAGAATTTTCTTTTGCCCTTTTTGACAGGCTATGCATGCTGTTGACCCAAAGACATTTATCAACTTCCTTCCAGTAATCATGAACAAACTCTTCGGTCTCCTACCAGTCAGCTTAGTTGATGAAGTCCAGCTCAATATAGTCAGGTAAACCAAGATTCAAAATTTCATATTGACTGCACAGTACAAATACCATAACTTACTTCTATAACTTACATTTCTATGTTCCAGCCACGTTAAAAAACCTACTCCTCTTTTCGTAAAGAGTTGGGAAGTTATCCCGGGGAAGTAGTTAACGTATTAATTTATTACTGATAATTACTAATTTATAATCCTGTTCCTTTGTAAAGTTGCATTAGGGTAATTTGTACTGTATTATAGTAATCTTTCCAGATTAACTGTCCGACACTTATATGACACGCATGTGTTGATAGTGTCGTTAATTTTTTATCAATCAATCAATCTATGTTCCAGCCCTGGTAAAAAAATGTAGGAATAAGTTAGAGCAGAATTATCCAATAAAATGACTAAATACAAATTATGTGCCAAATGATTCTGGTCGAAAAATTCATATTTGCTGAGAAATAAGCTAAATAAGCACGACATTCCTGTCTGATGAGGGGCCTCTTTATATTCAGTGATTGTACATGTTCCCACATATTCTTATCTGTGTTTGTGATCTCAAATGTCCTATTTTTCGTTATAGATTTAATAATTTTACAAAGTTTTGTTTGTTAAAATTATGATATTACAAATGACCTTGATTTTAAATTCTTTTCATGAAATTATTGCTTACTGCAACTATGTGTATTTGTGTTCAGCTAAATTTAAACCGCTTATTGTAGTAGGTACTAGTTTGTATATTATATATGAGTATGCAATAAAAATATTGCATTGTGGGTTATGAAACATGGACGCTGAGCTTATAGTATTGAATGTGGCTGTGGCACTGTTGCTTTAAAAGAATCATCCATTTTCTTTCCCAGACTGATCATCTTCATCGTAGCCCAAGTTCAAGATGTAAAGAGAGAGGACGTCCTTCGCTCTTACGTGAAGGTAAGAATTTTACTCAAAGAAATTAATTATTGTTTCGACTAACATGTGTGAATATTGTTTCGGGGCCTACCACAATATTTTTGAGTGAGCTGAATTAGTGCTCTTTGGCAAAACACTAAAATAAATTTATCCTCTTAGATGGATAATGGTAAGAGGAATTTGTCAAATACTGTGATCACTGACACTTTCCTCATCGACCCTCTCTATGCACCTGCCCCCAATGATCTGAATGAATTTAATTTTGTAAAGCTATAAGACTATATTTGCCATTCTCCACCCAGATATTAGATAGATGATGGTATAAGACATACTTAATATTGTGTAATGACATGTGCCTCACCGATCTTTTCTGCACCCACCCCAATGATCTCATTAATGTACTTTGGCAAAACATTGAAATGCATTTACCGCTCTCCACCCAGGTTTTAGATTGTGACGGTAAAAGGAATATGTCAAATACAATGATCACCAACGTTGGCCTTCTTGACTATCTCCACGTCCGTCTCCACTTTCATAATAATTTATTTTTTGCCTGTCTTTGCAGTACGTGTATGAGACGGCAAAAGAGAATGAGATGAGTCGGACAGTCCATGAGGAGCTGGTTAAGAACCTGGCTGCATCGTTACGTCCAAGCACTGACCACATGGTCATCAAGATGCTCATGAAGGTGGGCAATCACTGTCTTTAATATTTTTATGATGATGATGTGAGGGTGGTGGTGATGATGATGATGGTGGTGATGATGATGATGATGATGATGATGGTGGTGATGATGATGGTGGTGGTGATGATGATGATGATGGTGGTGGTGGTGGTGGTGATGATGATGATGATGATGATGGTGGTGGTGATGATGATGATGGTGGTGGTGATGATGATGATGATGATGGTGGTGGTGGTGGTGATGATGATGATGATGATGGTGATGATGATGATGATGATGATGATGGTGATGATGATGACGATGATGAAGATGATGGTGATGATGATGGTGATGATGATGATGATGAAGATGATGATGATGATGGTGATGGTGATGATGATGATGATGATGATGGTGGTGGTGGTGGTGGTGATGATGACGATGATGATGATGGTGATGGTGATGAAGATGGTGATGATGATGATGATGATGATGATGATGATGGCACGACGATAATGATGGTGATTATGATGTCGATGACTATGATAGTGATACTGATGATGATTATGAATGATGTAAATAATGGTGTTGAAAGTATTGGTGGTGATATTGGTAAAGATTGTGATGATGATTGTGGTATTATGCTGGTGGTAGTGATTGTCGGGAAAGTGTTGTAGTTGGGTCATAGTTGATGATCATGATTATCATAATGATCATTATTGTAGTGATTGTGATGAAAATGATGATGATGAAAATAATGATGATGGTGATGATAATGCTGATAAAGATGGAAGTATGGATTGTGATGATGATGATGCTAATGATGCCCAAGAACTGTCCAAGTGTATGAAAATGAGTATGGAAGCCTCATAAATCTTATTTTAATCAATTTCCTTTCTGTTACTTCCTCTAGCATCTTTGGTTCTTCTTTGCGATTCTCATCAAGAGCATGGCTCAACATCTTATCCTGTCCAACAAACTCCAAGCTCCCAGACATCAACGGTTCTCCACCAACTTTGAGACTGGTATCCGCAACCTTGTCCAGGTGAGGCATGCTATAAACTAGGCCTATTTATTAAAAGCGATTGAAATTGATGCAATAAAAATATGAACTTAGTAACAAGGTTTTGTTTTTACCTGTTAGCAATAAATGTAACAAATAAACTTCAGCACTTTTAATCCAGTCTGCAAACACTTAATGTTGCTATGTATGGCAAACCTTTAGAATTGTATGTTTTATTTGCATGGCCCTACGGAAGAAGAGTCTAGTGGCTAAGGTAGAGTCTGTGCTTGAATATATAGATGAATTTGAATGAAATGAAAGCATTTGGCAAACTTTCACCTTTGTTAAATGATATGTCTTTCTGTTATATTTTTGTTTTTATACATTTATTTTATTAGGTTCTGATGCCACACATTCGTCAGAAGCATAAAGAATACCCACAGGAAGCCAAGGACGCCAATTACAACCTGGCATTCTTCATCAAGGTATAGTCTGGTTCCTTGCTCTCCTCTGTGGTAGCGAACTTGCCTATGGTGTTCTGGGGACCCTTTCATCAACATGTTCTGTCGGACATGTCAGATCTTAAAGCTTTCCTTGATTTTGATTGGTTTAGAATAAAACAGACTTGTAAGATGACACATATTTGTCTGACGTGTTGTCAGATCCAAATAACTTTCCTTGACTTTGACTGACTGAGAAACACAGCTCCTATGGTAGCTGTTGGAAAAACCAGTGTTTTCATGAAATGCTCCCCAGATATGCTCAAAGCTCATAACTGGCAGTTATACTTAAGCCGGGGTAATATTATGCAACACTTTAACATTTGCATAAAGCACTTAATAAATGTTGGGTATTATTATGATAATAAGTATAAAAGTTTTAACTGAAAATGTCCGCAAATTGGTTTATTTGATTGTAGGGCATGCTTAGTTGGATCAGTAAATGTTTGCTCCGAGGTTTTTTATCATCTTGTTTCTTGTTTTTTTTTTTAAATATTAGAACTGCTTCACTTACATGGACAGAGGTTTTGTGTTCAGGCTGATCAATAATTATCTTCAGTTCTTTGATCCTGAGGATCCAAAGGTTTGTACCATCCCATGTATCACAAACAGGGTTTCCTGGTTGATGTTTCATAAAGCTGTTCATAAGTTATGAATGACTTTATGCATGACTGGTGACCCTTTCTTGTGCTAAATTGTTTGTTGTAATGTATCTGACTTAGCACTTAAGAATATGTTCCAGTCTTTCATGAAGTCATGAAATTATGAACAGCTATATGAGATGCCCTGTTCAAACCCCTTGTTTAAAGTCTTAACAGTGCCTTGTATCTTTGCAACAGAGATGGTAGTTTTGTGCCTGCTCTCCTCATCTTCTTTAGTATTTCGTGTTAACCACTTGACTGCGTAGCACGTAATATTACGTGCTGGGCGAGCGTACGATCTGTGCGAGGCACGTAATATTACGTGCTTGACCTATCTTCTGTTTGAGGCGTCAGCACCGCGCTGTTAAAGCCCCTACAATGAAAACAGCGTGTGTATATCAAATTTCTGACTATGGACACCAGATGGCGCCATTCCAAAAAAGTTATCGAAACTTTTGCAGTGATTTATAAATGTTTGTATTCACTCTGCCATAGTGAAAGTGTACGACGCTCAGTTCAAAATGGCGACTCGCAGTGGAGAAGTGAATCAGAAGGATTTTGAAGAAACTTTTGACAATAGGAGTGATAAATTTACTGAAAGATCTGGGTCAGAAGGGGAGGATGATTTTATTAATGGATGTTGGAAATACATGTAGTGATGAGGAAAGTGATGTGATTATTTAGAATTTTTCCCCCCAAGTTGCTGTCGGTTGTAGTCCCAAATAGATCTAACTTGTTAGTCCCATTCAGTAGCACCAGGGGGGTCAGTGCGCATTACAGCCTATAGCAGTCAAGTGGTTAACAAACTCATACTGGGCACTGCCTGGAATAAAATGGGAAATATCTGTAGATAATGTAGAAGTGTTGTGGTACAGTGGATTAGCCTCCAGACTTTGAACCACAAGGTCTGGGGTTCGAATCCAACCATGGCACTTGCGTCCTTTGGCAAGGTGTTTGTCTGTATTTGCTACTCTCCACCCAGTTGAAGTAAATTGGTACCCGGTAGAAATGAATTCCTTGAATGAAATAGTGTTAAGGCTTTTTACTTTCAAAGCCATTGACTCTATGGAATGATATCATCTGGATTGTGTTAAACTATGACAAATCTCTCAAGATTGCACAGAATTTCTTTTTAGTCAAAGTGAATAACAAAGTTGGCCACTCTTTTAGATTAAATATAGGCATTGAATATTAAAGATTCTGAATATTCCTATTCAAAGAAGACTTGTTGGTATATTGATGTCAAAGTTTTTAGATGATGTGAAGGATAAATACCCAAATTACATGTATGAATTGACTGGAATTTGTTTTCTAGCCTCTGTTTGAGATGAAGTTTGAGTTACTGAGAGTCATCTGCAGCCATGAGCATTATATCGCCCTGAACTTGCCACTCACAAAGAAAGGTCAACAAGCGAAGCAGTTCAAAGGTAAGTTCCTTCTCCATCCTTTCACTCTTCCCTTCTTTCTTCTTTCCTTCTCTTTTACTTCATCCTTTTCATTTTCCCTCCCTTCCCTTCGCTTTATACTTACATATCTAATTTCACCTCTCACCATTCTCATCCTCTTTCTTTCCACTTCTTTCGATGCCTTCTCCTTTTCATCTTCCATTTCTTAAAGCACCAAACTCTTTTCTACATTCTCTCTTTCCTTCTCCATCATTTACTTCTGTTTTCATCCTAGTGCACTTCCACTTGTCACCCTTCTTCCTCCTCCTTTTCCTTCTCTTCTTACCCCCCCCTCTTTACTTTATCTCCCTGCATTCTTCTCAATTTCCTCTTCTTTTTTTCCTGTCTTTCCCCTTTCTTCCTTTCCCTTTTCCTTCTCTTACTCCTCTTTTTACTCTATCTTTCTGCATTCTCCTCAGTTTTCTCTGCCTCCTCTCTCTTCCACATTTTCTAACCTTATTTGTTGTCTCTATCTATTCACTTTCTTTGATATGTCTATCTCTCCAAGCACATACCCATCTTATAAACGGATGAACCCAATATTCTGTAACTTTATTCTTCGTACTTATTCTTAATAAATATTATACTTTTATAAATCATATGATTTCATAAATTCATATTAATACTGTAGCATGAGAAATTTATTTTCTGTCTCCTTATATTTTTCTCGCTTGTGACGAAATATGTATTGATACAAAAGATGTAAACAAAACTATATGTTGGCCTATAGTCTCCAAGATTAATGCTATTGATATGAAGAAAAGAGTCAGTTCAAAGTCATCATCTTGAAGTCTCAAAAAGTGAAGTTTATTTATAGGCAAATTGGCCTACTTAAAAAAAATGTACTGTACATTTAGATAAACTGAAATAAAACGTGATATTCAAATAACGTTAACTTTAAATCTAGCAGGCACCACAGAAAATGAAACCAAGTTTGATGAATAAAAACGACTGACTCGTTGATCTCGTGTTCAAATTATTAAGATTGAAATGTTTGCAATACATTATCTGTCACTGATTATTATGACATTTACATTTTCCTGAACAATCATTTAACTGTATTCACATTTTTGTTGACAGGTAGTTTTGGATTCTACTTAAAAATCATAACTAGAAACATTGGATTTGCACTGAAAACATGTACATTTATACACATCTTTCCCTAACACAATCTGCACTTACATTTAGATATACATTAAACCATGGTTTGAACCACTAGCCTACATGTACATACATGTATACGTATAAATAAAGGCCTTCATATACACTGTACATATATATATGTGAACCGAAATAATTATCTGTCTGTAACACAGATCTCTTTAACAAACATAATTACATGTACCATTACACTAATGTTTTAATCAGACTGTATTACTAATCCACACATTGCACTTCTCTTTATGTGTTTGTTCGTTCTGTCTATCCACTCTTCTCCACCCGATAACCCTCCATCTGACCTTCTATCTATCACCCATCTAACCAACCTAAACCAACAGTGGCTGGCTCAGCTGTACAGAGTGGTATGTACGATCTCCTCTCTTTTCTCTTTTCGTTTGTTTCTCGTCGTTTGAGTCCAACATCCTAAATCCTTCTTAAATTCATTATTTTCTGTTGTTAAACATTGATTTAAATCCCTTCCAATCTACATATACTGTTCATGTATTTGTCGGTATAAAGCATAAGTAAGTTTTGTCAAGGCTGTATCTTTCTCCCCATACTAATTTCTTTTTCTTTTAATTTGTCACACTGATTTGAAGCTCATGTCTTTCGTCCAGCTTTCACTTTTCAATAATTTAGTTGATGTCTATTGAGAGCTGAAACAACCTCGAATCATTGTTGATTCAGTTGTTTACTGCTGTTTTTGTCCTCGACACCCAACCTTGTCAATTACCATGTGTATGTGTGTGTTCTGTATGTTCATGCAGTGTGTTTCTATCAAATTCCTTTGTAATTCTTACATTAGTACCGGTGTGATTGCTTCTTCGTGCATATGCTAAATTTTTCTCTGTATAAAATTTGATTCATGATCGTTCCGTTCCAATTTTCATTAAAAGCGTATGGTTTTGGAATGTATTGTGTGGCTGTCGTTGCCGTGGGGATGAAACAGATGAAATACAAATTTGTATCTATGTTTTAAAACGAGAGCAAAAAAGGCAATTGTTTTATTTAAATGTTATTCAAACATGCCTATTTGCATCAAATTCATTGATTGAATTAATTATTCATTGTGTATATCAATGGGATCGTAGAAAACTGACCATGATTTATCCATTACGCTGTAATTGAAATAATATGTCAATATCACGATTCATATTTTTAGCTTTGGGGTTAAAGTTTACAAAAGAAACAGTTGCTCATAATTAGGCAGCATCAAAGTTATATCATTTATGAGAAATATCCACCTTCTAAAAAAATATAAATCAAATCTGAAGGGAAAATCCAATGAGCTTCATATTTTTCTTGTCTACATGTACGTCTTTGTAATATCTTCTTCAAAGTCTCAACTTTCTTCATGCATAATTTTCTTTGCTCTGTTTTATATGTACACTTATTTTTTTACTGTTCAATCTCTACATGGATCTGTACATTACCTGAACATTAGACACCTTCTACATTTGAAAATAGCATCTCTCTCAATAATTTCATATCCATGACATTGGCAAATAAATCTTCGGAATGCAGTGATACTAAATAGACATGGAAAGATGCGGTCCATATGCAGTTACTAGTTTGCATCATCATCTTGTAAATGCCTGTGTCAATCCGTTCTCTCATTTAGATGTTCATTCTCTATGTCCTGTTAAGGAGTGCCTGTTTGATACTTGAATAATTTCCCCCAACTCAAATTGAAATCACACTTTTTTAAACGTAATTGTAAAATCTTCCCTCAAAGCAATCATTATGATATAGTATTTGAGTAGTTTTAAATAATTTCATTGTAAAACATTTATATGGGAATGATAGTTATAAGTGTAGGTTTTGCTCAGAAAATTGCATTATACAGTCAAGTTGTCAACAGGTCTGTTTTATGTTCAAAAAGTATTTTCATTATTCACCATTTATTTTTTGATTTATCTATTTATCTTCTGTATATTTATTATTGATTGATTGATTGATTTATTTATTCATATATTTGTATTAAACACTCTTATTTATTTTCAATATTAATGAATTTATCTGATTGCTTCAATCTACACAGCTTATGATAGGTGCTATTAAAATTATGTTATACAACATTTGGCACGTTAAATTCCCATAAATCACTTTCAATGGACACTTCAATGATATGGTATAGAACAAGCATATCAAATTAGGCCTACGTTTTCCCCCAGATCAGAAACCGGAATCAAGTTTATCACTTTAATGCAATCTATCATTCCTCACAGCTCCTAAATATCAATCTGACTCCTAAGCATCGGGCCCATTCTTTAAGACTATTTGTAACCTATGCACAACTGGTGACCATTTCTTGTGGTAAATTATGTGCCTTAAAATTTCATTGCTGTTGGTAATAACTCACAAGAAATGATCACCAAATGATCACCAGTGTGTAAAGTTGTCTGTAGGTTACAAACGGCTTTATGACTCTCCGAGCTGATAAATCTTATCCTTTCATGATTGTTCAAAGAAATGTCCTTTATTTGATTTTGTTGTTCTTTTTTTATGCATGATTTTATTTTTATGTCTTGTTTCTTTTCTTCCCTGCCCTTCCTTCTTGGCATCTTTCATTCTTTCCTTCCCTCCTTCCTCTCCTCCTCGCAGTAGGAGGAAGAGCAAAAGCTAATCAGAAACCGACTCCGAAACCCAGAGGTAATCTTCACTTTTCAGTAAAGAGAGAATTATGTGTTGGCACCTGACTATATCAATAAAAAGAATAACTTAGTTGTCCTGCCTGAAAAAAAAAAAAAATTACACGCTGCAACAAGACTTAACAACATTAACAAATTTATTAAAACATGCCAAAATTCAGTATAGTTACACACAAGAGGGAAAAATTTATTAAAACATGCCAAAATTCAGTATTGTTACACACAAGAGGGAAAAATGAAAAATTTCAATCTAAAGGCCACCGCACACCTTACGACCCGACTGGTCTCCGACTGAGTGAGGGGAGATGTGACATCACAGCTCTTGTCAGCTTGAGATTCACAGACCGGTCAGAGACAAGTCGCAAGGAAAATCGTAAGGATTTGACATGCCGAATCCTTATGGCTGGATCGCAAGCTCAATCCAACTTCCAACCAATCAGACAGCAGAGTTGCACGACGCGTATATGATAAACAACGCGCATACGCAGTAGTAAGCGCATTTTCTCAGTTGCTATGGATCGCAAGGTGTGCGTTGTCGAGGCTTATGACTGCCTTGCGATTCATCTCTACTCAGTCAGTCGCAAGCTAGTCATAGACCAGTCGAGTCGTAAGGTGTGCGGTGGCCTTAAGACATTCAGAGCCAACCCCCACCCCAGTAAAAAAATACTAAAAGACTTCAAACAGCTTTTTTGGCAACAAATATTTCAATAAGACTTAAAAATGAATGTTATTGATATTGTATAAATAAAAGAAAATTTTATTTTTCAAAATGCATATAGATTTGAAGGAAAATATATTTGCCCAAATTGGCCCCCCCCCCAAGGCTCTTCTGAAATGGTTATAATTTATACACAGCACTATAGACTTTGATTCCACTTTCAAGAGAATTAAAGAAATCTGTGATTCTTCATTGCAAAAAGTAATATAATTTCATTTAAAAGCAAATATGTCTAAGATAATATTGGTAGTAAGACTTAAAAAAAATCAAATGCTTTAACTTTGCTGTAGCAAATTTGCTTTCTGATGTAAAAAACAGTTATTTTCAACTTTAGCTGCTCTGTAATATTAACAGTTTTATTGTCTCGCCCAACGGAGGAGAAGGCGACACTAAGGGATAAAAAATGTCGTCCGTCCATCTCAAGCATTATGACAGATAACTTTGCACCCTGTAAGTCTCTTTTCAACCAAACTTGGGGTCGTAGATGCACTTGGGGGACCTGCATGTTGTGGTGCAGTCAGTGGTCACATGGTAAGGTCAAAGGTCTTTTCAGGGCGAACTTTCCAATTTACCTGTAAGACTCTTATGACAGATAATTTTGCAGATGTTACTGCAATGGCAACCAAACATGGGTGATAGGTGCCCTGGGGGTACATTCGTTGTGCTTTCGGAGGTCAAGTGGATCAAAGGTCATTTGAAGTCAGACATTAAGTTTACCTGCAAGTCTTTAAATTGTTGGAGAACAGGGCAATAAGGTCAAGCATTGGGTTCTGGTCGGGCTAGTTTAATCTATGACTAGGTTTAGGCTTGGCTTATTAGAGCACCTTGTAAGTTATGGGCCATCAAGGCTTGTATTTGTGATAGCCTTTAAATAGCTGGAGAATAGTGAAGTAAGGTCAAGCATTAGTTTTTGCTAGGGATAATTTATTTTCAGATTAGGGTCTGCTTGCCTTATTAGAGCACCTTGTGAGTTATGAGCCAGCTAGGCTTGTGTTTTTGACAAGTCTTTAAATTGCTGGAAAATAGGGCAATAAGGTCAAGCATTGATTTCTGGTAGGGCTAGTTTGATCTATTAGGATTAGGCATTAATTTTTGCTAGGGCTAGTTTAATCTATGATTAGGTTTCGGCTTGGCTTATTAGAGCACCTTGTGAGTTATGAGCCAGCCAGGCTTTGTCTTTTTGATGAGTCTTTAAATTGCTGGAGAACAGAGCAATAAGGTCAAGCTTTGGTTTCTTGTAGGGCTAGTTTAACCTATTATTAGGATACGACTTGCCTTATTAGAGCACTTTGTGAGTTATGGGCCAGCAAGGCTTGCCTTTTTGATAGTCTTTAAATTGCTGGAGAACAGGGCAGTAAGGTCAAGCATTGGTTTCTGGTAGGGCTAGTTTGATCTATGATTAGGATTAGGCTTGCCTTATTAGAGCACCTTGTGACTTATGAGCCAGCTAGGCTCGTCTTTTTGACAAGTCTTTAAATTGCTGGAGAACAGGGCAATAAGGCCAAGCATTGGTTACTGTAGAGAGCTAGTTTTTTTTCTTCTGTGATTAGGGTTCTGCTTGCCTTATTAGAGCACCTTGTGAGTTATGAGCCAGCCAGGCTAGTCTTTTTGACAAGTCTTTAAATTGCTGGAGAACAGGGCAATAAGGTCAAGCATGGGTATCTGGTAGGGCTAGTTTAATCTATGTTTAGGGTTGGGCTTGCCTTATTAGAGCACCTTGTGAGTAATGAGCCAGCCAGGCTTGTGTTTTTGACAAGTCTTTAAATTGCTGGAGAACAGGGCAATAAGGTCAAGCATTGATTTCTAGCAGGGCTAGTTTAATTTATTATTAGGGTTGGGCTTGCCTTATTAGAGCACATTGTGAGTTATGAGCCAGCCAGGCTAGTCTTTTTGACAAGTCTTTAAATTGCTGGAGAACAGGGCAATAAGGTCAAGCATGGGTTTCTGGTAGGGCTAGTTTAATCTATGTTTGGGGTTAGGCTTGCCTTATTAGAGCACCTTGTGACTTATGAGCCATCTAGGCTCGTCTTTTTGACAAGTCTTTAAATTGCTGGAGAACAGGGCAATAAGGCCAAGCATTGGTTACTGTAGAGAGCTAGTTTTTTTTCTGTGATTAGGGTTCTGCTTGCCTTATTAGAGCACCTTGTGAGTTATAAGCCAGCTAGGCTTGTGTTTTTGACAAGTCTTTAAATTGCTGGAGAACAGGGCAATAAGGTCAAGCATTGGTTTCTGGTAGGGCTATCTATAATTAGGATAAGGCTTGCCTTATTAGAGCATCTTGTGAGTTATGAGCCAGCCAGGCTTGTCTTTTTTATAAGTCTTTACATTGCTGGAGAACGGCAATAAGGTCAAGCATTGGTTTCTTGCAGGGTTAGTTTAATCTACTATTAGGATACGACTTGCCTTATTAGAGCACTTTGTGAGTTATGAGCCAGCCAGGCTTGTCTTTTTGATAAGTCTTTGAATTGCTGGAGAACAGGGCAATAAGGTCAAGTATTGGTTTCTTGCTGGGTTAGTTTAATCTACTATTGGGATACGGCTTGCCTTTAATATTAGAGCACTTTGTGAGTTATGAGCCAGCCAGGCTTGTCTTTTTTGACAAGTCTTTAAATTGCTGGAGAACAGTGCAATAAGGTCAAGCATGGGTTTCTGGTAAGTCTAGTTTAATCTATGTTGAGGGTTAGGCTTGCCTTATTAGAGCACCTTGTGAGTTATGAGCCAGCTAGGCTTATTTTTTTTTTATAAGTCTTTAAATTGCTGGAGAACAGGGCAATAAGGTCAAGCCTTGGTTTCTGTTAGGGCTAGTTTAATCTATGATTAGGTTCAGACTTGCCTTATTTAGCACCTGGTGAATTGTGAGCCAGCTAGACTTGTGTTTTTGACAAGTCTTTAAATTGCTGGAGAACAGGGCAATAAGGTCAAGCATTGGTTTCTTGCAGGGTTAGTTTAATCTACTATTAGGATACGACTTGCCTTATTAGAGCACTTTGTGAGTTATGAGCCAGCCAGGCTTGTCTTTTTTTACAAGTCTTTAAATTGCTGGAGAACAGGGCAATAAGGTCAAGCATTGGTTTCTAGCAGGGCTAGTTTAATTTATTATTAGGGTTGGGCTTGCCTTATTAGAGCACCTTGTGATTTATGAGCCAACCAGGCTTGTCTTTTGTATAAGTCTTTAAATTGCTGGAGAACAGGGCAATAAGGTCAAGCATGGGTTTCTGGTAGGGCTAGTTTAATCTATGTTTAGGGTTGGGCTTGCCTTATTAGAGCACCTTGTGAGTTATGAGCCAGCCAGGCTAGTCTTTTTGACACATCTTTAAATTGCTGGAGAACAGGGCAATAAGGTCAAGCATGGGTTTCTGGCAGGGCTAGTTTAATCTATGTTTAGGGTAAGGCTTGCGTTATTAGAGCACCTTGTGAATTGTGAGCCAGCTAGGCTTGTGTTTTTGACAAGTCTTTAAATTGCTGGAGAACAGGGCAATAAGGTCAAGCATTGGTTTCTTGCAGGGTTAGTTTAATCTACTATTAGGATACGACTTGCCTTATTAGAGCACTTTGTGAGTTATGAGCCAGCCAGGCTTGTCTTTTTTTACAAGTCTTTAAATTGCTGGAGAACAGGGCAATAAGGTCAAGCATTGGTTTCTGGTAGGGCTATCTATAATTAGGATAAGGCTTGCCTTATTAGAGCATCTTGTGAGTTATGAGCCAGCCAGGCTTGTCTTTTTGATAAGTCTTTACATTGCTGGAGAACAGGGCAATAAGGTCAAGCATTGGTTTCTTGCTGGGTTAGTTTAATCTACTATTGGGATACGGCTTGCCTTATTAGAGCACTTTGTGAGTTATGAGCCAGCCAGGCTTGTCTTTTTTGACAAGTCTTTAAATTGCTGGAGAACAGTGCAATAAGGTCAAGCATGGGTTTCTGGTAAGTCTAGTTTAATCTATATTGAGGGTTAGGCTTGCCTTATTAGAGCACCTTGTGAGTTATGAGCCAGCTAGGCTTATTCTTTTTTATAAGTCTTTAAATTGCTGGAGAACAGGGCAATAAGGTCAAGCCTTGGTTTCGGTTAGGGCTAGTTTAATCTATGATTAGGTTCAGACTTGCCTTATTTAGCACCTGGTGAATTGTGAGCCAGCTAGACTTGTGTTTTTGACAAGTCTTTAAATTGCTGGAGAACAGGGCAATAAGGTCAAGCATTGGTTTCTTGCAGGGTTAGTTTAATCTACTATTAGGATACGACTTGCCTTATTAGAGCACTTTGTGAGTTATGAGCCAGCCAGGCTTGTCTTTTGTATAAGTCTTTAAATTGCTGGAGAACAGGGCAATAAGGTCAAGCATTGGTTTCTTGCAGGGTTAGTTTAATCTACTATTAGGATACGACTTGCCTTATTAGAGCACTTTGTGAGTTATGAGCCAGCCAGGCTTGTCTTTTTTTACAAGTCTTTAAATTGCTGGAGAACAGGGCAATAAGGTCAAGCATTGGTTTCTAGCAGGGCTAGTTTAATTTATTATTAGGGTTGGGCTTGCCTTATTAGAGCACCTTGTGATTTATGAGCCAACCAGGCTTGTCTTTTGTATAAGTCTTTAAATTGCTGGAGAACAGGGCAATAAGGTCAAGCATGGGTTTCTGGTAGGGCTAGTTTAATCTATGTTTAGGGTTGGGCTTGCCTTATTAGAGCACCTTGTGAGTAATGAGCCAGCCAGGCTTGTGTTTTGACAAGTCTTTAAATTGCTGGAGAACAGGACAATAAGGTCAAGCATTGATTTCTAGCAGGGCTAGTTTAATTTATTATTAGGGTTGGGCTTGCCTTATTAGAGCACCTTGTGAGTTATGAGCCAGCCAGGCTAGTCTTTTTGACACATCTTTAAATTGCTGGAGAACAGGGCAATAAGGTCAAGCATGGGTTTCTGGTAGGGCTAGTTTAATCTATGTTTAGGGTAAGGCTTGCGTTATTAGAGCACCTTGTGAATTGTGAGCCAGCTAGGCTTGTGTTTTTGACAAGTCTTTAAATTGCTGGAGAACAGGGCAATAAGGTCAAGCATTGGTTTCTTGCAGGGTTAGTTTAATCTACTATTAGGATACGACTTGCCTTATTAGAGCACTTTGTGAGTTATGAGCCAGCCAGGCTTGTCTTTTTTTACAAGTCTTTAAATTGCCGGAGAACAGGGCAATAAGGTCAAGCATTGGTTTCTAGCAGGGCTAGTTTAATTTATTATTAGGGTTGGGCTTGCCTTATTAGAGCACCTTGTGATTTATGAGCCAACCAGGCTTGTCTTTTGTATAAGTCTTTAAATTGCTGGAGAACAGGGCAATAAGGTCAAGCATGGGTTTCTGGTAGGGCTAGTTTAATCTATGTTTAGGGTTGGGCTTGCCTTATTAGAGCACCTTGTGAGTAATGAGCCAGCCAGGCTTGTGTTTTTGACAAGTCTTTAAATTGCTGGAGAACAGGACAATAAGGTCAAGCATTGATTTCTAGCAGGGCTAGTTTCATTTATTATTAGGGTTGGGCTTGCCTTATTAGAGCACCTTGTGAATTATGAGCCAGCCAGGCTAGTCTTTTTGACACATCTTTAAATTGCTGGAGAACAGGGCAATAAGGTCAAGCATGGGTTTCTGGTAGGGCTAGTTTAATCTATGTTTAGGGTTGGGCTTGCCTTATTAGAGCATCTTGTGAGTTATGAGCCAGCTAGGCTTATATCTTTTTATAAGTCTTTAAATTGCTGGAAAATTAGATAATAAGGTCAAGCATTGGTTTCTTGTAGGGCTAGTTTAGGGTTAGGTTTGCCTTATTAAAGCCCATTGTGAGTTATGAGCCAGCCAGGCATGTCTTTTTGATTGGTCGTTTAAATTGATGGAGAACAGGGTAGTTAGGTCAAGCATGAGTTTCTGGTAGGGCCAGTTTAATCAATATTATGTTAATCATGTTATGATGCCATCAGAGGTCACATGTCAAGGTTAAAGGTCATTTGAGGTCATATGTTAAAGTTTGCCTGCAGGACTCTCTTATGACATACATGTATGACTCTGCACATGTTACTGCAGTGCCAACCAAACATTGGTGGTACATGTTGATGTGCTTGTGCTACATTTATGCGATACTGTCATTAGCGGTCACATGGTAAGGTCAAGGGTTATTTGAGTAATTTAGGATTTATATAGCGCACATATCCACCTTGTTATGTTCTCAAGGCGCCCCTATATTACCTCGGCTAAGCTAGTCTACCGATTCCGGTGTTCACAGATTTTTGAGGAATTATTTCCTGCCGGTACCCATTCACCTCACCTGGGTTGAGTGCAGCACAAAGTGGGTAAATTTCTTGCTGAAGAAAAACGCCATGGCTGGGAATCGAACCCACGTCCCTCAGATTGAAAGACGGGAGTCCTAACCACTAGACCACAATGCCCCCACTATTTGTAGTCAGACATTAAGACTACCTGCAAGACTTTCTTGTTTTCAATCTTGGTTAGGGATGTACTGTACTTGGGGAAACCTTCATGTTACGTTGTTACGGGTGGGCGAGACAAAATCTGGGTATTGCCTTGTTATTGATACACACACCCATGTACTTGAAGCTGAATCACCATGGTTACAGTGATAAAGCTCAGAGGAGTGTTCCATAAAACATCTTATTCGTGATTTCCACTGACATATTTGCTCTGAGCCAATCAGAGGCAAGGATTTCAGTAGCTTGTAACATTCAGTCATTGGAAATCACCGACCATATGTGTTCCATGAAATGCTCCCTGATTAACCCTTCTGCGACTGTAAAAATGGAATACACATAGGATCACCATTGTTCACACATTATATCATGCACATGGTGTCATCTTCTTCCTATTGGTTAGGTATATGTACTCTCACAATAACAACAACACAAACAAACACCCTCACACACCGTAAGTGGATGGCACGCTCAGCTACACTTTACATATACAATACATGTCCAACTGCAAAAAGGAACATAGTTTTGAATATCATTGTAGTTGTGATTGAGTGCAGTGATACCCATTTCCAGCACTCCCATCCATCCCCTTTGCTGTTTCTTGTGACTAAAACCTTGCTTTAACCTTCGTGATTCCGCAATGCAGCTCTGAGGTTTGTCTTGTTTGTGTCACTCAGTTTTTGCAAACTTAATTCTTTATTTTCGTTTTATCTTCTTTTTAAAGGACAAGTCCACCCCAACAAAAGGTTGATTTGAAAAAAAGGAGAAAAATCCAACAAGCAAAACACTGAAAATTTCATCAAAATCGGATGTAAAATAAGAAAGTTATGACATTTTAAAGTTTCGCTTAATTTCACAAAACAATTATATGCACATCCTGGTCGGTATGCAAATTGGCAGACTGATGACGTCACCCACTCACTATTTCTTTTGTATTTTATTATATGAAATATGAAATATTTTAATTTTTTCCTCCTTGTCAAGTGAAACAAAGTTTTATTTCTCCCTAAACATGTGGAATTACCATTATTTTAACAGTCTATGGTTAAGTTAAGTTGGTACTTATTGTCGAATTTGTAAAAATTGAAATATTGTATTATTCAAACAATAAAAAACAAAAGAAATAGTGAGTGATGGACATCATCGACTCTCTCATTTGCATATCGCTGAGTTGTGCATTTAACTGTTTTGTGAAAAATATAAGCAAAACTTAAAAATGTCATAACTTTCTTATTTTACATCCGATTTCGATGAAATTTGCAGCGTTATGTTTGTTTGATTATTCTCTATCGATTCGAATCAACAATATTCTGGGGTGGACTTGACCTTTAAATTTATTTATTTATTGGCTTCCAAATGCTTTACTTTTGATAAATGAAAATGACTTGAATATAGAATAAAGTGTTTGCGTGGAATATTTTTGGATTAAATATATGGATGAATACTGTCAAAGGATACTTTTACATACATACAGTTTATGTTTATTTTTATCAAATCTCTTCTTCTAAAATGCTACCATAAGAAATTAAATTTCAATTTTGAATGAAAAAAATTACAGAGTGTTTAAATTGGCAATAATTAGTTGTTTTTTGTGTGTGTGAACAGAATCATGTGTTCAATTTCATTTTTTGTATAAAATTAATGCTTGCTCTCTTAGTATGCAAACTGTGGGTTTCACTTGTTCTTTTATATCAAACACGCTCAAGCTTATTTGCTCAGATATAATCAACAGGCATTTCATAAAAATGTCTCCAAACTTTCTCCCATTCTTCCTTTTCATGAAATCCCAGGATATATAATTTTAATGGACCGATTATTTCAGCTACCTCAAAAAAAAAAGTAATAATATGCAACACTTCAGGAAATATTGTCTCAATCTCAACTTGAATATACATCTAATAATTTGAAGCTATTTTTTTTATCTAAGCATTTCTTCCAAATATAAAAATCACCTACGCATGATAATAATTGCAACATAAAAATGTGACTGACTGTTAAGTCCTGTGTTTGGTCTACTTTGAAAATTTTGATTTTGGTACAAAACTTTTCAACTTGAAACGACAAAATTCAGTCCAACATTAACCAAAGGAAAATCTGATGGTTGTATCTGAATCAAAGCAGCTTGAGTGTGTACATGTAAATTCTGCTAAAGCTTGAAAAATGTCTTATCTGTTTGCATGTTGTGACATATGTAGTCGATGTTTTGGTAATTGCATGAGGATAAACTTACTTGTACCTGTTTACTTGTATTTCTCTGAGATTCAGAAATGTTATGTTGATGTGTTTACTACACTGGTACAGTGCTACATTACTGTATCTCTTATGTGTGTTTGGAGTTTTCTTTCCATCTTAAATTGAATTTCCATTTTTGGCATGATCAATTCCTGGACAGTACGCAATGCCCTGAAATGGATTAAAGTTGGTAGGTGGTGGGTTATGAGCATTCAAAAACCTGACTGTTTTCACGTCATCGCATTTACAGAACCTAACATCATATACTAATGTAATTCATTCATCAAAGAGCAAGGGCATCATAATGTACTAAAATCTAATTATAATGACTTAATCTTGAGCAAGTCGCAATGTGCAAATCATTTGTCATGCTTAATATTGCACTTTTAATATATTTTAGCAAGTTATTTCAGAAAGATTAATGTTTTTTTCCATTTGTTCATCTCGATTTTGTTAGTGTGATTATACCAGAAATATTATAATATGGGCTAAGAAAATACAAGAACATTTAAATTGACCATAGAATGTTGTCCCTATAATTATTTTTCGGAGTCTGAACTTGATAAGATAAATTTATCGACACTTTAGGAATGTTATTACATGTTAATGTTTACATGTATGTAAGTCCTTGTTTCTAGAATGTATAAATGTGTAGTTATTATGTAATTTTATTTTCACCTATTATAATGGTACCACATAGGTTAGATTGCAATGTACCGAGATACATACATGTTCAAGAACCTTTTAGAAGCCATATGTATAGACTGTGTTCATTTCATCTTTAGAAAATATATTTATTACCGTGCTTGCTAAAGACTGTATATTACCCCTTCTTGCAACCTTTTGCACTGTTACAGCGTATGGAGGCAACTTCAGGAAGTATGGTATGCTTAAACCAGTCTACCCCCACACGGGGCTTTCCATACCCTTTTTCCTCACTCTCTATTATCCCATATTTTGTGCAAGTATATATCCGCATATTCTTGTTTATATGTGTGAATATATTTTGTAGCGCAGTGTAGTAGTGGTGTAGTATTAGATGTGTATAGTAATGATTGTTCAAACTGACAATTATACATGAAAATAAGGAAGCTAACATTTCAATCGTAAAAAACAAAATCAATAATAATCGTGCAGTAGTAGATGTTGATATAAATAAGTTATTAAATTTGATAATTGAATAACATCGCATGAAGCTAAAAACCTGGATTGACAAAGAAATGAACAGCAATTGTTCAGCAATTTTGCAAAGCTTTTTTGGGGGAAAATACACAATGTGCATGCACATGCAGGTCTAAAATTAATTTTGTATGTTCTTACATGTACGTAGACACGTGAAATTTGAAATGGTACATTCGCTTCCATGCAAAAAAGTTCAAAAAAATTAAGCTTAATCATTCTTAAAGTGGAAGCATGAAAAGTGATTAGAAAGTGAAATGGTTATGTTGGGTTAATTGCATGGGTTGGCGAGGGCAAGGAAAATATATGCTGCGAAATTCAAGAAATAAATGATAATGAAGTCAAATGTGTGCAGAGTATTATATAAATTATAAACTTCCTCACAAGTATATCATAGAAATTATAAACTATCTCACAAGTCTTCATTTGGGTGTTTCGTAAAGCTGTTTGTAAGTCACAGTGACTTAATAAATGACAGGTGACAATTTCTAATAATAATAATGATAATACCAACAATATATAGCGCATATCACTGCCAAATGCGTCCCTATGCACTCGATTGGATATTACATGTATTACCCTTGATTTAGCCCCGCAGACTTTTACAGCGCGGTTGCATTTCAAGGAATAAATTCCTGCCAGGTATGAATTGACCTCACCTTGGTTGAGTGCAGCACAATGTGGATAAATTTCTTGCCGAAGAAAATTACACCATGGCTGGGATTTGAACCCACAACCTTCTGTTTCAAAGTCAGAAGACTAATCCACTGGGCCACAATGCTCCACAATGCTTTCTTATGCTGCACAAGGTACATGTACATGTAGCTGATTTTATAGCACCTAAAACACCTTCCATCCATGCTTCAAGTCATGCGTTTACAACCTTAGAAACAGCTTTGTGAAACACCCACCAGGATTTTGAATTATCTATATTCATAACACATCAACTTATGTATATTCAATATATCGTGTGATACAGTTCCAGTTATTATGAAATATCTCTCTATATCCATGTCACAATAATATTTATCTTTAATTTAATAATCCTTTATGGATACACATGATATTGGATTCAGTACCCATTTTATAATAAAGGGAACTAATTTTTATCACAATTGAATTACGTTTGGAGCACAAAGGTCTGAATGGACAAAGGTGGTTTTGAAACGGGTTTGAATTGATACATGTACCTTATTTATCAAATTGCACTTTTATTACAGCGTGCCATTATTCACGCTTTTTTTAAAAGAAAGGTTACCTTATTAATGAGACCACTATTTTTTAGTTGATTAGCCCATTTTTTATTGGTGAATCTAGCACTCTGTGACAAAAGTAAACATTCATTATTGCACTCTTTGTCAGTATATGCTGCGAATTAAGAGTAATTACATTTAATGCGTGCAATCTGCATAAAACATGATTTCAAACCAGTGATTCAAAACCACCTAAAGTTGTGAATTTGGGTCAAAGGATTTTTATTTTAACTCTGTCAAATAAGTTGAGAGTTGAGCCTCTTGATGCAGCAAACTCTTAATTAACATGAAAATTGTTCACACAATTAACTTTTTTTTATATCTAGTAGTGTATCGAGAAGGGGGGGGGGGGAGTATATTAGCCAGTTGCTCCTTTCAGGGGTTGGGCACAAACATATATTTTTAAAGAAGTAGAGCGAAAACCCAGATATATTTTTTGATTGTTTACATTTATGTAAAATATTTGTTGCATTGTTGTAATGTCTAAAGGTCTTGTTGATATCGTGCATCGATGTTTTATTGTTCTACGTTGTATTTGTGCTTTTTATGGGGGGGGCAACTTATTTCAAAATTTGCTTCAATAGGGGATGGGTTGTATGATCAAAGGCAGTATTGTTATTATGATCAATATTGTATTTCTCAAATTAATGTAGGCATGTTAAAAGTTTTTTTCTTTTTTTTGTAATAATATTCAATTGAACAAATAAGTTTGCAGATTAGTTACATTCTACCCAAGCTTTACAAGTATTGTACTTCTTATTTGCTTTATTTTAGTTTGTCAAAATTAGGAATTTCGCTATATAAATGAATGAATGAATCCAATTAATCTAAGGAAATGGGGGTGGTTGCCTTCTGCCTGAACTCATTGCCCCTCGCACTATTTAATAAAAAAGAAGTATTTTGTGTCCTTTTTGTTTTTTCCGATTTTTATTCTAATATTTGAAAGAGCTCTAAAAAGCGGCCTTGCAAATTGCATAGGCATGCATTAAAATTACCATTTTTTATAAAGATGTATTTCAATGACAAGTGGAGCAACATCTATCAGAGATAATTAATCCACTTTTTTTTCTTATTGTAGTAGTTAAAAAGTTGGGTTTTTTACATAGTGTATTTATCTTGCATACAATTTTCACCATAATGTTATGTTTCAACGTCATTTTGATATCATGAATGTGTGTCTTTTGTTTTATATTCTGCGTCAATGTTATGCATATTTTAAGTCAAGCATAGGATATAACGTTTCTAATTTTGTATGCTGTTTCAATTCATTTCAATTTTTAATTTGTACTTTAACATTATCAGACTTGAATATTTTTCTGCCTTGAAAATGTGGGTATTGAAAAATAGAAAAGAAACATGTTTTAGTTGTTTTATAATTATTTTTTTATAACTTTAAGTTACTTCAAAAATTTTCTGACTTAAATGATTATGTTGCATGTGTTGGCATTAATTCTAAAAAAGATAATAATAATAGAAAGTATTAACTTAACCAAATCAAATTTATTAACAATTCCCTTCTCTAGGGGAAAAACATTGAATGTGGATGTGTACATTGTAATTTGAAGGTTTCATTTTTTTTAATTTTTACTTTTTCTCAATTGCTTTTTTTTCTGAAATGCTTATTATTTTGGAGAAATTTGTGCATGCTCTTAATGTGAATAAGAAATTATTTGTGTATGTTTGTTGTGGCCCATTACCTGTTTTCAATTATAATTCTGCTTGAGATAAATTTCCAATGATCAGAATAAATGAAAATTGGTGTAGGTTCATTTAGTCCCCTTTTCCCACTTTAAAAGACATTTCCAAGTATAGTACTATACTGTGCTAATAATTATAACAAAACAAACAAAATTTGGAGGGGGTCATGAAGAATATTTTGTTTTCTTTTTATGTATAAAATTAATGCATTAAATGGATATTCACTTTTTTATTAAAAAGAATGGCCCAAAATAGCAAAATAACAAGTATGAAATTATTTTTAAGTTCAAAGAAGTGATAGGACCACATTTTCAGCTGTGCCTTACCTTTTTTATTTGGTGTGGGGCGTGTTGCATAAAACTTACCATTGATTGAAACTTTGCAGTCATTCATATTTTCATGCACACCTTGGACTTGATTGGTTTTGGAGTTTCTTTATTGGGTTATTCAAGTTCAGTGTCAACCTTATGGTATTGGTGTTGGCCGACTTTCATAGCAATTTGGACCACGTTTGTAAATTCACATTTGGTTTTAGAGCTGTAATCTAAATTGTGCTTCCAACATCAGCACCAACACTAAACTTACCCTCTGTGGTGACTAGGTTTATTAGCAGTTAAGCCTACAGACTTCTTTTCTTTTTTCTTTTCTTTTTTTTGGGGGGTCAAATTTGAATTAAAAAAAGTTGGCAGGTTCGACAAGGGTTGGTGGGGTTAAGGCAAACAAACATTTGTTGTGTGTTTGCTTGAACAGTGATGTAGAATTCCCATTCATAGTAAGTTTTATGTAACATGGCTTGTACGACATTTTGGTGTTTGTTCCGGCATATTTTTGTTCAGTCTTTGTAATTGCGATGAAAGCCTGCTTTAAAATCAATCTGTTTGTGTGCAGTGCTATGTATTATCACCACCATTGTCATCGTCCCAAACGTTTGACGTCAACCATGTCTCTTTCTTTTTTTCCTCGTTCACTTCCTCTTGCCTCTTGTCTACCATACGACTGATGTGCTTGCTGACATGTATTACAGTTCCGTTCCGCCAAGCGAAAGACCAATACAAAGGTTTGTCCGGCATGATGTCATCGCCTCATCATGTTTTTTTTTTCCTTGTTTGTTTGTGTCTTAATGAATTGTCAACTGGGTTTGTTTGTGACCACTCCCGCATTGTTCTATACGCCTTGTGTCTTTCTACAACTCCCATATACAATTTCTGTGATTTGTCGAGGGAGGTATTGGTAGTCCCCCAAAAGCGTGCATGTCACTCTTCCAATTCATAACAAGATTACATGCATATGAATGAGCGCTCCCTATAAACAGGTATGATGTGGAGAAAGTAAAATGAAAAAATAGAGAGGTTATTTAATGGCTAGGGTGCTTGATTAAAAGAAAATGTCACATTTTTTCCTCCTTGATATAAAACAACTCAAGGATGGAATGGGCTGAAAATATTAAGATATAGTGTTTGTAGCTTTGTGATATTTGTAAGACATTCACTCAAAGGTGCCTTTTTATATAAAAATAAAACAAAACATTACCAAAAGAGAGAAAGAGAGTGCTAGATTTTAGAGAATTCTTTATTCTTATTTTCACAAAGAATCAGTGGTTGAAAAATACTTAGTGCCTACTACACTATCGTAACATTGGAATCTT
The DNA here is from genome assembly GCF_037042905.1 of Lytechinus pictus. Classification (NCBI taxonomy): domain Eukaryota; kingdom Metazoa; phylum Echinodermata; class Echinoidea; order Temnopleuroida; family Toxopneustidae; genus Lytechinus; species Lytechinus pictus. The sequence goes on from NC_087260.1 coordinate 18,106,111, forward strand.
AGATGCTACTTGAGTATAATTCACATTAGAGGCCCTTTACCTATGAATGATGCATTCAAACAAATATTTAAAAAAAAATTGAAGAGAAAGTTCTTGATATTTTTCAGTTTGCTTTTTCGGAGGCAACAAGTATAATACCAAAAAAAAATTAGTTTACGTATTTTTCAAAAGTCTTTCCATTACTTTTTCAAAAGTCTTTCCTTTACTTTTTCACTAATCATTTTCTAGTATTATGAAAAATGTTCAACGTGAAAGAGATAAGCTATTTAGCAAAGCTAGTTTATGCCATACCTGTATATACATCTCTCTGTGGTTATGTACCAAAATGAATTAAGAATCGCTGTGCACAATTATTTTTTATTAATGTGTTTTTTTTTTTTTCGTATCATTTCAATGTATGTACAAACGTATATGTTCTGTATGGTATGTCATATTAAGGTATGTACACAAAAGCTTGTGAGCACACCAACATTCATTATATGTTAGTCTTTATGAGTTGAGTTTAATGAGTTAAAAAAAGAACCTTGCACTTATTTACCCAACCATTATTTACGGAAATACATCATGTTTGTGAAAAGCCATCCCGCATATTGAGCACCAAAGACACAAAACTATCTATGCTTCATTCAAATTTTATAGTAAAGCTAATTTATGCTTTTGATAATGATTCTTATCCTGTCCTGTGATAATTGGAAAAGAAGGTCATAATAATTTCCATTAAAAAAAATCCTGAGCCACTGGTAGATGCGTCTTTTAGCGGAAATCAGGCTCAATCAGGCTCAATCATTCTAAAGTTTCTTTTCACTCTTTCAATATCTACATGTACATAAATGGGCAAACTATCAAGGATTTTGAAAGTAACTGAACGCTCACATGTAGCATGAAATTAAAATGAATAAATGAAGAAAATGAAATAAAATGAAGGATATGACTTTTTGGGGGTACATTTATCCAGTAGCAATGAGACAATTTTTATTCATTTTCAGTTCTAAATGTAAACTAAAGCTACATTCAGTTGATCTACTATTGAGTGGACCTGTTTGTGATTAAAAAAAAATGATGAAAAGAAAATTTTGGTGAAAAAATGTATTTTTTCTGTCTATCTTCCCACCCACCATCGACTTTACAATAGACTTGAAGTACGACTACTCGCTGACGGAGGATTATTGCCAGAACCACTTCCTTGCTGGACTGTTGCTTAGGGAAGTGGGTGTGGCACTTCACGATGTCACGGAGGTACGCCAGCATGGTATCCGAGTTCTACGCAACCTCCTGGCCAAGCACAGTGCGGATGACAGATATCATTCAAAGGTAAGGAGGTGATAGTAGGTACATGTAGGTGGTACTGGTGTAATTGGAATGCTCCACATGAAGTGGAGAAAGTGCATTCAACACATGTATGTGTGGGTAAGCCAGAATCGGATGACAGGGTAATGATAATCTGTGAATTGCTTTGAGATGCCCAATATATATCAAGTGCTTCAGAGTATGTAAACCAAAATATTTGTACAGTGTGAAGGTGGTAAGGATTTATTGTTCTGATGCTGGCAAGGATTCAAATGGAGTTATTTTGAAAAAAAAGTTGTGGAGGTGGTGATGATGATGATGAACAAAAAATGGTAGTGGTTGTCATGATGATGGTCCTAATGATGGTGAAAATGATGATGGTGATGATGATGATGATGATGATGGTGATGATGAGGATAATGGTGTTGTGATGAGAATGATGATAGTGGTGTTGATAGGTGTGATGATGGTGGTGATGAAGATGGTGGTGATGGTGGTGATGATGATGATGGTGATGATGGTGATGATGATGATGATGATGATGGTGATGATGATGATGATGATGATGATGATGATGATGATGATGGTGATGATGATGATGATTATAATGATGATAGTGATGAGGATGATGATAGTAGTGGTGATGGTGGTTGTGATGGAGATGATTATTTTAATTGTAGATGATGAGTTGGAGTTGCAGCTAATATGATTTATAGTGATGATGGTACTTATGATGTTTATGAAGTTGATGTTGATGCTGCTGCTGACAATGATGTAAACAATATCTTCTCCCTTCAACAGCAACACCAAGCTCGCATTGCCACCCTCTATCTGCCCCTCATCGCCATCATCCTTGAGAACGTCCACCGACTCGCCAAAGACCTCCCTCAGACCATCGGCCCTTCCACGAACCTCAACGGAGGCCAGGAGAATGTCTTTGACCTTTCCAGCCTGTCTCAGGTCTCGACGGACAGTTCACAGAGTCACCAAGGCCACGAGCGAAGCAACAGCGTGTCCTCGAGTAGCAAGTCTCGCTCTCTGCAGAGAGATTCCAACGTCCTTGATATCATAGCCGGAAGAGGTAGGTCCAAAAACCTTTTTGCTTATTTTTTTCCTCATTAAAAAAAAAAATGTTGATGTATACATCAACCCCTCTATAACATGTAGTAGAAGCCTTTAATTTGTTCAATATTTTGAAGCAGTCACACCAATTCAAGCTCCTGATTAAATCCAGCTCAACAAAGTGAATCATACCCCCTCTGGAAAATATAAAGATTAAATACTTATGGAAGAAAACTGACACTCTGCTCTTGTTTATCAATTTCACAGTGATAAAAATGTGATGGTACTTTTTCTTTTGCTTTTTATATGATTGTTACATTTCATTTAACTTCACATTTCAAGGGCTGTATTTTCCTATTACATCCAGTTTGTAGAAATGGGTATCCACATCTTTTCTACTCAAATCCCGTGACTTGGGTGAAATTCGGGTACTGGGGCTTGATTCACTCTCCTTCATACTTGTCTAATGGAAAAAAAAAGTGCAAGAGTTTTTTTTATAGGTTTTCTTCCTCATTCCTAATGGTCATTTCATTTTCAACCTGTCCCAATCCTTTAAAATTCTTTGGAGAGTAATTTGGAATAGTGTTCCTCATCATTCATTTTGTTTTAATGATTCTTGTGCATACTGTAGCATGCATGGCATCGAGTGGGCCTATTGCATTTGTTTGCATTGTATCTCAACATTGTAATGAAAAATTTGTTTGATAACATTGCTTTCACAGGCTTGTTGCTGTTCACAATTCTTAAAAGCAAGTTGTGTGAATCATCTCCCCCCCCCCTCCATTTCTTGTTTCCCTCGCAGTTGTTTTGGCCTGAAACAATGCTGGTATTATGTCTAAAAAAAAAATCTGGCTGAAATATTAGATTCTGCCATGTCTGATTGATTGTTTTAATCCTGTTTTGCTGCATAAAGTGGTTTGCACTTTCTTGTAAAATGTCATGTTTTTTCAGTAATGATAATTTAGGGTAACATGCTGACTGATCGATTATTTTTGTTTAAAGTTAGCGACAGGTAGTGTTCAGGAATTTCTAAGGGTATTATTATTGACATTTGGGAGAAGTTATTCATTCATGTTTTTAATAAATAGATCAAAGTGAATCTGTCACTACAGGGCATTTTCACGGTAACTGACGTTACACGGCATAGTTAATTTATTCTTTGTTTCAATATATTTTAACTTAATGAGATTTTAAGAATATACCAATACGTAACTCAATCTGCAGTAGACGTAGCATTCCTTAATTTTCTGTCGTTTTATTTTTGTTTGGTTTGCTTTGGTTTTTTTTCCTGTACCGTACTGAAAAGAATTATTTAATAATACTATTTTTGCAACATGCATTTATATCAATTTAAACGTTAACTCATGATTCTATTATTAGCTAACTTTAAAAGAAGTCTGTTATGAAGTTGTTATTTTTACCATACTGATAATAATCCACTTTTTTATGAAACTGAAATTGAATGACATTTTTTGTGATATACATGTAGGTACCAGCAGACTCTCAGCTATGCTTGCAGAAGGTGACACAAATGTTATCTATATTATCTATATTATATCATATTTTACATATATTCATGATTATTAGCCGCCAAAACACAAGCTTCATGTATACACCCTTGTGAGATACCAACCTTAATCATTCATATCCAGTATAACATTTGGTTGTTTGTAGAGTTACACATGACTTGAAAAATTATTATTTTATGAAGTGCTAAAATATGAGCCTACGTTTACCCTGATATGTCAGCAAATTATGATTTTATATCAAGTGATTTCATTTATATGAGGCGCGAAAGTATTGACTTTGGCTTAAGAATGTGTTTTAAATGGAAAAATGATTTCAAATAAAAAAAAAAGGAAATCAGCAACCAAATATGTAAATATTTAATGCCATTGAGAAAGACATCTTGCTTGCCACATTCCTGTTGGTAGTAAGAATTTGTGTAACTTTAAAAACAGCCTTGTGAAACAGTCCCCTATCTCTTTGGGTAAGAGCAGTGCATTGCCTCAACGGTAAAACAAACATTTATGAATTAATTCCTTCTTGCTCTCAAAATGCATATATTGGGTTGATGTATACATTTATGTATGCTGCTTAAAATGTATTCAAATGCTTCAGAACAAATTTATGAGTATTTTCCTGTAACATCTGCCGTACAAGTGTTCTATTAAGAGGTGGATGAACTGAAGCTAAGTCAAGCATTTTATTAACCTTCACAGGTAGTTTTATTAATATATATTTTTTTAATTGAAGGCAGTATAATAATGTAAACTCTACTTTGAATTACTATTTTTTCTTCAAGAAACATTCAAGCAACATTCTTCCTCCAAAAGCATATCGTATCACGCATTAAAACCTATATACATTTACACATTCCAGTATCATGATACATGTTTGCATTATACATTACATTTGTACACATCTGTGATTACTGGATATTTTTCATAAGCTATTGAAATGGTTGAACAAAGACCAGGGCCCCGTCTTACAAAGAGTCACGATTGATCCAATCAATCGTAACTCTATGGAAATCCATCAGTGTCATAATTTTTTCTACAGGAAATTTGCAAAATGTCCTTCGTAAACAAAGGAGAACACACCAAATTGTCAAGAAATTAATGAATTTATGGATATACATTTATATCTAGAATTTGTTTTGAACAAACATGCATTTTATATGTTGACTTTGCTGGCTTTCCATAGTTGGGATTGATCCAACCATCGCAACTCTTTGTAAGACAGGCCCCAGAATTCCCTGTGATGTTTACAATGTTAATGCTATGATTGTTTTTCTTGGGGGCTATCTCAGACTCATTTGGGTGGGGATTGTACTCTTCCATTCACCTGTATTTATCTATAAACTACGATTTGCGTGAGTGATTGGTTTTAAGTGTGTTCTGTGAAGTGGCAAATGAGTAAATTTGCCATGGACGGTCACATTCCACAGCACTTTCTTTTAATAGGCCTATTATTTACAGAAAACTATTTATATATCCGTACCAGTAAAACACATCTCAATGGACAAATATATAATTCAATTTTTCTCTTCTATGCTTTAGCTTCTACTTCTGTATGTTCCTAGTATTATATTGGAAGAGCTTGAATTACTAACCATAATTCTGGCATATGATCATATGATAAAGAAGTGGAAAAGGGTTCTACTGAAAGGCTCTTCTTAGGAGATGTACTTGAGGCTGTTTATAAAACCATGCTTCTCTTTTATATCCTAACACTGATTAAATGGCAATACATATCTGTAAGGTGGCATATTTACACAGGGATTTTACAATGTGTCACCAGGGCCCCGTCTTACAAAGACTTAGGATTGATCCAATCAATCGTAACTCTATAGAAATCCATCAGTGTCAGAATTTCTTCTACAGGAAATTTGTAAAATGTCCTTTGTAAACAAAGGAGAACACATCAAATTGTCAAGAAATCAATGAATTTATGGATATACATTCATATCTAGAATTTTTTTTGAACAAACATGCATTTTATATGTCGACGTTGCTGGCCGTCCATAGTTGCGATTGATCAGATCAATCTCAACTCTTTGTAAGATGGGGCCCAGATCTGTAATGAATGATTAAATTCTTGAAGGTTTTTTATCAGAGCCCTGAGACATAAACCTTTGTGTTTGATCATATGGCTGGTTTCTATGATTGATTGCAGTGATTACTGGTTATGATCAATAAAAAATCAGCCCCAAAATGATCCGTAGGCTTTATGAATACAGGGCCCAGATAGTTTTGTTTTTCATTTAACCCGTTGATTACTGAGTTCTACAATTCCCATAGACTTTGTACAGTTATCACCCGGTTCCAGTTGGCAACGGGTTAATATATAATAATTATACAAACCATTGGTATTAAAGTATTTTACTATCTACTTTAGATTTGGGGGTAGTTTAATCATACATGTAGGAACCATACAAGAATAGTGTTGTTATGTTCATAGCCCCCTTTTTTGGTAGTGTTGGAATCAATTCTCTTAAAAACTGAGAACAAGGTATTTTTTTATTTGTTGTTTTATTTTAACAGGGTAGCCCTTTCAGTTATAAAAACTGCTCCACCAAGGGGCCCTGTATCAACAGAAATTGAAAAGACATATTGTCGCAATGCTAATTTTAGGGGATTACATGTACCTAAAAATTCATCTTAAGCCTTAATGTGATAGTTACAACATGGTCCTAATTGGTTACATTGATGAAGTTCAACTTTCCATTATGTGCCAATGAAACTCTCCCACAATTTGCCATACCGTTTGTATAACACCCTTTCACCACACTTTCCAGTGATTAAAACAATTTTTGTACAAATTTTCTCCCTCTTTTATTTTTCTCTTGAATCAGTTTCCAAAGATACCCCTCTCATAGTAGCAGGTATTTCAATGTGTACAAACATATTCCAAAGAGTGGATTTCTTTTTTGCATGTTTTTGTCGTTACAGCAGTCAAACCTTTCAAACAAAAACGTGCAGTGTTATATAGACGTATGATTTTTTTTTCTGTCTTAATAGTCTTACAAGATACAAATTACATTTTATTTCTTTAGTTGTAATCAGTCTATTTTCCAGTCCTTGATTATCATTTGAAATTGAAATATATCCCTATTTTGAATTTGTCTGTTTATTTTAGTGAGATGGATGATGCTGTGGCAAAGAGTCAAATCTATGCTCTTTATATTTGTGGTGTTCCCCAAGGAAGCTTATTCCCCCTTATATTATTTCATTGGAACAGGGAATACATATTAAAATGTGATTATTCAAATTCCATCTATTATTTATTTCCTAAAGAAACATTGTTCCATGCATCGTTCCCTATCCAATATGACGCTGTGCCCTTAGAGCAATTTCTTTTCAAAAATTTCTTCACAAAATTATGAATTTTCAAGTTTGTGTTTAGAACTGTAAAATAGTGTCCAGATATTCTTCATTATTAAAATGTTCTACATTTTTTATTCAACTTCAAATGTGCCCCTTTTTTATTTCTAATGGTTATTTAATTTTTGATTTAAGCATTCATTGTTCATTGTTTTTAACAAGTATTTTGATTGAAAGCTTACATGTATTTTAACGAAGTACTTGATTGGTTGATGTACTTGATCGGTTGATTTTGTGATGCCAGTCAGTATTTAAGAGTATGATATGTTTTAGTCCTATCCATAATTTTCATGTATACTTTATAATTTTTGTAGATCTGGAAATGTTTTATATTTTACCTTCAAGAGATTTAGTATACAAGATCATTTTAGAGCTACAGCTGTAAAACATTATTTCATGTTATTATTGTGCTAGATTCTTCTTTATCAGTGTGAAATATGTTTTATTTTTTCATTTTTATTTTGACAGCCAACATGCCAGCTAGTCTTCCCCAAACCTCTCATTTCGTGCGAAACATTGGTATAGATTCTCTATTATTTTATGTGTTCATGGCACTCCACATATTAACAAGATATTGTGTCTAATCTACTTGTAGAATTACTCTGATGAATTTATGTCAATTTTATCAGCTATTGTCCCGAAACAAGCAGAAATTGAGGAAAAGTCACAAACCCCAACCCTTAGCATCGTCCTCGCTAGTGCACGACAACATACATGTACATGTACATATATGCCACAAGTCCGCTTGTGCCGACAGTGAACGTTAATTAGGTCATTTCTATTAGAGCTCTTTCTTAGTACCAAAATACTGTGAATGATATAATTCAGATAAGTTTTAGACAATTTCTGTTGTCACATTTTGTATTTGGCAAAAATTTTGTGATGCCCATGCTACATGTAAGATCACCTTCTTGTATCTTGTGATACGTATTTGGATATTTCTCCACATGACTGACAATATTAATTTCACACAGTATTTCTTTAATCATTCTTTCGGATAATTGAGAATGATTCTTGTTTTGTTCCCAGTCCTCTTTAATTGTTTTTCTTCAACCTGCACATAATTTGAATACAGAGGTCCATGTTCTTAAGTCTGGATAAACTTAAGTGGGCTATGTCCTATTCGGAAATGATTGAAAGCCTCAGAATATCAAAGAAGCTTTGTTTACATTGTACATTTCCTGCATATTTTCTTATGCTTCTCAGTTGAAGAAAACTATTTCAATTATTTTTCCAAGATGTTTGTTGATCATTTGATGGCTGATAAATTGATCCTCGAATGTTTAATTGTACATGTATATGGTAATACCACAATATTCAGCCACAATTAAAGTTTTAGAAAATTTAAAATATCAGGATAAGGGCTAGAAGACTTGAGTACATGTTATTCATAAACTATTGAAATGATTGATCACATCAAAATGTACTGGATTGATAAACATTAATTTGATTTTATTAACATACATGTATTCAGATGAAAGAAATCAATTTAAAGAAAGATCTGTTTTGTTATTAATCTAGTTTGTATTCTAAAAGTATGTCTTCACTCTTGCACATTGCACATTAATTTATTCACAGAAAATAAGATGAGAATAACACTCCACTTTTGTATATTTGTTTTAGTGGGTTCCTATTTTTATATTCAAATTCATTTTTTGACAGAATAATGATTTGAGCTAAAAGCGACTTCTTTTTTAATACCCCATTAACAGATATAACAGCCAAAAAGTACATGTACCTGATTTAGGATTTATCTTGTAAGCTCTACCATGAATAAAGATTGTAGGGTTACGTTTTAGGTAGCAAATACATGTTTCAAAGGCCTAGAAGCTTTTTCATTTTTCTCTCATAGCAATATAAGTAATACAAAAGTGTTGTGTCTTTTCTCTTTTGATAGAGTTCACTTCCACACTTACCATTACGTAATTTTGTTACTTATTATGAGGTGTTTTATTCAAGAAGATTGTATTGAATTAGATGAGAACAGGAGGTCTTAGAATGATAAACCTGATGTTTTTTTTTTTTGCCTACGGAATATTCATCTTTATGTAGCAACTAGCAAGAGCTGGATTACATGTTTCTGTATCCTCTCTAAACAAAAACAATGACACATTTATGTTATTTTTCAGTATCTGTCAGCTTTTATGTGAGTTGCGATGCTCATGTTCATCATGTGCGTACCAGTTTTGCTCTTGGAATACTTTTATACTATACCCAACGTTGCAGACACATATTTACCATAACTCGATCTGTGTGTGTGCGCTTTGTCTAACATTTCAAACCTACGTTTGTGTTTTTAATCACTGTGAGAGTTTCCCCCCATTCCCCGGTCTCAAATTGGCAACCCTCATGTTTATTCTGCTACTTTTTTTTTTACATTTGTTTCTTCATTACTACCTTCCGTCCCGACTCAGGAGTGCGTCATTCCATTTCCGCCCCATCCATGCCCGAAGCCCAGCAAAGGCGAATGAGCGCGTCAGGTTTGTTTTGGTCTCTTTTTTTTCTCCTTGTCTTTTATTGTTGTTTTATTGTGTTTATTTGATTTATGGAAGCTTATTTAACCCCCATTTTCTTGTTGGTCTTTGTTGTTGCTGTTATTTGTTGCTGAGCTTGCTTTTTGTTTCGTATTAACAACGAAGGTGGAAGGTGCAGACAGGAGATGAAGTGCTTGGTGCTCGCACTGCAGAAGGTAGAATTTGCTTTATAATAGCCGTAGATGGAGACATGCTATGAAGAGAACTTGGACTTTAACCAATTCATACATGTATATTTAAGAAGTAAAATGTGGACAATTGTGGTAAAGATCTTCAGAGTTTGATCTACATACAGATATAGCTTTCAATCAATGGGTGATAATACACTTTTAAATCATATTAATATGAAAGGGCTTGATTCATACATTTTTTTTTTCATTTTTACCCCCTCCCCAAAAAAGGGAGCTTTGGAAATAGACGACCATTAAGAAATCAATCGGTAGATGGTTGGTAAATTTTGACATTATATTTTGTTAAAAACATACATTTAACAAATAATGAAAATATTTAGTTTGTGCAATAATATTGATGAAATAATAGAAAAAAAATATTACTAGCAAATTCATCGTTTTGAAAGATGGAAACTATTTTAGAAGTGCATTGTAGAAATAGGCTGCTTTGGTAATTGTGGTGGAGGGTTTTTCTATAGTAAACAAATGTTTCCCTCTGACGTACTGTAGGTTGTATTTGGGCCTGAAAAACAGTTCATAATAGAGTTTAGAATTCCAAAGACATAACCATTGTATTGCTGAAAGCAAAAGTGATTTGATTCATTTTTCCTACCCAATGGTTGCATTATTCCCGTTAACGCCTGAAATCCAGTTTTATATTTATTATATTCCTCATGATTGTGATACCAATGTAGCTTCAAATATCCAATGGTGAGGTAAAATGAAGTTTGGAATTGTTCTTTATAATATTGGGGTGGTTACACACCTGCAACATTCTTTTCTCCCTGATAGGAAATGAAGTAGCTAACATTGAGTTTTGGTTGTGTTTTTATAACTGCACAGTAAAAAAAAATAGCCCGTTTAAGCCTGTCACTCTAACATCAAGTTGTTTAAACTTTTTTTGCAGTTTTAAACTTTTAAACAACTTGTTTAAAAAGTTTAAACAGATGTATAAAAAGTTTAAATAGTTTCAAAAATTTAAACAGTTGTTTAAAAAGTTTTAACAGTTGCTGCTAGAGTGACAGGCTTAAACAAAGTGATTAAAATTTTAAACAGCATTTTTACAGTGTATTAGATGTTAGAACACAGGCGTAGTTGCAACCTGGAGTGTTTAGATTGTGAATTTTCTTTCAAGGGGAATCTAACAAGCAAAGGATGGACATCAACCAAGCTTGATACTACATGTAGTCCTAATACATTACCCATGGACAGATTTCTTGAGAGTAAAGGAGGATTGCTCAAACATGAATTGCATAAAAATATGAATATTAACAGTCTTCTCATGAGTGGCCACTTTACAGGTGATGGGATTGATGATTTATTAGCCAAAATATATTAAACACATTGGAATTAATCTTTATATCTTGAATTGTGTTGAGAATATTGTTTTGAGTTGATAGAAGCATATATTCAAGAGCATTATGGCAGTAATTTTCTGTGGAATTGAATAAATGACAGGCATGCATAAAGGCCGAAATGTAAAAGGGATGTACAAAATGCATGAATTAAAGGGGAATCTAACCCAAATAAAAACTTGTTTTTATAAGGAAAAGAAAAATCAGACAAGTTTATAGGTGAAAGTTTGAACAATATTGGACATACATGTACAACAAGAAAGTTATGAATTTTTAAAAGTTGTAAATATTGGTAATCACTATACTTCAGATTGGCCACATTGGGATGTCATAGTGATGTAAGGCAAGGACTATTCTTCCATGTACTCCAATACATATTATGGCTAAAATTTCATTTTCCCAAAAGTTTTATTTCAAATTTTATTTTTCTTTCATGAGGACATAAAACAATATACTACCTGGGTTATATTTAGATTACTGCCCCAGGGGAATGGGTACTTAGGAGAAAACCACAAATCCCTGATAATAAAGTACATGGCCTATGGAAAAGTTGTCCTTGCCCCTTGTCATAATTTACTTACCCAGTTGCCAATTTGAAATCTACATAGTATTAGTGATCTCAATTTCAGAGCAGCTATAACTTTCTTATTGCTTGTCCGATTTCTTTCAAACTTTCACCATTCTGTTTAATTTATTTTTCTCCTTCCCAACACAACATTTTATGGCCAAGGCTGGATTCCCCTTTAAAGAAAACAAAAATAACTAATTCCTGTGGATCGATCCGGTTTAATACTAGTAATCCATGAAAGAAGTTCATAAGATTAGAGTATGAAGTAATAAAAAGGTTAAGTTTACAAGCATTGATAAAAGGAAATATTACCAATTAATAATGAAGAAGAACATCTGAATGATAAATTGAAAAAAGAAATCTTATTTTTCAAAACTGAAGATTAATGTTTAAGGTGTACATTACTTCAAGTTTTAATATATTTGGTATTAATTTGTGATTAATGTGTTTTCAAGTTGATATTGTAGAAGACCTTGAGAAAAGAAAAATGTTCGAACTCTAATGGATTCATCAAAAACTAATTCTTGCACTCTACATTTTTTTCAAGTTGATATGGAAACCCTGAGAAAGAACGATGCAACTCTAATGGATTATATATAAATTTTACATTTTGTCAATTCTAGTTAATAGAGAAGAGATTTTTGTCACGTTTCCTTGAAACTTGCTGCATGATAAGTGTTGCATCGTGGGAAACTGAACCATTCCAATCCCTTCCCCATTCTCGCTTTGCCTGTCATATCACCAAGTCCCTATCCTCTTAATGCATGTGTTTTATGCATGCTCTTTTTTTCAAACATTGTCATTACAGTGTATGTCAAAATATTTAGACAGGACTATACGAGTGAGTGCCTACTGAATACCTTTTTTGTGATACACAGATTAAAATCGAATCAAACAACCTTTTTAAAATCTTCTACAGCCTGTTACTATTATGAATTCACAGAGATAAAGTTCAAAGAAATGCTTTGAAAATGAAAACCGCAATGTTAATCATTTGAACAACAAATATTGGAATTGAATGTTAATGTTTAGATTTCCCCACTTTTTGTTTAAATCTCAAATAGAACCTAAAAATCAGTTCATGTAGTAATCCATGTTGTATGAAGCGTTCTTACTGCATAAAATCTGTACTCCATTCTATAAATGTGTTATTACTTGTAATCATACATGTAGTTGTTATAGTAATGATAAACTCAAATTGAATGGGTATGTTTTGTATTCTTCTTAGTATAGTTTTTGAAGTCATCTACACTCAACGGCTTTTAGTACATGTACTCTGTAGAAGATATTTAAATGGTCTTTATTAAAACCAGTCGTGCATTGAATCTGTACCAATAGAAAATGAAATACATAGCGTCTTGTTCCATACTGTTATTGTTTTTTTATTGTTGTAGGAAGCTATTGTATTATTGTTCTGTAAATATTTGTGTTATTTAATCTAAGTTAGATGTGGATGAAATGATACTGTATACATTATGTACATGTAGCTATAGAGTGCTGTTTCTGTGTATAAGATGTGGCCTTATGGACAAGTTTATTCAGCTTATATGATCAGGGTCAACTGTTTAAAGGTCAAGACTACCCTCAAAACCCCTGTTTATAAAAAAGGGGTAATGCTCAAATACTGTAGGTTTAGTTACAGCTTGCCATTTTCTCTCAAACCTGTGTTTTTGTGGTCTTACAAGTGCCAATTTTTATTCTTCGTCCAAGACGACTTACGTACTCACTGCAACTTTTTTGTGGTTGAAATTATATACAAAATGCAATCAAGTCGGATATCACTTTGGGGACTGGATGGGGTAGCTAGCACAGGGCTTAAAGGTGTATTTAATGCACAAATTCGAAAGCAGAATTGGTGTTTTGAAATATGGTATCAGGTGTCTGTTCACTGACTTCAGCGTGGATTTTTGTCTTCAATTTTGTTACCAGTGGCTTTTCTAGAGCTCTCCTAACTAACACATTTTCCTTTTCAGATGAATGCAGGTTTTCAAGACCTCCAACTATACCTGTCTCTTCACACTATGGTGGCCAATCTTTGATTTACATTTTTTTTACATATTGTTCTTTTCTCTCAGGTTGTGTGGAATTTTCTTCAGAGAATATTGCTTTTTCAGATTTCTCACTAAAACACCATATATGTACATTTTTAACATGGTTGAAGCTGATGTGTATTCATGGGATACCTTTCACTTCCTTCTCTCTCCATTTACAGATATCATAAGATTTGAAAATCACATTTCCTAAATTGATTTTATATACAAATGCAGAATGATGTTTTCTTGTATTTATTTCGTCAATCTTAGTGTCTCACTTTAAAAGCACATTATGTCCAACAAAACCATCAATTGGTGTCCGGAGAAGACCACAACAGTCATAATACTCAGGTGTAAATTTCATTGGTGCTAGCTCCACACCCATGGATGTTACAGCATCACATTTGTTTGTTGCTTTAACACTGTTTAGTGTAATTTTGAATCTCTAGGGTGTAATCTTAGGGACACCAACTGGCGTCAGTTTTAGCACCCTCGTTTTTACTGATTATTTTACTGAATTCCTGACATACATGTAGCACCACTCTAAGATACACCCTCATCTCCTACAAATGCATGATAAAATTTCATCTTCCAGGTGATCAATCTGATAAAGGTTCTAATCTCAGTAAATTCCTGAGAATGTCGGTCCCTAACGTGAGCGAGAAGATTAAAAATAGACGCTCATGGAACACCAATTCCAGAGGTTTGTAGATGTTAACTGCTACAGTTTGCACCGCTTTAGTCACCGCAAGAAATGCCAGTAAAGGAAAAGGAAATGTTTCTGTTGGTAGTTTTTCCAGAATGCATCATGTTTTTTATTTTGAAATCAAAGTACATGTTTGAGGAAATGAATGGTTAATCTGAATGTATTCGTGAAACAAGGGGGAAGTTATAAATAAAAATCTTTTAGTGTTAAAAATGTTAGTATTTTTTTGCTAAATTGAATAATGTAGTATTCTTTCAATTTGATTGAAATTGGAAACAACGCACTAACAGCGGCGGTTTCTTCCAAAAAAAAAAAATGTTTATAAGATGTCTTCACCCAATATGTGCACATTTTAAATCATCCACCGCCACCCCCGCCCTATCCCCCCCCCCATTACATTTCAGTATACAACTTAATGAAAATGCTTTGTACCATCTCACACACCATAGTACAAGAGCATTTTAATAGAGAGTGTATGAAAACAAGTGTGGAATTTAATTATTACAGACCTTTATTAATTCATTTTCAAGATCAGATGCCATGCTGTTGTCTGTATTCAGAAGATGCTATCTGATCAAAGTTCAAACTTTCAAATTCCTCAAATTGTACTTTGAACTCATCCATCTAGATTAATGCCATTTCTTGCTTTGCTCGTTTTGTTTTTAAGTTTGATTTTGTTACAAAGGGAATGAAATGTATTTTATTACAGTGAATGATTATCAATATGAATATTACTATGACGTTATCTCTTAGCCGAGCCATCTGAGAACAGCAATAAATACGCGAGGGCACTTTCTAACTCGTCGACCACGCCCAGAAATCGTAATAGGCTATCCTGGAGCAGTAGTTACGGAGGTTCGTTGGAATGGAATCAAATTGTATTCGTCATTCATAATCTCATTTTGATGGTTACATGTATACATTCGTTCTCTAATGGTCATTAGTCATTATACTAAAAAATCTTCACAAACATTGCATAACTCATTCTGACAGCGCGTAGTCTACGGATAAAGAGATGTGTTCATAATGGAATGAAATCTACGTTGAAAAAATAAACTGAAGCTGAATTTCTTGGAATTTTTTTAATCCTAGGATTTCCTAAAGTTATGCAGAGAGCCTGACAATTATTTTTTAAATTGAAAAAAAAAATCCCAATTTTAACTTTAGAAGAATTTTTAAAGAAAACCTGCTTCAGTTTAAGTTTTTGAAAACAGGTTTTATTTGTTTAATGTTTCAATAATCCATTAAGTATAGTATGTAGTAATAACTTTTGGTTCAGGATTCTCAAAATAAAGAAAAAGGGCATTTTTTCATATACTGTGACCATTTTGAATGCTTCAGTACCTTCACTTAGTGGTAGAACAAAAATAAATTGAAAGAAAAAAATCAGCAAATATTCTTAATTTGGCAATGTGAAGGAAATTCAAATTAACAATTTTCATGAGTGAAATTCACAAATTACTTTGTAAGGAATATCTCTTTAAATCTCTTTTCATTTCTGAAATATAGATTTTTAACAGAAAATTATTGCATTGAAAATAGAAACGGTAGAGTTGCCAATTTGTAGAAAGAAGGTGATAAAATAGACTTTACAGAATTCATTGTTCCCAATGAGCTTATGATTATCATAGTGAGGGAAATTAATAGACTAAATATTAGCATAGATAACTTTTGGCATGATTGTGAACCTATATTTAGATGGCCCTTGTTAATTTCATGAAGGTCTAGATCTAAGAATAAAAAATAGAAATTGTATTTCAGGCCGATTTATGTTCCATTGAAATGGATTCTCATGGCATATTTTATTTTATTCAACAAATTTCAAACACTGAACAATTCTCAGAATATATGAGCATGTATACATATATACTCAAACATTTCGTAGGTCAAGGGGGAATATAATTATCACGTTGCTTTATTATTGCTCTATTATTTCAACTCAAGCAACATAAATTCATGGCTGTTATGGGGGATTTATTTGTAATTAATTTGCAATGCTATGTTAGTTTTCTTATGATTTTTTTTTTAAAGATGGGTATGTCTTTATGTCAGAGAATGGAGAAGCTACATTTGCATACAACATGCATGTTTATATACATATTATTTTATTATGATTTATTTAGTGCCATTCACATTCATATTTACAATTAATCAATTTCCATAAAAAAACGTTCAAGTCTTGCATGCTTATTGTTTTTCACAGTTTGAAATCCATGTGCTTCAAGACCTGATATATAGGATTTCATAAGTGAATACACTACAGTTATTTTGACCAGTCTATAGAGAATTTAGACTCCTGCACCTTCATTTAAGTCATTACTGTAGTATATTAGAAATTTAAATATTGAGGGGAAAAAAGTAGGGAAATTTCAATATTTAGAAATGGAAGATGGAAGACTGTTGCCATGAATAGTGTTTTGAAAATCAATTAAAAAAAAAATCTCTGGAATACTGAACTCTATGAAATATGATGTTTTGTTGCTCCAGAGAACAAATAGGAATCTATGCACCCAGAAAATGATTAAGTTTGCTTTGATTTTGCACGATGCATTTTGTCACTATTATTTCACAATGCAAATTATATAATTATAAAGGTAAAACAACCAAACCTGTTGCTTGCTGTATATCACACTCCTATGACATAACATATATTGAACAGTTATATAACAAATATAATAACCAATCCTCACTGTGATCCTGTATATAATCATTACTGTTCCAAAATAAAACTTAAGTTAAATAAGAAGTTCCTTAATTGAAATAATCTAGTATGCTTAAGCATATATTTAGAAATATTAAAATGCTTTCTGTTAGTTTAGAATTACCATTTTTTCTCAACTGTACTTATTTTATTTTTTTTTTGTTGGGGGGGTAGTATTAAATAAAAAAAATGTATCTATAATAATCAATATTGAAATAATATATGATGTAAGAATTTTTTACTTGGTTTCTTCTAAAATTTTGATCCCAAAACTATTACAAACATGAAATGTGTATGTGATTTATGCCAATGTCAGATTAAAGAGGTCCCCTGTGGTAATACACGAAGTTGTTTGTAGTATGGAAATGAATTTACACGAACAAAATGCAAAATGCAAATATATTTTGCGTATTTCTGAAATTATGTATGAATGATATGAAAACTTGAATTTTTCTTATTCTAAATAATGTTTTTTGTGACTTGATGAAATTACTTTGTTTTATTTGAGTGATCATCATAAATACAGATGTACATACTGTCCTGTCAAGAGGCCTTGCATGAATAGAACAATACATATTAGTTTGAGGTTTAGATATTTCAACTACGTAGGAGCAAATGTACAAAGCAAGACGTGTAATCTTGTGGTATATGAAACTGATCATTTCAAGACATTTTTGTGACTTTTAGGTGAAGCTACCGTCGATATGCAGTTTTTACGCGGCCTGCAGAGTATAGCGACGCCACCCACGGCCGCTGGGGCGTTTTCGTCATCGTCTCCCGGATCCAACAAATCTAGTAACCGTTTGTCCTGGAACTTTCCAGGTGTGTTGTGGGATTTGACCTTTGACCTTTTGACTTTAACTTGGGTCACTCTAACAGATACATAATGCTTGCTATATATTATTTATTTTCAAATATGAATATATCACTAATGGCTTAATCACAACACATCTAGCAAATGCTGAAGTATTCTGCTCCAATGTAACAAAACATACAATCACTCTTGCATAATTCCAAATTGGAAAATGCAGAAATTATCTCATTATTTTTTATTTTTTGTGGCAAAATAACAATGGAAATATAATACCGGGTATACTGTGGTTAAATGCGTGGAGGTTACATATATTCAGACCCTCTTTCATAAAACTTGTTATGAATGATAAACCCCCTTATTCTATTGCAAATTTGTTCCCAGCCAATCAACTGTCTTGATTTCAGTGGCTTGTAACAGTTGGTTGTGACTTGTCATTGATGAGAAATTTTGTGAAACAGGGTATTGATTAGAATCAATGCGTGGAGTGGGCACGAAATCTCTGACATAAAAACACAGTTTCTCAGTATTATGAAAGCTGGTAGTGGGCTTCAATCTTGTATTAGTGTGGATATCTGGGTGTCCTCTTTTTATGAAGCACTGGCTTGTGCCAGTTATGACAAAGTCAAATGCAAGGTATGCATATTATTTTTATTGAAGAGCTTTGTGCCATTACTACGTTATCATTGAAAAATGGTAAATATAATTTATATCCATGTACGACAAACATTGCTTTGTACAAAAACACCTTTTCTTATCAGTTTTTAAATGTAAAAACTGAGTAAAATACATTTTTTCTGAATTGCTGTTAAATTTGATACTGGCATTAGTTTTATGTACAGTGTCAAGTACTATGCCCCCATTGAGCCAGATTAACAATCGGGTCATTGCCTTAGAACTTCCTGTTATTGAGCATATTTTTTTTCTGGATCTATTAAAAATAAAATTCAGGTGAAAGGGAAAATTCTTTGGGTAGATAGGTTTGATGGTCAAGGAAATACACATATTTGATAATATTCGATCCTTTGGTGACTACCTCTCCTACCCCCAACTTTTTTCCTCTTGTAAAGATGCCCCCCCCCCCCCCGTTACCGTGAGTGAAGCAATTAGAACCCCCATCCCTCATCTTGTTACAAGAGTTTACCCCTACCCCTCCCCTCTCTGATTGATTGGAGACCATGCACAGTTTGATCCCTGTCCTAGATTTTGCTTCTTTGTGTCTTTAGCAAATTTTTACGTAACATGATGGACTTTGTTCCAGAGTGTCGTCATATCATCACTGAACCCATCATTGGAGAGTTCTCCCCTTACTGTCTTTTTGGCCTTATTTATATACCTATAAACTTCCAAATATGGTCAAGACAACGTT
Source organism: Lytechinus pictus (assembly GCF_037042905.1). NCBI lineage: Eukaryota > Metazoa > Echinodermata > Echinoidea > Temnopleuroida > Toxopneustidae > Lytechinus > Lytechinus pictus. The sequence goes on from NC_087260.1 coordinate 18,125,593, forward strand.
TTGTATCACCCTTCACTATATTTTTGTCTAAACTTGTATCTAAAATTACAAATGGGGTTCAGCGATAGCATAACATTTTAAGGTCGGCCCTTTTCCCAGCAGTGCAGTGTCGAGTAACTTTAGATCTAATGTAGATCAGTTGCATCGTGACCTCAATGTCAAATCGTACATACACTGTACATGTACCATGAAATGATGGGTTTTTACACATGTGATACTGCAAATGTTCTAGGTGCTTTGATTTATATACTGTACAGCATTTCTTGCCTTGTGTGTGTGTGTGATGCCTTTGGAAATATTTTCTAATATAAACTCATAGGCCTACTAGTATCTGAGGGATAATGATAATTTCATGTGTTACTTTGTATCAAAAGCTTAATATTTAATAATTTCTGTTTTTTTAATATGTTATTCCCTATTTACACCACATTGTGATTTAAGTCCCTCTATTCTACACCATGTGCATGCCATCAGAAAACGGAATGCAGTCACGTATTTCAAACATATTAACCTTAAATACTAACCAGAATTTATTTGCACATTTGAATCAAAGGATGTTTGTTTCATACCTGCATATATGTGATTATTCCCACAATTTCTATTTTAGTTGTTGTTTTTTAAAATTCTAATCAAGTGCTGTTTATCCAATGTAGGTTGGAATGGATTTTGCAGACTGATCCGCATGCTATATTTGCTCAGCTTTGTATTTTAATATTTTCATATTCATATTTACACATTGTAATTGTCATAATGTGCTTTTTAAAAAGAACTTGCTCCTGTTTTTTGTCAGATTGTATTGAGTATGTAGATTTTTAAGAAAAAATGCGTTTCATCCTTAAGGCCACCGCACACCTTACGACTGTTCGCGATCCGATTTTGGAACAAATCGCATTTTGCTCATTTTCTGAAGATGTGAATGGAACATATCATTTTATTTGAGGTTAAAATTAATTGAAATAATAATATTATAACCATTTTGAAAGATTGCAAGCCCTTATTTTTGGAGTAAAGTCGAAATTAGTTTCAAATCGTAGCCAATCGTACGACTGCTATGATGTCATTACGACTAGATATCAAATTCGCTTTTATTCTAAGAAGGATGATAGCACTCACAGATTTGATCATACATGTAGGTATTCGTACGATGATTTAGAACATTACACAGTAAGGTATTCCAGGTCTCAATATTAGCATCAAATTCTACTACATTTTATTCTGAAATCGGGTCGCAGACCAGTCGCAAGGTATGTGGTCGCCTTTAAACAATAAAATTTGAAGACAGAGAGAGAGAGAGGGGAAGAGAGAAAGATGATTTAAAGGGGGGGGGGGTGAGAATTATTCCTGATGACAATATTGCAAATCTGCAGCATTCTTTTAAAGGAAAATGAAAATATTGAACCTGTGCAATGTACATTATGTCTTACTGGATAGTACGCTATATATCTTTATATTGATATGTTCTGTCTGCTAGATAATTTAAGTTAGTGTTAATTGTTTTTATTCACTTTGTAGATATCTTGCATGCTTTTACATCATGCTTTACACCTATGAATATATTTATATATTTGCCATTTCGCATGGCCTGTTGAAATATTCTGCTTTGATAATCATTTCAGTATTTGTTTTATTGTTTTTTGCATGATTAGGTACATTGAAATGTACCGACATCTATCTAATACAATTGTCTTACTCTTAGACATCAAGTTGCATTCATGTTATTTTGGAGAAAATTGCTGTGATATGATATTTATGTTATATCTTATTTTGGGAAAAATGCCAGAAGACATTATTTTTGCTATGAAAATAAAATATTTAGATATATAAGGCTGACGTGTTGGAATGAAATAGATTACAGCAAAAAGTGATATAACTTGTATAAAATATCAAATTTTGGAAGTTTTTGAGTGAGAGCAGTGGTTTTTTTTACGGGTGATTGATGTGTTATGTAATGAAATTTATACCACATTGTTGATAGGACTTGAAGGTGAAATTATATTGATTGGTTTTAACCTATTGCCTCCTGGAACTAGATGATCCCTATGTAAAGCCTGTGGGAATTATTGTATTCAGTAGTAGATGGGTTATCGCCTGAATTGCATGGTCCTTGAGTAGCTTGCATGATTGATTTGCTGTGCTTGCATTTCTTTTCCTCTTTGATGGTTTATTATTTCCATTTTCCATTTATCTCTCACATTCTTCGTCATTTGGTTTACTGCACAATCACTGTCTATCCATCCATCCATCCGCCAACCAACTCTTGCTTCGACCTTTGACCTCTTCATGCACGAATTACCGGTCATTTTGGGGTCTGGTTATCCAGGGAATCAAATTAAATCCGACCACGCTTTCTGGCGGTCGCATAGCCCGACCCGGCCCGGCGAGAAACCTCTTGCTTCGCTGTCCAATTCTAAAAACGCTTCGCCGTATAACAGTACGGGCTTCTTAGCGATTCCAGGTTGGTCTGAAAAGGGTTGGACAGAAAAGAAAATGTTAAGAATTATGCTTAGAAAAAAGTTTTCAAATTGCCTAGAATTTAATCTCCCTGTTTGTCAGTGTATGTCGATTACAAAAATGGTTTAATGAAAAAGTAAAGTGCATGTTTTGATTTGTTATGGATGTTAAGATGGATAAAAATTGCAATTAGGTCACACTTCTGAGTGTTTGCCAAAGTTACTTTATGTATGATCGGACCTTGTAAACTCTTTTTTGATTTAATCAAAATGTTTTAAAAGGATACAAACAATGGGGTATGATTCTTGATGTGTTTCATTTATTCTTATTGTAAATGAATAGTGAATATATAAAACATTGTGATTTAAAAAAAAATCATAATTTTCTTTTACGTATTTCATGATTGGCAAGCCTGCATGAACAAAATCACAAAAATGAGAAATTAACTAATTCCTGCTGAGTTTGTTTCACTTTTTAGTTTCTAATAATTAACATTTTTGCCAGTTCAAAACACATGCATTGATTATAATAAGATTCTGTAAATACAAAAGTGTATTCTTGTTTTGTTGGCATTGTTCGCTTCAATAACAATAAATTGCTGAATGTCTTAACATCATTGTAGCATGATCGATCTATCGGGTTTTAAGAGATATGGAGGTACATGTATCGAATAAACTTAGAGGGCTTTTGAAAAATCATAAATCAATCAGGTACTCTTCATTTGTTAATATTTAATCATGCAATATCTTATTATCATTGATAAAATGCTTTTTAAACAAATTGTCTGAATTCATGAGTTCAAATTCATCTATCCAAAATTAAATAATGGTATCATTCATGTTGCTTTTTTTATCTTTACTATGCATTGAATTACATGGGACACCATTTCATTATGATTATATACAAATTTATTCAATCATGCTTTTCCATTATTTTGATAATTCAAACTATGATTATTCTAACTATTCAGACTAATATGTTTAGTGTCCTATAGAACAATTTGTGTACTTTTTTAAACCTTTTTTTACACAATGCATTACTGTAATTAACCAGCATTAACCCCATTCTTTCACCCTACCCTCTCCAACCCACCCCCCACCCCCTCTGTAAACAGGTGGCACGCCCTCGATCTCAACACCCCGCCCACTCACCGACAAAGACCGGACTGGGTCCAGCAGCTCGCTCAGTAGCAACGCGAGCACGTCACCGGGCCAAATCCACATCAACGGAAACGCCACGCATACCTCTCTCAGCGATACCACCAGTGTGGATGGACATGGGTCCGTCTCGCGTTCCCACTCGCGGTCTAAATCCTCAGCGATCATGTATGATAAATTATTAGACCACGAGATAAAGGACTTGCTCATCTCCTTTCTCTACATCATTAAGAATGTCAATGAAGGTATGATTTGCTCAAACCTTGGTTAAAAAGTACTTGAAGAAGCTAAGGCCTGTCATAACTAACATTAAAATGCTTATAAAAACAATAATTTTATGGAGGCATTTTGTGATCTTAAAGTTTTTCATGGTTTTGGTGCCGGCAAAAGAATTTATTTATTTCATTTATTTTATGTAATGGTTACCCTCACTTTTTAGAAATGCATGTATCAGGCTACTTTCCCCATATTCAATATTCTGACGAAGAGAGTATCCTCAATATTTCATTGAAATTAATTTTGTATTATCTTTTTTTTAGCATTTCATTGCAAATTTAATTATGGGGCACTTTTCCCTGTGTGATTAAATTAATCTGTATTTGGTGAATATGTTGGCAACCGCCACTCTGTAAAAATGGCCTGAGTTATTCAAGGGTCAAAATAATGCTATGAGAATAACAACATAGTACACGTAGGTCCGTATTTTGAACTCTGTTTCAACTTAAACCATGGTCTAAGTCTGGTCTAAAATTATGGAAAGCTATGAGTGTAAAAAAATGTTTAAACTTTCATGCTTAATGTGTTTACTAGGATGCTTCCATGGTTCAAATGTGAAGAAGTCTATTGTAATTATCATTTCAAGAATTTTTTAATGATTTTGAATAACAAATGTGATGATATATTGATCATCTAATTATAGAAATTGATGTCATATTAGGCTTCTCATAGTTAGACCAGAAATTTAGACCACAGTTTATTAAGTTAAACCAGAGTTCAGAATATGGGCCAGTCTTTGGCCCCGTATTCTGAACTCGGGTTTAAATTAAACCCTGGTTTAAAGTTATGGTTATAGCCAATTGAGGCACAAATCACTAACAGTACACATCCATTTTATTAACTCATATGACACTCAAATTGTTCATAATTGTCTGGGAATGACAATTGAAGTATGTTGTTCATTATTCTTCATTATGAATACAAAATATTAAACATAAGAAATATTCAATATAGATAGAAATTTCGAATTTTTGGCTCCCCCATGATTTTAGCACAGAGTAAGACCATGGTCTACGTTAAACCTGACTTCAGAATACGGGCCAGTATGTTTATTTTTACTTCAAAATTTACAACCATACATACAGCAAAAGACCAGTAAAAGGGTTAGGGTGAAGACATGTACATATTACATTTTCTTATTTACTTTCCTATTTCTGGCTAGTACCATTAGCTCTTTGTAAATCTTATTACTATTTTTGTTTGTATCGCTTTTTGTATGCATTTTTGTAGAAGTACTTCTCGGCTGGTGGAGTCAAAGTTCTGAGGACGATCAGCTTAAATTGTTCGATGTACTAGAGTAAGTATTCAGATCAATTTTATTTCATTGGATTATATCAATGATAATGATAAGTCCCTTGATTATGCAATGGTATCTTTACTTCATACATGGCTTTAATTCAATGCAAGTCAGCTCCCTTTAGCTAAGTTTGTGAAAAAGCAGACTGGCATCAAAATATTGGAATTAATTGCAAATCAATTTCAGACTGCTTTGCAATTAGCAGTCCAGTTTCGTTTCCAAATTCAGTTTATTGAAATTAATAACAAATCCATCTTAGATACTTAAGTTAATGACAAGTATTGAAATTAATCAGAAGTCCATTTTAGGTTCCGAAATTAATTATAAACTTTAATAGTTAATTGCAGCTTTGCCGTTGATACATCATCTGTCTTTATAAAGTTAATTTTTATTTTCTATTTGTAGGCTCTGTCTTCAACATTTCCGATACGTAGGCAAAAAGATCATCATGCAAAGCAAGTAAGTCATTTTGAAATATAGAATTCCCTTCCTACATGTACATGTACTTCATCCTGCATGAGTAGGGGAAATGAGACTTACATGTACTGTTTTAGTAATTTAATCTAATGGGGCAGTCACATTTCTCCTACGGCGGCCATACGGCAAGTCGAAGAGGGCTGTTTTAACATTTTTTGTACCAGCTACATATAAAGTGGTTTGAATGAAAATGACTAAAACGACTTGCTGTATGACCGCCGTAGGGGAAATGTGACTGCAGCATTTTGGAATGAAATGTTTAGGAAAACATTTGATATGAAGATTAAAAATGCAGAACCTACAACTGTTGGGCAAAATTTTGAATCGTCATGCAAACTCTCTGGGATCGTTTCATGAAGCATCTTGTCAGTGAATTTCAATGACAATTTTGCTCTCAGCCAGTCAGATGCAAGGATTTCAGTAGCTTATAACTGATAGTGAATAAATCACTGGCTACTGGTTTCATGAAACTCTCCCCTGAAGTGGAAATTCAGGGCTATTTTACAGTTGTAGTCGATCCAATGCTCAATTTTCATTTACCATTTGTGAATTTTTTTTTGTTACTCCTCTCTGTATATTTTGCTTTTGTTGTATGTCTAACTTCATACTGATATTGACTCTGGTAATTTGTGAAAAAAAATATACACTGTACCCTTTAATATAATTTGAGATCCTTGCCATTCAATCGCAATCACCTGAATTCCATTATCAAATACAGATGCCAATATATGTAACTTACCATATTTAATTTTGATACTAAACTGGTTTATGCCTTTGTAATAGACGGAACATATACAAATTATTCGGGTAAGGAATTGACTTGTTCATTCTGAATTATTTCGACTTAAAAAAGAATGAAAGCCTGTACATGGTGGTCCATTCGAGAAGGATTGAAAATTCACTCTTGCACTCATCTATTGCATTGTGCACTGTAAAGTGGTATCCATCCATTTCATTTTCAAAGAAAGGAGGTTCATATGACTTCAAACTGCTTTGTAATTTTGCCAATACTTGACTTAACTGTATATTTTAAAGTTTCTGAAAATATCTTCACTTTGCCACGATCTGCAATCATGCTCATATGCATGTACATTGTATAGAATGAAACTTTTGAAAAAAATATGATGTATGTATAAAGTGATTTAGAATTAGTGACATATAGTATTGAATATTGGATTATAGAATGTAGCATGATGCTATTATTGTATTCATTGACAATATCTTAATTATGAAATTAGTAATTATGGGTATAGCGTAGACATTCAGAGCATTCATCATTAAAAAATAAATATTTTACTTGTATGAATATCCAGGTTTTTGATAAATTTCTGTTTGTGTTTTAAGAATGAGTTGTGATTTAGAATGGATTTCTTTCTTTGAAATCCCATGAATACATGTTTATAATAAGGTGGCATTCTTCTGCAGGTACTGTAACAGTCTGTATTTTCATTCACTTTAGTGGATGAAAATCATTCATTGCTTTAATTTAATTTTATACACTCATTTATTTCATGAGCTTTAGAGAAGCAAATTGTCCAAAATCACTCTTCTTTGGGATTGTGGGATATATTTTCTATATCATCATACTCTACTTATAAAGTGCATTCAAGTTGAAAAAAATGATGTACAGTGTAGGCCTGTGGATAGCCAAAATAGACACAAACATAGATTTAAGAGTTCTTCAAATATGTTCATTGAATTTGAGCTCATCTCTGTTATCTGACTTTCTTATCTTGCCCCGCCCCCATCCCTTGTATACCCTCCCTCCCTCCCCCCATCCCATCTTGGTATAAAATCTTTCACTCGGTCGCCTGCTGCTCTCTGTCCTTCTGCTCGGGGGGTGTGTCTTTGTACCCCTCTGACGGACCCCACTATCCCCTGTGGATGAAAACCGGTAAGAGAAAGTGCCGTGTTAGAAACTAGCTTGAGTAGCCCGAGCCCCTACCCACCCTTATCCTTTTGACTAAATTTCCATTAAAAACATTTAAAAAAGAAAAAGGTGATTTGCATGATGTGCATCTGGTTCATGCTCTTTGACCTCTGACCCTTGACCTTTGACCCGAATTTGCCGATCCTGCATATTATACGGATTTGCGACTTGATTCTCTGCCTGCCCATAGCATACATATAGATGCTTTCTGAAATAGAGCCTCCTTTTGGTGTAGTGTTTTGTGCCTCCTAAAAAAGCATCATGTTTTTCATCTTTCTACATGTATCTATGTTCAAGAGAGGTTTTTGCATATTATTTCTCTCTCTTTCTCTCTCTGTCTCTTAACATATCTCTCTTTAGAAGAGAGTCTGTGACTGCCTGTTTGTATATCTGTATATTGTGTCTCTTTTCTCTCTCTCTTTCTTTTTGCATTGTCTTTCCATTTTTCCTTTCTTCCAAATCTACCATCCCTTTGTCTATCCTAATATGCCCCGCACGATATGGTATTTTCGGCTATGCAATTTTAATCCTATTGATGATACATCATAATACAATTATTTAACTATTCTTTGAGTAATCTTATGATAATGTAAATTTGTTGCCACCTTTTCCATTTTTAGTTCTTTTGGGGGATAAAATCATTGATTTGTATATAAAGCTGTAGTGAAAAGTGATCAAAGTTGTTTTGAATATTTTAGGGAAAAAAAGATGATTTACCTCTCCTTGCAACCTGTGGAGCGGTTGGCCCCTATTATCTGCCCCAATTTCTTTGATAAGTTCTTGAAAGTTTGTAAATTTGACATCAGCTTTGTATTCTCCCACCTTTCCATCTAATTTGATCTTTTTGTCCATTCATCTCTGTCTTTGTCTATCTGCAGATGTACCTTGATTACATTAGAATGACCTGTTTCAGCTTTTTATTTTAAAGTCTACATTTCTTTTCATTGTGATCGATCTCTCGTCACTGTCGTCTTCATCTTTGAAAAAAAAGAGAAAACTATAGAATGCCATTGATGTTCTGGTCTTGTGAAGTTACTAACTGATGCAAATATGCATTTTTGTAGATTCTTTTCAAATGGTTGCTTTGCTTTGAAGAATTGATAATGTCGTTAAATGTTCTTTTCAATCTTGCATTTCACTTTTTTCTGCCATGTTTATTGCAAGAATTGTGAACTGTCAGATCAGAAGTAAATTGATACTTACATGTAACCCCCACCCGTCCATAAAGAAATAATACTTTAAATGAATTTTTTGTCTAGATTTAATTATTTCTGCACATGTAGTTTAAAGAGCTTCTATGCCAGGTTGCTCACAGGGAAATTTAAACCATTTAAGTTTAAATGTACCTTTTAAGCAAAGAATTAAATTTGTAAGTATTCATTTTTCTTGTGCACAGTTAAACAAAATTGGATTACATGTGCTCTTTTATACCCCCACAAGTTTAGATTAATGTTAGAAACCAATAAAATGATATGTACAATGTATTTGATATAAACAAAATAAAGAAAATTTAAAAATATGGGCTATAATGTGAAAATTCAATGTACTTGTTTGCTCTTTTGCTTACATGTATGTCTTGTGAATAACGATGGCATATTTACATGTAGCTTATACTGCAAATGTACTGCATAGCTTGATTTCATGAACAGCTGTCCTTTCTCTATTATAATGCTCATAAATTGCAATGAAGGCTTTCAACATGAACAAATATTGAAAAGTGAAACAAGACTTTTGCTTATTCCTTTTCAGACTTCGTGAAAAAACATCGACCAGTGAGCGAAGCCGAACCCTGCCTGTTGCCCTCAAGAGACTGCCCCAGACCAGGTCACTGGTCGAAGTTGGAGATCTACCTCTGGGTAAGTGCATGTTAGGACAATCAATTATTTGATAAGCTTTTCTTCTTTAATCTGGCAGTGTCGTGTACATTAGTTTTCTTAATTACTTCATTTTCCTTTTACAGTTTATGTATCTGAAATGAAAAGAGGTTGATAAATAATGTCAATAATTAAAAACAATTAGCATTGTAAAAAATAACTGTCTAATAAAAATAGGCAAAAAGAAGCTGCTGAAAACCCCCTTTTTGACTTTATAATAAAAATAGGTACAGACAATCAATCCAACCGCCGTCCAGCCCCCCTGGTGTATTTTATTAGTGATGTGGGGGGCTCTACAATAAAATTTGATAGGTTATTCTTTTTGTTATGAATGGTTGTAGAGTATTCTTGCCCCTTGAAGACCTTAAACCATGATTGTTTCTCTGAGGAAAGGGGGGGGGGTTCCAAGTATAGCAAGGTGGTATTTTTTTAATAGGCAACTGTACTGAAAACTCAAGTGTTGCTCTTGAATGATTTTATATAGCCTTAAGTTATGAAAATGTAACTATTTCACCATGAATAAATCAACAAGTCTGTGAGGCAGAATCACCGAACATACATGTAGGCATCTTACCCTAAAGTCAGAGTGGCATCATTCACGCAGGAGTCCTGCATGAAATAGATATTAACAATGGCAATGTGAGAAAGTTGCTGTGAAAGACACAAGCACTAGTATTATAGTAAGATGTGGTACAGACTTTTAGTAAGATGCATTGGTTTATGCCTTCAAATGCCAGACACTAGTGGATGCTGTCCCAATTATATTTGGTAAATGGTGGTCATTTTTTTACCTGATTGCTAAGAAAGCATGAATGCTTGAGGACCAGAGGACGACAGCTTAAGGGCCTCTCCGAGGGACCTGGTAATGAGGATAAATGCCTTACCAAAGGCCCCTAGCGCACCAAGTGGGAATCGAACCCGGGTCACCGGAATCAGAGAGCCCAGCTCTACCGACTGAACTACACTGTATATTTGTTTTTTCTATTTGCCATACTTCAGTTGCTGCATTGACAGAATCCGATGCTAGTCAGAGGATCAGTCAAGAAGCTAATCTAGCTGTAGAGTGTGGTATGATTATCTTGGATGTTCTGGGTCTCTACTGTACAAACTTCAAGGTTAGTATGAAAAAAGTTTGATGACCTGTGTACTATCTTGGATGAAAGTGTGTTGCACTTTATACCATCTTGGTTCTTGATGGAGAAGGTTAAAAAAAATTGTCAAAACAAATTGAGAAAGTTTGATGACCTGTTTACTAGCTTGGATGAAAGTGTGTTGCACTTTATACCATTTTGGTTCCCAAATGACAAGGTAAAAAAAAATTGTCAAAACAAATTGAAAAGTTTAAAAGCCATGTGTAGTATCGTTGATGAGGGTGTGTTTAACTTCAAATATAGAGTTGGCACGACATTTACTTCTGCGACAAATGCTCCAGGCTTTATTTCGTCTAAGATATAGGGTTAGGGTATGGGTTGCAATAGGGTTTTATGTTAGGTTTAGGGTGGGGTATAATGTTAAATCCAGGGTTGAAGTTGGCCATTCCATTAGTGTGTAGAATTTACAGTGGAGCAATTGTCGCCGGAGCAAATGTCATGGACCCGCTGAATCATGTAACTCCTAGACATCAAGCAATGGCAAGTATTTATTGGATGGGTGATGGAGGTGATTTTTTTTTTACTCGAATGCCTGTAAGGCAAGCAACCAGAGGACCGAAGGCTTGTGTTCCTGTACGAGGGAACTGGTAATGAGGATCAATGCCTAATAATGATAATAATAATAATAGTTACATTTATATAGCGCTTCATATCTTTGGTTTCTGAGCACTTTACATTGTAATTATCATTACCTTAGTCATAGGATCCATCACTGTTCCACACATAAAGTGCACTATCTCCACTCCCTGGGGAGCATCCTGGCTAGGCAACCGTTTATCGGTGCACACGTGCTAATCTAATCGCATTGAATTTCACTTCCTACCAGGTACCCATGTAACACCTGGGTGGAGAGTGACAAACGTAGATAAGTGCCTTGCCAAAGGACATTAGCGCCGGGTGGGATTCGAACCCTCGACCCTTGGTACAATAAGTGACTGAACTACTACACCACGACACCTCCACAATGCATTAAACGGCACGAAGTGGGAATCAAAGCAGGGCCACCATAATTCGAAATCCCTTCTCTACCAACTGAGCTATCATGCCTAATAAATTGTTAATTGAGCCAGAGCCAGGGACCCTTCTAACAAATGTAAATACCTTTGGAAATATGTGTATTGGTCAAGGTTTTCAATTTTTTTCTTTTGCTTGCAGACTGCAATGGACAGTAGTGATGGTAACAATCCGCTAATGAGGAAAGTGATTGATATATTCATCAGTTTCCTACATACGGGACAGTCTGAGTCAACGCTCAAGAATGTGTTTAGTTCTCTACGGCTCTTCCTCAACAGGGTGAGAATCTTGTTTGTTTGTTCTTTAATTGGAAAAAACTAATCATGTTATTCTTCATATTTTTATTTATTTATTTGTAATAATAATATGCAATATTTATATAGCGCTTAATACATATGTTGTTAAGTGCTGCATACTATTATTCACTTATTATTATTTGTTTTTTATTTTTCATCATTGCTGGTGGGAATTAAAATGAATTAGAATCTAATTTAGCATCCAAGAATATGTTCCAGTCTTGTATAAATAAAAAGTAGCTTCATAAAGAAATTCCTGTTTTTATTTTATTTTTTTGTACAGTACTGTACATGTAATTGTTCATGATGTATGTGTTTGTCAAGTTATGTAATGAAGCATTTGATCAATATCCATTTCTTTAAAGGTCTGTATTGATTTGTATACTCATCTTTGATAATTATATTTTTATGAAACACATTGATAAGAACAATTTCAGCTTCCCGTTAAGTGTCGTCAAAAATACACTATTGCGTACATTGTGTGTCTTTTGGGCAGTCTTCCTGAAAGAACTTTTGTCAAGATAGAAACCCGGTTATGCACTCTTGAAAATTAAATCAAACTTTTATAGTCAGATTGGGATGAATTCGATGACGATCTTTACATCATCCCCCCTCGACACCACCACCACCATCGGTATCATCATCGCCATCATCGGGTGTTCTTCGGCGTGGAGGAGGACAACGACCCCTATTTTTATTCTCCCAATCAGTCGTATCCGGTGTGTAAGCATCGTGCTGACCTTTGACCTCAAGCATAGCTATGGAATCGTGTTGCGGAATGAACATTTCTTGCTTTGTCTTCACTTCATTTTTTTCTCTTTCTTGTTAAAACATGTCATATCACAATTCATGTGCACTACAGCTTTTGTTTTACAATTACATGTATGTTATAACTTATATGTTTTGATAGAAAGGGGAGCTATTTGCAAAGAAGAATTTACCAAAATTACAAATCACTTTCTTCTGTAATATTTTTAGGAAGGAGGGGAGGGGGGTATAGTTGCTCAAATTAATTATGCAAACTACTTTCAGTGTATTTCTTTATAGAAAAAATTACTTAATTATACAATAAAATATTTTTGATTGCCATCAAGTTTTGAGTGATAGCGTAACAAATAGCAATTTTCCTTATTTGCATTCCAAAAGTGTGTCTTGTAAATCTTGTTATTGACTGAGTGACAATATATAAATATCACATAATCAAGTAAAGATTAACATCTAAATCAAATGAGACTCGATGCTGAATTGAAATGCATGTAAACAGGTAACATATTAGAGTATCATTCTATTCTATTGTTAGAAAGCTTTGAATCTGCACAAAGTTGCACACACTCCTGTGAATGGCTGTCTTGTGTCTGAATGTCTGTCACTCTTTGTTTTTCTCTGTCTCTGTTTGCTTGCCTGTCTCTGTATCTCTCTCTTTGTATCTTTTTCTCTGTGTCTTAGACTTTGTCTGTTTGTCTGTCTCTGCCTGTCTGTCTTTGTCTGTTGGTTCGTTTGTATGTCTGTCTCTGTCTTTCTGTCTCTTTTCTCTTTCTCTGTCTTTCTCTCCCGCTCTGCTTCCGTCTTTTTCTGTCTCTCACTCTCTTTGTCTATCTGTCTCTCATTATCTGTCTCTCTTACCCTTTCTCACTGCCTCTGTTTTTCTTCTACTGTCTCCCTCTCTCTCTCTATCTTGATCTCAGTGCCTGAATGATTGTCCTATCCTCTATCTATCATCTTCTTCCCCTTCATCTCATTGGCCGATGACTGCTCTTGCTACATGAATGGCTAATACTTTCATTTAGCCTTGGATATTTCATGAAGATGACTGAGCATCTTACTCCTGTACGAGACAACTGTCATGACTTTATTCAAAATCTCCAAAGAAAATTTGACATATACATGTAGCATTTTTAACCATTATCATTGCCAAGCTTGCAGAAGGGCGGTAGATGTACATGTAGTTAGGGCGTGCGTAGTGATTTTTAATTTCTGTGCAAAAGCATAATAGACACGAGTCATTACACCACATTGGAATCATTTTTATTTCATGAACTCTCTCGCGCAAATTTAGACGCTATGTCAAGACTCGAAAAGTATGGTATGTGTTTATTTGCAAAAGTGGTGTGAAATACTGTATCGACAGTGTATTCATACATGTACATGTATCTAAACACTTCATACCAGAAGAACGGTGCAGAATTTTGTTCAGCATATAAACATGCGTCTTTACATATTTTTTTTTTTTTTTTTTTTACTCTTTTAGCAGTTCCCTGTGCCTCTAAATAATGCTTTTACAGCTAAGCTAAACATTTGTCTGTGATTTGTTTGTACTGTTTTCTTAAATTCATGGTTATGTTTTTTTTTTCATTTTGAAATAGTTCCCTGTGCCTCTGTTCAAAGGAACAGCGAACCTGTGTGGAGACCTTTGCCTTGCAGTACGTAATATGTATCATATTTTACTCTCATATTCTTATATAAAGATAAAGATTTTATATATGTAAAGATATATAAAGATTTTACTCTCATATTCTTATATAAAAGATCAGGGTCCCATTACACAAAGGTTAGCAATTGATCATACGCTTGATTTTCACGATTGATTGTACATTGTAGCCATTGGAATCAATTGTAGAAAAATGTTCTACGATCATTGCTAAGCTTTGTGTTACGGACCTGTCTTGTTCAATAGAATAATCTGTTTAACACAAAAGCATATTGAATCCTGTGTCCAAGGAAAGGGATAAAAACATTGATTATTGAGATTTTTTATATATGAAAATATCATATTATATCAATGAAATCTAATAATTTTTTCAAAAGAGCTTTCACTGTAATGCATAATTTATTGCCCCCACAGATGTTATATTTTAACAAATAAATTCTAGCAATGCTATATAATAGAAAGGGTGGTGTTCTGATATTTGAAGAACTTTTTTTCTTACAAGAAACAATAAACCCTACATTTCTTTGTTGTGTATGAAACTGAGTCTTGAATTATCAGCATAACTTGAGTCTCTTTTGTCATCTCTGTTCAACACAGCTTCTGAAGAACCTAAATTCCAAACTGGTCTCGACGAGGAATGAGGCTTGTGCTCTTCTGTACCTTCTAATGAGAAGTAATTTTGAGTTTACTCAGAGGAAAGACTTTGTCAGAGTACATTTACAGGTAAGGAGGAAGAGGAGGAGGAGAAGAATGGGAGGGAGAGAGATGGGAAAAGGCTGGGATGAAGGAGGAGGAGGGGTAGGAGGAAAGTGGAGGAGGCCAATAGTGGAAGAGGGAGGAAGGAAGTTGGGATGTAGGATGAACGATGGAGGGGTAGAATGAAGAGGATGAGAAGAAACGGAATGAGGAATAAGTGGGGGGGGGGGGGGAGAGGAGAAGTTTAGGTTCTGATTCTGATGGTGGTAATTATGATGATTGATGATAGTGGTGGTGGTGGTGGTGGTGATGATGATGATGATGATGATGATGATGATGATGATGTTGATGATGATGATGTTGATGATGATGATGATGATGATGGTGATGATGATGGTGATGATGGTGGTGGTGGTGATGATGATGATGATGAAAATGATGATGATGGTGATGATAATAATGGTGATGGTGATGATGATGATGATAATAATGGCAATGATGGAGATGATGGTGATATTGATGATCATCATCATAATGGTGATCGAGATTTTGGTGATGTTGCTGACGAAATTAATGATTTATGATAGTTACAACAAATCTATTATGCTGATTTGTATTGCAATGTGTCAATTAAAATTTTCTGAATGCTATTTTCTAGGTCATCATTTCTGTAGCGCAGTTAATAGGAGAGGCAAACAGCTCCCACTTTCAAGAGTCCTTAGCAACCATCAACAACTATGCCAACAGTGACAAGGGAATGCAGGTATATTTATATTCTTATAATTGTACTACAAAAAATCTAGAATTTTTTCAACAAAATACTATAAAAGAATCGAAGAAGATTGTTTGAGCTTCTCATAGCAGTTTGACAAAGGTCAGAGCCCCATATCTGGTTAGATCAATGAATTGATCAATTATTTAATCAATTGCAAAGTCCATGTCGAACCTTGTACTATAATAGACCAGTGGGAATTTTATTGTTTTGTGCATTCCATTTTTTCTTGAAAATGTGGAAAAACATTAGAAAAAAAAATTAATTTCTCTTTCTATTATCTTTTCTATCTCTCTTTCTGTCTCTCCTCCAGCACACTGCCTTCCCATCTCAAGTCAAGGACCTCACCAAGAAGATCCGCACGGTTCTCATGGCAACGGCCCAGATGAAGGAGCACGAGAAGGACCCAGAGATGCTGGTAGATCTCCAGTACAAGCTTGCCAAGTCGTACGCCAGCACCCCAGAGCTCAGACGGACGTGGCTGGACAGTATGGCTAGGATACACATAGACAATGGCAACTATTCGGAGGTAAATCTCCAACCTAAATTGTTAATTTTTGAATTTGAAAACTAATATTTGTTAAATTTGGGAATTTGTAAATGTTTAATGGTAGTGATTTTTTTTTCCTGATTGCCAAAAAAGCATGAATGCTTGTAAGCAAGCAACCTGAGGACCGATGGCTTAATGTACTCTCTGAGGGACCTGGTAATGTGGATTAATGCCTTTCCAAATTGCACTAGCACACCAAGTATGAATCGAACCTGGGTCACCGGATTCTAAAACTCTTGCTCTACTGACTGGCTCCCTCTGTGGCAGGACCATAAATCAATAGGAGTCCCTTTACCTGAAGTGAACCTTTAATGTGACTTCTTCATCAGTTTAATGTTGGTCATCATCATCATCTATTTTGTGATTGATTTCTAGACAGGCTTTTGAAATGGGTAAAATATATGTTTCCTCCTTCACATTTCTATTCAGGCAGTAAGAGTATGATTTTGTTTTTACACACATAAAGATGATGAGGATTGCATCAGTAATCCCAAATCACCATCTGTGGTGTGAAGATGCAATACATTGTTTGATAAGACTCGGTGGGTGTTTCATAAAGCTGTTTGTAAGATAAGAGCGACTTTAAGAATGACTGGTGAACCTTTCTTTTGGTAAATGGTATACACCATTGGTGATGGTTTAGCGCGTAAGAAAGGTACACCATTCGTTCTTAAGGTCGCTCTTAACTTACAAACAGCTTAATGAAATGGCCCCCTGGTACTAGGGGTTTTAATATGGGGGTCGAGATTCCCCATCTGAAGTAAGAAGGATCCTGTGTTATCATAAATCTGGGGTAATATATATATAGTGCGCCATTGAATAAGTAACTAGGTAGTCAGCGCCTCATAAATGCTATATATTATTATTTTTAATGGGGGGTATATTGAAAGAGTGATTTTTGATTGTTTGCTGTCGTGTAGGCTGCCCACTGTTACATCCACATAGCAGCGTTGATCGCAGAGTACCTCAAGCGGAAGGGGACCTATCCTCAAGGTGTCCAGGCCTTCCGGAACATCTCACCAAACATTGAAGGAGAGGAGAAGGGCATCAAGAGCGATACGGGAATGCAAGATGTCCAGTACACTGAGGTTAGTACTTGGGTGGCAATTCCTTCAGCAAGAAATTTACCCACACTGTGCTGCACTTGACCCAGGTGAGGTGAATGGGTACCCGGTAGGAAGAAATTCCTCGAATGCTTGAGCGCCCGATCAAGGTAGCTGTGCTGAAGCCGGGGTAATAATAACATCATGTTAAGCAGGGCCCGCTGGAAGAACAGTTTTCAGAACTGAAGTGGCTTCCCTGGGTAAAATACATGTATGACGTTATTATTATTATTATGGGTCCAGAACCACTTTGACTACATGTGCCTTCTGTTTGGTCTATCTGCTATATTTCCCATTTAAGATCTTTTCTATAGTAGTTTCAGATGATGTCACATGGAGGGCATGATAATGAGAAACCTGTACGTCAGACTGAAAAAAGGAAGATTTATCACAGACTGACGGATATGTTTTTGTTGTTTATCCTCCAACATGACTGCATCTGGGAATGCTCTATAAATTCCAGCAAGGCTATCCCCATTATATCTAGTATCCACTTGGTCTAACAACAATTGAATTAAATTTTCATTTGACAAAAAAATAATGAGATATTGTAGGTGATGAAGTGCACGTACATTAGAACATTTGGGCATCAGACTTTAATACAGTTAAACTTAGTGGCCCGTATTCTGAACTCGGGTTTAAATTAAACCCTGGTTTAAAGTTGTGGTTTAACTATGGAGAGCCAGTTGGGGCACAAATCCCTAACAGTACACATTCAATTTATTAACTCATTTGACACTCAAATCGTTCATAATTGTCTGAGAATGATAACTGAAGTATTTTGAAGTATTTTTCTTTATTATGAAAGCAACAGGAAACAAAATAGTAAACATAAGAGATATACAATATAAACAGAATTTTTGGCTTCCCATAATTTTAGCACAGAGTTAGACCATGGTCTAAGTTAAACCTGACTTCAGAATACGGGCCAGTGAGTATTAGACCAAGTGATGATGGTTGGACCATCTGATAGTAGACCACGTGGGTTTAGCCATGATTGTGTTAGACATTCTGAAAATAAGACCATCTGCTTGTAGATCCAGTGAATACAAATCAAGATAAAGACATGCTTTTTTCCCCTTTCAAAATGTGTTCTTTTAATGAAAAAAAAAAATTACACTGTGCTAGTATATCCATACAAACAAACTTTTTTTGAGGGGGGAATTGGGGCCATGTCTCATTTTGTAAATTGTAGTTTATACATGTACTTACATGTAATACAAACTAATGGAATATACTGATTTACATCGAAAAAGTTCGATTTTTCTTGCTGTACTATAAAGTTGATTCTTCCAAAAAGCACTGGTATCCCTGGAAATGAATGTTTACCATGTTAGTAGTAACTTGAATTTTCTCCTGTTTTTCATTCAGGACAATCTACTATCTGAGCTGGAGCTGTGTGCCGAAGGCCTACAGAAGGCAGAAAGATACGAGTCGATGGGGGAGGTCTACAAACTCATCATTCCATTTTATGAGAAGAAGAGAGATTTCCAGGTAATTTTCACGTTTATGCATCTTTCAATCATCCACTTATTTCACTGAATTATAAATTTGAATCGAAAGTACTCAATAGTATGGGAAATTCCTAATAAATATGTTGTAAACAGTGTGTAGCAATAAGTTTTCAGAAGAATTTTTCAGTGCACGCATTTTTCTTTTTCATTTTTCAGTAATAATTTCAAAATCATGGATAAACAATGATTGTTGACGCGTTTTCAGTTGATGAAAAAGTTGATCTCGAGCTGATCTCAAGTGAAAATTCTGAGAACAGATGTTCAGAGATCAAGATCAAGTCCAACACCAGCAGCAAGCTCAATACAACCAATACACTATTACATGTACATGTACATGTAGCTATTAAAGCATTTGCTCTAATTCACCAGAAGTTACAACATACATGTATGTTTACATTTGAAACAGAAAAGGTTTTACTCATGTCATTGCTAAGACTTTTTTGGGCTGCTTCAGCAGGATGATAATTGTAGTACAACACTTCTACATTAATGTTCGATACTCGGCGAGTGTACACTTTACTGATATTTTTACAATAAATTACAATTACTGCCTAATTCAGGTTTGTAATATCTGTCCATATAATTCACATTGTCTTCTAGAAACTTGCCCTTGCTTACGGCAAGCTCAGCAAAGCTTACGAGAAGGTCATGAAATTACAAGGAACCGGCAAGCTGTTGCTAGGCAACTACTTCAGGGTTGCATTCTTTGGTCAGGTGAGCAGATCCATTTTGTTTGGTCATTTGATTTTACTATGCAAAATGTTTTTAACCTGTTGGAGACTGGCTGGCGACGTTGTTATGCACCTTGTCAAATGTCTCTCCTGCAGGAATCATGAAAACAGATTTTCACTACCTTTCCTCACATTTCATCTTAGACAAAATGATGAGGAATGCGTGAAAGCCTCGATGAAAAGACGCATAGTGCCTTGATAAGCTGGATTACTACTAGAAGTTGAGGCTCAGAATTTTGACAAGTTGCATTCGCCGCAGACCTCAGCCCATATAATTATGGACATGTATGCAGGCCCAGTGTCCAACAGGTTACATATGATAGACGTTGATAGTTCTGGATAAAAAGCACCGATTACTTATGAAATTTGTGGCAAACATTCGCTTTTGGTGAATACTAGTATTACAGAACAAATCAGACATAGAGATTGAGGATTTCATCTTTATTCTTGTCTCTTGTCATGTGATAGTACTTTGAGGAGGATGATGGGAAGGAATACATCTACAAGGAGCCGAAGGTCACGACCTTAGCATCGATTTGTGAGAGGTTACAAGCCCTCTTCTCCGACAAGTTTGGTTCCGAGAATGTGCAGCTTATCCGGGATTCTAGTAAGGTTAGTATGTTTTCCTTCTTCATAATTTCGCCAAACAAAATCCCCAAAGGTCGGATAACGAATGTTCACCTGCTTTGGATAACAATTTTATTTGAAGGATCTGAAAAGTTGTATTTGATTGTTAGCTGTGGATCCTGGATTTTTTTTTTAAGGGGTTGATTTGTTCTCAAACTTCAACAAGCAAGAAAAAGAAAGTCATCACTCACAACTGAAGGCCATTTGGTGTGCGTGGAAAATTGCAGGCACCTTCCACTCACCCCCCCTGGATCCGCGCCTAGATAATGATTATCAATTTCACATTAATACTTCTTCAGTAAATTTTAAAGCACTTGAAAACCTCTTACTGGTAAGGGTACATGTACTTACTGTATTAACTCTGTTGACATCTGGATTCTATAATTCCTGTAAACTCTGAATGTGAACCACCAGATTCCAGTATGCAATGAGTTAATGAAATAATCATATGTTATTGTAATGAATTGCAGTTCAGACCAAAATGTAAACTTAACATGAAGGAAAGTTTTAACATGGCTTCTCTTGTACCATCAGGTTAATATTGACACGCTGAAACCTAACATCGCCTACATCCAAGTCACCTTCGTGAAGCCCTACTTTGATGAGAGGGAGCTTGCGGAAAGAAGGACAATCTTTGAGCGGTCAAACAACATCAGACGATTTGTCTTTGAGACGCCTTACACCAAGAAGGGCACTGCTAGGTCAGGAGCCGTCGAGGAACAGTTCAAGAGAAAGACCATCCTTACAAGTAAGAATGTAGATATTAGTCTCAACTGACATTGCATTCAAGCAATGGTTTGAGCCTCGTTCAGATATTACATGTATGTCAAACATTCAACAATATTTTTTCAAATAATGATAATATATGATGAGACAAATTTCGCCACCTCTAAGAAAGTGGTCCATACATTGCTTGGACAAACCAGATCATGATGATGTCATAACCGATGTTATTTGATGTCATCACAATTTTGTTATTATGCCACAGGTCATGTTTAATGAAGCCATGCATTTGTCATGCAAACAATGGTAGACTACATGTATTATGTGTGGACTAGTTTAAGTTTTTGCTGATTTTAAAAAACAGAGTTTTATCGGTCCAAAGATTGTGTCATCTGACAAAAAGATAAAAAGTTGCTTGCTTCTGTTACACATTTTGTTATGACATATGACTTTGTACATAAAACGTTGCTGGTATCATGTTTCACAAACAATTAAAGATAAATGAAAGTACATGTACTTGCAGTAAACACTGATTCATAACAAAGTCTGACCAAGGTTAAATGTCACTATATCACTAGAAATAGACATTGTAGTGTTACATAAACTGAACTTTGTGAAATCATGAAATCTAAGCTGAAAATAGATCCCATTAAAGATCACCAACACAGATAAGCCCATGTGGGACAGTATTTTATTATTGATCAGAAAAAGACCGGACAAATGGCTCAAAAGTCATGTTTATTCTCCTAATATATGCAGAGTCCTTGATACATATTCTATTTATACAAACAGTTCCTTCGGTGGTCATTTTATTGGATTCTATACCAACTCATTTTGAAATTGGTACATGTATCACAACTGGCATTGCTCTTTAATACTGCACTTTCTGATTTCTCCCTGTGTCACCAGCCTCACACACATTCCCATACATCACCAAGCGGATCCAGGTATGCTACCAGCAGTCGCAGGAACTCAACCCGCTCCAGGTGGCCGTAGAGGAGCTCCAGGTCAAGGTCAAAGAGATGAACGAGGTCCTGGAGATGGACAATGTGGATATGAAGCGGCTCCAGCTCTTACTACAGGGTAGTGTCAGCGTACAGGTGAGCATGGGTACCTTATTTGCATTTGTGTGAGTGAATGATATTACCATATGAGATTTCTCCAGAAGACGACGAGATTTTACTTGTCCAAATATGGAGTTTGGGTTTCTGTACCAAAAACGCGCACTCATAATTATACATGTTGTACAATGCGTATTTAGCTTTTTGAACTCGAACAAATAGAGGCTGAATGTCAAAATTTCTTACCGTTGCACACGTACCGTCCAAACTGTACTGTTCATAATATAGCGTTGCACGGTCAGGAACTAGGTAACGTCCCTATGAAAATTAGGATTCAATGAATTGCGCTTAGTAAATGCAGGTGCAATATGCATAGGGCTTGCTGGATAAATGCACATTTCTGCAGATCAGATGCTCGTTACGTTTGAGGGATTTTGCTGTTCGGTGAAAGAAAGAGACACTATTCAACTTGGCTACGCCTCGTAAAAAAAATCGATTTGTATGATACCCCTCCACAACGCTAATCTAATGAGTTCTTCTTGGATATTTTTTTGCAGGTGAATGCAGGACCAATGGCATATGCAGCGGCATTCTTAGGAAAGGGCAGAGAGGAGAAGTGGAACAGCCAACAAATCAGTGACCTCAAAAAAATCTTCAGGTTAGTATTCTAAACAGGAATTACATCCATCAAAGATTCCAATCACACAGTGGGTATCCTATAGGGTTCCATGACATTTGCTCCGCTGTAAATTCCACGCCCTAATCATATGATCAACTTCAACCCTGGGTTTAACACTCTACCCTCCCCTAAATCTGACATAAAACCCTATTGCATACCTAACCCTTTCTCTTAGACGAAATTAAGCCTAGAGCAATAGTCGCAGGAGCAAATGACGTGTCACCTCCTATAGACCCATGTGCTGTATTGATAGACTTGATGCATTGACTTTTTGGTAAAGAAGTTGGAATTGCATGATAAATATTGATTTTTAAAAGCAATGCCATTTAATCATTTCTCTTTTTTAATGAAAAACTAGGGAAATTTATTTGGTTATTCATTGATAAATATTATGGTTTGAATGTTTAAAAGAGTAGCAGTAATATCTTATAATTTAAGGACGTTCCACAGTTATGCTTGTGCGCATTATGATCTGCGCATATTTAACACTCCGCGCGCTGACGTCACAATGGATGAACAGGTGATTAATTAGCTGTGGGTATGAGCTGATTTTTCTCATCATCTGCATCCTAACTGCAGATCCGATGCGTTATTTTATGAAGCTAAAAAGTGGAATTATTCCATGGACCATTAAAAAAAATATCTCTACAATTTCAAAATACTTTACTCTGCAGTACTGCCAAGAATCACGAATATGACCCCGAGTTTGAATAAATGGTAGAGTGGTTTTGATTTTTCTTCACATAGATACAAAGCATTTGGCGCATTTTTGGTGTTTTAAAAAGCACATTTGCTCTAATAAAAATGCTGATAGTTTGAAAACAAGCACATGAACCCCTATTTTTTAATGTTTGTACCTCTTAGGTATAGCTTCCTCTACAACTTTGCAAATTTTGGTGAAAATGACATGGATTTTGAATAAAGTGCAGCATTTATTGTACTTTTGTAGTCTGTTATTGAAATTTCACATTTTTGAGATTGGGTTTTTGTTATCTTTTACGCCATTTTTAAGAACTGACTGTGCTATTAGACTTAAAGTTGCAAACAAATAGCACCATAAATAGATACTCCATTTTAACGATACAATTATTAACTCTCTTGCGAAATTTGAAGACTTTTTCATGTATTTTGACTGAGTAATAGAGGTTTATACTCATTGTAGTATTCTTGCGAGGTCTAAAAATGCCAAATTCTTTTGAATGCGCAATTCTTAAGAACATCAATTTGGGTGAACTTTGAAGCTCTATAGCCAAAAATCAAGCACATGGACCTATGTTAATTTTTGCATATTTCGAATATTAAGGTTTTACAGTATCTATGTGCAAAGTTTGGTGAAAATGACATGGATTTCACTTTAACTGTGGAACGTCCTTAAGTGAGTTTAGTTTTTTATAAGACTATGGCAAACTGCCGATTTGTCTATTGTCAACTCGTCCACTTATCACATGGTCTACCTTCATTTACATGTATCCTAATGCCATTCCGTCCATCAACATTTCATCTAACAGCCATTTGGTCCAATAATCATTTGGCCCAATTATCCCTTCGTCTTATCACCAGTTCATCTATGACCATTTTGTCTCCTAATCAGTTGGTCTCATATCCATTTTCGTTTCATTCATTTCGCCCAATTAACACTTAATCCAATTAGACCAGTTGGTATATGGACTAAATTGCTATTGGACCAACTGGTTATGAGATGAAATGGTGAGTGGGCGAAATGGCAATTAGACCATGTGGATAGGGGACGAACTGATGGTAGACCAAATAATATTAGTAGACGAGTTGGGAATTGGCATTAGACCACTCGGAAATAAACCGACTACATGATCAAACTGTTGTATCCTTCAAGTGATCAGGAACTATTTGAGAACTACCAACTTCATATTAAAGTTTTGGACAGTGAAGATGTTAAAATTCAATCAAACACCAGCAATATAAGATCAACGCTGAGTTTGATATCAAGCAATATGGATACCCATGTATTTGTAGTGATAGCTAAAAAAAAAAAAAAAAAAATCTTTGATTGATATTTAAAAAAAGAAATCATTCAAGGATTGATTGATCAACACCAAACTTTAAATTTCCCAATGAATATCATAATCTTGTAGTTGTAACAAAAAAATGTTTGTTCTTTGATTGAAAAGTTTAACTTTCGTAAAATAAGAACTTGCCTTTCGCATAATTTTTCTCTTTTGTGGCCCAGTACTATGGAATTCTTTGCCGATTAATTTGAAAACATTTTCTTCATTTAATATTTTCAAATGTAACTTAAGAAATTTCTTAAATGATGATGAAACCTGTTTGTAAATATTTTTATTTGTATTTTAAATCATACAACTTGTGTCTCTATGTCTTTGTAATGTTTTCTAATTGTTTAATATATTTGTAACTTTTGACATTGTCAATAATTGTTAATTTTTTTAAAGTAATTTTGGTCAGCCATGTTATAAGGAAATTTTCTCTTTTTTGGCTGCTTCCCTCTCAGTGCTTTTTTTTTCTTGTAAACTTGTATGTATTTGATGTTATGTATTCTTTGTTTCTCATGTATTTTATCGTATGTTCATTTTATGCAGAGAGAAAAATAAACTCGAATTGATTTGAACTGAAAAAAAGAAAGAAAAAATATTATTTGATTAACTTATTGATTTTTTTTCTTTTTGATATTTTATTAGATTCATTTATTTGTTATTTGGTTTTTTCATTTATTTATTTTTCAATTATATATTATTTTTGTTTATTTATTGACTAATTTACATATATATTAATCCATTCATGTTTGTGTTTTGTTTGCAGGGATTTTGTGACAGCATGTCACAATTCACTGTTCGTCAACGCTCAGCTGATCAAGTCTGATCAGATTGAGTATCATGACGACCTTGAACAGAAGTTTCATTCCATGGTCCACACCATATCATCTTTGACAGGGGATAAGGTAGGTACATTACCACTCGTGTCCAGCCATACCAAAACCGAATATTAGGTTTCGAATTTACGACGGGGAAACTCTCTACAACGCATGGATTCCTTTGAAATTGCAATTAAAATCACAATGGAGAGCTGAGAGGATTTTGTTGAAAGTTGGTGGACTGGGACAGTAGATAATTCAAAAATTTGCTCTGGACAAACAATTGCAAATATGTCGTCCCGAGTAAAGAGATTCCAATGCTGTCCCGGCATGCACTTTATTTTTTTAAGCTGTTTGTTAGTTTCCTCTGCATTCAATCAAATACCTTAAGTTTGTGTCTCTTTGTGGGTTCTTGTTCCCTAGGGATAGAAGTAACGCAAGGTTGTGTATGTTCTCTGTTTTACTTACAGTTAACCGATGACGAACACACCCTAGAGAGACGATCATCATCCACCATCTTCAGTGCCATCAGCGGGACACCTTGACCCCTGCATCCCATGACCCTTGAACCCTTAAGATGACCTCCCCCTGGATCCCATGACCTTTGAACCCGTAAGATGACCTCTGAAACTGGGTGACCTTCAATCCCAAAGAAGTCGACCGATCACTGGACTGGCTCCATGTGAATGAGTGTTGGAACTTGGTTAGGGGAGCATTTCATGAAACAAATTGCCTGCGATTTTCACTGGCTTTCGTTATAAGCTACTGCAAATCCTTGCATCCGATTGGCTGAGAGCAAGTTAGTAGGCGGAAATCAAATGAAAGGCTCCTCCCATTTACCTAGGGTGCATTCAAGAATTTTTTTTGTTAAAGTTCAAATCAATATGCCTATATGATTACTGCAAGAAAACATTCAAGCATTCTATGAGTTCGAACAGGATAACAAATATTTTACGGTGTTAAAACGTATGAACTGATTTATCTAGCCGGTGGTTCAACGAAGAAGTCGACTGTACAAATAAGCATTCTTGTTCTGCATTGGGAACATAAATATGGGTCTTCATACAAGACTATATCCATTAAAACCAGCTTGATTTGACCTAATTTGTGTTTTATCTCTATTTATTTTCTACCTACTTGTATCTAAGATACCTTACAACATTGTGTGTGAACAAGCTCGAAAATTAATGCAGTAAATGTAGCATATTTTTTTTGCCGACAAACCTTGAACTCATGGATCTGCATTTTACTGATATCACCCATGTCTGTATTTCTCATAATTTCCTAAAGGTTCCTATGACTTCATACGTTTGATTATTTGTAAAGAAATATGATTTATATGTAGCTGTTTGGGATTCTGTTTTACTGTATGTACATTGACTCTGGTACTCGGCAAAGACTTCTCCTGAGAGAACCGGTTACACAAAACTGATTGTACAATTATGATTGATTGTGCATTGTGGTCAATGTAATACGTCATAAAGATTATTTCTATGATCAGTTGCTAGGGTTTGTGTTAACAGACTTCTTGATATGGCATTGAGGTTATGAACTTGAGCGTGAGAAGCTTGATAAGGGGTCATTGGAATATGCCAGGTACATGAAAATGGCATGCACAAATATATTGTCATGCTTTTCACGTACAAATATCCCCATTTTATGTCATCTCGTTGTAGCCTACTGTTCTAAATATTTAGGTAAACTATTTATTCATTTTGTAGCTTATATAGTAAAGAGTAATATATCTTTGTAGAGTGATTTCTTTTTATTCATCTGGGTGCTAAATGATTTTATTTGGCAATATCTGAATATATCGGGCTTTAACACAGGTATTGTAAAGAGACAATACATGGAGCTTTCAAATAAGCAAATTATGAATGTGTTGTCTGGTGACTTCTACATGTACTTCTACCGAAAAAATATGTCTAATTGGGAAAGAACGTTTACATGAAAGTGACACACACAAAAATAATGGTAATGGTTGTTATCCAAAGGAATCTCAACTCGAGTAGTATTGAAATTGAATGTATGTTGGCATTAGTGTATACATATATATTTCAATTTTTGGATAGCCATCATTTACCAAAATGTACATGTTAATTTTGACATTAATTTACCACTTACATACCTGGTACATGTACAAAAAGGTGATTGAGTTTGCGATATTTGGTGCAATTACGAAACATGATCATAAAGACTTTTATTGCGGATGTATGCGTAAATGAAGATGATATTAAGAAAGGGGCCAATATTGTGTGATTCAAAAATGGAAACAAAAATAATTTAACAGTGTTCTTTCATTTAGAGTTCAAAATTCTGAGTTTTTGTGCTACATGTATGTGATTGTAAGAATTTCTATAATTTCGATTAGGTATCAAATAGAATGGACTCAATACATTTATTTACATTCCATTAATTTTTTGTGAGGATGACTATTAAATATTACTGAAGGAGGATGGGAAGCAAACATACTGTGTTTTATGTTGCATTTGATAATATAGTTGTGTTTAAAAGCATTTCAAAGAACATGAGATGTTTGCATATACATGCATGCAGACATGTATATGTTTTCAAAGTGTAGTCTGCATTTCAAACTGCAAAGAAATTCCCAATAAATATTTGTAGTACAGATACATTCGTGTACTATAGGATCATATGAAGAATATGATTACACTGTAACCTTGGCAACGTGGGTATAAGGTGAATATTCCATTTTCGTTATGTACCGTCTGCCAGTGTAGGGAGGAAAAAGTAATAAATAATGACTGAAATATCGTGGATCATTAATTTTCAGTTTTATTTGTTTTTCGACATACCAAGTCATATATTTCATATGACGTCAAATTTGCACTGCTATCATTAGTCTAAATAACATGTTTGAATCATATTGATGTGCCGCATCCATGTATTTGTTAAAATAGTAACTTCTGTCACAAGTACGCTGTACTGTACAGATAATTAAAAGTTTTATTTTGAAATTGATAGACAAATCACTGTGGGTGATCAGTTTGAGCAACTCAAAGTTTTATTAATCGTTTTCTATATATATATATATATGTTATACAGACTTGGTCGTTATAGGATTTCTTTTTAAGCAGATAACATTATAAATGTAGTCTTTTTTGTATAAAATATGAATAATTAAGAATCTTTAGAACCTGTATGATATAAAATACCATCACATCGGAGGCATGATGATTATAGATGACATTTCCGATAAATCTCGTAAAAAAGATGGTGACCAGAACTTGTTTTGACTATGTAAATAAATCATATTTTCCTTCCACCATGCTCCTCTGCAAGTTTAACTTAACAAGTGGTGGTAGATAACGCTGAGAAATAGAGTACATGTACGTTGTTTTTCTTCTGGTGGGTGTTTGTGTATTTGTGAATTATTAAGTGTACAGTTATGACAATATGCCAAAAGATATGTTTATTTTTTTGAAGAGTGAATGAGATTGTTGTGGTGGATTTGTGTGTACTAAGCCTTGACAATATGCACTAGTAGAACAGGTTTGGGAGAAGAGGTTCTATGACAAAATTTTGAAAACCAAATAAATATCTGATTTATGAGTAGCGCCATTAGTTTTTAGCTTCAGTTTACAAGGTAAAAAATAACGAGTTTCATATTAATATATGTACAGATATACAAGAGAATCGGTATGTCTCTGCATAAGGTCTGAAAGAGTTAGGCCATTCAGTAAAAGATGTTAATTGTAGCCTTATTTGACCAGTTTTCTTCTTCAAATTGGCAGTATTTTTTTCAACAACAAATTCATTTTCCGAAATAAAACTCGATCTGTCAAATATAATATTCATGGAATTAAAATGGACCAGTTTGCTAAGAATATACTTATTTGTTTAATGTATTTGTTACAATTCGGGAGATCTGGAGTCTGCAGGAAAAAAATGTTGCCAATTTGTAATGAACATGTGACAGAATTCTGTTGGTTTAAGGTTAAATACAATATATTGTCAAATGCCAACCCATGCCAATGCAGACATGGTCAGAAATCCTATTATAAAAGCATTCAATGTTTATAGAATACCGTTTGAAATGGTAAAGTGATGCTATTAATATGAATATTGAAATGGGAATCTTTCCACCTTAATTAATATTAAAAAAATCCTTTATCATATTTTTGCTTTATGATTTCAGAATCTGTTTAGGTCCCTTTGCAAATTGGTAGTTTTAATATACATGTATAAAGGATGACCTTTATTTTCTTTTCCTACAAGGTTATGTGTGAAAACATATAGCCATTTTAGTTTGAATAATTAAATCTAACTTGTGTTACCGTATTGTAGATTTATACTTAATTCTTTTATATATATTATATATATTTGAGTCTGCATGGGACAAATGATTGCAACAGTCAAAGCAAACTCTCGGAACAGATTATGCAAAAAAAAAATTACTACCCATTTTTGGATTACATAGAGTTAATCAAAATCCCACAAGCATTTCTAAATTAAAAAATAGCAGTTCAGGGGCTTTCTTTTTAGATTTTTGTTTCAATTAATATAAAATGATATTCAAATATTTGTTAAATTTATCAAATGCAACCCCATAGGTAATGATATCTTCTACCATCACGCTATCATGTGATCAGTTTTGGAGATGTGCTTGTTTCTCTTCAGTTGATTATATTTTTGCAGCTGCATACATCGCTATTGTTTATATTTATATATCGTCATAACAGATCAACTATAAAAATTAAGACCATTTTAGCATTTTATTCCTTGTCAATTAGATTAGGATGATTTAATCCAGTAATGCATAAAAGTTAAAATGGATGAAACAACAGCCATTTTTTTTCAAGTCAGCAAGTGTTATTTATTCAATCCCAAACTTTCTGACTTAATTTTTTTCTGTGTACAAATTTACTGGATGACTTAAGAGATACCATGGTAACAGACGAGACTGAAGGCAGCAGAAGATTGTACTAATTCATATTCATGAAATATTGATCATGGATCGGAATAAACGCAACATAGATCAGAAAACAGTACATTAAATGAGTTACTTTTGTATAACTCCCCTTTGCTACTGCTATGAATAATATTTGGGTATTATTCTAAAATGAATATCTGACTGTATTATTTGGATAATGTTATTAAACGAGTATTATGAGACTGAATGTTATGATTATGTAATATATTATTGGTAGAGGACCCAGCTCTCGCACATGCATATTTTTTAACCATTGACGATGTTTGTTTGATGAATATTCTGTAGTGATAGCGAAATGAAGGTGAATACTATCTATTCTGCCGTACTTTGGCAAAAGGAAGCATGTTACAAAAGTATAATTTTGTTGTAAATGAGCAATGTGTGTTTGCCATTTGCATTGGCGTCAATGCAAATTAACAGCATATTTTCTTCAATATCTATCCATAGAATGATAATTTCTTCCCCAAATTTCGCCTGAACGTGCACCATACAAAGGGTGTTTCAGAAACAACAATAACTCAAATTTGACTGATGTGTGACTTGCTTCCTTTTGCCAAAATTAGGCAGTATTATTACCAATAAGACAAATAAAATCGAGGCATGTCATACTAAGCCATGTCATAAATCTATGACATCTTGAGTTTTTGTCGCTTAATTTTGTTCTGCTATCTTCATTTCGTACATGCCAACACTGATGAATGAAAGAGGATGGGGGGAGTGACGATCTGACTGGGACTGGGTAATGTCGAGCCAGGCTGTCTGATTTATTTCGTAAAAAGTAAAATTTTATTGTCCCCAGCGTGTGTGCACATGACCATTCTCCCTTTGACACATTCCCCTTTATATGAATACATGTATGTATATGCCAACTGAATAAATAAACTTATATGCACTCTAGCTGATGTACATGTATCAGCTCACAACTAGCAGGAGCTGCAGAAATGGCCGGAGTCTTTAGGAAAATCTTAAACAGAATGATTAATGGATTCAATTTATTTTTTAGTATTAGCCAAGAACATATTGAAAAAAAAAACACATTTGTATCTATTATGATATAATTTTCTGAATATTATCTCAAAATATATCACAAGTTGGATTTTTGTAATAAAAATGCCAAAATCTTTGCTCGCTTGCAACTTCTATGATATTTGCCCGATACGCAATATCTTGCTCCCTCCAAATTGTTGGTTCATTACACCACTGAGTGGCTCAAATTATCACAAAAACCCCAACTAACCATCCAAGCACACTTGTGGAGGGTGGGGCAGTCTTTTAGTAATTTTTACAGTAGCTCCAGTGGTGTACAGATGGAGGACCTAACCCCCCCCCCCAATTTTTTTTAATACCAACCAAAAAAAAGAGAAAAGGAAAGAAAGAAGGGTGAAGTATAATATCATTCTCTGAATATTATCTCAAAATCTATCAAAAAATTTGATTTTTCTAATAAAAATGTCAAATTTTTTTACGCGCTCGCAACTGATATTTGGCCGATACGCCACACTTTGCCCCCCCCCCCCCAGAATTTTTGGATCATTACACCAACTTAAATTGAACAACGCAAAATATTGCATTTAGCCTAAAACCCGTGACTAAACAATCAGAATATGCAAAATAATTTGTGATTATATTCTACCTTTTCTATGTTCCTCCATATAAATAAAATTCAAAATCAATTGATTGTATAATCCACTTATATATAATCCTGGAGCTGTAAGAAAAGATGGATAGTACGAAATAATTTTTCCATACAGTGTAGTTATCATTTATTGAGATTGATTTCCATGGCACCAAATTAACGCATGCGCTTTTCCATCTCGCATTACTTCCTTTTGTGACGCAACAATATCCTTCATTGCGCGAATGATCATTGACGTCACGATGCCTGGTCTATCTCTTTCTCGCGCAATGACAAGTTTGTATTGTTGCGTCACAAAATGAAGTCATGAGAGATGAAAAAGCACATGCGTTAATATCTGGTGCTATGGAAATCTGAATCATAAATGCAGTAGAGCTCATATCGTACTACCCATCTTTTCTTACAGCTCCAGGATTACATAATTATACAATTAATGGATTTTTGAATTTTATTTATAAGGAGGAACACACAAAAGGTAGGATATCATCACAAATTATTTTGCATATTCTGATTGTTCAGAATTTTATATATAGCCATTACTTTTAAGCTTAAAATGAATTATTATTGCGTTGTTCAATTTCGGTTAGTGTTTCACTGTGAAAATAATGAGCTACTCAGTAATAATACAATTAATACTTATCCAATTTTATTTCTTCGATCCTTTCTTTTCTGATATTAACACCTATCTTCTGTTTAAATCATTCGCTGGCCTCCTCATTTTTGTTTTAAATTCCGGAGTTTCCTGTGGAAATTAAGTCTGCTTGTTCTGTCTCTTGCACCAGGACTTCCTCATATCCTTCCCAGTGCTCCTCTCGATAGTACCTCCATTTCAAATCCACTGCAATTAAACCACAGTAAACGTGAGTTCATGCATGAGGGAAAATTTCATCATTATTTTTGTCACACCGTAAGTTGTAGATCTGACAAGTTTCCTTGGTTTTGATTGGCTGAGAGGCAATGTTACAGTAGCAAATATCCTTTGATGGGGTGTGGCGGGCATTTTCCAAAACTTTCCGAGCCGACTGCATGAGGCGAATCTTAAATAAATTTACCACCAGACAATCAGGCTCTAGATGTCGAAGAAAATACCACAAACAAACACACACGGCACCCACCCTCACATCCCCCCTGCTCACATTATTTTGGTCCTCGATCCCTCCTAACACCGCCAGGGAGAATAGGCGTCATGCAGTATCATCTTTTTTGTTATTACATTTTAATATGCATATTTTTTTTCTATTGCAAGGTCTTCATCGTTAACATTACTTCGCATTAACTCAATCGAATCTACAAAAAATGAAGAAAAAAATCAATATTGTTTTCATAAAGGCCCTTATAAAAACAAAAGAAATAGCGAGCATGCAGCATCACCGATTCTCTCATTGGCATATCACCCGTGCTGAGATGACAAAATAAAAAGAAAAAAAATCTGAAAAATGTTATGGAACATTAAAAAAAAAAATCAGTATTTCACTGTATCTTTATTCCAAACTAAAGTACATAAATAGTTGGATATTACAGTAAAGATGTGTAATAAAATCATAGTAAGGCACACCCATTACAGTATGTACAAGGAATAAAAAATTAACAAAGCAATGTTACCAGACAGGTATAATTTTACAAATTCTATATACACTGCTATAACCATAGAGGGGGTGGGGGGTAAACAATTTTACTTTAAAAAAAATGCTGTGAGCTATAGCAGAGAATGAGAACATATACACGATATATATGATTTTTCTTTCCGTGCTATTAAACTTTCCACGTTTATACAGCTTAAAATTTTAATCAAGTGGCATGGTTTTTTAGGAAGATGCCAGTATATTATATACCAACGAACGTAGAAGGTGTCAGCACTTTACAGAAACATTGTAATGTGTTCTTAAAAAGTAAATAAAAAATGAAAAAATATGACAATTGGATATTTATTGCGAAACCTTGATATTTCTGTGGAGTCATTCATATCAGTTGTGACTATGAATGGCGCCAGATGGGATTCAGCTTTGTTCCGAGTCAATCAATTCGGTACATGACTCGTAGAAATTATAGATGGGCAAAGTGGCAAATTAAACAAAAAGGTGAGTAGGATTAGACAGAACATGATTGCGGGATGAAACCAAATGGGAAGAAGACAGATAGGCATAGATCAATGGCCGATTTGCGGATCAAACACGCGGATCGTGTACCTGGATAGTATACACCGTCCTGTGATTTCATTGATTATGACGTCTCATTTTGGGTTGACTTGCCTCTTATCAAAATACCCCGGATCGTATCATTCACAAACATCTATTAGCTTGGCGGATCCAGCTATCACCAATAGCGGGAGGGGAGGGGGCTTGCGGAATTTTCATCAAAGTTTCCCCGATCGGCTGCTAAAAGCTGTTTTTATCCCGTATAATTCCCATTACCATTACTGCACATTCTCTACAGTTTACTATAAAAGGCCGTGTTGGTTGGGCGTAAGTTTTGGTTAAATTTGTATGGGCAGTCGTAAGGGCCAAAATTAAACGACCGGGTTAGCGGAGTACAAGCTTCAGTTTTATGACCGGCCCTTATGGCTGCCCATAGAAATTCACCCGAAACTTACACGCAACTGACACGGTCTTTTATAACGAGCATTTTCTACGATATTTCCACAAAATACACAACAAAATACCTTGTAATTAAACTAACAAAATACACATGTATTTTTTAAATCTTGTATTCAACATGCAACAGTAATAGAAAACATTAACCAACTGAACCAAAGAAGGTAAGCGATGGTTAGCGTTATTCTGCTACTGCTTGTTATTAAGAACATGTTAAGAATGAATTTCAAGATTAGCAATTACCAAAATAGATGAACTATTTTAGAAATGAGACTAAGAGAAAATACTGAGGAGAGACTAAATAATTTTAACGTTTATAAGGAAATTTTTCCAATAAACAAGTAAATATAATAAGACCGACTTACACTGTAATTCCATGGCATCCGTGCCGGTTGCATAACATTATTTCGTCATCGTTTTTACGAACCCTCAGTGGGATAGAAAGAAACTTCTAGACGAAACTTTCATTTTCTTTATATAAAAGTACATGATCAAAATATAAGTTTTGACATCATGATAGTGCAATATAGGGATTGGATTAAGACTGAGAAAACTCTGAAATTGAGTGGTTCACTCAGCAATGCCTACAGCTAAATATCCAATGAATTAAAAAAAACCATTGATTTTGGCTTCTTATTGGGACACTTATGTTATGATTTAAAACTAGTTAAATCGAATGCGAATTTCATGTTTGTTTCATGCAGAAGATTTCAAGGTTGATATTTTAAATCTACGTTAAAGTTTAACTTCAGACATTAATAAAAAGCATGGGAAACTTATTCCGATTATCCAATAATTAGTTGATTAGTCGAATACATTCCTACTCAACCGCGCCAAAACTATTATTTTCTGTCTCGGTATCTGTCGATACAAATTAACGTTTTTCCGGCATGTCCAGTCTCCGTCAGCAACAAACGATTTCGTTCCTATAAAATCTCTTATTTTGCCTCCGTTTCGCCAGCTTCACTTTCTATATATTTCAGGCACATCTCACATAATATAGTTCCCTCACGATCGATCTACCATTTCTTCTGTCTCTGTGTAGGCTTACATTTGGTCTCATTACCATTCTTATTACTGTTTATAAAGCGGTTCGGACCCGGGGGTTCGGAAATTGCTGTCCATGTGTTCAAAGCACCCGCGAGGTCGTTCAGTTACCGCGTTGGCGTTCGAGACGTTCTTGTCTGCGAGCACTGCGCGTTGCCTCGTCAACGTTCCGCCCGCGATGTTCATCCCGATTGACCATCCTCTCTTCCGTTTCTGACGTCATTGCACTCAGTGCGTTCTGCGAACGGATCATGATCCGGAAGGACTTGAGGCAGTAAGTATACTTGTGACCTTCCCACGTTCCCCAATTCACCACCGCACCGTTCAGTCCACGGGCGTCTGCCCGGGCGAGCCAGCGACCGTTGGGATTGGCCTTGTTGCAGCCGCGGAACCAGAAACCGGCTTGGCGGAGGAAGGCACAGTTGCCGATAGATAAATCGTGATCACGATCCTGTCAAAGTATAAATGATAAACACATAAAACACATTAGGGTTAGGGAATTGCATTGGCTCTATAACTGTGATATCTATCTCGTCTAATTTGGAATTGTAACGATGATCGCTGAATCGCTATTAAATTGTCTTTACTTCATTAAAAAAAAACCTGGGAACTTAACTATAATGGCCAGGGCATGATAAATAAAATATTTTATTAAATCGATAGGCTAGATGACTGGTTGGAAAATAAAAGAAGAGTATTTTACCATATAATAAATCTTTTGCACCAAACACGTAATAACTGGGGAGTATATCGTATGGAATATATTAGTAACAGGGGGTGTCGCAAGAAAATATTTGCAATCAATTGCAAATCATTTTGTTGCAATTTCGATTTTTTTTTTTTACCATGTGAAAGGGCGGGTAGACAATTGCAATATTGGTGCTCGTTGTAGTATTACGCAATGCTTCATTCTTGACCATGAAAAAAGCGGGATAGACTTGTAAATGGAATTTCAAGTCTATTAAGAGGTTTACATGGTTATTAAACGGTTTAAAATCCTCTTAAACCTCTATTTTCTATACGCCAATTTCTGTATAGTAGCTAGTGCACTCGGACGATATAGGTATGGGATCCTTTGGACTTGTCGTGCAGTTCACAGGTGTAGCAGATGACTAATGTTCTACCGATAAGATTGCCGGTTCTTTGAGCGTATTTGGAAAATGGGGGGAAAATGTCACCCTGAATTGAAGTTTCTTCAATCACTTACAAGTTCCATCCAATCATTAAAATCGGTGAGTTGCAACTTATTATCATACTTCTAAGACATATCAATGTGATGATGTAAAATAGTTGGAAGAAAAAAATCAGTTAATCTCGAGTAAACATGGCAAGGACGTCAGTGAAAGTCGCCATAACGGTGAATATAATTTTTAAAAATAAACTTTTGCAAGTGAATTTTGTTTTAAAAGGAAGATGCATTTTGTATATGAAAACAGTGTGTTCTAGCTGTACCCATTACAACTAGGAAGTTTTTGCTCACGTATGGATGTCTCAAAAACGGGAAATGTATTGTCAAACGCCTATCATGACAAAGAACAGCAAATAAATCTTTCACAAATGATACATTTACATTTTGTCATCAGCTATGAAACTAGGACGAAACTGCTGTTCCGGTTCACCAATTTTCGACAAAGACTTCTTATTTGTTGTTTTTTGTCAATGCATTTACTCTGTTTTAAAATCCTCCGGACGTTGATGAGCGGGAACCCTCTATTATCCTTTATCCATGCTATCAGGAACGGCAAAAGACAGTGCCCGCTCTGGAAATGGTGTACAATCGTCGGTACATTTTCACTTCATTCCACGTGTGATTTGTATCATTCGGCATAGAGAAAAAAAATGCAAACAGGGCATCATGTAATAAGCTTACCCTCGTAGAGAACTGCGTATTGTTATGATATGTCATGGCATCCCCGGCGTTGCCTCCCATGTACTGACCGAGGACCAACCGGAAGTTATCACTCGCATCATTGATCCGGAAGCTATTGTACTCTGCATAACCCATTTGATCATCCCAATCTGTGAATTCTGTAAATGGGGTAAATGAGTGGGTCAAAGTGATAATAATATCTCTGCTCTTTGTCTTGAACGTAGTATGATTCGATTGTTTACTTGCATAAATATCATTAATTTTAATGTTACACT
Source organism: Lytechinus pictus (assembly GCF_037042905.1). NCBI lineage: Eukaryota > Metazoa > Echinodermata > Echinoidea > Temnopleuroida > Toxopneustidae > Lytechinus > Lytechinus pictus. Next base: position 18,163,621 of record NC_087260.1, read on the forward strand.
ACCAGGTGTCCTCAAGCCATTGAAACCCTTTGGCAACTGAATTCTTCAGACGCCTGTCATTGCAATAGGGGTGGGTCAACCTTCACGTGATCAACACAAAAAGGGAGTAAATAGAGAATAGAGGGGCAAAGGAAGAAACGCGAGGAAGTTTATTGAAGGGAGAGAGAGAAAGTTTGGACATAAAACTATCGTGGTTATCAGATATCCCCTATTTCTGATAAGAAAAGTGGCGTTACATTTATGTTCCCTTTCCGTTAGCACAGGTCTAATATTATTACTTTAACACACAAGTTCGGAATATCTTAAGTATGGAACTCCATCAGGATACGAGACACCATTGTGATAGTCCTTACCGAATCTAATCATGAATCTTGTTTGTGAGGTGATGGCGTATATCATGGTGTTTCCGATCCAGAAATCAGCATCCAGGTAACCAAAGCCTTTGGTGTAGTCATCCCAACCTCGGTAGAAGTTCGTAGTCCCATTCTACGACAAGGAACAAAGGTGATTTGGGAAAGCGATTGAAATGACTATGTACTAGTTTTTGTGGTTAGGTGACATTCTGGTTTATTTCCAATTCATATAATGCCAATTCGTCCAATTGCCAACTCGTCTACTATCATTTGGTCTACTATCAGTTCGTCCACTCACCACATGGTCTACTTTTATTTAGTCTAATGCCATTCCGTCTAATAACCAGTTGGTCCAAAGCCATTTAGTCCATATACCATGTGGTCTAATTAAACTAAAGTGTTAATTGTGCAAAATGACTGAAAAGAAAATGGTAATAGACAAACTGGTGATTAGACGAAGTGATGATTGGACCAAATGGTTCTTAGACGAAATGTTGGTTGATGGATGGAATGGCATTAAACTAAATGAAGGTAGACCATGTGGTGAGTGGACGAATTGGCAATTTACCGACATTCTACATTCTCTAGGCCTACAACAACAACAACGATTTCAAGAGCAACCAAAAGGGTCGATCCCCGATGGGGTAAACTAACCTGTCTGTTTTGTATGACGGTCCATCCGCCACCTTCTGTAGTCATGTCACAGAACAGCCTTATGTGTTTTCCTCGCCTGCCAGAACCCTCAAAGTTTTCTATGTAGTAAATGCCATCTTCTGTGTAGCCTTTCTTCCTGAGACACAGGCATCCGTCAAGGATACAGTTGTTCGGTTTCCCCTTGCCTTTGGGACGAGGGCGCTTTCCATCGACAGTTCCTCGTAGGGTTTTTAGATCCATTAGCTCTTTGAAAATCTGTGTCGGAAAGTCAGATATGAAATATATAACATTCTGATTATAACTTAATGATTAGATGAAAAATCTGCTGTCAGGCTAAAGAATTAAGACCAACGTTTTCACAAAAAATAACACTAATAACACGTTTTGAGTATCCATTTAAGCCTAATTCGTTTGTTATTCATGTTATTTAATGTGATATTGTGATACCAACCTGTTACAAACTTGACAAAAATGTGCCTTATAGATGTAAATGTGTATCATTATGAGATTATGCTATCGGTGGGCGGTCTCGGCATGCTTATTGTTAGGTATTTCAGTACAAGTCATAGATTAAAAGTCGGGATCGAGTTTAGTCGTTACGTTTAGTGGTAAATCTTGCACAGCTTCGAATTCCATTACATCCTCAAATATACCTTCCAAAAAAGTTGGGGTTATAGGTAGGAAAAGGCGCAGTGAAATCTCGCAAACGACGAGGCTGCAACACGACTTTTGTTATTAAAGCTACATGAAGAGAGAGTGTCCATTGAGACAGCCTCTCCATTACTTCTCCCCTGACGTGGTGGTCCACACGGTCTCGATTGTTTACAAAACAACTAGAAACGAGAGAATTACCTTCCATCTTGGTTTGTTGAGGTCCCCACTGTGTCCATTCTGTGACGTCATGGTGTTCATGAAAGGTGACCTGTTTTTGCCGCCTTGTTGCTTTGGTTGATCCTCGGTACGGACCTGAGACGGGTCGGTACTATCGCTTTCTCCTCCGTTGTCGGGGAAGACATCGTCCGCACCACCATCGCTGGAGCTATAGATTAGGTACGACCCGCCCTCAATCGTTGAAGTCATCGAATGTTCAACAGGGAATTCGGTTGCGACTTCGATGACATCGGGGAAGTGTGCTACACTTTGCCCGTCGTTTTCTGCTGGCGGGCTCGTGTCTTGAATTGTGCCATCGCTGTTGATAGAAACACCGATGGCATCATCTGGTTCTCCTCCTTCATCTACGAGAAGAGCGCTGCTACTGCTGCTGCTACTGCTGCTGCTTCCTTGTCTCGTGCTGGTGATGGACGATGGTTTCTTAGGAGGGATTTCATCTTTATCGGGTTTCGTGTTCTGTGAGATAGCTGTTTCGTTCAAGGGCACCATGATGTGATCGGGTGCAAGCATATCTTCTTGAAACGGGTCATTGTGAGGTAGCGTAGCAGGATCGATGTACGGGATATTATGAGTCGTGTGTTGAGGTGTGACCTCTCGCAGTGGTGGCAGCGGTTGGTGAGGAACCAGCACCTCCTGCAGGTGAGGTTTATTTTCGTTGGACATCTGTGAGGGGGCGCTGTTCATGTCCAGTCCTGGAGTGCCCGGGTTTCCAAAGGACGACGACAGATCCTCTTCAATTGAATACTCATCCCCGATCTCCGGCTCGGCATTTTTGGAATCTGTGGAGGTTAGGATGAGCAAAAATAATTGGAGACAGTCGTTAGCCTTAATGGGAAAACAAGATTATAGGAAGTTGAAGGCGTAATGATATGACAGGGTACTTTACGCATGATATCATTCAATACAGCTGACTGTTGACCTGATATGATAAACAGAATAAATTGTAGATGTTTACATCCTCCATAACTACATCTGGCTTGTCTACGTCAGACGATTTACCTACGTTAACAAAAGCAAATCATGGTGAACTTGGTGAAAAAATGCATTCAATTGCGCAGCAATTTCTATAAGCACAATAAACAGGCCCTATAATAATGTCAGTTCATATATCAATGATGAAATTAGTTGTGAAAAGCAGCAATATAAATACTAGAAAAAAACACGTCACTTTTTAATATACCAAATTTTCAACGAAATGAATTTGAGCAAATAGTTTTGCAAGAATGTTTATACATTCGTTGTCTAAATTCTGATTAATTTGCCAAGTCGTTCATGAGTAAGAATTGCAATTTTCATGTCACCTGGGTAATTGCTTACGTAAAAATAGCACTTTGTCCTCATGGCATCAGAACTTCCTTTAATTTAAAAAATAATCTTAGAGGATTTCATAAATTCAATACCTGGAAACTTTGAATATTTGTTGATATTAACCCCACTACATAGTAAAAAAAATCGGAACGTCAGCTAGTGGAGTTGTATGGGGTTAAAATGATAGATTGTTAACACCAATGACTCTTAATCATTCACCCAAAAAAAATCTTAAAAAAGTAGTAGAATTAGTAGTAGTAGTAGTAGTGGTGGTGTTGGTGGTGGTGGTGGTAGTAGTAGTAGTAGTAGTAGTAGTAGTAGTAGTATATAGTAGTAGTAGTAGTAGTAGCAGTAGTAGTAGTAGTAGTAGTAGCAGTAGTAGTAGTAGTAGTAGTAGTGGTAGTAGAAGTAGTAGTAGTAGTAGTAGTATAGGTCCATGGTTACAATTACACACATGTTAGTCACACTCATATCGTTTTTTTTTTATCAAACCAGTTACGCTAAAAAAATAGACAAAATCATAGAACTGTTTAAAAAAGGTTGCACTTTTTAGGCATACGTTTTCCTTTATGTTTAGGAAAAAGTTTGCCATTACCACCCCAGTGGCTGTAGGTTCACCAACACTACGCTAATCATATGAACACATTTCGAAATTGACTTTATGGAAATAATTGAACTAAAATCCCCAAAGTTGGACACCCTAATAATTTTCCATCATTTTTTTTTCACTTTGCGCCCTGGGGCTTGCTTTTGTCGGTGAGGATTTACTGGCTACGTTCAGCAACCTTTCCGCCTTGACCTCAATGCAAAATAATAAAAGTATTCTCTGAAGCTAGCGACCGCCAACCGGGTTGTCTCGTGTTGCTAATTTGATGTATCTATGCCATCACTTAAAATGATCATCATCGTTCGGCCATTCGACAGCTGTGGACCGCGCAACTAAATTATTTTTGTATTTCATCATGATTTCTAGACCCTATGCTCCTGAAAGGCCACGTTCTCCCCAACATTTAATTTGAATGAAAAAAGGAAAGCCATTTTTTATGAAAATTGGAAATAAGATAACGAAGTTTTATCATTCTAAGCTCTCTTCGATTTTATGCCATCGTTTCTCGGTATATTAAAATTTTGAAAAAAATGCCTACAATCATCATTTGAGTTCTGATACAGCTTTCAGATTGAAATAGTCATTAAATTGATACATCATAATAATTTTACGACCAGAAGTCGAAGGTAATATATATCTAAAATGTCTAAAGGATAGAAACAACAATGTAATTCTCTTAGTAAAGCCTACAGTACAGTGACAATTTGGACTATAATCGATTCGTTCAATATTCGAACAAAAATATTCATATTTTGAGGAAACCACAATGCGTAGGCCTATTTTTCTATTTTCATTCTATAATGTTGCCTGGACGAAGAAAAAAAAATAAAAGCACATTCAAAATTTGTCACTTCACTAACGATGTTACAATATAATGACTCTGAATGTCTGCCAAAAGTAATAATTAGGGTACTTTCCTAATCTTTGTTGAACATACATGTACATATCAGAATAACAATACTATTTTTGCCAAGCCGGAAACAGTTTCCAGAGGCAAGCCAATATGCGTCCACCATCCACAAATAGGCGTATCTGATTCAAATGTGGTGAATTGCACGATGTACGTAACAAGATTAATGGAAATAATGAAATGTTTTCACGCATTTGCCAATATCGATAATTGGTAATTCATTTTAGACAGGTATTTCCCATAAAATTAGTTCAAGTCATGATGTCTGCTAAAGATTTCATATCAATTTGCAAAATCAGGGTTATTGAATATGCTGAGCCGTGTATTTCTGTTGACGTAATAAATTGTCCTAATAACGTGCCTCTAACAAATGATTTTAAGAGGAAAAACATCAAAAGAAAACCATGTAATTTGGATGTAAGAATTGAATGAATGAATTATCGTATTTTTTCTATCCTTAAAATCTCACGAAATTAATTACAAAAGCATATAGGCTCTAACATGTTTAAATTACTTCCATGAACGCAATCCAATTTGTCCTTATGACCATCCGTAGTTTCGCTGCTTCTCATTCATGATACAATATTCAATATCCATATTTCCTTATTAAATAATATGGAACCATCCCACCAGTGTCATCTCTACACATATTACAGGGAGTGATTTTTCTAATTCCCCCCCAATTGAATTCATGTTATAATATTAATGACATTTTTAACAAATCAATGCTGATTAAATACAAATAGCTCCATGTCATAATTGTAATTGAATACCGTTAAAACGAGGATTTGTTGTCTTTAGACCTGCCTTTTCCTTTTTTTACATCGTCTTTGTTACAATATTTGAAACGACTTCATAAGAATGATACAAATAGAAGATTGGTTCCAGGGCCCTGTCTTACAAAGAGTTGCGATTGATCCTATCAACCACAACTATGGATGGCCAGTAATGTCAACATCTAAAATGCAAATTTGTTCAGAATATTTTCTAGATATGTTTATTCATACATCTTGGAGATTCAATGTGATTCCCTGGCCCGTATTCTGAAGTCGGGTTTAACTTAAACTCAGGTTTAAAGTTGTGGTTTAAGTATGGGAAGCCAAAAGTATCAAAATTTTTATTAAGTTGTACGTTTCTTATGTTTACTCTGTTCTATCCTGATTCATCGATGGTGAAGACAATCATCTATTTATACTTCCTAGATAATAATGAATGATTTAAGAGCCAAATGAGCTGAAATATGATATCTCTATGTAAGTGATTTATGAATACAATTGGCCATCCATACTTAAACCACAACTTTAAACCTGAGTTTAACTTAAACCCGACTTCAGAATACGGGCCCCTGTGTTTACTACATATTTCTTGGAGAAAAAAAAAATGGTATGGATGGATTTCCATACGGTAGAAATTGATTGGATCAGTTGTTACTCTTTGTAAGACGGGCCCTGGTCTCATTTTTGGGATTTCAGAAGCTTATGACAACTGTGCAGTACATTTCCATTGAAAAAGTCGAAAGTGGTGGGGGGCGCTGTGCTTACCGAGTAATTCCGAAAGAAGTGCCTCTAGAACTCGAACCCGCTCCTTCAAATCGTCCATCTCTTCCCTGTATTCGAAATGCTAAATAGAATAAGTCAAATACAAAGAGAGAGAGAGAGAGAGAGAGAAAGAGGACGAGAGAGGGGGTGGGGGTAGGGGGAGGACAGAGAGAGAACGAAAATGAAAAAAAAAATGAAACACAAATATTAGAGTGGCGTAATGAACAAAATTTAAGGGGCAATATATTACATGACGTATCTTGGAAAATAATGTTCTAAAAAGTCGAGAGCGAGTGAAAATCTGCAACTTAAAAAAAAATGAAAATTATATTTTGTGTAAGATTTTTTTTTACAATATTCAATTAATTATAACACATTTCACCCATTACGCCTTATCTTTTCCTTTTCTCTTATTTTTCTTGGTTGTGAGACTTTTGTTTGTGTGTGTGTTTTCATCATCGTCCTCTTCCTCATCTTCTGTCCACTTTCATAAACTTGTTTTTATTAAAGTATGGTGACTGTTAAAAGCTACAGAAATTGAGGCATTTTATTGGCTGTTGAAAATTTTTAAAAACATTTTTACTATTGTTTGAGTTCATTTATTTAAAATGTCTTTTCTGCGTGAAAACTTATATATAAAATTCCTTTTTACAGGTTAATGTCATATATTAATGATCGAATACTTAAAACAATAAAATTCAGGCTCCCATAAATAAATGAAATTTGATATTAATTGTCATAGATAGAAAGCCGCCATCTTGAAATGGAAGTTTGGCATGTTCGATATTGGTGGTGGCCGTGATGATAAATTGTTGAAGAGTTTCATAAAACAGACCCAAGTTTTATAACGTATTTATCACATTAATTCTCAATCTCATCACCCTTGTCATTCTCATTTCGATCATATTTATTATTCATGGTCCACATCCCTAAAATGGTCGTCGTCGTCGTCATCACATCGTCATCCTCCTATCATCATCATCATCATTATCATCATCATCATCATCATCATCATCATCATCATCATAATCATAATCAACATCATCATCGCCATCGTCATTATTATCATATCGTGATCCTATCATCATCGTCGTCGTCATCATCATCGTAATCATCATCACCACCATCATCATATCACTACTAGCACTATCATTAACACCATCATCACATCTTCCAGTATCATTATTATGGTCATCATCATCACCAACACCACCATCATCATATATGTGGAGTGTTGTGGCCCAGTGGATTAGTCTTCGGACTTTGAAACAGAGGGTCGTGGGTTCGAATCCCAGCCATGGCGTAATTTCCTTCAGCAAGAAACTGATCCACAATGTGCTGCACTCAACCCAGGTGAGGTAAATGGGTACCGGTAGGAAGTAATTCCTTAAAAAGCTGTGTGCGCTATGAACGCCTAGCTCAGCCGGGTAATATAGGAGCGCCTTGAGCACCTAACAAGGTGGATATGTGCGCAATATAAATACCCTATATTATTATTATTATCATCATCACCTGAAACACGATTGTGAGCGACCAAATCGAGCCGGCACAAAAATGACCCCATTACACATTATATTGTCATTTTATAACAGCTCACAACATTCAAGATTGAATCAAAAGTTATTTAAATATCACACAAAAAATGGCGGAAAATCGATTTTTCCGAATGATATATTTCGTCACTAACTATCGGAGATGCCATGCAAAATGGCCACATGCAGTCTTGTCGCGATGCTGGAAGGAATTAAATTCGCCACCAACAAGTAGTAGCGTCCGATTTCCACTAAGTTGATTTTCGGAAACGACACCACCCCAGGCATATAGAGCTTGTACTTGACCTTGACTCGGCGATGCCAATTTTGGTGTTCGGATTTGTTCGGGAGTCGAGACGAGCGCCCGAGGGAAAGAGGGAATTTATCAACGCGGACTAAAGCGATAATGAGATCTTGGCAAACTTGGAGCTTTAACCTTTGCGATGAGTGAAATAAATCTTCTGGCAGTGTGTCCGCTGATCTGCATGATCTTTGTTTTTTAACAATTATCCCGTCTGAAAGAGGATATACTTTTTCATATATTTTCATATTTGTGAGGCCGGACCCTGTACCTGAGTCCTGTTTAGACAATATGCGACTGATTATCATGCTATTTTCCACGTCATCTAATTCATATTAGAGGAACCTGAGAGGTCTTTGAGGATGCTGGTGCTACGGGATACTGCGCAATCACTCCTCGGCTTCCATCAAGCGCAAATTACCCTTGGCACTGGTAGTAAAGATTTCTTGGATATAGATCGAATTGTAGGAAGATGAAACTGCATTGGGGGTTCAGGCAGTTAGGGGGTAGGTTTGCCGTCCCCGTTCGCCATGACATTTTCTTCTGGGCGTCAGAATATAGGTTTTATTTCGCCAAAGACAACTCGTCATGAATATACCTCGAGTAACTTTTTTTGCGTAGCACAATTGGATAACTCACCCAAAACACAAACGCATGCAAGAATAATCTGAAAATAATTTATCAACATTGATCTCAAAAGCACACGCATTTCTCTTCCCTATGCTGCGCTGCACTCCAACGACAAGAGAAACGTAATATTGACAGCTACAAAACTCTAAATTAAATTATCAAAACAGATTTAACTTCGACAAGTAAAGATTTAACTTGCGGTGGATTAACAACGTTTGACGAAATTGTTCGCATCCATGGACAGTAGAATCTCGCAATAAACTTAAGAAAGCAAGTGAGAAATATAACTTGGGAATGAAATAACAAATATAATATAACTTGGTGTAATAATTATGCTTGGATCGAAATTTTTCAAATAACACAATCAGATGGTGATTTTTACGTTGTTGTACACGTTTAATGGGGGAAAATGTGGGGGTGCAGCCCCCAGCCCCACCCGGTTGCGCGGACCCTGTTATTACCCCCATTCATTGGCATCCGATGTTTGGGATCGGTTTACCGAAACACGCCTCGATCAAGGTTCTACATCCGTTTCCAAACCAAGGACGATCTCCGATGTGACATGCTTCGTTGGTAGTCGACGAGGCATTTAACCAATGAATGAACGCATCGGATGTTCCGAATCACTCGAGATGCGACAAAGTTGTCATCGCTATCTTCTTCTTTTTTAAGAGGATATATTTATGAGGATCAGTCATCGGTGAATGGTCGCTGGTGTCTCTAAGGTTTTCTTTGTAGGAGATGCATTGAGTACTTTAATTGGCACTTTTGGAAAATCCCTCCCTATAGATTTCCTCTTTTATTTCATTGAAATGTCTTCTCTGTATTGCATTTTGTCATGACTACAATATAGGATAAAGGTGATATCACAAGCCTTTCACACGATACTATACAAAAATGCATGGGTGAATAATATAAAAACGTAATTGTAACGGACAGTAGTTAGACGTTTGATTTCATTTGCTGTTGTTTTATTCATCTATAATGTTGCTCGAACTTGAATAACTGTGGTTTGTGCATTTAGAAGTAAGATTCCTGTCTTCAACTTTCAACTTGAGGAAGTTGACCCAATAGCAAGTTAATTATAATAAAAAATAATAATCTATAGTTTATTAATAATCTGCTTATTTCTGAAAAAAATCAAGTCGGTATAAATCGATGAGATCATACACAAACTATTTTGTGTGTGTATTTTTTTATTGTATTGATTTTTTTGTTATTCACCTTTCCACTTCTAGTGTCAGTATAAAAAATGGTTTGATTTGTATTTGAATATGTTGCATTGACTACGTACTTTCGCTCAATTACAACGTTTGAGGGCTATTTGAAAAAAAAAATTCTGACGCATAGCTTCGCAGACAAAATAAGGGTACCCTACGACGCCGCAAGACACAGACGACCCAACTAAGACTTGGCCAAGAATTCCAGTCAGACTAACGATGCCCCAGGATCACTGTGAGACATTGCTATCACGGTTGAATATCGATACATCATCATAGGTATCGGTTACCAATTTTATTCACGAGAAGCCCGCCAATGGACGTGATGACGTAACGTGATATCACCATCAGTGACTTGATAGTGACAACTTTATAAACTGTTACTCTTGTTCGTGCAATCGTGCTTGTTGGAAAACGGAACAAACTTGTTCACAACTAGAGAAACCGAAATATTCTGGCTCTGTGGCGCGCCTGTATAATCTAAGGGAGAGTTTCCGATTGACGCAGCTAAGGGTTCGAGCCCTGGTCATTTGGCCTTTCGGATGGTGACGTTAAAGGTCGGATCAAGACATAAACGATTTATTATCTGATTGATACATGTCGCTTTATAAAGTTCGTTTTAACTGCAGAATCGTATGCAGGCTTGGGTTAATTAATGGCTAAAAACTATGAACAGCCTGCGGTCCGGTCTTTAATTTTTCCTTGTTAATATTCATCAGAACAGCCTGTCCCGTAAATCTTACGAGACGCCTTGAAAAAATTAACTCATTAAACAGAGAATGTAATTTGATTTGAAAGGTTACCTGAAATATTGTATTTATAAGGTTTTTTTTCATCAATTATATGAGCTGACAATACAGAGGAGATAATGCTGACTAATTATGATCACCGTTTCTGTATTTATGTGATGTGCGCGTGTATGTGGGGGGGGGAGGGGTGCGGTTGGTTGCGCATGTTCACGAGCGAGTGTGATTATTGGGCTATTATACTAGGAATTCCAATTTCTAAACCTCTATTTTTTCAGCCATCGCCAAGTTTGTGTGTTTATTTGGTGTGTGGGTGTGTGTGAGGGTGCGTGTGGGTGAGTATGGGGGTGCAGTGTGTGTGTGTGCGCGTGTGTGTGTTTAGTGGGCTATATACTAGGAATTCAAATTCTAAACCTCTATTTGTGTAGCCATCAGCAGGTTTTTGTGTTTATGTGGTATGTGTGGGGGTGTGGGTGTGTAAGCGTTTGCGCGCGCGTTAAGTGGGCTAGATAATTCAGTTTTTTAAAACCTCTTCTTTTGAAGCCATCGCCAACTTCATGCAATCGCACCCATTTCAAATTACACAAAACCAATACTATCGGGCAAATTGTGGCCGAGACATTACAGAGTGATTTTAATGGCTCTAAAGGGAAATCAATAACAGACAGAAAGTAGACAGGCTACAAACAAACATGATCAACTTCCATGACGAAGATGACTGTGTATAGGCCTATGGCCTGTAATGATCATTCTTTTACTGTTTAAATGAAACAGAAAATGAATTGTCTGTAACAAAATTGTAATAATTATAACCATGATTACTGTGCTATAGACTCCCACACTCAGACTTGTCAAATCTCTGCCATTCTCTTTTAAGAAAAAATGTAAAAACAATAAGAAAGAAAAAAAAACACGATCGAGGTATGGTAAACAAAGCACTTGTTGAAAGTAATGCAACTTATTCATGAGCAAGGAAACATCTTTTGTTAAATCAGGACCGAAATAACTTTTAGGCAGTTTGAAGGATAAAGTATAATGGACACTCTTATGCTTCTAAAAATTACAGCAAAACGTAATTCACAAAATCAATAAGTTTTTCTCAAAAGAAATAATAGTAAGGAAGCTTTAAAATCATGAAATTATGAAACTAAGATAATCGAAATTAATTCGTCCCTGGATATAGTCTGCATGTTTCCACGTGACCGGTGACGTCACTCATTGAAGGAATGCCTGGAGGACTTTAACCTTTTAAGAAGATGAAAGAAAGGGCTGATCGGATAAGAAAGGTTCTCGTCACAGCCAGAGTTAAGGTGATAATCTAAGATGACATGGAACGGAATCCGTGTTTTCCATGCTTTAATTGCTTCTCGTTTCGTGTTCATGGTCATCCCGACGCCAAACGCTAAAAATGGTCGCTATGTTCAGGCCTGCGAGCAACCTCGACGGCGTGCAAGCGATATGAATAAACCCCGCTTGTGGGGGTGAGGGTAGGAGTTGAGACGCGTGGGAAAGGAAGACGACTGGGGTTACTAGCTTGCCAATTTAGGAAACAACCTCGCTGGCGGCTGGTTCGAATATGGCGAACAAGAAAAAAATTATAAATCCAATATAAGAAAATGGGATCAGCTAAGAGCTTGCAAGAGTCTAAGAGCACTCGATGTTGCGGCAAGGAGGCGTCGATGTCAAAATCTAGAAGTATTATTAGGTCTACTTTTATATTGTCATGACTGTATTGTGTGTTGATAACAAGCGTCCGGGTACGATGAGCGTAGGCTATTGTGACTAATTAAGAAGAATCAAAGAAACCAACATTAATGGTTTGAAAATGTCTGCAGTGACAGAGAAATCTCCATTAGGAGCATGGCCTTATGCAGATTTGTTGTTTTGCTCCAAAGCGAGAGAGCGAAGAGACCAAACTTGTCTTTGGAGTACTTTTGCAAGTTTGCGAAGTGAAATTTAAGGATTTCGTGCATACTCTAAGGTGAATTCTGTGAAATTTTTCAGTATTAAAATGGAAGTTTTCAAAATTTCTGGGGGGGGGGGGGGGACAACTGCCCCTTTGCCCCCTCCCCCCGATGCGTACGGGCATGATTATGATAATGAAAGCGATGAGTACATATAGCCTTAAAATTGTAAGGACTCAAAGGGGTGGCTTTTAGTTAATAAATGAAGATGATAATTTGTTCGTGTTGTTTAAGCCACATTAATAGGGCACTTTCAAATCTGAGCACGGGTGCCTTAAAAAGGAATTCCATTTTGTCTGTCGTCAGAGAAGATGGAGAAAGTGGAAGACATGATGGAGAGAGGTCATAGCGATAACATTTGGACGAGGAAATGTCGAACACCGGGTTAATATCAAATCAACATTACAAATCCAATCTTCCGAAACTCGATCGAGTTTGACCTTTTTGTGTCGACCTCGGGTCAACGCCACATCTAGAAATTCATCCATTATTTCCAAACATGACAAAGGAAATGGTTCAGTCCCTGTACGATCTACCCGAGATACAAAATAAGAACGAAAAATAGTCATGATCTTTGTTTATGTATATGCGTTTAATCAAATTTTAGCCACACACAATGAGGTTTTCGCATCACGACGTAGAACGCTTTCAAAAACATATCAAATGTATTGTCAAATAGCCTGCCAAAAAACAACCAAGAAGTCTTTGTCGAAAATAAGTGAATCAAACATGTAAAAAAAAAAAGGTTTCGTCTTGGATTCTGGACAAACGCAATTTGCATTTTTTTCGTCTGCTCCGAAACTGCTGTTCCGGTTCACCAGATTTTTGACAAAGACTCTTTAGCTGTTCATTGCCATTTGACGTGCATTTTCAATACAATCTACTTTGTTCTTGAAAGCGTTCTGCGTCCCGTTGCACAAACTCCCTCTTATCTTGACACTATTGGGCTACAAAAATAGATAAACATGAATGAATCACCAGGAAGGCAAAACATATGGCTCTGTCACATCTGTGCATACTCAGTCTTAATTAACTTTCATTTGGACCAACTTTGGAGCTTCTCTTTTGTTATTATTCAATACTGATTGTTAATACGTCAATACTGCGTCAAAATAATGAGTCTCTCCAACCAATTTTGCCGTGGGACGACCCCCGGTTTTTTTTTTCAATTTCGTTTTTGTGGTAAGATGTGTCATTCCGGTTGACCATTTTGTCCAAAGCAGCACAAATTAGGCTTGGTAACTGTGAAACAAATGACCTGCAGAGATAGGGTGCCGTTCGCGTTTAGAATTCTTCCAATGATGCTGACTGGGTCTAAGTCAGTAAGAACCATATAGTTAAATACGTATATAACTCTATGGTATAGAAGAACACATATTTCATCCAATCAAAAAGAGGATCACACGCGTTGCCGAATACCCGAATGGAATGACGCGATGATGAAACGTACCAAATCAGACTTGTAGTTTGAACATTTATGTTCTTCCCCCAAGGACCTCGTTAAAAAAAAGGTATTACATTTTGGTGGTACTAAACTTGAAAATCAATGAGTCAAGTTGTCCACTCATTGATTGTTGCTATATCTGGCAATTCCAAAATCATAAGTATTCAGAAAAAATTGCCTTAAACTATACTTTACAAATTAAAGGTCAAGTCCACCCCATAAAAATGTTGACTTGTATAAATAGAGAAAAATCAAACTAGCAAAATACTGAAAATTTCATCAAAATCGGATGTAAAATAAGAAAGTTATGACATTTTAAAGTTTTGCTTATTTTTCACAAAACAGTGATATGCACAACTCAAATGAGACAGTCGATGATGTCCCTCACTCACTATTTCTTTTGTTTTTATTGTTTGAATTATACAATATTTCATTTTTTGTTGATTTGACAATAAGGACCAACTTGACTGAATCATATAGTATTTACAATGCTCATTCCACATGTTCAGGGAGGAATTAATCGTTGTTTCACTTGACAAGGAGGGGGAAAATAGGATATTCCCTATTTTATATAATAAAATACAAAAGAAATAGTGAGTGGATGATGTCATCAGTCTCCTCATTTGCATACCCAACAGGATGTGCATATAACTGTTTTGTGAAATTAAGCAAAACTTTAAAATGTCATAACTTTCTTATTTTACATCCGATTTTGATGAAATTTTCAGTGTTATGTTTGTTGGATTTTTCTCTTTTTATTCGAATCAACTTTTTGTTGGGGTGGACTTGTCCTTTAAAGGTGGTAAAACTATCTGATGTCCCATACAATTTTGTTTCCCTTATTGTCCTCAAACCAAAATAAGATATTATCCCAGGACCCTCTGTGGCGACCAAAGGTGGCCACATAATTACTAACTCTTGCCGCGTGTACTCCGTTCAGCATCCGATTGCATTGATGTCATTCGCATGTTATGAAAAAAAAATATATACAAAGTAAGAAAAGTAGGAAGGAGAAGGAGGAGGAGGAGACGAAGAAAACATGGGAACTGTATTCCCTGTATAATACAATCCAACACCCGATACGTAAGGATATCTGTTTTTCTTCTTTAAAGTTTGAGGCATCGCCTCGCGGGATTCCAATATAATTTCATGTCAATTTTACAATGAAAATAAAGACGTTATAGGCATGAAAATCATATCATGTGTGCTGGCAAGAGACGGAAAGGACTCGGAACATTCAAATCGTCCGTCTAGTTCCCCCCCCCCCCCACGATGCTGGCGAATCTTGACAGATAATTTGTACCTGTCAAAACAGCTGCTCTCCGGAGAGATGGGGGATATGAGTTTATTCCTATTTACCATCAGTATTATGTCTCTCCTCTCACCCTCTCTCGGTCTCTCCCGGGGTCTCTCCCTTCCCAGTCCCTTCCCCATCTCCCTTCTCTGGAAAACTGAGTGAAAATTATCGAATCTTTTGAGAGTGAATAGTCAGAGTAAAAACTACTTCTGCTCATTTGGGAGTGATCTCATAATCAATCTGTGATTATTGAGTGCTGATCACGATTTACTCTTGTTGAATTTCACACTCTTTTAAAAAATTCCCCCTGATGAATGGATATTTCCTCTCCTATTTACTTGGTTAGTCCACCATCGTTTTCATGATAAAATATGTAGTGGTTACAATATATTACCGGGGTATAGTTATGAAATTATTATTTGAAAGAAAGGCCTAAAATCGCATATCGGCCTGATGTATTTAGCGCCATTCAACACAGGTTATTATTATTATTACTATTATTATAATAATAATTATTATTATTATCATTATTGTTGTTGTTATGATTATCATTATTACTATAATTATCATTATTTTATTATTATCATCATCATTATCATTATTATTAATTTTATCATTATCACACAGTAATTATTGTTATTATATTTATTTATTTATTTAATTCATTAATTAATTTCTTTATTTATTATTATATTTTTTAGGGCTGAGAATCTCAAAAGGTAAAATCTAATCTAGAACATATCAGGGATCCTCTGGGATTAAATCATATACCCGTCCACTGTCATCGCTCAATAGCGGAGATGGGGACATCAAAGAGAAGAACCTCCCTGAGCGATTATGACGTCACCAGCATCCGGGGGTTAAGGGGCACCATCCCTGAAATGAAGCTTTAATAAAGAGAGGAGATGAGAGGGGATGAGGTGCCTGATGAAATGTAGGAGACAGAAAGAGAAAGGGGAGATAGGAGATCAAAACTGTACATGACATAAGGCCCACACGGTAATAGAGTGAAATGTGGACAAAATGAAGGAGAAAGGGGGTGAGGAGGAGAAGAAGAAATAAATAAGAAAAGTAGATTGATACAAATAAATAAATATATAGAAGAAAGAAAGAAAGAAGAAAGAAAGACAGACAGGCAGGCAGATAGATTAAAAACGGAAGAGAGACAGACAGAGAGAGAGGGGGAAGGAAAAAAATTAAAAAGGTTTTGATGATGAAGATGAGTGAAAATCGCTTCTTTTTCGTCAAAAACTGTCATTATTATTCTAAGACATTGTCCATGTTGTCTTGAGATATGCAAGACCTCATCCCCTTCCTATATAAGCAAGCGGGACCCTTGCTACGCCCCCTTTCCTCTCAACAATGGTTTGACTATTCTCATCCACATCAAAAATCATCCGCGATATTTTAATCTACGGAATTTAATCCGTAGAAATGACCTACGTTGACCATTTCAATGTTGACAGATAATATTATTAACGACCTCCCCTGACTTTGACCTACTTAGGAAATTCGAAAGAAAAGGGATTTAGGATTCCTTGATAATACTGAAAATCTTGCTAACCATTCGAACAATTTTTTTTGTTCCATCACGGAACCATTAGGCTGAGAACCACGATCTCTAAAAGTTTACCCTAACGTCAAATTGGCAATAATCATAAAAAGTATAACATTCAGAAAAAAAACGATTGTTTGACAATGACACATAAAAGAACAACATGATATTTTTCTTTTACGTATGTCATGCATGTCATCTGCGAGCAGTATTTCATTATGACAATAAATCACACGTTTTTAACGTTCATGAAATTGACATGACATAAAGATATGCCCTCTTCATAGAAATATGAATAAAGTAATATGTCTGATCAAATAGTAAAAGAAGGAGGCTAAGTGGACAGGTATTACCAAATAGTCGAATTCGACTGCGGAGCCTAACCTAAACCTCCGCCTCCCCCTCCATCATTTTCGACTTTCTGCAAAAAATGGCACCTAATGGAATTTTGCATGACATAAATAGAGGTGAGGGTGGAGGTGTCGTCACATCTTGTAATTATTTCAAATGTCTTTTCGTGTTTCTTGATAATGATCCTACCTATTGTCTATTTGTTGATAATGTTAAAATGCAAAAATTGGCCCGAATTAAAAGAAGGATAGGTGAATACGTTAGTTTTTTTTTTATCTAACAAAGTCGTTGGATGATGTCAACAACACAATTCATGACCATGGTTTGTTTGTTTACATGTCCACTAGCAACCCCTCAGTCATCGCACTTATATTCTGACAGCATACGTCTGTACTAATATTTGTTGCCGACGCAAAAATATCTGCGGAAACAATTTTGTATAGGGGTGGCCCAGACCTACATTTTGTTTCCCAACCGCAATCCACTGATTGAACGATCAGTGTCGCAATCATTATGTATAGCGCCACCTAGCCTCGGGATGTATGTAGGCTGTTTGATAAGTGGACTGTGACACATAAAATAGAAATAAAGAGTTTTGTGAAGTATACGGTGTCGTTCGTGGACCTAAACTCCGAGGGCCGAGGCCAACGCAAATTACCAAAGGCCAAGGTGTGCAGATTTCCAAGGCCAAGACCAAGGACTAGACGTCCGAGGTCATCAAGGACAAGGCCAATGCCACACTGTATTTATCCAAGAACGGCCTGGAGGAGCCCAGCACCGCCATCTTTGACGCCGAGTGTTTTCTTTTATACTAGTTCCACAAGGTTCCTTTCCGAAGGTTCCATGACATTTGCTCCGACGACAATTGCTCTGCTCTAAATTCATCACACTAATCGAATGACCAACTTCAACCATGGGTTTAACAATATACCCTACCCTAAACCTAACATAAAACCCTATTGCAACCCTAACCCTAATTCTAACCCTATATCTTACACGAAATTAAGCCCGGAGTAATTGTCGCAGGAGCAAGTCGTGTCCCTCCTTTGGTTTGCCTATGCGCTGTGACGCAATATTTAAAAAGTGGGTAATAATGACGTAATAATGAAACGCGCGCATCTCTCGTATTATAGTAACCAAAATAATTATAGTTAGGAAGTTACCACGAAACTACTATAGATCAATCGGTAAACGCGGCGTGCCATTATAATAAACAGATTAAGAACACTTTGGAAACCATCAACCATCAACAGCTAGCTTTGCTAAAAGACAAGGTAGGTGATTTTTTTTTACCTTATTACATTTTATAATAATTATTATTGAAAACACGCTCCCAAATTCCAATTAAAGGATCCGAAGAAATTTGTTGGCACTGAGCATTATTGCCCATGATTTTGTCCTAGGTCCATGGTCCTAGAATAGAGCGCTGGGTTTTTCCACTCATTTACGTCTATTGAATATCTATTTAAATCTTATCACACTTGGATATAAAAAACAACGAGGCCCTTGGCCCCTAAAAGAATTTCGGTGTGATTGCCGTATAGCCAGCAATCAACCCACTCATCCATTTCTTGACAGCAGACGAGATAACCATATCAAAACTCATTTTTATGCCACACACAAAGTTGCCGCTAAGCCGATATGTTGAACTAAATTGATATCCATTAATACCACATTTCTAAACCATCAAACATTCCAAGTTCAACTTCGATAGATAGATATTTTACCCATCATCTTAAAGCATCGAAACATTTGTGGCTTTATTAGAAAGGAAACGTCTGTTTTATCTGAATATGGTTAGCCCGCCGCGATGTGCATAAATTCATATTTCAACCTGGCGTAATTGATAGTAGTATTCTTTCTTTTCTCATCTGTTTCATTTCATGCCTTCCGACAAACATTGGCTTAATTTATCCGTCAGACCTGAAAGAAATACAAAAATAGCCGAACGGATAGGCCTATAGATTAAAAATCAACAAAAAAACTACAAAGAAGCAGTGGCCTTCCTGCTAATATTAACAGAACAGTAAACGTCGCGAGCGACTGAAGCGAGCGCGGTGGTATTTTTTCCCATTTTCTATTATCCTTTTCTTTTTTTTATTAGTCCTCTCAAGGAGTTCCTTGGTCCTCTATACGCCAGTGAACTTAAGAACCCTTCTCTCTAAAACGATTTCTTGACCCAAGATGAACTTAATCATGCAGTGAGAATATAATCAACACTTCAGCATGATTAACATGATTAAAAAGCGTCAGACCCGTGCGATAAGACCGGGGAGGCGAATTAAGATAAGCCAACTATTCTAGAGGTACACTTAAGCGATACTTAAGGATGGGTTTGAGACATGGAAGGGATGTATGCTGGTGGAGGCGGCAGGAGCAAGGGAGGGGGCCGGGGTCGATGCAAGGATAAAGGGGAGTGAGGGGGAGGGGTGTCTAGAAGGACTGGTACTAAATCATTTTAAGAGCAAATAAAGAGGAGATAGAAATAAGCCTTGAACAAGACAACACAGCAGATAGACACTCTGAGAGCACTCGTGTTCATTATTTTCTTAAGAGAAATAGAGAGCGGGGAAAGACTGAGAGAGAGAGAGGGGGGGGGGGGGAGAAAGGGGCAAACGGAAAGAAAAGAGAAGAGAGAGGGGTGATGGGGGCTATAAGGAGGAGCTATAACGACGTCTCTAAACAGATAAGGATAACTTGATAAATAAGGATGTCCCTTTCTCCATATCATGTTGCTTATGACCAAACTAACTTTAGGCATAGAGGTGCGAGAGACCTCCATGCCAGATTGCATCCGATATGTCAGCTTACTGAACACGTGCGTATGATTATATACGGTGAACCTGATTAGCTAAAAATTACAATTTCGTCAGTTTCGTTAATGGGTCTGCGGTCCCTATCTCTGCAGAGGCATCCAACCTTCCCGGTGGCATTGCCGTTGATGAGGACATTCACGCGAAGATGTCTTCAAGCTATGGAGATGTGTGCCAACCTTGTTTGTAAAACAGGAAAAACTTGCGATGAACATGATAAAATGTGTTAGCACCAGCTTAATGAAAGATGGGGTTTCCCCCGAAAAGGTGATCCACTTAGCCCTGGGTCGAACTTGGTTTAATTCCCATCCGCCGAAAATCTTTGGACAATTTTTTGCAGCTCTACCGTGTCTATTGCTTAGCAATGTACGTAATACAATTACTTGCGTTAATCCATGAAGGTCCAGGGGCCCGTTGCTGAAAGAGTTGCGATCAAACGCAACTAAAAAAAATCTTGCGCAACTTGATTTTCAGCCAATGAAGCACCTGTATTCGGGACTTGCGCTTGGTATTTTGACTTGCGTATAAATTCTTTCTGCGGATCCACATTAGGGTATTGGGGCGGGGGGGGGGGGGGTGGGGGGGGGGGGGATTAACAAGTTCTTGACATAATTATCTCTGGTATATATATATATATATATATATATATATTCACATGTTTGAAAATTATCTACATGTAACCCTTGGAAGAATTTACACCTATCCCGCATGAAATTCAACTAAAATTACTTCGGCATGTTCGGTTGCCGGATAGGTACTTTCTGCGGACTGCCACTATATAAAACGCCGAGAAAGAATATACGGGGGAAGAATAATAACGCATTCGTCGTGTTTTTGCTTCTTTGCATGGAGATCAGAATGGACGGCAATTTCCATATCGTATCTCATGACTAGATTTATCAATTAAAATGTTAACGATCACTGTCGGCTCTTGAACACGTTTATCAACATGTAACCGGGTAGTAGCGCTTCCAATCCTATAATATTAAAGGAGAATGAAACCTATAGAACAAATAGGCTTGTGTCGAAACAGAAAAATCAAAGAATAAGAACAAATAAAGTTTGAGAAAAATCAGACAAATAATGAGAAAGTTATGAGCATTTGAATATTGTAATCACTAATGCTATGCAGATCCTCCCATTGGCAATGCGGCAATGATGTGTGATGTCACATGTGAACAACTTTCCCTTTGATGGACTATAAAATACCCCCGAAATGTCTCTTTTTGCTTTTTCTTAAGGTGATACAAACTCTTTATCCATGATGTATTTTTAAAAATCTGTATTACATGCCCTCCTATAGAAAGAACACTTGATCTATACTGATAGATGTGATAAAAGAGGCAATTTAAGTGAAATATATACTAAAGTAATGGGGAGAGTTGTTCACAAGTGACATCACGCATCTTTGTCGCATTGCCAATGTGAGATCTCCATAGCATTAGTGATCGCAATATTCAAATGCTCATAACTTTTTCATTATTTGTCTGATTTTTCTCAAACTTTCGTTGATCTGTTTCTTTAATTTTTTATATTTTCACACAAGCTATCTTGTTCCAAAGGTTTCATTCTCCTTTAATATTATATGATTGGAAGCGCTACTACCCTGTTACCTGTTGATAAACGTGTTCAATGTTAAGAGAGTTTTTGTGGGGAGGAGGGGGGTAGATGTAGGCAATAGAAGCACATAAACAAGAACAAAATTGCAACAATACATACTTCATCCGTCATTTAATTCTTCTCTCTTGTCCTATATTTTTCTCCCACGGGCCCACTCACTTACCTTCCCGCCCCCCTCTCCCTGTTTATCCCTCCTCCTCCTTGTGACCCTTCCCCTCTCTATTCTCCATTCTCAAACTATAAATAAAAATGACCCCCCCCCCCCACAAAAAAAAAAAAAAACACTTGGCCCTCTGCCCCCTTTATTGAAGCCAAAATGTACCCTTCATTTGGCTTCATCCCGCTCAAAAGGGTCGATAACAAAATCTGGGTTATGGTATATGTATAACTTCGCCTAGGCCAATTCAATAAAAAAAAAAAAAAAAAAAACATAACACGAGCGTGTGGCACCAGGGTATTTTCATGTGGGAGGTGACGTCATAAGCTTCTTAGTTGAACAATAGGTTTATCAAAGAGCTTATTAGCGGCTTATACATTTTACTATATATCTCCTTTCTTCGTTTTCTACCTTCCCCTCTTGTTTCACTAAGTACGAGTACTTGAAAATTGATCGGGGCGGTTATCCCTAACCCCCCCCCCTCCGCCTCCCCGGTAGTCTAGTTCTAGACGATATTAAACGAATTTATTTGCACCGATATATACGTTCTATTCCGTGCGTACGCCCAGCCGAGTGTGCGCGCAAAACCGAGAACCTGTACTCCGAGGAAATATCGTCTAGATCAGTTGCTCAGCGGTGACGTCAGAGGTCAAAGGTCAACGGACGACTGCTCATGAATATGCATGAGTTACTTGTCAATCTCGCTGCGCCGAACAGTGCAACGTTGTTTACGTTTTGCACACTCGTTATCAGCTGTGTGCATACATTGTGCACGTGGGATTGATGTAGTAGATCTATGCAGCGCAGGGACGTGAGCGTCCGTGATCTATGTGATGTGAATACATGTACATGTATCATACGACAGTTTAAGATAGTTCATTACTTTTAAGGCTACAAATAGACATTTCATTGTTGGGAAATTACTGTTACATGCATAATAGTTATTTCACTCTATGTGCATATCTTGGTTAAATCTGTGGGTATGATGTTACCATCATGATATATGAAAGAAGGTGCTAATGTACCAAATTTCAAACTTCAAAACAATACAGACTAGTTTTTCCACTTTACTCAGATGGAATAATTAATGTACATGTTTGAATGATATATTTTATATTCTTCTTCATCTACACATGTAATTACATAAAGGCATTTTGTCTTAGTATGGGTATTGAAAATTTAGACTCATACAATGTAATTAAAGTCTCATTCTTGTGAATGGATCACATCACGGTACATTTTACTGTGGGCACTTGTAAATATATCATTTTCAAAGTCTTCTTCACATATTTCACTGTCAAAGACATGGGTGTCGATCACCGGGGGGGGGGGGGGGGATGGGGGGATATATCCCCCCTAATATTTCAAGTGGGGGGATGGCCTGTATTATCATCCCCCCAATAATTTAGGGTAGAAACATTAAATAATGATGATCAAAAATGAAAAAGTATGATCATGATAATTATAGTGATGATTATATGCCATCAATCAGTTTGTTTCCGTCGCAATGTGTGTATATTGTTATTAAATAAGAACATTCTTTTCCAGGACTTTAAAACAGATGGGTGGAGGTTCAAGATGACAAAAATTTAAATGTTTATGTATATGATATTTTTTAACACATGACATAAAAGGACCCCGATGAACTAAAAACAACTTTTGTTGATAGGGTGTTCTATCCCACCAGGCATTGGTGAATAAATACATTTTAATAAATCAATTAATTCAAAAGGGTGGGAAAATAAACGGGTGGAAAAATAAACGGGAGTAAACAGGGAAAACCCCATGGACGTAAATCCCAGAGGGCCGCAATTTTGAAAAAGTACAAATAACTTTTCTCAGATTTACCCCTCCCCACATCCAAGTGCATGATGTTTGTTCCATTTAATCTACAACCCTTTTGAATATCATTTCATTTTTGAAGTTATGTAAAATAAGTAAATCGCCAGGGATCGCTGTCATAAAAAGTTATTTGCAATGAGGTCTGACATGAGGCGAAAGATTTTCGGACATTATTGAGACTACCTGAAATAGATGTTGTTCTATTTCACCTTTTTCTTATTCATTCCCAGAAAATTCAGAGAAAAAGAAAAATACCTTTGCGTTTCTATAGAGTATAGGCTTATCACTTCATTTATTTGCCTGGTTATACACACTTTACCGATGTATGTCATGGTAGTTATATATTAAGTTCGGCATTCAGTAACTTGAACAAGAAAATATACCAAAAGCAAGATGTGCACAAAACGAAAGTCACCCCTACTTGTATATCCAAATACCTTGACTTGAACGATAACTTTTGGTCAATAATATTTTGCAGGAGAGCATCGATGTCCTCATTATCTATCTATGTGGAAATGAGGTGCCTATAGTCATGAAAGAGTGAGCCCACATCAAATGCAAAAATTTCACTTTAAAAAAAGTCATAATGGTCGTTTGGTGATCAGTAGCTCATATATGGTGCCTTTGTTGTATGCGGTTGGATGTAATTGATATTAAAACATTTTATCATGTGACCCCATCAGATACCTCTCATGAAAATATTGAGGTTCAGTGAGCTCAATATAATATGATCATATTTTTACAATTTTTTTAATAAGTGAAATCAATTGATGGTTTCAGAAAGAATAATCATTCATTCTCTCTAAAGCGGATATGAGGATATGAACATCGGATGTTTTTTTCATGTTATTCTTGTTATTGTTATGGACTTGAATAACTAAACTTGATTATTTTTTTCTTATTTTGGCAAAAAGAAATATCTTTTGAGTTTGGAAAGGGATGGCAGTTTTACATTCTATATGAGCACACTCATGCGGTACGTAAATTTCATTTTAACACATAATGTATATTAGCTGATATTACACACTGATGGTTCAAGAAAATGTTGGAGAAATATCATAACATGACAGTTGAGTTTTGATTGTTTTAATGTTTGTTTTTGTTTCATGCACTTATAAAGTATTTAAATCATGTTAAAATCCAGGGTTAAAATCGTCTAAGGAATGACGGTAAGCCCGATGGCACACGAGAAGCCACACAGTTTGTAATTTGTGCTAGTCTTATATTTTTTGTCCGAATGTGCATTTTATCATGATCATGCATTAAGAAGAAAAAAAGATATTGCCAGTCGGGTTAGATTTAAGAGAGAAGTTGTATACATCATGCTCAATAAACATATCACTTTGTACATGGTCCAGACAATTTTTGTCATTTTTCTTTCGTATGGGTTTATAATAAGCTTACTTGTAACACAAATTGAATTTAAAAAAAAATTATATAAGTAAAGTACACTGCAACAATCCCCTACTTTTCCCCTACGTCCAGTGAAGAAACGCTAGTTCATGCTTTTTGCATTAAGCAATTTCCAAGAACACCATGCATATCAACCACTCTCAAATGTCCTAACTTGTAATTTTAGTGGGGGTAATGTTGAAAGATCCCCATCCACAAGAACATTTGTGTCAATCACCCCCCCCCCCCCAACCAAGCATACCGATCGACACCCATGGTCAGAGAGTATGACAAAAAGGGTTGAGAAGTACATGTACTTTGTACAGATTAGTACAGAGCTGTGAAAGGGATAAGGAAAACAGAATAAAAATCATTATTGATTTTTAAAAGTAGATTAATCTCACAAATGTGGATTTTGATGCGTGCATTAGATTTTGGAAGAAAATCTTTACAATTGTCCTTGGAACTTTTAGTTTATTTATTTACTTTACATGAACATGTAGATAATGCGTACAATTATTTTTGTTGTTCAGCTACATTATTATCTAGCTACAGGTAGCCAGGAAATGATATTGCCAATGATGTACATGAAGCCTCTTCGATAAAGACCCTGACCGGTGTAAAAACAATCATATATTAAAATAAAGGTAATGATTCTTCCAATAGTTAAAAATATTAAATAAAAATCAAAGAAACTACTCCTCCAAAGTACGCTTCGATTGAGCACCCCCATGTCGCCTGGAAATGATGACGTCACGTTGTGTCAGGAGGGTTGTGGTTCCATAGGTTTGTGTACAAAAGCATTGGGTATTTTCTTCCATTTCCATGTTATGAATCCATTTTTTTTTCGTTTTCAGATGAAAATGGCACTCAAAATTATTCACTGTTCAAATTGTTGTAAACCTACAACTATTCACTACTTTTTTTGTGATTTCTTTGTTTGGCTCTTATTGGGCCTAAATTGCTATGTCAGGAAAAGTTATTATACATAATCTAAATGCAGATAGAATTGAAATTTGCGCCAAGTAAGCAGGAAATAAATATGGCAAAAACTAGTTCAAAACTGTAGATTTCATAAATTCAAGCTTGTGGGTAAAAATATATGTGATATCCCTCTGTGATAGAAGTGAAGAGAATGAAATGCGTTATCTGGAAAGCAAAAAAAATCACCCAGTGTTTCTGTGTACAAACCTATGGAATCACGACGCTTCTTACACAACGTGACGTTAGGGTCTCGAGGCAAGTGAAAAGCACAATAAAGCCTATTTTCTAAGCGGGGTTCGAAGCCCGATAATTGGAATATTCTTAAGCAAAATACTCAGCTGGGAAGCGGTGAAAATTAATATAGCATACCTTGCTGTATTTAGTAGCTTATAAGCTTTCGATTGGTATATAATTTATGAATTTCATTTTCGGGTCCGGTCTGGATCTATAAATAAAGGCATCTTTTCTCATTACCTTTGAAGTACAGTATTTATGAAATATATTTTTTGCAGCCATTATGAAAGAGCATTATGTTCAGATCTACATGTACCTTGCCAGTTAATTAAATTGCTAGTAACTATTCCATTGCAGTGTAACTTTTACATGTAGTTTGCATAGGCGGATCCAGCTTTTGGCGAAAGGGGGGGGGGGGGGGGGACCGCCGAGCGGCGCACATATTTTTGCACTATAAATGAAAATGAAAAGGGGAAAAGTCAAATTCAATTCAAATTCAAATTCATTTATTTCACTTCCATCAAACAAAAACAAATTGTATACCATATATAAACATAAATATTTGTATCCGTTGCAAACAAAATTAATAATACATATGTTGTGAAAAAAAACACTTAGACGATTTGGGCAACACATTGTAGGTTTTAAATATATATACTATTTTTCAATAGAAATTAAATTAAGATGGAAATGGAGGAACCCACGAAAAAGCAATGCTGGTACAATGTGGGCCCCTCAAGAAATAGATAACACAACAAATAACAAAATAACAAAGTATAAATACAGATAATCAAATGAGAAAAGAATGAATAAAGGAGAGGGAAATACTCACAAAATAAATACAAAGTAATAAAAAATATACAGTTTGGTGAAGGACAAAACAACCCGTCCTAAAAATATCTACCCTTCCCACCCCCCCCCCCAGAAAAAGAGAAGAAAAAAAGGGGGAGAATGCCCTGAGAAGATGGATGGGTGCTGCTGTACGTAGGAAGGCGGATAAGCGGAGAGGAGAAAATAGAGGAGAGGATAGACACAATAATGAGCACATCTGAGAAGGACTTGTGTCAGTTTTTTTTTTTTTTTTAAGAAACAAAGGATAATAATTATTTTATGTTTTAATTGTAGTTTAAAGTAATAATGATGACTTGACAGAAGTCTGACCCTGTCAAATGCTCTTTTCAAAATGTAGGATTTCCAGTCATGCCATTTTGCATGACCACACGCAGATAATATTTCCGGGGGGGGGGGGGGGGGCAAATCTCGAACATATTTTTGAAAAATAAAAACGGACCGAGCTGCTCATGTGGCGATTATTATTTTTTTATAAAGTGTAATAAAAGTATTTGGTACACATCTCACATTTGCACATTTTTCATAGTTTTCATGAAACGTTAAGGGAAAAAATGTGTTTTCACAACAACTGATCGGGAATTTGCCCCCCCCCCCCCTTCCCCCTTGCTGCGTACGACCATTCCCTGAAGTCCACTTAAACATATATCATTACAACATAAAATATACATGAATTTAGACATATAATCTTTCTTAGACATATATAGAGAGAGATTGAAAAACTTATTAAAGAAAGAAACAAGCAAAAAGTAACACAAAATCTCGTGTACTAACCCTTTTATTGCGATGAGGCCGATACTTGTGTATATTAATTGAGATGCAATTTTTTTACTATATATACACAGGGGCGTCAATCTTTTTTTCACATTGGGGGGGGGGGAATCATGAATCAACTTTCCAACGGCGCTCGATCACACAAAACAAACAAACTCACACACACTCATATATATATATATATATATATATATATATATATAACTGAAATTTATTAGTAAACTGACCTGAAAATAGGAAAAAGGTGCCTTTTAAAGACTGTTTGTAGTAACTCATGAGGAGAATACATATCTCACTACACAGATAATGCGAGTGCCGAGGGCGAGCTGAAATTTCTTTATATTCTGACCAGAAAGCTTGATATCCTCTGCATTTTGGTACCTATGATTAAGATGGGTATCTAAAAAAGACAAAACATGCGAGCGCAAAGCGCGAGCTTAAAATTTTGATATTTCGATCTGAAAAAAAATGACAGTTTAATGGACGTTTTTAATAAAGAACAAGATTATATCCAACAAAAGATTATTGCAAATCGAAGCGGGACTTCTTTTGAGGCTTAGAACTGAGAACGGGACATTCTATTCACCTATTTAATGATGAAAAGTGTGGGGTTTTGCTACAGAAATGGTGCGAGCGCGAAGCGCGAGCTGAAAATTTTTGTATTCCAATCTGAAAAGCGGACAATTTGAGCACGATTTTAAACAAAGAACGAGTTGTGTAGCTCAATATCGCTTGCTGATTTCTGTGTAACATTACTATCTTATTTTATTTTTGTACATGCGGAATTATTGGAGGAGGGGGGGGGGGGGGCAAAACGATATGTTTGCCCCCCAATCATTTCTATTGGTGGGGCGAAGGACTATCTTGGCCCCCTGACGAGCTTGAAAAAATAGCCTTTTTTGCCCCCTGACGAGCTTGAAGACCTTTATTGCCCCCCCCCCTGACGAGCTTGAAGACCTTTTTTTGTTTTGCTTGTCAATTTTTTTTCCAGGTACGAAGTCCTTTATTTGTGATTGAAGACTTTTTTCTTGCTTGTCAATTTTTTTGGCGGACGGTTTTGCCCCCCCCCCCCTGTGGAAAATTGTAGGTACGCCACTGTTTAAAGTGCTATACTGTACGTACAAATATGACCGACTTGTGAGTTTTGTTTTGGTCATGGTTCTTTAGGATTTTTTTTGTTCCAGAGAGAGTTTACTCAGTCCACTTCAATATATGCAAAAGGGAGACAATTACTGTATTCTTGTTCTACTGCAAATTCCAATTATTGTTTGGTCAGCCATATTATGAAAGAACAGTACATTTCAGACCAAACTTGCCAGTTAAAGGACAAGTCCACCCCAACAAGCTGACTTGAATAGATAAAGAAAAATCAAACAAACATAACTCTGAAAATTTCATCAAAATTGGATGTAAAATAAGAAAGTTATAACAATTTCAAGTTTCGCTTAATTTTTCAAAACAGTTATATGCACATCTTAGTCAGCATGCAAATGTGGGGACCGATGACATCATTCACTTACT
Source organism: Lytechinus pictus (assembly GCF_037042905.1). NCBI lineage: Eukaryota > Metazoa > Echinodermata > Echinoidea > Temnopleuroida > Toxopneustidae > Lytechinus > Lytechinus pictus. The sequence continues at coordinate 18,193,108 of NC_087260.1, forward strand.
ATTTCTTTTGTATTTTATTTTATGAAATATGAAATATTTTGATTTTCTCGTCATTGTCTGTTAACAAAGTTTCATTCCTCCCTGAACACATGTAATTCCATTATTCTAACATTTTGTGGTTCGAGCAAAGGGGTACTAATATTGTCGAATTCGTAAAAATTGAAATAGTGTATTATTCAAACAAAAACAAAAGAAATAGTGAGTGAGTGACATCATCGTCTCTCTCATTTGCATATCACCGAGTTGAGTATAGAACTGTTTTGTGAAAAATAAGCCAAATTTTAAAATGTCATAACTTTCTTATTTTACATCCGATTTTGATGAAATTTTCACCATTATTCATGTTTGATTTGTCTCTATTTATTCAAATCATTTTTTTTCTGGGGTGGACTTGACCTTTAATGACTTTGCCATTATTTTCCTGCTATATATTACTGTCATGCGAACAAAAGAAGCAACTCTGTGGAACAAGTTTATGAGGAAATGTGTAAAATTGTCATTGTCATTTTACATGTGGAAATACAGAATTTCTTGCTTTTTAAGTGACTCCATTTATGAAACTTGGGGCCACGTGACTTCAATTAAACTGGCATCATGAAGAAATTACATAATTAACCCAAATCAAGGGGAGTGTCAATTTTGAAGGATATAAAGTCGCTACCCTCTTTCCATATATACCCAGTAGATATATTCAAGAAGACATCGTGGCCTCGGAGGAAACTTTCGAGAGCTAGCTTTGTTCTGTAGGATCTTCAAAGTCGTTGTTCCCAACTGTTTGGAAATATGCAGGATGGAATCTCTGATAGAATGACGTTAATTTCCCGTCGCCATCACACCATATATGAAAAAAAACGAAGATAAGTGATCAAGACTTGTCTGATTTGGTAAACACGCAAGAAACTGAATTTGGAAACCGCGCGCTGTATAATTATGTATAGGCCTACACAATACAACCAGGGAGTTGGGAGTCTCCCTAATACAACAGCACGGCAGACGGTACAGTACACAAGTCTATGGCTTATGTTGTGCTGCTTTGTGCGATCCGATTGATTATGTAATCCATATACGATAGTCTACGCTCAAAAACCTTATTGTAGGTATCAGGGGAAACATACACGATGCGATTCATTTATGATGTTTTTTGTGTTTAATTTGATTTCTTTTATAATTATTTACAACGAAAAGTCTTTTTTTAGGTAATTAATATTCATTTTATCGGTAGATCACACCATATTTCTCAACCCAGTAATCTTCCCTGCTGTTAACAAAGACTAACAGCTGAACGGGAGGCGTGTCCACTTTTAACGACTTTCCCTCAAAAATCTGAGGGAGTGACGTCACCGCTGAGCAACTGATCTAGACGATATTTCCTCGGAGTACAGGTTCTCGGTTTTGCGCGCACACTCGGCTGGGCGTACGCACGGAATAGAACGTATATATCGGTGCAAATAAATTAGTTTAATATCGTCTAGAACTAGACTACCTCCCCGGTGGCGCCGCCACTTTCTGAAAGAATCACTGATTCATGGTTAAAACATCCGGAAATCCTGAATCTGGTAATATAATAAGGCTGCGTTTATGCGACCTCAAGTCAGAATCATGATTCTAATCATGATTTGAATCATGATTCAAAACACAAACATGAATCACAATACCACAGAATCAGCGTTCAGACGACCTTCATTTTAAAGCTGTTTTTCCTCGGATTCGGACCGATCCAGTGCGCATCACAGTGCGCAGTTTGACAGAGGAAGTTAGGTCAACTTTTTTCGCACGTGTTTTGGCTCCCGAAAAATCAATCCTGTACCTTCCGAATTCAGTCTATTATACCACAATTTGTTTACCTATTATTCTTCTTGTCGGTTTATCGAAAATTGTGTTCGGATGTAAAATTTTAGCGTAGATCCAATTTCATATTGACACTTGTTAACTCAACAACAATTGATATCATTGTCTGTTCAGTTAGTTCATTTACTAGTTCACTTGAAGTTGAAGACATGACAAAAAAAAAATGAAAAGAAGTGGACGATGCGATGCCCAACACGGAAAGCATGCATATCATATTATGTATAAATGCACTGAGCATATAGCGCGTCTTGAGCTTGGCAAGAGTCAAACCTAAAGTAGCCCGACACAATGACGTCATAGAATCATGATTGTAATCACGATATCGTTTATTCGAACATTTTCGTACGTGATTCTGCAGAAACGTCTTTCCAAACGCCCCTTTTTTCGTGTTTCATGTTTGTGATTCTAATCATGATTATATTCAAGTTCGACTAAACGCAATCGTGATTCTGCAGAATCATGATTTGAATCATGATTCAGATCATGATTCTAGGGTAAAAAAGTGGCGGATAAACGCACCCTTAGTCCTCTTTATTATCACGATGGCGCGTACGGCTAAATTTGAAACATATTCTGAACGAATGTTACAAGATGAGACCAAAATGTCTACAATAATTGTACAATAAATTATTTATTCCATGTTGCGATGCCGTTTCAAAGGTTTACTCAGAAATAATGGATGACGAAAATGGAGAGAGAGACGGTCAAATTGCCCATCTTTAACACTGTATCTTCATAATTATTATACCGAGCCTGTAGCCAACGTCTTAACTTTTCAATATAGTCTTAACTCTGCATTAATTTGTGTGTGTGGGGGGGGGGGATAATAATGACAATTGTTTCCATGTTATTTTCTTTAATTCAGGATTTCCATATTGCACCGTTGATGCTTATTATATATATTATCCAAGAACTATTACCTTTTATTCGCCAATCTTATTTGAAGGTAGGGGAGAAAACTAATTATTACGGTTGTTGAATTTTATTGTACGAATGTGCAAGATTGCAACATCAGCGCGCAAACGAATATTTCTATCATTGAAGAATTATGAACTATGAACTTTAAACTTATCTATTATCGTATTTAATATATCAAATCTATCAAATAAAGTTGGCAATAATATCACTCACTCTCTCTCCAGAATTGTTCAATTTCACTTTGAATCATGCAAAATCAAATGACGTAAACGTTACGCTCTTTAAAATTTGTTTTTAAGTGCGTTATTTTAGACTGTCACGCTAACAACTACTGTTTAAACGTTTTGACAGGTTGTTAAAACTTTTAAACAAACCTCTTTAATCTAAATGTTTTTTTTTTCATTTGTCTGTTTTTATCAAAACTCCATATCAAGATGACTTCCCCTTTAAGTTTAGGTCAAACAACAACAAGAAAATCCAGACACTAACTTGAGAGCTGCAAGTCGGCGGCACAATATAAAGATTTGTAATTTAAGGTCACATTTCTTGTCAAATATGGGTCCTTATTGGTACTTGGCAGGATAAGCTTTAAAACATTCTGTGAGACTTGATCCGAATCTTCTAACTTTATAAAATAACCGTCTCTCACACGACAGAGGCTAATCAGCAAGGATACACGGAAAATCATTCTCCATCACCGGGGCGAGTCCGGGGAGATTGAAAGGTCGTGCAGGGTGACGATCTCGGAGCTACCACTTATACTTTTATATCACATTAAATGATTTGCGAACGAGATTGAATAACTCAAAAGTACATTTTCAGAAATGCTTTGGGGGAAGTTGGGGTGTGATTTGGGGCTGATAAGAGGATCAAGTGGCTCCGATATTGGACTCAAGTTTGATTGTATGGGAATTTCAAAGGCATTGGTAGAAATTTCAAGGATTTGCGATGCCGAATATGGCTTGATATTATTTTTAGAATTTGCGACAATATTATTTCTTTATATAAACATTTTTTTATCACAGCTGCTAAAGCGATCATCATATTAAAGTGTCTGTATGGCATGTGGGGGGGGGGGGGTCCTCAATGGTATTTATCAAAATACACCGAATTCATGCGTTTCTGTATAAAATTTTGACATTTTATATTTAAAAAAAAATCTGCATTTTAACCTATTTTAAAATCAGTTTTGTCATGTTTGTGGATCATTATTATCAATCCTAAATGGACTCATGTTGAGAATCATACATAAATATGTAAAATTTTTATCGACAAATTTCCCCTCACACTATCAGTAAACATAATCTAAAATTTATCATTTTTCATTTTTCATTTCATTTATTTTTCCATTTCCAACAATCATTTACAATAAGTTTTGTTACATACATCTTGATATAATCAATAAAACAAAGAAACTTATTATATGTGATAATTAAGATAACAGGTCGGAAACGGAGGAGGCTGCTAAAAAAGCGAAGCTTGTAGAATGCAGCCTCCTATCACATATTTGTATGAACAATGTAAACAAAACACAAATACAACATGTAGAAGTTGAGCTTAAATCTATTTAAATGAATAGTTTAAAAGAAAAAAAGAAAAAAATAGAAAATGAGAGAAAAAACGAGATCAATGGTCTCCAGATTCTTGCCCCGGCACTCACAGCGAATATTACGGATCAACAGGAAAACGAAAAATATCATATTTCACACTTAGTAGTGCTAAGTATATATGAAAAATATAATGTATGAGTGATGAAGAGTTAAACAAACTAACGAGTATCTTGGAGAAACTTTTTGAACTTAAATTTAAAAGAATTAAGACTTGGGGAATCTTTGATAGTATTATTAAGAGTGCCCCAAAGTCGAGGGCCTTCGAAAGTAAAGATAGATTTGGCAAGAATTGTCCGGGGTAAAGGAAAATGAAAAATCATTTGAATGTTGCCGAATGTAAAAGACAAAGAGAGAAGAGAAAATGATTGAATTACAATCTTTCTTTCATCATATTTTTTTTTCACATTTAACTAAAAAGCGCAATGTCCATGACAAAATAAAGTCTATATGACGAAGACATCAGAAATTTTTCATCAATTTTGTTCTATTATGGCCTCCTCTGTCTCGCACATTATTATAGTAAATGTTTGAAAATAATAAACATTAAGAAAGATGAAAATAAAGGCTCGAATCCAGAGGCTTTATTTTTTTGCCACATACTAATGGCATAATGAGCCAGACATTTTAAGGGGGAGTAGGGGGTAACCTTTTAAAAAGTAACGAGCAAGCAAATTATGAAAAACAATATATAAAATATATTCTTTGTTGAATTTGTATGTTGAAAGGAAGAGTTTTGCAACAACATCTACGATATGTTGACATCCCTCATATTGTTTTAAGACCCCTTAATTTGACTTCACTTAGTAACTAGAAAATCCCAACAATGAATTCCTTGGCATCGACCAAACATGTCGAAAATCAAAAAGATAACTCTATAAGCAACTGATGTTATTTCCCAGTTGAAAACATTCACTCAAAATAAATGTAATTATTGATACAGGTTTTCGCTAAGGGGAAAAAAAATAATGTGATCCTCTCATAAACAGAAAATATGAAAGACAAATCAACCATTTTTGGCGATAGTCCAGGAGTAAACTATTGATTTACAAGTGTTTTGAAATGTTGTCATTACATTCAATTCTGTTTTTTTTTTTGCATTTAGCGTTCCAAAATCGCAAGTGTTGATGATTTCTAAAAAGAATTTAATATTCTCCAAACTTGGCGACAACTCATACTAATTTTCTTTAAGGCATCACTAATGCAAATAAGCTTCTTGGCTAATAACTTATCACGAATGTTGATTACTGTTGGGAAGATTTTGTTATATAAAAAACAAGATCTGCTCTTGATTTTTCGCCGTCAATGAAGTTTATTGCTTATTTGGGAATTGACGAACAAATTATTTGTTTGTGGCGTCTTTAAAAGGCTAATGCCAATTTCTTTTGTTTAACGAAAATGTTTGAATCGTAAAAAAAAAATATATGTTTGCTTTTCACCTTAATTGCTCAGGATGTGAAAAAGGTATGGGACATAAATTTACATGTATTTAACTTCATTCGCCTCCATTATAAATCTGTGTAATGAATGTAAGTATGCCTAAATGCTTTTGTCTCTTACATTCCACAATAAGAGAAACCGGGATACAGTGAGATTGTTATTTCGCATCATGAGTTATTATTTTACATTTACAATGTTTACGGGATTTTGTAATCCATCTGTATTCCTCTTACCCACAACTGTAAGTTAGTATTGCCCAATCGTATGCCAAATAGACCCTCCCTTATCATTTCAGACGGGTTTCGAATGTTCCATCATTATTTTTAATATGATTTCCAACTGATTTCCTGCAAATTTTTACACATTTTCACATGACAATCCCTATTTGCATCTTTTCCAAAATTAAACATGAAATTCTGACTTTTTAAAATCATATTTCACACTTTGGGGAAGAAACAAAAGCAATTAAAGGTCCGGGCTGAAAATATTTATATCTAAATAAATAGAGTAAAATTCACAAAGCAAAATGCTGAAAATTTCATCCAAATCGGATGACTTTAAAATTTTTAAAACTTTAAAATTCAAATAACAAAGTTATTGAATTTTTAAGTTTATCAATATTTTGTGAAAACAGTTTTATGCACATCATCATGAATATTCATTAGATGGGCTAATGATGTCACATCCCCACTTTCACTTTTCTTATGTTATTATACATGAAAAATCATAAATGTTTCATTATTGTATGCATTAATGATGTGTCTCTATTATGATTAAATAAGTAGCGGCAATAAATAACAAATGCGATTAATCAGTTGTCAATCCAATTGTTTTAGTTCTTGGTAGAAATTTTTGAATAAACCTAATTTCATATAATAGAATACAAAAGAACAAGTGGAGATATGATATCATCAGCTCACCTAATGAATATTCCTAAAGACTTGCCTAGAACTGTTTCACCGGAATAATGCAAATCTTTAAAATTCAATAACTTTGTTATTTGTTATCCGATTTTAATCAAATTTTCAGCATTTTGCTTTGTGAATTGTACTTTATTTATTGAGATATAAATCTTCGGCCTGGACCATCCCTTTAAGGGAAAATACAAATATGGAATGCTTCTGTCACATACGGAGCAATTCAGGAAGTAGCCTTGGCAGGTGCAATTTTACACATTTCTGGTTTTAAAGGTGCAAGATTGCACTTAAAAAGGTACTCCAAGACATGAAATGTTCAAAGTCGCAATTTTTAAACGTGCTCTTTGGAGGAATGCTCCTCCTGGAGTGGAGAAAGACATACAATGTATGCGGTTAAGCAGCGAAAGGGGGCTGGCAGGAAAGATGGAAGGAGAAAGAGTTGAGTTTGCCAAAAGATCCGAGATACCCCCATTTTATCTAATTTTATCACTGAGGATACCACAAGAAGTCTTTGAAATTGCCAAATATTTATTAATATCTCACCTTGTGTGAGAATGCTAACTATTCCCCTATATCTTTCATCACATGCAATTTCTGTTGAAACAGTGAGGTTCACATCATTTCCCCAACCTCCGCGTACTGCCAGGATTTGGGCAAAATTTTTACTTATTTGCTTAGATCCCCGATAAAAGTTCTCCTTTGACCAGCCAAACTTAGCTTTATTTAATTACTATGGAACTCTTGTAATTCGATTATTTGGAATTAAAAAGTGCCATTCATCTCCAGCAATCTTGCCAGGATCTCATCATGCCCAAGGTGTTCGTCTGAGGCTGTTTTTATCTGTATCATTATCTCACTTGACGAATGAAAATTAAGGGGTGCTCATGTTCTTTGATATACTTCTGCATGGTTTAGTGGAAGTGGAGAGTTTTGTTTTAATCTGAATGATAAACAGTTAGCAAATATTACAATTCGATTTTTCATCTTCTTCGATGATTTCATGAAATGCTATACAATGCATTCAAACATGGTTGGAACTCTAGGAAGAACAGAGCCATTTTATCCATGTTATCAATGGCTCTGAATAGAGTGATCTAACCGTATATTTTTAAGTGTTTATATAAATATTTGTACAATGTACTTTGCTGCGATTTTCATACGGTAAATTAACCAAATCAACCCAAACCAAGAGTTAGGCATTGTCTTTTTCAATAAGAGCTCCAAGATACAATGATGCTTGTCTGATTTTCTCCCATGCATTGGGGAGAGAATTATGCAAGCTGAGGGCCCCCGCCTACCCGCCCGTTTCGCCCCCTCTGAACTGACAGAAATTGTTGCCACAGTCATCCATCGGTCTAATGGCACGGAACCTCACAGGGGGTGTTAAAACAATATGTCAAATTTAGATGAAGTTTAAAGACAATGTTGAGGTAGCAGGAAGTGGGTGAGAAAAGAATGTCGATTCCCCCATTATCATAATGAAAACGATATTTTTTTCATTAAAGATTAGTTAATTTACTGACATCAACTGTTCAATAACAAATATTCTGGCTTCCTTTCCCTGTCATGTTAAACCAATATGAATTCACTTGATCACGGAGCTAATAAGTATCGCTTGTCATGCAGAAGTGAATGATACCTTCTGTTTTAAACTCTTGATGATTATGATAATGATACTTAACCATCTGTGCGTTCATCTTCATCATCTTGAATCATCGATTACTCTGGAAGAAGAACCGAGTTGAATGATGGAACAATATTTATTGTTCTACCATGATTTAATTTATAGTATTTAATAGTAAATAATGTGTAATTTGCGGTTTGAACTTTACATGTTACATGACCATCCAGGGGCGGCACCAGATTATTTTAATAGGGGCGGGGAATATGACCTAAATACGACGTCAGTTTCCTCAATTATAATAAATTCAGGGGTATTTACACGACACAACCATCTCTTTTTGAAGGTCTTCTTTCTCTCAAACTTTTTTTCTTCCTCTTTTTTTCTTCACTCACTCTTGTTTTTGGCACGTCCATTCAAAAATGGTCTGTTAAAAAGGAGAACGCATAGCACCACAGCGTCTTATTGGACTTTATGTAAAGATTCACGGGTACGCTATTCGTCCGGCCATGTTAAAGGGATGGTCCGGGCTGAAAATATTTATATCTAAACAAATAGAGTAAAATGTTGAAAATTTCATCAAAATCGGATAACAGATAAAGAAGTTATTGAATTCTAAAATTTAGCAATATTTTGTGAAAACAGTTATATGCACATCATCATGAATATTCATTAGGTGGGCTGATGATGTCACATCCCCACTTTCCTTTTTCTTATGTTATTACATGAAATCATAAATGTTTCATATTTTCATACATGTGTAAATGATGTGTCTCCATTGTGATGAAATAAGTTTTGGCAGTAACAAATGCACTTAATCAGTTGTCAATCCAATTGGTTTAGTTCTTGGTATAAATTTTTTGAATAAACCTAATTTCATATTATGATAAAATACAAAAGAACAAGTGGGGATATGACATCATCAGTCCACCTAATGAATATTCATAAAGACATGCCTACAACCCACCGGAATAATGCAAATCTTTAAAATTCAATAACTTCGTTATTTGTTATCCGATTTTGATCAAATTTTCAGCATTGTGCTTTGTAAATTTTACTCTTTTTATTGAGATATAAATATCTCCAGCCTGGACCAGCCTGGACCCTTGATGCTATATCCTGTATACCGTCACACCGATGCCAAACTGACCATATCTATGGTTGGTCTGATGTGCGACTGTGGCATTGGGGTCTTTGTTCGAACTTTGAAGGAATCTCTGACAGGGGCGCCGTACCCTATTTCGATCAATAAACATTATAAGTGGACAATTTTCATGATAGAAAAATGATAAAGCCGCTAATGATATGGGTAAAGTGACTGTCCGTCTGTTGGTTCTTGCCGTGAAGTGAATCTCTCCTGCGGTCGTTGGCTTCTGGAAGAAATCGAACGCCAATCAAATTAAGATGTTTGAATTGAAGCGTATCAGTACACATTCATGTGGAGCTGCGATCATTCTAAATACACACTAAGCTGACAATCAGATCGCCTCATGCGAATTACATACCATAGCTGCACCAATATTGGGTACGGGCACCAGGAGGGGGGGGGGGCGCAGTATGGTAAGGGTGGCCATGTCATGTAGTCCTTTATGAATACACTGTATTTTGATGTGTGTATATATATATGTATATATTTTTACTATCCACCCTCTCAATTAGCCAGGGGCGGTGTCACTATATTTTGATGGGAAGGGGGGGGGGGTGCAAAGACCCCCTTTTTAATCTAATACCAGGGATATAGTTACATTCCCAGACTTTTCATCTTAAAACTTTTCATTCTTATTCCTTTCTCTTTTATTCGTCATTTTCTTCCATTTCATCCTCTTGTTTTTCACGACTTAAATATCACAGGGTGCGTCGCCCCTGGCGGCTCCCTGTACCACCACCCCTGGTTGTGGGCGTGGCAGTCGTTACCAAAAGAACATTGCAGACCATTGGATGATATCTATTCAACTTGTGCAACCTAGCTCCATGGTTCAACCAACCTCACTTAGTTATGACGGCGGGCCCCTACATTTACACGATTTTTAAATTATTATTTTTTTTTTTCTTCATTTCAAGACAATATAATGATAGCTTCCCCAATGTTAATATTATAACATTAGACCATCTTATGATTTATACCAAGATATCGTTGATACTTTTGAATTATCAATAAATAAATAAATGCAGACCCCCCCCCCCCGAAAAGGATCATAAAATAAACAAAATAATAAACAAAATAATTAATGATAACAAAATAGCAGCGGATATGAGTGCAATAGTAACCTAATATGGAAGGAGGGGATAATGGGGGCGCAGTCCCCATTGACCCACACCGCTCCGCCACTTATTATCACCGTCACAATCGCACTGCATACCGATGGATGCACGCTCTTAATGAGATTATTGTGTGCAACAAGCGAGGACCTTTACAATTTGATATTGGGAGTGGGTGGGGGTAATTGATGGTGTCTGCTGGGCTGGTATCGGGCCTCACTCAGCCTCTACATCGTTTTCACAAAAGTGTTTAAAGCCCGAGACACGCTACATTAATTTTCATGGAGAGTAGATTATGGTATGATCGATCTATACATTTTGTGAAAAACGCACGAAGCTACATATGCGGTGTTATCATGGTTATAGCTACATAATGCCGCACAGATAAGGGGGCTGGGGTGCAGTGCCATCGTTTAGCCCCTTACTTGGCGTGTTTTTTTGGGGGTGGGGGCGGGGGGACCCTCCTCTATTGAACGGAGAACCTGTCTGTCCTTTTATTGTTTATCGTTTTTTTTATGAGGAGAACCGAACCCTTCCTAGTTCGCTTGGAAGAAATTTGAGTGATTTCTGACTTCAATTTGTAAAAAAAAAAAAAAAAAAAAAAAAATCATCATTCTGTCCCGTACATGCCCTGATCGTAAAGGTACGCCCCGGGGCCCGTAACACAAAACTTAGCAATGATCGTAGAACATTTTTCTACGATTGATTCCATAGACTACAATGTACAATCAATCGTAAAGATCAAGCGTACGATCAATCGCTAACCTTTGTGTTACGGGACCCCGGTCTCAAGAAGGGAATACGACATGGAACCTCGGGGTGTCCCCTCTACTATAGTCACACCAATGAAACCGTATACCAACCGACTGATCTTATAACATTCGATATAACGTAATAGTTGGATCGGTCTGGAGTCGGTTACATTGATGTGACTGTAACATAAAGCACACTAATGTCCAAAAGCAGGTGGATCGCCGATCGGGACCGATCCAGCTACCCTCGTGTCACTCAAAATATTAACCCGAAAACAGAATTCGATAAAGCGTAACATACATCTCGCCCTTTCCCATACAAATTTGAGGAAGTATTTGCCCTCAAAGCACCCTTGTACTTCCAATAAAACCTGACAATTCGTACTTGGCCTTTGGGTTAAATACAATAGTGCTGAAAGACTGATGGTGCAATTGACAGCTGTTTCGGGGTTAACACTTTCTCAATCCCAAAACCCCGACTCTGCATTGGGCGGGAAATAAGGAGATGGAAAATTGAATTGAATGGTTGGCTGCTGGCTGGTCGAATCGGCTTTACCATTTTTATTTTCTCTGTGCCCCCACCCTACCTCCACTCCTTCGCTTACAGGTTTGTGGCCCAGTCACACCATGGGTGTCGATTGCGAATCGACCGATGGTATGTCATTGGTGATAACGTAATATCCCTTTGTCAGTCTGGAGTTTATTTCGCCCGTGTGACTAGGGCATGTACATGTATTTTCGTTTGTGTGTCGAGAATCGGTGCAAAATGTTATTCATCGGATACAAAAACTGCCAAATTTCATCACGAAAATGCAACATAGTTTTTTAATGCATCACAAAGGTGTTAATCTGAGACGCGAATTCATCTTCTTCTCTTTCGGCATTCACGAGGACATGAATAATGATAATGAATAACAATACTAGTGTGGATTTATACATCATCAGAATATGCTCATGGCGCTTCCGTTCGCCCAGCAACGATGCTCACGTATTCAAACAGCTCAAAATGTAAACGTGACAGAAAAAAAAAAAAAATTGACATGAAATTTTGTTGGTTAAAGGGGTTCTCCGGTCTGAAAATATTTATATCTAAATAACCAAAGTGAAATTCACAAAGCAAAGTGCTGAAAATTTCATCAAAATCGAATGACAGATAACGAAGTTATTGAATTTTAAAGTTTAGCAATATTTTATGAAAATAGTTCAAAATATTCATTAGATCGGCTGATGATGTCACGTCCCCACTTTCCCTTTTCTTATTTTATTACATGAAATCAGAATTGTTCATTTTTCATACATGTGTGAATAATAATATCCACTTTATTATGAAATAAGTTGTAGCAATGAATATCTAATGCACTTAATCAGTTGTCAATCCAATTTTTTCAGATCTTGGCAGAAAAAAAATGAAAAAACCTGATTTCATATAATAAAATACAAAAGAACAAGTGGGGATATTACATCATCAATTTGCTCATTGAATGTTCATGAGGACATGCCTAGAACTGTTTCAACGGAATAATGCAAATCTTTAAAATGCCATAACTTTGCTATTCCTTTTCCGATTTGTATCAAATTTTCAGTTTTTTGTTTGTCTGATTTTTCTTTATCTGTTTAAATCATATTATTTTCAGCCCTTTGATATTGTTGGTAAACAATCGGTGTTAGTTTATTAAGTAAAATAGTGCAACTTTTGACAATACCATGTTTACGTTGTTGTCCCACTGGGCATTCCTTATTGCAATATGCCCACGCCCACTTTTCACAAGACTCCGGCGCTTATTTTTATAGGCTTCACGCATTTAAGAAGCTATTCTTGACTTTTTTTTTGACACATTCGTTTCATTACAATGTTCATCATTCCCCTATTTAAAGAGTTGTCCCATTGTGTCTAAAAACGGAGGCCACACCCCCTCAGTCAAGAAGCCACGAGTTTCTTTTTTATAGGCTTGACGCATCGGAAAGATACGCTGAGTGTGATATCGTGACGTTGCCAATCATGAGCTGATGAGTATTTTTGAGCTGGGACCCGTTTCATAAAACTTTTGATGATTACAGATTTGCAATAACAGTTAAAAGCTACTGAAATCTTGTAATCTGATTGGCTAATAGTAAAATTGTTATCATAACAAGCCTTTATGAAATGGGACCCTGATCAACGAATGGCGTAATGAGCATGAGGGGCAGGGCGTGGCATATAATGGGGAATATTTCCAAAGTCTCGATAGAGTAAAGCAAGCGACGGTAAAATTAGACCCTTTTAGAATTTAAATTTGATTTCGTGATAGATTTTTGACACAATTCACCTTTTCCTTTTCTTCCCTTTGTTCCTTTGCTTTTGCCGAGGCTTTTTTTAGGAGGGGGGGTGGGGTGTACCGCCAAGCACCCCATCTATTGACCACAGAGATCAACAATCATTTCGGGTGGGTGATTTGATGAATCAAGGAAAGAAATATAGAATTTGGGATGTTTACATAAAAACGTATATTCATCAAGTAACTCAAAAGATCTTTTATGCCCTTGAGAGCCACTCTTTCAAGCTAATCTTCTCACAATGAATCTTTTTGCCTATAGGAAGACTGTGATCATTATTTTCTTTACCTTGCACACGTAGGAAAAAGGAAGGACAATGATAAAGAGATAAATAACAGAGGACTTTCGAAGATTATTCTCGGCTCAGTTGTAACTAAGAGAGACCTATCATCTCCAGCATAAATCAATATTATTTTTTTCTCCTTTAAAAATAAAATAACTCGGTGATCTGCATTGCATAAACAGAGTTAATCGGAATCAAGCAGAACGGAATAAAAATTAAGCAGGGCATTCTTATAAGGGTTTCTTTAAGCAATAGCAATAGACCTCTCCTTAGAGGCAAGACAAATACTTTTCATGAGCTAAAAAATAATCGGCAGAGGATTGGTTTGCATTCTTTTGATTTCAACCCCCAAATGGTAATTTCTTAACTTTTATTATAATAATATGTCCATTTATATAGCGCAGTTACTATGTGCATATACTCAACTGCGCTTTGATACTTGGTATCATTATTACCCTGGCTGTAGCTGAGCCGCCATATTAATAGGCGCTCAAGCGTTCAAGGAATAAATCGTACCGGGTACCCATTCACGTCACCTGGGTCGAGTGCAGCACAATGTGGATACATTTCTTGCCGAAGGAAATTACGCCATGGCTGGGATTCGAACCCACGACCCTCTGTTTCAAAGTCCGGAGACTAATCCACTGGGCCACAATGCTCCACCATATTTTCTTCCATCAAGGTTTCACGTTATAATTAATGGAAAGAAATGCAACCATTCAAAATTGAGGTTCCATGGGAATTACTATCAACGGGAAATAAGTAAAATCAGCATTAGGGGGCTCTCGAAAATTCAGTTGACCTTAAGGTTGAACTTAAAGCACTTAATCTTAGGTAAGTAGGTAATAAATGTAAAGAAAAAAATTATCATACAAAACCGGAAGACAGTAGGAACGCTTGGGCCATGGACCCCAAAATTTTCACGACCAAGAAAAAAAAAGGAGAAAAAGGAATAAAGGGGAAATATGGTGATACCTGAATAATATGTCAAAATCTAACGAAAAATTCGAGTTTTATATTGAAAAGTGATTTTATGCTCGCTCGCTTTGCTCACTCGCAGCTTCAAAGAAAAAAAACTGACTCATACGACATGTTTGGCCCCCTCAAAACCTTTGGCAAATTACGCCACTGTTTTGATGGCTGACTTTCTTGCCTTGCTTGTCATTTTCTTCGGCGATAATCTATTTTGTCAACGCGGACCCCCCCCCCCAAAAAAAAAAAAAAAAAAAGATAGATAGATACAAATAAAAAATACTCAAATGAATATTAAATAGTAACTGTTGAACTAAATGGAACAGTCGTCTGGTCCTCTGACTTATAAAACACTGGTCCTGTCTATAGTGAAGACTTTCATGTGAATAGTTTGTCAACAATTTGTAACATAGTATTCCCATCAAGCCGTTTATCATGCTGGCTAAAATAAGCCCTCAAAAACTAATTTCCAAACTATTTGATAAAGATCAAAATTGCACTTGGAGTAAATTTTGGTACAAGGTTAACAGCTGCCGGTCATTTCAAGTTCAAAAACTCGATTTTCGGCGAAACTTTCGTCGGAAAACCACCGCGATCGCGCATTGCTCGCAGTGGGCCATCCGTCTGATCGGAGAGACCTCGGAATGACGTCATGCTGTGAACTCACCGCAAGAACATTGGCCTAAAAGATGGTCTAATAGATTTGGATGAGGAACTTGACCGATGATACTTGATAGGTTAATTACATAAGTTGATAGTTTATAGGCTTATCTGTTTTATGATTGAAAAATTTAGTTCCAAGAACATGTTTACGTTTATCTGAGCTATACGTATTTGGACCAATCTACATTGATTTCCTTTTTATATCAAATTTAAATAGTTTTTTGGAAAAAAAAATATGGTGAAAATACTGTAGATTGAGAATAAATACGAATGAATAGAAATACGATTATCTACATTTTGTAAATATGTAATTCAATTAGGCCCTTGAACAGTTGAATAAATACATTTATAAATACATAAACTATTTTTAGTCGTATAGGGCTGATATTGATCTGTACAAATATGACATAACCGCTGGCGTATATATGGTTTCGGTTTTGGGGGGCATGCCCCCCCCCAAAAAAAAATAAATAAACGACCTGGCTCGCGGCTCTTTAGAAGTTTTGCGCCCCGTTCACCATGTGCGGCCCTTCTAAAAATTATCCGATCATAACATACGTCCACTGGATTTCACGATAATCAGAATTTTTTATCTAAGAAAATATAAATGATAAATTTATTAATATTGAAATTTGAAAATAGTGCTCATGATATACAGTAGAACAGGCAGTTTATAAGCTGACACGACAATGCTCCTGCGACAATTGCTCCGGGCTTTATTTCGTCTCAGATGTAGGGTTAGGGTTAGGATTCCAACGGGGTTTTATTATAGGTTAAGGAAAGGGTATATTGTTAAATCCAGGGTTGAAGTTGGCCATTCCATTAGTGTGTGGAATTCACAGCGGAGCAATTTTCGCCGGAGCAAATGTCATGGAACCCTTTATGAGCAGGTAGTATTGGGGTGGCAGATTGGCCTGAGCCAACATCGTTAAAGGACAAGTCCACCCCAACAAAAAATTGATTTGAATAAAAGGAGAAAACTCCAACAAACATAACACTGAAAATTTCATCAAAATCGGATGTAAAATAAGAAAGTTATGACATTTTAAAGTTTTGCTTAATTTCATAAAACAGTTATATGCACATCCTGATCTGTATGCAAATGAGGAGACTGATGACGTCATCCACTCACTAATTCTTTTGTATTTTATTGTATGAAATATGAAATATTCTAATTTTCCCGTGATTGTCAAGTGAAACAACGATTTATTCCCCCGGGGGGGGGGGGCACTCAGTATATAATGCATAGTGGGTATGTGCCGCGGAGGGGACCCCCATTTTTACACTCAAATTTCCGTTCCAGGGCATAGCATTTTCATCTTATTAAGAAAAAGAACTAAGAAAGCCGCTCCGAAGCATAGCATTTTCTTCTTATCGAGAGAAAAGAAGAAAGAAATCCGTTTCAAAGCTTCGCATATTTTTCGTTACGCCGTTCCGGTCGCATTGATCCGCCACAAAGAGCTGCAATTTTGGTGAAAAGCGGCCGCTGAGCACTGTCCGACCATCGCCTCTGCGCGAGCGCACCCGGCGCCCGTGCCGCTGGGCTAGCTGCAAACTAGCTGCATATACACGTATGCCCGTTCCATAGGGATGCACACGCAAGCGACCCGTTCAAAGGACCCCCGTTTTCACAAACATTTGTCGTTCCGAAGCCCGTTCCGAGGACCCTCCTTTTTACAATTAGCCCGCTCCAAGGCCCCCGTTTTTTGTCTCGCCTGCGGCACATACCCACTACTTTTTTGGTCGAGTGCCCCCCCCCCCGGGATTTATTCCCCCCTGAACATGTGGAATAAGCATTGTTCAATACTATACGGTTCAGTCAAGTAGGTCCTTATTGTCAAATCTGTAAAAAATGAAATATTATATTATTCAAACAATAAAAAACACAATAAAAAACTAAATAAATAGTGAGTGAGGGACATCATCGACTGTCTCATTTGCATGTCACCGAGTTGTGCATATCAATGTTTTGTGAAAATAAACGAAACTTTTAATGTCATAACTTTCCTATTTTACATCCGATTTTGATGAAATTTTCAGTGTTATGCTAGTTTGATTTTTCTCTATTTATTCAAATCAAAATTTTTCTGGGGTGGACTTGTCCTTTAAAGCGCACTTCCTTCAAGCATTCGTGACTAGGTACCCTCCCTTTTCTTCTCAGAACTTTTGCTCAAAGCATAGAATTCAGATTATCGACATTTCAGCCCACATCGCCTCCAGTGGAAAAAAAAAAGATTCATATAGGGACTAGAATTAGTAGCATGGGAGATGTACATTAAAAAGACAAAACATTAAAAATCAAAAACAGTAATATTATTGAAGAGAGATATTTTTTAGGGTAAACTAGGAGAGGAATACTATAAAGCGCATGAGAAAAAGAAAGAAGAACCACAGAGAGAGAGAGACTGAGATGGAGAGAGGGTGGGGGTGGTGAGATGTGAGAAAAATATTAAATACAACAAAAATATGAACTTGATTAACTAGTATGGTGGTTGGCGAACTGGGTTTAGCCAATAAGAAGTGCATATTAACGCATGCGCAGATTAAGCAACTCCCGAGAACAATACATCTGTCTCCTTTCATAAAGTTTATGTTTACATTCTCATTTGTAAATGCTCTTATTAGTTTTCTCTTCTCTTTCACTTCAAATCATTTATAAAATAATATATCATTCTATTTTTCATCAAGATATTACACGGAAGCTTTTCTCAAATCAGATATCATCTCCGAAAATTCCACTTTTCTAAACTGGGCCAAGGTTGCTCCCGATATCCATAATCGAATCTAAACAAGTTCTAGATTTATTTAATTCTTCCCCCTTTTCGGTCAATTCAATATTTGTAAAAACCCACATATCGATGACGATCTCGTTATAATGTAACAATTCATATTTTTGTTAAAGGATTTCGAATATCAGATAATGTTTGACGACAAATCAATTTGACATGAGAAAGGATTTTCGTTCTATTATGGACTCATTATAAATATGGACATTCGAGCGACACATTAACCTGCACTTTGCTGATTGAAAATCATTCGTATATTTAGCATTGAAAGAAAAAGAAAGTTAATGTCCTCAAAGAAGATTGTGAATTACCGATATTTTATCAGTGAGCAGTTATTCATAGAGTAGAAAGAAGATATAGGTTCAATGATCTGGTACTGACAATACTTATCTTTCTGTACCATCGGGTGGGGGGGGGGGCTCAATTATAATTTACATGCAGCATTCAAGGGTTTTGGTGTTGTAATTATTTTTCTTTAATATTTGTCTGAATGCTACAAGCATTATATAGGAAATGTATTTGAAAAGGTAAAACCAGCCATGGTTACACTAATAAGTCTGGAGTGTAGCCCTGGATGGGAGAGGGGCAGTTACCCCAGAATTTTGTGGTGGTGATGGGGGGGGGGGGGGGGCGCGGATGATTCTACAATACTGTTGAAAAAGGAATGCATGAAGAATTCGACTTTATGGCAGTATACTTTGTAAAATTCGGGGTCATCTCCATAACGGGTACCCCTAACCGCATGGTTGAGGGAAGGGATAGTTGCCACCACCACCCCCAAAAAAGTGAGGCTTACACTTTTTTTTGGCTCAAAATTTATTACAATTCACCCAATTTGTGCACAAAATCTTTTGATATCTAACTTGAAAATGAAATGCCTCATGATATTACAGCTCATAGGGTTCATTCCTGGCTTTCGTGTTTTTCCAAAAATATTAAGGGTCTCCGACTAAAAAAAAAAAATGAGCAGTCAAAAACTTTTAAAATGGGACCCCAAAATGGTGACCCCCTGGAGTGTTACCCGTCCCCATCCAGCATCACTTCCAGCTATACTGGCTTACCCATGAAGCGGCTCTACCATCGAGCCAGATCATCATGTGCCCTGAGAAAGATGAACATAATTATATTATGGGATATGAGATCAGGGGAGCGTTTCATCAAAATTTTCATCCGAGAAGTTGTCAGATCTGACATCTTTCCATGATTTTGATTGGCTGAGAGGCACTGTTCCTATGGTAACTGTCGGATAAAATGGGACTTGTCGGATAAAACGTCCGACAAGTCCTTTCATGAAACGCTCCCCAGAGGTGTAATGAGCCAGACATTTTGAAGGGGCTATCCATGGCGTATCGCGTAAAATTAATTAAAAGTTGCGAGCGAGCAAAAAATTTCGACATTTATATTTCAAAAATAATTTTTTTTGTATAGACTTTGTCATAATATTCAGACAATTATTTCACCCTTCTCTTTTTCCTTTTCTTTTTTTTTCTCTTGTTTTTGTCTTGATCGTGGATTTTTTTGTTGGGGGGAGGGCAAGTGCCCCCAAGCCCCCCATCTGTACGCCAGTCTCTTAGATAATAACAACAATCGTATTATATTCAGAGTCGCAGATGTCTTCATTTTTTCTTTCAAACTTTAATATTCTTATATGGTTATGTGCCAAACTGACATCATACAAAATACAGTTGTCGAATTCCATCATGTTATTAACATGATTAAAGAGACCTTTTCAAATCACCTACATCATTGTCTCGTTAATTATACGTTCTCCTTGAAGTACGCTATGCCTAAACGGATGAGCGAATATCTGCGCAAAACATTCCTTTTATCTCAACTATTGCAAAGTGGATTTCCTAAATGATGGTCAATTTGATGCTTTTCAACAATTTTTTTACTTGTTTACGAAATTAAATTAGGAAGCCACCCTTTATGAATGATTTAATTAGAACCGGTCTTGCATTAAACCATGAAAGGGTCATCTTTTAATCAGTTGCGTATCAGGAGAAACATTATTATGGCTTTTGCTAAGATTGACGTTGAATTTTGCGTAATTTCAAACGTTTGACGCAATGAGCTTCTATTAAGGCATTTCTTCCGTTTTTCATACTTTTCCTCATATTTTCCACTTTTTTATTTTCTTCTTTGCGCCTCCCAAAAGTTGAGACTGGGGCACCTCCCCCCTTTTCCCTAGATACGCCAATACCTTGAAATTTTGTTTTCAAACTTTTTTTTAATCGTATATCAACAATAATTTTGTAGGACGTTACCTTTAACATACCATGCGCTACAAAACAACATACATTGCTGCTGCTAATGCCAAACAAAATATTTCACACGCGGGTGTTTATATGGCTTCATTTGATTGGTTGAAAGTTAATAAAAACACCGGAGATACCTTAAAAATAGGCGGATTTCAATTCAAAATCGAATAATTTGTCAATGTAAATCAGTGTTTTGCTGGAGTACATTCAAGGGTCTTATTTTTCAATTACATTCGTTTCACGTATTATAGTCATCCGTTCTCGTTCTCATTATTCATGTTATACCCATAATACGTCATGCATGTGCGTGATGGCGTACGGAGCCTACGATGGTTTTCTCCAAATTGAAATTAGATGCAAAATATGAAAATTGTTTATTAACCCCTGGATCGAATTAGGTTTTTATTTTCAAATTCGAAATAAATTTTTTGTGTCTGTTTTAAGGGAATGTTTTTTTAGGCCAGTACGCTGCTGAAAAAGATAATAATTATGGCCCAAATATTTACTGCTGAATGATGAAAAAGAGAATTATAAGGATCAGTGCATTGTGTAATTTATTCACATAAGTTTGTGAGACAAAAATGCTTTAAAAAGGTCAGTGATTATTATATGTACATAATATTCTTATACATACAAAAATACTAGGCAGAATTTCATCCATTATATTTCATTCGGTTTTGGCGGGTTCCTCTCATCTTTCACAAAACTGTTATTTGTTCAATATCACTCTTTTCAATGAATTTTCTTCTAATTCTGTCCGATTAGAGCTTTTTTACCCACTTACTCTATTAAAAGTTATTAATTTGGGGGCCTAATAGTTTTTTTTCCAAGTGCACCGTATCCCCAAAGCAGCCTTCTTGTTGAACCACTGTGAACCACTGTTTTTCGCCTGAAGCGCTTGTCTGAGGCAAGTGACTTCTTGAAGTTCATTTGGGGCTTCTTTCCTTGAATACAAGAAAAGATATCCCTTTCGTAAGATAGGTCGAGCGAAGCGCGTTGCCTAGATGATAAATCAGGCATGAATGTTGCACAACCCAACCAACCACCAACTGTAATATCATTGGCCTTTCATCTCCCGTCGAAATTTCGTGTTCTTTGATCTTTTCGAAAGATTTTGTCTTGCAATAACAAAAATAAAAAGAAAATGTTTGGAAAATCTTTTTTTTTTTCAAGTAACCACAGCTCGTAGCCGATGGGCATAATTATGAAATCAGTAATCCCCACGTCATCCTTCGATTGAAAGTCGTTGACATTTCGTTTTTTTTTTAAGTACGAAAGCCCAACAAACTCAAATTTCGAAGCATATCTTTCGATATCATTGTAATTTGTGATGGCTTTCTAATCTTGATCGATAGTTCCACCAATCAAAAAAATCTTACCTAAAATAAAAAGAGTAATTAAAAGTAAATTGAATTTAATATGATTACTTCATTTACAATTTGAGAATTTACAATACAAACAATTTTTGTCTGAGACATTTTGAAATGTTCATCTCCTTAATCACTTAATTTCACGTTTGTCTAGAGTGTTGCCAATTTGCGTATCAAATCACTGCCATCTGTCAGTAAGGATCAATCGACACGTAAACCTTCTCCTTGGCCACACAGTATTCACAGGAAGAGATGATAATGACTTTTCTGACGAATTTATTTGACGTATTGTCTTTTATTTTCATTTTTTTTGCACTTGAGCCAAAAGGGATTACTTCCTACTCTAGCAGAGATTGAAACGAAATTTGCATGAAAAACATTAATTGTTTTCTTCTTCGAGAAGTAGTTATAAGGATGACAGGTGGAATCACTTTAAGAGAGACAAATAATAGTTAGGTCTCTGTCACGGGTAGGGACATTTACGCATACGAACTGCATGTAAAACGTATGTTTGCTAGAAAAGTAATTTACCAGTTTACAGTGGCGTATTTGGAGGCGAACATTGTAAAATGCTGTTTGAAATTAACTGTTTAAAAAAGTTTAAACAACAAAACGTTTAAAACACGTCTTGTTTGGGTGGTGGGCTTAATCAAAGTGCGACAGCTTTTAATTTTGTGAAAGGGGTAAAAGGTCAAGGTTATCTCTTTCATTGGGAAAGGGATTCGAACTAAAAAATAATAAAATACAAGAAAATGGAATAAAAGACATGATTAAAGAAAGCATCGGAAGATAGAGAGCTGAACAAAAGTCACCATCGGCATCCGACATAGTGATGGAGGGGAAGGGGTATTTCATTTTTTTTACCTCGACGTAATGTTTAGTTACCTTTAACTGTAGAATACATAAGTACACTCTAAAAATCAAGAATTTGAAATAAATCCAGATCGGCTGTGGATAGTGACCGGCCGAATGTTATTTTAAATCTTTAGTATTAACTTTCAAATCTCAAAAGATTTAAATTCAAATCTTTTGGATTTATGTTTCAATCTACAAGGTTTTAAATATAATTTCCCTTATAAATGGACATAGCAGACTATACGGGGGCAAGCCTTATCTGATGAATGTATGCATGTTTTAGAATATTAAGTATCACATGCTACTCTTCTTAATTCGTATTGATAAATGTCATTATAGGTTGGGCTTTGGGATGAGAACGAGATTCATTGATTACCACTGCAGACGTGTGGGTAAAGCAATTTCTTAATTGGTATTTAAGGTCTGCTAAATTAACTCCTCTTCAAATAACGTACCAAAAATCTGATGAATGTTTTAGAATATTTAGTATTACATGCTACTCTTGTTAATTCGTATTGATAAATATAATTATAGGTTGGGCTTTGGGATGAGAACGAGATTCATTGATTACCACTGCAGACGTGTGGGTAAAGCAATTTCTTAATTGGTATTTTAAGGTCTGCTAAATTAACTCGTCTTCAAATAACGTACGAAAAATCTGATGAATGTTTGAATGTTTTAGAATATTTAGTATTACATGCTACTCTTCTTAATTCGTATTGATAAATATAATTATAGGTTGGGCTTTGGGATGAGAACGAGATTCATTGATTACCACTGCAGACGTGTGGGTAAAGGAACGGTTTTGAAAAAAGTGGGGGGGGGGGGGGGGTTGAAGCCCACCCAGCCTCCCCCCGTTTCACTTGCGTGTATACATTAGAGCAAAGATACAAGTTGGTCAATGTTGGTTTTGTGACCGCTCTTGACCTTTCCGAAGATGGATGTCGAGACCTGCTCTTGTTCGGCCCACTGCGACTGTATTACGGTCTACTGCGACTGTATAACGGCAGTACTATAGGTTGCAGAACGATCAAGAAGGTCACATCAATCGTCGTTAAACGTCATGACCGTATTGATATTGACCATTGATCTTGTGCTGGGCTTCGTGACCGTTAGTGATTGTTGGTGATCGACATTTTGACCTGTTTAACATGAAAAAGTGACATCTTAATGGATTCATGAAGGTTTTCTTGTTTTTTTTTCACATTCCGTTAAAATAATGATTCGCGAAAGGTAAGAGGCATGCACGTGCAGTCCGTGTGAATCGAAGGAAAAGGAAAATGTCAATGATAAACGAACATCCAAATATTATCCCCCCGAAAAAAAATCAGATTTCGCACTGCCCCCCCCCCGAATGAAAGCAAGGGGAGGGGTGCATGGTTCTTTGATGATCCGTCGATGCAGTTATGTGGATGAGAAGGCAGTTGGCACCTGCCCCTTTTAATTGTTATTATTATTATTTGATTCCAGGCTTTTTGGAATATTTATTTCCCTGTTTTATACTTGGCACATTTTTTTTAATAATTAAAAGGCCTACATTAAAGTTTAAAGCATATAATAATAATGTCTCGCGACTCGTTTCTTGCAAGGAGAAAATTTCTACAAAAAAAAAGTAAAAACAAAAATATGCGACCCCTCATAGACAGATGGAACTTGGTATTTTCGAAATGCTGGATCCAACTCTGACCACCCCCTCCCCGCCGCCGTCTCTCATCCATCCAAAACGTGTTTTTTAATAAAAAATGATAAGCGGCAAAACAAAAACCTGTCATCGAAATTGCGATTGCATGTAGGGCCTATACATTCTACTTAACTCAGAATTTGGTAAGACCAGTGATACATGTACCAACGAAACGGACCTCCAAATCGATCGATAGTATGACATTGGAAATAACGTAATATTAGCTTTAATTGTCGGTATGGAGTCGGGTAGCCGCTATGACTGTAGCAATGGTGCTCCCGTTTCATAAAACTTGTTATAAATAATAACAAATAACCGTTTAAAGCTACTGAAATCGCTCAATAAGATTGGCTGATAGTGAACTTGTTCATGAATTCTTATAGAAATTTAGAATTTGTTCATAACAAGTCGTTCTGAAACCGGATCATGAACTACCTCTGTACTCGGTCTTTGGTTGACCCAAATGGTTCAATATCATCAGGCTTATCATGAGTTGTTTGTATCATAGTTTCTCCATGTTTTTATGCTCTAAATGGGAAAATAGGCCTTTATATACTTTGAGCTTTGATCTGTTTAACAACAACAACAAACCGGGAGGAAACATTAATGGATTCGTGCAGGATTCTCTAATTAGATTATGTGAAATTATAAAAGAAGGGTGAAGGATATGCACATGTCGGACACGTGAATCACAAGCGTGTTATAATTATGAGAGACTTTCTGAATGTCCTAAAGGTTTGCGCATAAACTTGCAATTTTGAATTTCGTCTCTGATTCTTGTCTAAGTATTAATTCAAATAAGCAGATAAGAAAGGGGGAAATAATGAGGAATACTAGGAAACAATTTTGGAGCGGGGTATTATTTTTGAAAGCAAAATACAGAGCAAACAGAGAGAGGGGGAGAAGGAGAGAGCCGGGGAGAGAGCATGAGAAAGATAGAGGAGTAAGAGGACGGTGCGTATGCTAGAGTTAGCTGTTACAACACTTTCACGACGGTTCACTTTAAAACATTCTTTTTACTTCAGATTCTTAAATTGATTGTTTCGTCACGGGTGTCATGATGACGTCATTTAACTGATTCGATGATGGCATTTCGCACCCACGACTTGCTCAACCTAAAATAAGCGACAGAATATTTTCAAACCTGTCTGGGAGATCGCGTTGCCGATTTGACTTCCTCCCGTGGGAATACACTAAGGAAGTTATTCCAGATTATTTTCAGAGAGAAATGTCAACAGGTTTGCCAACATTAATTTACACATCCATTTTTTTTTCAAAAGGAACATGACGATCACATTTCATGTAGTTGACGGCTTTAACATGTTTAACGTAATACAGATAACGTTTCAGTGACACTTAAAATGAA
Source organism: Lytechinus pictus (assembly GCF_037042905.1). NCBI lineage: Eukaryota > Metazoa > Echinodermata > Echinoidea > Temnopleuroida > Toxopneustidae > Lytechinus > Lytechinus pictus. The sequence continues at coordinate 18,219,020 of NC_087260.1, forward strand.
ATATATGTATTTATATAGGCTTAGGTTGCCATCATGCACTACACACATTTTCCTTAGACATTTTTGCTGTTTTTGTTGTTGTTGCTCTTGTTGTTTCGTATTTTTTTTACTTTATTGAAATCCAGAGTATTTATTCATTCAAGTAATATGATGTCAGAGACAATAATTTATTAGGTCCATTCGAGTCGAACCAAATGCATCACTTTTGTATTGAAAACCAGGATCGCGGAAAATTACCTCCTTGTATGCCTGTGTCAAACTTGATTACAAACATTCCTTTAGATTTCAGTACAGTCATGACAGTTCCAAACTTTATCGACATATTTTGTAATCAATAACTGTTTATTTCGGTTTATTTGGCATTTCGTTTTTCTCAAGTGTCAAACAATTACTGAACATATATTTTGTTCTGTGAAGAGTATTGACAGTTTCTTTTTAAGTTGAGAATGGAATACATTGCGCTAGATATTTAGGCCTATACCTCTATACCCCGCCCGTAGAATAAAGATAAATGAAAGAGGCCGGGCCGTGTGGTCTAGTGGTTAGTGCATTGGACTCATAATCGCAAGGTTGTGAGTTCGAATCCCCACTCTGCCATTGTCTCTACTTTGATAAAAAGACCCGAGAGTAATATCTGTCGTCTATAATGAGGTCAGCCACTATGACTGTTTAAACTAGACGTATTTCCGAGGTAATTGGTTATATACCAGCTTGGCGTTTAACAGCAAAAAGGTGTCCTGCCGACAGAAACAGAAGCAGGTTGCAGTAAACATTGGTTTCATTTGTAAAACCAAGGTTTATTTTCACTATAATCGTATATCTATATAGATCTGGTCCAGGTTAATGAACTGAACTGATAAGGACTTGTGAGACATTCTTGTTTGGAAAAAGAACCGAAATCGTGCTAGAATTTCATGCTTGTTTTGCTAACTTCTCAGTAATTGCACAATTTCCTCCAGAATCTTTTGCCCCCTTTTTAAAATTGATATTAATATACAGACACTGGGGTAGTCATATTTTGATGGATTCTGTACAAATCCCTTTTGAAATCATCACCACAACTGGTGTTTATTTTTAACCCCATTTTGCTCTCAGCACGAAATGAAGATCTCAAATTATAGAAATACAAATGCTGAAGATTGCATTTCAAGAAAACTCAGTACAATTTAAAATCATTTCGTTATTTAATAATGAATTCTTGATTTATCTGTGTTGGAATCTATAATACTCAGTGCTGGTCCTATCATGATTGTGTATAACAAGATTCAATATTCAACAAACTCGTGTCGGATCAGCGCTTATTGTGTGTTGTTAAAATGCTTAAACAAATCTAATATTCGAAAGAGGAAATTTCGATTCAGAATCTGGAACAAATCCATGTACTTTTTGTGGTTTCACGATACTAGTGAAAGCGCTGCAACCCATCGAAAGAGCGAACTCACCCAAACCACACATGTGAATTGAGCTGAAATTTCATCGCCTTGAAATTTCACTGAAAAATGTCAAAATTGTCAAATATCCTCCCGACCCTCTCATATTGCCTCAACCTCTTCCCACCAGAAACGAAATTTCATATGTTTGTGTTCTCCTTGAAGATACCATAGCGTTTTGTGTTGTCATATGTAGTCCCCTGGTGCTGTAAAATGAGATGATATTTTCGATCCATGGAGCAAGGTTCTTGTGAAGTCGCAAATGCAAAACGGCTCAATTATACCGTTTATATGTTCTCGAACTGTGAGCATCAGCTATACGTGTATGTAGTTATAGCAAATGTATCTATATTAATGCTTCTATGTATTCCATTTGGAAAAAAAAACCTTGGTAACTCAATTTCTCCAACTGTCAGGGGTATAGTGGGAATAAAAAAGACATCCATAAAAACACAATTTGAAGTATAGCCGTTATGTTCCTAAGTCGAATAAAATATCTTAGTTTAAAAACAAGTATAATACATGGATGTGTTCAGGATCAGCATGGACTTAAATAAATTCAACATAATCTATTTCGACTATTGATCTAATGCTATTTTATGGGGGGGGGGGGGTCGTCCGAAAGAAGTGTTTTTTAACGACATCAGTTAGCTTGCTATTCATATTCAATTAAATTAAATTCTGGTATTACTGTTTAAATCCATATTCTGTTATTATAATTTATATTTCCATGATTCCATCACCAGTTCCAACTTCCTCCTTCTGCGTTACCACGGTAACGCTCGAAACCGAACCGAGACCGAATGAATCCTTTATGTTACAGTCACACCAACGAAACCGACTCCAGACCGATAGACGATATCATATTATTATCAATGACATATCGCAGTCGGTTTAGAGTCAGTTCCGTAGGTGTAACTGTTCTAAACGTGTGTTGCAAGAACATGGCATTCGAGACCGATGCTCCGTAACAAAAAGATTGGCGATCGATCCCTAAATGAACCGGCCAATCAAGATCAATGTTACACGCTTATTTAGTTCAAAATACTGACCAGGAACCAATCAGAAGTGTTCTTTCATAATTTGCTATTTATCGTGTTTATAGGCTTTGTGTTATACGAGGCCCTGATGTGGACCGATCCCCGGGCTACGCAACACCACTGTACTTGACTGTCAAGAAAACATAAACGCGTGTTTATATTCCTTTTGTAGCTGATCCTAACAGTGTTGATGGGTTAAGGTCATTAGTACCTTTTAGAGACACACGTTTCAGATGTTCCCTAAATAAAATTCAATCAAACTTGAACCACGAAACTTAATTTACATCAAATTGAAAAATGATTTTCTGCGTTTAATATTCAACCTGTTCCTTTATCAACTTGTCAAAAAGTTCATTACGAACTGTCAGGGGGTTTCACGCGTCCAAGGGGGTGAAATTGGTCATAAAATCGCGGTTTTTGGTGAGACCACAAATTCGTTGTGAGCTTTTAATATCCCGCCTCATTTACTAAACGAGCTGGGACGCATGAATTGTCCTTAAATGATTCCATGACATTCCTTATCCGAATATATTATATTTTCGAGGTCATATATATTTTTTTCGTAATGTTACCAATTTCTTACTACCCATTGAATTGCTTGCTATTTTCTCAAAAAATCACATAGATTCCATGAACAAAATGTAGGCCCTATGATAAAATGCAGTTTTAAGAATTTATAGTCCTGATATATAATTCACAACTCATATTGATTGATTTCTTTAATTATCATATGACGAGTAGATATATCCTAAAAAGCAAGATAAAAAGATACGAATAGCTGATTTTTAATCCAAAAATAGTTGATTTTCCTCTCTAAATAGACACCACCAACAAACCACGTACGAAGATTTCATAAGATTTTGGGTGGGGGGGGGGGGGGTACGACCCTATATCACATAGGCTGTTGTACGAAATTTGAAATTAAGGTAGGGGGGTACCTCGCCCAGGATCGCCACTCATGCCAACTTGGGCATAGCTCTATAAAATTAATGCTGACCAGACTTCACACTCCCATTGACTTGTCGATCTTGTACATTATTCAGTCTGTATTTCGAAACCTCGAATGGTCTTGTGACTCTTTCGCCTTTCCTGTAAAGGGCTTATATTCTCGAAAGCGGGATTTTTAACTTATAAATCACAGAAATTAGGTCAATTGCACTTTATTTTGGGAATTTTGAATATATAGGCTTTATTTTCTACGATTCGATTGTTACTGGGGATATTAACATCCCACAACACACAAAAAAAAAACGGTCCGAAGTTCCATTCTTCATGTTCTTAGGGTGGTTTTGGGCCCAATTCCATGCCCCTATAAAAGCTTTCTGATAACCACTAGGAATGAATATTCGTTCTATAATTTCAGGTTCCCTTGTGATGTCATAATCACAGTGGCGCAATGTGAAAAAAGTGAGGGGGGGGGGTAGACATTGCGTATCGGGAAAAATTTGTAAAAGATTTGCGAACGAGCCAAACGAGCGAGTTTGAATGTCGACCTTTTTAATACACAAATCTAATTTTGTGAAAAATTTGGACGTAGTCTTCATTTAACACTATAATTTTCACCTTCATTTTATTCCCTTTACTCCTTGTTCGATTTGTATGTTGTTGTGGGGGATCCTAAACCCCGGCCCCATCTGTACGCCAGTGTCATGTCATAGAGATGCGCAAGCCTGTAGTGCCTAAACCTTTACTACCACGCATTAATTGGAAATATCTTTAATTGAATCATACTTTGTAGTTGGTCGAAGAGCAATGTTGCCATGGCTACCATTGGTGCCTAATACATGTTAAGTTAACTTTGATAGGTTTGTTTGTTCTGTTCTGTTTGTGCATAAATGGAGGTGGACAAGGCGAATTACATAAACATGACATATTCCAAAATAATGACCCGTCACTTTGTTGGATTTATTTTCAATTGATCTAATGCAAATTCGTCCAATTACCAACTCTTCTAAAATCATTTGGTCTAACTTCAGTTCGTCCACTATTCAATTGCCTTTATGTCCACTCACCATTTCGTCTAAAAATAGCCAGTTGATTTAGGCCATATACTATTTAGTCTAATTCCAATAAGTGTCAATCGGGCGAAAGGAATGAACATTACATGGATGTTAGACTAACTAGTTATGATACGAAATGGTTATAAACGAACTGGTGATTAGACGAAATGATGATTGGACCAAATGGCTATTGGACCAAATGGTCGTTAGACGAAATGCTGTTGGACGGAATGGCATAAGAATAAATTAAGGTAGACCATGTTATTGGACGAGTTGGCAATATACGAATTGGCAATTACCACTTTGTTGTAGTTGTCGGCGCCGACTTTTGATGTATAGTGTTATTAAAACTTGTTGGTTTATTTTAGCTGCTTTCAGGTGGGGGTGGGAAATAGGGTGGACCCTTTACCCCTTTTTATAGATCCATCATTTTCATAACGAATTCAAAATCCTTTTACAAGCATCCTTTTAATTTATGGAAATACTTCGAAATCATCGCCAGCGTACTACATGTACACAACAAGAAAGTGAAAACATCCGAAGTTGACGACCATCGGGACCTACTTCTGTCAGTAATGAAATCACATCTGGATTCTTACATTTGCGTCACTAAACATCTGTAATCGACATAAAACCATTTATTTCTATTTACATCAAAGGAATATTTCGTCGAAATCGACAACAACGCATGTGTTTGTATGATATTACCGTTCTTTTCCCAAAGTTAAAGTGTACACGGATGCATGCGACGCAACGAGCTTGCTTTTCATTCACAAGCTTACTCGCAAATTAGACTGACCGCTATGCGACATTTGGCGTAATTCGGTTAAGTGGCTCCCGGGGGCTGGATAATTTTGACAGCTTATAGGTGCTTCCGAAATTTTCTCTTGGTCTCTAAATATTAAGGAAGAATCCGGAGGGGGGGGGGGGTCTGGCCAATCCCTCTATTAACCAAGTGACCAACCGCAAAAAAATATGCTTGACGTTCATGTAATGTCTACCGTAAGGTCACGCGTACATTTAAAAGATATATATTTATTTACCAATTATGTTTATTTACACACAGTATGTATCTACTAAAATATCACGATTGATGTATTAATCTATTCATTCATACTCTTATTTAAAGATTTATATAATTACCTTTTATTGGAAAGGGAGCAGTGGCGTACAGCAGGGGGGCAATATTTTCACGATCAAGAAAAAAAAAGAGAAAAGGAAAGAAAGAGAAAGGGAGAAGGGTGATATATGACAATATTTTCTGAATATAATATGTCACAATCTTTCACAAAATTTGATTTTGTGAGTAAGAATGTCGAAATGTTTGCTCGCTCTCTTCATTCGAAACTTTCTATAAATGTTGGCTGATACGCCATATCTGGCCCCCTCGATTTTATTGGCCCATTACGTCACTGAAAGGGAGTACATCTTGACGCCAAGTTGGTTTTAACTGAAGTTGAAATTCGAGACAAATAAGTATACAAGGTAAACACGATAAACGACCTTGTATTATCTATGCAGGTCATAATTTGTTTTACTTATAATATTCATTCATAATTCATATGGTTATTGGTGCAATAATCTTTAATTCGCATGGATATCATATTCAGTCATTCTATTTTATCTATTCACATTTTTTTTGCTAATTCAAAGCCTGTCTGATATTTCATTCGTTTTCATATTTATTTTATATTACTTGATTGGTCAATTATTTTATGGTTTTCTTTTTAAATGCAGGAGAAAATACTATTTACTTTATCTAAAAATATTCTGGGCCTATTAAAATCGACCTCTAATAACTAAAAAAAGCAAGTTTAACTTTCAATGCATCTGAACTAATAAGACATTTGCTGATATCAGAGAGGATGAGTAAACTTGATTATCACACAATTTTTGATAAACAATTTATAAGCACGGCATCTCGATAACAATAATATCAATCTGAGCATTTATCCGTTTTCATAAATCCAAACAATGAATTCTGTAATCTGTATAGCCATTCGACATCTGCATGAAAACATTTGATTTACGAATCTAAAAGGTGTGTCTACTTCGGCGCCAATGAATGTGATTAAATTTAGTTGCAGCCAACTCAGAGTATGTTGTCATGGAAACGAGACAATTCATAAACTATTGTGAAATGTCATTCAAACATTTGCATTCGCCAAGTCATGACATGAATTGCATATTTAGCTGCCTCTTCCTTTTTTTCTATGATTTCCAAGGTGTTTTATGAATTTTTAAATGTTTCCGAAAACCAAATAATTGTCTCTACATCGCTTTATAAGAAAGAGAAAAAAATAAAGAAAAAATCTTCAAACCGCAACAAAAATGAAGTGCGTGTAATTTCATTTAAAAAATCAATCGATAATGATTATAACCACTCCGGCCAGTCATTCGTTGCGGTGCCTCGCCGATTTAAATCCTCGTATCAAGTACCAATACCTACATAAAACATCCCTAAAACAAAGTCAATAAAACTTTTTGAAAAAAAAAATAGAAAAATCAATGACAATGGCTCAAAAGTTTGGCGAATTTTTTAGGAAAACAATATTTTTCAAAGTTTGCGTGCCCCGTGGAAACCTGCATTCAAAACTGTTGGTTTCCTATAAGATGTCGGACTAATAATGAGGTCAATTACTTCGAATTTGAATCGAATCAATCGGTCAGCTTACAAACCTTGCCATCAATACAACTAAATAGGTCAATATCAAACGTTTTGGCCTTTGAAGTAATTTGGGTATTTATATCTATTTCAAAATTTGCACAATATTTCCCCATGTTTTGAACACAATACGGTCATATTCATTAGAGTCAATCTTCATCTTTGATATACGATACCTTTTCTTGAAAACACGATGAAAGTGGTTGCCCGTTGCTAGGCAACCATCCGTAGTTATAAAGCCAATGTAATCGGATCAGATTTAATATTTGGTAGTCTTCAAGTCGGAATAGAGACCTCGATCGGCATTGATAAAGAGGGGGTATACAGATGTCCATCATTTTTAGATGGTGGATTCAATTTGAAATATGAGCCGATCACAGAAAAGTTGCGTCATTTTCCCCCGAAACTCCAGTGAACTCTTACCCCCAAACTGTAAGTACTATTTGTAAATGTATCCTTACATAAAGGTCTTTGAACTTGGTGTGGATTGGACGGGATTGGGAACACAGGTCACAAATGGTAGGGGAAGCGCGGGTAGGGGGGGGGGGGGGGTCATGTGGTTAGTGTTGAAAAGTCTGTGCACTATATAATATTGATTTTGTTTTCGTGAGATATTAAATATTTATTAGCGGTGCACTGAAAAATAGAGTTATGTCTTCCGTTGAAGATCATAAGATGTGATGCTCGATTGAACAACACATGTAAAACCAGAATGGGCTCCGATATTTTTTTAGCCCAGGGACCCGTTGCATTATGGTAACTTTGTCATGCAATGGTAACTTGCATGAAATCCTTGATTTTGATTGGTTGGTGATCAGCGTTACCATGGTAGTTACCATTGGATGGCAAAGTTACCATGATAATAACGTTTATGCAACGGGGCACTTATCTGCATTTTTAGAAGGGTCTAGTTTTCCCTATAAAATTAACAAATTCATGTCTCCTTTTGATAACGGATGACTTCCTTCCATAACCATCTATTACTTCCGGAGCACTTCATCGCGCGGAAACAAGATTGGTCATTAAATTACTTCCTTATAATTCTTGCATATACAGATTGAGTGATAGGCAGGTGCAAAAAAGAACGATTATTATTTGTTTTATCAGGTCCATCCAATGTTGCGCTTAAGAGCTTTTAGTATTAAATAATTCCCTTTTATTTCTTTTGCAAAACATTTCATCACTTCTCTGTAATCATCATACATTCATATTTAGTTTAACCCTATGTCAAGCTACCCCCGATGCGCATGCAATAGCGCGTTTTCGCCCAGCGTCGTACGACGTAGAACGTAAGGGTCGTGTGCAAAAATCGCCAACTTCCATGGAAACAGAGGCCCGAGCGTTCTTGAGCTCAAATCACGGACGGTTCTTCCGCAAATTAGCGGGCGTCCGCATTAGAACGTAGGATTTGTCAACAGCCGTCAACAGCCAATCAGATCGCTTGTAGAGCGAGCAAGCTGAGCTGAGCCGCGCCGACAGCCAGTTCATAGAGCGCGGGCGCGGGATTTTCCCTAGTAGTGGTGACGTCATACAGTCTACGTACTTCCGGTCGATCCGGATCCGTTCAGCGATTTGCGAAACTGCTTACAAGCGAGAGTTGAGCGCGACGGACGCACGAACCAAGAGATCGTTCTACGTCGTAGATAGCGTCGTACGACGCTGGGCGAAAACGCACTAATGATGTTTTGAACTTTATTAACTACAAAAACAATGTGCAAACAAGTTTATAAGATAATACTGATTAACAAAACCTATGAAGGTACTTTGATATGGAATTTGAGGTATGTCCAACCGATGGATGTCAGATGATGTAATTAGCATTCATGTCCCACGCAGAGATACAAAAACATCCTAATGACATATTCGATGTTAAACATTGTAAAGAACAAGACATGGGTGCTCATTACATGCTGCTTTACTAGTAAGATGTTTGTTCCAAATCTACGGTTGCCGTGGTAACACGACAGGCTCTCGCATGGACGCTTTATGGCGGGAATACACCGGGTATAATTGGCAAGACAATTGCAATGTCTAATTTTGTATTTTACCCCAGGAAATATATTTGATGTTTATCTAGGTGTGGTGAAGTATCCTCAGTGTCAAGGTGACACGGAAAGTGCAGATATTTTTGGGGGGTATATGATTCCTCTACTTTTTGTATTTTTTCTTATTTAGAATAAATATGTAAGATGATATTTGGGGCAACATACTAATAAGGTAATACACACAAGAAAATCATACTCGCCATGGCCTAATTGCCATTGTTTCCTCTTTAAAATGGTTAAACGACAAGAACAATCAGGCTCATCTTTATTTTTAAGCATGTTAAGTGGACTGTAAAAAGAAAGAAAGAAAAAAAAAAGGATGTATGCTCTTCATGTTTTTCGGTAACTGAACGAATAAAGAAAAAGAGAAACACAGAACATTTAATACTTTATCCTCTTTCTCCCTCTTCCTGCCTTTTTTGGGTGCTACAGTTGGAAGAGGAGATAAACATTCAATTTATATTTATGTCCCTATTTCTCTCTGCCTGTCTCTCCTAATCCATCTCTGCATCTCCTTCTAATCATCTTTCTATCTCCTTCTTACTTTCCCTCTCCATCTCTTTCTCTCTCCTTATTCTATCTATCTTTCTAATTCGCTTCCATAAGTATGTCTCTTCCCAAGACACCCTTCCCATGGCATCACCATCACCATCATCTTCCTCTTTCCTCCCACAATTCACAACACAGATATCAATCCACCCCACTGAATTCGATAGACATCCCTGTCCTTGTTCCCATCTCGGATCAGGAATTCAAAACACATTGACGTGCAATGCATGGACTTCCAGTTATTATAAGTTACTTAACATCCCGTACCAATTAAGGGACATTACCCCCTTGGAAGAGTTAAAGAGCTTGAGGATCACTTAGCTTGGAGGTTGTACTCATCTCCGCGTCGCGGTCTCTGTCTTCTTCGCTGCTTCTTATTCATAAAATTACTGGCCTCTTATTCCGTCTCAATTTCTCTTCATCTCTCTCCTTCCTCTTCCAATCCCCTTTCTCTCTCTCTCTCTCTCTCTCACACGCACACAGTCACCAAAATGTGCCCATCACACACCCACACACACAACACAGTTTCCCCCTTTCCCACTAACTGTACATTCTCCTTCATTTTCATTTCTCTATCTCTCCCCCTTCCCTCTCTGTATTTATCTGTTTTTCGAAACTGTTTTACTTGCCCTCTTCACTTTTGCTGAAGCTTCGTTCTTGAGCAAAACACACGAAAAATATAGATCTCGTAAATTTGTGACAGTGTATATGTCGACTGCTTATGAATATCTGTGAATATCTGTGTGTTCGTGGGGGGGGGGGGGGTCTCAAAATAATATTATAAAAATATTTTATAAAGATCTTTGTAAAATATTGAACCCCTCTTGTGATCTCTGCGTTACAATCTACATGTTTTTTTGTTTTTTTCTTATCGTTTATAAATCTACAATCATGTTTTAAGTCCATTCCCCTTAATTTATGTATAACTTTTCCTCTTGAAAATTTGAAAACATTTATTCAACGCCGCAGTTTTGGCCCTTGCACAAGAATACAGTGGGAGGATTACTCCCAACGCCCCAATCCGTTTACGCATGCGCAGTATATCTACTGATTGCTAAATACCTTAACCTTCAAACCTAGGAATCGTTAGTGCAAATATCCATTGTCTCAGTTTTTGTAAGCTTTTAATGATTTATTAAAGTTGATAGCTAGCCGAATAAGCCAGTTCACGGTTAGCTCATGATCAACTTTTCTCAAATGACATTTGTGATTTTTCATTAGGATAAGCACTATCATTTTCAAATGTAGATGTTGCGTAAACTTTACCGGTAGAGTATTCAAATTCTAAGAACAAAAGGCATTGTATAGACCAGGTGACTAGAATAGTACATCAGGGATAAAGTTTGGAAATCTGTTTTATTGTCTGCCTTTGGCACATTATTTTGACTATTGTTTAGGCTACTGTCAAATACCAGTGATTATGAAGGCTCTATTTATTACTCTTCAGCTTGGATGTGATAAATATTTTGAAAGGAATACATGAATAATCATCAAATCACAAATGCCTATGTCAGTGAATTTGAAAGCCACCTTCATGGTTGTCTCCAATGACCTTTTTCTGCTCGTGCGCAGTTTACTACCGTGAACAGGCTTATTGTTTTTTATGTTTACACACACTTAGAAAAAAAAAAGAGTTCAAGTTTGCACCCTAAATGGAAGTATGCGACACTGGCAGCACATTTTCGGTTGCAACTTTGCGCCCTTAATGAGTATGTTAACACATGCACCCTTTTTTTTCCTGTTTGTACCCGAATAGGTGCCACTTCTTACCTCTTAGGGTGCATTCATTTTTTCGATCAACAGGTTCCAATTTGCCCCTTTTTAAACGGTGCAATTCTGCACCCTATTAAGTCGCAAAATTTTGATAACTAAACCCTTGAATGTGCGAAAAGCCACTGAGGGTGCAAAGTTCCACTGACTCGATCGCGTAAAGGAGCTTCTGGTTTTGCATTTGAATGATGAAAATTTGATCCTTTACTAGTTATTAATAAAATGTCAAAATGATTTCAAAGAGAAGAAGCAGTTTGTTGAAAGTGATACAAACTTGACACACAATAAGTTTGTGCGTAGTTATATTGCACAGACTCGATATATTGCGTGGATGTTTACCGTAGTATAAATCATGTCACACCCTCCTCTTCCAAACCGATTTTTATTCAATCATACCTCTATTTAAACAACTGAAATCTTATCACTACACTATTACAGCCCGAAACGTTCCGGATGTAAAACATTCTAAACACCCCCCCCCCCCACACACACACACACCCTCACATGATTCATATTCAATATGACATGATTATTAAACTCGATTAATATTTCTTTCCAGGAAGCACGCGCCCCCTGTTATTCAAAAAATGTCACGAAGTGTAACATTGTCCCTCCCATCTCCCCAAGAATAAATGAATAGTATTTTGTAGGCGTAGGAAGGGGGGGGGGGGTGTTGGCGGGATATGATTTCAAATATCATAGTTTGGGAAGAGAACCAAACATTAATCGACAACCCCATATTTGGTATATTTTATTAATTATTTTCAATAAACATAATGAAAGCATTGTGATAAATGACGTGAAAGACTTGTAATTCCATGCCTTATCATATATTTTGCAACGGGGGGGGGGGGGGGGGGCCTGTAATGTATATTATACTTTAAATGTAGAGCATTACTGAATTAATGCGCTGTATCATAACAAATATGTTTACATGATCCAAATTATTCCAAAATTTAATACTTCACCAAATTATTTCACTCCCGGAGTCGGATTGTTGTTTTCCTTTGGGGGGAAAACATACATACCCATGGTGCAATAGGAGTCAAATTCAATGTTTGCAGACATTTTAAATTGAGCAGTTTAAGGAGGCCCCGGAGATTCACCATCTCCTAATATGACTCCCCACACTAAATCAAATTTTGATTCAGAAAATTTGAATCATAAGATCTACTTTCGGTCTTCCTATTGGTGCCTTAAAGGCCACTTCACCTTTTCAAGGCTAAGAAGGACGTACTACAAAAGCTGGACAAAATGCACAAAGATTTATGTTTGCGGATATGTGCCTCAAAGATAAATTCAATTTTTTAAGCCTAAAATTAAGTTTGAGAAAATATTGTACAAAAAAAGTATTTAATATCTGAGATATTACGTTATGCAACATTTTCAGATTTCAAATCTAAACTGAGAAGAAAATATTTCCGAAAATTATATCAACCATCTACTTCCATGTATCAACCGATTATTTCCATTGTAAATTCGTTTTTTGTTTCTGTTTTTGCTTGTCGTCAGACACTAAAGTCACTTTCGTAATGAATCCACAAGAACAATTTTGTTATTATAGAATGGCCAATATAATTGCGATGACAATGAAAGAAAACGAATTCATTAACTTTCTTGCTCTCTTCACCATCCCCTCCGACCATATTCATCATCATCATCATGACCGCAATCGCCATCATTTCATCGTCGTCGATTCGGTCATCATCATCATATCTACCGTCATGTTTCCCCACCCATCTGATCCTAATCACAAACACCACCATTATCATCGTCATCATCACCATCACCTTCATCATCGTCATCGTCATCATCATCATCATCATCATCACCATTATCACCATCACCATCGTCATCACAATCATCGTCATTATCGTCATTGGCATAGTCATCATCATAACCTTCTATCGTCATCACCATCGTCGTCGCCATCATCGTCATCACCACCGTCGTCGTCATCAACAACAGCAACATCATTATTAATATCTTCATTATCATCATCATCATCACCATCACAATCATCACCATCACCACCACCGTGACCACCATCCCAATCACATTTCAACACCACCACCGCCATCATCGTCGTCATCGCCATCCTTCTCATCCTCCTTACCTTGCATGTTTCAGGAGCCGGGATGTTGATAACGTAGGAGCACGTGCCCTCGTTGTGCGTCACCGTCGGTCCATCTACGACAGGACGATTACGTATGTTTCCGAATCTCGCTGCTCGACGTCCAAAACAATGAGACGCCAGAAACATCACTAAAAACACAGAATCCCGTAAGAACTTCATCTTCGTCAACAGTCTTTGACCAACGAGGAAAAGAGAGCAAAATTTTTATAAACTAGCAAGGATGTTATAATTTTCTTCTCCACTTAGTACCAGCGGTTTGACGATAATAAGTTATCTTTCGCTAAGACCTCATCTCTTACGAGATGAATATAAGAACAAAACTTCCAGGTTTAAAAAACAGTAATATCTGGCGTTTCGATTAAGCTCTCCAAAGCAGTGATATGATCATCCCTCGGATTCACTGACACTCAGTCATCGTGATTGTTCAAGCTGAAATAGCTTTTAAAAGAGTGAATCTCCCTCTTTTATAATGTATCTTCAAGTGTCCTCTGGTGAAGCAACAAAACCGCAATCTCTTTAAAAAAAAAAAAAAGATGTGATACCAAAATTAACTTTCGAATTCTTTCCCCGATGATGTAGGTTACACAAAATCCAAGTCTGCCCCGGAGTGTGTTAGTTTTAATAACAAACCGACATAAGTGTTCCCCGCCGCCGATTATTTTTCATCATCCCTCCTCTTCCAAAAGTTCTTGCGCAGACGAGTGTTCATATGATTTTTGGAGTTTGCCTTTTGGCGCGAGCAAGTTTATTTGTGAGTTCCCTACCACCAGAGGGCGGACATCAACTTGTCTCATGCCTTTCTCGCTCTGTGTGTATGACATTCTTATGTGTGTATATGCGGTTAATGACACCATCCTCTGCAGTGCATAACTCAGTGGGATTTGAAAGATCCAGACCGAAAAGTTTTGGATGCATTTCGTTCGGCATGCTTGTGCGCTTGCGTCATAATAGTTTTAGCGGGGGCAAAAACATTCTCACATCTGCGGTCCACAAATTCATTTTTATTCTACCAACAAGAATAAAGTGAAAGTTTTTAGCATTACGTAAATAGTTTTCATTGAGTGGATCATGCGTGTTGTAAAGTAAATCATTATTAATGTGCTGGTCGTCACCCCTTCCACAATAATGCTACAATCCGACTTCCAGGCCTGCCTCGTAAATATGCAACAGGGCATTTGTGTCCAATGACGTGGGCCGTAGAAACAAGATGATGAATATTCATGACTGGCATCGACTCAACTGACCATTCAGGGGGTTAATCATCACTCAATGTTTTACGTCATTGAACATCTGGCCAATGAGTTACCCGTATGGTATGTGTATTTATCACGGTTCGTATAAACACGTGTGGAGGTTAAGTTCAATTAATCGAGCACTGTTTTCAAAATTGAGCATCCTACAAGCGGTTGGATAGATTTCCCCATTTATTTTTTTATATTTTTCAACATTCTACGTCTCTTACAACAGTCATTCTGAATTATTCTACTACTACTGTCAATTCATTTCTCACTTCCCTTCCTTTCGTTCTATTATCATTTATCTATCAATGTCGCCTCGTAGCCATCCCGTTAGTCAGTCCATCCTGACCCCGCAGACTATTTCACCCCTCTTAATCTCTCCATTTCCTTTATTCATTTAGTTTGAATCTTTTGAAACTTGCTGTGCATGTAGTTTCCCATAGTTCTGCTAAATACTATCGATTGTAATTTTTAGTCTATTTAATAAAGTTAACTAGATATGGGTGGAAATTTAGTTTTGCACTATATAACAGTCAACATGGGAATTATTGGAATTTATTTGCAACACTACATATGTTTATTTACAACATAACGTAGCTGGATTAATAATCGTAACAAGCCCGAAGACATGGAAGAGTTCCATTTTGTTTGGCATTTTAACAATTTATTTCTTTTATTAAAGGGCCAATGTAATATTATAAGTGATTCTTGAGTAAGGTTTCCGTCTGCATATTTTGTTTAATTCATTGATGAATTACTATCAAGTGATTTCTCAAATATTTGTTTAATTAATTGATTTATTGTTCGTTTATTGTTTTTTCTATAAATTATACTCATCTAACCCATTCATCTAGGATATTTTGTTAGAAACGAATCAATCGTTCATTAATTCCTTCCACAGTCATTCATTCATTCATTCATTCATATATCAAGAAATTGTTTAATATTTCCCTTCTCTCCTCCCTCCTCCCTCTTCTCCGCCATTCCAATTGAAAACAATCAATAGGCTTATATAAAATCATTATTTAAATACTTAGTAACAGCCCCCCCCCCCCACAAAAAAGGAAAATGTCATTAGATCATCTGGAGACGTCATGATTCATTTTTTGATACTTCTGTCATCCTATTTCGACCCAATCAATTCATACATTTGGATTTTTTATATGCCAAGGTCCGAATGACGGCCGCGCGGAAGAGCGACTTTCTTGTTAACACCCCACCGGAGATTGGCCGGGCAGGACGCGTAAAGAGTCGGAAGGAGTGCGCTTCCTCTAACTAATTCGAGAAGAAGGAGGAGAAAACAATCTCCAAATCCTCACTGAAAGAAATATCTTGTGACGGTTTGTCGTTGAAAATGAGAGGTGCCCTTATTTTAATCCCTTTTTAATCGCCGGACTATCCAATCATCCTTATTTACAGTAGTGACCCGTTTTGTCACAATGGCAAACACAAAACACACACCCACGCCCCTCACACGTACGAATGATGTGTGGGCAGTGTGTACAAGCCTTTATTTATTTATTTATTTATTCATATATTAATTTATCTATTTTTTAAGTTGTAGTCCTTTTCCCGTTTTTAGTAGAACTTTAGGCTTTTATTAGTGAAAATGCAAATGTAAATACACCCCAAAATACATATCACATCATACTCGATACATAATTTGATGGAAACTGAATTTCATGATGAAAATATATATCAGCAGAGATTTTTTTATTGAAAAAAAAATGGTATTCCCTTTATTTATTTTCCTGAGCCCCCCCCCCCCCGTGGCGAGGGAATGAATCATCTCAAGTCACCTGACAAATCCATTTGGATTAAGGTGGCTGATCACATGATCTCAAAACGTTTCTACTACACCTTCAGCGGAAGTGAAGCGATTCTGTAACCGGGTTACGATGTTCTCTCAAGAACTAAAATCAAAGTCTACCTGTCTGTCGGTTTGCCTCTCTATCTATGCCCCCCCCTCCTTCCATCTCTTCTCCCCACTTACATGAATCGCACTCTTTCTACCTCTGTTCCCCTCTCTCCCCCTCTCTCTCTCTCTCTCTCTCTCTCTCTCTGTGCCTCTTTCACTTCTTTAGCAAATCCCTCTCCTCACAGACACGTTTTATACGTTCCCTTCCTTTATTATAATTTATCAATCGCTTTTGTTCTCTCTCTCCTCCATTCTGTTAAAAAAAGTTTCCAAATACCCCCCCCCCTCAAATAAAAAATACAGGTAAAACCAGGTTAATACCAGGTGTGAAAATACACGCTAAATCAGGAAAAAGTGATATTTCCGATCTTGTCTGATTTTAACTTTCTGAGTCATGCTAAATGAATGCACTCTGAGATAAGGTGCAGAGTTCGTAGGAGGACCCAGTTATATTCTAGTTTTAAAAAAATGCAAAGCTTTATCAAATGATCTAAATGAAGACACAGATATTTCCTCGGCACGTGTATAGGGTATCATATGGAGATTGCGGCCTTAATAATAATAATAATAATAATCCGCATTTATATAGCGCTTAACACATCGGAACAACGTCTCTAAGCGCTTTACAGATATATTATTACCCCGGTCATCGGATCCTTGCATGCCCGCATACAATGTATGCACCTTCTCAACTCCCTGGGGAGAATTCCAACAAGAGTTCCAAGACTCAATATTGCTAGGCATATTACATAGGATTTCGCATCCTACCGGGTACCCATTTAACACCTGGGTGGAGAGTGGCAAATTGTGGATTGACGCCTTGCCAATGGACGCTAGGCCATGGTGGGATTCGAACACACGACTCTCTGATTACAAGGCGAGAGTCAGAACCGCTACACAATAGGTTGAAGAAACCCATTTGAAATTGCAAACAGCGCAATCATAGGGTTCGAAAACTTGCGCGATATGGTCAATTGTCCGCATGTGCTTTTCTTATACATAGTCGCACCTCAATAATAGTAGTCAACATGATCAAGGAATGTATTTATTATTTTGACCAGTGTTGTAATGAGTCCCCGAAATTAAGGGGGAGCTCGTCATGGTCTACTGGGGGAAAATTTCCTAAAGGCTACGAGCGAAGTGAGCAAGCTGAAAATATTTACATTTTTAATTTTTTAAAATCTGATTTGTGTTAAATTTTTACATTCACCCTTTTCCCTTTCTTTTTCTTTTTTTTTCTTTCTTTTTTTGCTTGGTCGAGAAAATTGTGACAGGTCCATAGGTCCCAAGCCCCCCCCCCTCTTCCGCAATTGGTACGGCAATGTTTTCGACTTGTTTGTGCGTTTACCACTGGATCAAGACATCACGTGACTCAAATCGAACTCATCACTCAATCGAATGATCTATTTTCTTCCAATGTCATCTAAAATGTGAATAAGAGAAAGGCGAAGGTTATTGCCTTTGACATATAAATCGCCAACTGGGAATTATCTATTCTTCTCGGTGGGGAGGTGGGGTGGGGTGGAGGAGGGAAGGGAAATGG
This sequence comes from Lytechinus pictus, assembly GCF_037042905.1. Lineage (NCBI taxonomy): Eukaryota > Metazoa > Echinodermata > Echinoidea > Temnopleuroida > Toxopneustidae > Lytechinus > Lytechinus pictus. The sequence continues at coordinate 18,237,355 of NC_087260.1, forward strand.
ATTGTTTTAAGATAATAAAATGCTGAAAATTTCATCCAAATCTGATAACAAACAGAAATGTTAAAATTTAGCTTTATTTTGTGGAAACGGTTATACGCACGTCGCCATGAATATTTATTTTATGAACGGATGATGTTATGCCCCACTTTCCATTTTATCATATATGAAATAATTATTATTTTATATTTTCATAACATGTGAGTATGATATATCTCCCTGAGAATCAAATAAGTTGTAGCAATGAATATCTAATTCATTAAATTAATTGTCAATCTTTTTTTTTATTCTTGGAGGACAAAATTTGAATAAACATAATTTCAAATGATAAATAAAAAAGAACATATGCCATCATCAATTAGCTCATTGAATATTCATGAGCGCATAGTGCAAATATTTAAATCATCATAAATTTGTTTATTCATGTTATTCTTTGTACAATTTTGATCAACTTGCAGCGTTTTGTTTGTCTGATTTTTCTTTATCTGTTCAATTCATATTATTTTCAACCTGGCGTACCCCTTAAAATGTATCATACTTTATTAACAATCCCCATTTGAGAACATTGAAATGTTAAAACTCTGCATTCATCTCCTCCTTTTTACTCTCCCCTCCCTCCAACATGGAATGACGTCATGAGCTGGTCACGTGATACCTGACTCTGTCATTACGCTATCACATGACATGAAATGTCAGGATTCTTCTAGCAAGTGTCTCGGGGTCTTTTAAACAGACGAGATAAGAAGTACTTAGCAGACGACGAGTCACTCGAGCATCAAGTTGAATCGTCTACTGTTTTTTATGGCTTACTTTTAGTTTTTCTTTTCATATTAAAAAAAAAATGGTCTAAACTTGTCAAATAAAAGTGTCTAATACTGTCCCTTTCTTGACAAAATACATGTATATACTACGCTCAACTTTTAATTGAACAAAAAGAGAAACATTTCTTAATAGCTAAAACAATCTGTTTTTTCCTTTTACCTTTTTCTCAATTTGATATTCATGATTTTATTTGAATATATTTATTCATTCATTCATGTACTTACCATCTATTTTTTAGGGATAGACCTGTTCTTTGTTTTTTGATTTATCATAATGGAAGGGGAAATACATAATCATCATTATTTTTTATTGGAGATCCCTCGCTAATGTTATTGAACATTTATAGACAAATCCAATTACTTCGCCGTATTTCAGCAGGTGATCCAGGATTACCAGTAGGACCCATTTTTTCCTCTCCGAAACATAGCTAACAAGCAAATATAATACAGAATATAATAAGTAGTCAGAATTCACTCCATAAATTTGATCCCGTCTCTTTTCAAGTAGCAAACTTAAGAAACAAGAACAATGAAGTTTTTAACAGAGTCACAGCACCTCTCCTCGATCTCTTCACGCAAGGGGGTCATTTTTGTTTTACTTTTCTATTAATGTGTTTTTCAAAAATTTTACACATTTTCGTGTAAAATCACAATTTTACACACACTTACAACACCTGCTACGAACGGCGGAATTGGATCAATATTTTTATTGAACAGATAAAGGCAATACCACAATCCTAGACTATACGGGCCCTTTAAAAATTGATACCAGTTTTGCTTGATATGGACTCTATACTGATATATCCTATGAAAAAAATTAGTAAATGGAAAAAGGGAAAGGCAGTAATACGGTGATGGAATAATTTTTAGCATAAGGTGGGGATGGGAAAAACTTTTTTATGAAAAGGTATATTCGACGGAGCTGTGAAGGTGTATCAGGGCCCTGAATCTATCTACAGACGAAAGCGGGGTGCATGATATATACAGGATCAATGATCATTTCCTCTCCTCGAAAAAATTGTTTCTTGAATAAATAGTTTAAATAATTATTTTTTATTTTGATTAGTGTCTAGACTCGACGAGACATATTAAAAATATCAGGTCTATCCATTCAATTAGTTGCAGTTTCTTCTCGATAGGCGATGATGACTCTCAAATAATCATTGCTCTTGTTTTCCGTTTATTCATTTTTTTTTCAGAATGTCTGAAAATGCTTACATCATCAACCACGACTCGCTTGTTTTTAAAGGGAAAAGACGTCAAACAGCAGAGAAAACCTCCTCGAATTTCACACAAACTAATTAACATGATACCACAGCCACGGAAGCCACAATTGATTGATAAATAAATAAATAAGTCATTTTATTCTATTTTCAAAATGTTCTCCTTTTTGCGAGTAGGATGGTGCATGGAGTATCGCTCGGGCAACCCCCAGCGTCATGCCCGCCACAATTCGGCCGCGTCGGTAGGGGCTCCCGTCGCTCCTGCTTTCGTCCGCAACCGCATAGTCTTTTTAAGGAACTGAAGCATTATCTGGCGCCCTATTGCCTTATGTAAGACAATACACGTGGAATCTCCTAGTTTCCCATTTTGCGGTACATCGAGGAATGATGTTTGTCAGTCTCTGTCCCCCCATCCCCAGATTGGAATTACACGGTGGGGTCTGTTTCTCGTTAAAATCAGTTTTGGAGGTCTGCTTCATGGGCGGGTGTAAGGGGCAATCTTAATTGATGACGCTAGCATTTGACCTCATATTCACCTCCAGTGTCAATGTCAACTTGTAAAACATATTCATAAAGAATTCTATATAAAGCTCTACTTCACGATTCTTTTCTCGAATTAATCATTATTATGTACGATATAATGAACGATTCTATGAGGGGTGCTAGTTCGTTAAAAAAAAAAACACGATGCACAAGCAAAACAAAACACGTAAAAAAAAGGGGGGGGGGGGTTCACTCCCATTTAAAAGGTCAGTTGGGTAAACCTCGATATATTTCTACATACATATACGTCATAATTTCTCAAGAACAGTCATAAGTTATTTTGGACCACTCGTATGGAACAATTTGCCCCTGAAATGAAACAATGTCCTTCTTTAAAATCGTTTAAAAGAAAATGTAAATCTTACCTGTTAAATAATCGTATACTACTCAATGAATAAACTTGCCTGTTATGTTCTATGTATGATTTTTACTTTTTATTTTTGCTTTTAACTGTTGTTGTTTTGTTCTACCAGTCCACTGATTTAGTTTGATTTTGAGATCTTTTGTGTTTTTTTTTTCAATCTAAAATGGAAGATTTTGTTTTGTTTTATTATCAGTAATGAATGTAAAAAGGGAGAAGCCTAGATAGGCCAATGGCTTTTTGTTGCTCCCTCACATCCCATTCATTACTTTATGTTATTTCTTGTTTTTTTTTCTAAATTGTACAATCGTCATTGTTGTTTTTACTCTATTGCATTAATTCTTGATTGTATACCCTGTTTTTAGGAGATGTGAAATAAGTGAATTTTAATTTGAATATACCGACCACATTTCCAAGGGTGCGCAATCTTTGTGGTGCTTCACCTCGGCCCCAGCACGCCCATGCAGCACCCCCTCTTCCCAGGGCCATGCGTTTATCCACATTTGCTCTGATAACATTAATTTAGTTTAGTTTGATTTATTCAAAATTTCACAAAACAAGAGATGCATATCTATACAATAAAATGTAACAATACATTGGCAAAATATGTCACATGGACAGTTTGGCAATACATTCAAATGACACGTATGTAGAAGCAATAAACAGGAGAAGTATTAATTCCTTATTGATTCTAAAACAATCACCACGAATCTCACAACCGACCCATCATTCTTGTTTCATTTCCACTTACCTTCGCAACTGCATTGGCTTGCGGTAGATCCACCATTCCTTTTCATGTTTATAGGAAATACAAACGAATATTCCAAGTTTCAATTGTTTTCCCTATGAAAGTATGTATCATCTATGTGAAATTTCACCAAGTTTTGTTTCGTTTGAAAAAAGAAAGCTCTGTTTCTTTACGTACGTACGTGCAAAGCATGAAAAAAATGACATATAGCAACGCGCAGTGAATATTGTGACGCAACAATCATCATGCGTCCAACTAAAACGGTGATAGTGATTGCGTAACAACGATTCGCAATTGCTACACATTAACGAAACCGACCCCAAACCGACCGATGGTCATTGGAAAATAACCTAAGTGCTTATGTATGTTTTGAGTATGTTTCGCCCCGTGTGACATAGCGAGTTGATTTTTTTTATTTCAATTTAATTTCATTTTATTTCGTTAACGTTTTCCATACATATCAGCTTGTGTTTGGTTGTAAGATCACATCCATTGCCCTCTGTATTGTGTTGGCCTGACAATCAAGTCAATGACCTTTGATATATTTGTAAAATTGATTTGATCAAAGAATAATGGGCAAATATGCTTATAGTGCATATCACTGCTAAATGCGTCCCTATGCGCTTTTGAAGAAGACAGAAAAGGCGAAGAAAAATGAGAAATCTGCTGGCAATCGTGGTACTAACTCATTTAAAAGTCTTTGTAAATAAGTATGTTTTCAAAGTGGATTTAAAATTGGGTGGAGAAGAGTTTTTTCATATAGATGATGGGGTAGATCGAGATAAGAACTAGTAAAGCCCAATTCTTGGCTAAATTGGGTAGAATATGAAAACTTGTGTCTTATACATGAGTCCATCTTGTGTGTAATTTATATTCTAAAATTCTACCAAGAACTGCCCGAACTGATTGAAAAAATGACTAAAATCTTCATTGGACTGACACAAAAATTGTTTAATTGTTTTGTCTTGATTTACTCAAAATAAACTAAAATGGACTTATTAGAGATTTTGACAATATATTCATAAAGCAATATCAAATATCGTACATGTATATCGCAGTTTTCCCCTTTCCTTTTCTCCTTCTATAATTGGTCATGGAACTTTTTTGTGGGGGGGGGGGAGGGGGCAGTGCCCCACTGCCACCGTCGTCTTTACTCCCGTGGATGAACTTGAACATGGCCTGGTGCATTATTGCCGTTTTGTAATTTTGATAGATAACATTTAAATATTTTTATTTTTCCCATTCTACAGTAAGATTTTTTCATATTTTTAATGATGTTCTTCACTTATTTCTTGATTTTTAAGATTTTCAGTGACAATTTCGATCCGACCCGACCTCCACTTGAATTAATTTGGCTTATATTCAACATCAACAACATACGAAGCTAACATTAATTTGGTAACATCAATAATGATAAGGGCAGCGTTAATTATGAAAATGGTAATGATCTTGAAATTTCAAACTGTGATAATACACTACTCAAAAAAAGTTAAGGACCACTTTTTAAAACGTACATAAAGATTTTATACAAGGTGTTTTATTTCTGGAAATACCTCGGTACAACTGTCCTAAATGTCCTTAAACACGCTGTAATCAATTTCACGCATGGGTGGTTTCAGTTGTTGCACAATGTCTCTCGCATCACTGCACATCCTGAAAAGTGGGCCCCGAGGGGTATCAGCTACCGACATGAAGTGGTAAAAACGAATGTCTGAGTGTCTTTCAGGCAGTTCAGTAACGAGTGTGACCACCTCCTGCAGCAATAACGGCTTCACAGCGCTGTCTCATGGAGCTGATGAGGCGATTGATGTCTCTGACGTCCAGTGCATCCCATGCAGCCTCCAGAGCCACACCCAGCTGCTGCAGTCCAAGTGGATGGGCTTCGAGCTGCTCGAGACTCCTCCCCATCATGTCCCAGACGTGCTCTATCGGGTTTAAGTCCGGGGACCTCGCTGGCCACTCCATACGCTCAATCCCCTGGCCCTCAAGGAACTCGGTCACCACCCTAGCTCGGTGGGCACGGGCATTGTCATCCATGAAAATGATGTTTTGTCCCACATTTTCTGCAAATGGCACCACTATAGGTTCAAGGACCTCATCCCTGTACCTCACTCCTGTCATTGCTCCCCCTGGGACCACGTAGAGACGAGTACGGTTGGCGTAGGTGATGCCTCCCCACACCATGACGCTGCCTCCCCCATAACGGTCATGTTCTGCAATACAGGGGTCTGCAAATCTCTCTCCTGGTCGCCTCCAGACTCTCGAACGTCCATCATTGTGGTCAAGGGAAAATCTGCTCTCATCTGTGAACAGAACTCTACGCCATTGCTGTCTGGTCCATCTGACATGCTCCCGGGCCCAGTTGAGACGAATTCTTCTGTGAGCAGGGGTGAGTGGGACACACTGAGCTGGCCGTCTGGCATGCATATTGGCTCTGTGAAGTCGGTTACGGATTGTTTGAGTGGAAACAATCACTCCAGTTGCTGCAGCGAAGTCATTGTTGAGGCGGCGTGCACTGTGAAAGCGGTTGCGGAGGCTGAGATTCGTCAAGTAGCGATCATCTCTAGGGGTTGTCGAAACTGGTCGGCCACTGCGGGGTCTCTCGGAGTATAGCCCTGTCTCTCGGTGTCTTTGATTTGCTCTGCTAATGACACTGTGTGACACGCCCATCATTCTGGCTACTCTTCGCTGACTGAGGCCAGCTTCCAGCATCCCTAGGGCTCTGGCTACATCTGTTTCACTTAGGTGGTGTCTTGGCATTGCTGTTGTAGGCAAGTTGTTGATTGTACAGACTAAAGACGGAAAATGCTTTGGAAAACACTTGTCTTATGGCCCACTGCAATGATGCCAGAGACATCATGAAAGAACTGCATGTGTGAAATTGATGTCATTGTGTTTGATGGCATTCTGGACAGCTGTATCTTGGCATTGCTATTGTCAGCAAGTTGTTGATTGTAGAGACTAAAGACAGAAAATGCTTTGGAAGCCACTTTTGTACGGGCACATTGCAATGATGCAAGAGACATGAAAGAACTGCATGTGTGAAATTGATTTCATTGTGTTTGATGGCATCCTGGACAGCTGTATCTTGGCATTGCTGTTGTCAGCAATTTGTTGATTGTAGAGACTAAAGACAGAAAATGCATTTGAATCCACATTTGTACCACTTCACAATGGGCCCACTTTTCAGGATATGCAATAATGCGAGAGACATCATGCAACAACTGAAACCACCCATGTGTGAAATTGTTACAGGGTGTTTGAGGAGATTCAAGACAGCCATATTCGGGTATTTCTAGAAATACAACACCCGGTTTGAAAATTGTATACACACATTAAAAAGTGGTCCTTAACTTTTTTTGAGTAGTGTATTTTCAAGATTGATACCTCTGGCGGGAACTCGTTCAAAGTCATTCAAGTTTTTTTAAGGAAAAGATTAAAACGATACTACTTATTTTCGTTTTACGTCTGATAGAACTATACATGTTGCTATTTATCTCAACCATATACCTACCTAACAATCGCGCTCATCTTTGTCACTATACAGGGGCGGATCCAGCTTTTGTCAATAGGGGAGGTGGAGGGCGGAAAAATATTGTCACTCACGTTTCCTCGATCGGCCGCTAAAAGATCCTTTTTGAGGGGATAGTCATATAAAGACTGAAGATTTAAGTACGTCTTAACTTTATTCTAACAAACAAGATAAAGTATCTCATAAATCCTGTATATGATGCGAGCGCGACTTCAAGTTTTGGACATTCCATGTACATCTATTCAAACCTTAAAATTTCACATTCTAAGCAATTTTTAAAATCATCATCAAGATGCGTAACTAACTCAATGATCAATGAGAGAGCGAAGCGCGAGATGAAATGTTTGATATACTGACCTTAAACGGGAACTGTTTAGGATTGTTTGCAGCGAATCATGAAGAGGATACATAATTATCTTACCAGTCTAATAATGGGCACGCGAAGCGCAAGCTGAAATTTTATATATTCCTACGTAAAAGCTTGCCATTCTAAGTACTTTTTTGTAACTGTGAACAGGATGGGTATCTGACTAAACAATAATGCGAGCACAAAGCGCGATATGAAAATTTTTGATATTCCGACCTCAAAACTTAGGCACTTTTTCGAAAGCCGACATGCATATTTTTCCTTCATCTAAATAATATTTACGTCATTTCTATGTAGTTTTTGCAAGACAAATCCTAAAAATCCTGAGCGAGCGAAGCGAGCTAGCAAAAATGTTGACTTTTAAAAAGATTTTGACATAACATAAATATAAAAAACACCCTTTTCCCTCTCCTTTTCTTTATTTCTTTCTTTTTTCTATTTATATAAGTGTTTTTTTAGACGAGGCATTGCCCCTAAAGTCCTCCTTCCATCTTTACACTAGTGGATGGAAATCCTACCGATATTTAGTGTGACACTGTCATGACTTTCATCGACAAAAACAACATTCCCTCAAAACCTGTATGGAAAAATAGCCTTTAAAAAAGTGTTTCCCTTCGTCAATTCCGAAAAAAATTCGAATGGCCTTGAGGGTTTGGTGATTTACCCCAAACTTCCTCAAAACATTTCAGAAAATATCATAAATAGGATGAAAATCATTTCAAGATGGGCTTTGATCCCCAATGCTAAGGAGACCCATATGGGATCGTGTTGTCGTAAGTATGAACTCCCCAGTCCAAACGGTGAGAATTACTTCATTGCCAAAAAAAAAAAGAAGAAAAAAAGTGATACCGGGAGATGGATGTAGAGCGGGTGTGTGTGTGTGTTGGTGTGTGGGGGGGGGGGGTCGGCTTTCGGGTCAAAGACAATATAAGACTAATAATGAACGTTTTGTGTGAGGATAGGAGAGAAAAATGTGAGAAGATGGTCGACAATACTGCAGATTGGAGAAAGAGAGAGAGATAGACGGGGGGGGGGGGGGAGGCAGAGAGATAGAGAGAGAAGGGGTAGATTCGTGATATTCTCCTTTTAAGATAAACTAGTGCTCACTCCACTACCCACCGAACCAATAATATTGACCCCCCCAACTAGCAACATTAGCAACAATGAACGAAGAAACAAACAACAGCAACAACAAAACTAACGAGCAAAAGTGAGAAGGGGAGGGGGCAAGAATGGTGAAGGGGGTGGTGTTTTTTGTGCCCACCCCGTCCCCCACTATTGACGCTTGCAGAATAGGGAGCACAACAAATAGCGAATATAACAAGCATATTGAAATGCCGATATCTGTCCCAGCGGGTAGGTTGAATCGATACCGTCAAATCGTTTCAGGGAAGACAAGGAAAACTAACATCAATTTCGGAAAGTTTGGAGAGAAAACAAGAGGACATGTATATACCCCCTTCGGCAAATTGTTCTTTCTATACAGGGTTTTTGTTTCCAGCAAACACGTCCTCTTAAAAAAATGAGAGAGAAAATAACACCATCATGATGCATTTCAAATCAAAACGGTTTGTTTACTTAAATATCAAGTAAGCATTTATTTTCTTCCATAATTATAAAGTCATATAAATCAATAAAGTATATGAATACATTTTTACAAGTTATATGGTACTGAAGAAAGCGTAAAACATAGGAAATAAAAGCTCGTTTTAGGCTACGCCTTCTGAAAAATAAAACTATGGAATGGAATAATTTCCATCTTATGTAAAAAAATAGACCATTTCATTACATCATTATATAGTGAAAATGAAGCGACCGAGTCTTTATGATTTTTTTTTTACAATCAATTAAAAAATGAAATGGTAAAAAAAGATAATAAGAACCAAAAATATACAATAGGTGGGAGTGAGTATGGAAAGGAAGGGACTTTCTTGTGTTACTTTACCTGTAATTGAAAATCCCCATCTTGACACCCGCATTGAAAAAAAAAGTTATAGGGTCCTTAAAAACACCCCAAACTCACGGAGAAGGGTAGTAATTATGATGATACATTATTTCCTGCAGGACCCGCTGTGAGAACATTGTGAATTTCGAATTTAGGGCAGAGGACGGGTAGGGGTGGATGGGGCAATATCACTCTGGTCATTATTTTTTTTTCCAGACATATTTATGATGGTATATTATGCACGCCTTCAGAATTCGAGACTTATTTCATGTAGATTAAGTATTTCAAAGTACAGACCCAGGCAAAGTAAACATTAAAGTGGTATTGAGCCGAAAGAATACATGATAGACGGTACAACCGAGGAGATATCACTCTCTCCTTGGTACAACCGTCGATAATACAGATTGCAACCACATGACTCCCATAAGGCAGGAAGGGTATAGGGGGATGTAGAACGAAAGAAAATACAGTTTGTATTTTTGTAAACATACCGGAGATGTTTCTATCAACTTTGGGCAAGAGTTTCGTATTAACCCTCCTTGTCTTGGGTGAGTTCTTGCGTGTCTCCTGAATTTGCGATTGGTTCGATTCGTTACATCCTCGCCCAGGGGGGCAGAGGCAGGGATACACGAGGCATAGAGCATGGGCCCATTACATGTATAGAGGGGCTCGTGAGTTATTACCCCTTCCCCCTACCCTACCCCTAAAAAATGAACACAAAGGAATATAAGAAAGAGTTATTGCAGTTGGTAGTGGATGAACGTCACAAAAATCCACGTAATTACAATTGATATCTTTGAGTTCCAGTTTCATGCCACGTTATTTTATTTGATACATGTTTATATATATTTAATTGTATATTATGAAAAACAAAGTCTCACTTTTTATTGATTAATTAATTAATTGATTGATTAATTTATTTCTTATTAATTCATTTATTCATTCCTTTACTTATCTATTAATTAATTAATTAATTAATTAATTAATTGATTGATTGATTGATTTTATTTGTCAGGTAACTATGAACAAGTACAAGAAAATATGAACAGAAGTGTATACCTTGACAGGATTACCCATGAAAGCCGAGATGGCTTATTTCCAATGGGGTCCTTAATTCATTCATTAATTCATTTATTTATTCATTTAGCTACTTATTTAGTTATTTAGCTATTTACTTATTTTTTTATTCATTCATTTCTTTATTCATTCATTCATTCATTCAATTATTCATCTATTTATTTATTTATTTTATTTATTTATTTATTTATTATACTTATTCATTTATTTATTTATGTATTTATTTATTCATTCATTCAGCTATTTATTTGGCTATTTATTTCTTTATTTTTTACCCAGTGTAGTCTCTTAGGTATAAAACTGCTTTACAAAGAGAAAATCAATCAACAATTCTTGATTCTAAGGTTTAATATGGCAGTAAATATTTCCTTCCAGATGCGAGATTTGCGACCGAATTAACGACGTAACTGTTGTGTAGAAACATAAATATCACAGTTAAATAGAATGTAGTACAGTTTTGGGGGGAAAATGTGTGAATTATTAAACATGACATTGAGATTTGGATCGCCTAATGACAATGTCGTTCTTCCATTTTGCATGTACCCAATAGGGCATGCATGAGATTACAGAGAAAGAGGTGATAGCGATGAAATATCAAGGCAGTGAAATAACTAAATTTAGACCAATGTGCCCCTGTTACTGTTATTTGGCCTTATAAATGTGATCTAGCAGTCCGGAAGAGCACAATCACCTCTGTTCTTGTGTTTTATTTTTGTCTGTATTGTTCTTTTTTTTGTTATGATAAAAGTTTCTTTATATTTTGTATGCCTATACAACCTCAATTTCACTATAGCGTTTTGTGTAAATAGATTTGAGCTAAAACACGATATACATGGTCAAAAATCCTTGTGAGAAATCCCGTGACAAAAAAAAGCTTGAGAAACTTTCAATATAATTATAGAGTTACGCTCAATTGTACATCTATTATGTCACAGGGTCCAAACATTAAATTAAAACTTTATTTAATAGATTGAATTATGAACTTTGACAAAGTCGGCATGCTTGCTATGTCGTCATCTACTATAGTGTATGCGCATGCGTGACAATCGCCCGATTCTTTCCACAGCGCTCCTATATACGTAATGTCACAAATCATACGAATTTTGGGGAAATGAAAATTATGAATTTTACTCTTGTTTCTGTTCCAGATAATCTGTCCTATAGGACCTTGCGGTTTTTAAAACTCTGATTTCCGTTATTTTGTGGTGTTCTTGATATTGCCCAGGGAGCATGCCGATAATAAGATTGAACAAGGCGACTCTTATTGTGATCATTTTTCTCATCAAAGAAAATACTTTTAATTGCAACCCGTTGACAAGGTCATAGCCTCATTATTCATAGTTGAAAGCAGGATTAGTTTATAGCATTTCCAAAATGCACGAATCCCCGTAAACTATATTTTGCAGATCATTTTTCTATGTAACAAGACATTTATAAGGAAAACTATCAAGAAACATCATGTATTTGTAACATCATTTGTTTTAATTACAAAACACATGAATAAAGACATTGTACGGACAACAGAGCAAAATGTAATTATTGTATTGTTATTTTCAACGTATTGTTCAGTGTAATATTTGGCGGCTAGGGCATATCTATTTCATTTTGGTTTAATTATGCCGACATAATAAATCTTAGCTGCAGTCGTGAGATGTAATACTAAAACGCGAGAAACACCCGAGAGGATTGGAAAATGCACTCTAAATTCACTGAAGTGTAATTTTTGACCGAACCCTTAAAATGATTTGAAATTCAAATGTAATCAGAAATTAATCCTATCGATTAGAAAATTTTAATCTAACTTTAGTTTGTTTTACAGGCGCTTTTGCATATCATTTTCAATCTAAGAAATTTTGAGCGTTGCGTGTAAAGTGAAAATGTGTATTTCCTTTCCTCGCCTTTGCATTTTTTCAGTGAATTGGCATGAAAAAACAAAGGGCATTAAGTGCCTTATACCCGCTCTTGTGGAAGTTGAACACATCATAATATCTCTTCAAATATTCAAAACAATTCTTTCCAAAACACGTGCGAATGCGATCTATTTGCAACCAGATCTTCAATAAACATCTCCGCGTTTAGGAAAGCCGTTTCCTTGGAGACCGTTTTTCTCAAGAAAGGATACCAATAACGTTTGGAAAAAAAAGAGGGGCGGAGAAACGGTGTCATTGTTTTTCACCCACTGTTTCGGAAACAAGAGTGGACTGTTGATGGTTGGACGGTTTTTAAACCAGATGGGGGACTTTTCTTTGTGGTTCGTGCTGTTATTGCAAGCTGGCAAGTTGAATGTTGGGCGAAGGATGATATAAGTGATGAAAATAGCACATTATTTTGTTTGTATGACTGATGTAGGGGTGGTAATATCATAACTAATTGTTTTCGACAATAATATTTTAATAATTTATTAAGATTATAATATGCATTGTTACGTAAAGTATAATTGTCGACTGCTTCCTTTAAATGTAAAACTCAATAAACACCGGAAAATTTTCACAGTCAAAATAAAAAAATAAAAAAATACAACTGTGTAATATTTCAGCAATTGCCATTTCGTCGATATTCCTTACTTGTACTGCTAATAATGCAATTCTTTGTAGACAGTCATAATGAAATGAATATGTTGAAACTATATTAGCCAGTAAAGTGTCAATATAGGAATGGCTTTGGTGCAACACTAACCTAAGTTTATATTGTAAAGTGCGATGAATTCATTTCTTTTAAAAAATCTCTGATGTGAGTAATGACTTCTATACTCCCTTCAGATGACTGATATTTTATAAAAGGTTTTTTAATCGACTCACATCCCCCTTCAAGTAACTGTTGTCCCCTTCCATAGTTTGGCGCCCACGCCCGTCGAACAGAGCAATCTTTTGTGATTTGATTTAAAAAAAATATATATTTTTTCAAGTAAAAACAAAACAAACATGGCAAGATGTCAACTAATGATTCATCAAGAAGGATTGTTTTAAATTTATACTGTACCTTCCTACTATCCCGCCTCGATTGTTTCCCGCGCTTTGACAGATGAGACACCGCCTGCGAGAATGTACCACAAAACAGGCTCGGACAAGTGTCTTATTTATGCCTAGAAATGTGGATTTCATTGTGCAAATTACTATTATTTTCTTCAAAATATTTTAGCTGATTGAAAAGGTTACTTTATAATTCCAAGCTCTAACTTTTCACGATTCCCATCTGTTACGAAGGTCTGATGGCATTAATAAGTACATTTATTCGTTTTTAAAGGCTTAGGTGGTTAAAATTAAAATGGTCTTAATTAAAAACCTGGGGCAGCAGAACGGTTTTGAAAGTGGGGGTGGGGGCTGATCATGCAAAAAAAAATCATAATCAGATGGTAATTTTTACAATTTAGTACCCCCAAGTAAAGGCAAAAAAAAACAAAACAGAAAATAAGTTAATTATGAATCAAGGAATTTTCATCCAAGGGTTAGCGACCTCGCCCCAAAGACCCCCACTCGGGTCAATGATGCTTTATTATATATAAAAAATATTATAAATTGTTACTCAAGAATATTTAGAGGATATTTAGCAATCTAAAATAAGGCTAATCTATTAATTCAAGTCATTCTAATCCAGATCAACAACTTGTCTTTTATAGCTGGGGATTATTAAATACCCTGGCAAACTGGTTGTCGGTCATGTACCCCACCCGATGGTTAGGGCGCATATCCAAAACGAATCATCGCTAGAAGAAATTTAGGTCGCTTGACTGACAGAACTGGCATCCGGCGTGTGTCCGCCATCTTAACATCGGCGTAAACAAAAATCTCCATAATCTACTCCGATGCTTCGAGTGGGAATCTCATTTTGGGGAAACTTTTATTTCTTCGTCTGTCCTTAAAGGGATGCTCCAGGCTAAAAATAGTATGATTTGAACATATAAAGAAAATCAGATAAACAAAACACTGCACATTTGATAGAAATCGGACAAGGAATAACAAAGTTAAGGTATTTTAAAGATTTGCATTATTGAAACAGTTCTAGGCATATCTTCATGCATATTCAATGAGCAAAATGATGATGTCATATCCCCACTTTTTATTTTATATTTTGTCATATATGAAATAAGACTTATTAATTTTTTATTCCTCCAAGAATTAAAGTTATTGGATTGACAACTGAATCAGTGCATTAGAAATTCATTGCTGCAACTTATTTCATAAGAAGGGAGACATAACATTCACACAGGTATGAAAAGTCAAACAATTATGATTTAACGTAATAACATAAGACAAAGGGAAATGGGCATGTGCTGTCATCAGCCCACCTGATGAATATTCATGACGACGTGCATATAACTGTTTTCACAATACTATAAGCTTTAATATTCAATAACTTCGCTATTTGTTATCAGATTTTGATGGAATTACCAGTGTATTGCTATGTGAATTTTGCTTTATTCGTTTACATATAAATATTTTCAGCCCGGAGTATCTCTTTAAGAACGCGAACGATGATCTGGGTTGAATGAAGTTCATTTGTAAGTGCCGCAGTCACACTGGCTAATCCAACTCCAGACCGATCAAAGATATTACGCTATTTTGAATGGCATACTATCAATCGGTTTGGAGTCGGTTTCGTTGGTGTGACTGTGTTGCTTATAAGAGGCGGTCGATAAAATGTGAAAATATGGCACAAGTTTGTGCATAAGATTGCAGCCGCCGCTAATCCAGGAACAACCAGAAGAAGGGGGCACTTTTTCAACAAAAAAATGAAAGTTCCCGCCCCCCAAAAAAAATGAGAAAGAGAGAGAGAGAAGAGAAGACGATCATCAATATTTACGTGCAACTGATTTATTTATTGACAGTAGTCAAAATATGCGCATCGTTTTTGTCATCTTAAAAAAAACACCCATTATTTTCATTTTTTAATGAAATATCATTAAGTTTGTGCATCTTTGCGGATAGTCTTTTCCCTACATCTCATTAACGTCACTTCTGCCAAACCCAGTCAGAATTTACCACAGACACAGGAATTACAATAAAAAAACAACTTTCATAAGTTATTACTTTCTGAATGCTTGTTTGATTCCATTCCAACTGATTATCTGATTCCATGATGATTTTCCCCCTAATTGGGTTGAAATTATCTTTTGAATCAGATTGAAAGCCAAAATCAATCCCTTCTTCATCCTTCCCTCCCTCCCTTCGTGGCCGTACGCAGCAGGGAGCAGTTGCCCCAAGAAGTTTGGAAACTTACAATATTTTACTGAAAATTTTCAACAACAAAAAAACAATTACCAAAACAGAAGTGAGCATGTATCCTTAAATTTACTTTAGAAAATGCAAAATTTCCCATTGACAAGCTGGGTCGCTTTGCTCCCTCGCTTTCGATTTCTTCGATTTTTTAAGCGTCCTGCCGCCCCCACAGGAAAAAAATGCGTACGGCCAGATGAATTAGGTGATGTCTCGGTTCCATCATTAGCATACTGATCAGGATGTCAATTTCGTGAATTCATGTTCATTTTGTTTTTCTCTTTTCATTCAGTCAAGCTTTTGATGGGGGTATACACTAGCCCTTTAACCATCCCAGGTCCTCGACAAGGAGACCAGAAGAACCCTTAATATCTCGGGCATGGTGCCAGTTTGAGTCGGCAAGGAGAGATGCCCGTTGGATGAAAAAAATGAAATAAGAAATAAACGGTGATTGCCCTATAACATTTACCGACTATATATATGATAAATAATCTGCAAAATATACCTGTTGGAGAAGAGCATCTCCTGAATGGTCAATAATCATCGAAACATCGTTCATTGAAGCAGGGACGTGAGTCCCCTCTCACGTCTCTGATTGAAGGGATTATTTACATGTAACTCCATTATCGAAGTCCTTCACATTTTTCAAAGGTATAGGGCCTAATTTTTCCTGTATACAAGGTTACACACTTTCCTTCAGAAGAAAACAATAAACATACATATTTATTTATTCGTTTATTTATCTATTTTATATAGGACGCGCAATATTCTTGATCCTGACACAAAATTTAGCGCAGCTTTCGAATAAAAAGGAAGTTATTTCTTTCGGGAATGCTCAAGGACTCGACAGATTGACAGAAAATCGGGTATTTTGTGGAGTGTTGTGGCCCGGACTAGTGGTTCGTATGTGGATTTTTAAACAGAGTGTCGTGGGTTCGAATCCCGGTCTTGGGTTAATTTGCGTCAGCAAGATTGGTCCACACTGTGCTGTAAAGGGTGCTTGATTCGCTGAATATTTTATTTTCGTTAGTATCTTTTTACCGGGCAAAATATGAAAGCACCTATGCTGACCATATTTCCAACGGAATAGAATGGATCTTCTGTATATTCTAGAAGCGGTTCAATATCATCCTTGAACAACTGATAACAAATTACGTTTGACTTCAGACATCACTGGGGACCTCGAGCGTAATGAATGACAGAACACTCGAATATCGAAAGATGAGTCACTCGGGTATATCAGTGTCATACTTTCCGATCAACGGTGATGTAGAGCGCGTCATTGTGACCAATCTTGTTGATGCGTTTCCTTGGTAACCTATCTGTTTGTCCTGTGAAGTGGACCCATAGTTGGGAAAGTGAAAAGATTGATTCCTGAAAGTACATTGATAACCTATCATGTCCTATTTTATATTCCATTTTTACTTTTCCTCATAGGTTCTCTCTCGATCCCTGCCTTTTCTCATTCTCTCTCAATCAGCAATCTTTCCCTCTCCTTTTCCTTTTTAACTTCTTTTCCTCCCCCTCCCTCTCTTTTCTCCGGCCATCTCATTCTCTCTCCTTCACTCTTTCTCTCCTTGTGACCCCCTCTCTCTCATTCCTTCTTCCCCTCCGTCTATCTATAAATCGTTGAATTCAACAGAATCTATGTTGTTGTTTTTTAGAAATCGTGTCCAACTTTGTGTTCGCTGTTGTGAGTCTGATCTTCGCCAATCATTCCCGGGGCAGGTGTCAAACTCACTCAAATTATGAAGATGATCTGGTTAAGCAAGAAGTGTAATTTCAAACATTTCCCTTCCTGCATGTTCTGGGATTGGTAACAGTTGCTCTCTCACTCTTTTGGGTGTCCACTGATCTCACTTTTTTTAAGGAGGACTGGTCACAAAATAAAACACGAAACTATGGAAGAGATATCTAGCGTACGGGCAAACAGTGGCTTAATTATCCAAAATGTGATAAAGAAAGATAAAGAAAATCAGACGAACAACTAATTTAGTGGATTAGATATTCAATGCTGCAACTTATTTCATTATAATGTAGACATATCAGTCACAGATGTATGAACAGAATGAAACAATTATGATTTCATGTAATAACATAAGAAAAAGAAAAGAGGGGATGTGACATCATCAGCTCACCTAAATGAAAGTTTATTACAATGTGCATATAACCGTTTTTATTACTAAACTTTAAAATTTAATAACTTTTCTACTTGTTATCAGATTTTGATGGAATTCTTAGTATTTTGCTCTGTGAATTTGACTCTATTTATTGAGATATGAATATTTTCAGCACGGAGTGCCCCTTTAACAAATGAGAGTTAGTATGTCTAAAGCTGGCGCTATAGTCCTCCACGTAAAAAAAAGTAGATTGCTTTTGTAACAACCAAGGATTTGAGAGCATTTAAAGGGGAAGTTCTCCCTGACAAAAAGTGTATTGTAAAAATAGCAGAAAAGATATTGCCGAAGGTTTGAGAAAACATTTGGTTATTTGATTTATGACGTCATATGCGAGCAACTTTCCTACATATCGTATGGTAAAAAAAATCAATGAAATTTCATTTTCTCAGAAAATTGATTTTTTTTTTACTGTACCTTCAGTATATCAATACACAATTCATTTCACACCCGTTGCTAAAAAGAAAACAAAAATAAGTCATCACGAACCAATGAAAAAAATGAAATTTATGCTCTTTATATTACATAACAAGTCATGTCGGGCAGCTGCTCGTTTATGACGTCACAAATCTAAAACCAAAAATTCTAATAACTTTCTTAATCTTTAATGGACTTTCCTAACACCTTCACAAATGTATTTTGATTATTTTTTCCAGCTATGTTTACAACAAACTTTTCTTCAGGGTGAACCTTCGCTTTAATGGCGAAATTGCTGTAAGCCACTAGTATCTTTCCACAATGATTGGTCGAGATTAAAATCAATTTGTCAGGAAGCTTGAGATCAGAATTATCATAACATACATATTGAGACTGGACCATGGTTCTCCTTTCTAAGAAAGTGGTTATGTTAAAAGCCCCTGAAATAGTTGCATGTGATTGGCCGTTCGCTAACCATGCCGTACATTATTAGGTAGTTTTCGCTTTTTCACTACAACGCATCGATTCCTTTGAAAATGCAATTAGAATGACGATGGAGAGCTGCGAGGCTTTTGTCGAAAGTTGGTGGACTGGGAGAGCAGATCATCTGAAGATTTGCACCGGACGAACATTATTGTAAATATGCCGTTGTCCGTCCCGCTCCACCAACTTTCGACAAAGCTCAGCTCAGGCCGGGGCTCAGCTACCCTTCGTGATTTGACTTGCATTTTCAAAGGAATTGGTGCGCCGTACAGAGTTTCTCCGTAGTAAATGCGAGAAGTCCGATTTGTATTTGTAACACGGCCGTGATTAATCTCAATAATGGACTGTTAATCGTTCTGAATTGTTGAGATCGGTTTCTAACCGATTGGAGTAAGGAGTGAATTTGAAAAAAAGATACCAATACATTTCATTTTGACAAGATTGATGTATTTGACATACTTGAACTCCCAACCATGTCACAAACTTCCTTAGCTTCCTAACTTCCTCTGTTTTTGACTCCCCAAGATCGACAAAGACTTCTTGACTGTTCTTTGTCACGAGGAGCATTTGACATACGTGGTTTGTGCTCTTGAACCCTCCGGACATCGCAAAGCGAAAAATTCATTTAGCTCTATGGGGATAACCGTTCTTCAAATCACTCAGGATGTCAATGGGATCTCATCTTCAGTGAATCATTTCCGATAACATCCCAACCCCACCAAAGGATAACACCTCTTATTCTTTGCACGTCGTATTTTCTCTGGATACAAATCGGGCTAACCTTGGGGCTGGCTGGATATGCGCATCCCAACGGAAACGAAATTATTTTGATTTCTGTTTTTACTCGGATTTCACGAAGGCTGCATGGCAATGAGTAGTGTGATCTGTTGAACATTTTTACATTTTTTGTTTTGTTGTAACCATGGACACCACTGCACAACCTTCATCTCTCAGAATGTTACCAAAATAAAAAGGTATGACGATGTAGTCGTGCTATGTCACCGCACTGCGTACTGCGTAACATGGCACTGTAATATAAAGTTCGCGTTTCAAATCCCCGTCGGAGGGCACCCATTTCATTAATATCAGTTACCAATTATAAGGTGCAAACAAATGGAACTGTAATTTTGATTTTTGGTAGCCCGTGAGCAAATTTGTCGGAGGAGAGTGATTGATGTTTTGATAATTATTATTTGTTAATTGATTAGGATAAGTAGCACTCTGCACACAAGTTCAAGAATAAGAAATGCAAAAATGTTTATTAGCTATATATAGAACTGAGTTAGTTCAATATATCTCCCTTTCTCGTAGCAACCGCATCAACAATAGTGGTAGTAATATTAGTGGTAGTAGTTGTAATAGTAGTAGTAGTTGTAGTAGTAGTAATAGTAGTAGTAGTAGTAGTAGTTGTTGTTGTTGTAGTAGTAGTAATAGTAGTAGTAGTAGTAGTAGTACCGGTAATAGAAGTATAAGTAGTAGTAGTAGTAGTAGTAGTAGTAGTAGTAGTAGTTGTAGTAGTAGTAGTAGTAGTAGTAGTAGTAGTAGTAGTAGTAGTAGTAGTAGTAGTAGTAGTAGTAGTAGTGGTAGTAGTTATATTAATAGGACAGTCACATAAGTTGGATTGTGGCTAGCTGAATAATTTCCCATGCAACGTCCATATACTAGTACTTGACTATGAGGGCGCCATTTGCCTTGTCGAATATTGATGATTGAATTTGAATACTAGAATCCGACAATATTACATGGAATTTACTTTTCGGAACTTCAGATATATTAATACCCCGTCTTTCACTCCCTATACCATGTATACCACAAACTTTAGTACAACAAAATTAGCCTCCCGGAAATAAAATCATTTTTTGTTTGCAAAGTTCACAATAGCAATGTTAATCAGCATATGAGGCTGTATTACGTTTTTGAATGATGATTTATTTCCTTTCAGTTACTTGACTGTGCTATTGAGGCATCAAAAAAGTCTGACACCAAAATCTACGGTAGTTGTAAAGATGGACAATCTCCATGACTCCACACAGCTAAACCTCCTGTCAAAAGAGGATCCGTGATTTCAGGAGGGGGCGGGAGCGACCATACAGTACCAGAGTACTTTTCTGTTTTACTTAGCAGAATTACAAAATTACAACCCTAAACAAGATAGTTTTGGTCAAGGCCTAAAACCTGAAGGCTTTCCCTGAAGCGAAGGCAAGGAAAATAAAGGCAAAGTAAAACCCAAGGCGAAGTTACACTTGAAACCTTATGAGCAATAGTAGAGTTGATTCAAATCTAATAAAGGACAAAAAGCAATAAAAAGACAAAAATGGAGTGAAAGTGTGCATCGCTTTTACACTTTCACTCCAAAAAAGATAAACATTCACTCTCGAAAGTTTGAAATATCATTCCATCAGGACTGGTCCCTTATCTCACTCTGAGAGGAGTGTGATTAAATACCAGATTAGCTCATTTGCATCAGTAGAGAGTCATGAATCTATGTGTTTATCGTTCTAATGAGTCTATATAAGAAGACTACTCTGCCAAGAATGATGAATTATGGGTAAAGAATCTGGTCCGATTTGAGTAGTTGAGGGCTTAAGGTGGCGCTATACATGGCAACTGGTTCGTAGTGGATTTAAAACACAGTTTAATACGTTTACAAATGAATATCCTGTTGATGTACCTTATACTATTATAAAACAGTATTACATCTCTAATTATGTAATTATTTAAATTCTTGTATCATTCTATTTTGTTAATTTTGTAGCCTCATGAAGGCCAGCTGATTTATGAGGGGCACATCAAATATTGAGATTTTTTGCATTTTGCATGGTTTTAATGTTTTAATACACTATTCTTCTTCATGTTCTTTGTAATTGAAACCTTCATAAGTTACAAATGTTTTCTTTGCCAAGGGGCGTAGAGGAAAGGGGCGGGCACCTGTTATCTTGCCCTCTTGCTTTTGAAGGCCTATGCAACCGATGTGAAACTCTATTCGATTTTCCTGGAAAATTTCGTTTTTGATGAAATATTTGATAAAATGAAAAAAAAATGTGAGCGCGTGACAAAATCTCTCACTGGCAAATTACCGACCAAACGTATATCAATCGTTTTTTAAAGTTTAAGTTTAGATGATAACGTTCTTAATAAAACAAATATTAGATATGTATTGTATTTGGTGTGGGCGTTGACTGGGCGTTGTGGCGTGCGCCTGTAATCCAAGCTATGCGGGGAAGTTACAAATTGATGTAGAGGTTCGAGGTTCGAGCCCTGGTCACGTCTTTCGGATGGTGACGTTAAAGGTCGGTCCCAGACGTAAATAATCATATCTGATTGATACACGTCTGACAAAACTCAAATACACACACACACACACGTTG
The DNA here is from genome assembly GCF_037042905.1 of Lytechinus pictus. NCBI lineage: Eukaryota > Metazoa > Echinodermata > Echinoidea > Temnopleuroida > Toxopneustidae > Lytechinus > Lytechinus pictus. The sequence continues at coordinate 18,259,627 of NC_087260.1, forward strand.
TGGCGTGCGCCTGTAATCCAAGCTATGTGGGAAGTTACAAATTGATGCAGAGGTTCGAGGTTCGAGCCCTTGTGACGTCTTTCGGATGGTGACGTTAAAGGTCGGTCCCAGAGGTAAATAATCATATCTGATTGATACACGTCTGACAAAACTCAAATACACACACACACACATCCCTAAAGCTGCTTCAGAAGTCAAGATCCATATTGAACTATGTGTGCATTGTTGACGGTGCTGCCACAGGGGCGGGGAGGGGCGACTCCCCCCGACTATTTTTAAATTAGTGAGAAAAGGGAGAGAAAGTGCGAAAAGAGGGAGCAAGGGGAAGAAAGAGGGAGAATGATGTTGAAGGCAAGATCTTATCCGTGAAACTCTGTAATAGCCCTATTATGACGTAACTTATATACCCCCGTCAAAATAATATGGCGCCACCACTCAATGTGCACTTCGTTCGGTTTTCGGAAAAAGAGCTTTGTTAGTTAGTTCTTTGCATTGACTATTTAACCAATATTGTTCATATTAATGTTCTAATTCAATAAGATGCAATAACTCGAGGTTCTCGAATATACTCAAGGTGACATTATGATGAAAAAAAGAAAAAAAAAGTACTTTTGCAACAAATGCGATCTATTACTCCTTTTAAAGAATTCACCTTCCCCTTTGTAGTGAACCTTTTATATTCCCTCTTTTTATATACTTGTGTTTGCTAAATAAACATAGACTGATGCATACCTGAAATAGACCTTCATAAATAAAATCGCTCTAGATTTAAAGCTAGAACGTATTGCTTTGGCATAATACTAATTTTGTCCATGACACGAATGCGATATCAAATATCTCTCCGCGCTGCGAAGTTCAAGTTGGGGAATCCCCTAGGGGACTCACGTGACAAGATTCTCTCCAGACAGGAGTCGACCTTTGACCTTGGCCGTCGCTCTGCGATCTTAATCTTTGCTAAACAGGGAGCAGTCTAAACACTTGCCAAGAAGACGGAAAAGGAAAGATATTGATATTAATAAAGGAGAAAGTAAAAGACAAAACCTTATCGAACAATAAAAGAAATGAAGTAACCGAGAAAGAAAACACAAACATAAAGAATGAAAAAGGAGAAGTAGTAGGAGGAGGATAAGGATAAATTAAAATGTAGAAAGAAAACGAAGGATAAACATGGTGATGATTATTAAAAGAAGTAGTCCCACTAATAAGAAAAAAAATGAAAGCATGAAACGTAATTGTGAAATAGCTGCTCCTGAACCTTCCTGTCCAAACTTGCAAGGGAACTCGTGTGTCCTTAAACACAGATTACCATTTTTTCCGAGAGAATGTAGGGTAGGGGGCTCACAAATTTCTGTATTGTAAATTATCGTGGTTTCCACTATTACGATTGTTTCTCTAAATTTGGATAAAATATAATAAACAACTTAACGATTAAGGTGCGAAGGTGCACAGGACAAATTAACTATCGAGAAAAGGGCTTTTAACTCTCAGAAAAAAGGCTTTTAATTCTACATCTTCATTTTTTTCTGGAATATGCTCTGCCACGGAGGATCCGATTTATCCCACGAAATATTTTTTGTTTGTTTCAGTATCATAATTATTTTGTTCAGTGTTTGTTAGATAATTTTTGTGAATACATTAAAAAATGTATTAATCTCCATAGTGGGGAAGTGTGTTTGCGGTTCATACAGTCAAAATATTGAACTTAATCCACTAACCATGCTAACCGGTCTCATTCTCAGACAAACTGAGCACATGGTTCACTAAAACCATGCAGGTAAGCTTGCTACCGCCATGTTTAGCGGGAACTATTTACAAATCATGAATTTTCTATATGATATGAAACGAGGAAATCAATTGACATTGTTATCTGAACCGAGGACGTCCCCGGTTGATGAGTACATGATAAGAAAATTCCCCTAGAAGTAGGTCATTACAAAGTCACACACACACCCGCGCACATATATATACAAACATATTATGATCATGAGCATTTAATTTTCCGCAACATATATAGGCTACCAGAAAAAAATAAGAAGAAACTGCAAATCAGATTATTACAAAAGAAGGGGAAATATAAAAGAACTGGTAAAAAATGGATAAGATTCGCTTTTTAACACACCCTCTCTCTTCCAAGATTATCACATTAATTATGACATCACTATACATCCTTCTACCAATATGTATTAATTTCAGTCTTCACGATTTTAGACGTACTTGTTGGTACACGAACTAGAACTTAATACTTCAAACCCGGATTTCCCTTGCACATAGGTGGAAACATACACACGTGATTGACAATCTAAATCTCAAAATTCATATAAAAAAAGAGACAAAGTTAATATCGTTTCTTGCGTAAACATAGCTTGATCAATGGGGGGAAGGCTTGGGGACTATGGCCGAAAAGTTACACGAAAAAGAAAAAAAAATGAAAAGAAAATAGATAAAGAGAAAGAAAACAAAAAGGCAAATCTATCACAAAATTAGGATACGTATTGAAAATGTCAAAACATATGGCTCGCTCGCGACTTTCAAGAAATATTGCCCAATAAACATGCATACAATTATTTGTTTTGGCTCATTATGCCAATCCCTGATCATGAATGTAGTTGAGACAAAAGTGTGTAATAATCATGCATGTATCAGCAACGTCTAACATCTCCCGCCCTGGACATTAACAATGTTAAAAGTCTTTATTTAGGTTCCCCACAATAAACCATTTACTGGAAATTTGATCACGCAATCGCGTAGGTATACGCATATTTTTTTATCTTAAGGCGAGGGGGGGGGGGGTGTTTCAATTATATATAGGCCTACAAGAAAGTGAGCAAAATCGGTCGTTCTGAATTTGCTTATTTTTGTGTACTTTCAGATTAAAATTGAAATATATAATTCACGCGTTAAGTGTAATCTTTAGCAACATTTAACATTAAAGAGCGGTTAACTCTGACATCACTAGCGTCCCAAGAGGGCCACAATCCATAGATTGAACATAACACAAAAGAGTAGCAAAGGTGTTGTAATAGCACGCAAAGGTATTGAACACCTTTGTACACCAAATCAACACCAAATATATAGTTTCTTACTGTGTAGCTTGCTATGTTTTCTGCCATGTGGCGGTGTCGTGGTTAAGTGGTTATGACGCTCGTCTTTCAATCTGAGGGACGTGGATGCGATTCCTAGCCATGGTGTGTTTTCCATCAGCAAGAATGTTACCCACATTGTGCTGCACTCAACCCATGTGACGTGAATTGGTATACCCGGTAAAAAGAAATTCCTTGAATGTTTAAGCGCCGACTGGTAACAGAGCTAAAGCCGGGGTAATACTAATATCATGCAGGGCCCGCTGGGAGAACAGTTTTCGGAAATGAAGTGGCTACCCTGGGTAAATATGCCGTTATTATTATTATCATCATGATTATTGTTGTCGCTGTTGTTGTTGTTATTCCAATATGGCTCTTTAGAAATGTGCCTGCTTCTTCGTCAGTCTCCACTTTTCCTTTCTTCTGATGAAATGCTATTAATATATATATATATATATATATATATATTTATATACATGATATATATATACATGATAAGATAAATATATTATCATGGTTTTGAAAGTTTGTTTCAGTTTGGAAAGTTCATCCGGTTTAAAATGATGTCAAACCATAAAACTGCACCATCCAGTTAGTTTTTCAGGGGCGTTGTACTCTTATTTTGATGGCTGCGATTAAACAGGTATAAATAATGATATTGTTTAAAATTAGAGCATGACATCGGAGAAATTGCCTGAAAATTTGAAACTCGACCCTTAATCCAAGAATGTTGATGCAGGAACACGAATACATGACAAATATTTTCATAAGAGTTAGGCAAAAATACCATGGCAACGGAATTCAAGGATACATGCTGTTTTTATAGGTTTGTTTATAATCTAAGGATTACCCTGTAGAAGCGCTGTTTAAAATTTTAAGCACGTTGTCTATATAAGCCCATCACTCTAAAAAAAACTTTTATTTTTTTAAGTTGTTTAAAAGTTTAAACAATTACAAAACAAGTTTAAACAACTTGTTGTTAGAGTGACAGGCTTAAACAATGTGCTATTTTTTTTTTACTGTGTATGCCTCTTTAGGAATTTCCCCTGTCTTGTGAAAGTTGTTATGTAATTATGTATGTTTCATGTAATAAATGAAGTGAAATATATGCCGAAATAAGACAATGTGTTACCCATTTAACAGGCTTCTCAGCCAATCAAAATTAAGGAAAGACAGATCTGACAACATGTCAGGGTCAGACGTAAAACTGTTGATGGAATACATTCTTTCATGTAGCATTAACACGTAGATATGAAATTTTGTCATTATTTTACTACATTATTGTCATCGTTAGTAAAACGCTCGCAAGCTCAATGGAAAACTCCTTTCTACGTCTTTCTTGCTTCTTAGTGATGCCCCTTAATAACTCCTCGACAGTGTCATTCTGACATGTCTGAGACAATGCTTTGGACGCGTATCGGGGGGAGGGGGTGGGGGCACATTCCCCGGGTTACCCCGGAGTCAGAGAAGTGTCACAGATAATTGTTTTGTTGTTTATGAAACCAATTTTGGACTCAAACACATCTAGGAACAATACCACCATTTGCCTTAAAGCCCCTCTTTCAAGAACTCTCGTAAGATTTTCATTAGTCATATACGATTTACCAATGGTATGGCGTCCGTTACGCTATTAGCGTACGGGAACTTATATACGATTACACATTCCCTTACGTCGATCTATTGAAAATATGCGTATAAGATCATTTCTATAGACGAGAAAAAAATCCATTCCGACATCCACATAATTATGTACGTCGTATTATGATTCGATAAATCCCTCGTCTGAATGAGGGGTAGAATGAGGTATTAGATGACCAAAATATACCCGACACAAGCCATGCAAGTCTTTTATATTTTAGAGACATCTACTGGTAAAACCTTGGTAAAAAAATTACCTGGCCTAAACACTCGTCACAACGGCATCACACGCAGGCAGGAGTTATGTCGGATTTGGCCGTCCAAAACGTTTTCCTTATACAAGTTTATACCCAGCTTTTGGGCAAGCCAAATGCTTTAACAGAAGGAACTTGAGGGGAGCCAGATATAAAATAAATATATTTGTTATTATTGTGTCTGTTTATAACCGAAAACAGATCTTTTTATAATTATTTTTTTTTTCGGGGGGGGGGGGGGGAGTGATAGGACAAATATGTGTCATCAGTCGGAAATTAACATAAACTGCAAAATAAAAAGTGTCGAAGCTGCCGACCTCCGTGAGTATACTGTCAGCCTATTGAAGATTCAATCTTTGACGTTTTGATAGAGTTTATCATTTTTGATAAAGATAAAGTAGGTTGCGATAATATAACCCGATCGCGATATGTAACAGTACACGGGCGTGAACTGGCATGACTGGAGGTAAATGGTAGTGTAGTTTTACTCCGTTTTCGGGGGAAACTCGGGGAAAAGCGGAGCTCGTACTTCATCAATCATATACCAGATACTACATGCCTGCACGGAGGGTGCACTTGACAAGCAAATGATTAGAATAAATACGAGATATAAGATTATCATCATCAGGGGAGATCACTGCTGACTTGTCGAGGCTTGCACGCAAGACGTCTGCCGCTCTCCCATCGTCATCGCTGCTTGACCGAATGGACGTTTTAGAGAAATTCGGTTTAGAAGAGTCTGTGAACTTGAGCTAACAAGGACTATCAAACTTTGAGTGCATACTTACTTCTGCAAGATGTGTTCCACCATTATCCAAATCTTATTCCTGCTTCCACTCGTTTGTTTGACGCCACTGGTAAGATGCATATGATTCTGTTCCATATATAAATTTTGCTAATTTCTCAATTATTTTGAAGAGCCGTGGTGCAGTGGTTCTGACTCTCGCCTTGTAAACAGAGGATCGCGTGTTCGAATCCCACCGCGGTCTAGCGTCCTTTGGCAAGGCGTTAATCCACACTTTGCCACTCTCGACCCAGGTGCTAAATGGGTACCCGGTAGGATGCGAAAGACATTGTATGTTTGAATTTGCCAGCGCCATAATGAGGCTGCGATGAATGCTCCCCGGGGAGTGGAAAATGTGCACTTTCCGTGCGGGATTGAAATGAATCCAATGACCGGGGTAATAATACGCTGTAACGCGCTTTCAGCCATTCTGGGAAAAGCGCTATATAAAAATTGGCTATTAATTATTTGCTATTTCTATTTTTTTTTCTTTATTTACTCTAACAACATTAATGTGTTACCTTTCTCATTTGTTTTTATTTTCATTTTTTTCAATTTTCAATTTGTTTTGTTTTGTTTTAAAATTATTTGTTTCATTTTCATTCTTTGTTTTGTTTTATTTTCATACGGTCTCACTACTTTGTGCTTACCTTTTCATTAATCATTTTAGAAATCAAATAAAATCTGCCACATCTAATTGTTATATCTCTCATTTACTTCTAGTTCAATGAGATGTCCCTAAAGGCTCAATTCTTGGTCCACTGTTATTTCTTCATGCTCTATATCAATGGCATCATTAACATCTCCTCCACTTTATCTCTTGTATTATTCACCGATGGTAATTTTTTTCTCAAGAAAATCTCACTTCCTTAAAAAATATATGTATGTATGAAATAAATTTGGTGTCATAGTGTTTTAAAGCTGCCAAACTATCCCTTAACACCAAAACACCAGTTTAATCTATTTCAAACGTTCTCATATACATATTTATTACTGATACTCCAATTTACTTACAGATTAACGGCACACCATTAGTTTGTTTTAAACAAAAACACAAAAAGTTACCCACTTATGTACTATTCGGAGGGCGATCATAACGTTCACGTATATCATTAATCTACTCCTTTTGTCCTTTGATAATGATAATAATAATAATATTAATAATTATGATAATAATAACTCTTATTTACCTAAAGGGTAGAAACTCTACTAAGCTCTTGTTCCAGCAGACACTGCGTGGCGTATCATGTTATTATTACCCTTCTCCATTTCCATACGTCGAACGCCTGACAAGATGGCAGAATGTCCCATTTTTAAAAAAGTCTTTGGACTTTTGTATGACTCTGCCGGGGATCGAACCCACGACCTCCCGTTCATGAGGCGGGCACTCTACCACTGGGCCACCATGTCATGTTGACTTGTTTAACTTCAATAACTTTGCCCATAGCTACCCAACTCGTATATCTGGAAACCATCATTTTACAAAACCAAGAATATTAATTACCTCTAAATCGCATCATGGTCCATATAGTCTTTCACACAATATTAAATCTTCAATCTTAAATATACTCCTTAAAATCCACTCTTAAAAGTCAATCTCTCCTATGCATCCCATATTTTTCAAGTGAACATAATTATTGTTCCCATAGCTATTCACAAATGCTACTTAATATTCTTAATTTGCTCTACAATTTACAGCACCTGCACCTGCAATGCACCCACTTGATCAGAAAATAACAAACTAAGCCACGAATTTTTTTTATGAGGCCGCCATCAAGCTTCACCGCTCATGATGGCGGTCTCCTGCGTTCAATAATTACATTTTTTGATATGGAAAAAAAGTTTATATTCACATCGTTATTTTGTATTCAGTGTGGATTTTGACTACATTATTTATACAATAGATTATTTTGTATATATTTCATATATAAACACATTTCATGTAATATATTTTATTATTCCGAAAGCAGAATTAAAAACTAACAAACAAACCAACCAAACACATTTATGATTCTTGCAAAATTTCAATTACTCATGCGGGCTTTAAAAAGGAAAAGAATAAATAAAGAAATAATAACAATATATATTTTTTAAGTTAATGAAAAATAAGAAGCGAATTTAAAGTAAATCTGAAAGAGTTACAAAACAGGAAGGGAAAGCAAGCATGAAATGGGCTAGACCTCGCTGAGTATCTGGGTGACGAAATACCCTACGAAAAAGAAAAAATCATGAAACCCTGGCATAAACATGCTTTTTAAGTTTACCCTTGTTTGAACATCATGTTCGTGATGAAACCGCGAGGGAATATTCTCGAGAATAACCCGAGCATGAAAATATTTCAAAAAAGTCCATTACCCTCTGTTCATTCTTCTGTTCTTTTTTATGCATCATGGATGATGTTTTATACAAATCTCTGTCGTAGAGGGCATAAAGTATGATCTAGAATCTTACAGTAAGTCTAGAGTGGAAATGTTTATAGGTTTCGCACTGACGCATATTGGAAACTTGGTTGAAAGTTATGAGTGGATGCTTATCCTGACAATAACTTGATTTTGATAAAAATAGAAAAAATAGAGAAAATAATGGTGGGTTACAGTCCGTAATTCCGAAGGTTCGTTATTCCGAATGTTCTTTGTTTCGAAGGTTCGTATTCCGAAACACGTAAATTGCATATACCTCGATGTTCGTTAATCCGAAAACGAAAAAGGGTTCGTTAATCGGAAAATTATTCCAAAAGTTCGTTTTAAATAAAGCGAAAACAGAATAGGGTTCGTTAATTGTTTGTGGTTTTATAACTATGCATTGTTGGTTTGAGTGTACATGTATTTTGTAGTATTTTTCGAAAACGGAAAATGAACAAATCTAAATTGATTTTTTTTGTATTGGTAATTTGATTGCCTTTTGTAGTATTTTGTCGAACGGAAATGTATATACAAAACATTTTACTTTGTGAATACATGAACTAAACACTATGAAGTTTAATATTGTAACTCTAAAAATGACTGAGCTCAATATAATCTTTCGAGAGGGTAAAATGTGGTTCTGGGGGTGGTGTTGACCGATTCAGGGAAAAATATCAACGAAAAGATACTATTTATTACCCGTGTCGTGTTTGTTTGTCTTTATTGCCATAAATAAATATACATGAACAAAAATATGATAAAATACATAAAAATAAAAATATATGTATTTTCAATGGAAGATAGCCAATTTCAGTGGTATTAACAAAAATATCATGGTTCTTCCATGGGGTCCTTATTAAAGAAATAACTTAAACGTGTAACAATGACAATTGAAACAAAACATGAAACACAAAAACAATAATTAGCTCACTGTTAAGATGATTAAAACATAGTATATGTTAATTTCGTTATTTAATATGTATTATTTCGTTAATTTTTATTTATCAACCAGTTAAATGTCATGTGCCTTAAAATAGCTATAATTGTAAATTGGTAGAAGAACATTCCGAATAATTCATGGTTTATTTTTCCGCGTCTGTCATTCTTTTTCGAAAATCTGTCAAAACTTGTTTCTTACGAGTGTAATATTTGGGTACATTTTCTTGACGATAAAAGACCCTCGCCCTAAAAAAAAAAAAAAAACAGTGGTCACTGTGTATGTGTGTGTGTGGGGGGGGGGTATGAAACTTATCACTTTATATTTCAGTCAAATCGGCACGTAGGCTCATGTAGAATAGAATCAAAAGAAGCTTTGTTATAAATATCTAAATGCATAATCGTGATCATAACTTTATCTTATATCTGTCAAATTTGTCTGGCCTTTATCCCGCTTTGGGGGGCATTTTTTCGGATACATTAAGAATAAACAGGTGTGTGTGAATCTATATTATCATCAACATCCGACATATCATCATCGTGGTATGCTGTCTACATCAGGCTTCCGTTTTATCATGGACCTATAGGTCCATGGTTTTATGAAGCTTGTTGTTGCGCGAACTTACGTTGACCTTTCAAATCCAAGTGCCCCTTTAGGGGGCGCTGAACGTTGTAACCGTGTTGCTGTTTGCATAATCTACATTCAATTCAAACATACTTGTTACATTAATGTTACATAAAGTTGTATTACCTTAGGCTATGGCTATGGCGTATAAGTTTGCAGGCAATTATGATAACGAACAATAACACCATCACTGTTGCAGCTTGCAATAATTACGATTGCATTTAATTGGCTAAAAAGAACTTCGTCGTGAAATTATGCGATTTAAAAATTATTGTAACAGGTAATGGTAAACAGGACCCATGATCTTGAAAATTTCTGTCTTACAAAAAAAAGTATAGAAGCAGTTGAAAATAAACTGTGAACATTGCGTTGTGAATGTGAGGAGAGAGCACTACATCTGCACACACAAACCATGGATCGCGATAAGTTCAATACTTGAAAGAACAAAGAAAGAATATAACATAAAGAAAGAAAGAAAGAAAGAAAGGAAGGAATGAAGGAAGGAAGGAAAAGGAAGGAAGAGGACGATTAAGAAGAAGAAGAAAGAAGGAAAAATGGAGAGAAACAACAACAACAAAAGAGGAAGAACAAAAAGAAGAAGGAGAATAAAGAAGAAGAAAATGATGAAGAAGAAGAAGCAACATAAGAAGAAGATAGAAGAAAAAGAGGAAGAGGAGGAAGAGGAGGAGGAGGAGGGGTGGGATGGTATCACAACATGCAGAAGTTGGAAGAAAGTGTGATTTTATGCGTCAATAAATGTGACCATGCGAGTATTAATTTGGACGTCTATAGTGAAAAATAATTTTTCTATTTGATTTACTAGTTATCTCGTTTTGATTTTTCAAATCAGGTTGGGAAACCTAAGATTGTGGAAGCGCAGAAGTTACGACCTCTATCAAGTATCTCCAATGATATTACCGACAGCAGCACGGAGCAGACGACATCTTCACTCGATCACGCACTCTCTGATATCGATCGCAGGATCGATAGTCTGGATTCACAGATCCAGAGTTTAAATGTGTGAGTATGCCTAATGTAAGAATTGAAATGGATCGGGTGAATCAAAGGGGGGGGGGGATAAGATTAAAAATTAAACTAAATCTACCTTTTTTCAATTTTAATAATATAACTAAGATCGTTGAAGTACGGAATTTATACCCCAAACCCTTACTCACTATACATACATAATATGAAATTATAACTGCAATGAACATTAATATATTTACAAATTAGAAGTGCAATTAAACAGAAAATTTAGCAATGGCATATTCGAAATGATAATAAACTAATAAAAAAAAATCACATGGCCTTATGCAGCGGTAATACTCGGTATCCTTCGAATACAATATTAACACAACCTGTCTGTAAGAACTGAAGACATAAGGGAAAGAAACACTAGAAAAGTGAAGAAAAAAAAAAACTATGAGGAACCACATTCGTATGGTTTGAAGGGTTTTATCAAAATCAACATAATCTAGTACTCGTCAAAGACTCATCTTCAAGATAAGACAATTGCTCAGAGAGAAAAAATTGAGATTAATATGTATCAATGATATTTTTTTTTCAAATGGTATCAAAATTACCAGTTTGATAGCCATGAAGAATTTAAAAAATTCATACAAGACATGGAAAATTCATATTACAAATGAAAAGATCTCATTTGATTTTTTGATGGATTTCATAAACGTAACATAGGGAATATTTTGATATATAAATGAACAAAATACAAATGTTTAAGATAATCGTAAAACGAATCTATGCACTACCACAAAAGTAATGAATGTCGAATATTTTGTTGATGAAAAGGAAATGTTTTGCACAATTGAGGGAAGCAACAGTCTGCTGTTGATCATTTTATATTAATGATGGCCACAAGAAAAAAACAAAAAGAAAGGTGATAGATACAAAATCATCGAAGAATCTTATATGTATCACTAACAACAAAAACAAAAAGAACAAGAATATGGAAGAGGGTGGTAGGGATGACAAGAACCGATAACCATGGCGTAATTTCCTTCAGCAAGAAACTCATCCACATTGTGCTGCACTCAACCCAGGTGAGGTGAACGTGCACCCGGTAGGAAGAAATTCCTTGAAAGCTGGAGCGCCTCGGCAGCTCAGCTAAAGCCGGGGTAATAATAATTGCAGGACCCGCTGGGAGAACAGTTTTCGGAACTGAAGTGGCTACCCTGGATAAATATACCTATATTATTATAGGGAAAATGCTTTAAAAGGTAAATTCTTTCGAACATAATCGTTTACGTAGCCGTCATGACTTGAACATAAATCTTAACGAAGCGTCAAGCAAAAATGATTTTTACAAAAAAAAAAGTAGAAAAAAGTAAATAAATAAAAGGTGACAGAGGACACCTAAGCGGCGGTAATGAAATATTGAGGACGTGCCTGATTTGGCGTTTGCAAAGTCAGAAGAGTTCAACTGGTTAGGTAAGGTCAGTTAAATAAGGGCACTGGGGGAGTCGGGGCAAACCATAAATAGTAGGGGGCTTGTTTTTTTATTGTTCAAAATTAGATGGTATTCATGCAGTACGTGCTGAGATCGGACAGTAATGTGTGATAAATGAGATAATATTTCTAATTTTATCAAGAAAGCTTAAAGCATGACATCGTGGAGTGCTGTTCATATCTTGATAGGCAGTCTACCTAATTTCCCATTTGTGTCTCGTCTATCTTGTGTAAGAAGATATTAAGATTTAATTCAGGAAAAATATGATACGGTAATCAATATTCGTTTACGTGCACATTGCAGCGTATCCGACTGTTTGAAGATTGGAAGGGGTGTTTTCAGCCACTCCATGAAAAAAAAATCAAAGTATACAGGGAAAACACATTTTTTACCTCTCTTCTTTTAATGATTCAATCAGGAAATGAAGCATAAAATAGACGAAATGAATTTACAATTAAACGTTTTAAACATTTGCTCACCATTATAACATGCAATTATTGGTCACAGGAGTATAAACATTGTATTGACGAATTAAGTTTAAAATACATTCATCCGACAGCTAATAATGTATGAAATTATTGTGATGCATTTGTGACAATAAATGTATTAGTAATTTCAAGGAGTAGCTGAACCACAATAAGTGTTAAGGTAAGCCTATTTTTGCCAGGTAGGTTTTTTATAGAAAAATTTATATAAGGTTTCGCACGTCTTTATGCATATTTTTGGGGGAATTATTTGTTAACGAATTATTGCTTTCAAAGTTTATTGTTTGTGAGAAAAAAAATTATTAGGGTAATAGGAAACTAATTTCCACTGTGTTGCAAACAGACTTGAAGTAAGGCTTTACCCTTCAATCACAAATAAATTTATCGGTTTCGAGTCAGTTTCGTCAGATAACGTCAGATATTGAGAAACAAAATAAACCCCCATTTCCAAGCCCGCTTATTTGAGTTTTTCTGAAGCATAGGCGTACAGGCATGATGAGAGTCCAGATACGCAGGAAAATCTGCCCCCCTCCCCGAGTGGTGGATGTGAAATGATTAATCTTTAACCTAAATCTACTCCCTTTATCAAATCTATTTTATTTTCTCTTCTCTTAAAGTGCATTGAAGCAAATTTCAGAGAGGACCCCGAGTGTTTCCGATATAGAGTCGGAGAATGCCGAGCTTCGCCGAATGCTGAGAAATTTCGAGCGTTTCTTCGGCTCACTCTACGCGGAGAAGCCCGAAGCCTTTGACGCCGACGCAAACGCCGAAATCAGGTTGTCGAAGCTCAACGAATACCTTGGCAACAGGGAGGCGGAGCTTGCAGGTTTGCGCCCGGCACCATCGACGGTGATTGACGCAGGTGAAACGTTTGACCCGGAAGTACTTGGAAGAGCCCTCCTCCAAATCACAGAAGAAAATTCAAAGCTGGCTGAGAAAGTTCAGGTAATTGACATCATTAACAGCAAAAAAAAACCACCTTTTATTCTTTGAAATTAAATTTAAAGTGACATGACATAATCGTACATTCGTAATCCGTCCCTTCAACCTACTTCTTCACTCGACCTTTCTAGTCGATCCTCGTAGTAAACCGAGTGATTGAGGTCAAGGGACCGACTTAAGTAAGTAGAGGCAACGAGTAAGTGAGTCAAAGAAACGACTTGGTAAGTGGAGGAAACGAGTTAGTAAGTCAAGGAAAGGAGTTAGTGAGTCGGGGTAACAAGTTAGTGAGTCTACATGGTCTAGGGAACAAGTAAGTTAGTCTAGGAAACAAGATAATGAGTTTTATAGGGAGCAAGTTAGTAAGTCGAGGAACGAGTTAGTGAGTAGAGGAAACGATCGACTTAGTGAGTCGAAAGAACGAGTAAGTAATGCGAGGGGACGAGTAAGTCGAAGTAAAACGTTGGTAAGACGAGGTAACGAGTGAGTAGCTATAAGGAAACGAGTTAGTGAGTCAGGAGAACGAGTTGTAATTTGCTGGAACGACTTAGTTATTCCAGGGAATGAGTTAGTAAGTCGATATAATACTTTAGAAAGTCAAAAGAACCGAGTTCTTGCGTCGAGGGAACGAGCTATAAGTCAAAGGAACAGGTAAGTCGATATAATGCGTTTACGGTTACAAAGTCTACAGAAATGAGTCGGGGATCACTCGTAAGTAGGTAGATAAAACGAGTTCGTGAGCCGAGGGAACGACATGAAAATCGAGAGAACGAGTTAGTGGGTCGAGGGAACAAGTAAGTAAGACGAGGGAACAAGTAAGTAAGACGAAGTAACAAGTCGGTTAGTCGCGGGAACGATTCATAAGTCAGGGGGATCGGTTAACAATTCGAGGGAACGAGTTGGTAAGTGAGTCGAGGAAATGAGTAAGTGATTCGAAGAAACTAGTTAGTAAGTCTAGATAATAAGGTAGCAAGTCAAGAGAATGAGTTTAGTACAGGTCGAGCGAATGAAGTCGAAGGAACAGGTAAGTAAGTCGAGATAATGATTTAGTAAGTTTAGAGAACGATTTAGTGTGCCGAATAAGGAACGAGTTAATGAGTCGAGGGGAATTAGTAAGTAAGTAGAGAGAACGAGTTAGAGAGTAGAGGGAACAATACGTAAGCCGAGGGAACGAGTTAGTGGGTCGATGGAACGAGTAAGTAAGACGAGGTAACAAGTTGGTTAGTAGCGGAAGCCGGGAACGATCCATAAGTCAGGGGAATGGGTTAGTAAGTCGAGGGTACGAGTTGGTAAGTCGAAGGAAAGAGTTAGTAAGTCGAGGGAACGAGAGGGCGATTCGAAGGAACTACTAGTAGTTAGTAAGTCGAGTGAACAGGTTATTAAGAAGGAAACGAATCGAGGTAAAAAGGTGGTATTTCGCGGAAACGAGTTAATTAGTCAATGGAGCTCGTACGAAAGTAGAAAGAACGAGTTTGTAAGTCATGGGAACGATTTACGAAAACATGTCGTGTCACTTTCTGGGTTCCTTGGTACTTCGAACATCGTATCATTCTAACATTCCCATCTTGCTAACAAAAGCGTAGTGATAGTTTATTGACTGATTCTTAATTGAAATTTGAACTGACCATTAGTAAGATCAAGCACGGTCTATAATCTTGGTAGGTGTATTATGAGCCCTGAGAATGCTTATATTTTGAATTTAGTTAATGTCACTTTCCATTCATGAGAAATGGTGTTACAGTAAATCAAATGTTAAATAAATGAATAACATAAATGAATAAATAACACAACAAGATAAAATTAAAAAAAGGAAAAATCGATGATTGGTTTGGAACCAAATTCTTGTGTTATTTTATTCTTTCAATCTACCTGACAATGAACTCAAAATTGAAAAATGAATGATTTTCGGATACCCGCCTTAATACAAACGTTTGATTACATTAAGAACAATGTCAATATTTTTTATTAAGTTTATTTATTCTTGAATCAGACTTTTATCAGTCTGAATGCTTTGATAACATGAATAAGATGAAAGACAGAAACATGGTTTGTGAACAATTCGCGTTATTCCAGATACTTCAATCTAAAGTGGATATTACTATTCCACGGAAAGCTACTGGTCGTGATGACGTCATCAAACAGAAGAGGAGACGCAGGAGCCCACGTGATCTTCCCACACAGTCCGTAAACAATAGTACCACAATAACCAACGAGGTTAGTTTGTGTGTGTGGGTGAGGCTGAGAGAGGATGTGTGTGTGTGGAATTGACTTTTTACAGCTATACATCACAGATATGAGTATTCACGTCTTGGTGCCAACCTTTAACGTCACCGTCCAAAAGATGTGACCATTACTCGAACCTCGAGACAATTTTCTTTTTTTCCGGGGGGGGGGGGGGGTGTGCACTCCACGAGTTAAGGAAATGTGTGATGTTGGTCATTTCAGTACAAGGGGAAAAATAACCAACTGTGTGACGTATGGGGAGAGGAGACTATTTATTCACTAGGCAGCTGGGAATTGATGCCAGTAATACCACCCCCAATTAACGCGATGATTTTTTTTTGCTTTCAATTTTGTTAGCGAGCGAGCCTATAGCGACCGAACCAAGAAAATAATCCAAACTGTTCAAAAATTGTGTTTTAGAACGATTTACCCACAAGTATAGTACTTAGAGACATGTGATCTCGTTTCACAATAAGGAGACAACTTGAGACATCAGGGAGGGGTCTCTGTCTCCGGAACGAGCGAGAAAATGAGCAACACTTGACAATTTTGAAAACTTTCAGCAGTGAATCTTTGTCTCACTTGAGTGATTTTTTTTAGGGGGGGGGGGATGGGGTGAGTCACAACTTCACCCGAGGAACTGCCACTGACGAAAAGACATTAAAAATGTTTTTTTTAGCATTTAAAGTGGGACTGAAATCCAAGGATCTCGGAGAATCCAATCCCATATGTGATTTAGGATAGTCTAGAAACATAATGTATTTCCGTAAAACAATCGAAAATATTTTTGTAGATTTCGGTTTAGAATTCATGCTCATTATCCTAACAATGCTCTTCATCCACGTCATCAAGGAGCACGATTCAATTGCTAAATGTATCGCAGAGATAATGACAAAATATCGATATTTGTTGACTCGGCGTGTTTGTTTTCGTTGAGAAAATAAGATTCATTTCTCGACATTAAAATTATTGCTGCAGATGAAAAAATAAAGACAAGGGAATCTCACAGAATATGTTAATGTGTTTATGAAGCCACATATTGACACGTTTCCATATCTTATAAAATATCGATTTTTTTTTAAAAGTAAGTGAATATTTCGGCCAACTAGATAGCGATCTATTTCACATATTCATTGAAAAAAATAATAAAGAAAGGAAGAAAAGTAAGCGTAAGAAAATTCATTGAAAACTCTCACCATGCTGCATTGTAAGGCTTAAATCAAACAATATTTTTTTCGAAAGAATATAAAAGAAATCATGGGGTTTAGACGGTTAATGCTTGCCTGAACGAAGCCACATTATGTATTATGTTTGGGGAGTATAATTATAATAATGACAATAAATACGCAATATCAAAATACAATATCTCTAAGCACTGCATACTATTTACCCAACATTAGCACGCCTACCATGATCGAGCATTCAAGAAATTATTTTTCTACACCTGGGAAGAGATCGGCAAACGTAAATACGCGCCTTACCGAAGGACGTAAGTCTTAGGATTTGATTCCTGTATCTTGTGTTTCAAAATCCCGAGAGTCATCCACTGAGCTACAACACCTTTAAGTATTCTAAGCCGACAACGATGGGTATTTTTAGTTGTCGATTTTCAGCCATCTACCCATTTTAGGAAACATGACATTTTAATATGCATTTATCACTCTACTTTTTGATTAAAATTCTCCACCCCCTCTTATAACCACGTCAACATATCGCGGAAGGAAAATAATACATCTAGTTTGTCACATGTATTTACCATTGACATTTCATTACAAAATCTTTTCCATTAGTGTTCATGTCAGGTTTGATCGTAACGGTAATCTCATCTCCCAACATAAAGAAATACAAATATCATTTAACGGTTTAATTTAATTATCAGAACAGTATTTAGACTTGGAAGATAATTAACAAACCACTCTAAGTATTCAGATACCATATTTCTCAGTTCAAAGTTAATCGACACCTCAAGGGGATGAATAAATGAAACTGATATTACCCCCCCCCCCCCCCCCTATAACCACGTCAACATATCGCGCAAGGAAAGTTATATATTTGTCTTCGATGTTCTTCGATCATGTCTATAGCAGATCTATTAATTCTTACCTAAAATCTCATACATAAAATTTCATTTCAAACTCTTTCAATTAGTGCTTATGTCAGGTTGGACCGTAACGTTAATCTTTATATAATTAGAACAACCATGATATCTACGCTCCCAACATAAAGAAGAAGAACAAATATTATTAATCGGTTTAATTTAATTATCAATTAGTACGCAGACTCGGAAAGAAAATCAACAAACCTCTGTAGGAATGATCAGATGTCATATTTCTCAGTTTAAAATTGATTGACATCTCGAGGGAATGAATAAATGATTATATGAAACTAATATTGGTACGGTACTGGTAGTGCAATTGATCAATTTTATATCATTAAAGGTATCTAGCCTCAAAATGTTAATAAGTTTTTGCACCAGGACGCTGAAGGAATCATAGAACACAGCAAATGCATCATTTGGAATTGCATGTCAAATCATAAAGAAAGCGTAAAGGTCTTTGTCGAAAATTGCTGAATCGGAACAGCAGTTTCGTCCAACCTTTCGGATCTGACGTAAATTGGCAAATATGTTTTACTCGTTAGACCAGATTTCAGGTAGGTGTTTCATAAAGCTGTTCGTAAGTTAAAGAGCGACTTTAAGAACGACTGGTGACCCTTTCTTGTGGTAAATGGTAGATTCATTGGCGATGGTTTAGAGCGTAAAAATGATCACCAGTCGTTCTTAAAGTCGCTCTTAACTTACGAACAGCTTTATGAAACGGACCCCAGGACGAAACTGCTGTTTCGATTCACCAACTTTCGACAAAGACTTCATTGTCATGAAGGGTATTTGACAATACATCTTCTATGTTGCCGAAAGCGTTCTGCGCTGCGGTTGCGAAAACTTCCTAATTTGTGTTGTACAACGCGCCTCCCAAGCTTGTACGCAAGCAAACATTGGTAAATGGGAGGCTGAATGCCACCCCCCCCCCCCCCCGTCGAGGAGGGCCACTCACGTATGAATATGTGCGGCTATTGTCAGCAGTTACTAAGCATAATCATCATTTTCATCCTTTTTCATTGACCAACCCGTTCTCCCCGGTTCCTGAGCCCCCCATTTCTATGCGTCAGTTTTTGGAGATCCCCATTTCAGGTTAATTTACAATCCATCCATCTAATGCGTAGGCTCCTCACTTCATTGCACTTTCAGTTCCTATGGGTATTTTTTTGTTTTGAATAATATTTTATTTTCTTCCTCTTTCAAATCAATAAGTTTACAATCACAATTCATATAAATAAAGATTCTTTGTATGTATACAATCAATAAACAATCAAACAAATAAATATATCAATATCAATGAGATTACGAATATTTTTTAAATGATTACAAATGAAATTAAACTGCCAAATTTCTCTTCTATAACAATGTGAAAGCAGAGGGGAAAAATCCGTATCAATCGACAAAATAAAAAAAAACGTACTTTGTAAAAAATGACTTTTTCCCTGAATAGAATAGAAATAATCTCTTTTGCACATATTAATTGTACAAGAAATAAAAAAGGATAAAAGATTATTTTAAAGGTTAATTAGAGGAAGGTTATCCTAAAACGTCCCTACACACTCACCTTACCCCCATACCCCCTCCCCCCTCATCTCTCTCCCCAGACACTCACACAAGCTCACTTCAACTCACCACCACTCACAGCTCCCCCCCCCCCTCTTCCCCGTCACAAAACTCACACATCCATCTACACACGTACACCCACACACAATGCATCCTGCTCTGGTACAACTATTTGTATTTGAACAAATAAACAAAACAGAAACAAAATGAAGCAACCAATACATCCATAGTATTAAGAAAGGTATGCATTGATTTGTTCCCATTTCCTTAAGTGCACCCCCAGCTTCCCCTTTTTAAACGCTATTTGATATTCCGTATCTCTATACTCTTTAACCAATTGTGTCACTTTCTGTACGGTTGGCAATATTCCCTGTTTTCTTGAACTAAAAATGATATACTTAATTAAAAATATAATACAGTTTATTAAAGCTACTCTTGTAGTATTTCCAGATATCCCCATGAAAATTGTTTTCCAAACGTCACTGCCAAGTTCATTCAGTTGAAATATTTTACTCATCTCTTCCCATAATCGCTTAACTTCAGGACAATAAAAAAATAAATGTTGGTAAGACTCAACTTCTTTTTTACAAAAGGAACAGAAATTATCTGTCTCAAAACCGAATTTAAAAAGTTCCCTTTTTGTGTACACAGCCCCTTGTAATTGTTTGTATTGAAATTATCTGTGTTTATTGCATAGCATTGCACATTTCAGTCTCAAAAATACTTCTTTCAGTTCTCCCATTCCCAAATCATATTCGGATTGCCCATCTGTAACATGAAATACATAAGCAATTTGAAAATTTTCGATGAAGTGGTCATACATTATATTCGTCTAGATTTTCTATCACATAGTTTCTGAACATTCCCACATATCATCAATTGAATTTCAAAGTTGTCTGTATCCATTTCCATAAAATCATTTTGTATCCACTCTTCTGTTATTACTGAAAATATCTTTTGAATTTTGAGCAAGTTTTCAGATGAAAATTTCAGATGAAAATTTCAGATTATACCAGTATGAAACTGGTCTTAATTTACCTCCAACTATTATATCCGAGACCTTAACTATACCTTTCTGAAATAATTCAATATAAAAAAAGGTCTTGTTATTAAGGCATAGACGATTGTTATTAAAAATAATGGGATTACTTTTCCCTCCAAAATGTCTACACTTATCCAATTCGTGCCATGCCTTCAGCATATCTATGTAAAATAATGGTATACCTTTCAAATTCATTCTACTCGTATCATAATCACACAGAAATATGATTCGACCACCTAAAGAGCTAAAAAAATATTCGAAGGTTGCTTTCCAACCCGAACTTTTCCCTCCATCTAGCAAACGTTTAATCCACATTATTCGTTGGGTCTTAACAAAGACCTCAACATTTTGAGCTCTCAGTCCTCCAACAGAATAGTCTTGATATAGAACCTTGCGTTTTATTCTATCTCTTCCTCCCCAAATAAAATTAAAATAAATTCTTTCTATTTCCTTAAAAACGTCTTTTGGGACTGTCATCAGGGAAGAAACATAATTTAATTTTGAAAATGCATACATTTTCAAAAGTTGTATTTTACCATACATCGTAAGATCTCTCTGCTTCCACCAACCAATAAGTCTTTTAATTTTACTCAAGATTTCCTTATAGTTCAAGTCATCTTTGACTTTACAATCCCGTGCGAAATATACCCCTAAGATTTTAATATGTTGTATATGTTGTAACCAATGTTCAAGAAGTGGTAAACCAGGTCTATATCTTTCTTCTCCCAACCATAAAAAGTTTGTTTTATCCATATTAATATTCAATCCACTTAAATTTTCAAAATCTGAGAATATTTTCTTTACTCTATGGATCGAGTTCATATCTTTTAAAAACAGTGTAATGTCGTCTGCATACAGAACTTGTTTTATTTCCCGTTTCCCAAATTCTATCCCTTTAATATTAACATCTCTCCTAATATAATGAGCTAATAATTCAATCGCTATGATAAATAAATATGGAGAGAGTGGATCCCCCTGCCTTACTCCTCTATTAACTTCAAAATATCCCGTAGATGCCCCCCGTTCTAAAAGGCAACTACTAACATTATAATAAAGAGTTTTGACCCAAGAACACAGATTTTTCCCAAACCCGAAATGTTCTAAAGTTTTGAATAAAAGTTTATGAGAGATACAATCGAATGCCTTTTCAAAATCCACTGCAATTAAAAAACCTAAGGGTTGATACAAAGACTGAAAAAACATATCATCAATTAACCGAACTGCTTCCCCAATATTACGATCTTTGACATAACCCACTTGATCACAATGAATAATATCTCCCAAGACCTCTTTCACCCTTGTCGCTAACACTTTTGACAAAATTTTATAATCTACATTCAAATATGGTTTCAGATATTGGGGTCGCACGCCCTCACCCTTTTCAAATCCAAGTGCCCCTTTAGGGGGCGCTGAACGTTGTAACCTTGTTGCTGTCTGCATAATCTACATTCAATTCAAACATACTTTATTGAAACATAAATGTTACATAAAGTTGTATTACCTTAGGCTATGGCGTATAAGTTTGCTGGCAATTATGATAATGAACAATAACACCATCACTGTTGCGGATCCCTAGGACATGTCTTGGCATGGATTGTTTTGTAAAACAAACCAGGGTCCCGTTACTCAAAGGTTAGCGATTAATAGTACGCTTGATTTTTCCGATTAAATATACATTATAGTCAATGCAATCAATCGTCAAACATGTTCTGCGATCATTGCTAAGCTTTGTTTTATACGGGCCACGGAAGTGGCAACTGTTCACCCGTAGGCTAAGCTCAGTAAAATATAATTCTAAGTCCGGTTTCATAAAGACTTGTTATAATAACGTGTTGACCCATCAAGAAAAAAATATATAAGTGCTTCTAAAACCAACATCTAACTCGCAGTTAATACCGCGATACCTACAAAAACAACAGCAAATGCCATATCAGGGACTACAACTGCTGCACTGCTCACTTTTCCATTCGAATCAACGGAACCATTTCTGATAGATGTAAGGGGACAAATGTCATCATCGGAAAGCATGGTTATGTTGCGTCGTGCTAGGTGGATCGGCTCGTGGCACCGAGGACCACTTGTCAGTGATGACCGGAGCCAGTGAGACAGACACCTGATAGCACAGTCACATATCCAAGGGTTATCTTCAAGATGCAAGATGCGGGAAATGGACAGAGACCAACGCGTTGTTCTGCAGGGAAATACGAACGTTACTTAGCCCATCAAAGGTGTAAGCATCGATGAACTGAATGTGGTTGTCCTGGAGCTGGATCTCGAGGAGGAAGGCACAAGGTTCGAAGGTGAAGGACTCGAGTCTGGTAAGCCGGTTGTGACCCATATTTAGAGTAATTAGAAATGAAAGGAAGCGAAGCTCCTCTTGGGACATGGACCTGATTTCATTGTGACTGAGGACAAGACTCTTCAACGACATGGCATCCACCTTTGGGAAAACCTGGAGGAAGTTTCGATGCTTCTCCAAGGAAAATTTTAACATGGGAAATATGAGAGAAGTATTCGGAGCTAAAAGAGTGCTGTTACCAAAAGCTGAGCTGTTGTTTATCCGAATAACGCCGGGAACACTCTTCAATGATTCCAAGATAAGCGATGAGATACCATGGAAATTAATACTCGATAGATCTATGTTAAAGACATTCAGGAGTGGTATTGCATCTGCTTGTACTATCAAAGGATTCCAACTTGAATTGATGACCTGCAAGGAATTACAGATACTTAAAATAGTAATCGAAATGAATTTAATACGGTTGCAAGAGACGTCTATTTCATTAAGTTTACAGCTCTCATTTTCATGTGTGAAGTGTTGGTGTGTAAGCTGCCTGATAAGGTTACCAGACAGGTCAGCAGTATGACGAGTATTGCAGAATGAGTCAGGAATGGCTTTTATTTAGTTTCGAGCGGCGTAGATAGACCCTGCTTTGCTTCGAATGTTCGGGAAATCACGAAGGTACAGACCAAGAGTCGTCAAGAGATTGCCGGTGATATTGAGCTCTTGGAGACTCGACAGATTTTGCAAATATCTCTTTTCAATATCTTTCAAGAGATTTTCGCTCAGATCCACAAATCGTAAGGTATGGAATTGATGAAGAGAAATATGTTCCATTCTTTGAATTCTGTTGTGATTAATGATAAGCTCTCTCTCAGGCTTATACCTTTAATCAGGTGAACATTGGTGATGGAGTTTTGCGAAAGGTCTAGTCGGTCGAGTCGAGGAAATTGTTCGAGTCCCAGCAAAACTTGTTTTATTCGGTTTCCTCTGAGGCTGAGAACTTCGATCCCAAAATTGGAAATTGCAGCAAGGCATTGTGGTCTAAAATGAGAACCCGCAATGTCCTTGACTCGCTAAACACATCAGGTTCAATAGATTGAATTCTATTGAATGAAAGGTCTACAAAAGCAAGGGTGGAACAGTTTCTGAAATCCTGCAGGAGCTTAACACTATTTCCTTTTAAATAGACACTCCGCAGATTGCTTCGATGGTCCAACCAACTTAAATCACCCGCAATGTTATGATTGGCTTCCAAAGTTCTCAGCTCTGGAAGCCGAGCCACGATAGACAATTCACGTGGTTTGTTGCGACTCACATCCAAATATATCAAGGGACATAGTGTCCCGTGCAAGCTCTTGTTCGTAATCGATGTATCTGAAGTTTCTGATATCGATAAAAATCGTATATTGTTTCCAGCCAAACTGAGAACCGCTATAGCGATGGCATCACGTAAGTGTTGAGCATTACGGCACCATGAATTTGGCATCGGTCTAAGATGAGAGCCCTCAACGAATGCATGACTGAAGAACTGCTAATGCTTGAAATGTTATTATCACTTGAGTCGAGATTAGTCAGGAAAGGAATCTGGGGAACATCGTCTAATAAGCCAATCCCATTTCCTCTCAATGAGGAAGTCGTTCCTCGAAGAATTTTTACATCCGACTTTTTAAAAGCAAATGGCATAATTTTCCAAGAATTCGGGGCTATGATGGTGTGGATCAGGTTATTTTCGAGCAGAAGTTCCACCAAAGACGTCATGTTCGTCAAATCGGGGATGACGCAGATGTAATTATCATTCAAGCATATAAAAGAAACTAATTGCGCATGCGTCATGTGATGAAGGTCAAATGTTGTGAGACCAACATCTTCTGCGGTTATTGAAGACACTTTAGCGGTTAAACTTGACTTGACTTAAAGTTTCGGAGGTTATTTCCAGACAAGTAAAAGCCGACTCCTTTTGGTCAAATGATGCAAACTCCCTGGAAATCGCGTTCGTTGATAGCTTGCAAAATATCAGACAGAAGGAGCACTTCCACCAAATTTGGAAGATTTCGAATGGGGGATACGTCAGTAATGCGATTCCAGTTCATATTTAGATGTCTCAACTGACTTAGCCCTGCGAACGCATCAAGCTCGATCATAGTTATCTGATTAGACGCCAGGCTCAAACGCGACAATTGGGTGAAATTCACGTATAAGTATAATTGTGCAGTGTTCTGATTCGATTCCTGGCTAGCATGTAGGTATATACCTCACAGGTCTCAAGTTCCTGTACCTTGGTCAGAAACAATCCGCTGCAGTCTACAATTCTCTCTTCATCGTAGCATATGCACATAGAAGGACTCTGACTGGCAAAGATGGAAAGGAACAGCGCTGTGAAGACTGTGAACAAAGAAAAGCTTAGAAAGATGTTGGTGATTAGGAGCCAGATGATGTTCCCGGAGTGCCATCTTGGACTACGCTACCTGATGGATAACAACTGGAGTTGTGCATGAAGGCAGCACGTCCACAACCCTCTTTGTTTGCTGGGAGGTTGCTGCTAATGACTCCAAATCATGAATAATAAAATGATAAAGGAGGACACGCGAAGAATTAAAGGATTTAGTGAGTTGATGAAAGTCTGGAGTTTTGAATCTTTAATTGACATGAAGAGTGCAGCAGACCTGTTGTCATGATTTTTTAACGCCTCGCATTTACGAGTCTGATTGTTGTTTCTATGGTTACAACGTATTACTAGTAATGATGTTTCGCGTAAAACAGCATCAGACTCGTCAAGGAAAACAATAAAGCTGTAGCTCTTGTCTGGATTATAGGCTAATGTTTAAAAGTATTGCTTTTTGCTTTTTTTTTGCTTGTTTATTGAGCCATCAATGTACTAGTATTATAGCAGTATTCCTATGTGAAAGGGCATGTTCACCCTGACTGGGAATTAACCCTCCTCTATTATGGCTATGTGTATGTCTGTCTGCCCCCCCTCTCTCTCTCTCTCTTTCTCTCCCTTACTCCTCTCTCTCCCATATACACAAGCAATTTTGTTAACGCACCGGTATTTGTTTTTCATTGTCACGTGAAATTGGAATACTGGTGTTATTTTCCCATCGATATTAAAAGAAAACTGGATAGAGATTGCTGTAGGCTGCCACACAAGACATTGTACGCCATGGTGGGCCATACCAACAAGTAAAAAACAATTAACACGCACACGCAAGGGAAGCGGTGGAGCATTGTGGCCCACTGGATTAGTCTTCTGACTTTGAAACAGAGGGTCGTGGGTTCGAATCCCAGCCTTGGCGTAATTTCCTTCGTCAAGAAATTCTAAGTTAGGTAAATGGGTACCTGGCAGGAATTTATTCCTTGAAATGCCTTATTCCTCCGCACTGCGGAGCTACTACACTGCTAAAACTCCGATGTTGATTTAACACCAGCCCGGAATCTATATAGTCCACACCAGAGAAGTGTTAACCAACACCAGTTTCGTTTTGGTCTAACACCAGAAAGGAGTTTATACAACACCAATTAGTATTAAAGCAATATCGGTTTGATTCCGAACTGGTGTTGTTACAATACTTCTCTGGTGTGGACATATATAGATTCCGGGCTGGTGTTAAATCAACACCGGAGTTTTTGCAGTGTAAGGCCAGGGTAATAATATCCAAGTCCTTTAGCGCACGAGACGTTATGTCATAATGACTTGTGGGAATTATGTGCTACAAGCCTACAATATACAAGAACTGCGTATTTTGGAACTTCGTGCGCGCTTGACCTTTTGGGGGTACATGTACTTTTAAGTGTTTCCGGTGACCTCAAAAGAGCCTGTTGTTGCTTTAACCATTTTTTTAATATCGATGTATTTCCCCTATTTCCAGACATTATCTACGATCGAACGCATGGTGGCGCAAGAGATTGCTTCGGTACTGTCTACATTCAATGACTCCTCATCGTCCAATTCGAGCAGCAACACGGTTTATTCCGACATCAGCGATGAGGGCATGACGACGTCGGAGGAAATCGAGATCCTTGCCGAAGATCTACTCGGGATTCCTACTTCTCGTAAGTTATCACCAGGGTTGTTTTACTTATCTATGATTTTATCTATTTATTTGTTTATTCATTATTCATTCATCTATCAATGCATGAATAAGTCAATATTGATTGATTGGTTGACTCATTCACTCCTCCATTTGTTATTTTGTTGTTATTTTTTCTTTATCCGTTCCCATTTATAGGTAGGAGAAAGTCGGCCTTTTCAGTTGCAAGTATGACGTCACTCTTGGGGTCAACGTCACCACAGTACGTGACCTTTGACCATGTCTACGTCAACAAAGGACGAGATTATCTCATGGACAACCACACGTTTGCCTGTGAGATCACTGGATTCTATTTCATTACGTTCAAGTAAGATTTTGAAGTTTAAGTTCCGGTTAGAAATGTACAAAACTATATTATGTATATAGCATGAGCTAAAGTCGGGGTGCGATTTTTCCCCCCTCAGTACTTGTGTACCTGACGTGAGAGGGCAGTATACCGTAGCCATAACTTTTTCATGAATAAGTTTATGGCAATGACGTTATAATAGGGTTTATTCAGTGAGACTATTATACGCCTCGTGAATATTCATGGCAACCCGAAACAAAAGGAT
This sequence comes from Lytechinus pictus, assembly GCF_037042905.1. Classification (NCBI taxonomy): domain Eukaryota; kingdom Metazoa; phylum Echinodermata; class Echinoidea; order Temnopleuroida; family Toxopneustidae; genus Lytechinus; species Lytechinus pictus. The sequence goes on from NC_087260.1 coordinate 18,287,083, forward strand.
TTAGCGTAATTTCCGACGCATCGATTAAGATCGATTGGTGTGACTCAATCTGTAAGTCAATCCTGCAGTCGAGTTCGAGGACGCAGATTCGAGTCTCGAGAAGAACGATTTTTTTCCAAAGAATTATCTGTTGAATTAAAAATTGAGGGAAGTCCAAGATTTTGGGTTTGATTCAAAGCCTCCAATGCAGCCCTCTCGTGCCGGGTGTACAAGTACTGACGGAGAAAAAAACCGGAGGCGGGGTAAAAGTGTGCCTCGGAATAGATTATTTCTAGATAGATGGCGCTATATAGATGTCTGTTATTAATTATTATGATTATCATCATTATTTTCCATTCTCCACATTGTTCTTTAATTCAAAAATTAATTCCAAAGATAATATACGATATGAAATAAACTCATCTGATTACAAGCATTGTAGATAATCAATGTTTATAACACAATGTTGGAAATCATCACGGACGTTGGCATAATTTACATAGTTTGATATTATTATGATACTCATATAGGTATACATTCATTATTGTTATTATCATCATCATCATCTTCATCATTAAGTATGCTATAATCATGATGATAAAAACAACTGAAAAGTAAGGTTTGATAACTCAGTCTGTCATGTCTATAGAGCGAGCAAAAATTTGCAAATAAAATATGTTGTTTGTCCAGAGTCAAGGACGAAACTGCTGTTTTGATTCACCAATTTTCGACAAAGACTTCTTGGTTATTCTTTGTCATGAGTCATTTGACAATACATTTTCTATGTTCTTGAATCATTCGTACGTAACGGTTGGGAAGTGACAACTCCCTAGCGCGCACTGCACGTCGCTTTCCCGCAGAAGGGCCGTTAGCGTGCAGTGAACAGTGCACGCTTACGGCCTTTGTGCGGGAAGGCGACGCGCAGTCCGCGCTAACGGCCCTCGTGCGGGAAGGCGACAAAGTCCACGCTAACGGCCTTTGTGCGGGAAGGCGACGTCATCACTATAATTTTAAGAAATATGATTCCATGAAATCAAAATAAAACTCTATTCGAAGCTTGCATCCTTTCATTCCAAATCTGCATTCAGCTTGAGGTCATTTGACGGCCGCAATCTTGGCGTATCGCTGATCAAGAACGACGAGGTGATGACGGCGATCTATTCGGACGCCAGCACTCGCAACGTTATGGAGAGCCAGAGCATAATCTTACACCTCGAACGGGGGGATCGGATTTATTTACGACTCGGCCCTTCGACAACCTACGGAATTTACAGCGATTCTCGGAAGTACAGTACCTTCAGCGGCTTCCTCTTGTACCGCGGATATTAGGAGGCGGTGTTAAATGGAAGTTTGTTTTGTCAGAGGGGGGGGGGGGGGGGGTGCAAGAAGATGCCAGGGAGGGGAAAGAGAGGGACAGAGATGTTACGAAAAGGCTTGTGCCATCCAGCTATAAACCCAACGCTTTGTGTAAATTTAAGTAAAAATAGACGAGTCCAATTTACCCGATGTTTTGTGAATATTAAAAGCCAAAATTATACACATTGTCGGGTAAATTGGACTCGGCCTACCGGGAATTTAGGGGGCATTTTCCTCGAATTGTTGGGTTACGCGATCACCCGATATGATGGCACAAGCCAAACAAGTGGGGCAGATGATATGGAGAGTTATTATGCTTTTCACACTGCATTTCCTCAACCCCATACGATCCTTATTCCCGGACTATCCTTAACCCCATACTGTCTTTTTTTTTCACGCTGTCTTTTTTAACCCCATACTATTTGCTTAGAAGTGGTTAGCGCCTTAACCCCGGACTATCGTACAGATCATGAATATTGATGATTTTGCCACACAGAGCGCGAATAACGTGCAATTTCGACTTATGTGATTGGCTAATGCTTTGCCCCACTTTTCCTTAGCCCGGTTTCGTTTCACTCTGCATCTCTTAGCACCGCAATAAGCCGGCTAACCCTGCTTTTTTGCAGGGCCGGATAGTACTGTATTTACCGTGCTAGCCCACTTTGCTGAAACGTAGTGTGAAACCGAAGTGGGCTAAGCTTTGGTGGGGCTGAGACCCCTCCCGCCTTAGCCCCACCAATTTCCCAAGAGTGAAGAAATTATGTGCAGTGTGAAAAGTATATCAGAGAAAGAGAGAGAGAGGGAGGGGGCAAGTGGGTCACGGTGAAGAAGATAAACCGATCAATGAAATAATCATTACCGATGACATGATTAATAGTTGCAAAAACTTCAATAAAATTTTTTGATACGCGTGTACAGTACTATTCAATGTTTGTATTCTTTGTTTACTTTCTACGGGAAGTTCGATGCTTTTAAAAAGTACTGTAAGTTATATTTATTTTTTTTTATTCTGAATTATTATTCTTTTTAAAGAGCCAATGGTTGGTGTACCATGTTTTTTATTATACACGGACGTTCTGAAGAACAACCTTTGGCTGATGTACGTTTACCGTGTTTCAATAAAATAAATGAAATGAAAATGAAATTCCGGGTTTTATTGATGCCTAGAACGAAAGGAACAAACATAATATTATTTTAAAGGTTCGTGAATATATTTTTTATAGTTTAAACTCTGTTTCTTTGTTAATATACAACACTGTGCATGTTCTAAATATGAACTTTACAATAGATCTGTAAAAGTTTTGACAAGTGTTTAAAATCTTAACAACAAAATTTACTTTTTAATATTTAATCTTCAACAAAGTAAGCATGGCTGTTCAGAATTCCAAGCACTCGTTTAAACTGTCAAACGGCTACAGTAAAGTTCACACAGTAAACAGCTTTGTATGAAAATAGTAAGCAGTGTTCTACTGTGTCCTTTTGAAAAATAGTTTGTTATTATATAAAGCAACTGATATTCTGCATTCTAAATATGAAGTGTAAAAGATGGAATAAGAACTGGTAGACCTTGTTAATTAAGCATTTTAATATTTGTTATCTGGTTGAGCTTGCTAAACATATTTTTTTATTGTTAAAACGATGATGTTTAGAAATTTAAACACGTTGTTAAAGCCCGTCACTCTATCAACAAGTTGTTTGATTTTTTGCACAATTTTGTATCGTTTGAACGTTTTGTAATAACTTGTTTAAGACTGTAAACAATATCCATTAGAGTGACGGCCTGAAACAATGCGTTAAAAATTCAAACAGCGTTATTACAGTGTACACAGAAACTTAAACACAATTGTAGATTCGAGTCAAGTCGATGGTAAAAATTATGCAACATTACTGTGAATTTTTCAATCCTTTCAAGTATATGCATATCAGAAGATACTGTCAATTATGAATAATCAAATACACTTAATGTACAATTTATACCACGCTTTTTTATGGAAAGCAGACATTTCGATAAAATACATCGGCATATTTATACATACGTTTTTTTCTTTAAGAAAATATATAAGAACGGAAAGTTTAAATGGCTTCTCTAAACTGGACAAGAAGACCATATATCTTGTAATTTCGACTTAATATAGCCTTCTTATGTCGACAAGTCGTAGGTCGACCAGCCCCCATAACAAAAAGGTTAACGATTAATCATATAAGAGAGCTATTCTGATTGGTTACTTTCCACTCTACTGAACCAAATGTGCTTGCAACGGTGACATTGATAGGCCATTATTTAGCAATTAATCGCTTTTATTTTACTGTGTCGACTCTTAAAATTCACAGTTGTCACGGTGACTAGGCAACATACCTTGTCGACATGATGGCGTTTATACGTCGACTTAGCAGAATAAATTGAATGGTCACGTCGATACAAGGTAAATAAGACGACATGATAAGCTCGAGTCGACACGATGAAGAACCCCCAATCTTGTCAGTAGAGTAGCATTTCAAACTTATAAATATGTAAAAGATAAGCACTCAAAGACGAAGTTCGCCCTGAAGTACTGTTATTAGTGTTAAAATCAAGGAAGAATATTCGAGGAAACTATTGATGAATTAGGTTTGATGAGGTTCCGTCATAGAATTCATGCAAAGTTAGGGTTTTATTAAAATTATTTTCATTTCTTTGATGGATTTTCATCAAACCTTCATCAATATATTAGTCTATTTTTCCAATTTTATTAAAGCGAACTAATTTTCAGGGTGACCTTCTCCTTTAACAGAAAGATAAGGTCGTTGTTCATCATGTGCGTTGAGCAGGCGATAAAGAGAGAACTTGCGTGTATATCTCTGCATTATATTCCGATTTTTACTAGACGAAGGGGTATATAGCCATGCTCACCCTGCAATGTGTGACGAAATCATTTATCAATTTACTTTTCATGTAGAGTGTTTATGATATGAAATATAGGTCTTTTGATTCTAGATATAGACCTCAATAAAAAACATCATTATGGGCATGAAACATATACATCAACGAAAATGGCGAAAGTTTATAAAGTATATACATGCTCAAAAAAATGCACGAAATATTATGTTCATCATCATATTGGCGTAAAAAGCCAGAAATTTTTGAGATGGTAAAACATGGCATATGGGATGGGGCAAAAATGCGAGCGAGCGTAGTGAACGAGTATTACACAAATCTGATTTTGTGATAGATGTTGACGTGATATTTAGAAAATATTACCATATTTCAGAGGAGGAGAAGGAGAAGTAGAAGACGAGGAGGAGAAAGAGAATAAGAAGGAGAAGAAGAAGGAGAAGGAGAGGAAGAAGAAGAAGAAAAAGAAAAAGAAGAAGAAGAAGGAAGAAGAAGAAGGAAGAAGATGGAAGAAGAAGAAGAAAATAAAGGAGGAGGAGTCCTCTTCAAACACATTTAAGCTGAATCATAGTAATTCTCATGAAACTGAATATCAACAATTGGTCACATATAGTTGTGTTTTTACATAGATAATGAGATAAACGATAGTGAGTAGACAAAATACAGATGTGCTGAGGTTGAGTGGTCTGACTCGACACATGAAAGTCCGGGGTTCAATCCCGGACTACGGTCCGTGAGCAAGTTATCCTAAACAGAATCGGTACCAATGTGTGCACGTGTTAAAACGAATAAAGAAGAGAAATGCACATATTTGTTTTAAATCATTTACGATTATTAATCTGTGCGAGTGAATTTGTATCATCATATGGTTATGCCCGTTAGGTTTCATATGCCCGTTTCGAGATAATAAATGTATGAACATTTATTTTGCCCGTTTGGGGATTAATACATGACTGTATGAACATTGTACAATAACGTTCTCCGTGTTTTCATTTTCTCTGTCTCCCCAGTTTGTCTGCTGTTGGTTTGCTGATACTACATGTAGTTATGACAATGACATCACTACCATAAAATAATTACTTATACCTTGGTCACATTTGTTCTACGGCGGCCGTACGGCGAGTCGAAAACAGCCGTTTTAACATTTTGTGTACCAACTTCATATAGGTGGTTTGAATTAAAATTAATAAAACGGCTGTTTTCGACTCGCCGTACGGCCGCCGTAGATCAAATGTGACCAAGGTATAACTCCTTTCCTTTCAAGTCTTTCTTTCCTACATCCCCTCTCCTCCTTCACTCTTTCTCCCTCCCCCTTCCCCCTCCCCTCTCTCTCCATCTACATTTCATGATTGTCATTATACAATACGAAGGACAGTTAATGCTTCGTATTGTCTCGGCAATAATCGGTCGCTTGGGGACCTAGTTACATAACCATTTTCTTGAAGTCTGAAAATCCGTCAGCTCCACAAAACTTGACAAAAGGGGAAACCTGTTTCGTGATTCATTCGCTCTAGTTATTGTTATACTGGGAAGTCTTCGTTCCTTGTAATATTCATTATAACTAACATCAGCACTGATTAGAATATCCATAGGACGAGACCATTATCTTAATTGTGTAAACTGATTTAAAATAAAAATTGGGGAAGCTTTTCGTCAGAAACAATAGTTACTTTGTTGACTCAAGATTATAGGCCTGCAGATTGTTGGTTCGTCTCAAATACTTCAAAAAAAATTACAGTCACGTTTTAACAAGAAACCAAGATTCATCTGTATGTGTTTCATATGCGCTTGATGTCGACAAACTTCACACCCCTTTGGCGAATGTAGTTATCCATAGGTTCGTCTGGTGCGAGGATCCGAGCCTGGATGTTTTCCTTTTTTAGCCAGAATCTCGGACTAGATTTGGTCAGTAGTAGGAATTTATAAAATAGGCATACTCTACAAAGGAAAGTGGAAAGCAGAAAAATATTTGGATCTTCATGAAGCGCTTACAAAGAAATAAAAAAGGTTTCTCTCAGAAGGTTGATTTCTCGTGGATATTCAGTGAGTACAGTCGCAAGTTTTTGTGCGCCCCTCCTCTTCATTAAAAGAGAGAAGATACTTCGCATCAGTAATTAAATCATCGTCCAAGACATCCAATCCTAAATCATCGTCCAAGACGAGTTCGGTAAGTATACCACTCCTCAAGTTCTTTAATTGAAAAGGAATCAATGTATATTCAAATCCTTGTTTTCTTGTTTGATACTCAATAGATGATTGATATAACATGACTGTGGGTCTCAATGCCGTGGCATTATGAACAAACATTTTTTTTGGGGGAAGGGGACAGCATGGGTTTATGGCAGTAGCGTACCGTGACTCGGAGGAGACAAAGCATTGGGGGGCAAAGCATTGTTCACAGACAATGCAGTGCCCCCCCCAGTGCTTTGTCTCCTGCGGTTCACGGTACGCTACTGGACTTTATGGACAAGAAATTTGAAATTCGCGAGCGAGCCAAGGAATTTTTTTTTCGCATTTTTAGAATGGTAATCTAATTTAGCGACAGAGTATGGCATCGTAAGCACCAAATTAATGAATCCCATTCCACCCTTTATCATTCATTTCTCTTTTTCTCCTTTTATTTCTTGGTCGTGGATCTGTACGTTGGAGACAGTGCTCCGAAGCCCCCCCCCCCCTCCCATCTGTACCCGGAATGGTACCTGAGAAAAAGAAAATTCAGGAGGGGAAAACTTTTCTGTGTAGGTCTTAATGAAGGTCACTAGCACTTGCAGAAGCGAAAACAAAAATTGTTGGGGGAGGGGGCAGCAACCCCTGCCTCACGGGTAAAACAGTGGTGTAAGCCACTAACTGAATACAGCGTGATTATCCTGCATGAGTATTTGTTATTATATGCGGGGGCGTCATAGTCTAGTGGTTACGAATCTCGTCTTTCAACGAGAGGGACGTGGGTTCGAATCCCAGCCACGGCGTGTTTTCCTTCAGCAAGAAATTTATCCACATTGTGCTGCACTCAACCCAGGTGAGATGAATGGGTACCCGGCAGGTTTAATTCCTTGAATGCACCAAGCGCTCTTAGCAGCTGGAGCTACAGCCGGGGTAATGTAGAGTGCGCCATTGAATCGGAAACTCGATAAATCGGCGCCTCATAAATGTTATACAGTGCGTCCCATAAAAAACGATACCGAGATTTATCGATGATTTATCATAACTTAATCGCAAATACAGTAGACAAATGGCCTACCATTTTAAAGCTTAGAATCTCCTCTTTCATCTGAAATTACTTATATTATTTCTCATTCACGCATGAGTGAGTAAAAACAATTTGAAAAGGGGATACCAAAAAGTCACTTGGCGGGCCGTATCTGGGTTTTAAAAAGAAAACCACATTTTTAAAAAGTTCAATATCTGCTCTTTAATTTGATACCTCAATTACAGAAAATGGTCAAGAAATAACAAAGTTCTGGTTATTTGAAATAAGGCTTGAATTTCAATAATTTTATAAAATGAAGAGGTTTTACAGGCTAGCGTTCAAACTCACTCGACACTCCGTTTTGTTGACGATCAGCCATGCATTAAGTCTTTTGTTACCGTGCGATAGCTTCTGTGGGAAACCGGTGAAAACACGTTTATTTAATGAAATTATGGAAATACAAGCATCGTTTCGAGGGATCATAACTTTTTTTACTACTTGACCATTTTCTGTGATTTAGGTATCAAAGAAAAGAGAAGATATTGAACTTTTTAGTCATGTGATTTTATTTTTCAAATTCAGATACCCCCCGCCAAATGAGTTTTTGGCATCCTTTCTTCGAATTGTTTTTGCTCAATCATGAGTGAATGAGGAATAATCTAAGTAATACCAGATGAAAGAGGAGATTCTAAACTTTACATTGGTAGGTCATTTGTCTATTATATTTATGATTAAGTTATGATAAATCGTCGCTAAATCTCGGTTTCGTTTTTTCTGGGACGCACTGTATATTATTCTAACACTCGATGGGTTAAGACATAATTTTATTGTAATAATGTAAACTGTTCCGTGTATTCCATAAAAACTGAAAGTTTGTTGACATTGGCACTGATCTCGCGCATGATCTTTATGCCATCTGAACAATCACTTTATTGTGACTTATCACATGGATCTACAGTGCGTCCCCAAAAAAACTATACACTTTTGAAATGGCTGCCAAATAAAAAATGTAGCATTTTGGGGGAAAAGACTTACATATATGGAAAGCCAATAAAGTCAACTTTCAAATGACACCAAAAAGTTGGAAAACTATTCATGCTTGAGCGAGCACTGCCCAGTGAAACAAAGGGTATGAAAATTAGGGTGGGCTGGAATCAGCCTTCCAATTTATGTCAGTTTTTGAGAGGCAAATCCTTTCGAACTTGCAAAGTTAAGGGCGTTGTGATAAATTAATGATCAACCGTGACCAGTTTTGGTTGCTTAAGCAAATTTTATAAATTATTACATTGAACTTTAATGCATGAGTGAACACAAATTGCACTTTTTGGGCAGCTTTTCAACTTCATCATTTGGATCTCTTTTTGGGCAGCATTTCAACTTTATCATGTGGATCTCAGCAATGTGTTCATGGGAGTCGGGAGAATAGCGGGTGAGATAGGACTTAAGTGGGAGAAGTAGGATGATGGAATAAGGGTCAACAGAACATTCAGCCCCCGCCCCCTCCCTCCCCTCCTATTGAGAGACTGATGGCTATTGTCATGTACGCGTGAAGTCCAGAGCAGAATGTTGATTTAATTATCAATTCTGAATTGGGGCATCAACTTTTTCCTATCAATCATTTAATCAACAATTTATCAGTCAATCAACTCATTCAATGTGCAATGTGATCAATCAAACATTCATTTTTTTTCAATAAATTATTTCTTTAATCATCATAATCATTAAATTTCTTGGTAATCATTCAATAAAAAAACTGACCATCAGCCATCGGTCACTTGGCAGTTAAGTTTTGAATAGGCTACAATCCAGAAAGTGAGGCAGAGAGAGAGAGGGGGGGGGAACTGGGAAATGGAGGTGGAGAGGGGAGGGTACATATGACTTTTAATTTGTAAAAGGACAAAAAGAAGAGGAATGCCCTTTTAACCGAATCTTAGCATATCTCGCCCTCTTGCTTGTAACAGGTACCATCACATTACTCTGACTCCCACGAACACACTTCTGAGGTCCACAAGATTAATATGCTACACTAAAATTACAATTCATGTTCACTCATGCATGAACTTTCAATTTAGTAACTCATGAAATTTGCCTGAGAAACCAAAACTTATCTCACTCATTAATTTAGCTTAGCAAGTTCCTAAGGACAAACCACTCAAAAAACTGTAAGACTAATTCCTGCTCAGCCTAGCCGAGCTTAGTCTCTCAAGGGTAGAGTAGCGGGGGGGGGGGGGTTGAGATGGAGAGAGGGGTTTCTAAACATTCTGTTGACCTTTATCCCATCAACGTACTTCACCTACCTAAGTCATATTACCCCCTCTTCTCCTGACTGTCATGAACACATTGTTGAGATTCACATGATAAAGACAAAATGTTGCACTAAAAATTGCAATTCATGATCACTCATGCATTAAATTTCAATTTAATAACGCATTAAATTTTCACAAACAACAAACTGATCACAACTGATCTTTAATTCACCAAATAACCCTCAACTTTGCAAGTACCAAACAAAAAAACTGAAAGAAATTGGAAGGCTAATTCCGGCCCACCCTAATTTTCATACCCTTTGTTTCAGTGGGCAGTGCTCGCTCAAGCATGAATAGTTTTCCAACTTTTTGGTGTCATTTGAAAGTTGACTTTATTGGCATTCCATATCTATAAGTCTTTTCCCCTAAAGTGCTACATTTTTTATTTGGCAGCCATTTCAAAAGTGTATAGTTTTTTTGGGACGCACTGTATAGTACAATTTCTCAAAATAAGCGGTATAGAAATCGTAACTATTATTATATTCGGGTCAATAAAATTTGCACCACCAGCATAGTACCTAAGGAGTGGATTGTGATGGAGTAGAGGAAACATAAGTTTTACAACTTTTTTTCGCTTGTCAGAACTTTTTTAACGATTGCATGCGGAAATGGCATTGATCTTTGACCGCTTCTTTTTTGCCACCCCCCTCCCGACGAGGTTTTGTTCCCAGTATGTCACTGTTATGCACCCTATTCTATCATCTGACGTTGACCGGGGGACCAATTTGATCAATATTTGTCATCCATCAGTATGTCATCAGTTCTCAGATCTGAAAACTTGCTTTTATTTTGTTTAGCTGTCAAGAACTTTTACTGTGGTAACTGTCAGATAAATTTAGGACTTGTCAGATAAACGCCCGACAAGTCCTTTCATAAAACGCTTTCCAGGAAGGCGAAAATGGAAGGTTTAAATCAGTTTCAGCCTGAAATCAGCGTGGCGAGCTATTTCTTGAATTCAACTTTAATTGTAGATTTGTAATTGGTACGTCATTGAATTTGATCAGGCCTTTTAAAATCGAATTGATTAAAAAAAAAACGGTAGAGCAGTGATGACGAATGGTGGAAATCAGGGGCAAGGGGGAGGAATATTATTGGCTATTATTTTACTTTGACTGACACAGCGAATAGTGGACTTGTTCCATTTGTATCCAATTTGGAGTTTCACTGGAGGTGTGTGTGTTATGTGTGAGAGGGTGGTCATGTGGTGTGTGCGTGTGTGTGTGTGCGTTTATTGCAATAAATCGTTAATTTACAAAATGTAAACTTTGGTACGTCAGATTTATGACCATATTGTTGTAGAGCACTGGGACGGGGGTTTCCCATCAAGGTGAGAGGAAACGTTAACATGAATGAGAGTCAAGGGCGGTGCCACATGACTGTGGAGTGGGGCAGGGGCAAATACCCCTTATATTTTTTCCCAGTAGTAAGAGAGAGAGAGAGAGAAACGAGGGAAGAAGAAGGGGGAAACAGGAAGGAGAAAAGTATGGCCCTAGGAAATGGTACCAAAATCACCTTCATTTTGGGAGCGACCCCCCCCCCCTTCTTTCCCTTTTTTTTCTTTTTCTTTTTTATTTCTTTTACTTGGCAAACTCTTTCTTAACTTTTTTCTGACTTATACGACATACAGTTATAAATGTTTTTGTTTATGTATATATTGCAAAACAAAATGTTCATGCCAAATGAATGGAGATTGTTAATCAATTCAAGGCCCCTCGAGAAGAAGAAGGAAGATCAGTAAACTCATACTGGTTTACTTTTCAATACTCAGACAGCTCAAATGAGAGAAAAATAGTGTCACCACCTTTAACTCGTCTTGCCCCCTTTATCAAACTATCCACCATGGCGCCGCCCCGGATTACCCACCCCCCCCCACACACACACAAACACACACCCTTTCCCATCAGAACTCCAAAATGGAGGTCCTGTCTTGGCACGAACAGCTTCTGACTGACCCCGTCTTGGAGGCTAATAAAATATTGTTCATAAATCGAGCTCTCGGCAATGACATTCGATGTAATTTCCTTCCGTCTTCGTGAGTGGCAGGTCCCATGACCTCACTTAAAGACAATCCGAGTCACCAGATTCAACGATCTTGCTTGTCCCCCGAAGCTTTACTTTTACTAAAGTGATGAACGAAGAACCAATTAGGAAGGAAATGTAAAAAAGAAGACCCGGTAGCACAAGACATTGTGCGAGGGAATAATGTGACAGTGATATTAATAAAGAAATCAAATTTTAATAGATATCTTCTTGACCTGTGCTCTCTCTCTCTTTAACATCAGGAAAGGAAGGCATCGGAATACTTAATTATAATAACATAACATAATAATAATAAACATAATAAGTTCAATGAGATGATGCACCAGTTACTTAAAAAAAGAAAGGTGGATATGCTTCAAGTGTATCATTGAGAAGAATCGATATGGGGAGGGGGGGAGCAGGGGTAAAATATTTGGGGTAAACATATCGATTTGCCCCCATAATCTTGACAACTTGAAAGAAGCAATTAAAAGCACTATAAAACCTTTACAATATGGTCTAAAATACTATTAAACATTCAACATTGTCTATTTTCTGCGCGCTTCGCGCACAAAATTCTGTATTATAATATTCATTCGAAATTGAAATGAGGCGTTTTACTTCGAAGGTTAGGAAGTCAGATTATACCCCCCCCCCAAAAAAAAAAAAAAAAAAAGAAGCGAGAACTTAGGTTCCAAGAGCTGGTGACCCCGGAACAAATCATAACACTAGTATTTCAATATTTTTTTTACATAATAAATTCTTATCGAGAGAGAGAGAGAGAAAAAAGGGAAATGAATTCGACTGGAAAATGTGAATTTGAAATAAATATATTTCAAATCATGCAAAAATAACATTGAAACACGATTTGACCTTTCAACATCATATCCCATATTCCATTCCGTTTACGTGGTATTGCTATAGCAACTGCGGCCAAATTTTTCGTGATAGCTATCTTGTCAAAGTAATGTAAGGTTTAAGTTAATGTGGCATCGACTAAGATATTCTCAAATAATCACATAGACCGATGATTCACTTCAATGCAGTTTATGAGAAAAAATTGTGAATATTTGTTTATATGTTGATGACTTTATACAACAATCTCTTGTCGTGATTGTACTGCTTTCAAGGTATTACGGAAGTCGGAAATAAAAGCTGATGATAATTTTATAACCTTGCCTTTTCTGACTCATACAAGGACTGATACAAAGGAACTATGGTGTTATAGACGGAGTGGATATCTAATACGTCACAAAGGACATTATGATGACCATGTTCTAAACAGCGATAGTTAGATACCTACCTTAGAGCGTGAGAATAAAACAACACATATAGAAAAGAGGGGAGAATTGGGAACGAGATAGAAAAGGGCCGAAGAAAGAATTTGGGTGAGGGTCAAAGGAAGGGTAGTACGGAGCCTTTAAAGTGCCATCGACTTGACGACTTGGCGAGATACTTTATCTTGCCATGTCTACATAATAACCTTATTATGTCGACATGGCGAGATACGTTATCTTGCCATGTCGACATAATAACCTTATTATGTCGACATGGCGATATGCGTTATCTTGCCATATCGACATACTCACCTTATTATGTCGACATGGCGAGATACGTTATCTTGCCAAGTTGACTTTTTAATATGAAAAGTTATATGTCAACATGGCGAGATATTTGCACTTTCGCCGGGCCTTGGACACTTCATATCTCGCCATGTTGACATATAACTTTTTATAAGTCGACTTGGCGAGATAACGTACATGTATCTCGCCATGTCGACATGCAACCTTTTATAAGTCGACATGGCAAGATGACGTATCTCGCCGTGTCGACATAATAAGGTTATTATGTCGACATGGCAAGATAAAGTATCTCGCCAAGTTGTCAAGTCGATGGCACTTTAAAGGCTCCGTAGGGTAGAAAGAGAGGTATAGATGAAGAGAAAGGGGGAGAGGAGGAATACGGTCAGATATAATATATGATAAGATAATATATGATATGAGACACACAAAGATAACGATTTGAACATACTTGTACTTTCTACATTGTACATCACAAAAATATAACGCAATCTCTACTTTTGTTGATTGTATTTTATCATTTTCAGTGTGTAGCACAAACTAGTGCTTGCTGCCATTGACCGGAGATGGCGCCCTGGCTTTACCAGCTCATCTCTTCTGTGCCCCTCCTCTGCATCGTCGGCCTCACCCTGGGCTATGTTCCCGTCAACGAGCGACCCGTGCGCATCCCTGATCGGACCCGCCCCATCGACCGCCCATCGCCGATCTCTCGTTATCCCTCAAGGCCGCTATCCCACCAGCCGGGGCCGAGCATCCGGAGCACCTCCACATCCAACTTCCCTTTCCTTGTGATGGCCGGCGTCAACAGACGTCTGGATGCTCTGGAGGTCCGCAACGCGGACACAGAAAGGGAAGTCGACGAGTTGTCAGTGACAATCTCTGAAGTACAAGACCAGGTAGGCTTCATCTCCTGTATCGATTGATTGTATCTTTGAGCAATTGGCCACACAATTCTACTGCACCCCACCCCCTCCGGATTTAGTCTAACCCTCTCTAGGATCATGGGTGTCGATCACGGGGGGGGGATGGGGGGGATATATCCCCCCCCCCAATATTTCAAGTGGGGGGGATGGCCTGTATTATCATCCCCCCCCCAATAATTCAGGGTAGAAAAATTGTAATAATGATGATGAAAAAATGAAAAGTTTGATAATGATGATTATATAGTGATGATTATAGTATGCCATCAATCAGTTTGTTTCCCCCGCAATTTGTGTATATTGTTATTAAATAAAAAAACATTCTTTTCCAGGGCTTTTAAACAGATGGGTGGAGGTTCAAGATGAAAAAGAATGAAATTATGAATGAAAGTTTATGTACCGGTATATGATATTTTTTAAACACATGACATAAAAGGACCCCGCCGAAAAAAAACTTTTGTTGATAGGGTGTTCCATCCCACCAGTGGTGAATAAATTAATTTTAAGAAATCAATTGATTAAAAAGGGTGGAAAAATAAAAGGGTGGCAAGATAAACAGGGAAACCTCCATGGACGTAAATCCTAGAGGGTTAGATCTTAAAAAAGTACAACAAAAACAACTTTTCTCAGATTTACCCCTCCCCACATGCAAGTGCATGATGTTTGTCCCATTTAATCTACAACCCTTTTGAATATTAAACATTTTATCATGTGACCCCATCAGATACCTCTCATGAAAATATTGAGGTTCAGTGAGCTCAATATAATATGATATTTTTACATTTTTTTAATAAGTGAAATCAATTAATGGTTTCAGAAAGAATAATCATTCATTTCTCTCTAAAGCGTATCTTCGGATATGAACATCGGAGGGTTTTTTTCCCCATGTTATTCTTGTAATTGTTATGGACTTGAATAACTAAACTTGGTTGATTTTTTCTTATTTTGGCAAAAAAAAAATCTTTTTTGAGTTTGGAAAGGGATGACAGTTTTGCATTCTATATGAGCACACTCATGCGGTATGTTAATTTCATTTTAACACATATATTAGCTGATATTACACACTGATGATTCAAGAAGATGTTGGAGAAATATCATAACATGACAGTTGAGTTTTGATTGTTTTTATGTTTGTTTTGTTTCATGCACTTATAAAATATTTAAAACGTGTTAAAATCCAGGGTAAAAATCGTCTGACGGTAAGCCCGATGGCGCACGAGAAGCCACACAGTTTGTAATTTGTGCTAGTCTTAATTTGTCCGAATCTGCATTTTGTCATCACGCATTAAGAAGAAAAAAGATATTGCCAGTCGGGTTAGATTTAAGAGAGAAGTTGTTTACATCATGCTCAATAAACAGATCACTTTGTACATGGTCCAGACAATTTTTGTCATTTTTTTCTTTCGTATGAGTTTAGAATAGGCTCACTCAGTGGGGTAACTACGGGGGGGGCATGAGGGGCACATGCCCATCCAAAAATGAGGAAAAGGAGAAAAAGAGGGAGGGGGAAAGGAATGTAATGGGAAAGAAGAAATTATTGTTCATTATGATGTTAGATTATACTATAATTCTGTTATACTACATAAGACGCATTTTTCATAACTTTATGAATCATAATTTGATTAGGGCCCATGTCTTCATTGTTCCTGGTGCTCACATTGTCTGTTTAACTTTAACGAGATATATAATCCTGTGGGACTAAAGCCTCCTGTTTTCAATATACTTCCTCGCACTTCGAATTACTATTTTATGTGCAATAGTATGCTTATTTTAATGACTTCTTAAAGTGATTGCCACAGTTTAAGGTCTTAATATAAAACATTTCTTGTCCGTGCTTATGTTCGCATTAGTGAGATATGTCTGCTCTCCATGAATTCCTAGAATCAGTCCTTAAAATGTCCCTTTTTCTGATCTCAATATCAAAACTTTTCAGATCGCGCTTCGCGCTCGCATCATTTGGTTAATGAAATACGTATGGTCTTAGTGAATTCCTACAAACAAGCTTTAGAATGCCCCTTTTCAGGTCTGAATTTCTAAATTTTCAGCTCGCGCTTCGCGCTCGCAATATTTGATTATTGAGATGCGTATGTTAATAATCATGATTACAATGACTTCAAGTGCTTCATGTGTAATTCTAACAAAATCAGCAAGCGCTTAGCACTCGCAATAGATGACTGTGGTGAGATATGTAGTGGATTCCTTAAATATAGTCCTTAAAATCTCCCTTTTTGGGGTCAATATATACAAAAATTTCAGCTCGCGCTTCGCGCTCGCATTGTTAAGCGAGACAGGTAAGTATCATGATTACAAAAAGTTGATTAATGTCCCTTTTTACGTCCGAATATCACAAATTTTAAGCTCGCGCTTCGTGCTCACATTATTTCATCAGTGAGATACATATCTGTTTAATATATGGCACTGTCCTTAAAGTGTGTCTATTAGGTCAGTATACCTGGCAACTGAGCGCGCGAAGCGCGCTCAGTTGCCAGGTATACTGACCTAATAAACTAATTGACTCAAAATTTTTGCTGGTGCCCCCCTATGCCATGACCCACGGTACGCCACTGGGCTTACTTGTAACACAAATTGAATTTTGTGATTTTAGTGGGGGTTATATTGAAAGATCCCCATCCACAAGAATATTTGTGTCAATCATCCCCCCCCCCAACCAAGAATACCGATCGACACCCATGTCTAGGATATACCTAGGTGGTTATTTTGTCGACCAGTACAGTGGCAGTGGCATTTGCACCCTTAGGAGACTTAATTGCCCTCTTTGCTCTCGCTGAAGAAGTCTAATACACATAGACGCTACCAAACAGTGCCTACCCATCGTTTATACATGTATACATTATCATTAATCATGTAAATGGCAATTCCCTTTTCCTCAATGTTCGTAGATCGAGGAACTTCATACTAGGATGTCAGAAGAGCACCCTCCACAACCTCAAGCTTTCTCAGAGCTCCGCTCAGCCAATGTGGACCTAGAGACACGCGTATCCAAGCTGGAGGCCGAGAACGATGAGCTTCGAGTGTTCCTTGTATCTTTTGAGCAGTTCTTCAACAGGCTGATGAGTGCTGATCCTGCTGCCTACGATCCCAGTGATTCACCACCAAGGAGACTGTCTAGGTAATTGTATGGCGAGTTTTCGCTCTGCGACGTACGGAAGTTTCAGGAACAGAGAAAATGTATTGCCAAACGCCCTTCATGACAAAGAACAACCAAGATGTCTTTGTCGAACATTGGTGAATAAAATCAGCAGTTTTGTCCTTAAATCTGGACAAACGATTTTTTCGAAAAACTTTGGACGAAACTGCTGTCCCGGTTCACAAATTTTGGACAAAGACCTCCCAGCTGTTTTTGTCATTTGACGGGCATTTTCAACACGTAATACTGCATTCTCCAAGTTCCTAGTGACGCAGTCACACCGACTCAAAGCAGACCAAAGCTATTACATTATTTTCAGTGGCGTACGATAAGTCGGCTTGGAGTTGGTTTCGTTGATGTGACTGTAGCTTGAGTATAATCAGGCTGAAGTAGTTCCGTAATCTTGCCAGGCGTAGATTTGGGGAGGGGTGGGGGTTGGAATGTGCGGGCGCACGGGTAAAACTTGAAAATATAATGATGTATTTTATTTATTTATTTATTTATTTATTTATTTATTTATTTATTTATTTATTTATTTATTTATTTATTTATTTATTTATTTATTTATTTATTTATTTATTTATTTATTTATTTATTTATTTATTTATTTATTTATTTATTTATTTATTTATTTATTAATTAATTAATTTATTAATTTATTAATTAATTAATTAATTAATTTATTCATTTATTAATTTATTTATTAATTAATTAATTAATTAATTAATTAATTTATTTATTTATTTATTTATTTATTTATTTATTTATTTATTTATTTATTTATTTATTTATTTATTTATTTATTTATTTATTTATTTATTTATTTATTTATTTAATTGTTTATTCATTTATTTATTTATTTATTTATTTATTCATTTATTTATTTATTTATTTATTTGTTTATTTTCAAAGTTGTCGTGGAAGAAATGTCCACCATGTGTACTGATGATCTTTTTCGAAAGTCCGACTCTGGATCCGCGCCTGCTTTCTTTTGTTTTTCATTCGATTTTCAACTGTTACAGTCATGATACGTTCGGCCATAACTATACACGTATTGCCTTAAATAGTCATACACTTCAAAAACTCTGGTGTTGATTTAACACCAGCCCGGGATTTAAATATGTCCACATCAGAGAAGTGTTAAACAACACCATTTTCCTTTTGGTCTATACAGCACCAATTAGTATTAAAACAGCATCGGTTTGATTCCAAACTGGTGTTGTTTCAATACTTGTCTGATGTGGACATATGTAGATTCCGGGCTGGTGTTAAATCAACACTGGAGTTTTTGCAGTGCATATGGCTGAAAAGCCGTTAAACATAACCAAAGAGAAAAACCTCTAGATGTATGTCAAGTACTAAAATTCTGCTTGTTGCATCTCAGATCCACTTGCGGATTCGCTGAACATTGTGCATGTATAATAAACGTAACGCCCTACTTTCCTAGGTAAATACCAGCTTGGCGTTTACCAGTAAAAAAGCTGTCCTGCCGAGATCCCACGGGATCGAGTTACCATAAAAAGAAACATAAACTTTCTAGCTATAGTAAAGGTTACATTGCGTTAACTTCATACAACTTAATTTAGGCCCATTGTGCAGCTTGCTTTGTTTTGTGCTTACATATCATTTACAATTGCAATTACATTGCCTCTGTGTCTTCAGGCTTCATCAGTATTTGGGCAACGCCGAAGCAGAGCTGATCGATGTCAGCAGACCTACCTTACTGACCTCCCCTAATGTCGACGACGTGATCGAGCAGGATAACGTCGACGACGTCCCGACGACTGGGAAGATTCCGGAGGTCATCGATCACTGGGAAACCGTGCAAATCTCCGTCGCCAGGAATCAAAATGCTACCGGTAAGTTCAATGTGATAGCCGATTATCTAGACATATCACAATACTGTACCTACCACTTAGCGATCACGTTAATGTATTTATTTAAATTTCAAAATAATTACATGTATAAAGAAAGGATGGTCGAGAGAAAAACACTTTTTTTAACTATCGAACCATCGCGAAATGCATTCAGAGAAAAAGATGATCTTCTAAATACTCTATATTCATTGTTGCTTGGTTACTAATTGTATTAAACTAGCAAGTAAGCAACCAATCAATTAATCAACAATTTTGCTTTTATTCATATATATTTATTGAAAATGCAAGAGCGCACAGAGTTACTACGAATGCATATTATAACATTTTCATTTAATGTAGGATAACGAGCGCTGTCGAATAAATGCCTTGCTCAAGGGCATAAGTGCCACGGCGTATAAGCTGCCATGTGTCTTTGGTTTCTTTTAAATATAATAAGCCTTTTGAATTTTCAGAGAAAGCTTACCATACTCCTAAGATGACTAGTGCAGCTGATTCCCTCGATGTTTTAATTGAATGACAATAATTACATTTTTAGACATTTTCGTTTACTCAAATTGAATGTGGAATATCAAAACAAATCAAATAAAAATTAATGACGTAAAAATGTTTGCGATTGTTTTCCCTTTCATGATCTCACTATGAAGGTTCCTTAAACCCCGCCCGAAAAGGGACCCCATCCAAGGTTGCCCCTCGACCTGCTCCAGACATGACCATGTCATCACAAGGAGTAGCCTCCTCAAGGGTGTCTCCAGACAGAGGATCGGGTGTCCATCTCTCGACCCTTGAGGCTGACCGGCTGGCTGTGGCTCTGGAGCAGCTGGAGACCCGAAACCAAGAGCTCACTACACGGCTACAGACCCTTGAGAGGAAATCTTCCGATGAGGGCGCCTTCACCTCTCAAGCCTTTGGAACGTCTTCAAAAGTGAACGCAAATGCTGTCACAGAAGAGGTACAACTTACATGAAAATGATTATTTCTAGCACGCTCGTTCTTGTTTTATTTTAATGAAGTTATCAGTATTGTAAAAACGCTCTTAAGGGTTCTTAATATATATATTGATTTCAAATTATGTGTCAGATGTTAGTTAGATCAAGATCGGTCATGATAATTATAAAATTGGCATTGGTTTCAGAGAATATCTCGCGACATGATTGCTCACTGAATAACCTACTAATACTTGGCTTAAAGTTCGAGATTCGTCCATCATCAAAATTCAAAGCATATGTCGTCTGATAAATATGAGAAATTATACGCTGCAAACACAAATATTGGCCTAATCATACATGTCATATTAATACTGATAATCATATCAATTCACAGGGACCTGGGAACGATTTTTTCAGTGGGGGTGCTGAAATCTCTCCTCAGAGGTGGGGGGGGGGGAGACAGACACAATTGAGTTTAACATAATTACACACACACACATACCACACACACACACACATATATATATATATATATATATATATATATATATATATAAATATACATATATATGACAGTCACTTCTTGGCTTTCTTCTTATAAAAGAACATAAATATATAATTAGATAATTCGAGCGCGAAGCGCGAGCTATTTTTTGTGGAAATTTCATGTATTTTGTCCTGAAAATTGAACATTTTGAGCAATGTTTGTGGTCCAAGATGCGTATGTAACAAATAATAATTGTGAGCGCGAGCAGATATTTTTTTATATACGCTCTGGCCTGATCGAAAGGGATGTGTTATAAGGACTGTTTTGCAGTTACCCATGAAGACGATACATATATCAACAATCAAATAATGCGAGCGGGAAGTGCGAGCTGAAAAATTTGACATTCCAACCTAAATACTGGACATTCTAAGCACGTTTTTTAATTATGAGCAGGATAGGTATATTTACAATTGATGCGAGCGCGAAGCGCGAGCGGAAACAAAATTGAGATTTCAGACCAAAAAAACGAGAGATTCTAAGTACTTTTCTAATCATGATGAGTAAAGGTATAAAACTATACAATTGATGCAAGCGCGAAGCGCGAGCGGAAATAAAAATGACATTTCAAACCTAAAAACGAGACATCTTATGCACTTTTCTAATCATGAACAGGATAGGTATATAACTATACAATTGATGCGAGCGCAAAGCGCGAGCGGAAACAAAATTGAGATTTCAGACCTGAAAACGGGACATTCCATTCATGTTTTGTAAATCAAGAAAATGATGGTTAATTGGATATATTCTTAAATTAATAATGTGAGCGCGAAGCGCGAGCAGAAAATTTTTGAAATTCTGATCTGAAACTCCACACTGAATGTAAAATGGTTTGAACAGATAAAGAAAACTCAGACGAACATAAGAATAAAGATTTGATCAAAATCAGACAAGGAATCACAGTTATTGCATTTTAAAGATTAGCATTATTCCCCACTTGTTCTTTTGTATTTTATTATATAAAATTAGGTTTATTCAATATTTTCCTTTCAAGAACCAAAACAGTTGAATTGACAACTGATTTAGTCCATTAGATATTCTTTGCTGCAACTTATTTCATTATAAGGGAGACATATCATTCATTCTGGTATGAAAAAAATGAAACAATTTTGATTCCACAAGGAACAGCTAGGATAGTGGGGATGTGACAGCATCAGCCCACCTATTAAATGTTCATGACGACATGCATATCACCATTTTCATAAAATATTGCTAAACTTTAGAATTAAATAACTGATAAAATTTATTTATTTTGATAAAATGTATTTGATATAAATATTTTCAGCCCGGAGTACCCCCCCCCCCCGCCCAATCAAGCTGGTGAAGCTGCGTATCTGAATAAAACATGCGTGCGCGTGTTTAGAGTTAGACCTATAGTATCTGGGCATTCTAAATACATTTTTTATGATAAAAATCAATAATGCGAGCGCGAAGCGCGAGCAGAAAACATTTGATATTCCGATCTGAAAGAGGGTGAATTAAAACACTATTTCAAGTAATGTGTCAGAAAATTCTGAAGTTGGGGGGGGGGGGTTCTACAAAATGTCGTTCATTTTCATTACATTTCTGTCATTTATCATACCTACCACTAGATTTCCAGGAGGTGCGCTGCCTATATATATGGAAAATAACACACGCAGCACCCCCAAATTTTGGGGTTGCTTCACCCCGAACACCCCCGCTTTCCAGCCCGTAGGGCCATGGGGCAGGGCGAAAAAGACTGTGAAATTTGATTTCTATTACTTGTAATTTTTGTATACAATACACGGGCGGTCGGGCGCGCGCTCACTTGATTCGACATAAAACCTGGAAGTTTCAACCACCCCAGTGTGTATCACGTATTGCGCGCGACTATACGTCTGTATCGGAGTGGCTGCCCCGCTGGAGCTTGATTGAGTCGCGTTATATAGGAGGGATGTTATTGGAATATGTGAAAGACTATATAAATGATTTGCGATTGTCTGATGTGATAATTATGTACATTATAACATATTAAAAAAATACAGGGGGAACCTAATTTCGTGGGGGTGCTGCCTATGGAAAATAATACACGCAGCACCCCCAGGATAATTTCTGGGGGTGCTTCAGCACCCCCAGCACCCCCGCTTCTCAGGTCCCTGTCAATTCACATGGTAAGTGATATAACGTAAGCGACAAGAAGGACAAAAAAATCAACATCAAGACAAGCAACGGTTTTTTAAATCACTTTGACAAAAATTATATTTTCTCTTCTGAAAGCTCCTGAACAAGGTAGAAATTCTCGAGCAAGTGGTTGCGCTCCAAGCATCATCTCTCCTGGACGACACACCTACTGCAGACGCTGTCCGCCCAAGAGATCCGGGAGCAATCACCGGCTCCAAGGTTTTATCAGCGAGGGATTCATCGGGTGATGGAGCCACCGGAAGGAGGGTATCCTCCACCAGCATGAAGCAGGAGGATGTTGATATCATGCAGGGAGTACTGCAGGAGGCCCGTCGGTCTGGATCGTCATGTAAGTATATATTCAAAGAAATACTGCATTTTTGACGGAAAAACAGTAATTTTTCCCGCCAAATTATACCATAAAACTATAGCGTCGAATTTCCTTTATTGTTTAAATCATTCGATATTATTTGACAATAAGGACCAAACGTAATGAACCATAAAATGTTTTGACAATGGTAATACTACATGTTCATGGAGAAATAGAACTTTCTTTCACATAACAACGAAGGATAATTAGAAGATTTTCCTTTTTCCTATTATAAAATGCGTAAGAAATCGTAAGTGAGTGGCGCCATCAGTACCCTCATTAATGGGGCCGTTTCATATAGCTGTTCGTTAGTTAAGAGTGACTTTAAGAATGACTGGTGATATTTTCTGATGGTAAATTGGTTTTCACCGTTAAATATTCATTGGTAATAATAATCATATATTTAGCGCGTAAGAAAGGATCACCAGTCGTTCTTAACTTACGAACAGCTTTATGACCCCCCCCCCCCCCCCCAGGATGTGAATATCTGTTCTTTTTTATTAATCGAAATTTCGAAATATTTTAACTTTATCTTTCTTATTTTACATCCGGTTTCGATTAAATTTTCAGTGGTATGCTTGTTTTTTTTCCTGATTTTGATTATTTTAAAATCAACTTTTTGTTGGGGTGGACTGGACCTTTAAAGAACAAGTCCATCCCAACAAAAAGTTGATTGGAATAAAAAGAGAAAAATCCAACAAGCATGACTTTGAAAATTTCATGGAAATCGGACATAAAATAAGAAAGTTATGACATTTTAAAGTTTTGCTTAATTTCACAAAACGGTTATATGCACATCCTGGTCGGTATGCAAATGAGGAGACCGAGACGTCATCCACTCACTATTTCTTTTGTATTTTATTATATGAAATATCAAAATTTTCTCCTGATTGACAAGTGAAACAGAAATTAATTCCTCCCTCAACATATGGAATTAGCATTTTTTAATACTATATGGTTCAGTCAAGTTGGTCCTTATTGTCAAATCTGTAAAAAAATGAAATATTGTATTATTCAAACAATAAAAAACAAAAGAAATAGTGAGTGATGGACATCATCAACTGACTCATTTGCATGTCACTGAGTTGTGCAAATAACTGTTTTGTGAAAATTAAGCGAAACTTTCAAAATGCAATAACTTTCTTATTTTACATCCGATTTTGATGAAATTTTCAGCGTTATGCTAATTTGATTTTTCTCTATTTATTCAAATCGACATTTTTCTGGGGTGGACTTGACCTTTACGCTTGGACAACTTTCGCGAATTCTACAGACACGGACATTTGGTTCCTCGTATAGTGAATAATGCAGAGTATGGTTTAAAGGGATGGTCCGGGCTGAAAATATTTATATCTAAATAAATAGAGTAAAATACACAGAGCAAAATGATGAAAATTTCATCCAAATTGGATAACAAAATAATAACGAAGTTATTGAATTTTAAAGTTTATCAATATTTTGTGAAAACATTCATTAGGTGGGCTGATGATGTCACATCCCCACTCTCCTTTTTGTTATGTTATTACATGGAATAATAAATGTTTCATTTTTTCATACATAATTATGTAAATGATGTGTCTCCATTATGATGAAATAAGTTGCGGCAATAAATAACTAATGCACTTAATCAGTTGTCAATCCATTTGCTTTAGTTCTTGGTAGAATTTTTTTTTAAAACACCTAATTTCATATAATAAAATACAAAAGAACAAGACAATAGTGGGGATATGAAATTATCAGCCCACCTAGAACTGTTTCACCAGAATAATGCAAATCTTTAAAATTCAATAACTTCGTTATTATTTTGTGATCCGATTTTTATCAAATTTTCAGCATTTTGCTTTGTGAATTCTACTCTATTTATTGAGATATAAATATTTCCAGCCCGGACCATCCCTTTAAAGTAGGAGACTAGTTTCGCCCATGTGTGAAGGTGCTTCTTATTTCACACACATAATACTGGAGGGTTTGGTGTCTGGGATCCGCCCTAGAAATTGTATTATCATTTTGCTGTTGTTTGAGTGCAAATTTTTAGTCTGTGCTTGCAGACTAATTGACCGCAGTAATTAAGGATCATTAAACTCTCAACATTATTTCAAAGTTTTATTTTTCGTTTGCAGCTTCCAGGAAAAGTGCCTTCTCGGTTGCCAGGACAACGTCTTTGTTAGGCTCAAACAGTCACCAGCAAGTTGAATTCGATCACGTCTTCGTAAACAAGGGGCGGGATTTTGCCCAAAGAAATAGTACATTCATCTGCGAAAGGCCGGGCTACTATTTCATCACGTTTCAGTAAGTAGTTTTGCTTTAATAGTCGGTGATATGCACCAAGACGCTCCCCTCCTCCATCATGAAGATACAAATGCACTCCCGGAATTCACGGGCAGCGTCGCTTGAACGTCCGTCATGGAACTTCATGGTCGGGCTCTCCCTCCCCCCCCCCCCCCCGTTCTTTCCTCTTATTAAATTTGAAAAGGGTTGGGGTTGAAGAGCAAAAGTAGAGGGGGAGGAAATATGAGAAAGACAAAGATAATGTGCAAAATTGTGTGAACATCTAGCAAGTTTGGTGTTTTCTTCGGAATGGAATGCAATATACGGTCAAACTCAGCGATTATATAGGCTCATTATGCGGGTGAATGAAAATCTAGTTTTCGTGTGTTCTGGTATTAGAACAAATTAATGAACGCCGTCGCGATGTTGTGCAGTTTTTTTATTCCTTGTCTTCTTTATCCCCGTCAGTCTTCGGTCATACGACGGTCTCTACCTCGGGGTCAGTCTGATGAAGAACGACGAGATCGTCAGCGCCATCTTCACCGACGCCCACCAGAGGAACGTGATGGAAGGACAGAGCGTCATTCTCCACCTCGAGCCCGGCGACGCCCTCTATCTTCTCCTCGGTCCCTCACCCGACTTCGGCCTGCACAGCAACAATCGTAAATACGTCACTTTCAGCGGATTCATGATCTACGGCGGATACTGAGAGTGTAAATTGTATGCCAGGGTGTTGAAACTGACGCCAGTTGGTGTTCCTAGAGGACTATACCCTGAGGTGTTTAAGTTACATCCTAGAAATCGAACATCACACCATAGAGTGGAAAAGTAACAACCAAACGCGTTGCAATAACACCAATAAATGCCGAACTACCACCAACTATTTAGCACAGGAATAAAGGTGATGTTCTTTACAAACACCACACCAACACCGCAATTTTTGCTGTGATAGACATGATAATTAGTCGACTCATGCTGTTGATGGATTTTTACATCGGACTTGTATATAAGAAAATTATTGCATAAGCTGAATAATCAGTGAAAACAATGCATGACAAAAATAAAAGCATTTATTTAGCAAGGATAGATGAAAATTCATTATAACAGTGAACCGGCCATTTCGTATACAGAAGCCAAAAGCGCCGGTATCCGCCGGTTATACTATCCCGTATTTACATATTTTTGTGGATGCGCGTGCGTAACGAGAACTTGTATAATCTGAGCTATCTCCTTGCAATAATTATGACATCGCCACAGTTGCTCTTGTGTGCTTTATTTTAAATCTTCTTTTATATTTAAATGCAAGTATGTAAATAAAGACTTTGCTGATACCAGTTGATCGTGCTTATGCTTTGTTGTACAGTGTCACGTTGCATACACCATTACAATAAGTGATATCTTCGCTTCGCTATGAACCTCCGTAGAGTCCTATATGTTGATTGGCTGATGAGCAATGTTGCCATGGTTATTATGAAAAATGGTCAAGTTACTATCAATTTGAAGTTTTGAAAATGGGCCATATGGGTCCTTGGATTTATCGGCTTTGTATGTTTTAGATGTTTCATAAATCCTGAAAATATTTTAGAAGCCTTAATATTTATTGATTAAAAGGAGCGAAAATATACAAAACATTGATGTAAATGGGGGCCCTTTTCATTTAACGTTGCGATCAAACACAACTAAAGAATCAGTCCCAATTCATGGGCGGATCCAGCTTTCGCCAATAGGGGGGGGGGGGTGGGGGATTTCACCCGTATAGGCCTATTTTCCCCGATCGGCCGCTCAAAGTTGATTGGTGTTTGTTTATTATGTCCCATGAATGCCTTTCTATCATCAGAATTATCGATTTCGAGCTAAGATTTCATGATTTTACAAAGATAAGTTTACATTAAAGGGATCGTTTCACTCTGTGAGCAGCTGATTAAAAAAAAAAAATCTCAAACTAAGATGAAACATATGCATGAGTGCTTGTATTTGTCCCCGAAACACTGAAACAGACCACAATATAGGATGAAAAACTCTAATTTAGAAAAAAGTAGCAATTTATTAGCCTGATTTTGAGAACCGTCTGTAAGACGCATTATGCCCAGTTTTCCAACATTCAAGTCTGTTAGCTGTGTTGACTCCCTTCTGATGTGTGTATCTACTATACACGCACTATTATTTATGTAGGTCATGTTGGTTTCATCTAGAGTTTGTGTGTTGTGGTGCACATGTTCGGTGAATACATATAGTAATTGAAACCAACCCCAATTATTTTCAAACTTAGGTTTACATCTCCAAAGTTTTTTAATAGTTCCTATAGATATGATACTTTGAAACATTTGGGATTGCATTATTACACAATAAACCTATTGTTTAGCCCATTTTCAAGAACCAAAATGATCACTTTAATGTACCAGATCTAGATGTATGATCATATTTTGACAATTAACCTTGATTTAAAAGACTTTTCATAAAATAATTGTTTGCTGCAACTTCTTTAAAGACTCCGGTGTTCACGTACACAAACTCCTACAAATATATCGATGTTATATAGAGAAAAATCTTGTATGGATACAGCAATATTCGCATGAAACCCAACAATTTAAACATTGAGAATCAAAGCAGGCCTTAGACCAAGGGCTCTAAACCAAGAGCGAGCAAAATATTCAAATTCAAGAAGGCAACAAGGCATATTGGTCTTAACATCAAATACGTTGCCTTGTTCAACGAAACAGGATCGGTTTTCTCCTCGCTTTATGCCTTTCCTTTTTCCTTTTTTTTCATCTTGTTTGTTTGTGTTTTTTTTACTCGATACCTTTCCAATCGTGTATTTTCTCATCCTGACTTGTCGACCCACCCCTTTCGCAATAGAGTACCGAAGTGTTCGCGCTCGATTTTATGAAACAGGCAACGAATTTCGTGTCCACCTTTGCCCCCCCCCCCCCATTACCCCTAGTTTAAAAATCTCGGTGCTGCTACTGCGTTCAAACATAAACAAACAGGTATAATACAAATCAATACATACACAAAAACATTAAATTACAAAGTAATATCGAAAAATAGAACTTGGTCTGAATAACTGCATATGGACACTTAATTTGAGCACCCTGATGATAATTGGTTTTATTTGATAAAAACAGAAAAATGGGAAACATTGTGAAGGTTTGATGAAAATCCACCAAAGAATAAGAAATACATGATTTCCTTTTTTTTTTTGTATTCCATTCGGGGAGGAGGTCGATGAGAAACAAATGAATGCCCCCTGCAGGCCAACGGTCTTAGAAAAAATGAATATGTATACATTCAGGTGTGATCAAACGTACGGGCATGCTTCAGCGAGCATCTTTTGTGCTACTCCACGTTTGGCTGATTTACACATTGTCACAATCTGTATATTTTCTTTTGAATATATGGGAGTTGGTTCACATGGTTCATGTATTGTGTGGAGCAGTAGCGTACGCAGGATTTTTTAAAGGGGGGGGGGGTTACAAGCAGAATGAAATGTTGACAACCAAAAAAAGATAAGGTGTTAAAAAAAAAAATTGAATGGGGTGGGGGTTTGAATTCGTAAGGGGGTTTGGGGTATCAAAACAATTTAAGGGGGGTTGAACCCCTGTAACCACCCCCCCCCCCTGCGTACGCCACTGGTGTGGAGCAGACCGGGAGTTGACATGAATTAGGACCCGACGTGAATGTGTCTTGCTCGATCAGGGTAATGTAGCTTAACATTGAAAGAAAAATCGACAAAATTCATTGGGACACTTTCGGTTGGAGAAATTTCGATATCACCATGACAACTAACCTAAATATGAAACACTGGTCATCAAAGCAAGTGAATTTCAAGGTGAGATTACAGTATTTTCTCCTCACAGGGGTCGCTCTAACAAGGAAGTAGAAAACTCAATAAATATGATCGTGTGATTTAAGACTGCACAATCACTCTCTGATATGATTGATTTGTCAACGCCAGTCATTTTGGCTCTGAAGCTATATATCTCATAACCTTTCTCCGGTTTTTCTCGCGATAATTAAAAACAATGATAAAATACATCTAAATTCAACATTTTTGGAGGCAATACAGACACTGTTTGGAATGAATATGTTTAATACTACATGCATTTATTATTGGAATGAAATGATAAATCGTTTGTACTGAAATAATTACTAGTTATTTATCATTATAAGCCATGTATTTCTACTGAATTTCAAGTGTTTGTCATCTCAGCCTCCCCCTTTCCCTATCTCACGTGATGTTCGTGTAGGCTCCACTCCACTTGACTACCGCTACACTATGCTACACCTATAAAACGTTGAGTGGAATTCTTTTGTTTTCTCTAACTCCCAGGGATCGCCATAAAGCTCATAATCTAGAATTTTTATATTCTGCTTTTCCAGTCAAGCTAGATAATTCGTTTTTCTGATTCAAAAAGGAAAAAGAAGAAAAAATAAATATTCAGGGGCGGCGATCCTGGGGGCGGGAGGCAAAGTGGCTCCCCCCCCCCCCCCAATATTTGACCCACTGAAATGGTGCCATTTTACGCAAGAAAGATGCCCCCTCACGAACGTGTGCCCCTTTCACCTGAGGACCCGTTTTAGGTGTTACCAAGTGCCCTTTATCGTATAAGTGCAAATTTATTTTTAAAAAATGCCCCCTCTTGAACATGGTCTGTGCCTTTTTCACCTGAGAAGGACATGGTTTATGCCGTTAGCAAATGCCCCTTTGCCTTCTTACACTGAGGTTCCCTTTCTCGAAACTCGAAATAGTGCCCCTTTTTACCCAAGAAAAGTGCCCCTGACGAACGTGTTCTGTGCCCCTTTCACCTGAGAAGGACCCGCTGTATGTGTTAACGAGTGCCCCCTTGCCTTCTCATATATGCCTGCTCTTCATCATATCAGATAAGTTGTCCTTAAAACTACTTTTTGTGCCGTATTTCTTTATAGCGTTCTGCTTCCTTCTGCAAGTGCATCCTTTAATCGCATAATCCCTTCAAAATTGCCCCTTTCACTACTTTTTTTCTTTTGATAATAAAATTCATCCCTTATAATCTCTTATTAAGTGCCCTATATTAATATGCCCATAGTTTACTTTTGATAAATACCCCTTTTCTTTTCTAGTTTGTTCAAAATGTTCAGTCTGTTTGTTCTGATGGCGTCGATTTCCTTTGGAACTAGTGTTCTTATTATATGATTCTGGAAAAACACATTCTAAATTGATGACTTTCACATATAATTATCTCGAGGAATACGAGACTGTTGCCACTCGAAACAAAACGCTGCGTAGAGGAAAACGTAAGGGTGTTCAATAACAGCATCATTGGTAAGAAACAAGAAAACAATATTCTCATTTTTATACGTTACTACTTATGAAGGAAAAACTTGTAAGAATAATCCTACATGCCTTATTAAGTTTCATGAGTCACGAGAGTGGATTAGATAAGTCTTTTTTTTTAGAAAGTGACCTTTTCGAAAGAAAATGTGCCCCTCCCCCTGTTAACTTCGCTCCGCTGCCCCTAGAAATATTGAGTGAAAACTGATTCTGAGATTCAAAAAAGATAAATTGTCGTTGATAAAATAATTGGTATCAAGAGTGAAATAAGAAAAATAGGGAAAAAGGATAACGGTTCGTTTTTTCCATTTTACTGTTTTTATATATTTTAACTTTTAGTTTTTGCTTTGGCGAAACAAAAAATTGAGCAGGTCTTGTTTCCCTTTTCCGTTTCGAAATCAGACAAACGAATTATCGAACAGCATCTTGATTTTTGCCGGGACACTTTATATGCATGAGCAATTTCTTTTTAAATTATCATTATTTTCACAGGACTATAAAGTTGCTGTAGTCTTGACAATCCTAACTTGTGTCGGCGTCTTTGCTAACGTACCTGACGATCCATGCATCTCTTACACGACGAATCTTTTTTGTTCATGTACGGAACCACCGCCCCTACCTCCACCGTTGATATGTCTAGGTAACTATTGTCTTACTCTGAGAATGAATAAATTAACAATTTGTCACTCATGGCGAATCCAGGATTTTCCAAGGGGGGGGGGGCATTTTTTACAGGAAAAAAATTGACAAGCAAAAAAAAAGTCTTTGCTACCAAATCTAGGACCTTGTTCAGGTAAAGAACCAACTCGTCTTGATGCCGACACCACCATGTTTACATGTACCAATCTACCTATTCCTTGCATGAAATATAACATTACAGTAACTACCATGAGCTGTGAAAAGGAAGGCGAACCATCAGTTATTACAATTCTAGCACGTGAGTCGATCTTAGGTCATTATCATTATCAGAATTATGGATGATTGATTGATTGATTGATTCATTCATTAATCATGTATGTATACATGTATATTAAAATGTCTTATTGGTATAGGTTTGAAAATGGCAAACAGGTGTGGCCTTAAAGTACATGTAGGATGACATATCGAAATATAGATGGCCTCTTCTAACTTACCTGGGACATTTTGCGAGCTTGAAGGACAAGTCCACCCCAATAAAAAGTAGACTTGATTAAATCATAGTAATTTAAATGGATAGTAGAAGGCACCTAGGAAGAAGAATTGGGGGAAATATTGAGGAAGGTGAGAAAAATAGGAGAAATCAAAATGTTGATTCAGACCAAGCAGGCGCAGTACTACAACATCGTAGGCTGGTATAGCCACACCTGGAATATAATATATCCATGGGGAATACTGGACATCTTTGTTTTCTTAAAAGCAACGAGAATCGGCATCTAAAGCTTGATACCCCACCGCAATCTTGACCCCCGTCCTCTGTGTTCCCGCCTTCGAAAAATATTGGTGTCTTGAATAAATTTATTCAGATGAATCATGACAACTATAGTATTTCGTTTGTAGCTGTTAACACCAAGCACATTTCAAGTGAAACAAAATCTAGTCTAAGTGTCTGACAAATTGATTTTTGTTTTCTTCTATAGCTCCTCCACCATGTTCACAGGTGAACTTGATTGAATGTGGAGCAACCCATGATTCCATCTCAGCCTGTTGGTCACAACCTCATGGTATGTACGATGGTTATAAAGTGACTTGTTCAGATGGACCAGGTAGAGAACCAACTCGTCTTGATGCTGACACCACCATGTTTACATGTACCAATCTACCTATTCCTTGCATGAAATATAACATGGCAGTAACTACCGTTTACTATGAAAAGGAAACCGAACCATCGGTAATTAAAATTCTAACACGTGAGTCGATCTTATGTCATTATCATTATCAGAATTATGGATGATTGATTGATTGATTGATTCATTCATTCATTCATTCATTCATTAATCATGTATGTATACATGTATACTAAAATGTCTTATTGGTATAGGTTTGAAAATGGCAAACAGGTGTGGTCTTAAAGTAGGATGACATATCGAAATATAGATGGCCTAATCTAACTTACCTGGGACATTTTGCAAGCTTAAAAGACAAGTCCAACCCAATAAAAAGTAGACTTGATTAAATCATAGTAATTTAAATGGATAGTAGAAGGCACCTAGGAAGAAAAATTGGGGAAAATATTGAGGAAGGTGAGAAAAATAGGAGAAATCAAAATGTGGATTCAGACCAAGCAGGCGCAGTACTACAACATCGTAGGCTGGCATAGCCACACCTGGAATTTAATATATCCATGGGGAATACTGGACATCTTTGTTTTCTTAAAGCAACGAGAATCGGCTTCTAAAGCTTGATACCCCACCGCAATCTTGACCCCCGTCCTCTGTGTTCCCGCCTTCGAAAAGTATTAGTGCCTTGAATGAATTTCATTAGATGGATGACTATTTCGTTTGTAGTTGTTAACACCAAGCACATTTCAAGTGAAACAAAATCTAGTCTAAGTGTCTGACAAATTGATTTTTGTTTTCTTCTATAGTTCCTTCACAGGTGACTAACTTGATTGAATGTGGAGCAACCCATGATTCCATCTCAGCCTGTTGGTCACCACCTCATGGTATGTACGATGGTTATAAAGTGACTTGTTCAGATGGACCAGGTAGAGAACCAACTCGTCTTGATGCTGACACCACCATGTTTACATGTACCAATCTACCTATTCTTTGCATGAAATATAACATGGCAGTAACTACCGTTTGCTATGAAAAGGAAGCCGAACCATCGGTAATTACAATTCTAACACGTGAGTCGATCTTATGTCATTATCATTATCAGAATTATGGATGATTGATTGATTCATTCATTCATTCATTAATCATGTATGTATACATGTATATTAAAATGTCTTATTGGTATAGGTTTGAAAATGGCAAACAGGTGTGGTCTTAAAGTACATGTAGGATGACATATCGAAATATAGATGGCCTCTTCTAACTTACCTGGGACATTTTGCGAGCTTGAAGGACAAGTCCACCCCAATAAAAAGTAGACTTGATTAAATCATAGTAATTTAAATGGATAGTAGAAGGCACCTAGGAAGAAGAATTGGGGGAAATATTGAGGAAGGTGAGAAAAATAGGAGAATCAAAATGTTGATTCAGACCAAGCAGGCGCAGTACTACAACATCGTAGGCTGGTATAGCCACACCTGGAATATAATATATCCATGGGGAATACTGGACATCTTTGTTTTCTTAAAAGCAACGAGAATCGGCATCTAAAGCTTGATACCCCACCGCAATCTTGACCCCCGTCCTCTGTGTTCCCGCCTTCGAAAAATATTAGTGTGTTGAATAAATTTCATCAGATGAATCATGACTACTATAGTATTTCGTTTGTAGCTGTTAACACCAAGCACATTTCAAGTGAAACAAAATCTAGTCTAAGTGTCTGACAAATTGATTTTTGTTTTCTTCTATAGCTCCTCCACCATGTTCACAGGTGAACTTGATTGAATGTGGAGCAACCCATGATTCCATCTCAGCCTGTTGGTCACCACCTCATGGTATGTACGATGGTTATAAAGTGACTTGTTCAGATGGACAAGGTAGAGAACCAACTCGTCTTGATGCTGACACCACCATGTTTACATGTACCAATCTACCTATTCCTTGCATGAAATATAACATGGCAGTAACTACCGTTTGCTATGAAAAGGAAGCCGAACCATCGGTAATTACAATTCTAACACGTGAGTCGATCTTATGTCATTATCATTATCAGAATTATGGATGATTGATTGATTGATTCATTCATTCATTGATTCATTCATTAATCATGTATGTATACATGTATACTAAAATGTCTTATTGGTATAGGTTTGAAAATGGCAAACAGGTGTGGTCTTAAAGTACATGTAGGATGACATATCGAAAAATAGATGGCCTATTCTAACTTACCTGGGACATTTTGCAAGCTTAAAAGACAGGTCCAACCCAATAAAAAGTAGACTTGATTAAATCATAGTAATTTAAATGGATAGTAGAAGGCCCTTAGGAAGAAAAATTGGGGAAAATATTGAGGAAGGTGAGAAAAATAGGAGAAATCAAAATGTGGATTCAGACCAAGCAGGCGCAGTACTACAACGTCGTAGGCTGGTATAGCCACACCTGGAATATAATATATCCATGGGGAATACTGGACATCTTTGTTTTCTTAAAGCAACGAGAATCGGCTTCTACAGCTTGATACCCCACCGCAATCTTGACCCCCGTCCTCTGTGTTCCCGCCTTGTGACTATTTCGTTTGTAGTTGTTAACACCAAGCACATTTCAAGTGAAACAAAATCTAGTCTAAGTGTCTGACAAATTGATTTTTGTTTTCTTCTATAGTTCCTTCACAGGTGACTAACTCGATTGAATGTGGAGCAACCCATGATTCCATCTCAGCCTGTTGGTCACCACCTCATGGTATGTACGATGGTTATAAAGTGACTTGTTCAGATGGACCAGGTAGAGGACCAACTCGTCTTGATGCCAACACCACCATGTTTACATGTACCAATCTACCTATTCCTTGCATTAAATATAACATGACAGTAACTACCGTTTGCTGTGAAAAGGAAGGCGAACCATCGGTAATTACAATTCTAGCACGTGAGTCGATCTTAGGTCATTATCATTATCAGAATTATGGATGATTGATTGATTGATTCATTGATCGATTCATTTATTCATTAATCATGTATGTATACATGTATACTAAAATGTATTATTGGTATTGGTTTGAAAATGGCAAACAGGTGTGGTCCTAAAGTAGGATGACATATCGAAATATAGATGGCCTAATCTAACTTACCTGGGACATTTTGCAAGCTTAAAAGACAAGTCCACCCCAATGAAAAGGAGACTTGATTAACAAGAGAAAAATGGAATTAGCATAAACACTTAAATTTCTAGACCGTTTAAGATGGCGTTTTTCAAGACAACCACGGTTGTTTGAGTCCAGAAATCATCCTTTTGCTCGGAAAGGACGAGTATTTTCGAATTTGCATCAAATCATAGTAATTAAAATGGATAATAGAAGGCACCTAGAAAGTAGAATGGAGGGAAACATTGAGGAAGGTGAGAAAAATAGGAGAAATCAAAATGTGGATTCAGACAAAGCAGGCGCAGTAATACAACAACGTAGGCTGGTATTATAGCCACACCTGGAATATGTGGACTCCACATCACAGTCACAACATTGTGTGATTGTGTTGAGAGCGAACCAAGATCGATCATTCTTGCAACAGGTTGGTTGTTCCATCAATCATAATTCATTTTAGTATGATGATAAACTGATGTCCATGCTTGGGGGAATATTGAACATCTTTGTTTTCTTAAAAGCAACGAGAATCGACATCTCAAGATTGATACCCCACATTAATCTTGACCCCCGTCCTCTGTGTTTCCGCCATCGAAAAAATATCAGTGCCTTGAATAAATTTCATCAGATGAATCATGACTATCATAACTATTTCGTTTGAAGCTGTTAGCTCCAACCACATTTCAAGTGAAACAAAATTTAGTCTAAGTGTCTGACAAATTGATTTTTATTTTCTTCTATAGCTCCTCCACCATGTTCACAGGTAGCTAACTTGACTGAATGTGGAGCAACCAATGATTCCATCTCAGCCTGTTGGTCACCACCTCTTGGCATGTATGATGGTTATAAAGTGACTTGTTCAGGTAGAGAACCAACTCTTCTTAAGGCCAACACCACCGTGTTTACATGTACCAATCTATCTATTCCTTGCATGAAATATAACATTACAGTAACTACCGTGAGCTGTGAAAAGGAAGGCGAACCATCAGTAATTACAATTCTAGCACGAGAGTCGATCTTAGGTAATTATCATTATCATTATGGATAGTTGATTGATTGATTCATTCATTCGTTCATTCATTAATCATGTATGTATACATGTATACTAAAATGTCTTATTGGTATAGGTTTGAACATGGCAAACATATGTGGCCTTAGAGTAGGATGACATATCGAAATAGAGATGGCCTATTCTAACATACCGACATTTTGCGAGCATAAAGGACAAGTCCAACCCAATAAAAAGTAGACTTGATTAAAAAGGGAAAAAATAAAATTGGCATAAACACTTAAAAATTCTATTCCGTTTAAGAGGGCGTTTTTCAAGACTACCACGGTTGTTTGAGAGGTGTCCAGAATTATCCCTTTTCTCGAAAAGGACAGGTATTTTCGAATTTGCATCAAATCATAGTGATTTAAATGGATAGTAGAAGGCACCTAGGAAGAAGAATTGAGGGAAATATTGAGGAAGGTGAGAAAAATAGGAGAAATCAAAATGTGAAATCAGACCAAGCAGGCGCAGTACTACAACAACGTAGGCTGGTATAGCCACACCTGGAATATGTGGACTCCACATCACAGTCACAACATTGTGTGATTGTGTTGAGAGCGAACCAAGTTGTTCCATCAATCATAATTCATCTTAGTATGATGATAAACTGATATCCATTGAGAATACTGGACATCTTTGTTTTCTTAAAAGCAACGAGAATCGACATCTAAAGATTGATACCCCACCGCAATCTTAACCCCCGTCCTCTGTGTTCCCCCCATCGAAAGGTATCAGTGCCTTGAATAAATTTCATCAGATGGATTATGACTACTAGTATTTCGTTTGTAGCTGTTAACACCAAGCACATTTCAAGTGAAACAAAATCTAGTCTAAGTGTCTGACAAATTGAGTATTGTTTTCTTCTATAGTTCCTTCACATGTAACTAACTTGGCTGAATGTGGAGCAACCAATGATTCCATCTCGGCTTGTTGGTCACCACCTCATGGCACGTATGATGGTTATAAAGTGACCTGTTCAGATGGACCAGGTAAAGAACCAGCTCTTCTTGATGCTGACACCACCATGTTTACATGTACCAATCTACCTATTCCTTGCATGAAATATAACATGACAGTAACCACCGTGAGCTGTGAAAAGGAAGGCGAACCATCGGTAATTACAATTCTAGCACGTGAGTAGATCTTAGGTCATCATTTTATCAGAATTATGGATGGTTGATTGATTTTTTTTTCATTCATTAATCATGTATGTATACATATATTATAAAAGGTCTTAGTGATATTTGATACATAGATATGATATTATTCGATCCGCTAACTACTGCTCACACATAAGGACCTCAATAACATTGAGAGATACACGATCTATACATGTTATGTGCCACGTATATCTGGAATATTATGGAGAAACTTGGGAAAATTGAATTTTAAATGGTAAACAATCACAATATTGAAATATGCAGACATATCCCCAAATAAAACACATGGAACTATAAGATTAACAAAGGTAAACAAAAACTGTACATCGATTTCCCATTATTTAATTGATTTGTTATCAATTGCGCATATAATTTGTGAAATATAAATGTCCAGTCACGAACTGTTTCAGTCCCTTCTCACGGTGACGATCATAGGACCAAAGAAGACTAGTATGAAGATAATGTCATTCAGATGACAATTACAGTCACCTGTTAGTGAATTCATTATCTAAGCGATGAAAGTCCCTCGCGCGAAGCGCCGGCGAAGAAGAAATCGTCTAGATAAAGCAGAATGCGGTCAGTATTAGCTAGTTTGCGACAACAAGACTCGAGAAAAGTGCTAAACCGTTCAAAGTGCGCACATGATATAGCACAACCCATAGGCAAACATTTGTCGTAAAAATATTCACCGTCTACGCAGAAACCGAGGAGTTTAAAATCAGTAGGGTGGACCGGCAGTAGGCGAAATGCGGATTTGATATCTGCCTTGCCCATAAATGCACCTCGACCGAGGCGTGAAACAAGATTAACAGCTTCATCGAACGAAGTGTATGATACGGAGCATAGATCCGAGTCAATAAACTCATTGACCGAATGACCTCGAGGAGCTGAGAGATGTTGAATAAGGTGAAATTCCCCCGGGGAACGCTTGGGAACAAGCCCTATAGGGGAGCAGACAAAAATCGGAAAGGGGGGGATATTGGAAAGGACCAGCAATTCTACCCAGGCCAATTTCTTTTTTAATCTTATCCTTTAAAATATCCTTCAGCTCCCCTGCCGATTTCAGATTTCGTGAAGAAACAGGGTGACGGATCCCGGTAAAACCAAAAGAGAACCCAAATCGGAACCCAGAAATAAGTTGCGCGGCATCATCGCGTCTGGCGTACTTATTAAGAAAAGGAAGCATGCGTTTCAAATTAATTGGTGTTTGGGCCGGGCACCCGTTTGCTACTGGCGGCGGCGGTGGGTTTGACGCAGGCGTGGGCGCCATGGGAGGTTGCGGAACAGTTTCTGCATCTGTGCAGAAAACGGCAGTTAACTCTGCTGCATGACCCGGTGTCATTGAATGCGAAACAGAGCAGTGGAGGTCGGGGTCTGCCGACGCGGTTCGAACCATACTGACGAGACGGGGGCGTGCGGCTTGCTCCCCGCCCGTATGGACGAAAGGGCTGACTCCTAGAGGCGAGGGATGACGAGGCGGGATATTGAAAACCGTGGCTCGCTGTTGCGATTGTCAGCCATAGTTCAGAGTCGATTGACGCCCATGATATAAAAGGCTGACACGCCTGACGGAGGCGAAATTGCGCATCATAAGACCGCCAATTGAACCCCCCATATCTAACAATGGAACGTACGATGTCCATGTACTTTACTAATTCCCGAGCCCGGGCTGGATGACGCTCTAGATATATCGACGTGAATATCAGAAAAGCTGATGTCCACTGTTCAATATTAGACAGCACAGGGGGCTTGCTCTGTGGCCGCAAAACTACTGCAGCCCCCGTAGAACAGAGGCTGAATGATTGAGCGGAATCTACCTGCGCGCCGTCCCTTTTTAGCAGCAAACCGAGATCAAAGTATTCACCACTCCAAATCTTTTCTTTAATCCCAACAGGAACCTCACGTAACAGGAGTATCAGGGGGATGTGAAAGCGCCTGAATTTCATGGGTTGCCTCGGAACTATGCGCAGCGCCGGGAGGGGTAACTATGGGCCAGGGAGCCCCTACAGAAACAGACTCACCGTTTAAATTCCCGTGCCGGCTCCAGCTCTAGCTCCGGCGACGTCCTCTTCGACGACCGAGGTGGACGATGCACTCCCAATCCCAGCCTTCCGCGTGCGACGAGGCGTTGCAGACTTGATAGCATTTTTCCTTCCCTGTTTGACTTTCGGCATTTTCAACTACTCCAAAAGATGACGCGGAAAGACAGAGGCCGCCAAAAGTTAGCGTAAATTAGAATCCGAGCACAGAAAACAGGCAGACAGGAGGCTGATAAACTGTGGTAAATTCAACTACTTCAATAATTGTCAAAATAGGAGGATGGTGTACTGAGGTAAATTCAACGAATTCCGAAAAATTGTCAAAAGTTAGAATGTATTAAACACCAGGCAGGTCGTAATATCGCAAGGAGTATAAACAAACGACGAGTTAAGAGACTCAAATCCCTGCAAAGCGTCCAAAGAAACTGTAACTTCAAACAAGAAAAAAGTAATACCAGCGAAGCGTCCTGATTTTTCCTAACATAAATATGTTAAACCAGTGCAGCAAAGCGTCAAAATTTGTAGAAATTGGAAGTAATCAAACAAGCGATAGAAAATAATACGACCCGCTACACTGAACACCACGAAGTAAAGTGAGGAGGTAGGAGCGAAATCTCCCCGCCGATAATTTTTCGTCATCAAAGTCGTAAAATTGGACCACCTGTCCGCGCCAAGATCGCCAGGCGGAGAGATTTCTATGGTGGCCCTGAAGGGACATCGCAAATAGACCAAATCGCGAATATTCACGACGAAATTCACGACGTCGCCAATTTCGTCGTGAATTTCGTCGTCAATTTGAATATTCACGACGAAATTCACGACGTCGTGAATTTCGTCGCCAATTTCGTCGTGAATTTGTTTTGCTTGCCTGGGCGCGCGCGGTATGCAAGTTGAAACCAATTCGTCTGCTGCTAATTCCTCCTCTGCAGGGTCGATCTACATTCATTTAGTCTAATGCAATTCTGTCCATTAACTTTTCGCCTAACAACCATATGGTCCAATAAACATTGGTCCAGTCATCACTTCGTCTAATCACCAGTTCGTCTATGACCATTTCGTCTCATAACTAGTTGGTGTAATATCAATTTTATTTTCCTTAAATTCGCCCAATTTTTAACAAAAAAGGAGGGAAAAGAGAGGAGAAAAAAAGAAGAGGAGGAAGACGAGTTAAAAAAATAAGATGAGGGGAAGACATGGAAATAAAAAGAATCTTTCATGTCACTATATAAATGAATGTAGATCAACCATGCAGTGGAGGAATTAGCAGCAGACGAATTGGTTTCAACCCGCATACCGCCCAGGCAAGCAAAACAAATTCACGACGAAATTGGCGACGAAATTCACGACGTCGTGAATTTCGTCGTGAATAATTAGCGACGAAATTGGCGACGAAATTCACGATGTCGTGAATTTCGTCGCCAATTTCGTCGTGAATATTCGCGATTTGGTCTATATTTGCGATGTCCCTTCAGGGCCACCATAGATTTCCAACTACGCCCTTGATGTCTAGACTCTGGATAACCGCTTGTTAATGAAATACTTTCGCTAAAAGATATTATCTATGCGATGAATGTCCATCTCTTCATAGGTCCATGATCAGACTCACCATATTGGTTTGTGGAAAGGAAAAAAATACAAGTGAACCCTGTACACTTATCATATCATGTGAGACATTTTGCTCGAGTGTTAATAGATTATACGTGTCATTGAAATAAGTTTCAAATGAACCCTTTATTTGTTTTCTGTTTCACCGTTTCGATAATTCTTATCTTGTTGT
Source organism: Lytechinus pictus (assembly GCF_037042905.1). NCBI lineage: Eukaryota > Metazoa > Echinodermata > Echinoidea > Temnopleuroida > Toxopneustidae > Lytechinus > Lytechinus pictus. The sequence continues at coordinate 18,328,808 of NC_087260.1, forward strand.
TCGAAGAACGTTGAAGGTTAATCAGAGAAAAGTTGCAAATTATAATGACCAACGCTGATCTGTCTTATTATCAAAATTCGTGCTGAAATATATTCAATTACGACTTCCCATCTCTATTTGTTTTAATATCATATACAGTGGTTCCTCCTCCTCCACCACCACCCTGCAAGTATTTTTGTAAGATGTGTCCTACCATTCAGTGGATGCTAGTGTCTTTACTCTGCTCTAACACGTTGGGTTGGATCTCTGTAGCTCTCATCTATTACTTCAACAAACCCACCAAGACAGATCCTATGACATACATCCAGAACACTCCAACGGATCATCAAGACATTCTTTCTACCCAGAGGTGAGTCAAACCAATGTCTTTTTGTTTTGCCTAGCAGAGAAAATGCTGAATACCCGTGCTGAAGATTTTTTTAATTTTCATTTATTTAAGTATAGTGGATCAGCAGGTACAACTTACAACATTATTAATTGTTATAAATAAAGAATTAAATACAAAGACCCATACTTTCAGGTAGGGGGATGCCCATTCGCAAAGGGGTTGTGTTTATTACGGTTATTGTTATCATTATTGTTGTTGTTATTATTGATTTATTTTAATAAAAGGGTGTCATTATTTTATTTGAGCATCTTAGTAACAAAAGGAAAAATACATTAATTGAGTAGGCGAGTAGGCCTATATATTTTCATCTATTCCCTAAACTGGGCTCCTATATACATGATAAAGGCGCCCTACAGAAAATATATAATAACTCAAAGACCCATCTTGTCTTCACGAATTTCTTTTTCAAAGGATAGCCAAATTTGAGGATAATTTGGCACATAGTCACTATTTGGTCATCCCCGTATACATGGTCAGTACCCAAACCTTGATTAGCTGATTAGGGAAAGGAAAAGTTCATTGTTTCCCTATTGTCTACTCAATAGGAAGTGATCTAGAAACGATTTCTCTTTTTTTCAGTTTGGTGACTAATTCACAAACATGTACCAATCTGTTGTCATTTTTTTATTAACATGTAGGGAGAGTCAGAAGAAATATCCTTCAGGAGGATCTACGCAAGATGAGGAAACTATGCTATCTGATAACCAACCGGGCACCTCTATGTCGGACGATAGTCCGTCGTACGACAATACCCCATCAGATGGTCGAAAGTACGACACTGTTATTATAACAGATAAGAACACTAAGCTATCTGATAACCAACCGGGCACCTCTATGTCGGACGATAGTCCGTCGTACGACAATACCCCATCAGATGGTCGAAAGTACGAAACTATTATTATAACAGATAAGAACACAAAGCTATCTGATAACCAACCGGGCACCTCTATGTCGGACGATAGTCCGTCGTACGACAATACCCCATCAGATGGTCGAAAGTACGACACTGTTATTATAACAAATAAGAACACTAAGCTATCTGATAACCAACCGGGCACCTCTATGTCGGACGATAGTCCGTCGTACGACAATACCCCATCAGATGGTCGAAAGTACGACACTGTTATTATAACAGATAAGAACACTAAGCTATCTGATAACCAACCGGGCACCTCTATGTCGGACGATAGTCCGTCGTACGACAATACCCCATCAGATGGTCGAAAGTACGACACTGTTATTATAACAGATAAGAACACTAAGCAATCTGATAACCAACCGGGCACCTCTATGTCGGACGATAGTCCGTCGTACGACAATACCCCATCAGATGGTCGAAAGTACGACACTGTTATTATAACAGATAAGAACACCAAGCTTTCTGATAACCAACCGGGAACCTCTATGTCGGACGATAGTCCATCGTACGACATTACCCCATCAGAAGGTCCAAAGTACGAATCTGTTATTATAACAGATAAGAACACTAAGCAATCTGATAACCAACCGGGCACCTCTATGTCGGACGATAGTCCGTCGTACGACAATACCCCATCAGATGGTCGAAAGTACGACACTGTTATTATAACAGATAAGAACACCAAGCTTTCTGATAACCAACCGGGAACCTCTATGTCGGACGATAGTCCATCGTACGACATTACCCCATCAGAAGGTCCAAAGTACGAATCTGTTTTATGAACTGAAGATGCCATACTAAGACAATTTCGAGCAGGTTTCAGGTTTTTTTTTTTTTTTGGGGGGGGGGGTGCAGTAGTTAACGGCTGAGTTGAATCAATGAGAGCCAATTTTATAAGAAGGAAAATGAAAACAAAAAATTGTTATTCTTTTAATTAGTTAGTTCATTCAATCATTTCAAATGTATTTAACTTTGCAATGAAAAATAAATATGAGGAAACTATGCTATGTGATAAGCAACCAGGTACTTCTATGTCGTACGACATTACCCCATCAGATGGTCGAAAGTACGACACTGTTATTATAACAGATAAGAACACCAAGCTTTCTGATAACCAACCGGGAACCTCTATATCGGACGATAGTCCATCGTACGACATGACCCCATCAGAAGGTCCAAAGTACCAAACTGTTTTATGAACTGAAGATGCCATACTAAGACAATTTCGAGCAGGTTTCAGTTTTTTTTTTTTTTTGGGGGGGGGGGTGTGTTGCACCCACAAATGTAATAACGCCCACAAATGTAATAACGCCCACAAATGTAATAACACTTTACCCACAAATGTAATAACGCCCACAAATGTAATAACACTTTACCCACAAATGTAATAATTTCACCCACAAATGTAATAATGCACTTTACCCACAAATGTAATAATTTTTGATGGCCCACAAATGTAATAATGACTTTACCCACAAATGTAATAAATTTGAAGGGATATTTGGCGAATCCGTTCTAAACTAAAATCCTAAAGTAATGCGTCTTTTTTCCAGACCCAATTAATTAAACATTATAGTACAAGTCCAAAGTCTTTTTCCAGACCCGGTTGTTTCAAAACTATAATATACGTCCAAAGTCTTTTTTCCAGACCCGGTTAATTCAAAAATTATAATGCAAGTCCAAAGTCTTTTTTTCAGACCCGGTTGTTTCAAAAATTATAATATAAGTCCAAAGTCTTTTTTCCAGACCCGGTTGATTCAAAAATTATAATATATGTCCAAAGTCTTTTTTCCAGACCCGGTTGTTTCAAAAATTGTAATATAAATCCAAAGTCTTTTTTCCAGACCCGGTTGTTTAAAAAAATTTAATATAAGTCCAAAGTCTTTTTTTCAGACCCGGTTGTTTAAAAAATTATAATATAAGTCCAAAGTCTTTTTTCCAGACCCGGTTGTTTAAAAAAATTTAATATAAGTCCAAAGTCTTTTTTTCAGACCCGGTTGTTTAAAAAATTATAATATAAGTCCAAAGTCTTTTTTCCAGACCCGGTTGTTTCAAAAATTATAATATACATCCAAAGTCTTTTTTCCATACCCGGTTGTTTAAAAAAAAATTATATAAGTCCAAAGTCTTTTTCCAGACCCGTTTATTTCAAAAATTATAATATAAGTCCATACTAAGATACGATAATGATATTCCAGTGGAATAAAAATAAGAATCGAGCTTAGTCTTTTCTCCAGACCCAGTTAATTAAAACTAGTGGAATTAATGTCTTTGTTGTTTCAACTTATACGGCGTATATTGTGAATTGATGTGCTAAGAGTAAATTGAGAATCAAGCGTAGTCTTTTCTCCAGACCTGGTTACTTAAAACTAAAAACTAAACCCTATAGCAATGCGTTCATATAGCACAAAAGTGCAAAGTCTTTTTTCCAGACCCGGATAATTAAACAATTACAATATAAGTCCAAAGTCTTTTTTCCAGACCCGGTTGCTTAAAAAATTATAATATAAGTCCAAAGTCTTTTTCCAATATATATAAATATATAAATAATATAAATCCAAAGTCATTTTTCCAGACCCGGTTATTTCAAAAATTATAATATAAGTACAAACTAAGTTACATTAATGGTATTCCAGAAAAAAATGAGAATCGAGCTTAGTCTTTTCTCCAGACCAAATTAATTAAAACTGGCGGAATTAATGTCTTTGTTGTTGTTTCGACTTATACGGCGTATATTGTGAATACATGGGCTAAGAGTAAATTGAGAATCAAGCGTAGTCTTTTCTCCAGACCCGGTTACTTAAAACTAAAAACTAAACCCTATAGCAATGCGTTCATATAGCACAAAAGTGCAAAGTCTTTTTTCCAGACCCAGATAATTAAACAATTACAATATAAGTCCAAAGTCTTTCCTCCAGACCCAGCTAATAAAAATGAATTAAAAAACTTCAAATCTAAGACCAATTTTCCAAAGTTTCACCCAGTAAAAAAAATATGTCTTTACCCCACACCCAGTTTTTTTTAATAATACTACGACCCCTACAAAACATTGTAATAATGCATGGGTAAAGCAAACATCCTTTCTCCAGACTTTATTATTTGAAAAAAATAAAAAAGTTTATACAAATATTCTAAAACGAATACCCAATAATCTAATTACTGTGGAATAACATGAAGACCGATTGTCGAAGATCGACTTTCCTCCAGACACAATTATTTCAAGAATAAAAAATCAATAAAACCCACCCCCCCAAAAAAAAACGAATCTTAGAACCAACAATCCTCCAAATTAAGACCATGCATGTAGAAAAGCACATGTTTAGAGCGTTGTCTTTATTCCAGACCCAGTAATTTAAAAATGATTTAAACAATCTTAAAAACAAAAGACTTTGTCATATTCTTATTCTTGTGGAATAACACGAGTATTATGCTTAGTCTTTCGTCTAGACCCGGTTATTTAAAAGATAAACAAATATTGAAAAAAAAAATCACAGCTAAGACCAATCTTCAAAATTAAACCCACTTAAAATGCTTGGGCTTAGAGTGTTGTCTTTACCTCTCACCCAGTTCTCTTTAAAATACAAATTAAGCGAAACATTAATCTTAAAACTTAGACCCCAGCATCTTCCAAACTATAAAACCTTTGTGATAACGCATACTTAATTTGACCAGACCAGTTTATTGAAAAAAAAAACAGAACCAAAAAAAATTTACCCTCTTCCAGCCTAACATCCTGTAATAAATGATGCAATTAAACATTCATTTTTTTTTCCAGGCAAAGAAATTTATAATAAAAAACAACATCAAAACTTAGAGCCCGTGGAGCATTTCATGAAAGGAGTTGTCTGACGTTTTATCCGACACTGGTAGCACTGCTTCTTAGCCAATCAACATCAAGGACAGTTGTCAGATCTGACAACTTGTCGGACATAAATATTGATGAAATACTCCCCCAATCATCTTATTTATGTTGACAGGCATAAGAATATGATTGACTCTTAGTTATGAGGATTACATTTATCTTATTTTTGAAATGACAAGGTCTAGAATAAAGAAAACTCTCTAAACTTTTATTTATTGAAGGTTCTTAGTTTGAAGGATAGTTGGGCCTTAGATTCTGTTATTCTTTTTTAATAATTTTTGTTATTTTGAAGTAATTGGGTCTGGAGGAAAGACTACACCATATTTCCATGTTATTCAATGTTGATAAGATTGCAGGGTCTTTGTCTTGTTGTTGTGTTTTAAATGACTTTTATAACTGGGTCTGGAGGAAAGACTACGTTATATTTTCATGTTTTCAACATAAATAGGATCGTGGGTCTTTGTTTTTTTTTTTATTATTACTAATTTATTATCATTATTCATTTGTTATTTGAAAGGTCTGTTTCTGGAATAAAGACAACGCTATATTTCCATGTTATTCAACATAAATACGATCGTGGGTCTTTGTTTGCTTTCTTATTATTACTAATTTATTATTATTATTATTATTCATTTGTTATTTGAAAGATCTGGGTCTGGAGGAAAGACTATCCCATATTTCCATGTTTCTTTGGACGGCGCAAATATTCACTACTGAATGACACGAACCGTATAAGCTAAAACAACAACAATAACAGTTATTCAATGTTGATATGATTGCAGGGTCTTTGTTTTGTTGTTGTGTTTTAGATGACTTTTATAACTGGGTCTGGAGGAAAGACTACGCTATATTTCCATGTTTTTCAACATAAAGAGGATCGTGTGTCGTTGTTTGCTTTTTTATTATTACTAATTTATTATTATTATTATTATTCACTTGTTATTTGAAAGATCTGGGTCTGGATAAAAGACTACACTATATTTCCATGATCATAGGCGTAAATATTCATATCTGAATGACACGCGCCTCAAAACCCAAGATAACAACAACAACAACAACGTTATTTAATATATACAAGAGAGTTTTAATTGACTGGGTCTGGAGAAAAGACTAAGCTCGATTCTCATTTTATTCCACTAGAATATCATTATCGTAGTTTGAACAACCGGATCTGAAAAAAAGACTTTGGACTTATATTAAAAATTTTTAAACAACCGGGTCTGGAAAAAAGACTTTGGATTTATATTACAATTTTTGAAACAACCGGGTCTGGAAAAAAGACTTTGGACGTATATTATAATTTTTGAATCAACCGGGTCTGGAAAAAAGACTTTGGACATAAATTATCATTTTTGTAACAACCGGGTCTGGAAAAAAGACTTTGGACGTACATTATAATTTTGAAACAACCGGGTCTGGAAAAAGACTTTGGACTTGTACTATAATGTTTTATTAACCGGGTCTGGAAAAAAGACTTTGCACATTTGTGCTTTATGAAGGCATTACTATAGGATTTTAGTTTAGAACGGATTCGCCAAAAATCCCTTCAAATTTATTACATTTGTGGGTAAAGTCATTATTACATTTGTGGGCGATCAAAAATTATTACATTTGTGGGTAAAGTGCATTATTACATTTGTGGGTGAAATTATTACATTTGTGGGTAAAGTGTTATTACGTTTGTGGGCGTTATTACATTTGTGGGTAAAGTGTTATTACATTTGTGGGCGTTATTACATTTGTGGGTGCAACATCCCCCCCCCCCCCTATTACCCCTAGTTAAAAAAATATCGGTGCTGCTAGCTGCCATGGAGCTATATAACAGCTCCATGCTGCTACTGCATTCAAACGTACATATAAACATGGAGCTATCTGTGTTTTATAGCTCCATGATATAAATAAACAAACAAACAGGTATACAAATCAATACATACACAAAAACATTAAATCACAAAGTAATATCGAAAAATAGAACTTGGTCTGAATAACTGCATATGGACACTTAATTTGAGCACCCTGATGATAATTGGTTTTATTTAATAAAAACAGAAAAATAGGAAAAATTGTGAAGGTTTGATGAAAATCCACCAAAGAATAAGAAATACATGATTTCCTTTTTTTTTCGTATTCCATTCGGGGAGGAGGTCGATGAGAAACAAATGAATGCCCCCTGCAGGCCAACGGTCTTAGAAAAAATGAATATTTATACATTCAGGTGTGATCAAACGTACGGGCATGCTCCAGCGAGCATCTTTTGTGCTAACGTTTGGCTGATTTACACATTTTCACAATCTGTTTATTTTCTTTTGAATATGGGAGTTGGTTCACATGGTTCATGTATTGTGTGTGGTGTGGAGCAGACAGGTAGCTGACATGAAGTAGGACCCGACGTGAATGTGTCTTGCTCGATCAGGGTAATGTAGCTGAACATTGAAAGAAAAATCGACAAAATTCATTGGGACACTTTCGGTTGGAGAAATTTCGATATCACCATGACAACTAACCTAAATATGAAACACTGGTCATCAAAGCAAGTGAATTTCAAGGTGAGATTAAATCAGTATTTTCTCCTCACAGGGGTCGCTCTAACAAGGAAGTAGAAAACTCAATAAATATGATCGTGTGATTTAAGACTGCGCAATCACTATCTGATATGATTGATTTGTCAACGCCAGTAATTTTGGCTCTGAAGCTATATATCTCATAACCTTTCTCCGGTTTTTCTCGCGATAATTAAAAACAAGAATAAAATACATCTAAATTCAACATTTTTGGAGGCAATACAACACTGTTTGGAATGAATATGTTTAATACTACATGCATTTATTATTGGAATGAAATGATAAATCGTTTGTACTGAAATAATTACTAGTTATTTATCATTATAAGCCATGTATTTCTACTGAATTTCAAGTGTTTGTCATCTCAGCCTCCCCCCTTTCCCTATCTCACGTGATGTTCGTGTAGGCTCCACTCCACTTGACTACCGCTACACTATGCTACACCTATAAAACGTTGAGTGGAATTCTTTTGTTTTCTCTAACTCCCAGGGATCGCCATAAAGCTCATAATCTAGAATTTTTATATTCTGCTTTTCCAGTCAAGCTAGATAATTCGTTTTTCTGATTCAAAAAGGAAAAAGAAGAAAAAATAAATATTCAGGGGCGGCGATCCTGGGGGCGGGAGGCAAAGTGGCCCCCCCCCCAATATTTGACCCACTGAAATGGTGCCATTTTACGCAAGAAAGATACCCCCTCACGAACGTGTGCCCCTTTCACCTGAGGACCCGTTTTAGGTGTTACCAAGTGCCCTTTATCGTATAAGTGCAAATTTATTTAAAAAAAACGCCCCCTCTTAAGCGTGGTCTGTGCCTTTTTCACCTGAGAAGGACATGGTTTATGCCGTTAGCAAATGCCCCTTTGCCTTCTTACACTGAGGTTCCCTTTCTCGAAACTCGAAATAGTGCCCCTTTTTACCCAAGAAAAGTGCCCCTGACGAACGTGTTCTGTGCCCCTTTCACCTGAGAAGGACCCGCTGTATGTGTTAACGAGTGCCCCCTTGCCTTCTCATATATGCCTGCTCTTCATCATATCCGATAAGTTGTCCTTAAAACTACTTTTTGTGCCGTATTTCTTTATAGCGTTCTGCTTCCTTCTGCAAGTGCATCCTTTAATCGCATAATCCTTTCAAAATTGCCCCTTTCACTACTTTTTTTCTTTTGATAATAAAATTCATCCCTTATAATCTCTTATTAAGTGCCCTATATTAATATGCCCATAGTTTACTTTTGATATATACCCCTTTTTATTTCTAGTTTGTTCAAAATGTTCAGTCTGTTTGTTCTGATGGCGTCGATTTCCTTTGGAACTAGTGTTCTTATTATATGATTCTGGAAAAACACATTTTAAATTGATGAATTTCACATATAATTATATCGAGGAATACGAGACTGTTGCCATTCGAAACAAAACGCTGCGTAGAGGGAAACGTAAGGGTGTTCAATAACAGCATCATTGGTAAGAAACAAGAAAACAATATTTTCATTTTTATACGTTACTACTTATGAAGAAAAAAACTTGTAAGAATATTCCTACGTGCCTTAAGGTTCATGAGTCATGAGAGTGGGTTAGATACGTCTTCTTCTTCTTTTTTTAGAAAGTGCCCTTTTCGAAAGAAAATGTGTCCCCTCCCCCTGTTAACTTCGCTCCGCTGCCCCTAGAAATATTGAGTGAAAACTGATTCTGAGATTTAAAAAAGATAAATTGTCGTTGATAAAATAATTGGTATCAAGAGTGAAATAGGGAAAAGGATAACGGTTCGATTTTTCCATTTTACTGTTTTTATATATTTTAACTTTTAGTTTTTGCTTTGGCGAAACAAAATTTATTATTTTTTTTGTTTCCTTCGCCTGTTTTTTTCCGTTTTCGCATTCACGAAACAGAAAATTGAACAGGTCTTCTTGTTTCCCTTTTCCGTTTCGAAATCAGACAAACGAATTATCGAACAGCACCTTGATTTTTACCGGGACACTTTATATGCATGGGCTATGAGCATTTTCTTTTTCAATTATCATTATTTTCACAGGACTATAAAGTTGCTGTAGTCTTGACATTCCTAACTTGTGTCGGCGTCTTTGCTAACGTACCTGATCATGATGACGATCCATGCATCTCTTACACGACGAGTCTTATTTGTTCATGTACGGAACCACCGCCCCTACCTCCACCGTGTCCACCGTTTGTATTTCCAGGTAACTATTGTATTACTCTGAGAATGAATAAATTAACCATTTGTCACTCATGGACTCGATTTCATATCATATGTCAGGGGCGGATCCAGGATTTTCAAGGGGGGGGCATTTTGTACAGGCAAAAAAATTGACAGCAACAAAAAAAGGGTCTTTACTATCAAATCTAGGACCTTTTGTTCCAGGAACAAACTTACTAATCTACTATTTCCCCTTTTCGGGCCCTTTATATTTCATTTATTTTTCTTTCCTTTTTTTTCACGGGGGGGGGGGGTAGTGCACCCGTCCTCCCATCTGTTCAACACTGGGCCAATTGAAACGTCTTCATTTCATACATATGGAAATGCAATCATTATCATAATTTTAATTCCCTGATTGAAGTGTGACATTTAACTGATCTCGATTTTGATTAAAACTCAACTGGGTGACTGTCTGCTAGAAGACATTTCCTGGTCATGAGAAAGGGGGTTATGTGTACGATGTCGATGATGGTGGTAGTGTTGGTCTGGTGGTGGACGATAATACTTCTGTCCAATGTCTGAATATTGGGCCATGTACAAAGTCAGGATCTCTGTTAAGTGTGATAAAACTTCTCCATTAATGGGGGCAAGGTCAAATCATTATGGTCTCGAGTGAAAAGGATGAATTTGGAACGGGATAGCCCCCCTTTCCAGTTCTCATTGATTCCTTCTTTTAAAAATATATCGATATTCTATTTCAGTGAACAACCTGTCCGAGTTCGGAGCAACCACCCATTCAGTTTCAGCCTCGTGGTTACCGCCAAGTTTATGTAGGTACACTGGTTATAATGTGTCCTGTTCATATGGATCAGAAGTTATGACCCAGCAAACCCTTCATGCTCAGACGACAATGTTTAATTGTACCAATCTAATGCCTGGAATGTGTGGAATCAACATCACAGTCACAGTATTGCGCGATTATGTTGAGAGCGAACCAAGATCGATCACCCTTGCAACAGGTTGGTTGTTTCATCAATCATATACTGTAAAAAATGAAGTGCTAATTTAGCACTGACAGTGCTTGCATAGTGACTGCACCACGAGTGCTGATTTTCTAGTTCAAATCTAAACTAGAAAATCCGCACTCGTAGTGCAGTCACTATACGAGCACGGTAAGTGCTAAATTAGCACTTCATATTGAACATTTTTGTTTTCTTAAAAGCAACGAGAATCGACATCTTAAGATTGATACCCCGCGGCAATCTTGACCCCCGTCCTCTGTGTTTCCGCCATCGAAAAGTATCAGTGCCTTGAATAAATTTCATCAGATGAATCATTACTATTTCGTTTGGAGCTGTAGCTCCAAGCACATTTCAAGTGAAACAAAATCTAGTCTTGATTTTTGTTTTCTTCTATAGTTCCTTCACAGGTAACTAACTTGACTGAATGTGGAGCAACCAATGATTCCATCTCAGCTTGCTGGTCACCACCTCGTGGCATGTATGATGGTTATAACGTGACTTGTTCAAGTAAAGAACCAACTCGTCTTGATGCTAACAACACCATGTTTACATGTACCAATCTACCTATTCCTGGCATGAAATATAACATGACAGTAACTACCGTGAGCTGTGAAAAGGAAGGCGAACCATCGATGATTACAATTCTAGCACGTGAGTCGATCTTAGGTCATTATCATTATCAGAATTATGGATGATTGATTGATTGATTCATTCATTAATCATGTATGTATACATGTATACTAAAATGTCTTATTGGTATAGGTTTGAAAATGGCAAACAGGTGTGGCCTTAAAGTAGGATGACATTTCGAAATATAGATGGCCTATTCTAACTTACCTGGGACATTTTGCGAGCTTGAAGGACAAGTCCACCCCAATAAAAAGTAGACTTGATTAAATCATAGTAATTAAAATGGATACTAGAAGGCACCTAGGAAGAAGAATTGGGGAAAATATTGAGGAAGGTGAGAAAAACAGGAGAAATCAAAATGTGGATTCAGACCAATCACACAGGCGCTAGTACTACAACAACGTAGGCTGGTGTAGCCACACCTGGAATATAATATATCCATGGGGAATACTGGACATCTTTGTTTTCTTAAAAGCAACGAGAATCGGCATCTAAAGCTTAATACCCCGCCGCAATCTTGACCCCCGTCCTCTGTGTTCCCGCCTTCGAAAAGTATTAGTGCCTTGAATGAATTTCATCAGATGGATGACTATTTCGTTTGTAGCTGTTAGCTCCAAGCACATTTCAAGTGAAACAAAATCTAGTCTAAGTGTCTGACAAATTGATTTTTGTTTTCCTCTATAGTTCCTTCACAGGTAACTAACTTGACTGAATGTGGAGCAACCAATTATTCCATCTCAGCTTGTTGGTCACCACCTCATGGCATGTATGATGGTTATAAAGTGACTTGTTCAGGTAAAGAACCAGCTCTTCTTGATGCTGACACCATCATGTTTACATGTACCAATCTATCTATTCCTGGAATGAAATATAACATGACAGTAACTACCATGAGCTGTGAAAAGGAAGGCGAACCATCAGTAATTACAATTCTAGCACGTGAGTCGATCTTAGGTCATTATCATTATCAGAATTATGGATGATTGATTGATTTATTCATTCATTAATCATGTATGTTATTATGTATTAGAAAAGGTCTTATTGGTATAGGTTTGAAAACGGCAAATAGGTGTGACCTTATAGAGTAGGATTCCATATTGAAATGTAGTATTCTGGATTTTTGGGGGAAGTTGTCAGGACACTCCAGAACACAAGACACGATACGACGAGAGTTGTAGGTTGTGAGCGGAATTTAATTTCCCACTTGAGCATAACAGTTGTTCAGTATATAACAAATTGGAAAAAAAAGAACCTCCGACTAGGGCAGATACAGGTTAAAAACCATACCAAGGACCAAAACAATCACTTTCTAGGGTCAGATTCCGGTACCCAACACTGCAATCTTCGTAGAAAACCCAGAAATCATCACAATCCAGCTAGTTCCATCAACAAATGAACATTCGAACTCCTCGACAGGATTGAGATCTAAATTATCTGGATCCTACAGGACTCTCTGACTGATTGCTCTCCTCACTGAGTAGCTTGACCAATGACCTCAAAACAATCGATCTCTTCTGACCAAGCGGGTTTTCTTCCCGCGTAACATAATCACTTTCACAAGATCCTTCCTCTTTACTAAGTTATAACACCATTCCGTAATATAATTTCATAAAAAAGGAAGTATACTTTATCCCAAGCAATTTACATAATTATATATAATTTTCATTTCTAATAACAGTCCATATTCAATATAATAACTTTACAAAAATGGAACTATTTGTTCTGAGATGTACATTTCAATGTTGTGATAAGACAAACACTTTACACCCTCTTCGTCCAACTCTTGTAAGTAAATCTTAAAGGAAATATCCGACTTTTTCCAAATACTATAATCCATCCTGACAAAACCATATTGTCCTCAATGATATCAGCAATTGAATTATAATACTTTGACACATAAGTTATAAATATTCAATAGCTTCCACTAAGTTTGAATAAAAATATCAAATAGGAGGCGAATAGCAAAATGCTGAGAAGGCTTCATATACAAGGAAGAAAAAGAAAAATGACAACGATTCATCTGATATATGCATGTGTATTTATATCTTTTTTTTTTCTTCAATTCGAGAGTGTTGATCTCGGTAGGTGATAAGGATTTCTATGTACGCCCTTAGTAACTCTACTTGACCGACGTAGATTCTGATAATTTTCTGGTCGTGCATTCTCTTCAGTATTGAAAGATGGAGGATGGTATTGGAACCAATCGTCCCCGTCATCATCACTATTGAATTCACCAGTTTCACTCTCCGAGGAAAGACTTCCAGTTTCATCACTAGACTGACGAATGTGATTAGGATGGCTACCTGCCAAGTCACAGAGCTCCTGGGTCCGTGGATCAGCTATCAGTAGTTTTCGGTTAACAGTCTTGAGTGTTCCTCCATGGAGTGGACGGATACTGTAGACGTCGCCTTCCTTGTTGATGTCAACAACGACATAAGGTTCCCTAAAGTATTTATCTTTCAACTTATGTCTTGTTGAGAATGCCATCCTCTTCAACAATACGCTCTGCCCAATTACAAGGGGAAAGGACTGTACCCGTCTATCATGCTTGGTTTTATTCTCCTCTGCATTGGCATTGAGATTCTTCTCAACGAGATCGTTCATCTTGCTCAGAGCAGCAGCTTGTGTCTCTACGAAATCTTCATCCCATGACCGTCGGGTACGAGACAACAGCTGATCGAGGGGTAGAGATGGTTCCCTTCCATACATCAACCTGTATGGGGAGAATCCAGTCGATCGATGTGGAGTAGTGTTATAAATGAACACTAGATGAGATATTGTCTCTGGCCATTTTCTTCTCTCTGAGGGATCCATCGATCGAATCATGCTACACAACGTTCTATTAAAACGTTCAACCTGTCCATTCCCCTCTGGGTGGTATGGGGTGGTCCTTGACTTCTTGACACCATACAACCGACATAGTTCTTGGACAAGGTTTCCTTCGAAATCTCTTCCTTGGTCCGAATGGAGTCTGTGGGGTATTCCATGGTGGACAAACCAGTTGTCTCTGAGGGCTCTTGCTACCGTCTGGGCAGTTTGGTCTTTGCATGGGATCGCTTGAGCATACTTGGTGTACACATCTGACATGACGAGTATGTCCTCGTAGCCTCCTTTTCCACGATCCATCTTAAGGAAATCAATTGCAAGGACCTCTAAAGGTCTGAAGGCAAGAAGGTGTCTCATCGGCGTCTTCACTGTAGGAGTAGGCGCCTTTACCACTGTGCAGTTGAAGCATTTCTTTATATGTCGTCGAACGTCCTCTTGAAGACCAGGCCAAAAGCATCTTGTGCGTAACAATCCGAGTGTCCGAGTCACACCTTGATGGCCCCATCCTTCATGTGTAGCCTGTAGGATAGTATGCCTGATGCTAGTTGGGATAAGAAGTTGGTCAACAACATCCCCCTGCATCTCGATTCGGCGAAATAGCACTTGATCCTTCTCTACGAGTTGTTTCCACTCTCGAAGCCAACCCTTTACTTCAGGATTGTCATCTGGTGTTGGTTCTCCTGGTTTCCATCCAGCTTTCCGCATCTTGAAGATGACACTCAAACCATTGTCATTCTGTTGCAGATCTGATAATTGTTTAAGATCGTAGGAAGGGAACACACCAGGTGCCATTACATCCATGTCCAATCGATTGACGTTTATTTCTTGCTCTACTTCTATTGGCATTACTGAACACTGAAGTACTTGTTCAACAACGGGCTGTAAGGTGTCCATGGCATCACAAACCATAGGTCGACGACTGAGAGCGTCCGCACACTTATTGGTTTTTCCTGGTCTATACTTAATCTGAAGATCGAACGGGGCTAGTTGAGCGACCCATCTCTGTTCGGTTGCCCCTAGTTTTGCTGTTTCCAGATGAGCCAATGGGTTGTGATCTGTGAGAACTTCAACTTGGCTTCCTATGAGATATTCCCGGAATTTGTCAGCAATCGCCCATTTCAAGCCCAGTAGCTCTAACTTGAAGCTAGAGTAATCGGGATAACTTCTTTCTGCATTGCGTAGCCCCCGACTTGCGTACACCACAGGGTGAAGTTTCCCATCATCTCCATGTTGAGAAAGGCAAGCACCCAGTCCTTTTAGCGAGGCATCAATCTCAACTACAAATTTCTTTCCAAACTGCGGATATCCAAGAACAGGTGTAGACGTCAAGGCGTCTTTAAGCTTACGGAATGCCTCGTCTGCCTTCTCTGACCAGACAAATTCTTTCAGTCTACCAGCCGTGTTGCCATGTCTCTTCTTTGATTTCTTAGAAGGTGGAAGACAATTACCAAGCAAAGCATGCAAGGGAGCAGCAAGGGAGCAGCAATGCTTGCGAATCCCAGAACAAACCGGCGATAATATGAGGCCAGTCCAAGGAAAGACCTCAACTCAGTGGCAGTCTTCGGTACAGACCAGGTTTTGATTGTGTCAATCTTCTTTGGGTCAACTGATATTCCTGAAGCAGTGACAACATGTCCAAGATGGTGGACTTTTCGTTGAAGGAACTGACATTTCTTTCCCTTTAACTTCAGGCCATACTCTGTTAGACGTCTGAAGACTGCTTCCAATCTGGTTAAATGTTCTTCCAGGGTACTTGAGAAAACAAGTATGTCATCAAGGTAAATCACTAACTGTGCTAAATTTAGATCGCCTAACACCAGCTCCATGACTCTCTGGAACGTACTTTGGCTATTCACCAAGCCTTGGGGCATACGTAGAAATTCAAACAAGCCCCAGGGGACTCTAAAAGCTGTCTTCTCGATCGAACGTTCATCCATTGCTATCTGAAAATAGCCGTTAGCAAGGTCAAGAGAGCTAAAGAACTTAGCTCCTCCGAGGGCTTCCAGTGTTTCATCTATTCTTGGCAAGGGGAATGAGTCCCGAACCGTCCTGGCGTTCAGCTGACGATAGTCAATGCAAACTCTCATCGTCCCATCTTTCTTGCGGACTGGCACCACCGGGCTCGCATAAGGGCTGGTCGATTGTTGGATAATTCCTTTATCCAACATTTCTTGAAGGAGTGCCTTTAACTCTGGGATATGGTTTGGGGGGATTCGACGATAGGGCAGTCGGATTGGTGGTCCTTCTGATGTCCGGATCTGATGTGGTATTGCGGTACAGTTTCCCAGATCCATATCACTCTCGGCAAAAGTTGACTTATGATTCGACAGGAGGTTAGCAATAGCATCAGCTTCTTCACATGAGAGATGTTCAATCTTCACTCCAACTGGTAATTTCACACTCTTCCCATCCATGCAAAGGTGATCAACACCTTCTTGAAGAGATTGGATTTGAGTATCTCTCTCAATGATAGCTACATTGGCTCCTGCCTCAACCATCACCTTCATGATGTCAACTTCGATAAGTCCGTTTTTCTCCTGCATAATTATTTCATCACGCTCCTTCACTTGAGTAGCCGATGCAAGAACCATGCCCTGAGTGATCTCTAATTGTTGAGTGGACCTATTTGCAACAGTTACTTGAAGGTCTTGTCCGTCAGCTTCCAAACAAGTGTCATAGACATCCAGTCCTTTCCCTACTAGAGGATTGATATTGTTGACCTGACAGTCTGTGCCTATCAGAATACTCTTCTCAGTATACTCAAAGGAAGGTGCATCATTCATCTGGCATTCTACTCGATGAACTGTCAACGGCGGGAGGATTCTCCTTTCTTTGGAGGTCAAGAGTGTGTTTGGGGTAGCAACCTCTCGGTTCTCACGTGACAACTTGAGAGCCACCTCAACAAGTTTCCAGTTCTCATCATCATCTTTGTAGACTTTCTTCTTGACTACTGGCCAAAGTGCATTGCAGCCGAGGAGAACAGGATAGTCTGTCTTCTTCTTGGTTTGCAACTCGTCATTGACGACCAGAAAGCCTACTTCAAAGGATTCGCCATTCAGGGTCATGGTGGTATGGATGTATCCTACCACCGGTTCTACGCTATCATGGATCCCAACAACTCTAATACCATCGCCACTACCATCAAGAGGACCAATAACTTCCCTCAGTTTCCCTTCATAGTAGGATACCGGAATAAGACTAGCTTCTGCTCCTGTGTCTAGAATACAGCCTGTGGGTATCCCTGCTATTCCAACTACTGACTTTGGACACGATGATACCAAGCTGAGTGTTTTTTCATTCCCGCCAGCTGACAAGCTTCTGACATTTCCTTGAACTTGTTCTTCCTGAGGCATCATGTCTGCTCCTCGAGGACTTCTTGGATTTTGTCGTGTACCTGACCCATTGGGGCAGTCCTTTCTCATGTGACCTACCTGCTTACATCCATAGCATAGAGGAGGTGAGCGACATTCTCTTTTCAAGTGTCCTTTCTTATTACAGTTGTAGCAAAAATGTGGCGAATTTTGTTTAGGATTGCTTTTCATGCCTTTCATCACTTCAACAACCTCTTTCAAAGTCTCCTTTAACTCGGTGATCTCACTTTTCATGTTTTGAATTGTCTGATCCTCAGTATTTACCGATGCTCTCGCCGCCTCTACTTCACATTCCCTAATACTAGCTTTAGGAGAAACTGTGTCCTCATCCTGGAACATTCGCAGAACTTCTCTTCGCATATCAATAAAGGATTTATCCTCAGTGCTAAACATGATACGTCGAATCTCCCTCTGAATCTGTTTGTCTCTCACACCAGTTACAAACCGTTCTTTCAATGTATTGTTCCTCAGCATGATCAATGCTGATCGCTCATCACCTGTCGCTGCAGCTTCCATTCGATCGTGCAAGCGAATAAGTGCACTACTGAAATCTGCCAACGTTTCACCTGGCCTTTGTACTCTGGCATGTAATTCCGTGGTCAATGGTTGTACAGTCTCCTTTAGGCCATAACGAGACTTCAAAGCCTGCTTCAATGCCGTACTGTCCTCCCTGACCGTAGAGTCATACAGCCTCGCTTCGTCTTTGGCCGAATCTGTCAGATGAGTCAATAGTACCTGAGCCTCTTCTTTCCTCTTCAGTTGATAATAGCTACAATATTCATCAAATTCTTGGAGCCATTCATTGATTGTCGGGTCTCCATGTTTCCGGGGGAACCCACCAAACTTACTCAGCTTTACCGCTGGTAAACCCCTCGGTGATTGCAGACTTTGGAAAGCCCCCGTCAATGCTGCCATCATTTCAGCTAGACCTGGAGCTAAGGGCTGGGCCGTAGCTCCCCTTGGAGTATCATCCTCTGAGTTAGTGTTCCTTGGCATCCTCACTCAGTAAGTATGATTCAAACAATTGGAACCTGCTGTCTACAATTAGGAAAAAAACTATGGCATTTGTTTCAAAAGTAGTATTTTCTTCCACAGTAAAATTACACTACGTTTACCATACAACCAAAGTCGGAGGTTTTCTTTCTTGCTTCTTGGTTTCCGTCTAATGATGTTCTTCTTTTCTTGCTTCTTAGTTGCCGTCTATCGATGCTCAAGTTCTATCCCACTTCTGACACCACTTGTAGTATTCTGGATTTTTGGGGGAAGTTGTCAGGACACTCCAGAACACAAGACACGATACGACGAGAGTTGTAGGTTGTGAGCGGAATTTAATTTCCCACTTGAGCATAACAGTTGTTCAGTATATAACAAATTGGAAAAAAAAGAACCTCCGACTAGGGCAGATACAGGTTAAAAACCATACCAAGGACCAAAACAATCACTTTCTAGGGTCAGATTCCGGTACCCAACACTGCAATCTTCGTAGAAAACCCAGAAATCATCACAATCCAGCTAGTTCCATCAACAAATGAACATTCGAACTCCTCGACAGGATTGAGATCTAAATTATCTGGATCCTACAGGACTCTCTGACTGATTGCTCTCCTCACTGAGTAGCTTGACCAATGACCTCAAAACAATCGATCTCTTCTGACCAAGCGGGTTTTCTTCCCGCGTAACATAATCACTTTCACAAGATCCTTCTTCTTTACTAAGTTATAACACCATTCCGTAATATAATTTCATAAAAAAGGAAGTATACTTTATCCCAAGCAATTTACATAATTATATATAATTTTCATTTCTAATAACAGTCCATATTCAATATAATAACTTTACAAAAATGGAACTATTTGTTCTGAGATGTACATTTCAATGTTGTGATAAGACAAACACTTTACACCCTCTTCGTCCAACTCTTGTAAGTAAATCTTAAAGGAAATATCCGACTTTTTCCAAATACTATAGAAATAGAGATAGCCCATTCTAACTTACCTGGGACATTTTGCGAGCTTGAAGGACAAGTCCACCCCAATAAAAAGTAGACTTGATTAAATCATAGTAATTAAAATGGATACTAGAAGGCACCTAGGAAGAAGAATTGGGGGAAATATTGAGGAAGGTGAGAAAAACAGGAGAAATCAAAATGTGGATTCAGACCAATCACACAGGCGCTAGTACTACAACAACGTAGGCTGGTGTAGCCACACCTGGAATATAATATATCCATGGGGAATACTGGACATCTTTGTTTTCTTAAAAGCAACGAGAATCGGCATCTAAAGCTTAATACCCCGCCGCAATCTTGACCCCCGTCCTCTGTGTTCCCGCCTTCGAAAAGTATTAGTGCCTTGAATGAATTTCATCAGATGGATGACTATTTCGTTTGTAGCTGTTAGCTCCAAGCACATTTCAAGTGAAACAAAATCTAGTCTAAGTGTCTGACAAATTGATTTTTGTTTTCCTCTATAGTTCCTTCACAGGTAACTAACTTGACTGAATGTGGAGCAACCAATTATTCCATCTCAGCTTGTTGGTCACCACCTCATGGCATGTATGATGGTTATAAAGTGACTTGTTCAGGTAAAGAACCAGCTCTTCTTGATGCTGACACCATCATGTTTACATGTACCAATCTATCTATTCCTGGCATGAAATATAACATGACAGTAACTACCGTGAGCTGTGAAAAGGAAGGCGAACCATCGATGATTACAATTCTAGCACGTGAGTCGATCTTAGGTCATTATCATTATCAGAATTATGGATGATTGATTGATTGATTCATTCATTAATCATGTATGTATACATGTATACTTAAATGTCTTATTGGTATAGGTTTGAAAATGGCAAACAGGTGTGGCCTTAAAGTAGGATGACATTTCGAAATATAGATGGCCTATTCCCAGAAGGTAAGACCAGTAAGACCAGTAAGAATTTTTACTGGTTTCCAGTAGAATTTTACTGGTTTCCAGTATATTTTTACTGGGCCAGTTGATTTTTAACTGGACCAGTAAAAATCAACTGGAGACCAGTTCCAACAATTGCATTCCAGTTGAAGCAATTAGTAATACCAGTTAAATTGTTTTTCATCAAACTGGTGTTACTGGTCCAATAAATGGTTTCCAGTAGATTTTTACTGGTTTCCAGTATATGTTTACTGGACCAGTTGATTTTTAACTGGACCAGTAAAAATCAACTGGAGACCAGTTCAAACAATTGCATTCCAGTTGAAGCAAAGTAGTAATACCAGTTAAATTGTTTTCATCAAACTGGTGTAACTGGTCCAATAAATAATGACTTTATTTCAAGTCAGATCATTTGACAAATTATGGAAAATGAATCTTGCAATTCAGAGAAAGTTATTATCGTTATCGATTGTTATCATCATTCAAAAAAAAAAAAAATCTTCTTATAATTATCATAATTATTAATTTCATGATTATTATGATCATTGTTATCATTCTTATTATTGTTATTGTAATTATTATTATTAATATCATAGTTATCAAGTATTAACATTATCATTAAGATAATTATTTCCTTTAATTATGATTAATTAAGAGCAAGATATATTCCTCTGATATAGTCAACTGGTCTAAAGTAATTTATTGTTTGAAATTGAACTGGTCAAGACCAGTAATACCAGTAATTCTGATGATGCTGATCACGTGGTTTACCTCATTTGCATATTTCCTGTTTTTAAAAGAAAAATCAGGATTTATAATGGAATATCCTTGCAATGGCACTCATTGTTGTTTAAAAACTTTCTAAATAAGTGTGTGACCTAACTCACAATGAAAATGTGTAATTTCATATATCACATTTAAAATAACAGCAGAAAGATTTATTTACTAACCATTTTTTCCATCACATTTCACTGATCATGGTATATAACGACCCAAATGCAAGTAATAATTTAATCCAGTAAGACCAGTACGAGGACCAATTCGACCAGTTCGATGACCAGTCAGACCAGTAGAAAATACCAGTAAAGACCATCTTAAATTGGATACCAGTATGAAGACCAATGAGACCAGTAATGACAACCACCAGAAACAAGACCAGTATAAAATTCCAGTTATTCAAAACCAGTTTAATTTTTAACTGGACCAGTAAAATTTTAACTGGACCAGTATGACCAGTTAGACCAGTAAACCGATGTTCCAATTTCCAGAGTTACCAGTTAAAATTCTACTGGTCTAACTGGTCCAGTGGAACTGGTTTTTCCTTCTGGGTTCTAACTTACCTGGGACATTTTGCAAGCTTGAAGGACAAGTCCACCCCAATAAAAAGTAGACTTGATTAAATCATAGTAATTGAAATGGATACTAGAAGGCACCTAGGAAGAAGAATTGGGGGAAATATTGAGGAAGGTGAGAAAAACAGGAGAAATCAAAATGTGGATTCAGACCAATCACACAGGCGCTAGTACTACAACAACGTAGGCTGGTGTAGCCACACCTTGAATATAATATATCCATGGGGAATACTGGACATCTTTGTTTTCTTAAAAGCAACGAGAATCGGCATCTAAAGCTTAATACCCCGGCAATCTTGACCCCAGTCTTCTGTGTTTCCGCCATCGAAAACTATCAGTGCCTCGAATAAATTTCATCAGATGGATGACTATTTCGTTTGTAGCTGTTAGCTCCAAGCACATTTCAAGTGAAACAAAATCTAGTCTAAGTGTCTGACAAATTGATTTTTGTTTTCCTCTATAGTTCCTTCACAGGTAACTAACTTGACTGAATGTGGAGCAACCAATTATTCCATCTCAGCTTGTTGGTCACGACCTCTTGGTATGTATGATGGTTATAAAGTGACTTGTTCAGATGGACCAGGTAGAGAACGAACCCGTCTTGATGCCGACACCACCATGTTTACATGTACCAATCTATCTATTCCTGGAATGAAATATAACATGACAGTAACTACCATGAGCTGTGAAAAGGAAGGCGAACCATCAGTAATTACAATTCTAGCACGTGAGTCGATCTTAGGTCATTATCATTATCAGAATTATGGATGATTGATTGATTTATTCATTCATTATTCATGTATGTTATTATGTATTAGAAAAGGTCTTATTGGTATAGGTTTGAAAACGGCAAATAGGTGTGACCTTATAGAGTAGGATTCCATATTGAAATAGAGATGGCCCATTCTAACTTACCCGGGACATTTTGCGAGCTTGAAGGACAAGTCCACCCCAATAAAAAGTAGATTTGATTAAAAAGAGAAAAAATGAAATAAGCATAAACACTTAAATTCTAGACCGTTTAAGAGGGCGTGTTTTTTTTTTTAGACAACCACGGTTGTTAGCGAGGTGTCCAGAAATTATCTTTTTTCTCGAAATGGACAGGTATTTTCGAATTTGCATAAAATCATAGTAATTAAAACGGATAGTAGAAGGCACCTAGAAAGAGGAATTGAGGGAATGTTGAGGAAGGTAAGAAAAATAGGAGAAATCAAAATGTGGATTCAGACCAAGCAGGCGCAGTACTACAACAACGTAGGCTGGTATAGCCACACCTGGAATATGTGGACTCCACATCACAGTCACAACATTGTGTGATTGTGTTGAGAGCGAACCAAGATCGATCATCCTTGCATCAGGTTTGTTGTTTCATCAATCGTAATTCAATTTAGTATGAGGATAAACTGATGTCCATGGGGGAATATTGAACATCTTTGTTTTCTTAAAAGCAACGAGAATCGTCATCTAAATATTGATACCGCCCCCCGGCAATCTTGACCCCAGTCTTATGTGTTTCCGCCATCGAAAACTATCAGTGCCTCGAATAAATTTCATCAGATGAATCATGACTATTTCGTTTGTAGCTGTTAGCTCCAAGCACATTTCAAGTGAAACAAAATTTGGTCTAAGTGCCTGACAAATTGATTTTTTTGTTTTCTTCTATAGTTCCTCCACAGGTAACTAACTTGACTGAATGTGAATGTGGAGCAACCAATTATTCCATCTCAGCTTGTTGGTCACCACCTCATGGCATGTATGATGGTTATAAAGTGACTTGTTCAGGTAAAGAACCAGCTCTTCTTGATGCTGACACCATCATGTTTACATGTACCAATCTATCTATTCCTGGAATGAAATATAACATGACAGTAACTACCGTTAGCTGTGAAAAGGAAGGCGAACCATCAGTAATTACAATTCTAGCACGAGAGTCGATCTTAGGTAATTATCATTAACAGAATTATGGATGATTGATTGATTTATTCATTCATTAATCATGTATGTATACATGTATAATAAAATGTCTTATTGGTATAGGTTTGAAAATGGCAAACAGGTGTGGCCTTAAAGTAGGATGACATTTCGAAATATAGATGGCCTATTCTAACTTACCTGGGACATTTTGCAAGCTTAAAAGACAAGTTCACCCCAATAAAGAGTAGACTTGATCAAATCATAGTAATTTAAATGGATACTAGAAGGCACCTAGGAAGAAGAATTGGGGGAAATATTGAGGAAGGTGAGAAAAATAGGAGAAATCAAAATGTGGATTCAGACCAAGCAGGCGCAGTACTACAACATCGTAGGCTGGTATAGCCACACCTGGAATATAATACATCCATGGGGAATACTGGACATCTTTGTTTTCTGAAAAGCAACGAGAATCGGAATCTAAAGCTTGATACCCCACCGCAATCTTGACCCCCGTCCTCTGTGTTCCCGCCTTCGAAAAGTATTAGTGCCTTGAATGAATTTCATCAGATGGATGACTATTTCGTTTGTAGCTGTTAGCTCCAAGCACATTTCAAGTGAAATAAAATCTGGTCTAAGTGCCTGACAAATTGATTTTTGTTTTCTTCTATAGTTCCTCCACAGGTAACTAACTTGACTGAATGTGAATGTGGAGCAACCAATGATTCCATCTCAGCTTGCTGGTCACCACCACATGGCATGTATGATGGTTATAAAGTAACTTGTTCAGATGGACTAGGTAGAGAACCAACTCGTCTTGATGCTAACACCACCATGTTTACATGTACCAATCTACCTATTCCTGGCATGAAATACAACATGACAGTAACCGTAACTACCGTTAGCTGTGAAAAGGAAGGCGAACCATCAGTAATTACAATTCTAGCACGAGAGTCGATCTTAGGTTATTATCATTATCAGAATTATGGATGGTTGATTGATTGATTGATTCATTCATTAATCATGTATGTACATGTATACTAAAATGTATTATTGGTATAGGTTTGAAAATGGCAAACAGGTGTGGTCTTAGAGTAGGATGACATATCGAAATAGAGATGGCCTATTCTAACATACCGACATTTTGCGAGCATAAAGGACAAGTCCAACCCAATAAAAAGTAGACTTGATTAAAAAGGGAAAAATAAAATTGGCATAAACACTTAAAAATTCTATACCGTTTAAGAGGGCGTTTTTCAAGACAACCACGGTTGTTTCAAAAGGTGTCCAGAATTGTCACTTTTCTCGAAAAGGACGGGTATTTTCGAATTTGCATCAAATCATAGTGATGAGAATGGATAGTAGAAGGCACCTAGAAAGAAGAATTGAGGGAAATATTGAGGAAGGTGAGAAAAATAGGAGAAATCAAAATGTGGATTCAGACCAAGCAGGCGCAGTACTACAACAACGTAGGCTGGTATAGCCACATCTGGAATATGTGGACTCCACATCACAGTCACAACATTGTGTGATTGTGTTGAGAGCGAACCAAGATCGATCATTCTTGCAACAGGTTGGTTGTTCCATCAATCATAATTCATTTTAGTATGATGATAAACTGATGTCCATGGGGGAATATTGAACATCTCTGTTTTCTTAAAAGCAACGAGAATCGACATCTCAAGATTGATACCCCACGGCAATCTTGACCCCCGTCCTCTGTGTTTCCGCCATCGAAAAAATATCAGCGCCTTCAATAAATTTCATCAGATGAATCATGACTATCATGACTATTTCGTTTGAAGCTGTTAGCTCCAAGCACATTTCAAGTGAAACAAAATCTAGTCTAAGTGTCTGACAAATTGATTTTTATTTTCTTCTATAGCTCCTTCACAGGTAGCTAACTTGACTGAATGTGGAGCAACCAATGATTCCATCTCCGCTTGTTGGTCACCACCTCTTGGCATGTATGATGGTTATAAAGTGACTTGTTCAGATGGACCAGGTAGAGAACCAACCCGTCTTGATGCCGACACCACCATGTTTACATGTACCAATCTATCTATTCCTTGCATGAAATATAACATGGCAGTAACCACCATGAGCTGTGAAAAGGAAGGCGAACCATCAGTAATTACAATTCTAGCACGTGAGTCGATCTTAGGTCATTATCATTATCAGAATTATGGATGATTGATTGATTTATTCATTCATTAATCATGTATGTTATCATGAATAATAAAAGGTCTTAATGGTATAGGTTTGAAAACGGCAAATAGGTGTGGCCTTTATAGAGTAGGGTGACATATCGAAATAGAGATGGCTTATTCTAGCTAACCTGGGCTATAAGTCCACCCCAATAAAAAGTAGACTTGATTAAAAAGAGAAAATAATCTAAATGGCATTCCATTACCAAAATAATTTTCTTATTTTGTTTTTTCGACAAAATTCATCGGGGACACTTCATTCAGTCATAAAAAGCATCAAGTTAAATGACTGTTGTTAATTAAAGTGAGAATAATCACTCATTTATGAATTTTAGATGAAACAGATTTTGTTTGACTTTGTATATGATGAGTATTCGAACAATTTGTGTCTGACATGCACTTGCATAATGTTGCATAATTTCCCGGACGTCAGAATTTATGGTATTAAAAGTTGTGCTTGACTTAAAAGTAAAAGGTCAGCGAGCGGCGCGGTCTAAAAAATTTGCACAACGGATATATCGCGAAAAATGTCGAGGGGGGGGGGCTGAAAAGGCCCCCAGGTCAGTTTGGGGTTAATGGAGTCCTACAGTGGTGCTCAAATGTTTCAGTTAGCCCCACCAGAAAATGAGCATATTTAAATTGTTGAAGTTCTGCCGTGTTTTAGATATTTAATTGTGAAGTCAGGTGATAAAATATTACATTCAATAAAGTTTGTTTCTCTGGGATAACCGAACAATGTAGTGCTGCTGTCTACATTCAAGACTCAGCCGGCATGATGGGGTTTCGTTTTGTGGTGGGGTTCACCAACTTTTGAGCACAACTGTATAATAGGTAACTGTTCTGACTATAATCATGATAATGAACACATTAGACTCCGGTATAAGAGATATGCTCTAAACGTATACATTAAACAATATGTGCGTTGATTGCAATATCATGATTATTATATAGGACTAATGATAATCAATAAGCACGATAAGGGTTACAATCAATCATTGTTCAGGAATGTTTTTATATAGCAAGAGGTACTGAACTCATAAGCTTTAATTTATCATATGTCCAGATCTGATCAATCTTACCAAGTATGGATCAAAGTATTATTTAAATTAACAATGATTCTATTTCTGTCTCCTGGTTATGGCTGACTCCAACTGATGATAGGGTGTACATGGTTACAATGTTACATATGTTATAATGATTATGGTGTCATTATCCAAGACAACACTTAATGTATAGATGAGTGAATGTATATGCACTGATCAACCCATCCAGGAATAAACTATCCTATCAGACTCACCATATTGGTTTGTGTCAAGGAAAAAACAAGTGAACCATGTACACTTATATCAAAGTCAAGCCATCCGTACTCTTTTGTATAAAAAGGGCAACAAAAATCTTCTAGATAATTGGCGGCCCATATCACTTCTTAAAGGGATGGTCCGGGCTGAAAGTATGTATAGCTTAATAAATAGAGTAGAATTCACTTATCAAAATGCCGAAAATTTCATCAAAATCGGACAACAAATAACAAAGTTATTGAATTTTAAAGTTTAGCATTATGTTGTGAAAACAGTCGTCATGAATATTCATTAGGTGGGCTGATGATGTCACATCTCCACTTGTTCTTTTGTATTTTATTATATGAAATTAGGTTCATTCAAATTTTTTCCTCCAAGAACTAGAAAAATTGGATTGACAACTGATTTAGTGCATTAGATATTTATTGCTGCAACTTATTTTATTATAAGGGGGATATATTATTCACACAAGTATGAAATAATGAAAAAATAATGACTTTATGTAATAACATAAGAAAACGGAAAGTGGAGATGTGACATCATCAGCCAACCTAATGAATATTCATGACGACTGTTTTTACGAAATATTGCTAAACTTTAAACTTCAATAACTTTATCATTTGTTATCCGATTTTGATGAAATTTTCGGCATTTTGCTCAGTGAATTCTACTCTATGTATTAAGATATAAATATTTTCAGCCCGGACCATCCCTTTAATATAGACTACAAATTAGCAGCTCGTGTTTTGACTGTTAGATTGAAGAAAATTATTCATTGCATTGTATCTGAAGATCGGTTTGGTTTTATGAAAAATCGTTCTGCACCTGAATGCATTAGACTTGTACAGGGCATAATTGACTTTTGTCAAAGTACTGAGACACCTGGTATCATCATGTCATTAGACTTTAAGAAAGCCTTTGACACCGTTAATCATAATTTCTTATTCACTTTACTATAGAAGAACTTGGTTTTAAAAATTCATTCATTAAATGGATTAAGACTTTGTATAATAACACCAGTGGTAGAATAATGAATTATGGTTGGATATCTAAAAAAAGTTTTCGATTAATAGGGGTGTAAGACAAAGATGTCCATTGTCTGCCCTTTTGTTTATTATTTTGGCAGAAGTTTTAGCAGCAAAAGTTAAACAAAATTAAAAAATTAGAGGTATTCAAGTACCTAACCCTGAATTAGATTGTTCAGATTTCATAGATATTCGTATAGTTCAGTTTGCAGATGATACTACAATTTTTGCCGATTCTGTCAACTCTGTTAAAGAAATAATGAGAGAAGTAGAAAGCTTTGGTAAAAATGCCGGTCCCAAAATTAATTGGTCAAAATCTAAGTTCATGAGATTAAATATCAATGTCCAAAACACTGGGGAATTAGAATTTATAGAAAATGCTATAAAATGTATCGGGGTTTATGTTGGAAAATTTCATAGAGAAGTTGAAAACTTAAATTGGGAAGGTTAAGTGAAGAAAATAAAAAGTACTTTAGATTTATGGAAAATGCGAAAACTAACTTTGTATGGGAAGGTGACTGTCATCAAGCATTTAGTCACTTCTCAATTAGTATATACAGCCACAGCAGTCCCAGTACCCTTGAAAATAATTAAATTGGTAAATAGATTAATATACTTTTTTATGGAATTCCAAAGCTGAAAAGGTCAAACGAAATGTATGCTGTAATTCTGAAATAGAAGGAGGCCTTAGAATGGTCAATTTACTCTACAAATGTTTTTCTCTTCGTTTATCATGGATTCAAAAATATATCTCAGGTGAAAAAACACCATGGAAAGTTTTATTCAATCATTGGATCAGTAAAATTTCTGACATTCCTATATGTGTTTGAGATTTAACTGCCAAAAAAATGATATGATAAGAATATGCAAAAGAAAACAATTACCTGTGTTTTACATTGACCTTTTTAGATCATGGTCTGAAATAAAGTATATACACATGTTTAATGTTTGCGATATAAACCAAGAAATTATCTGGTGTAATAGCAATATAAAACATGAGAAAGAAACGTTATTTTTTCAAAACTGGATCAAAGAGGGGATTTATAAAGTGGGACAGATTATAGAAGATGGGAATTGGAAAGATTTTTCATGTACTAGCAACTACTTTAACCGCAGAGAATTGCTTACTTCTTTCGAATTGTCAAAACTCAAAAAGGCATTCCCACACTTCTGGTTAGAGAAATTACGTAATACAAGAACCCCACAATGGCTACGAACAGAAGAACCCAATGTGATTGAGTTAGCAACAGGTGACTCAATAAATGTCGAGAAAATGTCAGCTAAACACTATTATAGTTTGTTCGTGGATGAATATAAAGAAGAACCAGTTTGTTTACATTTTTGGCAAGATCGCTTAGACTTATCTAACGAATTTAATTGGAGTGAAGTATTTAAATTCAAATATCAGCAAATTAATGAAAATAAGATAAAACAATTTAATTTTAAACTTTTTCACAGAATATTGCCCAGTAAAGACAAATTATGCAAATTGGGAATTTCAAATGATAATTTATGTCGTACTTGCAATTGGAAGGAAACTATATGTCATTTTTTATTGACATGCAAAAAAGTCAGGATATTTTGGAAAAAAGTTTCGTGTCTTATTCCGAATATTTTTGACCTTGATATTGACATTAATGAAAACACGATTAGTATAGGATATGATATAGGCAACCGAAAAACAAAACTCGTAAATTTCATCCTTAATTATGCCCAATATACTGTATATAAGAATTATGTCAAAGAATGTAATGATAAAAAGAAACATGTGTTACATCATGTACATGGAAACTATCTATTGAAAGATTTGAAAGCAGAAATAAGATTTTATATAAGTTTGAAGTATAATCAGAAAAGATTTAATATAACTGAGTTGCGGAAGATGCGCTTTTACTTTGAGTGAATACACTACCAGTCACAATAAAGTAGCTCAATTGAGGATAAATAGAAGGAAAAATGTACATTTATCATATCATGTGAGTCATTTTGATCGAGTGTTAGATTATACGTGTCATTGAAATAAGTTTCAAATGAACCATTTATTTTTTTTCTGTTTCACCGTTTTGATAATTCTTATCTTGTTCGAAGAACGTTGAAGGTTATTCAGAGAAAAGTTGCAAATTATAATTACCAACGCTGATCTGTCTTATTATAAAAATTCGTGCTGAAATATATTCAATTACGACTTCCCATCTCTTTTTGTTTTAATATCATATACAGCGGATCCTCCTACTCAAGTTCCGACTTCGACTTCTATTTCTCCGTCTACTACTTGTCCAAACGCGACTACTTCTTCGCCTCCTAATATTTCTCCTTCTCCGACTTCTCCAAATACTACTACTTCGCCGCCTTCTACTCCTCCTCCTCGACCACCACCCTGCAAGTATTTTTGTAAGATGTGTCCTACCATTCAGTGGATGCTAGTGTCTTTACTCTGCTCTAACACGTTGGGTTGGATCTCTGTAGCTCTCATCTATTACTTCAACAAACCCACCAAGACAGATCCTATGACATACATCCAGAACACTCCAACGGATCATCAAGACATTCTTTCTACCCAGAGGTGAGTCAAACCAATGTCTTTTTGTTTTGCCTAGCAGAGAAAATGCTGAATACCCGTGCTGAAGATTTTTTTAATTTTAATTTATTTAAGTATAGTGGATCAGCAGGTACAACTTACAACATAAATTGTTATAAATAAAGAATTAAATACAAAGACCCATACTTTCGGGTAGGGGGATGCCCATTCGCAAAGGGGTTGTGTTTATTACGGTTATTGTTATCATTATTATTATTGTTGTTGTTATTATTGATTTATTTTAATAAAAGGGTGTCATTACTTTATTTGAGCACATTAGTAACAAAAGGAAAAATAAATTAATTGAGTAGGCGAGTAGGCCTATTTATTTTCATCTATTCCCTAAACTGGGCTCTTATATACATGATAAATGCGCCCTACAGAAAATATATAATAACTCAAAGACCAATCTTATTTTCAGGAATTTATTTTTTCAAAGGGTATTCAACTTTGAGGATAATTTAGCACATAGTCACTATTTGGTCATCCCCGTCATGCCCGTATACATGGTCAATACCCGAACCTTGATAAGCTGATTAGGGAAAGGAAAAGTTCATTGTTTCCCTATTGTCTACTCAATAGGTAGTGATCTAGAAACGATTTCTCTTTTTTCTGTTTGGTGAATAATTTACAAACATGTACCAATCTGTTGTCATTGTTCTATTAACATGTAGGGAGAGTCAGAAGAAATGTTCTTCAGGAGGATCTACGCAAGATGAGGAAACTATGCTATGTGATAAGCAACCGGGTACTTCTATGTCGTACGATAATCCGTCGTACGACAATACCCCATCAGATTCAGTTTTCTTGGGGGGTGCAGTGGTTAACGGCTGAGTTGAACCAAGAGAGCCAATTTTATAAGTAGGAAAATGAAAACAAAAAAATGTTATACTTTTAATTAGTTAGTTCAATCAATCAATCATTTCAAATGTATTTAACTTTGCAATGAAAATTACATAACGGTATAACATTCGTCAAAAAAATTCACATAATAAAAAACAGTAAACATAGTTACCTTAGAAATGATACATGTATATAAAATTGCAAAGTGGGTTGCGGCCAAGAAGGAACTGCCCTTATGAATAGGCCGACCAGGGGTGTCACGGGGGGAGGGGGGGGGGGCAAGAACCAACAAAATCCCGGTCATAATCATGGTATGAACAGGCAGTGGTGTAATGAGGCAATATTTTGAGGGGGCCAGATATGGCGTATCGGGCAAAATTTAAAAGTTGCGAGCGAAGCGAGCCAGCAACAATTGTGACATTTTTATTACAAAAATCAAATTTTGTGACAGATCTTGACATAGTATTCCGTAAATGATATCATTTTAACCCTTCTCTCTTTCATTTTCTTTATTTTTTTGTTTGTACGCCACTGTGAACAGGATTCTTTTTTAATGATTGTGCGCGAAGATCTATTGAATTTATACTTTGACGCATATGTATCTACATGTAAAGCAGAGGGGGAAAGAAGCCTACAACACTTTAGAAAATATTCGGTATTATCAACCGTTGGCTAAAGGATTTTTTTAACGAATTGATATTTCTCTTAACCAACATTATTTTGGTTGGCTCATTTGTTAACCAACCCGTTAGGTTGGTTAAAACATTCCTGAGAGTGTGGCCATAACAAATGCAGCTAGTCTATGAAGTTATATTAGAATGGTTATCTGTTTCCAGTAACTTGGTTTCTTAGTCGAAGAATGAATGTGAATGTTTCATGACACGCCATGTATTTCTTGTGTGAGATATGTTTGGTCCTGTTATACGTAAAACTCGACGTTTCGTCAAGTATAGTTGTGTTTTTGCCGTCTTCAATTTTAAAATTGTATTACTGATGATAAAAAATGTTTCGTACACAATTGAAACTAAATTGTAGGCATAATATCATAAATAACATAAATTTTTGACATTTAAAAAGCTAAATGCACAAGTTAGGTGGAATGCATGAAAAACATATGAATGCATATAATATGATATGAATGACTTGTAAGAGAAAACTGGCAATTTGTGTATAATTTTGATAATAACAAAGTGAGTTTTCAACTTTTGTTGAGTATGTCAACCCCCCTCCCCCCAAAAAAAAAGACAACGAACTTTTTTTTCACGAGAATAAATAAGAATAAGTGGTGTACCGTGAAGCCTCCAAAATGATCATTTAGATTTTTTTTATCAATGATGTTATACCCATCGTGTGCGTAAACGGTATGATAATATTTTGATAATTATTTCATTGTGTATCTTTATTTTTCAATATTTACATACACATTGATTTTTTGAAGGTTCAATCTTCTGAACACTACCTTTGTTTTAATTGTGTATATAGAAAACATAGGCTCGAAGCTTTAACTGGGCATATTGTGGAAATAGGTGTCATGCTGGTTTGTTCTCTTTTGATCTCTTTTTGTCTTGAAAATGATCATGAGTATTGCACGAATAGGGGAGATGTGAAAGTCGTACCATTTAGTTTCTGGTTTTTTTTTTTTTATAATTGAGCCCCTCTTGCCCCCGAAGGTTTACGATTGCCTAGATCATTAATTTTGTTAGTAATAATTACATTATCATCTTGGACATAACTTTATGACACCAATGAAAGAACACACGTTACACTAAAATTGATGTTGAGGAAAAGTTGATTTAGTTTTCCTCTTTCAAAATTTGTATTAATACTGTCTAAAAAAGATGATTGAATTACATTTTGAAAATTTTAAATTTTGTTATTATAAAATTATTTTTTACATGGTGTATAACCATTTCTAACGAAGAATTCTTAAAATATGCTTGTTACAAACGATTTTACAGAAATCTTAGTACAAATTATAATAAATTAAAAAATGAATTATGATATAATTTTTTTTTCAGTATCATCCTTTTTTCAGGGAATTAAACCTAAATTCATTATAAAACTACACTGTAGAGACTAATAATCGATTCTAAATGAATAATCGAAACGTATGACTTGGAGAATTCAAGGGTACTTCTTTAATCGGGAATATTGCATCAAGTACTCATTCCTCGTTCAAGATTTAAAGGTCTGAACCGAATCCCCTTTTTTCTTTTCAAGAAATAACAAAGTTAATCACTATATCCTGATGAAACAAATACAGGCATTCATTATTGCAATGAATCATCAACAGCATCCATTTTATATCCTCATCGTCGGTATTATTATTATTGTTTTGATCTCTAAAGGTTAAAGGGTTATATCTAAATATGTTTGCAATCTATTTTGATTTATTTTTATTGAAATATATTTATTCAGGAGAACAAGAGATCGGTATAAAAACGTTGTTTTACATCACGGTCCTGAAAAGATAAGGAGCTTACATTAAAAATCAAAACTGATAAAAGAATTCGACCAGCCGCATATAAAAAGCTTTTTAAAAAGGGAATGACACTGGCAAATTATTTACGCTGGCAGCGTCCAGGTCCACGCTCAAATAAATGCAACTGGGCGAGTACATTCCTATTGGTAAAGACAAACCGACAATCAGTTTTAAAAAAAAGCTGTCTTACACAAATACTTAAGAAAAGTACTTACTCTGCTTTTTCTTCTGTCAATTGCGGAACATATCCTTTACAGCGAAGACCTCTTTGTGTGAATAGCTTTGCATTTGTTCAGTAATTATGTTCAATATGATTTCAACCTTTCTGTTCCTTCTCTGTTTTCTTTCCTGTACATATACACGCATATATGAATAAGTCGACTATATTTTTTTCTTTTCCAAGGGGGACCCACACTGTACAAGCTTTGCTTTTTAGTGGACCCCCTCATTCCATTTATGCCCAATAATGTTTTTTGTTTTACGAAGTAAGAATGCTCGTCTGTAAAATTGTACTTGAATTGTATTACCTTATATTACTTTGTATTTTGTTTTGAATGGAAATGGAATAAAGAATAGAATTGAAAAATAAAAATGTTGACGATTTCATGGCATATGGCAAGGTGTTCCACAGCTCGTCTCCCGCGTACTTAAAACCATGATTGAAACATTGTTTTGAGGGGCAAGATCACATTCAGAGAATCAGCAGGTTTCGTGCTAAAACCATTTCCATCAAACTTCTGTTTCAATGTTATTGCACATTCTGGTGGGAGCAAATCCATGATTACATTTATACATCAGTAATGATAAAAAACAATCCCTTCTTGGTACAAAATATTGCCATTTTAACAACTTCATTAAATCGAGACCATAGGTAATTTCATAATCATGAAAACATTTGGTAACTCGCGAATTAAGGTCACACCACCATATATGTAAAGAAATTCGGGCGAATCCAGGGGGGTATTAGTAGGGAGGGGTTAGGGCCAGGGGCGTCGATCAATTTTTCAGATTGGGGGGGGGGGGCAAAATCACGCATCATTGTTCCAAAGGCGCTTGATCACACAAAACAAACAAACCCACACTATATATATTATATATGTATACATATACACATTTATATATGACTCATGAGAAAGAGACACATATCTCACCAACGAATTAATGCGAGCGCGAAGCGCGAGCTGAAATTTTGCAGTCTACTGACCTGAAAAGCGGAAAAGGTACCTGCTTATAGTAACTCGTGAGGAGGATACATATATCTCACTACACAGATAATGCCAGTGCCGAGAGCGAGCTGAAATTTCTTTATATTCTGACCTGAAAGCTTGATATTCTAAATTTTTGGACTCCAATGATTAAGATGGGTACCTAAAACGACAATAAATGCGAGCGCGAAGCGCGAGCTGATAATTTTGATATTTCGATCTGAAAATTTTGAGTTTAATGGAGTTTTGATAAAGAACAAGATATATATCCAACAAAAGATTATTGCAAATCGAAGCGGGAGTTCTTTTGAGGTTTAAAACTGAAAACGGGACATTCTATTCACCTATTTAATCATGAAAAGTATGGGTTTTGCTACCGAAATGATGCGAGCGCGAAGCGTGAGCTGAAATTTTTTTAAATTCCAATCTGAAAAAGCGGACATTTTGAGCACGATTTTGAATAAAGAACGAGTTGTGAATTTTAATCAAGCTTGCTGATTTCTGTGTAACATTACAATCTTATTTTTATTTTTGCACATGCATAATTATTGGGGGGCAAAACGATATGTTTGCCCCCAATATTTTCATTGGTCGGGCGATCGCCCCCCCCCCCCCCAGGATCGACGCCTCTGGTTAGGGCCGAGGCTTGGTTGTTAGGATATGTAACAACTGAGGGAGAAGGCCGATGTAATGGACATTTTAAAGAAAATAAATTTAGTAGCTTCAATTCTAGCTATGTATTTGTTTTTCATTAGGTGATTTTTTACGTTTTGTTGTTGACACTCGTACAGATAAGGACTTTATGATAAGTTTCAAGTTGAAGAACTGTTCTCACTTTAATGTGTGTACATTATTACCATCACTATTATTCATAAGAATGTAATGGAATATAGTGTGATTTTTCGGAATGTCAATGTGGCAGTCAATAATATGATATTTTCTGCTAATATCTGGAAATATTATTCAACAGGACGTCATCAATTTTACTTGCGGCACCAACTTAGAGGAGATATCGTTATGTCCTCTGTTAAAATTTCGTTAAGAAGTTAATTTTGTACTTCGATCATTCATACGGATATAACACATTATAAAATATATATACATGAAACATTTTTAAAACCTAGTGAGTATAAAGTTCTAATAATTATGGTGAACAAATTTTTTGTGGCAATTAAAAATAATTTTATTAATAAAATATCAGCGAAAACAGAGAAATGAATGTATATTTTGAAATGTTGTAATCAACAAACTCGTACTAAATTGCGAAGATAATAGTAGTAGACGATTCTAAATGAAAAATCTCCATGTGTTTCTGAAGAATTCACGAGTTCACCATTTTTTTTCTGTAATTCACCATTTCATGCGTATTCAACTTATTTTCTTTTCTTTCTTAGTGTTGAAGTCTTGCTCTTATTATGATTCTTTATTTCTTTTCCTTGTTGTTCTAATATCCTTCGTGTTTGTATCCCTTTTCTTTTGTTGTTGTTTTTTGTGTGTTTTTCATGTTCTTGTGCTGCTCTATGCAGGTGCAGCGGCAGGGGGGGGGGGGCATAACTTTCTTATTTACACCCGGTTTTGATAAAAAATTTCAGTGTTATACTTGTTAGAATCTTCATTCTCTTTAAATAACTTTTTTTTTGGTGGAATGTTTATTTCAGTTGGAGGCTAAGCACGAACCAGTAGTCAGTGATTTACTGTATCTGTGTTCTGAAGAACAAAATATAATATTTTTCGTTCAAAATGGGACACATACGCGAATGATATTTCATAGATAGTTGTTTAAGCATTTTATGTATAAATTTATAAATTATTTATTTTTAACTCGTGAATCAAATTTTAGCACAGATTTATTCTTAAAAGTTTTAATCAGAGACGATTAAAGGAAAAAATATATTTAAAAATGATTTTCTTATATTTAAAATATTAATATTCATTGTTTTTACATAATTATCCCTTTTTCAGGGAATTATGATTAATTTTAAAGAGAATAGTAATCAATTCTGAATAAATTTGATCGATCCCGTGGCAAAAGCTCATCATCACGTGATGAGGTAGGGAACTAGAACTGATCAGAATTACAAAAAATCATTGACTTGTACTAAATCATTAGAGTCTTGTAATGTTACTCCGGGCTGAAAATAATCATATCCCAATATAAACAGCAAAAAATAATAATGAAAAAATGAAACACCGACCAAAACGCTTAGAATTTCATCAAAATGTGATAATTTTAGCAATATTTTGAGAGACCCTTTATCTTCGAACCGTCGAGAGCATGTAATTGGTGGGCTGATGGTGTCATGTTCCCATTTTTCGCACGTTATCACAATAAAAACAAAATTATTTCATATTTTCAAACGTGTGTGTATTTTTTACGGCTTTTCAGTCAAATGACCATTTAAGCCATATGATTATTATCATGACTATTTTTTTAAGTGTATGATTCGTTTGCCTTCTTATAACTGGGCGTTGTGGCATGCGCCTGTAATCCAAGCTATGTGGAGAAAATACAAATTGATGCAGAGGTTCGAGCCCTGGTCACGTCTTTCGGATGGTGACGTTAAAGATCGGTCCCACACATAAATAATCATATCTGATTGATACACGTCTGACAAAACTCAAATGCACACACACACCTTCTCATAACATAAGTTACAAACATGATTATATTACACAGTAAAACGTTAAATTGTAGACAATTTGTGTTCATTTTTAAGGACAATTTTGATGCAAAATAATTTCATATAAAAAATACAGAAGAATAAGTTGGGATATTTTATCTTCGGGCAGCTCATTTCATATTCATGAGGACATGCATAGAAATGTTCCACCGAAATAATGTCAAACCTATAAATGAAAAAAAAAACTTGTTCGATTTTCCTCTAAATTTTTAGCCATTCTGATGAAAACACGAAAATTTGACATTCAAATGAAAACTTGATGACTTTGTTATTGTTTTTTTCGGTTTTACTTTATGTGACCAAATTTTACTATTGTCAGCTTGGAGTATCTTAAACATGTGAAAAGGTTTCATATCTGTACTTTAAAGGTCAAGTCCACCCCAGAATAATGTTGGCTTGAATAAATAGAGTAAAATCAAACTAGCAAGACGTTGAAAGTTTTGGTGGCTTGGCGAGAAATTCGATGTAGTTCCTGCAGTGTACGTTAGTGTGCTGGGCAAACCCTTCACTCGAGATAAGGGTCTGAATGTGCAGCCTACTCATGCCTTGTGTACTGAAGGCTGTATGTGCTAGTCTTTGCGTGGAGGCATACTTGTTGAACAAAATTCCAGTCATGGAGGGATAGGCTAGAGAGTTGGCCTACACCTGTGTATAGAGGAAATCAAATGTAATGTTTCCTCGTCCAAATTACATACGTAGAGTACATTACTTTTACTCCCGTGTAGTGTCGAATACTTTAATATATATATTAAAAAATCTTGTTTTAACCTCGTGAATAAAATATCAGAGATTTACTATTAAAAGTTTTTAATAACATAGAATTAAAAAAATACTGAGTACAATAATTTTTTTTAAATAGTAAGAATACTGATATTTATCCGGGATATTTATGTTTCCTAAATTATCCCTTTTTCAGAGAATGGGACTAAATTATTGTTAGGAGAAAAGTGATCGATTCTAAAATAATAAATGGGGAAGTTCACCCTGACAAAAAGTTTATTGTAAAAATAACAGTAAAGTATTGAAAAATATTGCCGAAGCCAAGGTTTGAGAAAAATCAATCAAAGAATTAAAGAGTTATTAGAACTGTAATTATTTTATTTGTGACGTCATGTGCGCGCCGCATTCCTACATTGCGAACGGTAAAATATCAATCAAATGTCATTTTCTTAGAAAATTGAAAATTTATTTTATTGTACATTTTATATATATCAAAAGACAAATCATTTCACATCCGAATTATAGATTTACTATAAAATATTTTGATTACATAAAATTTAGAAAAACAATTTTTAAATCTATGATTTTCATAATAGTAAGAATACTGATATTCATGTTTCCTAAATTTTCCCTTTTTCAGAGAATGGGTATTGTTAGGAGAAAAGTAATCGATTCTAAAATAATTAGGGGATCGTGGACGCACTCCATCGTTATTTTTATCTTTGTTTTTTTTCTCTCTCTCTCTCTTATCGTTTCAGATTCTAATAAATTTCAATATGACATTTGTATTAGAGATAAGTAACATGATCTTCATTATCATAATCATTTTATATTGTGATAATACTTGTTTCAGTGATTGTATAATTAGCTTATGAGACTAATATTGTTATATATATTTGATTTGAGTTTATCAGGAGAAGTAATTTTATTTTAAAACAAAAAAATACAAGATAAGACGTTTTACGTTGACCTTTTCAAAGAAATTAGCTGTAGAAAGGAAAAAGAAAGGAGAAATACTTGTAATAGAAGTCGAAATTTTGAAAATATTTATATCTAAATAAATAGAGTAAAATTCACAGAGCAAAATGCTGCAAATTTCATCAAAATCGGGTAACAAATAACAAAGTTTTTGAATTTTAAAGTTTTCCAATATTTTGTGAAAACACATCGTCATGAATATTCATTAGGTGGGTTGATGATGTCACATCCCCACTTTCCCTTTTCTTATGTTATTACATGAAATCATAATTTTTTTCATACATGTGTAAATGATGTGTCTCCATTATGATGAAATAAGTTGTGGCAATAAATAACTAATGCACTTAATGTGTTGTCAATCCAATTGTTTTAGTTCTTGGTAGAAAATTTTTGAATAAACCTAATTTCATATAATTAAATATATGATAAAATACAAAAGAACAAGTGGGGATTTGACATCATCAGCCCACCTAATGAATATTCATAAAGACATGCCTAGAACTGTTTCACTGGAATAATGCAAATCTTTAAAATTCAATAACTTTGTTATTTTTTATCCGATTTTGATTAAATTTTCAGCAGTTTGCTTTGTGAATTTTACTCTATTTATTAAGAGATAAATATCTCCAGCCTGGACCATTCCTTTAAGATGTAAATGATTTTTAAGGTTGGAGAGTGATCTAAAAAAAAGTGCAGTCTGTCTGTGTTAGTATTTTGGAAATTGATTTTACCGTCATGGAGATAGATGTTTATATTTTACAGTACCTATACTTCATGATCCTTAAAATTCCTTTCCCTATTTCTGAGATATTCTGGATAACAATCACTCCGGGGGGGGGGGGGGCACTTGCATTGACGTTTGGATACCATGCGCGACCAAAAACAAAAACCACGTAAAAAGGATTATTTTTCAAGATATAGAGCACGTTACGTAAGTAACATAATAAAGGAGTAAAAAAAAACACTAAAATAATGAAAAAAGATTATATTTTGCAAGGAAAATTACGTGTTTAGGGTCAAATTTGCGAGGGTATAAAAAAAGACTTAAATGTTTTATAAACATGATAAATGATGTACTTTTTGCCCCAATTGTCAACATTACGTGATTAGAGTACGATTTGCGCGAGGTGTGGGAGGTGGGGCAGTACTAAACCCAATGATGTACTAGGTAAAGGTAAAACCGACGACCGAAGTGCGTGAAATATAACAATTAAAATATCGCTGTACTTGTTTAGGTGTTCAATTCAGAGAATACGTGCCGATGGTATCGTTTTGCTTCCAATACTTGTTAAGGGTAGGGTTTCACACGCCAGTACTTGTTAAGGGCGCATTTTCAGAATATAAAATACTTGTTTATGGTGCTTTTCGAGACCGCATGATCGCGCACAGTGGCGTACCTAGGATTTTCCACAGGGGGGCAAAACCGTCCGCCAAAAAAATTGACAAACTCGTCAGGGGGGGCAATAAAGGTCTTCAAGCTCGTCAGGGGGCAAAAAAAGGTATTTCAAGCTCGTCAGGGGGGCAGGGATACGTCCTTTGCATGGGTTGTGGCTCGTCAGGGGGGGGGGCAGGCTGCCACCCCCCCCCCCGTAGGTACGCTAGTGGTCGCGCATGGTGTCCACTCGTCAATGGAAGTGGCCACCCGGGCGCGAATTTTTTTTCCGCACTCGGCATAGCAAATACTCCATTATTTGTTTTTCATTATTTATAAATAATTTTTATTTGTTTTTCATTATTCATAAATAATGATTATTTGTTTTTCATTATTTATAAATAATTTTTATTTGTTTTTCATTATTTATAAATAATGATTATTTGTTTTTCGTTATTTATAAATAATTTTTATTTGTTTTTCATTATTTATAAATAATGATTATTTGTTTTTCATTATTTATAAATAATTTTTATTTGTTTTTCATTATTTATAAATAATGATTATTTGTTTTTCGTTATTTATAAATAATTTTTATTTGTTTTTCATTATTTATAAATAATGATTATTTGTTTTTTATTATTTATAAATAATAATTTATAAATAATGATTATTTGTTTTTTATTATTTATAAATAATGATTATTTGTTTTTCATTATTTATAAATAATGATTATTTGTTTTTCATTATTTATAAATAATGATTATTTGTTTTTCATTATTTATAAATAATGATTATTTGTTTTTCATTATTTATAAATAATTTTTATTTGTTTTTCATTATTTATAAATAATGATTATTTGTTTTTCATTATTTATAAATAATGATTATTTGTTTTCCATTATTTATAAATAAAGATTATTTGTTAAATAATGAAATATCTACTTCATTATCTATAAATAATAATTTTGTTTCAATGTCCCATTATTTGTAAATAATCATAATTTATAAACAATTTTTACAGTTTGCCATTATATACAAATAATCATTATTTATATACAAATAACCATTACTTATTAAATAATGGAAAACTCGCTATAACATGCAAATGTGGGACCGCCCATGATATGAATATTCATGATGCGATATCCTTTTTCGTGATTTTTCTTCACAAATTTTTGTCCGTTTCCTCTTCATAATGGCATTTCTTGAAGCAATTTTCTAGGGATATGGTCTGATTGTAATATTCTTCATTTTCTATATAACTTCGTCTTCGTAGAAATATCAAAAAGTGTAATTTTATACGATTTTTCCTACAGTTCACAATCCCCGTAGGCGCGCGTGTATTTCACCTTTTCTCTCTGATCGTAGGAACAACCCAAGGGTACATTACATGTTGTATATGATGGCAAACTGTAAAAATTGTTTATAAATAATGATTTTTTACAAATAATTGGATATTGAAACAAAATTATTATTTATTAACAATGAAGTAGATATTTCATTATTTAACAAATAATCTTTATTTATAAATAATGGAAAACTCGAACATTAAATAATGATTATTTATAAATAATGAAAATAATGGTGCACTCGAAAAAATTATTTATAAATAATGAAGTAGACGTTTTCATTATTTAACAAATAATCATTATTTATAAATAATGGGAAACTCAACAAATTATTTATAAATAAAGAAATGTGCACTGGCATTGTTAATAAATAATTATTATTTATAAATAATAGAAAACTTATTTATAAATAATGGAAAAATGAATTGCAATTGTTTATAAATAATGAAGTGTGTAGTGTCATTATTTATAAATAATGAAAAACGAAAATCATTATTTATAAATAATAAAAGACAAATAATCATTATTTATAAATAATGAAAACAAATAATCATTATTTATAAATAATGAAAAACAAATAATCATTATTCATAAATAATGAAAAACAAATAAAAATTTATTTATAAATAATGAAAACAAATAATCATTATTTATAAATAATGAAAAACAA
This sequence comes from Lytechinus pictus, assembly GCF_037042905.1. Lineage (NCBI taxonomy): Eukaryota > Metazoa > Echinodermata > Echinoidea > Temnopleuroida > Toxopneustidae > Lytechinus > Lytechinus pictus. The sequence continues at coordinate 18,372,116 of NC_087260.1, forward strand.
ATAATCATTATTCATAAATAATGAAAAACAAATAAAAATTATTTATAAATAATGAAAAACAAATAAAAATTATTTATAAATAATGAAAAACAAATAATCATTATTTATGAATAATGAAAAACAAATAAAAATTATTTATAAATAATGAAAAACAAATAATCATTATTTATAAATAATGAAAAACAAATAATCATTATTTATAAATAATAAAAAACAAATAATCATTATTTATAAATAATGAAAAACAAATAAAAATTATTTATAAATAATGAAAAACAAATAATCATTATTTATAAATAATGAAAAACAAATAATCATTATTTATAAATAATGAAAATCAAATAATCATTATTTATAAATAATGAAAAACAAATAATCATTATTTATAAATAATGGAATGGAAAGTATTACTTGGAATTATATATAAATAATTAGAAATGTTATTTTATATGATAGTAATTATTTACAAATAAAATGTAAATTATATATAAATAATAGTTATTATTTAATAAATAATGATTAAATAACAAATAATTGTTCTATATTATATTGGTACAATCGGCGCCTCATAGCGCTCAGCTCCTCCCGACACAATTTTGTCGAACTGTTCAATCAGAGTCTGCGCTTGAAGACTATTGAGCCATCGTGTTGAAGTAGTACATTCAGAGTGTACGTATGCGTACATTTTCTATGGCAGAGACCGGCGAGCAATTAAGTCCACGCACATGCGCACATGGAGTATTTGCTATGCCGAGTGCGGAAAAAAATTCGCCACCCGGGCCATCACACCATGCACCAATGATAAACCGGGTCTTTGCTGCAGCTGCAACCTACTAACCGAGATGAGTTCGAGGTCGAGGCCCTTGGCTAGCTGCTGACGATCTTTGGCCCCATCTCGTCGGCCTGGCGATCACACCCACACACCCATCCCCCACACACTCTCCGTATAATTGCGCGTCACGCTGCTTTTTTATCAGTGTGTGTAGTGAGTATGGTTGACCAATATTCGTCAGTGGTGAAACTTCCTAATTGTTTGCATTATTCATCAAAGTACGTTTTTAGTGCGGGATCAAGTCGTAATACTATTCTCACATATTATTTTCATCATAATTTTCGTACCAATTTGTTTTCCTCAAGAATGAACTGAAATAAAACTATTAAAAATTTTCAGTTAAGATAATTGGCTCATCCCAGATCCTACAACCTAGAACAGAAAGGGAATGGACTATTCAACTGCATGCATGCAGAAAAATAGCATATTATTCCTCCTGCCAAAATTAGTTTACATAATTAAAACTTTAATATGTACCCATGTCAGTGTAAAAAGCAACTATATTTGAAAAAAAACGTATTGTACAAAAATTAAAGTTTTATTAAATGTTCAGCATGGTTTCGGAATGGTGATGAGCGTAGAATATTGTTTAATCCATGTATATCATTGTATAGCGCAATTCAGTAATCGTTTGTAATCGATTACGTAGGGGTTTTCTTTAAAATTTAATTAAGCACTACTTGCCGAGAAATAACGATGTTTTTCAACTGTATGATTATGTTAGATATATATCTTTAATTATTCTTTACTGTTTGGATATAAATAGAAGTGACAATTACCATTGCCGGTGCTTAAAAGATTACGACTTTAACTGTTTTAAAATCAAGCTCAAATTATACTAGCTGACACGCTCATCCAGTCTGATTATCGAGCCGTATCGTGCTTCATATGCTCCATTAATAGCCACGATATAGGCTTGGCAGAGAGAGGTTTCTGCACAAAATTCTGCCCAATTTCAAGTGGAACCTGCTGCGACAGAATGAGCATGATTACTTTAGTTACAGTTATAGAAATATAACATTTTGCCCTCATTGCCTGTCACTATGTCGTTGTTAAACGTAGCTACAGAATTGCATGGTCGCCAAGTATTGGAAAAACTAGGAGTGAGAATACTGAAGTTACCGAGATACTGAAATTACTGAGGTATTGAAAGTACGACTGACATTACTGAGATTCTGGAAATACTGAGATAAGTTACGATAATGTAAAAGTTATATTTCTGATTGGTCTAATGCCAATTCGTCCAATTCCCAACTCGTCTGCTATCATTTGGTCTACAATCAGTTCGTCCACTATCCACATGGTCTAATTGCCATTTCGTCTAATAACCATTTGGTCCAATAGCCATTTAGTCCATACACCATTTGCTGCGACAGGATGAGCATGATTACTTTAGTATGATATATGATACTGAAAGATTTATTTGCGATTGGTCTAATATGCCAATTCGTGCAATTCCCAACTCATCTGCTATCATTTGGTCTACCATCGGTTCGTCCACTATCCACATGGTCTTATTGCCATTTCGTCCATTCACCATTTCGTCTAATAACCATTTGGTCCAATAGCCATTTAGTCCACATACACCATTTGGTCTAATTGGACTTAGTGCTATTTGGGTGAAATGAATGAAAATATGATAGATATAAGACCAACTGGTTATGAGACAAAATGGTCAAAGACGAACTGGTGATTAGACGAAGGGATGATTGGACCAAATGGTTGTTAGACCAAATGTTGATAGATGGAATGGCATCTGTAAAGCGATGAGAGACGTCGTTCCGTTGTGTTAAAGGCATATGCTAACGTTGTAGACATGTAATTTAAAAAATATCAAAGGAGAGATGAAATATGTACATGAATGCCTTTCTGTCAACCTAAAAACTCTAAAAAAAAAAAATTGAAAGAAATCCTTTCGATATACGTTAGAATTGATGGTTTTGTGTAATTTCTATCGTGCCGATAATAATAGAACATATAAGTGTATGGATGAAATTAAGATGGTTATTTCCAGTCACTTTATATTTCACTTTTTTGAAGCACTTAATGATTTTTGGACGCGATTTTTTTCTGGGCTTCATTTCTGTAACATATCACAGGTGCAGGTGACAAGTGGGACCTCGCAGCTCAGATTTTTAAAAAGTCAAATCAATGTTAGCAAATACCTTTAAGCGCTATATAAATGCGGAATATTATTATTATTAGACTAAATGAAGGTAGACCGAGTGGTGATTGGACGAGTTGGCAATTTACCGACTTCCCTTTATCTAAAACACACACACACTATTTATACAAATTCAAATATTATTAGTCTCTGTAATCAAAGTTTCCAATCAATAAGGTCATAAAAAGAACAATACAAGCATTTTTCATCACATAAAAACTTCAAAGCATAGCATATCATATACCTTGCCGTTTTAATGATTCGATAAAGACACATAATCATTTTATAGTAACTCTCCAAGAGTAAACAAAAGAGTGGTTTCATATATAATGTATACATAGCCTTTCAGTTTTAAATCTGTACAAGATCTTACACATCTACAGTATTCTGTTCTAGTACTACTGAATGGAACAGAACAAAAAAATGTCTATGTTTTAATGATCGGGAAAATAACAAATTGAAGTCTCTGCAATTCGTAACCATGATTCCTCTTTGCATAAAAAAAGAATTTACAAGGAAAAATACTTCTTCAAAGTATCCAGAAAACAATAAACGAGTGGAAATGAAGGAAAAGTTTGATTTTTGGTGGTTGTTGGAGTCACTTAATGGAAACAAAATGAATGTTTTCTTTCAATACGTATTTAAAAATCTTAAAATGATATCATTTGATTACATGTACCATTTAATGACTTTCTCACTCTCATTACATGAAAATACATGAAGTCAACAGAATAAAACAAAGCATACTGATAAATGTTTAAAAAAGAAAAAAAAAGAGAAATACTACAATAGTCTACATGAAGGACGGTATACATACATGGAATATAAAATATAGCATCAAATACTACTTAGATGTTAAATATAAAGAATAAAACAAAAAGTAGCAACTGGAAATATATTTCCTACTTAAGTACATTCAGCAATGTTTCAGTTTGATAAATCTATCCAAATTGAATGTATGTTTGGGCTTTAGATGCTTTTCACCATCAAATAAAGTAGTGCGTCATTGTGAAACCAACGCACATTACTGTTTTAACTTGTTTAGCACAAATATACAAGCTGTAACGACTGTAATACCAGCTCTGTGCTGGTTTGGAACTAGCATGCCTTTTATGTAGTGTTTAGTTCTCTTATCAAAATGAAGAATTTTCCCCTTTTTCACTATTTATTCCACAAATTAAATAAGATCGACCTACTAAGTCGAACATATATAATGCACTGTAGGCTTTGCCACACTACCAAGGGGATACATATTTCTACAAGCCACCACGAATACTGACGTTAATAATTCTGTCCCTGTTCTATGAACATTTATTGCAATCATATCTATTTTTAGGCTGCCAATTAAACGATGCAGTTAAACAAGTACAAACATACAATGTAAAAACAATACAGTTTGATAATTGATCACAATTTTTTTCCATTGTTCAAATTCTTTTACTTTTAATATTTGGCAAAATATTGTCACAATTGAATATTAATGCATACATGTACATCGGAGAGGGGTGGGAGTGCATAAACAAATAGTTTGTTGTGTTGATTTGTCTACAGAACAAATAAGAACATAATTATTCATTGGCTAACCAATTCGGCTATGTCACTGCAAGGAGCTTGGCGTCTAATAACGAGAATATAAATTTTGTTTGTCCAGATTATTTCTCATAATTCCTACTATGCATTCACAAACATCAGAATGGTGTTATTTGATAATAGTTACCAACAATTTTCACATGTAACTTATACAATACCAATAAAATAAAAATCTACAAAAACTGAATTTGTAAGACATATTTATAGGCATTGGCCTTGTATGATACAGCGAGGGGAAATTGTTTGGTGGTGTAGCATTAAAAAGAATCTAATACACCTTTGATCCATTTTTTTCTAACAAAATGTTTTTAATACATTTTTGTATAATTTTCAGGATAAAACTGATTCTAATTAAAAAAAATATATATTCATGCACCCTAATTAACATAATGTAAATTCTGAATATGCAGCATAACAGTATTATACTACCACTTTGGTTAAAATGCCAACAATAATGTAGCACTGTCAATGCTCAATTGAATCTTCAATATTTTGTCAACATCTTACATAATTCTTGATACTATCTTGAATAATTTTGTATTTGATACATTGGGATAGATATTTCTCATAACAAAACTTTGAAAGAAGTTCTGAAAATGAAAAGGATTTCCGATGAACTGAATTATGGGTATTTACAGTGATCACAACAAATTTTATTTATCGCCCTTGATATCATTTTCTATCAAATATTTTGTTAAGCCTCTGCTTGCTGATTTAAAAAAATTTTTTTTTTAATAAACTCATCCAATGTAAATCTGTTTGATTCAAGATTTGAAACTGCCATGTAAAATCATTTTTCCTTCAAAACAAATGAAAAATACCTCATTTTTTATATCATGCAATATGTTCTTCTCTCATGCAGATTAAATTATTTGCCTCTGATAGACAGCTACATTTGCGGTGCACATTATTGTATTCTAATGGCATTCCTGAAGAACATTTCTTTTTCTTTTAACAGAAAAGTATTTTTGTTTCAATAGAGACTAGTATTTTCTTATTTTTTAACATACCTGTATTAGCACGCATTACAGAACATTTGCTTTTTTTTATGTCACTTCAGAAAAAAAAAATTATTTGTGACGACAATATTGGTACCCTTTATGGGTATAGAAAACAAAAAAAAAATAGCTTTCCTCTCGATCTCTGACATTTTCATACCCCAATATCTGCCCTGAGAGAGAGAAACAGAAAAAAGTACTTCCATAACTTACACACAACACCCCTCAGCCATCTTATATTCATATTTATAAAAAAAAAAATCAAAATTGTATACATTTGTCATTAACACACACACCTGAAAATGAGATCAAAATAAGAGCACTGAATTTGAAAATCACCACATGATAAAGTTGAGTTGGTATATCGAGAAAAAAGAGATGCTAGAGTCTTGGTAAAACTCTATTTAACTCACTGTCTACTGACACCAGATGCCGTCTGTACAAAGCCTATGAGGAATACAGAATTCAGTAGTCAATAAGTTAATTACATAAATATTACATTACCATGGGAATGGTAACAAAAGATTATACACCGTCTATAACTTGTCCTATGTATCACAAAACAAGAAAAATAAATATGATTGGATAATTTTCTTTGTTCCTTTATTTTCAAAAATGTATTTTGGGGTAATAAAGCATTTCTTTGAAATTATTGTGGGATGGTCTCTGGGTCCTTGATCGAAACGCGCCTTGAAGAGAGACAAAATACGACTCACAATAATATTACAAACCTCTTAGCCATGACCTTTTCTTTTACATCAGGAGAATGTTTCATGAAAGGTCTTATCAGATTCCACAACTTCTGTTTTATCGGAGGACAATTACCATAGTAACAGTGCCTCTCAGCCAGTCGAAACAACTAATCTCACAAAAAATTGATGAAACGTTCCGTTCCCCATGTCTTGCTTGAATAGTCTCCATTTTCACAACCATACCAAGAAGACCGGATCAGATGTCTAAAATTTTGAGCTGAATCCATTTAAAGGCTATTTTGGAGGGGTTAAAATAACTACCGGTATGTGATTGAGTACATATATTGACAGCTTGACAAAGCAATATCTTAGGAATCACATGAGACTGTTAAGGATTTCAATAAATATTTAAAATGTCATTTTTTGTCACTGATTTTGGTCTCTCAGGACACTTGGTGATCACTGTGTAAAGGGACCAGGTTGATACATAGTCATCTGAATCTCGTACGCCACGGCTCAAAATCTTAAATCTAAAGTTCTTTTTTTTTATTTACAATGTCCACTCTCTTCTTTGAGCTGCATGAAACCAGGCAAGAAACTTGTTCAGTGACTCTAAGGTTTAAGAGTCGGAGTCACGTATTTTGCGCAGCGATCCCGCAAACTGGCATGTCATCACCAATCTTCAGAGTTTACCATAGACAAAAAAAAAAATAAATAAATAATGGGGAATGCAGAACATAGTGCCTTTATGGAGAGATTCATGCTAAAAGGCATAGGACAGACACTGTTGAAAATTTGCTTAATGAAACTTGACACAAATTTGAAATACCAGAAAATACAAGTGAATAATGCTGTTGGAGGGGGACAAAGATGTTAAACAGACTTTCATACCCAAAGAAGATGTCCAACATTGCATTCAGATAAAGGAATAGTTATTTCTTATAGAATACATGTCAGGGGCCATATTTCATTTAGGACTTACAAGTATGGTAACTATTATCTAAACCTCCATTATAATTAGCTGCTCAGCCCTGTTATCGTGGTAGTTGCTGTTCTGGCAAAGTCACAATTGTAGGTTCTTTATGATATGGGTCGCACTTCTGGTCATGAGATCGAACTGAGGAAGAAAGTGCCTCAAAAAGATTGAATAATGTTGATGATCATGCACCAAGGAATTGGTGTATGCTGTAAAATTGGGAATCACCAAAATGATAAGTTAACTCAGATCTGATGAAAGTCATGTGCACTAAACACAAAAATGCAAGGATAAGACTATACCCTAATGTTTGACACAAACTTATTAGCAGTCTTGGCCAGTGTACAAGCTAAAATTCCTCTAGCGAGGGCTGCTTAGAAGTTTATATATTGTGTTCATAGATTTGAATGCACTATGGCCTATGGCCAGAAATATTATTCAACTGTTGCTCTCTTTTCATTTACCATGGCTATTTCATAAGTTTCAGGAGCTAATCACCCTTATCCCCCCCCCCTATTTTTCTTTTCACTGGTTTGGCCGTCCTTGCAGTAAACCATTTTACGAAAATAGTCTTCAGAACATGATGAGAACATTAATACTCAGAATTTTTGTTTTCATTCTTTTCTACAAGAGTTTCCCCTTTGAACTCTGCAGAGTAGCAAGACACAATTCCACAAGTGATCTAATTACATGTACTAATTTTCATGATTCAGCTCTTGAAAAGACTAAGAACAATGTACATGTAGCACAAGTGCATAACAATTTTTCTTCTTCTTTGGGGTCGGAAGTTTTTCAGCAAGTAACAGCAGAGTACTATTTCTTTCCAACAAACATTTTATTGTGCAGTGTGTTGTTCTAAACTATCAAAATCATGATTTATATGTACATGCACTTATTCTCTTTTTTTTGCAAAAAAAAAGGAGAACAATGCTCATAGTTTTATGGCTTCCCCATGTGAAGCTAATTCACAAAATCTCACACAAAATGATAATCAGTATATTCATTTGTCCTTTTTTCAAAATAAATATACACAGAAATCTCTGATATCTCCTTTTTCCATCAAATATACTCTCCAAATATGGCACAAGGCGTTTATATCTGATACAGTTACATACATTTTTCTTCTCTTTTTTTAAGCCAACGGGTATCAATGGCTGAGTAAATATACTTTTTAAGTCACTGTTCAAATTGTAACCTCACTCTTAACAGCATATACATAAGAGTGATAACATTTTAACATCAAAATATACATGATTACTTTTTTTTCCATGCAATAACAAGAATATATGTTCACCAAAATACAAGGTTCAGAAAATTGTGCTCGTAAAATGCATTCATTTGTACAAAACAAGCAGACATTCAAGTTGCTGTCTTCGGAATACATGTAAATCAAGAGGAAGACAAGTTCATAACATAACTCTCAACAGAATCGTCATGCAAACGTTAGCATCAGGACACATCTGAACGCAACCCTTCAACTTTGCAGAAGTAAAAAGTAAAGTGTGGTGAAGTAACATGTGATTTATCATAAAATGGTGACATGGATCCTAATCATATGATTGGCTGAAATCTATCACATGACCAGTTATTTATTTTTTGCTAATGACTGATACTAATCACTGGTACTAATGACTAGTTCTATTATCATAAAAATTACAATCTCATTTTTATTCAGATATAACTTATTATATCCTACATAAATAAGAGCATCATGTGATCAAACATATTCTCACTATTTTGCGATGATGTTGAAAGTGAAACGCCCACGGAAGAAAAATGACTATTCCGCGACGTCAATGATGGAATAGAGCACTATTCCATCATTGACGTCACAGATCATTGACACAGATCGTGCAATCTCTCGGACACAGGCAAGGCCGCAGGTACAAATGCGTGTTCCGCTAATCGCGTAGCTTCAGGAAAAGTAGGTCAGATAGCGCACTGAGCGCGTTATCTATATTTTGGTTCAGATTTTGAAATTATATTGAATTGTCAGGCGTCCTATTAAAGCATTCTGTGTAGTGGATATGTGCTCAATAGAAATATAGTTATTTTTATGTTTATAATGCTTTTAACAGTTCAGATGGTGGTTAAACTTTTTGACTCAATCCTAAGCCTACATTACTGCTGCTGTCTTGTATCAGACGGTTATATTTTTTACATCTAAAGATGACATGCTTTTCTAAGTTGCTATGCAAGCACATGTTTTTCAGTGGAAATGATGTTTTCCCATCAATGAATGCATGGAGGATTATGAAGGTGCTCCTCCACACCTAAAATATCAAAGTTGAAATTTATTCAGCTGGTCTCCAGATGCAGACCTTGGCTTTCACATAATGCATAGCAGTGCACAAAGGGGAGTCTGAAGTAGTGAGACTGCATTCTCTCATGTTATGTGGCTGCTTCTTTGACACAGGCAGAGAATTTGGAGTCTAGTTTTTACCCCAGACATGTTATAATTTGTTTAAAAATTCAAATCTGAGTCTGTGCTTGCAGACTATGACCTAACAGTGGCAGCAAAAATAATAACCATGAGCTTGATTCAGTGACATTAGATTATAAGACACCTCTGTAATTATCAACATATCAATAGAAATTTGTCATTTCTGCAATTTTAATTAGTTATAAATGAGCTGCAAGTCACTGACTGGTCACTTGTCGAAGTTGTCGTTGGCTTTATCAGCACCATTGCAATCAGAGACGATTCAATAGCCAGTCATGAGTCAATGTTGCAATTACCAGAAATGACTAGTTAGTTACTCACCAATGACTAGTTACCAAGTATATGACTACTCATTGGTGCAGCAATATGACTTGTCACTAATTCATAGTCTTGACTCACTATTTCAATCAGCGACTACATCACTAAACCATTGATTATTCCTATCAGTGACTAGGCAGCAAATAGAGCTTAGTCAGTAAGAATGCTGCAACTAGCATAAAATCAGTGACTAGTTATTGCACCGACTATAGATTTAGCTCAAATGATAAAAAAAAATCCTAACATGAAAGGTTCAATTTTAGGATCTCTTTAACTTTTTGTTGCGTTGTTTTCTGCAGCCGCGCTTCCCATATTGACTGGCGTAATACTGTTGCTATCAACCACTGCGGCTGCTACGGCAGGGTCACTCATGACCTCGCTGATTCGGCCCATGATGTTGTCGAAGCTGTCGTTGCCCCTGTAGTCGATCTGTCCCCGCTCCCAGGCGTGCTGATCGGCTCTTGGGGAGGGAGGACCTCCCGGGTGGCCAGCGTCGCCCTCGAGGCTCAGGTCACCAAATACATTTGCAAGATCTATTCCCTATAAAGGAAAAACAAGAATAAGATAAGAGAATGGTGTTAAATGTTGATAACAATGAAATTCATGGAGCACACAGGAGAAGTAAAAGTTTGAAAGTAGTTGTCCATACATCCTGAAGCTCTGAGAAAGACACGAGGTTCAATATCAAATTAACAAGAATAATAATGATCATTCATAGAATTTGAAGTATTAGAAGTAGTAGCAGAAGTAGAATTAGTATCAGTAGTAGTAGTAGAAGTAGAAGTAGCAGAAGTAGTAGCAGAAGTATTAGAAGTAGTAGCAGAAGTAGTAGTAGTAACAGAAGTAGTAGTAGAAGTAGTAGTAGCAGAAGTAGTAGCAGAAGTATTAGAAGTAGTAGCAGAAGTAGTAGTAGTAGCAGCAGAAGTAGTAGTAGCAGAAGTAGTAGCAGAAGTAGTAGCAGTAGTAGTAGCAGTAGTAGCAGTAGCAGCAGTAGTAGCAGTAGTAGCAGTAGCAGTAGCAGTAGCAGTAGCAGTAGCAGTAGCAGTAGCAGTAGCAGTAGCAGTAGCAGTAGTAGTAGTAGTAGTAGTAGTAGTAGTAGTAGTAGTAGTAGTAGTAGTAGTAGTAGTAATAGCAGCAGCAGTATAAGCAATGGTACTATTTAACCATATGGTCTCGAAATTAATAAGAATGATAACTTTACAATTTTAAGTACCAAAATCAAAATCCACTAAAAATGTTAGTTGCAAAACAGATACAATTTGTAGCAGGGCTCCAGCCTAATGTTCACATGATCTCTGGTAAACCCTGCTATTAACCTAGCTGAAAAGAGGAAATTTAGTTTGTTATCATAATATGTATAGAACAATATAGTGAAAGAAACCCAAACTCAGAAAACAGGTTTGAAATTATAATACATTTTGTATAAAGTCAAGTATGTATTCCTGAAAAGAAAGGAAGGAAATCGGGTATAACAAAGTTCATTATTAGACAGGTACATGGAAATATACATTGGTAGGGTTAGAAAACCTTGTATCTCAATTTAAAATATTATATATATATATATATATATATATATGCGTAGCTTAAATCAAGGTTCCCCAATCCCCAGAGCTATCTGCCCTATGGAAAAATTGGTGATGCCGAAAAAATGTCTGCCGGGAAGCAAACCCGGGCCCCCAGCTTGGAACGCCGGTGCCTTAACCACTAGACCACAGAGACGGGTTAGTGGCAAGGGCAACCCCGATCCTATTGACCATCAGATAAACAGATTTTCGACACTACCAATTATAATTTCCTTTGTCGGGTGTAGGTGGGTTTTGAACAATGACAAGCCGCCATGCCTCAGCTGGATCAAAGCTATTGCTTATACAGTACACGTATGGGAGAAAGTTTGTGAGAAATTATACATGTACAACAGCTTTGGAAACTCTTTTAAATATTTGTGAAAGAAATGGATGAAGAGAACAAAACAAAACCCACCTACACCCGACAAAGGAAATTATAATTGGTATAGTGTCGAAAATCTGTTTATCTGACGGTCAATCCCATCGGGGTCGCCCTTGCCACTAACCTGTCTCTGTGGTCTAGTGGTTAAGGCACCAGCGTTCCAAGCAGGGGCCCGGGTTTGATTCCCAGCAGAGACATTTTTTCGGCATCACCAATTTTTCCAAAGGGCAGATAGCTCTGGGGAACATTGATTTAAGCTACGCCTACCGTTGTTCTCTTCACCTATTTCTTTCACAAATTTGTATATAAAAGAGTTGCCAAAGCTGTTGTTCTCACATTTATATATGACCAAGCGATTTAAAAAACATGGCTCAAAATAAAACGTTCATATTTTTATATTAAAAAATGCATACTTTTTATATTCAATGGGAATGATCTCCATTTGAAATCATGTCGTGGCTCCATTTTCAAAATAAAGCCAATTGATAGAATATTTTGTTAATAAAACATTTCATCCCACCCCCACCGACCCCCCCCCCCCCCCCAAAAAAAAAAAAAAAAAAAAAAAAACCAAGGATTTGTCACCTTACTAGGGGGAAATAAGTGATACCACAACAAACTGATTACCGGTACCATGTAAAATTAACTTTTATAAAACTCTTCAATCAATAGTAGCAAAGACAATGAAAATTCTTGGTATTAAGGTATCTCAAATCAATAACATTAATGGCTCAGCACCAAGTAGAAAGAAACCAGTCGTCCAATAACAAAAAGAAATTGAGGAAAATCCCAAATTTTTATCAAAAGAGAAGGTATTGATCCTTCAAACACAATGATTTGATTGATTCCCACTGCAATACCATGACCTTGATATTAATAACTTCCAAAACCCCAAAACAATGTTAGTCCGAACCAACACTGACACTACCAGTAACTCAAAGTAATGAATTGACAGATCCGAGGACTTTAGGGTTATAGCAGATGTATGTGTGACTGTCATTCTTGCTAGCTGAATCCTACATTGGTTTATTGGTTTAACACCCAATAAATCAATGTATAGATATTCCAAGCAATACAATATGGTATGTATTCTGAACTCCAATTTAATGGTCTAAACTCTGCGCTTAAATTATGGAAAGCCGAAAATGCAAAAATTTTCATTACATTGTACGTTTATTTTTACTGCATCCTTTCCATGCTGTACCCAGACAGTTTTGAATGAATTGGGCACCACATAATAGAGAAAATCAAACTAGCATAATGCTGAAAATTTCATCAAAATCTGATGTAAAATAAGATAGTTATTTTAAAGTTTCGCTTATTTTTCACAAAACAGTGAAAGGTGAGTCAGTCGATGATGTCCATCACTCACTATTTGTTTTTTTGTTTTTTATTGTTTGAATTATACAATATTTCATTTTTTTACAGATTTGACAATAAGGACCAACTTGACTGAAACATTTTATTGAACAATGCTTTCTCCACATGTTCAGGGAGGAATTAATCGTTGTATCACTTGACAATGAGGAGAAAATTATATTTCATATAATAAAATACAAAAGAAATAGTGAATGATGTCATCAGTTCCCTCATTTGCATACCAGCCAGGATGTGCATATAACTGTTTTGTGAAATTAAGCGAAACTTTATGATGTCATAACTTTCTTATTTTACATCCGATTTGATGAAATATTTAGTGTTATGCTTGTTGAATTTTTCTCTTTTTATTCAAATAAACTTCTTGTTTGGGTGGACTTGTCCTTTAACTTCCTTCTGTTAGAGAATCGTCCTACAACAGGTAATCCACAATTAAACCTCAACTTAAGACCAGATTTTAAATTAAATCAAGTTCAGAACATTTCAGTTTTTATGATTATATACAGTGCTATCACATCTGAAGGAAATTTTGAAGCACTTCATGGTTACATGAATAACATACAGGTTAGGAACACAAAAGAGTTTTCAGAACACCAAAGGCGAAGGGTATATAAATCAACCTTCAATAAGAAAAATTGTTAAAGAAGTATAAAAACAAAGATAATAAATGATGAAACTGGGAGTTTCAGTTACTTACAGTGTTATCATCTGGTACATTACAATGCTACATGCAAAGGATCCATAGATTAACAATAAAAGATGGAAAATACAATACAGTTCATTAATTGACAAATTAATCAAATGGGAGACAAAATCGACACAAAGACCAATGATTAGGGAAAAAAATTGTAACCTTCAGTACTTCTATGGCTTATAGTGACACTCCACCGTAAAAAAGGGTCCAAATTCAGTGTGAAGTGCTCAAAGTGGGGGCGGGGGGTAGGCCTACTATGTGAGAGGGTGAAAATAATCTTTTAGGGGTATTTCCCTTTTTCTGAAAAGGAATAGTGAATCAATCTACTGTTCTGTCAAAATTTCATGGTCAGAGACCCCTAACACAATACAAAGGTTAGCGATTAATCACTAAATGAAATGGCCTATCAAGACCAACGTCGTATGTGCATTTTGCTCAGTGGACTGACTAAGAAGTTCAGAATTGTTCTTTCAAATTAGCGATTAATCGCTAACTTTTATGTTATTTGGCACAGATCTGATATCTAATCTCTGAGATTGGAAAATAACATGTCTCCTCACAAGAAATGTCATTATAATTTTAGCTCTGATTAATCATGATCGCTCTTGCCAAACTGAATGTATTATAAAAAAAGCCTGGTTTTCACTGGGCTCGTGTAAGTTTGGCAAAGGATGTGAATGCAAAGAATGCCAAACTCCAACACTTGCAGTAATGCAGTATGAGTTTACGGGCAAAAGTGCACCAAAAGTGTGTGAAGGATTTGCAAAAAAACTTCCAAACCTGAAGTGCACATTTTACTGCATAAAATGTTGGACTCTGCAAGTTTTTGACATATTTTTGTTAGTCTTGACAATTTTTCAACACAAACCTTAAAAAATGTCTCCTTTTTTAAATATTTTATCACATCAAACTCTTTACCTGCTTGTATAGCCTTAAATCAGATTCTCAAACTTATTGCCAATGCCAGGTTAGAACACTAACCTCGCATAGCACATTTTATACTGCAGCTGTGATTTTGCACATAGTCTAAACAAAACAAGGAATAAAAGACATCACTTGTTCACTTGTGTGCACGAACACTGCACACTCTGCTATAATGATAATGACCTCTTGGGTAAAAATCAGAGAAAATGAAGGAGGAAACAGAAAGTTACCGTACTAATAATACACTTGAACTAAACCAATGAGAAATTATAATAATAATGACTTACTGCTTGACTGTGGGAAACAACTATTGTTGCTCTAAAGAGAGCCATGTTGCCCCTGTCAAAAGACTTGGGACAATTATGAAAGTCATATTCTGTTGAAGGCAATATATTTGATATTCCCCTCAAAGCCAGTCAATATCATATAAAAAATGGCTTTAACAGCTCCGTTCCTGGTAGATAAGCACTCTCTCAAACCAATATCGTCGGCGGTCATCTGAACCGTCGTATCACACATACGGACAGTGCAAACCCATTTCAGAGAAAATCGAATTCAAAGTTTACTATAATTTGCACACTTACATGTAGTTCCCCAGCCTTACAACATATTCATTGCTTGAAAAAAAAATGGTTGGAAGGACCAAGGAAATTGCTTGACATTGGTATCCTTATTTTTACACAAAACTAAGGATCCGAAAAAGTATGGCAAAAGAGCTTCATGCTTGTAATTTTGATTTGAGTGACTTAGATTATCCCTGTACAAAAACGCCATAGGGGGAAAAGCAATATGGCGTTGCGATTTCAATGCGCGATCAGTCAAAAAATCTCAAAATAGATTTTTTTTAAAACCAAAATTGACTGATACGGTTCAGATGACCGCTGACGATATACACTGTACACAATCCTCTTTGAACTTGGAACAGTATGTATCTGATCTAAAGTACATGAATTATGTAAGTTACAGTATATATTTAAATTTACCAAGTTCTTTCTTTTACTATTAATACATTATATCTTTAAAAATCAAGTATAGAGTCATATCAATGCAGTCAAAGGGCCAAAGAGAAGATACCAGCAACCAAAAGCTTCCTGAAAGAACAGAACATGACACAAAATGCTGAAGCCAATGGCCCTTTCACAGACTTGTCTGGCAGCCCAATAGAGTAGCCCTCCACCCAGCTATACAACCTGAATACCGACTTCGCTGGCTGGCAGCCCAACAGACAACCGACTACACTGGCAGCCCGATAGAGCCACATCCCACTAAGCCAACACCTCAACGACCCACAAGACTAGCAGCCCATTAGACCAACATCCCACAAGAACAAAATGAGGATGATGCTTCATAAGAGAACTGAATAATAAACTACAAATTTATCAGACCAACAAAAAAAGAGGATGGCATCCCACTATTCAAATAGCCAAGAAATTCAGCCTAATATGGTAAGCCTAGTGGTATTTCAAAGCAATGCCACAAAATAGATGAACAGTCCAAAAGAGCACAGAGGCAAGTCTTGTGGACTGCTGATCTATTGGGATCTCGTGTATTTCTATCAAAGCCACTTGAACTAAAATACATTACAAAATTTGTTTGAGGATTATTTTTTAAATTTCTTTTCATAATTGTGTTAACCATTTTTTTCCCAGGAAAAAAGGGGAAACCTACCACTGACTGTGTCTGACTCTGACCCTGTGGCCTGGTGTCAACAACAGGGGGCGCTGTCATAACTTCATCTTGGCCTTGCGCTTGGTTAGTCCTGCCTTCAGTCCCACTTACAGAAGACTGTGAAGTGTTAGAAGCCTAAAGTAGAGTGTACCGATGTATGTGCGCACGTGTATTGTTCGAGGACCATGTTCGTTGGGAAGATGTAAAAGTGTACTGTGGCAGTTGCCGGGATGGAGGATGAGTTAAATGGTTAAAAAGTTGACAAGGGTAAAATGCAATTCAAAATGGAGATGAAATATTAAATGAAGCATGAGAAAGGTGAATGAAGAAAGACAAACCAATGGAGATGGACTAAGGCAGAATTACCAATGTATCAAGCAGGAAAAGAATTAAGAGAAAGATGGGACATATTATCCACCATAAACGAGTAGCGGACATGTACAAAGAAGCAACATGAAGATGGCATACAAATGCAAGGGACGCACACAAAGGATATCAAAAGTTAATTGGGAAATAAGAAGGTTGTTATTCAAAAAGGGAACATGAAACATATAAGAGAGAAATGTAAGACAAGGAATGAGGGAAGGGGTGGCGGGACGGGGCAATAAAAAAAATGTTTAGGAATATGATACAAACGTCGGAATATGAAGAGAGAAAACATTGGGAAACAAGAATGAGGCAAGAGGAAGGCAGGAGAGGGCAACAACAAAAAAAAGAAGGAATATAGCAAAAGAGTAAGAAAAAACATACTTACAGAAAGGTAGATACAGACAAAGGACGGCCCACATTCACATTAAAAATATGTTAGTGGTGATATATAGCGTGATGGAACCACAAAATGAAGAGGGGGAAAGGGAGAAAAGAAAACAGAATGAAGACTGTATTAGTGTCAATTGCATATGATTCTAAAATGCAAAATAATACAGAAGTCTATTCTACAAGCAATATATCAAGCATGCATGTCTATAGAGTTTTATGTACTTGTTGGTCAAGCGACTCCAGAAAAAATGTTGATTTGAATAAATAGAGAAAAATCAAACTAGCATAATGCTGAATATTTCATCAAAATCAGATGACAGATGTAAAATAAGAAAGTTATGAAATTTTAAAGTTTCGCTTATGTTCCACAAAATAGTTATATGCACAACTCGTTGACATGCAAATGAGGCAGTCAATTATGTCCCTCACTCACTATTTCTTTTGTTTTTATTGTTTGAATTATACAATATTTCATTACATTATTACAGATTTGACAATAAGGGCCAACTTGACTGAACCATATAGTATTAGAATAATGGCATGCTAATTCCAGGTGTTCAGGGAGGAATTAATCTACATGTATGTTTCACTTGACAATGAGGAGAAAATTAGAATATTTCATATTTCATATAATGAAATACAAAAGAAATAGTGAGCAGATGACGTCATCAGTCTCATTTGCATACCAACCTGGAAGTGCGCATACCGGTAACTGTAAAAGTACCGGTAAGCGAAACTTTAAAATGTCATAACTTTCTTATTTTACATGCGATTTTGATGAAATTTTCAGTGTTTTGCTCATTGGACTTTTCTCTTTTTATTCAAATCAACTTTTCGCTGGGGTGGACTTGTCCTTTAAAGGATAGCTGTATTTTGTGATATCAAACATTTTGTTTCTATTGCAACCATCTCTCCTCCCAGTTAAAAATTATAAATGTAAAAAGCTCATTAAATCATAATATGTCCACAAATATAATTTATCCTGATTTAATTGATCAGTTTAAAACAACTTGGCTTTGGGAGTTTTGACACAAAGAAACTAAGCAAATGATTTTACATAGCTTTTCTTTCTTTTCATCACAGGACTCTTCTGTTATGTAATTGCATTGCTACAAGGACATAAAGGAAAGAGGAAACTTGAAATGCATCCTCCCAATCATAAATTAATTTACACTGTTGTAAAGTAAATAATAAAGAGTCAAGTCAGAAAATATATAACTCAAATCAATTAGGAATCAAAATGCAATACAGCAGCAACACAATAATGACATTCATGCAGGATAAATAAAATTGTACAATTCGTGAATATTCATGTATGTATTTTGTGCTTGGTGGCGACCTGCACAGTACGTACTACATCAGGTGAATATTGATTTTGCAATAGTGTGAAATTGAAAATAAATATGATTTTTTTTTTTTAATGAAGAAAAAATATTGTGATTGTATGGCGATTTGTGCACTTATGTTACAGGCCTTAGTAAAAACATCCTTTAAATGTCTCAGAATACAAAAACATTTTGCATTCATCTGTTTATAAGCCTAGAGTAGAATTGAAAGAGAACCCCAAATATGCCGTTCCAGTTTCAGAAATTGTTTAAAAACAATCGTTAAGAGATTTTAAATATTGTTGAGGATAGCAGTTTGAGCTTATACAATTTAAAGAGGAAATGCATTGAGACAACTGATGTATATTTGCTGGTGGTGTGTGATGTGTCTAGTATCTTAATTTTACGCTTTTCTCGAGCACTACTGACTAGCGCAAAAACTGCCTTACCAATTGTACAATTGGCTACGATTTGAAACCAATTTGGCCTTTGCTCTAAAATAAAGGTTTGCAATCAACCAACATTGTTTAGTTAGTTTTCTTACAGATTATTTGAATCTCAAATAAAATTATTCTTTCATTCACCTTTTCAGCAAATAAGCGAAATGCGATGTTTTTTTTCAAAAATCGGGTCGTGGACCAGTCGTAAATGTAAGGTGTGCGGTAGCCTTTAGATTAGACATCTTGATTCTTATTCTTCACCAATATGGCGTGTAAGCCAATCAAGCACCATCATGATGAAAGACACACACATCGCACAGGACTATGTGGAGCAGTAGAGTTCTGATTGTTTTGATTTGTCAATTGTTGCCATTTTGTCAACCTGTACAGAGCAATGACTATAATACCCCCCCCCCCCCCCGAGTTTCTAAAGGGTCAGAGAACAGCTTGTGAATATGTAGCCTTCGTCAGGCATTTTTGTTTATTGCCATGGACCCAGGCAATATTTTCTTTATTTTTCAGGGGGCTACTTTTCATATCTTACAGCCTAAATCTGCCACATTGGATAAGCTTTAACATTGCAACGAACTGGACTTTCCATGGGACCTTTTTTTTTTAGTTTTGGGCTCTTCTGAGCTTTTCGAGGGCAAAATCGCCCTGAGCCCCCCCCCCCCCCCCCCCCCCTTTTCAAAAGACTAGGCTCAAACAAAAAGTGGTAATAAGAATTTTAAAATCATGCAAAAGAAAACTGAGAAAGAAAGCGTACCACATCGGGCACTGGTGTCCTTTCTTGGGGTACGATTGAATGAACGTGTGCACAGGGAGGGGGACTATGCTGCACCCCTCCCTCTCCCATTTGGTACTGATGGGGGGCAGTGGTGTACCCATCATGAGAGCGAACAGTTTGTTCTGGAGTGGGATGGTCAAGATGGCGGTGGTCGGAGATGGACGAGTCATGAGACAATGAGTCATCGCTGTGATGGCGATGGACTAAAGAGGGCAGTGTGTCTGATTTGTAATCTTGGAGAGTTGTACCCTGTCAAAGAGGAGTCATAGTGGTTAGTGAAAAGCTGTAGTGTAATACGAATAGTGAAATAAGAAAAGGGTATGAATCAGAACAACAATAACAATAGTAATGATGATGACTGATGATGGTGATGATGATTATGACGATGATGGTGATAATGATGGTGATGACAATGATGATTATGATAAAGATGCTGATAATAATAATAATGATGATAATAATAATAATAACAATAAATAATAATATAATAATGATTATAATAAAAATAATAATTGCAATAATAATAATGATAATAATAATAAATGATAATAACAATAATAATAATGATAATAATTATAATAATAATAATAATTATAATAAATAATAACAATAATAATAATATTAATTATGATATGAATTGAAAATACAATTTTTCAAATAAATATTTTGGGCCTTTTACAAGCAATATCCAATCATCAGATTATAGCTTGCCTGCACACCACGTATGCTATCATAAATCGTTGCTCACTTGGTCTGTAAAGAAGTAAAACATGTACAAAATCCCCATGGGAAGTTGTTTGGGCTGATTTCAGGCCAAAGCCTGAAAGACTGGCCATCTCTAAAGAATATTTACCACAAAACACCACGTTTAATACCATCACTTATTGTAAACAAACATGACTATCCTGAAAACAATTTCAAACAATGTTTAAGAGGCTGTTCTCACTACGTTCCTAAAACTAGTTTACTGGAAACTAGCTTAACGCGTAGTGAGAACGGTCGAAGCGGTCTTGGAAGCGATCTTGCAAACCAGTTTGGAAAACCACCTCGCGATGTAGTTTTCAAGATCGCTTTGCCTCGTTAAACTGGTTTTAGCGTGAGGACACAACCGTTCTTCGGGAAGCGATCTTCGCACATTTTGAGCGCGCTACTCCCCACGACAGGTGTAGAATGCCTATGCTGCGGTTTCGAATTTCGCGCGAAACGCTCACCCCACTGAGAGCGTTTCCATAGCAACAAGAGCGCTTTACGTGAAGTGATTTTGAAAACCACTTTCGTGTGATCAAGTGGAAACGCTAGCAAAGCGATCTTCCAAAGTGGTTTCCTGAATCGGTTTCCAGTAAACTAGTTTTAGAAAGCGTAATGAGAACGGCCTCTAATATCCCTTTAAAGCCTACACATATATTTAGGTAAATCCCAGAAATGTACATGTATCACTTGATCATGTTCATGCATTTACTTCAAAACGGCTGTGGTGTGAGGGATCCAAACTAAAAATGTGTACTTTTATTGGATAAATTTAACAATTTTGTCTAATTTAAATTAAACAGCTAATTCAGTAGAGTGCCTTATCAAAATAAAATATCTATATTTTTTACTTTATTATATAAAAGAAAAAAAAGTATTTTATGACTATTAAAAAGTTCTACCCTTTTGTAACAGTGTAATGTACAATGATATCCGAGTATAGTTAATGACCTCTAAGCTAAAGACAGTCTTTAAAGCATGAATGCATGCACGTCTGTCTTGCTGTGCAGACTATTAGAAAAGGTCACTGCCTCTCTATGACATTTCAATCAATGCCAAAGTATTTAATGAAATCCGACTCAACCATGACCCATCAACATCTTTAAAGACTTCATCAGGAAGACAAGACTGATATTTATAGAACACTACCTCGAGACTCAAATACATGTAATTCTGTTTTATCAAAGTTGATCATTATTCATAGAAACAATACCTGTACACAGTATTACATGTACATATCCTTACTTTTGACCCTTTCTCAGAATGCATGTGACTGCCCAGAAAAGGTTGTTTCATTTTATTTATTCTTCCTCATAATTTGTGATATTTAATATGATCTATTTTTCATTGAATTATTTTTCAAGCTTCATTTCTACAAGAACTTAAATATACTATTTAGACAGAACTTTACAACATGGCACCCCTGTTATTTAATTATTACCATCATCATCATTATCATTATTATGATTATCATCATTATCATTATCATAATTATTATTATTATAACTATTATTATCATTATTATTATCATTATCATCATCATCATTATTACAATTAGTTTCATTTACATGATTATTATCAATAATATATCTACTTCTTTATATTTATGATTTTTTTTAATTTGTTTTGAAAGTTAAATAAATCTTGGTAAAATACTCTATAACAACAAAGCAATAGAACTAGGCAGAAAAGAAAATTACCTCAAAATGTAAGTTTGGTAAAAAAATAAAAAAAAGCTTAGGTCTTAGCATCATAATTTCTCACAATGAACAGTCCAATGTTTCATAATTGGTTATTTTATAATTTAAGAGATTACATTTCCAGACCACCCCCCCCCCCTTCTCCATCTCACTTTCTCTGTCTGCCTGTCTCTCTCCCTCTCCTTCTGTTTCTTTCTCTCTCTCTCTCTCTTCCTCCCTCTCACCCTTTTTATCTATTTCTCTGTGTCTGATTTTCATTCAATCTCTCTATACCCCATCCCATGGATGAGCTATTTGTCTCTTTCTCTTTATTTTCCCCAAGATTCATGTGAGGAATTCAAAAGAACAAGAACGTGATATTCTCCTGGCTTGAGATTGGTCGGACAGTCAACGTACACTAACTTTACATCCACACTGCAGTGTACAAACAGTACAGCATAAAGCAAATAGCCAAGCCCCATGGATGTATGTATCTATTTCATTCTCATGGGGCCTGCAGATCTGACAGTCTGTTTACGGAAGAGCAAGGCATTCTACTCTTAAGTGTTCCTCGAAGATGAGTGATGTAAAACACCACACCTTCACCACAAAGAGCGCTCTGGGGCCTGTTGCAGAGAGAGTTGCATTTAAACGCAAGTCCCAAATGCGAGCTGTTGATTGGTTGAAAATCAAGTTGCGCATGATTTTTAGAGTTGCGTTTGATTGCAACTCTTTCTGCAACGGGCCCCAGGAGACTTACATCAGCAATGCCATCTGGCCTCCAGCATTCAAGCCTTGTTGTACACCAATGCAATGCGTACATGTACATTATGTACAGAATATGTTGGACACGGCTTTAATAGCAGAGCACATGATTTACTCTACATGCACAACGATAGGCAATGCCCGATTAACCATTCAGAAATTGAAATTATCGACAAAGGCAACAATGTGGAGCAATTTTACAAACCCAAGCCGCATTTATTGGCAAACCTGCCAATCAAGAAGTCATATCTGTGTTTAATGTTTTTCATTATCATTATTGTTATTTTATTGCAGCTATTTGATGAATTGCCCCAAATTATTAATATTAAAGAATATAAATGAAGGCTGTGCTTTGATGTGTTGAAAACTACAATAAAAAGTATCAGCATGAATCCACTTTGTGAGGGTCACACACGTGCGATGGTCAATTGCTCAAGATTCAGGAATCAAAATCAATTTGCTTCAACTATTGCCAATGATTCCCCCCAAAAAAAATAAAAGAAAAGGAATAAAAAAATAAATAAATTAAAAATTAAAAAAAAGATAATAAAAAAAAATGAAAAATAAAAAATAAATGAATATAAATAAATAAAAAAATAAAAATCATAAAATAAAATAATAAATATAAATAACAAATAAAAGAAAATAGAATTCTAAAAGATAAATAATTGCCAAATCTTCATACATGTAAAATGAAATTTTCAAACAGTATTACATACAAAACAAAAAGTTGAAATAATATAGATTCAGTGAAATTAGTAAATGCTTCCCAGCTGATAATATAGACAGTCATTATTTACCACATGAAAACTTTTGTAGGGGGGGGGGGGCAAAATGCATCCCCCTACTGGAAAACAAGACAAAAAATATCCCATGACTAGTTAGAAGTGCAATACAGTAATTGAAGCAGAGAAAAGTTTACAATCGAACCATGATCAACAGAAAATATGCATGTGCTGTCTACATGTAGGAAACTCCTCAATTCCTGTATGAAGCTTCCTGAAGAATGTTACCAACAGGCATTTACATGTACAAGTACGTATGTAGTCAACAAGGAAAGAAATGATGAGAAAAAAAAATTATCAAATTATGTAGAAAACGCGACATATCCCAAGTTACAGAATATCCGCAAAATGATGAATTAATAGACCTAGAGATTCGAGAAAAGGATTTCATTACAGCAATCAACCATTTATACATGAAGAAGAATACAGGAATTATTCTAGTGGGAATACATAAGATGTTGAACTCAAACCCTGACATAGCATCTTTAATCATTGAGCAAGGCATTTCATCCAATCTGTGCTGCGGTATAAATGTATACAAGAACTACGCTCCATCCAACAATGGCACTAAAGGAAAGCTCTGAAATTACATTGTCAACAGCGCATAATGAAAAATGCCCACAACCCATATATGGTGGGAAATGGAATCGATTCATGTGACTGTATGAGTACTGTAATAATAGCCCATTGAAATGAGTAAAAATTAAGCCCATTGCAAGTCGTTCAAAACCAGGCTAATTTAAATAAAGTCCCACGTGTGTTAGGGATTCATTTGGCTAACAAGTGGAATGCCTCTGGCCGTCTCACCTGCATCACGCGATTCAATATAGCAGCAGTGCTGATTTTGAAAACTACTATAACTCGCACAAGATGTTCAGTGATACTTGGTTACTCTTATTTCCACGTTTTATGAACTAGACCAATACACTTATAGAGATACAGTATGATGGCAATTCAACAAATACCCCCAACGTGGCCAAAGTTCTTTGACCTTACATGACCTTTGACCTTGATCATGTGACCTGAAACTCGCACAGGATGTTCAGTGATACTTGATTACTATTATGTCCAAGTTTTATGAACTAGACCAACACACTTTCAAATTTATGGCTGTAATTCAACAAATACCCCAATTTGGCCAAAGTTCATTGACACTAAATGACCTTTGACCTTGATCATGTGACCTGAAACTTGCACAGGATGTTCAGTAATACTTGATTACTATTACTGTATGTCCAAGTTTCATGAATCAGATCCATAAACTTTCAAAGTTATGATGGTAATTCAACAGATACCCCCAATTCGGCCAAAGTTCATTGACCCTAAATGACCTTTGACCTTGGTCATGTGACGTGAAACTCATGCAGGATGTTCAGTGATACTTGATTAACCTTATGTATAAGTTTCATGAACTAGGTCCATATATTTTCTAAGTTATGATGACATTTCAAAAATTTAACCTTAGGTTAAGATTTTGATGTTGATTCCCCCAACATGGTCTAAGTTCATTGACCCTAAATGACCTTTGACCTTGGTCATGTGACATGAAACTCGGGCAGGATGTTCAGTAATACTTGATTAACCTTATGGCCAAGTTTCATGAACTAGGTCCATATACTTTCTAAGTTATGCTGTCATTTCAAAAACTTAACCTCAGGTTAAGATTTGGTGTTGACGCCGCCGCCGCCGTCGCCGCCGCCGCCGCCGTCGGAAAAGCGGCGCCTATAGTCTCACTCTGCTATGCAGGTGAGACAAAAACTTGCGTCAACATGAACAAATTAAGTCATGTCAAATTTTATCAGTGGGGATCTTTCATCATGCTCAACCAAATTATTGTAATGAAGATGCTGAAATGCCTGGAAAAAAATGATGTTGCGTCACAGTTACGTAGTCTACTCCTCTGTAGAGGTTCATGAAAGTTTGAAACTCATTAATATTAATATTACTGAATTATGAAATTACATTAATGTTTCCTTGATTTCTCCACTTGTCAACCTCCATCCAGATCCCACATCTTTGCTGCTTTAGTGATATCATCACTTGAATAATTCATGACAAACAAAGAGACATCAAAATGGAATTTCACAAAAGCTGGTTAACATTAAGTTACCCAAATGTTGACATCCATAAATCTGTACAGTAAATCAGGGATGATACAGCATATACAACACATCAAGCCCATACATTGCAAACTAGTATTAAAAACATCTTTAAAACAGTCATGATTAATTGATTATCATTATCTTGAAAGCGAATGATGTTTATAAATTCCTCACCTGTTCTTGTTCAACTCTTGGTTTGACCTTCGACATGAAAACATCCCACCATATTTTGACGTAAATGGAGTCGTGGGTGACATCGACGTCTGATGGTCTTGTGATAGTGCCGGTGTGCGTGTTGTATCTGTACATCCACGGCTTTGTGCGACCGATGAAATGTACAATCCGGACTTCGTTGCCAAATCTGTTTTGCATTTATAGGTGATATAGATTTTTTTTTAATTCAGAGAAAAAAATGGCTCTCATCAAACATAATAATTTTAGATATAAAAAATGGGAAATTGAAAATGGGGTCCGAAGTAATCCCAGTTGGCAAAAGTTGGGAAGAACGAAACGACCTGTGATAGCGAAGATTTGATCAGAAGTGTGTACACCAAGAGAGTGTTCCATTAACATTTGTCATGCGATAAGTTATCAGACGTGATAACTGTCCTGTGTTGTGATTGGCTGAGAGGTATAAAAGTCCATCGGTTACTATGGTAACTTTATGATGAAACAGACTGTGCCAGATGAAGCATCTGACAACTCCTCTCAAGAAATGCTCAACAGTTATCATGGGATCGATAGGAATAGATAAGTTTCAATGCTGACTAAACAGTGGGTTTATTTGGAAAGAGGATAATAAACAAGTCCTCTACCCCCGCCCTTACTGCTACGCCAATATACTAGGTCAAAGGTCATCCACGTACCTTACAAATGCAGGAAGGTAGGAGTAGCTGATTGCAGATGTCATGTTATAGACGAATGGCAAATGCTTGTTGATATCGGCTGTTGCCCAGTCGCTGAAGAATGTGTTTAGTAAACCCTGATCTCCGCCTAGTGATAAACAGAACATAAACATCAAAATAATTTATCTGTATGATACACTACCAGTCACAATTCTTTATTAAAACTTGCTATAAACAAGAGAACAAAACTCTGTTCTCTGCTTTTATAGTGTAATATTGAGTTGATAAAGAAGTGTGACTGGTAGTTGACTGGCTTTCAAAATTATGTACATTCCACGTACATGATGGAATATCTTCATCATCATAATCAAGACCACTTCCACAACCAAAACCATCATCAGCATTCACTACGACCACCATCATCATCATCATCATCTTCATCATTATCATTATCATCATCATATCATCACCATCGTCATGGTGATGATGATCATCATCATCAACTTCTTCTTCATCATTATCGGCATCATAATCGTCATCGTCGTCATCATCGTCATCATCAACGTCATCATTGTCATCATCGTCGTCATCTTCATTATCATCATCATTGTCATCATCATCATTGTCATCATCATCATTGTCATCATCATCATCGTCACCATCATCGTCATCACCAACACCATCATCATGAGAAGTCATCCTTATCCTCCTCATCATAATCACCACCATCACTGTTTCCATCTCTGTTTCCATCAACATTTCCATTCCCTTTATCATTCCAAGGCATCATTTCCCTCCTTCATTATCATGGCAACAACCCTTACCATCAAAGCTTCCCTGAGTAACTGCACACTGCAACAAGCCTCTATATGTCTCGTTCGATGGTTTGAACACAAATACCCCTGAGTTGAAGCAATCCGGCCAACCGACGTCAGGAGCTGCTGAAAGTTCTTCCCGATCAAATAGGTCATCTACATTTTGAAGCACCTGTCAAGGGAGAGATAAAACAAACGTACATACTGAAAAAGTAAACCAATCAATTTTTCTTCAATACAGGGTGACAGGAAAAGGGCAAGATATTTTTTTTTCATGTGATGGTGAAAGTGGTGATGGGAGAGTTTGAGGTTACATATGATGATAAGGAGGGGAAAGAGAAAGATGGTGAAGATGGTGGAGGTGGTGATGATGAAGACCAGGATGATGATGATGGCGATGATGATGATGATGATGGCGATGATGATGATGATTATGATGATCATGATCATGATGATCATGATGATCATCATGATGATCATGATGATGATGATGATGATGAAGTTGATGATGATGATGATGATGATGATGATAATGATGATGCTGCTGCTGCTGACGATGATGGAGTTGATGATGATGATGGAGTTGATGATGATGATGATGATGTAGATGGTGATGACAATGATGATGATCATATTAACTATAATTGTTAAGAGAAAGAGGATGATTTCAGTACATCTACAGTATATGTAGAAGGGGGGCTAACTGTGAAATGTTAATTTGGCCTTATGTTGACAGAGCCAATTAGCCTGTACCTTCAAACTCGAGCTCAATAGTTCAATATTAAACATCCAAATACCACTTATGTACACTTTAACTAGGGCGGCTCTGTGCATATTTACACTACAGACTTATGAATGAAGATTAAATGTTAGGTAAACAAGATTGTAAATTCCATTCGGATTTGTCCACAAAACAAAGTCTCCAATGACCTGCATATCAGGTGTAAATTACCATATGTATAATTTGTCTACTTCAATAAGTGAGCTAAGCTTGGAAATTTACTGCTCTCCAGATCAGCTAAAAGTACAGGACTTGAATCAATCCATGGCCTTTGATACCCCAACTGATTAATGAACCATTAACTTGCCTTCGGTACATTTGTGTCCTTTTTCTATTTTTTCTAATTGTGCTTATTCCCTGATCAGCCCCCCCCCCCCCAATGTGTCAAAATAGCCGTCTTTTTAGAGTTAAAAGCCTAAAGCAAATCAATAAATGCTAATTTCACACAATTTGCAATGATATCCAATTAATTGTCTTTTGGGGAATATTGAGCCCATCAACTTCATCTTCTTGAAATAATTCTTGAACGTAAGTTACATAGGAAGTTGTCCTTCTTTACTCACCAATGTATCTGCATCTAGGAAGACACACTTAGAGTACCGGGTGAGCCGCCAGGAGTAGAGCTTGGTGAATGTGATTCCTAGATCAGGCCTGGTTAGGAGAGCAAGGTGAGCGTCATCCTGACTGTCTAGAGGGTTCACTTCCTGTATGTAGTCATAGAGCATGGAGAGTTGCCTCCTACAATAAGAGAGAATGAGATGGTTAGGAAGCATTTGGGACCACCAGCAGAGGTCCTTGGTGAGCTAGATTCCAAGATCAGGGCTCCGTAACACAAAGATTAGCGATCAATAGCTAAATGAACTGACCAATCAATATCAATGTCACACGCGCATTTGGTTTAAAATACTGACTGAAATAGGGACAAATCAGTGCTGTTCTTTCATATTTGCAATTCATCGCAAACACTTGTGTTACAGAGCCCAAGTAGAGAGCAAGGTGAGCATCGTCCTGACTGTCTAAAGGGTTCACCTCCTGTAAGTAGTCATAGAGCATGGAGAGTTCATGAAGAGTTGCCTCCTGCAATAAGAAGAACAGACTGGAAGCATTTTTGACAAGTAATGGTATCAGTGACTGATTCCTAGACATTTCTAGAGTCACAATAATCAAATTGTTTGGCATGGATACATCGTCTAGATTTAATGAGTTAAGCAAAATACTGCATGATTTGAATTTACCTCATCGGCTGTGTGACTTCTGGAGTGATCAGAATGGCAAGCTGACGTGTGGTTCCCACATCCCGCAGTGACTGTCCAACGACGAGGGCGCCATACGCATATCTGTCATTGGTGACGAGGGTCACAAATGCTTGGTCTTCAACTGCATTGGCAAAAGAAGACAAAGAAGAAGACAAAAGAAATAAAAATCTCACACTCTCCCACTAATAGTGAATTTTTCTGTCAATATTTCCACACTTTTTCTATATTTACAAAGACTTGTTCAGAATAAACCCAATACAGCATTTTTAGCATCATAGTGCTTCAATATTAAAATTGTAATTTTCACACTGTGGACTTGATTGATATATAAAGTACATGAATTGCACTTGGAACTGTATTTCTGAAAATTAAATGCAAGTTAGTGTTCAAACTACAACAAAGGAATGAAATACATTCAAATTGGCACACAATGCCATTATTCATTCAATAATCAAACATTTTAAAAAGAAAAAGAAAACTACTTAGAAAATCACGTGCAACTGTCCATAATCTACGAATCTGGTTTGAAATAAGGCATTATTAGCAAGTCTTTAATAGCAACTGTTAACTGCAATGCCAACTACATTTGTTACTTTGTAAAATTCAGACACTTGTGACAAATTAGAAGACTGCTTCATTCCTAATCATAAACAGTCTGTTTCTTATTATAAGAACCTCCTGCACCCCCCCCCCTATTTTTTCATTTTCATTTCAGGCATAAATTGAAATTACATGGATTAATTTTTTTGTAGCGTCCTGTATAGTGTATGCCTGTAGCCCTGTATGACTGTATGTATTTGGTGCAAGCTGTGAACATGAATGACAAGAAATATGTATTTAGAGTTGCAGTGTACAGGTTTAATTTCTTAAGTCTATTTCCTTGTTGAGATTTTCAATACAAATCTTTATTTTCCACACATTGATCAAGCCAAACATTTGCACTGCTTTTCACTTTTACCAAGGTATACTGATACTTCTGTATCCTTTTTTATAAAAACCTCCCCCCCTTATTTTTTATATCTTTCTGGTGTGGGGGAGGGGGGGGGGCAATGAGCAGTTGGGCATGCACATCATTACCACATCAAATAATTTTTTTTATCCTGGCAGGATATACATGTATGTACTGTAGGTGGTGTTTAGTTTGAACAAATAGAAAAAAAGTATACATTGAATGATGATATCTTTTGTACACTAAACAAGGAAATCCATTGCACAATAGAGTTGCACAAAAGGAAACTATAAGCACTTCACCATTTCCTATTGACAGGAGAAACATTTGGTGAACCATGACCCGGATTGATTGCTTTACCATAATTCAAACAGAGTTTGAAACAGATAGTGCATCTCGGGTATAATTTTTTTTTTTCCGGGGCTTCTTTTCACATAACCGGTACTGCCTATTGGATACATAAGCTACATGTAAACACTGAATTGACTGGATATTTTCTGGGGCTCTATTTCAATTTTCCAGGGCACTTTTGAGCATTTCGGGTTCCCCCAAGTGCCCAAGTAATTCTCTTTTAGGATGAAGCTCAGAATTTTGACATACTGTAAGCAAAATTTATTCTGATTTGGGATTAAAAATTCTTTTGAATGATTCTGACAAATGAAATTTGTGTGAAACTGAGGCCCCATATAAATCTTTCTTTGTCAGCCAATCACATTCGTGTTACTACTTTCAGTTCATGAACTAAAAATGGTAACACACACGTGATTGGCTGGCGCGTTCGTACACTCAGCTGTATTACAAACACGACCGGGATGATTGAAGAACATGATCCTAATGTTTGTCATAAAAATTGGGTATTTTCCAGCTTACCGGTATATTTTGAAAAGGTGGTAAGTTAGTTAAATATTCAATATTATTTGAGCCATCTTTGTTATTTTTGCCCCTTTTCGCCCATCAAAAGGGGGAATTAAGCAGTTATCGAGGAGGGTGCGTTGTAGTAAAGCGTCGCTGGAACCTCCACCGTTGCGAGCCCAATTGCCGTCATCAGTCTATTGACGGAGGGGATACCGTGGAGCCAGACAAAGTCTCAGCAGAGCGTATCCCTTATACTAAACAGACCTACATGTACATGTATTTACCCATAACCTTGCCATCGTATTGTATATAGGTGCAAGGATCCCATTGCCCCATGCTGACGAGTTGCTCAAATCGTACAGCTAGCCTTGCTTTACAGTGTTTATGAATGAGTTTTAGAAACACACGTCCACACAGACGACTGGTATGAGATGATGTCATTTTTTGGCCAAATATGCGTCAGGTCCTCACCCTCGTCCAATACCAGAATTGAGAACCTCGCCAAATCCATTCTGCGATTCTCATAAATCATAGTCGACGAGCACGTGACGTCATTTTAACCGCTCAAGCTCAGCATGAAGATCAACCGTTCCCTTTTAAAACACAGTTTTCGGTGACTTTCCACAAGATTAATGTAAGTTGTACGATGCATTATGTTTATCATATTTGAAATTGTTTTCTGATCTCCAAAATATATATCGATATAAATATCCTAATTCGCGTAAAAAGGAATCAGAGCAAGTGAAAGAGCAAGTGTGCACAAGTTTCACCTCTGCATCACCGGACCGAGTTGCCAGGCGATGGTACACCAGATCTTCCGAGTCGGGCAGCGTGTCATGACCCGCTGGTTATCACGCTGTGTCGAGCGATGCCGTTCTCGTTCACTGCTCCTCTCTTTTTTTAGATTTTAAAATAAATTTTTAAAATGCCAAATATGATTACAATTTTTGTCAGATGATAGGATTTTTTTTTTTTTCATGAAGTTTGAACTTTTTTCCTCTTTCTTTCTTTCATTTTTTCTTTCTTTTCTATCCTTCTTTCTTTTCTATCCTTCTTTCTTTTCTATCCTTCTTTCTTCATCCTTCTATCCTACCAGCTTGCCTTTTTTTTGTTCCATCTATCTTTATTTCAATTCTTTCTTACATGTAGCTTTCTTTCCTGATCCTTTCTCTCTGTTCATTTTTTTTCTTTCTATCCTTCTTTCTCTTACTTTCCTTCTCTTTCAAATTTCCTTTTTTATTTCCTCCATTCTTTCTTTCCTGAAAGGAAAATGAAACCTTTGGAACAAGATAGCTTGTGTGAAAACAGAAAAAAGCAATGTGACAAAGATGTGTGATGCCACTTGTGAACAACTTTCCCATTACTCTTGTACATATTTCACTAAAACTGTATCTTTTATCACATCTATCAGAAGATCATGTATTCTTTCTATAGGATGGAAAGTAATACAGATTTTCAAACCATATACTATTAAGCTTGTATCACCATACAAAAGAGCAAAGAGACATTTTGGGGGTATTTTATAGTCCATCACAGGGAAAGTTGTACACATGTATGTGACATCACACATCTTTGTCGCATACTCGCATTGCCAATGGGAGGATCTCCATAGCATTAGTGATCGCAATATGCAAATGCTCATAACTTTCTCTCAAACTTTCTTTGATCTTATTCTTTGATTTTTCTCTTTCCACAGAATCCTCACAAGGTTTCATGAATTCTCCTTTAAACCTTTCTTTGCTTCCTTCACCTTTCCTCTCCCTTTTCTTTTCGTTCTTTCTCTCCATTTTCTTTCTTTTTCCATTCTCTCCTCCCTTCATTCTTTCCACCCTCTTTTTCATCCATTCTTTCTTTTCCTCCTAATTCTTTTCCCTTATTCTTTCTTTCCCTTCCTTCATTCCTTCCTTCCCTGTTTTTCTTCTGTGTTTTTTTTTAATGAAGGAAACGTTTTTCTTTCCTTCATCTTTCTTTCTTCCCTTTTTATTACTTTACTTTTTTCCTTTCTCTCCTTTTTTTCTTCGACACATGATTTGTTCAGCTGATCTTCCCTTCCTTCCTTTTTCTTTCTTTATTCATTTCAAAGAATGACGGAACCTAACCTAAATTCTTTCTTTTTTCATCCTTCTTTTATTCTAACTTTCTTTTAATTTTTTCCCTTAATTTTCTTTACTTCATTTTTCCTTTCTTTCCTCTCAATCTACATGTATCTCTTTTCTTTCCTATTTTATTTCTCTCCTTCATTCTTTCGTTCACCCTCCTTTCCTTTTCTTATTTTTAAGACTTAGATCTAACGTTAGACCCCGAGTTAGATTTTTTTTTTACAAGTCCAAGCAACATTGTGTAGCCTTCTTTGTTTGATTTTTTTTTTCAGCGTGCTTTTTAGCTTAGTTTGTTGATAGTCCCGTATTTCATTTTGTGAAATCTGGTCAATCTGCCCCCCCCTCCCCCCCCCCCCACCCTGGCCCAGCCGCCTGGCCCCCCCATCTGCCAATTCCAAAATCTACCTTGAAGTTGATGACCTTGAGCTCCCTAGGCCTGGCCTGGATCTGGATATACCACACATTGGCACATCTTTCTCACTCTCACTTGCTCCAGGCCAGCTCCGTGAGACATGATTGAAATGCAGTCTCAACTCCAGTCCAAGTTCCAACGTTCCTCCCCATGCATGGCAACGGCAATGCATCCATGACCGTGCATGGCTTCATTCATACACGGCGGGAGGGGCATAAAACGTATATTGGCAATTGCACTCAGCTCAGCAAGTGTTTTCTCGCAGGTATGGTTGATTAGAGCTTGATTTTGCCCATTTTTGCAAGTCATCTCAATCAAAATCACACAAAAAACTAAATGCATCATACACCACATAATAGATGTCAATAATCGATCAAACAAAATGAGCGAAAATACTGAATTCTCACCTTTTCCCGACATTTTAATCCAATTTTATGACTGAGGTACAATTTCACACTAGACGTGGGCGGGTCAATGGTGCAGTTTGATCACACACTCACGTACGTAGGAATCCCAAGTATGCGGAGAGACACACCGAGGTCGTAATACTTAGAAGTCCACTCCATTTATTTTTCATTTAATTCACTTTCATGCATTTCTATGTGCATACGTTTTCTTTGAGATGAAAATAGGACACTTTCGTGGATCAAATATTGTCAGATTTTGTCTCTATTATACTATAGATTAAGTTCCAAAGTTGTCCCTCAAAATATGACACCCCTTCAATTACACATGGACGTGTCTCTATAATTTTAAATTGTCTGCTAGTACTGCAGTTCCATTTGTCTACACGTGTTACCTGCATGACATCTAAAAATCTCAGGCAGGCGATGGCGCTCTTATTCTGATCCCACTTTCCACACGTCAAAGTCCCCCAAATCCCAAACTTTTCATGTAATACATTTCATGAAATCATTGTAAAAACAATTTTATTAATCGCAATTAATGCAGGAGACGCGCAGGGCTAAAGAAAATCATGGGGGAGGCATATAATTATAGTCACTGTCCCCAAGCACTGGCGTACAGATGGGGGGGGGGGGGCAATTTTTCACAAGCAAAAAAAGAGAAAAAGCGTGAGAAAAACAAAGAAAAGGAAAGAGAGAAGGGTGAAGATATAATTTTCTGAATATTATGTAAAAATCAATCACAAAATTGCATTTTTGTTGCTAGCTCGCCTCGCCCGGTTGCAAGTTATTATAGATTTTATGCGATACGGCCATATCTAGCCCCCTCCAAAATTTTGTTTCATTACACCACTGCTCCCAAGGAAATGTAACAATTCTTATCTCCTCTACTGATAGGCCCTATTCATATGCCCCCTCCCGTAATGCGGCAGCCCCTGTGTTTCAGTAATGAGATATTTTTCAGCTAGTAGACAATAAATCCTAATACATGTAGGCTTGCAGTGCAGTACGTATAGCGAAAGCTTAAAGGTCAAGTCCACCCCAGAAAAAAGTTGATTTGAATAAATAGAGAAAAATCAAACAAGCAAAGTGCTGAACATTTCATCGAAATCGGATGTTAAAATAAGAAAGTTAGGGCATTTTGAAGTTTCACTTATTTTCCACAAAACAGTGATATGCATAACTCAGTGACATACAAATGAGTCGGTCGATGATGTCCATCACTCTTGATTGAATAATTTATACAATATTTCATTTTTACATATTTGACAATAAGGACCAGCTTGACTGAATCATATAGAATTAAACAATGCTCATTTCACATGTTCAGGGAGGAATTAATCGTTGTTTAACTTGACAATGAGAAGAAAGTTAGAATATTTCATATCTCATATAATAAAATACAAAAGAAATAGTGAGTGGATGACGTCACCAGTCTCCTCATTTGCATACCGACCTGGATGTGCATGTAACTGTTTGTGAAATTAAGCGAAACGTTAAAATGTCATAACTTTCTTATTTTACAACCGATTTAGATGAAATTTTCAATGTTATACTTGTTGGATTTTTCTCTTTTTATTCAAATCAACTTTTTGTTGGGGTGGACTTGTCCTTTAGGAACGTACGTTTGCTTTAATTGTTCCCTCGATAGTTATCTACTTACTAAGGTTCATGGTTATCTAAATAAAGATTAAAACAGGTTCACAGTGAATTGGGTCATTTTAGAAGAGCGCCACACAAGAAGAGAAATGGTAAAAAATATCAAGATTTCAATAATTGATATTAGTTATTATTTCATTTTTAGCTGGGCTATATAAAAATAAATCGAAACGGACATTCTTCAAGTGTTTAAAACTTGAAGTCAGGGGCCAAAAGAAGCCGAGATTTCAAACAGCCAGCCCCCGATTTTTTTAACAAAGACCGGCATGCATGCAGGAAAAGCTCAATGGGGCTCCATAAAGGTTTTTTTTTTGCTTGTCAGTTTCCAGCCCCTGCATGGTACCCCTACCTTTGGGGACAGATTTCCGCCCATGATTAGGGTCCCCCACATGTCCTTATACCAATATAATTACCAATATATTATAAACAAAAAGAGTGGTTGCATTTTCTTCATACTTTCATCTAAACTTATTTGCAAACTTATATCATGGACCATGCTTATATTGATAATATAGAATCTCAAGAACTATTATAATTTGACAAACTTAAAGTAGCTTATTTTTCAAAGAAAGAAACATTTCGAAGAAAGAGACAGTCTTAATAATGGGACTAAATCAAACAAGAAGCTAAATCTACAGCTTAAAAATAATATCGCTATGGTAATGACTAAGAGGAGGGGGGGGGGCATTCAGACGTCAGTAAAAAAAAAGTTGAAAATCGCCCTCCAAAATGCACTTATTTTCGACCCAATATTGTATCATACCATACTAAGTGCGCTTGACCGATCTTATCTCATGAGGCCGTTTGACTGAATCAAAGTGTTCATTAGTGTTGTTAGTGTTCATTTTCAAAACACAATTAATTAAACAAAAGTGTCTGGAAAAAAATCAAGGGTTACCTCTAACGTAGGCGGTCATGATCTATAGTTTTGTACCAGGCATTCAATTTGGACTAAGCGACAATCGACCCATCAATGGTGGACGAACTATTGTAGGACGAGATGAATCATCCACATCATCGAGCTTCGGACAGTCGTCCAGACTGTAATTCGACCCCTTTCTTAGGTCGCTCCACTGATCGCTGTGTCGCTCACCATTAGTAGGGAGACAAAGGGAGAAAGGCTCCATCGAAGAAAGTGAATTGAATGTTAATTACTCAGTATCAAGCAACTTGCCTAGATTATGAAAGTCAAGTTACGTTCGTTCTAGAACATAATACCCCTTACTATGAGAATGCAGTCATGCGCCACATGGGGCATTTATACGGAGAACTTCTGTCAGATTTACATAATTATTTAAAAACATGCCGCTCTTGAAGGGGGATTTCACCCTGACGAAAAGTTGGTTTTAATAAAAGCAGAAAAATTGAGAAAAATAGGTTGGTGAAGGTTTGATGAAAAATCGAAATTAAGATTTTTTTTGTGACGTCACAGGCGTGCAGCTATACACCATTAGAAAGAAATGATGTTTGCTTTAAAAAAGGATTTAAAAAAGTGATTTTATTTGTAAGGTGGGTATATCTTATACATTTTTCACATGTTCATATACCCACTTCTTAAGGAAAAAAATATTGTAATAACCACGGGCCTATTCAATTATGCTGCCTGCACATAACGTCACAATTTAAAATCCAAAACTCCAGTTTTATTCTTTAGTGGATCTCAATCAACCGTTCACCAACATGTATTACTACAGTATTTTTTATTCACCATATTCCATTGAAAAAAAAATCATAGAAGTACATGATTATGGAGAGCTGCTCGTATATAGTGTTACAAATTAAAATCTATAAACATTCATAACTTTCCGATTCTTTAATGGATTCTAATCAAACGTATATGTTTCTCTAATTGTTCTGCTTTTAATAAAACTGATTCATAATCAGGGTAAACTTCCCCTTTATCATGTTTGGTCAAAATAACCAGTGAAAATAGTAATGTCCGACTTGACAAAAATGTATAGAATCTACCAGAATTTTGGTTGATATAACCATGGACCTATTCCATGATATAACTGACGTAAAGATATTGGAGCATGGGGGCCATGCCCCCAACAGAGTTTTAAGACCATGAAAAAAAAGAGAAAGTGAATTGGAAAATGGTGCAATATATTCTGAATAGTATGTCAAAATTTATCACAAAATTATATTCTTGCATTTAAAACATCAAAACTTTCGCTCGCTTGCTTCGCTCACTTGCAGCTTAATAGAATGTTTGTTTCATATGCCATGTCTCGTCACCTTGACATTTTTGGCTGATATGGGCAAATTCTATTAGTCAGACAATAATCAAGAATGTCATCTAAAACAATGATATCAGGGCTATTGATCTTTTCATAAAAAAGGATAAGAAAATTAATCACTATTGAAATGAAAGTAATTTCACAGATAAGCATTTCAAGATCAGGTTTTATTTTCAACAAAACACGAAGCATCAATTACTTTGTTCATTTTCAAACCAAAATATCGTTAATTAACATACATATTTTTCAATCAAAACAAAAAAGATATTTACTTGAGTTTGTATTAACATTAATTGAACATCCTGGTTTGTGTGCAAAAGTTGGTCAATAACACACTCATTATTTTCTTATCAATAATAAGAAAATAATGAGATATAATATATCTATTTGAAATATCAATTATTTTTATGAATATAATCTCCACAAAATCACAATACATTATTACCATGATGACTTTAAATCATCACGAGTAATCAAATCAAGTTTGGAATTATTTGAGGCGAAAACGAGAATAAATACATATGAAATATGTGTGCATGTGGGTGTGCGTGTGTGTGTGAATCATAGGTTTTTTCATTTTGCATCTACCGCCCATGATGTGCTTATAGTTATATCTGCTGATTATAGGCCCCAATTGCTTATGAAGATTCCAACTAAAATTGAAACTCTGTGATGACTAACTACTTTCACGATTCGGTATAATTTGAGAGTAGATAAATCAAAATGTGAAAAACCAAAAGAACGTACAATTTATAAATTCTTAGATTATCACGGTACTATCATACGTACGTCACACAACACAGTTAAAGGTATTGTTTAACTTTGTGAGCAGCCGATTTAAAAAATTCTCAAACCAAGATGAAACATGTGTACAAGTGCATGTATTAGAACTAATAAACCCTGAAAACAACCATTATTGAGAATGAAAAGCTAAAACTACAAGGCAAACCCCGATTTTGTAAATAGGCGTCTTATAGACACCTAAATAGTACACATAAGTGTATGGGATGAAATTAAAATGGTGTTTCCGGTCACTTTATATTTCAACTTTTGAAGCACTAAATAATTATTTTCGAACGCAATTTTTTCTGGGCTTCATTTTTGTAACATATTACAGACACAGGTGACAAGTGTGACCTTCTAGCTCAGATTTTTAAAAAGTCAAACCAATGTTAACCAATCACTTTAAGGGGGGGGGGGGAAACCACACAATAATTGTATAACGAAACATAATTCGGGGAGTGTAAAACACTTCAAACTATTCAAAATGGCACATAAGTATTATACCTTAACATTTTTTTCATAGACAAACTATCTATAGCACATTTAAAGATTGTCTATCTGTAAAAATCAATAACTTATGCTAATTTTTAAAAACAAAATGAAAAAATCTATATTAGTTTTATGATTTGCTGTCACCGAAACTTCAATCAAGAATGGTGTAAGAAATTCCCCATAATAACAAAGCCAAAAAGAAACATTTTCATAAATAGCTTAATATGTTACTGAGTTGCCAAGAAAGTCTCAAGAATGAAATGAATTGATCAAGTTTATTGAAAATATGAAAAAAAAATCGTTGAACACGGTCGTCTGAATTCAACCTCCACTCCGATTACCATTTATACTTTAATTGTCTACCTCTTGTATTTTTTGTTTGCTTTCTAGTTTCATTTGTTTCCTTTGGTGCATTTGTCTCTAATGGAGTAAGATTCGCTTCGTATGATTTTGTTTGTATTGAATTTATTCCACGGATGACTTTTTTCCAACGGAGTCGCTGAAAAACAACCTAGCAAAAACGATAGCGAATATTTTAGCCGAATTAAATAGATTAAAAAAAATAGATAATCAACTTAACAGGAAAATGCAATGGTAAATTTGTAATTACTATATCTGAGATGGTGCAAAATGGAGACCGAGATGACCACCTGGCTCGGATCCATCCCCACTCCCGAGCATTTTGTATTTATTTATCTCCTTGATCATGACAAGTGGCAATTAATCATTTCTCAAGTATTTTGTTAACCACAAGTCAATGTTTGTTCATTTCATTCGCTAAATCATTCACCTTTTTCCACTTTTTCAACTCATAATCTTCAATACACAAAGCACTTGGAAAACATTTAATAAGTTACCAACAATATCAATATATAAATAAATTAATCAATCAATAAATTATATAATTCGTGATCAGATCATACAAAGCAGGAACAGCGATCGTATCACGATGCAAAATTTTACTGACAATATTTTTCAGTGGAAATTTACTATCAAAATTTCAAGAGGCTTTCTATATTGTTCATGAAAGTAAGCATTCCATCAGCAATGTTCTCTTTATGTAAAGAAAAAAAAATGAGAAGCAGACATCGAATTTTTCATGAAAAAAAGCAGCTGTCCGTTACATAAAACTTGTTATAGTAACAAATTCACAATAACAGTTAAAAGCTGCTGAAATCCTTCAATCTGATTGGCTGATGGTAAATTTGTTATAGAAATAGTGCATTTGTTATTATAAATGTCTTCATGAAACAGGACCCTGATTTGTCCAAAGGGTCCGGGGTCACTCGACAAAAGTATCGCATGTAGATTCGAAACGAAACTCACGATTTCCAATCCTGTAACCATGGTAACACTGGATCCTATAGGCCTACTATTGCAAAATCTAAAAACAGAATCCGTCGCACTAGTCCATTATTATGGTCCTCCAGAGGTGTCAATAGGGGGGGGGGGGGTAGACATATCGATTTGCCCCCCTTCCCATATTTTTGTAGCTTCCCCAAAAAAATATACAATGAAAATATGTTTAATAAAAACCTGGAATGCATTATAAAACCAGTAAACGTGGCGTTACAAATTATTTTGAACATACAAAATTGTCAATGTTTTCGTTGCACTTATGTAGCGCGCAAAATTTTGTATTTTAGTTAACGCGCGAAGAGCGCGCCGAAAATTTTTGAAATTTTTTCTCACTTTTATGCCTCCCCCATCTAACACGTGGAGGACACCCCTGCCCTTGCTTGTACACGAATAGAGGGGCCTCCTCCAGTCGTTTTGCCTCTTTTGCTGGTTAATATCGAGATTCACTGAGTCCCTTGAGCACTTCCAGAACCTTGGTTTGGTTGGCTTCAAGTTTGTTCGATCTGCCATTGAATTCATCGTCCTGTCCAAAATGTTCAACGTTGAATGTTGGAGGATCCAGAACCACGAACGCCCTTTGAATCGTATTAGCTGCATCCTTTTAAAGAAAGAAAGACAGAAAATGTATAGGTATCAAAATTATTTTATATTTCGATTTTAATTCACTATGGAGGTTTTCATTCTATTTTAGACTAGTGTATCAAATAGTGGCCTATGTAAAAAGGTCTTTACTTTTTATCGGGCTCCAATAACACATAGGACGCGACAATAACTGATGTTCTGATTGATTGTCTTTGTTGGTTTACTAAATTATTGACTGATCGTTTGGTTGATGAATTGAATCATTAATTGATTTAATGATTGATTTAATGACTGATTGATTGAGTGTATATAACGGGGTTATTTACACAAATGATAAACTTCATACAATAGGTTATATTTCATCTAACAAATGTTCGTTTTGTTACCAAGAAGTTGAAACTCTTGATCATTTATTTAAAAGTTGCCCGAATGTTCAAGCACTTTGGAAAAATATTGGACATAAATTAAGGTTAAAAGAATTGGAGAATCTCTCCATGGAAGACACTTTGGTAGGGATTGATGGAAGTTAAAATAGGATAAAATGTTTAAATACAGTAATTTTAATACTTAAAAAAGAGATTTATTCTGCAAGGCAGGAAGCTGGTTTGCCACCTGTTGGAATCATAATAAAACTTTGCAGAAAGTATAGGGAAGAGGAATATAAGATTGCACAAGAGAGGAATACCTTGGCAATACATCTCCAGAAATGGGAACAGGTTGATTTAGAGTAACGAATGGATGCGTATATTTCATTTTTATTATTTTTATTTTTTTCCTTTTCCAATAATGTACATGTATTAAATAATGTTTTGTAATATTCTTATGTTATTTAATTTTGTTATGTGATCAAGTGTTACCTTTAAT
Source organism: Lytechinus pictus (assembly GCF_037042905.1). Taxonomy (NCBI): domain Eukaryota; kingdom Metazoa; phylum Echinodermata; class Echinoidea; order Temnopleuroida; family Toxopneustidae; genus Lytechinus; species Lytechinus pictus. The sequence goes on from NC_087260.1 coordinate 18,414,523, forward strand.
AATTATTTGCAATATTTATTTAGTCTTGTAATGTTTGGTGATACAGTCATGTATGATATGTTTGATTATGAATATATTGAAGAAAAAAAATTGATTGATTGATTGATTGATCAATGATGAATTGATTGAGTGATTAATTGGTTAATTGATTGATTGGTTGATTGATTGATTGGTTAATTGATTGATTGATTGATTGATTGATTGGTTGATTGATTGATTGATTGATTGATTGAGTGATTAATTGATTGATGGATTGATTGATGGATTAATTGATCGATTGATGTGTTGATTGATTGAGTGATCGATTGAATAATTGAAGAATTGATTGAGTGAGTGATTGATTGACTGATTTATTGATTGATTGATTGATTGATTGGTTGGTTGGTTGGTTGATTGAATGATTGATTGATTGATTGACTGACTGACCGACTGATTGATTGATTTATTTATTGATTGATTGAGAGATTGAATGATGAATTGATTGATCGATTGAATAATATTGAGGTATTGATTGAGTGAGGGATTGATTGATTAGTCGGTTAGTTGGTTGACTGATCTACCGAGTGATTGATTGATTGAATTTTTGATCAGTTGATTAATTGATTGAATTCAAACTGACAAATTATTTCGTTCGTCGGTTGATTAATTGATCGAATGAATGATTGATTGGCTGATTAGTTGATCGACTTATTGACCAAGTAAATTAATGAATGATTTGTTTATTTATTTATTGACCAAATTTTGAACTAATTCGTTGATTGATTTAATTTGCCGATTTTTTTCTGAACAAAATCTTAAATTCAATTCAATTCAATTTTATTCAACCATAAAAATGTGTATATACAAATCAAACAGTGTACATAGTTATGTAACAAATGGTAAAAAATATGGCTAGGACCATAAAAAAGCAAAATGCTTGTAGAGAATGGCCCCCAAAACAATAGCATTGACATAATTCACAATCAGAAACAGAAAACTAAGAAAAACACAAATTTTATCAGCAGATATATAAATGTATAAACATACACACATACACACACCATCACACACACACACACAAACCCTAGTAATTTTATAGATTTTCCATTAAGTACGCCCTACACATTTTTTTGAAACAGGATAGAGTTGAACAATTTTTTAGTGAAATTGGGAGTTGATTCCATTTTTTTATACCGACTAAAGCTAGTGAATTAAAGAAGAAGTAAGTCTCACTTTTGGAACATGGAAATTATCTTTTTGTCTAGTAGCATAAGAATGAACATTTGAATTGAGTGAAAACATATTGCAATACTTCAATGGAAAAATGTGATTTTTAACTGAGTACATAGAGATTAGAGTATTTAAAGTAATTAGTTCATGGAGAGGTAAAATATTCATCTTTTTGAAAAGGGGTTTACTAGCACTTTGCATATGAGACTTTGCAATTAACCGGATTGATTTTTTCTGTAGGATATATGGCTTTAGAAGGCGTGACTTGTATGTATTACCCCAAATATAGTTACAATAATTCAGATGTGGCAAGATAAGGCTACTATAAAGAATATTTAAAACATTAGAAGGTAATATGAATTTCAATTTATATAAGATACCAACATATTTAGATAAAGATTTACAAATTTCTGATATGTGTATGCTCCAATCCATGAGCTCATTAAAAGTAACTCCAAGAAACTTTATATTCTTCAATTTAGAAATTACAAGATTATCAATTATAATATGTGGTAGGTCATGGGGCACTCTCTTGTTCCTTGATCTAAATATAATATAGTTTGTTTTGGCTATATTCAGAGCTAATTTATTTGCTTTGAACCATGTAGAGACTTTTGCTATTTCCCTGTTTACCGACAAGACAAGTGTTTTAATGTTACTGCTACTCATGAGTGCACAATTATCGTCGGCAAACAGGGAAAACTTGAGAAGAGAAGAAGATTTGATAACATCATTGACATATATAAGGAACAAGAGAGGGCCCAAGACAGATCCTTGAGGGACGCCACAGTTGAGATGCTGTATTGAGGATTTGACACCATTGACCATCACATATTGACTTCTGTTAGATAGATAATCTTCAAACCATTTAAGGGCAAGACCTCTGACACCACAAGAGTCAAGTTTTTTTAGTAGTATGTGATGGTCAATGGTGTCAAATGCCTTTGACAAGTCCATAAAAAGTCCAATGCAAAAATTATCCTTTTCAAGTTCATTTTGAATAGAAGTACATAAATTAGAGACAGCTAATGAAGTCGAAATTTTTTTCCTGAACCCAAATTGAGCATCAGTTAAAAAATTGTTCATCTGTAAAAATGAATATAAACGTTCATGAATTATTTTTTCAAGAATCTTTGTAAACAGAGGAAGGATAGCAATTGGCCTATAATTAGTTAAATCGTTTGCATTTCCTTTTTTGAAAACTGGTACTACCTTGGCAAATTTCAGATGATTAGGCACTATTCCTGTAGAAATTGATGTATTGAATATAAAACATAGTGGTTCAATGAAGTAATGTATAGATTTCTTTATAACTTTAGGGTCTATGCCGTCAGGACCGCTTGATTTTGAAGAATTTAAAGAAAGGACAATCTTTAATATTTCATTTGGAGAAGTAGGTCTGAAAAACAAAGAGTTCGGTGATTTGTTTCCGGTTAAGAATGAATCATATGACACACGCACAGGAGGAATTCTGTCAGCAATATTCTTACCGATATTCAAAAAATAAGAATTAAAATGTTCTACTATATCTTTTGATGAATTTAACTTTGAATCATTGCAATACATAACCGATGGTAACTTCTTAAAGCGTTTATTACCCAGTATATTATTTATGTTATTCCAAATCTTTTGTGTGTTTCCTCTAACTTGATTAAAGAGTTTAGAATAATATTCAGATTTAGCACTGCGTTTATCAATTTGTTTTTGTACTTAATGTAACTTTTCTTTTGCTTGTCAGAATATTTGTTCAGTAACTTTTTTTACATTTTATTCTTCTTATTTATGGATTTCATGAGGCCATTTGATAGCCAAGGTTTCCTAAAAGTAACCTTCGCTTTTGATTTTAACTTCAATTCTGGAAAACATTTATTATAAATTGAGTGGAATATTGACATAAATATATCGTAACAATTATTAGCATCATCAGTACTATATACATGACTCCAATCAACTTCACACAGTTTTCTATTAAATTTAATTATATTATCATCATTTATCTGTCTTTTCGGTAATTGTGACTGCCATTGATTTAAAATCCTAATGTGTTTCTTTACACAAAATATAGGTAAGTGGTCTGATATGTCAGCTATGAATAAGTAAATGTTTACTAATTGATTAATATTTAATTTTACTCACAGTTTGAACAATAATGTTCTTGAAATACCCATCTATCGTGCTGCCCGCCTTCTCCAAGAGGTCCCATGACTGCCCAACGTCTCGTCTGATGACGTCAAGTTCTTGCCGGGTCAAGTCACGAGATTCATTTATCAACCAGTGTTCAAGGAACTGCACAATCATGGTGGGTACAATGGAAAAGGGGATAGCCTTGGTCTTAGAAGGACCATCTCCGTCCCACAAGCCGCTTTCTGTATTGCAAATATAAAAAAAGGCAAAGCGGATCACAATAAATGCTGAATTATCCATTGTGTTATGCGCATGATGGTGCGGGGGGGGGGGGTGAATGGGATTTTCGCATTGTTTTATTATTGTCATCATCATCATCATCATCATCATCATTTATAATCATCAGCATATTCATCGGGTTCATGACCATCACTATCATTATCATCAATTTTGTGAGCCGAAGCAAAAGAAGAAAAGAGCCTGACAAAATTTGGCGCCGTATTCAATACCAATGCGCTCGCAAAAGGAGCAATATTCAGCTTTCCTACATCTACCTATCGAACATGTCGAATATTGTGTTCTGCGTGGGCTGGAGATATTGCCACATATTGATGGGATGATCCGGAAAAAGGTAAAGTTAATTCAATATTGCATACCCATTGTTTTATTTTCTTCTGTCATAGACAAGGCAGATTTCTTGGTTTTCTGTTTCTTTCCGTGCATGGTGGAGAGAGTATAGAGGTACGGGTTGAGTGACGAGTTAACAGGAAGGACGAAGACTGCCGTCCAAGCATACACCTGTTAAGAAAATGGGAACCTTGAATTATTACGTCGAATGGGGTAAGATTGGGCACTAGCTATCAGATTAAGGAACGTTACAATTGCTATTATACAAACGGATTGCCTTGTAAAGATTCCCTGCTTGAACAATTGCCCACACTTTGAAACACGATGTGAAATATTTTAAGTGGAAATTACATCATCATGTAGTCAGCTTTGTGAATTCACTATGAATATCGACACTGTCGCGATGTCCACAGTGTGAAATCAACTTCTAACTATATATTTGAATATGTTAATAGTGTATTATTATTATTACTGTTATTATTATTATTATTATTATTGTGAACACTGACACTAGTTGTGCAGAGTAAGAATTCGCCTTCAAATTTGAATATCTTCAGTGTGAATCACATCCTCTCATAATATAGACCACTATGTGAACGCTCTCACTGTCCAGGTGGGTGTTTCATAAAGCTGTTCGTAAGATAAGAGCGACTTTAAGAACGACTGGTGATCCTTTCTTTTAGTAAATGGTATACACCATTGGCAATGGTTTAGCGCGTAAGAAAGGATCACCAGTCGTTCTTAAAGTCGCTCTTAACTTACGAACAGCTTTATGAAACGGCCCCCTTGTGTGAAATTGTTTTCACACTGTTAAATTTGAGCCATTCTTAACATTGTAAATCACATCTTCTCATAGTCCACTATAATGTGAACACACTGTGAACACCGACACTGTCCAGGTTTACACAATGTGAAGATGTCTTCACACTGTTAACTTTTAATTTCTAAACAACGTGAATCATAATTATATTCACATAACAAATTATAGGAACACACTATGACTGTGAGCACTCACACTCTCACGGAAGTCCACAGTTTAAGTATTTCAATTATAGGATTGATCACGGAGCTAAATGCATTCAGTTTTGCCCACCAAGAAAACATTAAATTGCAGTCTGGGATAATTATTGCTATGATAATGATAATGTCAAAGCTTTGGTATCAGTTGAACGCATTTCTTGCATCTGCTGCTTCCTACAAAGAAAACTTTTTAAGATGAATGCCTGACGATGCTGACTGCATAAAGATAATGATATTGGTATGTCAGTATTCACCTGAGCAGATATAACAAGTTTCCCTGCTGCTGACAAGAGGCCCATGATGATAATGGGGAACCAGCAGATCAGGTCTGTTCCTACGATCAGCAACATCTTCCAAGCCAACTTGATATCTTCATTCAGCTTTTTATCATCTCTGGACCCCTTCCCGGTCTGTGATATCATCCGTTTGGACTGCAAATAGCGGATGTAAATGGCCACATAACAGAGCAGGGTTACAAGAAAGGACGCGAAGTTGGCACCGATGAACAACGAGATAGAGTAATGCCATCCTGCAGGACGATCAACGGTCAAGGGTAGGGCCAAACAGACTCCAGACTGTCCATAGAAGTTGCCTCGGTTATACGCAGGGATCATCAAGGGTATGACGCTCACCAAAACTCCGATGGCCCATATGATTAGCTGGGTACATCTTGCAGCCGTAGGAGAGAGGTGAAGCCCCTTCTTGAAGGGTAGGAGGACGTGGATGCACCGGTCAACACTGATCATCATGATGAACAAGACAGACGCCTCGCTCGATACTACCGACAGCATTCCCGCTAACTTGCAGAGGGCGCTAGACTGCCACGCATCAGCATGCAAGGCATAGTTCCCTCTGAAGTATATGTCGGCCGACGCAATGGTGATCATGTACAGGCCCATCATAAAATCAGACACGGCCAAGTTCGTGATGAAGCTCGACTGAACAATGGTTTTCCTGTCTCTCTTCTGATGGACCACCCTGTAGATGATCACGAAGCCGTTTCCGATGAAAGCGCTCCCTCCGAGGATCCAGATGAAGATCCGCAGAACTTCGCTAGCCATGAGCTCTTCGCAAGATGAAAACTGATCCCTCGGCGCATTGCAGCCGACTGAATCCACCAGTCCCGCTAGACAACAGAAGACGTAGCGGTCTGCATGTCTGTTGAAAAAAAAACGACATTCTTTCAGATGTTTTGAATAAAGAAACACATTTTCAAGGTGAGGCTCTCCTTTAATTCATTCTGCAAAGATCCAATTAAATGAAATAAACCAAAATCGCGTAGACTTGATTTTTTTCCCGCATCATTGTAAAGAAAAATATATGTATTCGTAGAGTTAAGTGTCTGTGTAGTGGGTATTATGTAAGTTCTTCCTTTGCGCCCCATACTGATATCAATAAAAACCTCCAACATTTTCATTTTATGTCAGTGTATGGTCTTGATGGAATGAGGTGATAAGTAATGTGTCAAGGAAAGAACCCCAAGCCTTTATGTGTCTATGTTTCTTATCTGGAGCCATTTACCAACCGACTTTAGACCACTTTAGACCGTTTGGCACCTTGACATCAAACTCCATCCAAGGTAGTCATGCAGCGTGTGAAGGACTACATGAAATATCAAATATTTTGAAAAATCATTCATAATCATCAATCATTTCCCTCTCGAATTTGTAACCAATAGAAAAATGCTAACTGTGATTGCCACATCATTATCCAACGGCCGTTTACAGGGATAGGAAGGACCCCCCCCCAAATGAAAACATACTCTTTATTGCAAATGTACTAAAAAACAACAAAACACAAACAACGTAAGATGTGAACAATAAAATGCACAAAAATGCCTACGTGGTAGGTATTCTAACACCCCTAGCAAAAAAAAAAGATTGCCTACAGCCATGCACCCCAAAAATATCTGATTTATAAATCTATTAGGTAAATATGATTTGCAAATTATTATTCAAGCATTTATGAATTCGAAAAAAATACAAACATGATCTGTAAGCTCTCAAGGCCAAGGAACATATCGTCTCCGATGTTTGTGGTAAGAGCAATGTCAGTCCCACGAATATCCCTGAAAAGAAAGAGAAATATTATCATTAAAAAAATCAACATAGCACACATTCTTTAAGAATTCCATTAAGCATGTTAAGTGTTATGTAATGCATGCAGGCAGACCAACAGTTTAAAAGAGCCGAAGTATAGCTATACCCAGGGTAAATATCATAATTGTATCATTTATCTTTTGTTTAATTCTAATTATTTAAAGGTTCTTACATATCTTGAAGAAATTCTTAAAGAATTCGTTTACTTCATTAAATACCACTGGCGGATCCATGGGGGGGGGGGGGGGCCAGCCGGCTTGTGACCCTCCCTTGAGAGGCACAATTAAAATTTGTAATGTAAAAATGCCGTTAAAATACTAGTGTCCACCCCCTTTGAAAGTGAGGACTTTTTTTTGTTTGCTTGTCAATTTTTTCCTCGGGAAAATGTGCCCCCCCCTTTGGGAAATCCTGTTTCACACAATAGCATCAGAATATAATTTTTACACTTTTTCATTGTTCCTGTAATGCTTTTAAATTATTTAAATGACTACAAGGCCATTACTCTGTGAGTAAACAGATAAATGTAAGATATTTGTTGTTATGATGATATAAATATTCTTACAGTTCTTGAAGGAGGGTCAGATTTTCAAACGCTCCCGCCTCGACTACGCTGAGTGGATTAGCAGAGAGATTCCTGAAAGAATTTATTCAAAATGTCATAACTGTAAATCAATATTAGCAATCTGATCCCACAATAAATGAAATAAATTGATTTTGATAAAATATCTAACACTATGCACATCTTCGATTATCCAAATTTCGGTTGCAGATACATTCCTGTTTGGGGAAGTCCTATCATGGCGAAATGCATTGCGTATTATTAGTGCCATCTATACCTACAGGTTCAGTAACTTTTTGAAGATCTAACCAATTTTTACTTATTTATACATTTGGAACCATACAGGTAGACGTCAATAAACTAAATTTATATTATAATAAAAATACTTAACTCTGTCATTTTTTTAATTACTGTTTAAGTTTAACCTTACATCGAGCTTTACCTGAGCTTCATAAAGAATTCAAATACTATTGGATGAATGTGGGAGGGATCAATCTTTATCAATAGAGAGTAAGAGCTTTTAGATATAATATAGGTTTTTTTTTTCATTCGTTAACTAGGTGTTCAGTCAGATAATACTTACAATGTTTGTATCCGATGGAGTCCCTCAAACGTTCCTCGAAATATACTTTTAACATTGTTGCCCGCCAGATTCCTGTAATGGTTAACACAAGATGTGCTTTGTAAATTTATTATCCAAGACAAAAGCTTATAAACTTTGCCTCATCAAAAGTTCAACTTTCTCTATTTATGGTAATGGACACACTTTATTAAATTTTACAATCGGCATGATTGATGAAAGCTTCTGATCACAATGTGACAATAACAAATATAACTTAAAAGGGCTCATTTGAATAGAGACTTGCAATACATGTACATTCAGACACTCAAATGTAGGCCTAGATACTTACAAATCCAAGAGGTTTTTGTTTTCTTGAAAAGCACCAAGTTGAATTTCTAATAGGAAAGACGCTTCTAACGATCTGTAGATGGTACAAATAGGTCAAAGTTTTAGTAAACCCAATAACCTCCAACATCATGTTTGGGCTAAGAAAAATAATATATGTTAAAAGAATTTCTTAATGGAAATTATTGTGTGAGGATGTGTGTAGAGCGAGGGCGTGTGTGTGTGGGTGCGTAGTTGGTGTGTTTCAAAGCCTTCAGAGTGCGAGGGCGTGTGCGTATTTGAGCGTGTGGTTCAAAGCCACCACTGGGCGAGAGCGTGTTCGTATTTGAGTGTGTGGGTGCGGAGTTGGTGTGTTTAAAAGCCTTCAGAGTGCGAGGGCGTGTGCGTATTTGAGCGTGTGGTTCAAAGCCTTCACTGGGCGAGAGCGTGTTCGTATTTCAGTGTGTGGGTGCGGAGTTGGTGTGTTTCAAAGCCTTCAGCAGGTTTCGTGGGCGAGGTGTGTGCATATTTGAGCTTGTGGGTGCGGAGTAAGTGTGGTTCAACGAACGTAGAGGGCAGCAACACACAAGCGTGTTGCTCTAAGGAAGGTCAACTCCGCTCGAATTTTGTGACCACTTTAAAAAATAAGGTGGGGTTTTGGGAAATTTGTCGAGTTGATTTTTTTTCATTTGTTAATTTCAAATATTTTTTAATGAACAATTATTAGATCGGTTATTCTGGGTAAAAATATTAAAAATATTACTTTAATTTTTAAAGAAAATATTTAGCTTAAATAATCATGATTTTGACATTTTTCCTCATTTTGGAATATTAAGCCTGTGACGAGGATACCTCATATCTCTTATTTTCTTCTGCTGAATTTCGCTGCACCACTAATAAATGCAAAGACAACCACCGTAATAATCGAGGTCATTTTTCTGGCCTGGGTGCGCCGAGTCTGGGCCGGTCGTGCAGCTAGCTAGTGACGTTGATGATGCGCTGGGGCTTCAGGCGACTCGTCATAGATCTAGCAACTTAGACAATGACGTCTAATTTGCCTGGCCTGATTTGAAGTGTAATGGCTTCAGGGCTGATGTTTATCAACGATGATTGTTCAAGGTTAGATTTCAAATTTTAAATGTCCTTTGACTTTTAAGTCTATAAATCTGAAATAAAGGCGCTGTACCCCCGAAATCCGGGTCTAAATTTCAACTCTGAGTCCGAGACCATGGCATGGACGGCGAAAAAACAACCCATGCATCGGATGCATTGCATTGGCTGCGCGCTGCGCTGCAGCTGCACTGTGATGATGGGTTCAGCGAAGAGCTCAGAGAAAATAAGGTGGTTATATTCAATCCCGAAATGCTTTGCGAGTGGTCACAAAATCGTCTCGACGCAAATCACCTAATACAGCCGTCTGGTGAAATCGCTGATAACAACAATCACCGATTTGGTAATGATTTTAGTTTCCTGAAACTTATATTTGTAAAGTTTTAAATATCAAAGTATGTTTTTATATGTATGTATATTCCTCAACATATTTTTTAAGTTATCTTTGATATTGTTGTAGTCATATTCTTTCATATTCGTTTTTTGATCGCTACTAATTTGTTGTTGTATTGGATCGGCATTTGATTTCGTTGGCATGAACAATAAAATACGCGCGCAGCTCAGCTGCATGAGCGTATCGAGTTGACCTTCCTTATAGCAACACGCTTGTGTGTTGCTGCCCTCTACGTTCGTTGGTGTGGTTCAAAGCCTTCAATGGGCGAGAGAGCGTGTTCGAATTTGAGTGTGTGGGACGTTCCACAGTTATGTTTGTGCGCATTATGATCTGCGCATAGTTTACACTCTGCGCGCTGACGTCACAATGGATGAACAGGTGATTAACTAGCTGCGGGTACGAGCTGATTTTTCTCATCTTCTGCACTTTAACTGCAGATCCGATGCGTTATTTCATGAAGCTAAAAAATTGAATTATTCCAAGGACCATTAAAAAAAAAATCTATTCAATTTCAAAATACTTTACTTTGTAGTGCTGCCAAGAATCACGAATATTACCCCGAGTTTGAATAAATGGTAGAGTGGTTTTGATTTTTTCTTCACATAGATACAAAGCATTCGGCGCATTTTTGGTGTTTTAAAAAGCACATTTGCTCTAATAAAAATGCTGATAGTTTAAAAACAAGCACATGAACCACTATTTTTTAATGTTTGTACCTCTTAGTGAACCTTCCTCTACAACTCTGCAAATTTTGGTGAAAATGACATGGATTTTGAATAAAGTGCAGCATTTATTGTACTTTTGTAGTTTGTTACTGAAATCTCACGTTTCTTAGATCGGGATTTTGTTAACTTTTACGCCATTTTTAAGAACTGACAGTGCTGTTAAACTTAAAATTGCAAACAAATAGCACTATAAATATATTCTCCATTCTAACGATAGAATTATTAACTCTTTTGCGAAATTTGATGACTTTTTCATGTATTTTGACTGAGTAATAGAGGTTTAAACTCATTGTAGTAATCTTGGGCGGTCTAAAAATACGAAATTCTTTTGAATGCGCAATTCTTAAAAACATCAATTTGGGTGAATTTTGAAGCTCTATAGCAAAAAATCAAGCACATGGACCTATGTTAATTTTTGCATATTTCGAATATTAAGGTTCTAAAGTATCTATGTGCAAAGTTTGGTGAAAATGACATGGATTTCACTTTAACTGTGGAACGTCCTTAAAGCCTTCAATGGGCGACAGCGTGTTCGTATTTGAGTATGGGTCAGAGTTGGTGTGTTCCAAAGTCTGTTCCAAAGCCTTAAGTGGGCAAGGGTGTGTTCGAATTTGAGTGTGTGGGTGCGGAGTTAGTGTGTTTTGAAGCCTCCACAGATAATTCACACGTTTTAATGCAGTCGTACACTTTCATAAAAGGGTTTGGATAGTAAATTATTGCTAAATCCGTTTACAAAAAATAACATATCACAAAAAGGTTCTTTGCAACTCGAGATCATTGCTAAATGTATGAGCAAAGTAAAGAAAATGGTATTGAAAGCATGAATTAAGGTCAAATACCAAACTGTCACTTACAGAGTAATTAAATAAGGCATTGTCAGAGGCACGAGAGTATTTCCAGTCCCGTCTGTGACGTCATCATTCGTCACAATGCTCAAGGACGCATTGCATGGATAAGCTAGCTCGTCACAAACCAGAGATCTGCATAATATCGCGACAGTGATACGAGTAATAGTGTGAGTGATTAATCATAAATACTTCATTGCACAGTATATGTGAATCTCCAATCTTAAAAAGTGACAAATATTCACCTGGGCCCCGTTGTACAAAGAGTTAGGATTGATCCGATCAATCGTAACTCTATGGAAATCCATCAGTGTCATATTTTTTTCTTTTGGAAATTTGCACAATGTCCTTTGTAAACAAAAAGAAGCAGAGTGAATTTTTAAGAAAACAATTGATGCATAAATATACATCAGAGCTAGAAAATATTTTGAACAAATATGCATAATACATGTTGACGATGCTGGCCATCCATAGTTGCGATTGATTGGATCAATCGCAACTCTTTGTACAACGGGGCCCTGGTCTGTTATTGATTTCCCGTGAGACTGGTGCAAGATATCGTACATGTTCTTCTATCCTCACCATCAGTTATAAAAACGGACAGTTACATTGATTGAAAAAGTGTTACATTGGTGATGGTTTGAAAAATATTTAATTCATGTTAGATTTAATTAAATGTGTGAATTGCAAGGAAATGTTTAGGCGTCAATTTTTCTTTGAAATTCCACTGACAAATGTCACATTTCCATGCATTTAAATTGAAATTGCTTACATAATGTTATGATAGAAAGTGAAATATTTTGGTGAATAATTATGTGTCCGACCAAACTGTTGGTATAAACCCATCAAATTATTAGCTACTTCGACCGATCCTTTTGTGTCGGACCTGAAATGATGGTCTAAAGAAATTAAATAACTGAATAAAATTACGATCTGAATTCCAATGAAGAAAAGTTATTTTATGGAAGACTGTAATGGCCTTATGTTGAAAGCTCCTTGCATAAATAAGCTATGCTTTCCAGTAGGTTCCCTTATTTAATTTTGTATTTTATATTTTGCTCCACATTTCCACATCATAAATTTTTATTGAGATGTAAATGAAATATATAATACAATAGATCAATCAATCAGAATGTACAACACTCATAGATATTTTTTACCAGTCCTTTCGAAGAGTGTGGTGACTGTAATGGCAATTTTAATGTTCAAGTATGTTTATATTTACAATTTTCTTAGCTGTCGGGGAAAGACGATGAAGTCCATCGAGTCTGGATGACAGGAAAAGGACATTCCATTGCATGTACATCCTCCGGGACATTGGCCTATAGGATGAGATAAAGAAAGCCCCCCACGATAGTCGTAATCGAAATTGTTCCATGATATTTGCTCCGGCGACATTTACGCCTCTCTAAATTAATAATAATAATAATACAAAACATTTATAGGGCGCTTAATACGGGCGTTTCTAAGCGCACTGTGTTCTGAATTTAACTTTACATGGGGAAAAAAAATATTAAATGGGCATATTAACACAAGGTGTGACAAAAAAAAATCATGAAAAAAGAAAAAAAAGTACTAACAGATTAAAACTGGTGTGCACCTCCAATGACCGACCCACAACTGGGATTCATTGATTGAAAAGGTATGTTTTGAGCAGGGCCTTAAACTGACTGACGGACTTGGCACTATGCATGTAAGAGGGTAACTTGTTCCAAAGAGAAGGGGCACTAGAAGAAAAAGCCCGGTCACCATATTTTGTAGAAGTGCGCGGTCCAGGAGTTAACTGCAATGTAAATGATGAACGGAGGGGTCTTGAGGAGGTGCTAGAACGTAAAGAAATGAGATCTGTGAGATATTTGGGGGATTGACCATTCAGAATTTTGTAGGTAAGGAGGAGGACTTTGAAAGATATACGATGATGTATGGGGAGCCAGTGGAGAGAACGCAGGATTGGGGTAATATGCTCAGATTTCCTACAGAGAGAGACCAGTCTAGCAGCAGAGTTTTGAACCCGTTGAAGTGGAAGTAGGTATGTACGAGGGAGGTTAGAAAATATTGCGTTACAATAATCTAGGTGACAGGAAACAAATGCATGTGTTAGTTTGGCAGTTGTGGGTCGGTCAAGTAGTTTCCTAATCTTCCCAATTTTGAAAATACCGTATGACGCAGACCTGCAAATATGCTTGATATGATGTTGAAGAGTAAGTTTATTGTCGATCATCACACCGAGGTTGCGTACCCACTCACTACCCTTCAGAGAAACATCAGAAAATCAGGGAATGGAGTGGTATTTCTGAACTTTGACGATATGTGGATAACTTCAGATTTCCGTTCATTAAGGCAGAGTCTGTTTTTACGAGACCAGATCTTAATGTCCTCAATACAGCTTTGAAGCTTTTGAGCTGCTTCAACCTTGCCGTCAGGTTTAAGTGTTACATAAATTTGTGTGTCGTCTGCATACATCACATGCTGAACACCTTGGTGAGATTGTATAAGATTTGAAAGTGGACTGGTATAGAGAATGAAAAGGAGTGGGCCGACGACGGAACCCTGTGGAACTCCGTAAGTTAGAGGGAATGATTTAGAAAGTGTATCATTAATTATTACTTGTTGGGAACGACCATGAAGGTATGAGCGGATCCATTGTAGGACAGTTCCAGTGATGGAGAATTCATTCTCAAGACGATCGAGTAACAGGTTGTGATCAATAGTGTCAAAAGCAGCTGTATAGTCCAGAAGGACTAACGCTACTTCATCGCCCTTATCCACAGCAAGTAGAAAATCGTTGAAAATTCAACACACTAATCGAATGACCAAGTTCAACCCTGGGTTTCAAACTTTACCCTTACCTATTCCCTGACATAAAACCGTATTGCAACCATAGCTCTAACCCTACATCTTAGACGAAATTAAGCCAGGAGCAATTGTCGCAGGAGTAAATCGGGTTAACTACCATGTATACAGTGCGTGCCACAAAAAAGCAAACCCGTTTTCTGGGATAGATTTCAGAATAAATTGATAAATATGTTTTACTATAAATTTGCCCCTGTAGAGACTTAATGTATTTACCTTGAATATAAACATTACTATGCAATTCCATGTTACATTTAAATATGATTTGTGGCGAATTTCAGTGTATATCTTAAATCAGAGCCATTTCTAACCACCACTCTGCATCTCCGCAACTAAACTCGTCACCTTAACTGCTAGCGTACAGAAGTCAACGATTCGCATTGTACTAGTGTAGTGGGCGCAGAGATATCGTAATATGTTACATACTCGAGTAACAGAACAAGAACTAATGGCGTATCCAAATAACCTGGACATTCATATAAACTTTATATGAATTTCCAGACTACAGGTTCGCTATCACTTATGGTGATGACGAAAACCCCCATCGCCGTTATCTTGCTACTAGGCAGTTATAACAAGGAAATGTATTCATTGGTTTTTAAAATATCTTTCCAAAAACTATATATAATTAAGTTTTAGGTCAAATGCAATTCCCATTTCAGTACTTTATCTTGATGAAATATTTGTTTTTGTTTTTCTTGTTGTTGTTCCTCGAACACCGGAACTAAGGGATTGTAAATGTTTTGATTCTTTAGAAAATTCAGTTTCAGTTTGACTGACGAGCTAAGGCTGCAGAGCAAATGTTGTTTCCCTGTTTCTTTTGCTTTTCGTCACATAATCATATAGATGTATGAGTGTAGGCCTAATATGTGGTAATGCATTTTTAAAAAATGATTTAAATCGGGTTTTAAAATTGGCCTATAACAATCAAATCTTCAAGATGAGGATTGTCATACCACAGAAAAG
The DNA here is from genome assembly GCF_037042905.1 of Lytechinus pictus. Classification (NCBI taxonomy): domain Eukaryota; kingdom Metazoa; phylum Echinodermata; class Echinoidea; order Temnopleuroida; family Toxopneustidae; genus Lytechinus; species Lytechinus pictus. The sequence continues at coordinate 18,429,940 of NC_087260.1, forward strand.
CTCGTCGTCTTGTTCCGGGCAATGAATGACGTCATCACACACGTGATAATGGCTGATGCAAAACAACTGTCCATGGCACTGATATGATCCATCCGGGCATTTATACTCATCTACACCTGGTATTGAAAAGGGGAAAATGTACTTTTTTTGGCATTTTAAAGAAAGTTCGAAGGTGTCTTTAATTTTCATTCCTCCCATCTCGGTAAAAAGAAAATGACAAAAAAACAAAATTCCGTAATGCCGCAGAAATACGTGGTATATGAATTTATATGGGCCATAATTAAATCATTTTTCTTTTAACAGAATTATTTTATGTCCATTTTATTGTTAGAAAAAAAACAATGAAGTTGGTATAATTTTAATAAAAAATACAAAATCATTTTTTGATTTAATATTGGATTTAGATTTCAAAAGGTCACTCTTTACCCTTAAAGATTTAATTGATTTCAGATAAGAAACATTATGAAAATTAGATATGACACACAGCAGTAATTCATCATCTATGAAATAAACTGAATATTATATTTACATCGTTAATTTAGACAATTCATTTTCTGTTGATGTCCTATACATAATGACTAAAACCAAAAACGACCATCACAACATGAGATAGTTAAAGTTTAGAGATATACCTACCACAATTAACTTCATCTTCTCCAGAAGGGCAGTCCATTCTCCTATTGCACCGATACCGGAGGGGGATGCAGTAAGATAAGGGGCACTTTAGATACGACTCTGGGCACTCAAAATATCCTAAATATAACAACATAATGAAGAAATTAAAACATAAAACAACTCTATTATATGTCAGATAATAGGTTGTTAGTAATCCTGATTCAAAGGGTTTATTCTGAACATGAAAATGCAAGCAAAACTATATATTCTAATTTCAAGCATCTTTAAAAATTGCGAAATAAACACCTCCATCCTCTCGCCTTAGAAAAATTAAGGTCCAAAGGTATAATTCTCTAATATCGAATCCTAGGCCAAATTCAAGTATAACGAATCAATGAAATAAAATTTGATTAAGGGGGACTTTGTTTACCAGTGGATCATTATTGGGAAGTCAGAAATATTCCAATAAATATTACTCAACATTTGTGAATACCTGACATCCATGAAAAAAATATAAAAAGGCGACACCTACCACAGTCTCTTAGATGTGTGACGTCACGGCATCCGGTGAAGAAGCCGTATTCATCCAGTTCGTAAAGGCATCGAGTGGCTTGTGGTGCGCATGCTCTGTTGCTACACGTGATATTGGCAGCCGAACGGCAAGCGTCATCCAGAGTGCTGTACGCTGTTTAAAAGAATGGATATTTCTATTCGAAGATGTTTGAATTGTTCAACTCATGCATGTAAGCTGTTGGTCTAAGGGAGTGTTGCAAGCAAATATTTGCAATCAATTGCAAATATTCTGTTGCAATTTTACAATTGATAGATCAATTTAACTGTAGCAAATAAGATTACACTCCATGTTTCACGGAGCAGTTTAGCAATCAATCACGAATTTGCAATTAATTGTAAGATAATTACAAGACATGATTGATTTAGGGACCAAAAATAGACTTGCAAAAGTTTTCTACAACATCCAATAATAAATGGTCTGTATCATAGTAAGATAATGTTGTTGTATAAAATATTACGACTAGTGGTCTCTATAAATTTAAGAGTTACATTATATTTCGCGAGGTTTCATTAAACCTTAATTGATCTGAGTGATTTCAAAATCGTGGTTTGAAATATTGGTGAGACGTCACTTCAGGTGAGTGCACAGGGAATAGCCCCCCCCCCCCCCTCCAGTCATACTCCTCTCTCTCTTGGGGGGGGGGGTGTCATGAAATTCTTAAGACAGTCACCCTGCGCCCCATGATTGACGAAACCCCGAATGTGCACCTGGGGAGTGTTTCATGAAAGGACTTGTCGGACGTTTTATCCGACAGTTACCATAGTAACATTGCCTCTCAGCCAATCAGAACCAAGGAAACTTGTCAGATCTGACAATTTGTCGGACAAAAACATTGATGAAACACTCCCCTGGTATAGGTATTTACACATCTACTCTAGATTACACAGTTTAAAAAAATAGCACGTTGTTTAAGCCTGTCACTCTTAAAACAAGTTGTTTAAAAATTTTTGTAATTGTTTAAACTTATAAAACAACTTGTTTAAAGTGTTTAAGCATTTGTTTAAAACGTTTTAACAGTAGTTGTTAGCGAGTAACCGGCTCAAACCACGTGCTTAACAATTTAAACAACGTTTTTACAGTGTCGATAGGGGTACTCACCGCACCCATGTTCATCCTCGTTGGTATTTCCTATGCAGTCTATTACCCCATCGCATTGGACCTTCACTGGGAATAACGAGCCATCGTAGCACTGGAAGGCGTAAGGGGAAACCTCCAAAACTATGTCGGAGGAAAGGAAATATTGAGATTCAAACATAATTGTCTCGATGTTGATTTTAATAGTTTAATTTTGGAAGGAATTATTTAAAAGATATGCTCACTGCTCAATGAAGTCTCAATGCAATAGTCACCCCCCCCCCTCCCGTCTGATATTTGAATCATGCTTTGCCATCTCGGCTAACTTAAAGTTGATACACGAGAGTCTGACTTCATGTCAGTATATTATCTTAAGGCGACAAAAATGACAAGTTGTTATCAACTTGACTTTTTATTGCCATAATAAAACTTCATGAAAATAAACCAAATTTGTTATCATTATTTAATCCTAATACAATATAAACTTCTCACATTTGTATTTGCACATGTTTTTTTTTAACTGGCGAGTTTAGATTTCATATTTCAGAATCTAAGTATCAATCTTATTTCATTAATATCAAATATTGTTGTACGGGCGTTAAATAGCTTTGAAACTGTGTGTTTTGTTAATATTAAAGCAGAACTCGGTTTATTTTATTTCTCTCTGTAAGAATCGATCTAATTGCTGCGTTCAATTTCATTCTCTAACAAAATATATATCGACCCTCATTATCTTTTTAAAACATTGAACGCTACGACCTACAGCATGTACAACATGGTTGATTCATTTTATTGATAGCATTTATTCCATTCATCCAAAAAAGCAAAAAACAAAATACATTAAAAGTCAACATACATTACATGGAAAATCATAAAATAATTTCAATATTGATCAAAATCTGGAGAATATTTGAAAAAAGAGTGCATTATGAATAAATGATGATGCAGCTAGAAATTCAAGGCTTTCTGAGTGCTGTCACCTTTACAAAACTGAAAATCTGTCATAGTGAAATATATCATGTAATTTAATATTGTATACCAGGTTGAAACATTCATTAATACATTCTGTTTAAATTAAACATTCAAAATAAATCGAATTATTACCACATCCGTCTTCGTCGGAAGAATCGTAACACTGATTGATGAAATCACATCTCTTAGCGGCAGGAACACACTGTCCATTACTACACTCAAACTCGTCATTAGCGCATGCTGGTAGGGCTAAAAAGTAGAAACATGGTAACCCATAACTGAATAACTAAATATTCTGGGCAGTGGTCCACTCTGATTACACATTAATTCACTACCAATTGCATTCATACCACAATTGTGTTACCGCACTGCAAAAACTCCGGTGTTGATTTAACACCAGCCCGGAATATATATATGTCCACACCAGAGAAGTATTGAAACAACACTAGTTTGGAATCAAACCGATGCTGTTTTAATACTAATTGGTGTTGTGGTGTTGTATAAACACCTATCTGGTGTTAGACTAATACCAAAACCAGTGTTGTTTAACACTTCTCTGGTGTGGACATATATAGATTCCGGGCTGGTGTTAAATCAACACCGGAGTTTTTGCAGTGCGAGTATTATAGCAAAAGACGTACTTCTTCTATCAAACATGTCAAAACATGTTAGTTTCCGCCACAATTATTTTTAAGATAATGTCCTCCCTCTGTACCGACATCATTTTCATCGAAAGAGTTCTGCCTCTAAACTTGGAGAAATAACTAGACTCCAAGCATGCCAAGTTCTGACCTTGCGAGAGAGACAAATTATGCCACAATATTGTGAATGTCTGTAGAACTCATTGTTATTGATGTGCACTCTTTATGAGGTCAGCTTTACACCACTGATATTAAAAGGAGCACAATGTCACACCGAGAGCAAATACTTTACACCTTTCAGAAAGAACAACGACCTTTAACATTGTAACTCTGCATCTTTAACATTGTAACTGTGCATCTTTTAGAAGAGGGAACACCTTCACAAGAAAACTATGGTGTTAACAGTTGTAAATCGGAAAGATCCGATGACCGAGGGAATCTGTAAAGCGCTGAGACGTCCTTCCGAAGTACTTATTGCTATACAAAAGTTGGAAATTATTAAACTTCTTTGTTATTATTATTGTTATTATTATTATCATTATTATTATTATTATCATTATTATCATTTTTATTATAGAGGACCACACCAGTCATTTTAAAATCTATAGTGCTATTTCAACGCCCATGGGTGTTATTACAGCACCTTTGGTATGCTACTGTTAGGTTCAATCTCTAAAGTGTAATTGTAACACCCCATTGTGTAGTCCTCTAGAGACACCAACTGGTGTCAGTTTTTAGTGTTTAAATGGGTTTCAATTGTAACATTGCTAAAGGTCTGAAGACGAACCCATTTTGTTATACGAGTGTACTTGACATAAGTTTGAGTCTATTTCATTTATCGATTTAGATATTAAAAAGGGGTGATTTTTTTTTTGCTTACCGCAATCACTTTCGTCTGAATTATCCAAGCAGTGCGGAATGGAATCGCAGTAGAAGGATATTGATATACAAGACCCGTCACTGCATCGGAACTGGTCGGATGAACATTCTAAATAAGACCAGAAGAAAATCATTCATATTTCATATTTCATATTCCATCAACTTCCATTCATGTTCCAGGGGTTGCCTCATAGCAAGACGTCCTTTTCTACTTCTAAGTTGGGACTAATACATTATGGCTCATTGGCTATCAATATCCACGATGATTTAGAGTTAGTCATGTTACTGACCAGTTATTCATAATTTGCAAGTTAATCCATAATAGGTCTTAATTCACTTGGATTACAAACAAAATGGTCCACTAATCGAATAGTCTAATACAACATTGGCTAAATGTCTTTTAATCAAATATCACTCGGTCTAAACCTCACTCGGTTTAAACCCACTGGCCCGTAATCTGAAGTCAGGTTTAACATAGACCACGGTCTAACTCTGCGCTAAAATCATTTACTATCTTGTTTTCTTTTGCTTTTATAATGAAGAAAAATCATTCATAATAATTCAGATATCATTCCCAGACAATTATGAACAATTTGAGTGTCAAATCAGTTAATAAATTAAATGTGGACTAATAGGGATTCGTGTCCCAATTGGCGCTCCATACTTAAACCACAACTTTAAACCTGACTTCAGAATACGGGCCACTTACTCTATTGGTGGAAGTGGTTTAATGTACACCATGTGGAAATGCCAAGAAAAGTGGATAGAGGTAGAAGTAAAATGGACAGCTAGGCGAGATGGTGGATGTTGGAAAGTTGAGTATATTTCGGCATTGAGTGTAGTCTAGTCCTTAAAACTCTACTTCTCAAAGTCTACTTCTCTTTTCAGTCTACTTCCCAGTTAGTCTGCCTTCCACTTTGTCTAACGAATTTATTTTCACTTAAAAAAGGAAAATTCGGTTCATAAACCATGTAAAGAGTTCGTCTAACCGTATAAGACTAAGTAGTGTTTGACAAAGTGGATATGAGACAAAAAAGGATCTAGCCTAACTGGAAATTCGACCAAATGTTATATAAGCCAAATGGCAATTGGACCAAACGAAAATTAGACGAAGTGGGTGGAAGACCAAATGGCAAATAATATATGCACCTTCTCTTTAAAATATTTAGCAATGTAAAGGCTTTCTCTTGAGTCAAATAATTTCGAAATATACAAACTAAGGCAAACATGATTACGCAAGCAATAAATGAACTCAAACCATAATAATATTTCACATAAAAAGTGAATTGACATCCATTTGGTATTGAATTTATTAAACAAACCCGATTTAGAACTTATATTTCTCGCATTTTCATAATACTGAATCATTTTTTCTGCATATGCAAACACAGGTGTTTTATTATTTAACTTTTGTAGGAATAAATATTGTTTGATTATATATACAAACCAAACCATTCAATGTATTCAATGTATCAAGTCAAAGATTATACACTGTAAAAAATGAAGTGCTAATTTAGCACTTACAGTTCTCGTATAGTGACTGCACTACGAGTGTTGATTTTCTAGTTTAAATTTGAACTAGAAAATCAGCACTATGCAGTCCCTATACAAGCACTGTTAGTGCTAAATTAGCACATCATTTTTACAGTGTATTTTTCAAACTAAACTTGACATGTACAATGTACCTAGGAAGCTTCATTTATCCAATTTTATGTTTCCCTTCCAAATTTAGTTACTAATTCTACATTCACCTTCTTGGCAAAAGTTTTCATCACTTCCATCTAGACAGTCAACCGTCCCGTCACAAACGAATACCTTGTTGATACATTCACCCGTGGAGCACTGGAAAAGTGCCATTCCACAGTTGCTAACGGGACCTATTAAAGGGAGTTGATATTTGTAAAATGATTAATAATTATCAGGTAGAAAGAATAAAAGTGCGTCCATATTCGAATAAGATACATTTGTTACCATCTGTTCTTTTAAATGAATTATTGTAAGGAGCATTTGAATAAACCTTATTCAGGTAGGCATAGAATAAATCATTATAGTAAATAATGACCTCACATATTACTGTTTACCGTTCATGAAATGGGTGTATAGGCTTATTTTATGACAGATTGTTATGCCTTCCATTAATATACTATGTAATTTAACACCAAAAACTATGGTGATACAACGATTCAATGCTCCATTTTTTTTTTTTTTAAACTTGCGATACTGAAAGTATATTTCAATACCAAGTGTTACGTGCACAAATAATTCTGGTGCAACTACTAGCAAGGAAGTGAAGAGCTGACTGTTACCTCCCGTCGGTACGGTTGTCCTTACTTCCACTGGTCTAGCTATGAAAAGAATGAAACAAATACAATCAGTGATACCAAAGATCATATGATATTCTATATGCAGGCTTTTTTAATATATAACATATTATATTTTATAGTCCTTGCAATTGAAGTTCGCCCCTCTAAAGTTCAATTCAAGTCGTCGGCAGGAGAAGAGGCCAAAGTAAGGTGTATGGTATGTCTGTCTTTTATTTGAAAAGAAAATTATTGGCCCCTTAATTCCATTCATTTTTAAACCGTTATTACGTATGCATGTATTCGATATATCAAAGCAACAAAACGTGTGAGGCTGTGATGTTGGTGTGTGTGGGGGGGGGTGGATGCGTCAGGGTGTGTGAGGGTGTGTTGCAATGTTGTGTAAGGTTTGTGTTGTGTTATAATGTCCAGACCCCTAGATCGCCAGACCATCAATATCTAAAATTCACACACAAACAACTCCCCAATTACAGCTCTGTCGCTTAGCTCTCTCGCTTATATTAAATCTAGACCATTGTCGTAGTTTTGTCACCTATATGCATGTAGAGAAAAGGTATATTCCTGAGATGTTTACGATGCACATTACTTTCCTAGTTTTATTCGATCACCTGTTCTCTTATTTTCAACCTTTACATGTTGAGCTGAAATATCCTTTTTCATACAAAAGTAGATCAAAGGAACCATGGGCGGCACAACAGGTGGAGGGTGCGACTTTGCCTATGATTTTTTTTTAAGAAGTATATTTGTAAATCTTTAGGTCGCCATGCCACCCCCCCCCCCCCTTAAATTTGAAAAGTTTCTGCCGCCGCCCCTGACATAAACTTCAAGTTAAAATATTGGGTTGATCGAAAGTGAGCGCGAACTTCGCAGGAGAAAGCAGGAAACGGGCAAAAGCCTTTATAATAGACCTGCAACGATTAAACACCATTTCACAATCCTGTCGTCGAGAGAAGACAACGCCCCAAGGACTGTTTTACCAATGTACCCGTTTGCTCGTTCAAGTTGAATTTTTATATTTGGAATCAAGTACTCTATAAAAGTCATGGAGGCATTTCGATGGAAGTGGTTTTGTGTTTTCATTGGTGTGTTTGTAGTAATTTTTTGGTCCGATCTTGCACACAGCATGGAAACTCGGATGAATGTGTTGGCAAATGTAGGTGACAATGTCACACTGAATTGTAACGTAACTAGATTTGGCGGCAGGAGATTGAATTTTTCCAGACACAATAATACATTAATCACAGGTGATCGAGTAATTGCCACATATGTAGCACAATATAAACTTCATATTTCAGATGTCCAAATCGCTGACTCGGGAATTTACGTATGTTCTCGGTATGGTCAGGGTGTTCAAAGCTTTCAGTTGTCAGTAATACAATGCCAGTGTCATTCCAGAGATCATATGAATTCCACCCAAAAAAATGTGACTTGCAAGTTGATGGGCAGTGAATTGAATACCACAAACATTTATGTTGGACAAGTGAATAAAGAGATTGTTCTTGCAAAGAACATACTATCATTTCAAATCAATAGTAACAGGTTGTTACTCAGGAATCTAAAATTCAACTTCTTCCCGACACCAGGGTGCTACGACAGTAAGTCAAGCAATCCCATCTTTTGCGAGGTACCAGCCTTGTCCACATCACAGGAAACACCAAGTTATCATCAAACTACTACCGTGGTGCCTACGATAACATCAAGCAAGAGATCCTTAACATCAATGTTGACAAGTTCAAAGGCACTGTCTACCACCGGACATACCAGTACAGTGCCTTCAGTGTTTACAACCATGACAACAGAGAAACAGACACAACAAAACAAAACAAATGTTCATGTTCTTGTCCGGACCAGCCGGACATGCAAAAATAATATCAACATTGCTGTTATAATAACAGTTCTTGGATTTGTTTTCAATGCTATATTTGCCACTATTGTTGCTTTGCGATGGAAGAAAACGAAAGCCCTACAAAGAACTTTAAAACAGGGTGGAAACGCTTTAACTAGAAGGATACATCCTGGAGTTGGTAACGAATTGTTTGAGGGTGGACACCCAGAGGATCCAGAGTACGCAGATATCCCAAGCGCGGGAGTGATGGAAACAAGCGCAGATCAACAAAGTCTAGATCCCCAAGAAGGCCTTGAAATGATTGAAAATTACCTCTATAATTCCAGAGGGAAAACAACCGAGAGCGACATCGCTATTATTGAACATGTCGAAGGTCCGTTAGACAACGCGCTGTACGCCATGTCGAGCAAAAGGGCGACCATCTCTCGTGAGTCATCATCCAAAACTACTAAACCTTTGGAGGGGTCTTGGAATTCACATGATCCCAATACCAACAGTGGCGTCATCATCCATCAGAGGCGGAGCAAGGATATCCTTCCACGCCGGAGTGACCAGTATGAGATTGTTAAGATGGCAGGATCGGATGATACCGAGGAGACGCGGCTCTATGACATACCTGAGAAAGAACCACTAAAGAATACCGCAAGTCCCACTCCAGAACTTAGGGAGACACCCACCTTGCCCAAAGATGAGGTTGTTGGTGTTGAGGAATTGTACACCGAGGTTGAATAGCGAAATAGAAATAAACCACGGAATATTTTTCTTTGATCAATAACTAATCCATTTTAATCCAAATCGACAGATCAACTAACAGACTGACACTTACCTTTTAAAATGCTGAAAAGTGATATGTAGTTTTCAAGAAAAAATAAAATCATAGTCATGTTAGTACTTTTACAGTGAAAGTTTTGTTAGTAACAATGATTATACTCTAGAATATTTCATCAATTTACTTTTTAATTATTCTCAATATGCTTTCCATTTCCTTCTTCTTTTGTAGGCTCATGTTTCACATTTCTTCATTCGTTGTGCCTCTTTCTCCCCAAGCATCTTTCCCTCTCTCTTTCTCCGCCTTTCCCTCTTCGTTTTCCATTTCGAACTTCTGTTCTATTGTTCTATCTCTAATCTCTCTCCCATAACACTTCTGCTGAACCCCTCCGTGCTAGTATTCCTATAGCCTTGGATTGTAACTTATTAGGTAAATAATAATTAGGTATTGTATAAAAAGTCTGTTTCTTATACGGTAGATGGTGTCTTACTATTATAAAGCAACTTAGTATTTATGAAATTAACATCTCTTCTAATTTAATGCGAATCATTTTATGAAGTGGTTGATTACCGTAGTTTGTTGTCTTGTATTTCTGCAATTCAGACTCCGACTGCAAAATGCTTTATCAAACATAATCATCAATCAAAATTCATAGACGCATTTCATCAATATCATTATAGAATATATTCATAGAAAAACTGAGATTAAAACGTAATTATGTTCAACAACAAATATTGTATAGACCTTTAAATACAATTTTGTAGCCCTTTATAGATTATATTTATTACTTTTTTTTAATTATTGTGAATATGTAAATAATAATGACAGAATAATAATGACATGTCTTTTGCTTATGAAGTAACGATGTTAACATAATGATGCGGTTTCTAAGCAACACATCCAGCTAGTATGTATGGCGCGATAACGCAGTTTTTTAATATGAATGTGTTCATTATACATGTAAATACATGTATATATAATTTAATAAGTTGGCAAGAACAAATTATTTCCGCATTATTATGCATTTTATCAGACAGGTAAAAATGAAGCATGAGGACAAAATTGTAGGTAGAATAACAAAATCATTATCAATTATAGATGTGAAAGACAATACGCATTTGTAACGCCATTCATGACAAATGAAATTAAATATTTGTAAAATAGGCCTAATATAAGTGATAACTGAATATATCACGTAATTAAAAGGAATCTAAAAAAAAATGATCGTAATAGTTCAGTGTTTTCTCAAATGGTTGATCTAATCCACTTTTTATTTTATTGTTTTTATTTTGAAAATGCAATGTGTTGGTAAACATTATGAATACAGTGTTCGCACCAGTATCCCCCCCCCTTTAGTTTTAGTTTTCAGACATACGATTGAAATGGTTATATTTGATCTCATTAGCTACGTATTCAGTCCTTGCTTTGCGACAATTTTATATGATTGAACACAAAACATCCACTGCTGAAATATAATCAAAATCCGTGTGTCCTTACACACCATATATAATTTAAGATTATAAACAAGCTTTGTCTGATTTCAAAACTAATTCATCAGTATTTTAGTTTCAAAACTAATTTCTCATTAAGTTGTGTGAGGCGCAATAGGCAATGTTAGTCAACAGGTAAATATTATTAATGGAATGTTTATACCATGCAGTGATTTTTTGACATAATATCCAGCAATTAACAATAACACCACCAACAATAAAGCACTAAAACTTCCTGCATTGACTAGTGATGTTGGGTTATGTTCTGTGCTTTGATGTTGTAATATTAAACATTAATTGTGTTGGTAACGTATGCCCTGAAAACCAAGACTGATTCTAACTGATTTCGCATTCCTCACACACTGAAGTAAAATCAACATGTAATTTAGGCTAAATTATAATATGAACGGAACATCTATTCTTCAAAAGTGAAAACAAAACATTTCAACAGAAATGTCATTTGCTTATTACAATAAGCATTAAAGATGTAGCATTCGGTTCATGTAAGATCGGGTTACATGAAGCGTGTTTACCTTGCACTACTTCAAATAACGATTAATATCATTTCGAGTTTAATTTGTTCTTACATCATCAATGTATTTATAACCTATTATCATGATTATTGCAGCTACTTGTGTGAACTACACCAAGAGTGAGTTCCTTCGGAGTGTCGAAACCTTGGGTGTATCACCATTTCTACCTTAGTATGCAAGTTTTAATTTCATATCGGAAGTTGAAATTAATTTCATGATAAAACAACAAGGAACACAAAGTACACGTATTTGGCACTAAAGGGATAAAGGAAAGTAGAATCTGGAGAAATACTGGCTTAAACTGCGTGCAACTATAGATAATTGTCCCTTTTCAAGTTGAATGCCCCTCCCCCTAAAAAGAAAGAATAGTGCCACTTCTGAGTTAAAAAAAAAGATAGGTAGCTGCTAGGAGGATGACAAAAGGGTAACGGGGTCGCTTTGACTTTGTGTGCGTGCCTGTGATGGTCGAGAACCGGTATGTTCGTGTGTATGGGTAATGATGTATGTGTGAGGGTGTGTGTTTGCGCTTGAATAAGTGTGTGTGTTCAAGTCAAGCCAATACAGCAATGTGAAGAGTGCGTACGATTATGTATTATGGTGTGGTTGGGTGTTTATTTGTTTGATTGCGCCGTGTTTTGTATGTTTTCCTTGAAAGGGGTTGGGGTAGCGGTAGTGTGGGGAAGGGGAAGGGGAGGGGCTGGGTTTATTATAATCATCGAGTATCCTTATTTCCTTTAATTTTATCATTAAAAACTGTTGTTTTGGAAAATGAAATTAATGAATGCCTTGCACAAAAAAGATAATTGTAGTATCATTATCATTGAATATTTTAATGAAAAAATCTACAAAAGAAATAGGGTGTCAATGGGGCCAGCTTACTTGTTATTCCAGGCTCCCCCATTTCACAAATGAACTGCTTTGTTTCGGGAGATGCACACGCCACATCATGCCAGAGATTGGTCGAAAGATCTGTCGAAGTGGCCGAATCGAAGACTAACATTGTACATGCCTCAAGCAAGCCCCCATCGGGCTGCTTTGCCCCTCCAGTTCCTCTGCAAGTTCACAAGTACTGCGATATCAGTAAGAGTCTTTAAATGCAGCTGCAGTTGAAACTTTGTCAAAGGATATTTTTGACATTCTTTCAAATTAAAATACATAGAATAAATATATATATACACACACACCCATATCATTTCACACACATACGCACACACACAATTTAAACGAAACGACTTCCTAATGATTCTAGGCCACCATCTCGCTCCTTTCACTTCTCCTTAGCTCTTTCCTAAATATAACCTTTAGAGTGTTAAATGGGTGTTACTGCCTTTCCGCTTGGACATAGGCCTACTGATTTCTACAGTATTAAACGATACATAAATTGTATGAAGCAAAATAAGAATTGGTGGTTTTGTATCAGAAACTATATAACTATTCCGCTGGCTATTACTTTACAGTGCCCAATAGAAAATAGGGCATCTTTGCAGACGCTTTCTTAACGCAGAGAATCCTTCATAACTACGCAGCCTTTGCCGAAAATATGTGAATCAAAACAGCAGTGTCGTCCTGGACTCTTGACAAACGACGTATATGCAATGTTTTATCGGTTAGGACGATGTGCTGTCCCGATTAAGAAACTTTTGACAATGGCTTTTTATCTGTCCATTGTGATTTGACGGGCATTTTCAATCAATTGTAAACGTTGCAAGGGCGTGTGCGAAGTAGATGCTAAAATACGCTTCTACTGACATTGATCGCAGTAACAATTTCGAAAATGGAATTATAAAATTAGTTAGGGTAAAAATCTGTTATATTTTCCCCATAAATATCTATAAAACATGATCTAAAAAATTATGATGGTAAAATACCTGATTTAAGAAAGAGTATACTGGAAAAAATATATATTTGCAAGTTTGAAATTCAATTGGCTTCTATCATTTGACTTACGGGAGAGGACTGTACCAATCTGTGTAAGACATGGGTGTTCCATCTGTCCAGTGAAATATTCCACGTTCATCTCTTCTACCGAGACCTGCGTGTCATCAAATCATATTAAGAAATACACTCATCATGTCAAAATATGTAAAATCATCATTTATTGAAATAAAAACTTCTGGGCAATCCTTTATTATCATGATCATGTCATTTGTTGTAATATCACGGAATGGGTGCCAATATTGGAAGCAATTAATACTAATAGAATACCGTTCTATTAACTCTTTGATATACGCCAAATGTTGTTGAATACCAGTACGCATATCGATCTGTCTTAATTGATGTTATTCTCCAGGACCCATTTTGTCAGTTGAAGTTTTTAAAAATTCATAAAGAGATAATAAAGCATACGCTGACGATGATGTTTTGGGTTTTGAGTGTTTTGCTAAGAATGCAAGAATGCTTGGGACCAATGGCTTAAGGTAATCACCTAGGGACCAGTAGATAAAGATAAATGCATTACGAAAGGCCACAAGGATGTCAAATGGGGAATCGAACCCTGGTCACCAGACTGCGAAACTACGCCTCATCTAAATATCTGAATTGTTAAAGTTTCTTACATTCATATGATATACCTGTTATATTGCTTGAATGGGTCTATTTCCAATTGTAATCACTTTTGAGTGATAAACATAATATAGGCCTAGGCTTATGTAGTGTAGCAAATTGTGATTAACTTTGTAACTTCAAGAAAATGCGACATAAATGAATGGAATACTTTCCTATATATGTCTCAGTCTCTGTCGCCTCCCATTGGGAAGAGATCATATAATGTAGGAAGATCATTTCGTCTTCATCACGAATGCTCACTAGGTGACCACCAAGGCTTTCCTGACAAACTAGTTCTGCCTCGTTCCAAGTAAGAGCTTCATGGTTGATGATCAAACGGTAGCAGGAACCTTTGAAAACGACCCATCCATCGGGACAGGAATGATCTATAATGTTAACATTTGAACAAAAAGATATCAAATATAATTTTGTACCTAGTTGTAAGTTGGACCGTGGTTGTTTAATGAATTGACGTTTCTTGATCCAAAATTTGTAAATAATTATGTCAAGAGAAGTATTACAAAACAGCCATCTTTCGTCAACATGCCAATGCTTGTTCATTCGAGAAAACAAAATAGAATGGACGACGAAATGGTTCTTGTTCATTTCTTATTTGCTTTTGTTTTTTGATAGATTGTGTTTGTAAATAATACTGTTTGGATCGAGTTAGACATGACAGATTTTAAATCATCTCTGATATAGAAATTGCCCATTTGTATTAGTGGTATAGGTATATATTTCGAGTATTTTCTAGATCACATCATCAAAGTCTTGTCTAAAAACTACATATATAATACTTACTCTTTGTGGTGTTGACCGCATCAGGGATGAGTATCGACGAAGAGTATTCAGCTATGAACCCGTAGCCACTTCCGATGCTGTCAGAGTGGAACGTGATCTCCATTCGGTTTAACGAGGACACAACCGATCCCTCAGGTTTCTTCTGATCGCAGAATCGCCCGAGTGAGCTCTGGGATGACAGATCCATAACAATGACGTAGTCCTCGTCGCATGATTGTTCCAATGAGGTCACATCGAGTTCGACGAAAGCCAGGCTGATCTGCGTCCACGGTTTGGTCGCTATGTCCCACGAGAGGTCCAGATTAGGGGCATAGGAAGCGAAGTAGCCAGGGGACATCAAGAAACCAGAGCTTTGCTTGCAGGCGAAGGAATCCTCACTTGCAACGTTGGTACTCTTGCTACAACCAGGTTTGCCTTTATCATTAATACCAAGAAATAACCAAAAAAAACATTAGAATTATATGTGACACGTTTAACGAGGAAAGCAATATGCTATATTAAGCACTTTCGTGGAGGTATCAGCGAGATGGCTGTCCAAACTTGGTTTCGCACCCGAAAGGCAAATCCAAAAGTCGATTGCAAGATATATTTGTTACCGATATGAAGTACAATGTTTGGAGTTGATTATGATTATATTATGACATGCGTTTAAATACAACTGCTTTTGTAACGTATAGATGACTACTGCCCTGGTCTGTATGAGACTCTTACCTATCTGGAAGTGAAAAGATCCATAATATGGATAATTGTAATGGTTTTCAAAGAGATTCTTTCACATCTAGTATGAGACACCGCCAACTTACCTACAGAACCATATGCAATTACAGCTCTTGAGATGCCGGTGAGTAATCCTGACAGTAAGGTCACCAATAAATTTGAAGAGGATGATACAAAGACTGATGGCACTTCATTGAGGTCAAAGGACACTTCCGTCTCATCGACTGAGTCAGTGAGCGAGAGAACACCATCAGCATTTCCGTTCCCGTCAATTTGTGGCTTAATAGGAGAAAGCAACAATTTCATAGGCATTTTCGCAGTTTTTACTATGGTAAGCGTAAGTTCAATTATCAAAAGCCAACGTAACATATGTTTTGTCCCCCTATCACTTGAACAATGAGCCTGTAAGCTTTAAAGTAACAAAAAGTGATAATCCGTATTTTCTTGTCTCATCAATACTAAGTGGTGACCTGCGTGTATGCCTAGTCGTGATTGTCAGGACGGCAAATTGATAATGGCAGAACTGATATTGGGCCGTTTTTCCGAACTCAGGTCTTTTACGAAACAAACTGACGATTTAAGAAGTATAGGTCTTACCTGGAAACCGTGGAAAATAAACACCACATACTGTCCTGCTGGTAATGACATTTCCTGGTGGCACATGGCCCGAGGAGGGAATGTTCTGGATTGGTCCATTGCAATATTCCTTCCTACGCCGGGGGACAGAAACGCCGATGAACAGTTCTCTTCACAGTATCGCGAAGCACATTCTGCAATATGAGAGCACCGGAAGTTATGTATGTCACCATCCCTTGACAATGTGATCAAAATCCTACCAAAGTGTATATTATTTACCGTATTTAGGATTGATAAATATTGGCTTAAACTTCAACTAACTGAAAGTTCTTACCAATTGCATGACATCCCAAAAGCTCCAACCGGAAACATAATCCGTCAACCCATTCTGTAGGAAGTATCTTGTATCGTGAAGCTACGATTCCTTCAGGAAGATATGCTTTGCACATCGCCTTGTCACAGTCAGATATATTCTATGTTTGCAATAAGTAGTGAATAGAGTGTGCATTCATTACAGAGTATTCATTTACTATGTAAATGCAGACGAAGGAAATGATAAGAGAAAGGAATATAACAAACAATTGTAATATTGGCCTACAGGTTTACATATAGCCACGTAAACTACAATGTCACCTCACAATTAAACATCGTTACCGTCAGCATTTTCCAGTTCTATGTATATCACTCATTCACATATATCCTCAAAATACATCTTTCTTTCCTTTTCTTTTCATTAAGATATCCTTTAGCAAAAACATTTTATGACAAAGCTCATTGAGTCCCATTATTGAAGCTAGGGGTATGAAGCACTCACGTAATGAAATGATACTGAAGCATCATCTGACATAGCAGTCAGGTTAAATGAAAGAAGTCGTGCATTAGCACACTGTTGAATAATGATTTCCCGGACAACAGTGCTTGTTCCGATGAAAACATCGACCGAATCAGCATCACTTATTGAAGATCGCCCTCCCCACCCTGCCAATGGTTTGTGATCATAAGGCAATAACCTCAAACTTTCAAGGTCCGAATATGAATCATTGACAGTGTTCTGACTTGCTGTTGACGTCAGTATACCCGACGATAGACCGAGATCAAAGTGACAACCTGTGGATTTCAAGGAAAGACACGGCCAGTATCAGTAGCTGAGACCATGAACCTACTGCTGGGAAAAACGTAGAGTACCTTACGTTCTCCTCAAATTTTCAACCATGCATGCATTACGACGTTTCATCTGAGGATGTTCAGTTTTCTATTAACGTTGCGGTTGAATATTTATGGGGCCCCTACAAATAATTGAACATAAACTTTGTGAGGCTGACGGCCCAAATTTTAATCTAGAAAAATGAAAGTAAAGTCAAATACTTTTTGTCAATTAATATTTCCAAGAAAATGTTACGAAACACGTCTGTCTGGTAATGGTTATATTGGTAATGCAAAATTACTTCAAATAAATAGATTTTTGCTTGAAGGTACCTTAATATCCAATCTGAATATTGGAAACCAGGAATTGGCTATCCACCTTCAGTAGTAGGAACTGAAACGCAGAGCACTTCACAAGTGTTCTGATAAAGGCAGGATACAGAATGTCAATTAGCCTTCTGGGCAATTTGAATAAGGTGAATACATTTCTTGTTTTTTACCCAATAGTGTTTTATCTGATCGATCTGCAAAATAAGTCAGGAAAATTATTGGAACCAGCGTGTCCTGTCATCTAATGTTTGTCGGCTCTACCACCGGGTTATTACTAGTACATGTTATAGTTTGCTGAATGGTGGTCAGAGCGTAAAAAAATTGAAAAAAAAGGTTTTGATTTACAGCAGGATATGATTCAAAGACTAGTCTGATAATATTTGCCCATTTATTTTTATGGTGGATCCTGACCCTGACGTTAAACCTGACTGAAGAATAAATATAGCCAATTAACCCTTCTGGCATCCAAGTATCTCAAGACGTAGAGACAGAAGAGATGGATCCTTGCTCCTTGGTGTGATTTGAATATGACGAGTCAATCGAGGGCGTACAAAGAGAATGAGAGAAATTGCCTCCGGATCCCACTTTCCATGGATTATCTAGAAGATCAAAAGTAGAACAGAGTTTGGCATCGTGAAATTGCAGATGGGAGGTTTGTAGAGGGTGGAAAATCAGGATCGGAACATACGGATGGCATAAATGTTCGGTCTAGTATTAGAATACCGAATGGAATTACTGGTGTGGAGGCAAAGAGCATTCTCAAATGGTTTTCATATAATGATAATGTGCACTTTTATTAATAATAATAATAACGGTTATTTATATGCGCTATACACAAAAAGTATCACAGCGCTTACAATAAAATTGTCAGAAGTAAAATATGAATATAAATCTTAAGTAACAAAAAAGTATAGAATTGTATGCATTAAATTGCATCAACTATTGGTGTTCTCAACGGCGCCAGATGAGGCCTGGGGCCCGTTTCTCAACACCTGGACAAGTTAGTCATATCTTTATCCACCAACCACGGAGTAAGTTCCAATCTTACTAAACCCGTTTCACGAAGGGCTTCCTAACAAGAATCCCTTGATATCGATACTATCGGTAGAAAGAGCAGACGAGACGTAGCCTTAGTCACAAAATAGCATAATTTTTGAAAAGCAAAAATTTGTGATAAAACTGCAACTATTGTGATTAATTTGGAAAAACATCAAATAAAAATAATAGCAGAACCAAAATATGAACCATGCATACTAGAACCATGAAGAAAAAAATCAAATTATGAATAATTCATTTCATGACTAAAAAATCACATGGGGACATTGAGATGGGTATCCCCGGGATAGTAAATTTTGATAGTTTTCGAAAGTAAACCACAATTGTTTTCTTTGTAAAATAATGATAATTATACGTTTATTTATGGTTCCAAACATCATCAAAATATAGTTTAACATAAATGTTTAAAATTTCACACACCGAAACACATGATTTTGACAAATCTTTTGCATAGATTAGAGATAGAATTTATCAAAAATGTTGATAAGTGTTTGAAAACAACGAATACGAGTCCAGTTATGGATGACCTGCCGTGGTAGAATCTTTATCGATTCAATTATTTTACTATTTCAAAATGAGTGGTTTTGTTGCGTTTTACCAACAGTTTTTATAGTTTCTGTGCATTACAATTATTATTGAATGATCTATCACACCTGTTTTGCAATGTAATTTCAACTTCTATGAATGATTACGTAAGATTACAATTTTCAAATTTTGAGGCAATTTTGCATGTTATAGTCTACACACGTGATGCCACTACGTCATTAAGAAAGAAGTTATGACAGGTTCGGAGGTGTCATAAATATTTGGTCAGGTTGTTGTCCCCGATCTTGGCAAAGAGGGCTTCGTGAAACGGTTAGCGGCCAAGTAGCTCACTATCTTCGATTTAGTCAAGAAGTTAGACTTATGACGGTGTTGAGAAACGGGCCCCTGGTAGCCTCTTGCTTGCTGCGATCAAAGAACTCTAGCAGGATATCACCCTACTTAGGCCTATCCTCTTTCTCCTTTACATCCCAACCGCCAATACGCAACTCTTTTCCACTCCCTAGCAGCATGATCACGGAATTGAGTTTCCATGCACCGACAGTGGACCATATCGCGGACTCCAACGAAATATGTACTTTGAAGAGTTTCTTGATCAACTTGTCGTTTCTCTGATCAACTCATATTCTAAAGAATTGGGTGTCGTGACTAGCGCCCGTCATCTAGCTACATGTAGAAGGTACAACCTGGTTTCTATGATTCCCAAATGCCACACCGAAATGATGTAATGCGTGTGAGGTTAAACTTACCTCTGCACTGTCGTCGTCGAACATGACCAGTAGTGACTCCACCCATGTCCCTACGCTTCCTGATCCTCCTTGTACCAAGATTCCCGTGATATAGTGACCTTGATCGAAATTTACCTGGAGAGAAACAAGTGGAAGCAGTGCTGTAATGATCGTTACAGAAGAATTGGGGGAAATATGGCAACAACAAAAATCAACATGTTTTAGGTCAGATGCGTTGCTGTGGTAAAACTCAACACAAAACACCAAAACACATAAATATAAGGTTAAACATTAAACCTGAAATCACATATGGCCCTATTCACGGGGTAGCAAATTGGTAAGTACCTGGATGGTAGAGTCATCCACTTCAGGGTCGGGTATCCATGAGGAAGTACCGTGAAGCCTAGCTTCGCTAGGGCTATGCTCCTTGTCTTTTCGGCTAGTCGCAGAGAGACTGCCATCAGGTATCCAATCGTTCGTCATACCTAGAGGGATAAGACAGTAACCTGTGGCCAGAGAAAAAGAAAGAAAGAAGGTCTGATGATCCGTCATCGTTGAATGCTGTTAAATGATAAATATCATAGAAGGTTGTCACCGAGCAAGTGGAAGACTGATGCATTTGGGTCCTTTTTGGAGGAACTGGTAAGTAACGAGGATTTAATGCATTTTTCATGGGTCATATTGCTCCATTTCGAACTCGCTAAAGAAGGAGTTCGCTTGTCAATCGATTCAATGTTTCTGTATTAATGACTTTGTAACCATACACGTATTATTTCATATAAAGAATTTATACGAACAAAGATCAAATAAGAGATTTTTACGACAAAATATCGATCAAGTCCCACTTTAATGTTAGCCTTTGCTTTGAATGGTCTTTAACTATTATCGTGATTTTGTTAGCAATCTTTCTAAAACGGCCTAATAATTAATGTTAGCCTGTATTAAATTGATAAACAAACCTTCTCCTTGGATGGGCCGAAGCTCTATCACAAATCCATCTCCTATCCCTGATGAGTCCGTGGTGAACCTTATCCAGACTCTATCTGACCAAACCACAAAGTCTGATGAAGCAAGGTCACCCGTGAATCTGGCCGCGACGCTTTTCGTGTCGTTCGAATCCGCGCCCTTTCCAATAGACAGAATGTCTCCGTGATCAGTCAAGCCAAAGACGATGAATCGGAGAAGGACCCCGAAACCAGGTTGCACTTGGACGTTCCATTCGATGAAGACGTTGTTTTCATAAGGCATCGGGTATGTTGGTGATTCTAGAATATGGACGTCGTTGTCATTGAGGACGATTGGCACTGGGTGAATTCAAATTATTACACAGAATCAATGGTTATTATCTTTCAATATTGTAAGACTAGATGCATTCCTTTCTGAATAACTAATGCGTTAACTCTTAGACGGAGACATAATATAATGAGGGTGATTGGAATTATACAGAATCATAAATCCTTTATTCGTTTCAATTTGAGCTCATGAACTAAGACTATAATGGAACCACAACTATATATACTATATGCTATTTTTATATAGTCTAGGTTTTTTATTTTATTTTGAAAATTTATTCGGTCGGATTTTCAATCAAAGTAATTACTTTTTTTACAAATTTTATTGAAAGAAATCAATCTTTCGTATGATATTGCGTGACAATCTTCTTTCCTTTGTTCATAGGGGTGGGGAGGGCGGTTTTTTAGCAAAAGCAATGCACCGTATGGTGCATTTATTAATTTATTTGCAGCATTGCCAACTTACATGTTATAGCCGAGACCTCTACTCGATATCCACCGTTCCCATCTGTTGGGTCAGAATTAAAATGGAAGTAGAGGGCGTTCGTCTCGGTGTAGTATCTATCAGGGGGTCCACTAGTTAATGGGCCAACCCCACCAATGATCTGGGATCCATCTGTTTGAAGATAATAGTCATCGTACTATTGGTACACCAGGATTGATTTGATTTGTTTGCTGACGTAGAATCATACGATTTGACAAAGACATTAAAATCTCTGCGCACTGATGAGACAGAGCGCCCTTAATTTCGCAAGAAGGCCTATAACGTCATAGTACATGCTAGGACCTGATAACAATCATGTTCAATGCGTTGTGATAAGCATAAACATTCTCCCTAAGCTTTGAAGTAAAAAGATTATTAGCACATGTATATTTAATGCTGATTTTCATGTTTTCAATAGAGAAGGCATTAAATCTTATACTACTAAACCTATAGAGAAATTCAGTTGACAATTTTAATGAATTATTCCATCATTGACGTCACAGATCATGCAATCTTTAAGAAACGCCAATAAGCCAGGTACATGGGCGAAGTCTTACGATGCGCAGAGCAGAAACTAGTCGGATTACGCTGATCGAAGTGGCAGAAGGAAGAAGTACTGAAAGGTCGGTTAATCAAGCGCAGCGCTAGCAATAGATTTTATACCAGATTGCAGATGGATCAATCAGGACTAGATTACCAAGATATATCTAACTCAAAGAAGAAATAGAAAATGTACTATGTATTCTTTTGAAAGTTTACAAACGGAATTGTTCAACCTCGATTAGACTCCCAATTTTCATGGGGACTTCGTCCCTCGAAAATAAAATAGTCACCGCCAATACCATCTCGGATAAAAACCTTCCAACTACATGTATACTTTCTCATAAGCAGACATCAGACTCATCGTGTAGGCTACCTGTAAGGTAGTAGAACCCGTCTCCAATTGCCAGATAATCGTTATCATTCGGCAGACGAAGGTCAAGAAACCAGAAGCGAATGATGTACCCTTTCGGAGCAGTCACCACCCAGACACGCTGGAAGTAGTTCGGATAATGTCCAGGGTAGTTTGGTGATGTCATGTAAATGGTTCCCCCTGCAGGCACGTAGGTCGGGGACAGATCACCTACGACATGAATAACTAAAGTTAATACTTGTTCAGATACATTCTGGAAACTTCCACATAGATGTAAGTCAAAGGGGAATATCAATAATGGTAACACAAGTGTCTACTTATGAATGGAGTTAGCATTTTACGCTAAAATGTCAATAAGATACTAACTTTAGAGATTTATGCAACGGGGAATTTCTTGGACCTTTAAGTAATGTTGACCAAAATCATGTGAACGAGACAGATGAGGATCTCCAAAAATATATAGGCCTATACATTGGCCAGTAATCCAGCTCTGGCAGCGACCATAAGAATTTGTTGAACTATTTTTGTTTCGCAATTGTAGCTGAGCTGTTATTTTAATGCATAAGGATATGGTAGATATGGGTGCCTACATATACCATTACCAGTGGCATATCCATCTAATGGAATCTTTTTAAACAGTTTCCTATCAGGAACATGTGATTTTTCGTGCCGTACCTTTAATACAAAAATAGGATAGCCAGCTTACCTGGTTGTACTGCCCTCGCCGTTACATTTATAACAAAGGTACCGTTTAGCGTTTCCGAGTAGGCTGCGAAGATAATATTCATCCGATTACTGAGTGAAACGATGTCAAGAGGCAGTTTGTTACCCTCATACTCGAAACGATACCGTTCACGATTGTGAGGGCGAAGGCCATCAATAACCACGAAGAACTCGAGGCTGACGGCGAGGTCAAACTCCAAGAATCGAATATTCATTACGGTATTGTCAGGAGCTTCCACTCGCCATCTTGCGACGCTAAACTGACGCGAAGAGAATTCGAGATTCGTAGTCGAGTAGATGGTGACGGTTTCGTTCAGGGAGAGGCGAATATTGGCTGTTGAAAAAAAATACATTTTAAGTTCATGGCATTCGAATGTAAAATTGACTTTTCTCTTGAGACCAGATCTTTGATGGACCCACGTGGGTCCATCAAAGATCAGGTCTCAAGTTGTGCATGACTATGATGCATATGGTATTCCTCTAAGTATCAGGTTTAATTATGTAAAATTAATGGAAGAGTAAGGGAATGATATCAGTCATATTGGAAACCCTTGCTAAATATGTAGTCACACCTGTGGTTTAAAGGTGCACGGACTAGCCGCCATCAGCGGGTACGATAAATCCTATAGCGCCCTCCTCAATCCCGGTAACATGCATCTTTAATCACATTTGGAAAATGTTGATGTTGCTGAACCTAACACAGTGTAATTCCATATTCGGTAGGTTTCATTTAACATGTTTAACGCAAGTGTTAAAGGCGCAAACATGGCAAATGTGACATAAAAAGATAACAAAGGGGCCTAACAACAGCAAATTATTAACGTTTATACAATTTCCATTTTCTGAAATCTGCATTGACTAAAGGCATGATCTCATTCTCTGTTACCAATATGGAGAGTGTTTGTTAGTGCTTTGAGGATGAAAACTATTGTGAGAAACACTATCTGACAGCATGGACCTATTAGAGATGGACACTCATTGATTTGTTAATGAATTCACTAACATGTGACCACCATTGTGCTCTGAATAACATTATCTTCAATGTGTACTTTGATCCTTCTGTGTTCCGCCGTCAAATAGGCCATGAGTTGGAAGAAACAGTTCGTGATTTGGCATCGATATGTCACAAACTTTATGCGCAGAAGATGACATATCACTTATATCCTGGAAAAATCGATGTGAAGTTCTGGTTTACCTTTGGCAATCTTTGTTCAATATGTGACATTTTATTTAGGAAATGTATGTATATTCTTTCAGGGGCCGCGGAAGCGGGGGGGGGGGGCTGGGGGGCTTCAGCCCCCCCCCCCCCCCCACTTTTTTCCAAAACCATGTACAAAAACGCAAAAATGACAATACGATTGTGATTTTTTGCATGGTCAGCCCCCCACTTTTGGCTCAGCCCCCCCCCCCCCACTTTGAAAACCGTTCCGCGGCCCCTGTCTTTAACATAGAGGCAATATTGTGACTGATAATCATTGATGGTTGATTATTTAAAGTTTCCTCCTTATACAGTGCGTCCCAGAAAAAACGAATCCGAGATTAAGCGATGATTTATCATAACTTAAACACAAATACAATAGAAAAATTACCTACCAATGTACAGCTTAGAATCTCCTCTTTCATATGATAGATTATTCCTCATTCACGCATGAGTGAGCAAAAACAATTTGAAGAAAGGATACCAAAAACTCATTTGGCGGGAGGTATCTGAATTTCAAAAAAAAAATCACATGCCTAAAAAGTTCAATATCTGCTCTTTTATTTGATACCTTAATCACAAAAAATGGTTAAGAAGTAAAAAAGTTATGTTCCCTCGAAACAATGCTTGTATTTCCATAATTTCATTAAATAAACGTGTTTTCACCAGTTTCCCATAGAAGCTATCGCATGGTTAACAAAAGACTTAATGCATGGCCGATCGTCAACAAAACAGAGTGTCAAGTGAGTTTAAACGCAAGCCTGTAAAACCTCGTCATTTTATGAAATTATTGAAATTCAAGGCTTATTTCAAATAACCAGAACTTTGTTATTTCTTGACCAGTTTCTGTAATTGAGGTATCAAATTAAAGAGCAGATATTGAACTTTTTAGGCATGTAATTTTCTTTTTGAAACCCAGATACAGCCCGCCATCAAGTTGTGCATGACTAAGATGCATATGGTATTCCTCTAAGTATCAGGTTTAATTATGTAAAATTAATGGAAGATTAAGGGAATGATATCAGTCATATTGGAAACCCTTGCTAAATATGTAGTCACTCCTGTGGTTTAAAGGTGCACGGACTAGCCGCCGTCAGCGGGTACGATAAATCCTACAGCGCCCTCCTCAATCCCGGTAACATGCATCTTTAATCACATTTGGAAAAATGTTGATGTTGCTGAACCTAACACAGTGTAATACTATATTCGGTAGGTTTTATTTAACACAAGTGTTGAAGGCGCAAAAGTGACATTAAAAAAAAGAGAACAAAGTGGCCAAACAATAGCAAATTATTAATATATTGCGCTTATACAATTTCCATTTTCTGAAATCTGCATTGACTAAAGGCATGATCTCATTCTCTGTTATCAATATGGATAGTGTTTGTTAGTGCTTTGAGGAGAAAAACTATTGTAGTGAGAAACACTATCTGACAGCATGGACCTATTAGAGATGGACACTCATTGATTTGTTATTGAATTCACTATAAACATGTGACCGTCACTGTGCTCTGAATAACATTATCTTCAATGTGTACTTTGATCCTTCTGTGTTCCGCCGTCAAATAGGCCATGAGTTGGAAGAAACAGTTCGTGATTTGGCATCGATATGTCACAAACTGTATGCGCAGAAGATGACATATCACTTATATCCTGGAAAAATCGATGTGAAGTTCTGGTTTACCTTTGGCAATCTTTGTTCAATATGTGACATTTTATTTAGGAAATGTATGTATATTCTTTAAAATAGAGGCAATTTGGCAATATTGTGACTGATAATCATTGATGGTTTAGTATTTAAAGTTTCCTCCTTATATAGCACATAGCATATTAGAGATCGTGTATTTTTCAATGTTATTGATATGTGTGTGTGCGGACGATAGCGCGTCGAATAATAGCATAACATTTTATATCACAAAATCGTCTGCTTCTCAATTTTGCTGCTCCAAATCTAAAGCACGTTGATTGAAAAGCATTTTCTGACACAGGGCATCAGCTAACAAAATCAAAACCAGGAAAGTTGTCCCTTATGAGAATCGCCTTGGCACTAGCTTTTGTCATAACACCTGTAAGAAGCACATAATCATTAGGCGGATCTCATTCGATCAACGAAAGTTTTGCGTTCAATGTCCATCTCTATTTTCATAGGTCCATGCTGACAGTAATCAATATTTTGATATCCAAAATGCCTCGAGATGGAGCGTTAGAGACCTGTATCAAATTGAGCAAAGATTAACTTTGACTATGAACATGATGAATAACACCAAGGATTCAATCCACAGAATATTTACGTGTAACTAATTCGATCTCGATCTCGTATCCAGCACCGGCGTTTCTGTAGTCGCTCACAAACATCATCCAAAGGTTTCGGGACTTGGATTCCACTGTGGTATATTTCTTGTACAAGTTTCCCGTAAATGCATCTCGAATTGTCTCCCTGTTTCCAACTTCTTGACCTTCCCCGACGATCAGGACATCTTTCCTAGTGCAAAGAAGAGGAAGATGGCATAATTTAGTCATGATCAAGAAATGCGCTCATTAAAAAGATCGATTAGGGCCTATATGTCATGTATATGGTAATGGTACACACACTGCAATACATTGGGTGATTTCAAGTTCAGTGTTGACCTATTGGTGTTGGTGTTAGGTCAATTTTTACGATTGTAACACCA
The DNA here is from genome assembly GCF_037042905.1 of Lytechinus pictus. Classification (NCBI taxonomy): domain Eukaryota; kingdom Metazoa; phylum Echinodermata; class Echinoidea; order Temnopleuroida; family Toxopneustidae; genus Lytechinus; species Lytechinus pictus. The sequence goes on from NC_087260.1 coordinate 18,457,374, forward strand.
AACATAAAATGAAGATGTTCCCGAAAAGTCACTCACTAGTTGTTGAGATGTCAATAATGTGATCTGGATCAGTTTTGCAAACTCTGAATAAGTTTTGGAGCTAGAGGAAGCAATCCAAATTTCAACACCAACACCAAGGCCAACACCGGACTTGAAATCACCCATTGGTGTCACTAAACCAGCATGACCAGTGAGCATTGTAAGGTTGTAAGAGGAATGGGACAATCAGTGGCGTACGGAGGAGGGGGGGGGGGCTTGGGGGCGCTTACCCCAAAAAAAATTCGCGACCGAATAAAAAATGAGGAAAAAAGAAAAGGAGAGAGAGAGAAAAGTGAAATATAATATTATTTTCAAACCATTTTTTCAAAATCTATTAGAAAATGGGATTTGTGTACAAAAATGTCAACATTTTTGCCCGATACGCAAATTCTCGCTCCCTCAAAAATTTTGACTCATTGCGCCACTAGCGTGGCCAAGCATTTTACACCGGCGTTAAATTCACGGTGTTAATTCAACTCACATAAACTCTATGGTGTATTTCAACACCTGAGTGTACGGTCCTTTCACAGCGCCGACTGGTTCTGCTGTGAACACCGATATCACCGATATTTTTACAGTTTACACTTTTGGTTAGTTTATAATTTCTATTTATCCGGTTTGTCAAATGCCTGGGGAGCGTTTTGTCAACATTTTCATCTTACAAGTTGTCAGATCTGACAACTTTACTTGATTCTGATTAGCTTTGAAGCACCGTTACTATGGTAACTATTGGATAAAACAGGACTTGTTGGATCAAGTCCTTTCATGAAACGCTCCCCTGGAAAATTGAAACTGTTCGGAATTTATAATGTATTTCATAATTCTGATTGGCAACTTTGAAATGTAAAACTTAGTACCTCCATTATTTAACTTAACCTTGAATTCATTGTAGTTATATATTTCCACTTCTAATTAATTCCGCCGTATCAATTACCCCCCCCCCTCCTCCACCTCGGCTCGGTGTAAAAATGGCAGAGGTAAAAATGGCAAAGGTAAAAATGACAAAGGTAAAAATGGCAGAGGTAAAAATGGCAGAGGGAAAAATGGCAAAGGTAAAAATGGCAGAGGTAATAATGGCAGAGGTAACTAGAACTGCAATCGTTTCATTACGATGTGCATGCATTGACGTGTCTGATTTAAAGGTCAAGTCCACCTCAGAAAATTTTTGATTTGAATCAATAGTGGAAAATCAGACAAGCACAATGCTGAAATTTTCATCAAAATCGGATGTAAAATAAGAAAGTTATGACATTTCAAAGTTTCACTTATTTTTAACAAAATAGTTATATGAACGAGCCAGTTACATCCAAATGAGAGAGTTGATGATGTCACCCACTCACTATTTTGTAAAGGGAATGGTCACTGATGCGTACAACACATGTGGATTATGTGGAATGATACAATAAGCATACCCTGAAAATATGAGACCGAAATGAATGAGAACAAGGAACTTATGACCATTTTAACATTTCTTTAGTTTTCAATAGAAGGCGCTATTTCTAAATGTAATTGTCACTGATGCGTAAAAAGAATATGGATTATGAAGGATGATATCATAAGCCAGCCCTGAAAATAAACGACCAAAATTAATGATAACAACAAAGTTATTGTCATTTTATTATTTGTTGACTTTGCAATAGAGGGCGCTATTTGTAAATTGAACAGTCACTGATGCGTAAAAAATTGTTGAATTGTGAAGGGTGATACCATCAGTTAACCATAAAAATATAAGACGGAAGTGAATAAAAACAAGAAAGTTATGGCCATTTTACGATTTTCCTAATTTGCATTTCAATAAATATGAACATTTTGAACGTAGATTATCTTGAATTTGAATTTAGGGCAAGAAGACGGAATTTTGAAGGCCAAGTCGTATTTTCATATGAAAGAACAACTCTTAAACAATCTACTGCAATTTGTTAGAAGTCGGTAGCATGCAGGATGCGGGAGTTAGGATGAGATTAGTAATGGTATGCAAATGGACTTGAAATGGACAAAATGGCGCCTGCACTGTCATGCATGAATGATTTTTGAAAATGAAATAAGAGGTACACAATAATTATGGACAACATGTCTACCAAATCGGAATGAATTTGGATGAGGAGCGGAGGCAGGGGAGGACTAACAAAAATTACATGTTAATCAAAGTGGATTTTGGTACATTTTGCCCTCCATACCATTTTAGACCATATGGCCGCTCATACCCATGAAACCCATGACATAGACATTGTGTACAATTCTGTTGTTGATAATGTGTGCATTGTGAGCAGTATACCATGTGTTCAGATTGACTTATCTTGAAATTTTCTGTTGTAACCTATGTCGTATTTGGTATCACTGGAAAGAGCATTTCAATGCGGTGATATTGATACCACTTTTATTTGTGCGCAAGCAATAGACCGGAAGTAAATGCCATAAAAAGAAAGACATTAAAAATGACAGTTTTTCGCAATAATTTTAAGCTGACGTCAGCTCTATGTCAGTTTCTGTCACAAAAGGTTGACGAACGGTTGAAGTATATATCAATACTCATATCTGCCAAGTTAGAAAGGATAAGCTTCCATAATAAGGAAATAAGAGCAAGTTGAAGTTGTGCTGGCAGTATAGTGCATTTTTGCGTAATTTGCTGATTTTCGGGAGCATTTTTCAGATATTTCGTCAGTGGTAAGGTATATATTTTTCTAAATGGCATGAAAGGGCATATCTTGAACACCCTAAATCTAAAAAAGGGTACGGGTTTGGTCATGCATGACGCAATGAGGAGCATTCAAAGGTAAGCGTTTTTGAAACTTTAGAGGGCGCTATTTCAATACCGGAAGATCAATGATGCGTGAAAACTATGTCGTAAGTATGATATGTTGCCAGTATCAATTCCTGAATATATGAGCTCGAATTGAATAAAAACAAGAAAGTTATGGCCATTTTACGATTTTTTGACTTTACATTTCAATAAATATGAAGTTTTTGAAGGAAGGCTATTTCGGATTTGAATTTAGGGCATGAAGATGGCATTTTGAAGGTCAGGTTATACGTCGCAAATGATGGAGCAACTCTTTGACTATCAATAGCAATTTGTTAGAAGTCTGTAGCATGCAGGATGCGGGAGTTAGGACGAGATTAGTAATGGTATGCAAATGGACTTGACATTTACAAAATGGCGCCTTGATGGTCATGCATGAGTGATTTTGGAAAATGGAAGACGAGGTGCACAACTATGAATGCTGGACAACATGTCTACAAAGTTTGGATGAATTTGGATGAGGGACGGAGCCAGGGTAGAGCTAACAAAAACCATGTGTTAAACAAATGGGATTTTGTGGAAGAAGAAGAAGACGACGGAATAGGAATACGGAACAAGAACAATGCATTGTCGCCATTGGGCGTCAATGCAATAATGGCAGAGGTAAAAATGGCAGAGGTAAAAATGACAGAGGTAATAATGGCAGAGGTAAAAATGGCAGAGGTAAAAATGGCAGAGGTAAAAATGGCAGAGGTAAAAATGGCAGAGGTAAAATGGCAGAGGTAAAATGGCAGAGGTAATAATGGCAGAGGTAAAAATGGCAGAGGTAATAATGGCAGAGGTAAAAAAATTCAAATTTATGATTAAATTTCAAGTTACTGTATTTTTTTTATTTGTATTCATTACCATTTTCGTCAAGCCCTTGTCTCCAATATTATTTTTTTCTTTGAATTTATCAACTAGTGCTTTTCGAAGACGTTTTACTGATAATGTATTCTGATTTTTCTGAAGAGTAAGTAGTGTGAAAAATAGATATACAAAGTTGATAATGATGTAAAAAGGAAAGAAATTTGATAAACCATGATGAAGATGTTTTAGGATTAAAGTTTGATGTCAATATTATTATTTTACGTAAAGTGGTTCGCTATGCGAACGCGTAACGAGTGAAGTATGTCATTTTTTTAAACAAATATTGAAAACAAAGTCTGTAGAATTCATAAACAATTATTAGGATTTATTTATTTGCTCGATAGGTTGTAGTTTCAACAAGGTATTGAAATTTTAGTACAAAACACATGTTCTATTGGTGAGATAAAGCTATGTCAAATTCGATACAAGTTAAAAGATTTGTTGTCTGACAGTGACGGCCATTTTGTGTTAAGGACAAGGTTACGACTTAATTACATTTATAAATTAGGCCCAAGGTTTATGTCTAAATAAGATATAGATTTTTAGAGCATGTAGATTAAATAATGCCTGATATAAAGGCTGAATGTTTTATGAGGTTTATAATAAAATCTTTAAGCTGCATTATGCATGAGGTTATGTAGGATATTTTTTGGACAGGATGTATAATCCAGGTCAAAGGTCAAAATCTGAAGCTGACGTGTATTTCATTTCATTCAGAAGTATCTGGAATTTCTAAATGAATTAATTTATTTCATTTTACACGTTTTGGTCATCATGCAAAACAAAAGCAAAGGAATAGACAAAAAAGGAAACATTATAGAGCAGTTCATTGATGATTTCGATCAGGGTTTTTTGTTAGCTATGAACACTGTAATTGTTGGTTATAAATCATGAAAGAGGTTTTCAGGATTAATTATTGCTTAATAAGCACCAAGTATTAATGCAAGAACAATGAGTCCTTTAAAGGGCATGTTATTTCTATTTGGTATTAACTTTTGCTCAGATAAACAAAAGATTTAGCACTGAATGAGAAATGAACTAATTGTTTTTTATTCTTAGAATTGTGCTTAATAATGGACAGCTTTAAGCGAATGCTGTCAATCCAAACAAGCATGAATTAGTAATATTGCACATGCAAATTTAAAAGATTATTAATTGCATGTGTGTAAAGGAGATTTTGTTCTTCCTTTAGTTTTCAGGTTGAGATGTTGTTTTTTCCAAAAACAAGTGAAGTTTATAGTTCCTTACTTTTTATATGAAGCACAATTCTGAGAAAGTATACTTATTGAACTATTTGTACTCTATAGACAATAGAAGTCAATTGCATAAATTAGGCACTTACAGATACAAAAGAACACGCAAGACAAAATGTCATTTTATTACTAGTAAGTGAAATTATATTTATTGTCATACGAAATGTATTAGTGAACTGATTGAAAGCATGACACTAAACAATATGTTTATTCTTTCTGTTTCAATTACAGATTGAATGATTTGGAAGGAGAATCTTATTAAACTCCATCCTCCATACATTATGCAGTATTAGTCTCTCTGTTATTGAACTCCTTCTGTGACTTTAACCCTTTGCGCGCGGGCCCGCGAAACCGGATACCTCTCCCTGCGGCGGAGCCGTTTTTGTACATTGCTGGTATTTGGATCTGTGGCGGTATTTTCCTAATCTATTGCTAATTGCGCCAAACTGAAGTATTTTCAGGATTTTTAGTAAATGTAAAGATGAAAGTTCAGACAATTTTCTTTTTAGAACTAAAGGTCTCGCTTCTTAAATCAACAGAATAGTTAAGAAATTTACGAGGAAAAAGTCGTGTTATTTGGTAAAATCTTCGCTTTTCCCCAAGTCAATAGGCACTGTGTACAAAAATGCGTAAGGGCAATCAGCACGCGCGGACAAGTCGGGTTCGATCGATACCGCTTTGTTGTCTGATCTGGTGCTTTTTTTCATTGCCAATTGTCACGCTACTCATGAATGGTCTCTTTACCCCCTTGTATACAGATCATTTGCAAAGTGTATAATTACGACGATAATCCGTTTTGGGTGAAATCACAGCATACCAAATTCCTTTATTTTCCAGAATAAATAAAAAAGGGTGAATATTCCCTTGCAAGTACGATGATGATGCTGCGCAACGAAAGTCCGAAACTATTTTGTGATTTTTGGCTTCTGGGCTTTAAGACGGTGGCCTCAATGTTTCACTAAAAATCGTCTTTGGTTTCTTCTTTTCATGAATTATAGTTTGTAATAAAAAAATAATTTTGTTCCTGAAGATTGCATACCAGTCTTCGATTTGTTTTCCTGTTGCAATTTCAAAGAGCGAAGGGGGTAAATGTGACTCAAATAGTGGATCTGAAATCATACCTCCCACCAACGCTCTCCTCGTCTCGTTCTACGTTTCATTTTTCTATCTCCCTTTTCCCTCCAAAATAACCATGCTACCGACTACTGTTCGTCACAATGAGAGAAAGTAAATTATTTTTATCTATTGAAATTGTAGCATCTAAATTAAATTTATTTATACATCTTTTTCAAATATTTGGGTGTTGATTCTCACCAGGGTAAGCGCCCCCCAAAAAATATAAGGTCAACCTGTCTTTATTTTTTCTTTATATGGATCCTTTTCTGCTACGCTATTCGCCAGAAAAACAAAAGACCAAAAAAAAAGAAGAAAGAAACTGGCGAAAAAAATCAATAGCATTTTTAGGGGGAGGGGTAGGTGTAAGATTGAGAGGGGTTTGTCGGGACACGTCAAACAAACGTGTTTTTTTGTAGGTGGATATACTAATCTTCCTTTTATTCAGGGCGTTGGCTATTTGTCCCCATGCTCTTTTCATAAGGAATTTGTTTGAGCGTCCGCCATGACTTTCTTTTTGTTTGGGGAGTGCCGAGACCAAGAACTGCATGGACGTTTTCATTTTCAAAAGAGCAGAGGATAAACGGTGTTCTAAATTTCTTTATTTTCTGTTTGTTTCCTTTGAAATAGAAGACAAAAATAAGAGCAATATCGGATGAGAGAACGAGAGAAAGCGGGGGGGGGGTTCAAAAATTTACCAGGGGCCCATTTTATATAAAATTTGTTTACAAATTTTCAATAACACTTGAAAGGTACTGAAATCCTTCTATTTGACTGGCGGATGGTAAATTTGTTAAAATTATTGCGCATTTGTCAATATAAAATGTACATGTATAATGTATTTATAAAACGGTATAAAATCGTTTTCCCTTTCTTTGGTTTCTAACCTGTAACCGAATGTATTATCTACCGCTTTCATTCCCTTATATCTATCGTCTTTCTATATCCCCTCCCTTCATGCCCTTCTACACCTTTTTTTCTCTGAGTTCTTCTCATTTAAATTGTATCTGTATCGTCTTCCTTCTTCCCGATTTGGATTACGAGGTATATACCCGCCCCCATCCCCCTCAATCCTTTCTGATTTTTTCTTCGCAGTACCTGTCGTTTTAGATTACATCTCTCTCTCTTCATCGGAAACGGTTCCGAGAGAATGCCTCGTTTTTGCCAACTTGTATCGGAGATGGTTGGATTTGTGGGCCTCTCGTTCTATTGCATCGTGATCATCAAGTCGAAATTTTGGGGTTTTTTCCCCCAGTTTCTCAAATAATGTCTCGAAAAACCTTTTAAAATTACTTTTGTAACTGTCATTTCACAATAAATTCTATATCATCTTCCATTTTCTATATTGATAACATCATCATCGTATAAAAATGCACAACTAAACTATTTTTTGTGAACTTGGGGCTTAGGGTTATGGCAAAACAGAGGCCTCAATATTTCACTAAAAGTAATTTTCTTTTTTAGATTTGTTCATAAATTATATGTCTCAGTCTCATTTAATTCGATTTTCCATGCAGCTATTATAATGATAAAAAAATTTTGTTTCTGAAGTTTGCGCACCGGTATTCGATTTGTAATATCCTGAAATTATTTCAAAGTGTTAAAAGGAATAGAAATGACTAAAATTGTAAGTCTGAAATCGTACCTTCCAACTCTCTTCTTGTCACTTTCTACGTTTCTTTCTTTATCTTACTATTCCCTCAAAAAGAGCCAATGATAGCAATTACTGAAAGTAAGAGAAAGTAATTTTTCTTGAATAAATTATAGCATCCGTAATCATAAGTGTTTATTTTTTTTATTTGTTCTTTCGTTTTGTTCGATTATCTCCTTCGTTTTGTTATATTGTCTCCTTGATTTCACAGCCGAAAACAAAGTAATAAATAAATCATTAAAAAACATTCACAATAGTTATATTTCATTTTTGTCTCTATCGTTTTAATCGTTCAATCTCATAGTACAGAGGCAGCGGAGTTGGTAGGAAGTTTCAGTCCTCACCGGCCCCTTTCAGCAAACATGTACACAAAAAAATCCGAAGTCTATATAAATTTATGATTTTTTTTGGCCGGTCCACTCCCTCCCACATTCAGCTCAACCCCTCCATTATCAAAAACGCTCAGTGGCCCCTGTTTTTTATTTTAAAAAATCAGATATTTTGGTTTTGATGCTAACCAGGGTAAGCGCCCAAAATGTTTTTTTGCAGTAACGGAAACAATTTGTTTTCCTTTATGAATCTTTTCTACCACGCTATTCGCCGGAAAAAAAAAAAAGAAGAAAGAAATTGGCGAAAAAGTAGGAAAATCAATAAAATTTGGGTCGGTATCAACATTGTTTTTTTTGGGGGGGGGGTGTAGGTCACACATGAATAAAAGTTTGTAGGATTGAGAGGGTTCTATCGGGTGACACGCCAGACAAACAATTTGTCATCCTGTATCATTCTATTTCCTCCATTTCGCGCGAGGAAACTTTTAGTTCATTATTGGTATTATCATTTGAAGTGATTATGTTTCCGGCAACTTTTCAATGCAAAAGTTTTCAATGAGAGAGAAAAGGAAATAAGATGAAGAGCTTCTAAAACCTAACCTATTATAAATTCATTCTGTAAAATGACATGAATTAACAAATTGTGATTTTTTTTTTTGCCGCTTCACCCCCGTCCCACAGCTCAACCCTGAACTGAAGCGGCTTCCCTGGGTAAATATACCTGTATTATTATTATTATTATTATTATTATAACCCCTGCACCATAAAAAAACATTGCTGTCCCTGTATAACATCTTTTTCCAAATATTTTGGTTTAGATGCTAACCATGGTAAGCGCCCCAAATGCGATTTTTTTTTTTTTTTGGTCGTAAGGGGGAAAAAACTGGCCAGGACGGTCTTTATTCTTATCTTTTCTACCGCGTTACTCGCAATTAAAAATAGAAAATCGGAGAGAGGAGAAAAAAAGCAATATTAGAGTGTAGATCAGAACATTTCCATCGGGGGGGGGGGGGGGGCAAGGTCAAACAAGAATAATGATAAAAAGTCATCAGTTTGGCAAGGGTCTGGGGACCGAGTTGCGACAAACAAACGTTGTGGGATTTTTTAAAAAGTAATCTGACCAAAAAATAAAGTCATGTTGTTATTCGTTTAAGTAGATATTCATGGAATTTTAGCAAAAGTGCACTTGTCTATTCCCCCTTTTGTCTCTGTCTCTCATTCACTCTCGTTCTCCGTGACATCTGATCATATTTTTTCTATGATTTCCCTAAATGATTCTTCGTTCATCCTTATATGCATCATCACCCAGGGGTAGCGCTTTTATGCAAAATGAATCACTGACGGATGTCATAAGCACCTGTGTTGTCAGTAAATGAGACAATCTTTTTTTTAGATACGGTATGTTGGTCGAAATAAATGCTTTTTGTATTGCTAAGTACGAAAAGCATTCAATTGGTCATCCTGCCGATAAACACTAATCTTCCTTTTGTTCGGGGCGTTGACCATCTGTATCCTGCTCTTTTCGGAAGGAATTTGTTTGAGTGGCCGCCCAAACATTCTTTTGTTCGGGTAGTGCCGATATCATGAACTACATGGACGTTTCCCTTTTGAAAAGAGCAGAAGATGAATGGTGTGCTTAACTGCTTTCTTTTCTCGTTTTTTTCAGAATAGTAGACAAAAATAATAAGAAGGGGGATGATGGGGAGGGAAAAAGTTCAAAAGTGCACCGAGATCAGCTCAAAGTACTAAGACATTACAAGCTTTTTGTTTTTCTGAAAATACAATCGATCGATGAAACCAAGGAGATATCATTCTATCTAGAGTGATATCTTCTTGATTAAACAAATAAGACGAAAATGGTGAATAAACGCGTAGCTTATTACGTGACGATCTTGCAGAAAAGATGTTATAATTAGCGTATATATATCTATCAGAACAACGATATGGGTCAAATCACGTGATCAGAACAAATCACGTGATCAGGCCTTGTGCGCGCGCGTACGTGCTCGTCACAAAATTTATCTTCCCCGTCAGACTCCAACGAAAAAATCGGGTAAAGTTGAAATGATTTCCTATTTTCGGGATTTTTCCCCACGTAGCTGTATATTTTTTTCAATCTGTTATCGAAATAGGTTTATAAAGGAAATAGTGGCAGAGGTTTTAGTACATAACAATTACGAAAAAGCTGAAAAACTTCATTGAATTAAACCAAACATATCTCGGCTTCTGTAGAAGCCCGTCGTAGCTAAGTGAACGACTCGCTGGGCTTCTGTGGAAGCCCGTCGCACGCAAAGGGTTAATGATCCAATTTTCGTCAAGCCCTTGTCTCCAATATTATTTTTTTCTTTGAATTTATCAACTAGTGCTTTTCGAAGACGTTTTACTGATAATGTATTCTGATTTTTCTCAAAATTATGTGAATCCAGCTACATCATTTTTTTTTCAAATAAGAAAGTTGTTTTAAATTCTAAACCGTCCATATTGTATAAGTCATTTTGACAATACTTGTGTTTGGATCTTCCATGATATATGTGACCTACCACCCCAAAACCACCAATAGGTCGCCAGGTACTCTGTAAATATCCAAAATAGTAATTCAGTCTCCAAATCCCCCCCTCCAAAAAAAAAAAAAAAAAAAAAAAAAAAAAAAAGCTAATCTGAAAGAAAAATCTTCTTCTTCATACTGTGAAAATTTGAAGTCATGAAGTTGACTAAAAGAAAAGATACAAGAGTTTTTTTGGACACTATTTTTTCGGACTGCTTGGAAGTTTCACTGAGATTACACAGTGCGCATTTCATTTCATTTCATTTGAGTGAACCCCAAACTTCAAACCTTGTTTTCTCGTTATTTTTTAAGCGCTTGCTGAATATCCTATGCATTCAATCAAGTACTTGTAATGATTATTGTTGGTCAATTTTAACATATTATATATATATTTTAAAGCTTCTAATAGGAGATGAATTTTCAAGTACAATAAAAATCTCAATATTCATTTTGGTCGACTTAATGTTGGTTTTGGGGTGGCAGGTCACATATGATACCAAAATCTAATAACCAATTGTATAACTGATGAAGCCATTGGATATCGAGCAGTTACTGGCAAGCCTGCACTTTTATATTATACACCAAGGGTACATATAAATTTCTGTATGAATTTTCGAGCAAGGCATTATATAGGTGTCGCGTCGTCAACATCAAATCTTAACCAGAGGTTAAGTTTTTGAAATGTCATCATAACTAAATCGATGGCCCCTCAATCTGCACATGCTGCATGGAGTGAATTAAGAATAAACATGTCGAGGCTAAGCATGCTTAGGGTGAAATTTACTCGACAACAAGTAAAAGTGTATTTCAATTCAATTCAATTTCAATTCAGGTTTGTTGCAAAAAAACAGGATTGGCAGTCACAGACTGAATTGTACATGTTTACACAATGCCAATATATAAAAAATAATCAAAATTAAGTTAATACAAATACAAATTGAAATTACATATGCGCAGTTGAAATAGAGTTAAAATGGATTAAAAAATGATAGATACCACAATATTGAACATTCATCACACAAATTGCAAACTTATTTACCATGATACTTATTTAATATACTTGTCAGACTTGGAAGAGCACTGTTCTGAAATCTTTTTGTTTTACATGGAATCTCCTTATATGTCGTAAATTGAAAGCGTTTGTTTTCAGTGGAGGTAACCAGTTTTTGTACAATTCATTAATCTCTCATTTTAAAGCGAAATCTGTAGTAAGTTTTACTCTTCGACTTTCAAGTGATGTCAAATTTAAGGTATTTAGAGCCATGTCATAATTATGATACATACTTGGTTCTTAATATTATCTTGCATGCTCTTTTCTGGACAGTTTCAATAACTTCTTTCTGTTTCAAGGTAAGAGAAGCCGCGAAAGAGGTACACAATACTCTAGGACTGGTCTTAAATTCCCTATATACACTGTTAAGAATCACATCCTGGTAGATTGTAAGCTTTCAATCTAGTAAAACTTTATTCGCTTTCTGAGCAGGGGATTATTCAATCACTTTTTTTTAGAGAGAGTATTTTTACCCGTATTCCGTATCAAGAGACAGTACTTTGATGTAGATGTAGGATCCCTCAGGGGCCTCTATGGTGTAAGAAACCAATGAATTGTGAGGGTAGGCATGGTGAGTCTCCGACTGGTTTTTGGAATATATGAAGAGGGATCCGCCATCTTGTTCCTCGAAATCCAGGGGGGATATATCGATGGTCTCTTCTGTTTTGGGGTCAGAATGGAAATTTATTTGATGAAATTGAAAGAAACACACATAATTATATACGAACATAATATTACCATCTCGTAGGGGGAAACCCCGGTGTATAGTGGTTCACCTGCACTCCCCCAATCAGTTATATCGGGAGGAGAGACCTACTGGTCATAGTGAGTCAGTGCGCTTTTCGCCTCCCAGTCACAGGTGACGCCAAAAAAACGATAATAATAATAGTATTAAAACGATTGCCTTCTGGACGTGAGTGGTCCCCGATCAAAGCCACTGGAATTTACGGAGTGAGTGGTATATATTTTGAAATAGGTCGGGGGCTTGTTTCATTCAATTTAATTGAAGTCCAATGAGCCATCCCGCTATATATCTTTGTATACGCCATTTACAAATACTGTACATATAAATTACTTACTTGTAAAGGCTGTAAAAAAATATTGGGTAAAATAAAAATTTTACCACCACGAGGGTATTTATGTGCCCAGCAAATTTAGGGCATTTATTTACTTAATATGGGAAGCATATTGTCCATTAAGGTGAAAAAATAAGCAGCAATTACTTTAGAATGGGCATAATTTTGATAAATAAAAATGCACAAAAGAAATGCCCAATGTTCGTTGGACATACCCTCATGGAGCACTTTTACCCAATATATATATATCAAATAATATAAGTATTGAACGTTGTATAAACAAAAACCCGGATGCCTTATTGTTTGCTTCATAAAACATTTTTAATCGACACTGATGTCATATTGTTACAGAAACTTATATAAACATTATTTAATTTCATAATAATTTTTCCTTGCTTTTTCAAATTTACCATTGTTGGATTGCACATTTGTTGTTCTTGTTGTTGTTAAATTTAACGTTGATAAGCGATCTTGTCTCCATGCTTGTCTCTTTTCTTTGTGTCTCAATATATTTGAACATGTAGCATAATAGGATATTCATACGCTGTACATCTTCGTAAGAATATATCTTCGTAATAATATATCTGTAAAGCGCTTAGAGACGTCGTTCCGATGTATTAAGCGCTTTATAAACGCGGATTAATATTATTATTATCATTATTATTATTATTATTATTAAGAATTACAATTAGATTTAAAGACCAAGTCCACCCCAACGAAAATTTATTTGAACAAAACGAAGAAAATCCGACAAGCATAAAACTGAAAATTTCATCAAAATTGGATGTAAAATAAGAAAGTAATGACAAATTTTTCTTAATATAACAAAAGATGCACATCCGGGTCGGTATGCAAATGAAGGGACTGATGACATCACCCACTCACTATTTCTTTTATATTTTATTGTATGAAATATTACATGTTCTACTTTTCTCCTCATTCTTTTGTGAAACAAGGCTTTACTCCTCCTAAATATGTTGGTGCTTATTGCCAAATCTATATTTAAAAAATGAAATATTGTATAATTAAACAAACACAAAAAAAAGTGAGTGAGGGACATCATCGACTCTCTCAAATGCATGTCACTGAGTTCTACAAATAACTATTTTGTGAGAAATAAGCAAATCTTGAAAACTTTCTTATTTTGCCTCCAACGTTGATGAATTCTTTATTGTTTGATTTTTCTCTATTGATCCAAGTCAACATTCTCTGTGGTGGGCTTGTCCTGAAAAGAACTTAAAAATGCCCATAAAGTAACATTATTCACAATACTCTGACGACCACGAGTTATCTTTTAATGGAATACAGCCTCAGTATCGAATTCATATAAGATATGACAATCATGCAAATATAAATGGGGTAATGTCTACGTGACTGAAATGGGTTTATATTTTATGCGCTGGGAAAAAAAATCAGGTTCTGGAAATATCATGCTACATCATATTTGTCTTGATCAAAGCTCACTTTTGTGTGGTCGAACCTTATGGATTTTAGGGAAAATTGTTACGACGTTGTGAATCTTTTCAGCAGAGGAAATATGAGAGGCTATTTAAGTGGTAACGTTATAAGACCTAGTTATAAGTTGGCAAATATGACACAAATAAAGTTGCACATAATCTAGGGGAAAATTGAATCACGACCAGTATAGGCATTAACTTCTTTTGCCACGATTTCAAGGTAGGTAGCTCTGAGCTTTTCTTTTCCGATGGATGGTAATTAAGCAGCTCAAAAGATGTATACTTCTGCGACAAACCCTTGATCCATATTGGAAGAGCTGCATCTCTACACATAAAGCTCAACTCAACACCTTTAACATGTTTGATAATGATTAATTGGAAATTCTGGAACCATCTATAACACGTGCAATTTGGAAAATTTCAGATCTGAAAAGGGAGAAGTTGCACTATATAAATGTGCCCCAATCATATCGGGATAACCCATATTTCCCCAATATTTGAAAAACTTATCAAATCATTAATTACAGCCAAATGAAATAAAAATTAGGAAATGTGCATGCTCTCCACATTTTCTTTTATCACCCATTTTCTTAGCATAGGTGTCCTCTCTCGGTTTCGAATTCGATCTCATATTTTTAAACAAAAAATTATGTTTTATTGATGAAATAACAAAAAGGGCGCTGTAGAACGCAGTGTACTCGCGGTCGTAGGCGTGTGAGGATGGGCGTGTGTGTGTATGCTGGTTATCCGATTATGTTTCTGTATGTATTTTGTAGTGATATCCTGACAATATTAGGCTTAAATAATGAGGTTCATATAAGCATATATGGTATTTTATATGTTGATTACCTTTTCCGCGAACTTCAAGTTCGAATCCATCGCCGCCGATTGCAGAATCTGAAGTAAACACGATCCATGCTGTTCGATGTCGGGTGTTAATCTCTGTCGGTAAGGTGCTACCGCTAAGTGTTATCAACCGACTTTCCTTCAATCCCGGGATACTCCCGAAACCGACCTTCAAATTGTCATACCCTTCCTCGAGGTCAAAGCTCAAGAATGTTAAAGTGGCGCTTTCTCCAGCGACGACGTCGAAGATCCACGTGATGTGGACGTTATTCGGGTAGTTGTTTGGGCTGTCCGGTGAGGTTACCAAAACCGATTCATTCGCGGACAATCCGATTTGTCGGGTATCCGCAGGGGTATTGTCATCAATTGCTGTTGGTATAAGTATAGCAGCCAAATAAATAAAATTACGATAATAATGATGATAATAATGATGCTGATAATAATTATAATAATAATAACAATGTTTATGATATTTGATTTGTTACTTTTATTATTATTTGATTTGTGACATCATATGCGAGCAGCATTTCTACATAGCGAATGGATATCAAAGAAATGTCATTTTTTCAGAGAATTGAAAATGTTTTAAAAATACATTTTGTATATTAATATACAAATCATTTCACACCCGATCATGAATAGAAAACAAAAATAAGTCACCGGGAATAATTTTCTAAATGAAAATCATGCATTCTTTTGTACATAACATATGGGGAAGCTGCTCGTTTAGGACGTCACAAATCCAAAACTTAACATTCTAATGAATTTCGTTGATAAAATTTGAAAATAGTTGCTGATCTCACGAACAGTGAGCAATTGTTTGATATGGCGTGCGATTAGAAACGAAGACGATGGAATAGATCGGGCGTTCTTGTACTTTGTGTGTTCGTCTTGCTTCGTTAAGGGTTATTTCGAGATCGGTCCACTTTGGCAAAAGCGCGATGAGGGACTATGCGCGACAATAAAACACGAACGATAAACTAAGATTACCGCAGACTAAATAAGAGATGCGAATTCAAAGAGATGACCAACAATTTCTCAATTCGTCGGGAAATTTTAACATGTTCAAAATTTCAGCGCGAATTTGAATAATTGCAGCTGTTAGTTCAGCAGGTGTACGAACCCAAACACGAAGGGTAAATAATTATGATTTAAACCCCCCTCACACCTGACCGAATGTAGGCGGACGAAGGGTGACGAATGGGAAAAATGAACGAAATGCACGCGAATTCATGATCAACGAATTCAAATAAAATTTCAGTCATGTCATGCGATCAGTAACTATTGTCAAATTTTATCAACGAACGGTAAGCGAAGGATAAATATGACATGCGAAGGGTATCGATTTTTCGGTTCACCTATTTGAGAAAATTGCAGCCGAAGGCGAGCGAAGGGTTGATATAACCCAATAAGACGAACGAACAGTGAGCAATAGTTTGATATGGCGTGCAGTTAGAAACGAAGACGAGGGAATAGATCGGGCAATCTTGTTCGTTGTGTCATCGTGTTGCTTCGTTACGGGTTCTCTCGAGATCGGTCCACTTTGGCAAAAGCTCGATGAGGGACTATACGACAATAAAACACGAACGATAAACTAACGATTACCGCAGACTAAATAAGAGATGCGAATTCAAACAGATGACCAACGATTTCTTAATTCGTCGGGAAATTTTAAACATGTTCAAATTTTCCGCACGAATTTGAATAATTGCAGCTGTTAGATCAGAAGGTGTACGAACCCAAACACGAAGGGTAAATATGATTTACTATCAGTTACCATTGAAAGCGATTTCTTGAAAAATGCCTTTCGCCAGCCATCGCAAGGTATATTTCAGGCAATTCGGTTAGGTGTGAGGGGGCCTTTTAAATTCGTCGAATTCGCTTGCATTTCGTGCATTTTCCCATTCATCACCCTTCGTCCGCCTACATTCGGTCAGGTGTGAGGGGGCTTTAAGACCAGCATGTACACCTGACCATGGTTTTATTATTGGACTTGTGTCATTTTGTGTAGCTTTTTAAATATATATTTTATCCTTTTAAATTTCATCAAGTTCTCCGTCACTATGCATGTAGAGAAGCAGAGACGGGACTACCCTGTTTGTACACTGCATATTCAAAGAAGATAATAGGTCGTTTTCTATTTCAGTCAATTCAGTCACCTTGCGGTTCTGTTTGGCAATAGATATTTTGAATGATTGCAGCCTGATTAAAATTTAATATTTGAAATGCAGGGTTTACCTCGTTTATTAAGGATATTCCTTTCCAGCACACTCGACTGGGAGGTCTTTGTCGAAAATTGGTGAACCGGAACAGCAGTTCGTCTCGGTTTTGAAACTGACGAAAAATTGCCCAAAAAATGTCGTTTGTACAGAGTCCCGGACGAAATTGCTGTTTGATTCACCAATTTTCGACAAAGACTTCTTGATTACTCATTGTCATGAAGGGCATTTGTCAACAAATTTCCTCTGTTCTTGAAAGCGTTTCGGGTGGCTGTGCGAATTTCGCTATAGTTGTCATAATACGTCAATACTGATTCCATGGAATTTTGTGGAACGATTATAATGAATTTCATTTAATCAAAATCATCTAGTTTTCAGCTTACCTCTTCCCATTTCCTACGCTTTTTTATTCAATAAATTTGAAATCGATGTACACGCCGATATCAGGTTGATTCGAAGAATAGAAAAATCAGACTGCTTTGAAATGTTAATTAAAAAAAATTACAATACTTTTCTGTTATATGGTTTCATAAAGAACTTAATTATACGCACACAAAATGTCTTTCAAATAAGGGAGCAAACAATGCCACACACAACTTCCATTCAACATGTTCAATTATGTAAATGGTTATGTGTTTACGCCTAACAAGTATAATCAGCATCCTTATAACTTCTATTTTACAAATCGCATGAAAAATGCTGATACTGTTACGGCTAGCAAAAGGCCGATTTACAAGACACGCTTCGTGTATTTATAAAAAGTGATGTGATCTGTCAGATTCTTGATCTATGTCCTTTCGAGAATATCTTGAAAACCTTCATCAAAACATCGAGGAAAAAAAAACGATCAACGAAATTTGATTGTATAAACTCTTTTATTATTCCTAAGTATCGTTCTTTCTTTACGATTATACAAACCGCTCGTTCAAAACCCGGGAGCTTTTTTGATTCTCATAATTTACAAAAACTCTGAAAGTTAAGCAAGTGTATAGGATAAATAGGCCTATCAGTTGACTACCTTGCACTTTAAGGTGTTTTTAAATAATATCCCCATGATTATATCGATTACTAATGGCTTTTTTTATTCTCATAATTTACAAAAACTCTTAAAGTTAAGCAAGTGTATAGGATAAATAGGCCTATCAGTTGACTACCTTGCACTTTAAGGTGTTTTTAAATAATATCCCCATGATTCTATCGATTACTAATGGCACAGAATAGCGAAGTGAAGAAGAGGATGATAATAGCAAGGTCACGGGACATTGCCGGGATATAGAAATATTTTATCTCTTTCGTCAGACTGTAATAGTGTGTATTGTTGCCCTCATCTTTAAAAAAGTGGGGAGGCACTTAGCAAATCCATTTAATACACTTCCCCTTTCAGCTTTGCGTGTCTAAATAATGACAATATTAAAGTAAAATGCACTTAAAGGACTTACAAAGAGAACGTCGAAACCAGTGCAATCCATTGCTCTATTCTTTTCATTCTGATTTTTCACAATAGAGCTACGTTACTTATTCAGATCAAAGATTTGCACCATCAAGTATTCGTTTGGAAAAGAGAACGATACTCATCTCTCTCTAAAAAAATACTTATCGAAAAAATAACTTTCCCACTTTAACTGTATAAGTTGACTTTAACCGTAATTTGTTCAAATCATTATCGATCTGTGATCAACATAATTATATCCGGAATTTCTTTTTCTTCTTCTTCTTCTTCGCCTTCTTCTTCTTCATCTTCTTCTTCTTTTTCTTCTTCTTTCGTTTGAAAGTAATAGGGAAATTTGGTGTATATGATCCGAGAAAATTTAACCTTTACTCTTATGATTCTTTTCAAAAACGAGAATAGCGAGATATTAATTTAGTATAAGAACATAGTAACGACCCAGATCCATCTCTTGGCTAAATTGGATTGATTATTTTAGACGGTTGCTATTACACACGAGCATATCCTGTGCTTGATAAATATCCTGAAATTCATAGATTTCCATAAATGACTAATTTAAAAAGGCTCAATATCTATACTGAAGTAAAACAAAAGTCGTTTTATTTTCTCATCGAAATGAACTATTATACTCAACAGGTGCCGCGGAAGCGGGGGGGGGGGGGCTGGGGAGGGGGGGCTTCAACCTCCCCCCACTTTTTTTCCAAAACCATGTAAAAAAACGTTAAAATTACTATATGATTGTGATTTTTGCGTGGTCAGCCCCCCCCCCCCCATTCCCATCATGAACTGGTTGACATGGCTTATGAAATGGATTTAATTTGAATTGTATGAATGAAGCTCTCAACATGTATATTCTCATTCAAGATAATGCATTTTCTTATCCATAATGCATTGCACTTAATACATACTCGTTGCTTCTGAAGTATTTTTTTTCTAAAATCGTCTCATCGGAAAAGCCTATTGCTTCTTTTTTATGATTGATCATAAAACAGCAAATCTTTTCAAAATGAACAAATTTTTGTTCATTATTTCTTTAAAAAGTCATTAAACATTTTTTTGGAATTTACTCCTTAATATTGATCCATATGGATCAGTTTAAGTAACGCTCACTGCGATTTACTATACCGCATCAAACATTAAATTGTTTGAATCATTATTTGATGTACTCTAAACCATTGAAACTAAATTTCATTGAAAAACTTTTGATCATCATTTTCTCAAAACTAGGAAATATGACGTCTGGCATTCTATGCGTAAAATATTGTCACTGCATCCTAATATATCTCGTCAAACATTATCGAACAGTATCATTAACTAAAGTACTGCAAATTCTTTTGGACGAAAAGGTTTCATTAATCATTGCCCAACATAAATAATCAGAATGTATTAATTGTTTCAAAGTACTTGTATCACTTCTGCCCTTCACAATCCTTTGCAATACACACATCTACATCTTCTGGGACACTCTTACACCTCACACAATAACCCGTCTTGAGTGATTCTGACGACCCCAATACATAATTCAAGTATTCATTAATCCTTTATTATAATGCACTCAGAAAAATTATTTTTCCTAAGGAAAGAATTTGGTCTACTCAATCGAGAGAGTTGTATCAAAATTGATGTGTTGTGAGTGACCTTACTCTAAAAACAAACAAACAAATTAAACCAAGTAGAAAAAAAAATACCCGTATAGAATTTTTGAATCACGGGGGGGGGGGCATCTGTCACATATATACTGCAATCAACCTTCACCGATTAACCGTATATAAGACAAATATTTACCACAGTCCAAGGCCTATGAGCATAACTTGATATAAGAGACCTCTTTGGGTTTTTTTTATTCAATTTTGCTTAAAGAAAATAAAATGATCATCAATCACTACATGAAATTACGGTAAAAGGTATAATAACTTGGTATCTAATTTCTTTTTATTTCACTGGTAGTTTATGTATCTTTTTATTATTTGTCGGGGGGGCACAGTGGAAATCAGATTAGTGAGTCTCGAAAATGTTCTTAAGGGGCCCGTTTCATAAAACTTACTGAAATCCTTCACTCTTATTGGTTGATAATAATGTTGTTATAGAAATCGTGCATTTGTTATTATAACAAGTCTTTATGAAACGGGGCCCTGACGACATCGCTGATGTAAGGAGCACCCTCTTATTGGTTGATAATATTTTTTTT
This sequence comes from Lytechinus pictus, assembly GCF_037042905.1. NCBI lineage: Eukaryota > Metazoa > Echinodermata > Echinoidea > Temnopleuroida > Toxopneustidae > Lytechinus > Lytechinus pictus. The sequence continues at coordinate 18,478,237 of NC_087260.1, forward strand.
TTTTTTGTAATTTGGCATTTGTTACTGTACCAAATATTTATCAATTGGGGGCGAGAAACTAATTAAAACTGTTTTACTGACATTGATACGATAACTAAATATTGTCATTGTTGATATTGGTCTACATGGTCTAGGAGGGATAAGATCCCAATTTATTGTCCATCAGATCGGGTACGTTGAAATCTATATGAGTGATCGATCTGTTTTGACTTGTAATGAATTGTAGATTAAAAGAAAGCGGTCCCTTGTTCTGACGACGGACCCGTGCCTACGTATCAACATTTATGTAGATTAAAGAGGTCTGTACTTTTTAGCGTAATTGCATGCAGTATTCAACATGTTCCATAGCAAATTGAATTCATTCATCGTGTGAGGACAAAGCAGATATCAATAAAGACTGAAGTTTTCGATACTTTGGTCTGAATAAAAACATTAAATGAGAGAAAATATAGGTTAGGGTTTGATGAAAATCCATAAAATAATATATATATGTGTGAGGGTGTGTGTGCGTGTGTGTTTCTATGTGTATGTGTGTGGGGGGTAGGGTGGGTGTGTGCGCACCGTATTAAATGACATTTTCTCAATAAATTGAAAAGCGATTCCATTTGTGCGGTGGATCATAATAAAGTTCAGTTATCTGATCTACATAATGGTGTAGGTGTGCCACAAGAGACTAAATTTGGTCCGCTTCTGTTTCTAGTAATGATAAACGATGCCTGTAAAGATTCCGATATGTCTTATTTCAAATATGGAGACGAGCTGACGCTAGTAGAATGCAGAACAAGATCCCAAACATCTTACTTGCAAAGCCAATAAATAGCAATGTCCTCAATCATCGACTTTGCCAATAGTATGAAATTGAACCCAGAGAAATGTTATTCAATGTCATCGGGGAGAAGGCTGCATTTTGAAACCGTCACATGAAATACCTGATATTCAATATCAGGTTCTATCGGCCTATGTTTTGCAGGTGATAATTACGCTTGTTTACATTACAATACATTCTCTCATACATTTCATTACAATCATGCAGATGCCTAGATGAGCAAACATCTAGGATGACTGCATACAGAGATGAATTTTCCGCCTTTTGCACCACATTCACACACCCCAAAAATGATTGTGGTTGAGGCGGAGCAAAAATATTGGTTTAGGTGCATTACAAGGGGTCATATCCGGACTAAAATTTGCTATCAAATAAAAGGGGATCACATGCTCCAGTAACCTCAATTTTTGGCACTGCCACAAATGTCGAGAGGCAGCCGGTCAATACATGTAAGGAGATCAAAGTCTTACATCTCGTGCACAAGAGTACCATACATTTATTTTAAAACCGGTCGGATATTCTGGTACTATGACTAATAATGTATATCCGATGTCAATATTCATTTTTTATCCATTCGATGGGATTAAGTGTCGGAGTTCATCTCCCCCCAACCGCTGCAAAACGCCAAAGTCAAAGTTGCACCCATAATTTGTGCACTCGGCTTGTGCTATATAGGTAGGTACGGCTGAATGTGTGTTGTGCATTTGTAGACATTCTTGATGATTGTCTGAAAACGGTTCATGGGTGACATGTGGAATTTGGCAGAGGTCTTTTTTTCATTATTCTTTATGGTGAGCACATAATGATTTTAATAATAACAATAATAATATTAAAAAAATAAAAGTAAAACAATTATATTGGTTTACATGGCGCTTAACACTTAAGCCTATTTTATAAGGAGTCTAGTCTGTACGCCATACCCCTTTCATAAACCCATCCTCCAATTAGCCGCCTAAGAGTAACGCGGATAATTCAATAAAAATTGCGTTCACAAACTCCGAAAATAATCCGCACTATTTTTACGAGCGCCCGTCCTGAAAAAGGCGGATAATCGTCATGACAACTGCACACGCCCCCTCCGATGCGGTTGTGTTGAAAAAGGGTGACCTTGTGACTGCACCATGGCAATTATCCGCATTATTTGGAAATGCGTTCATAAAGTCAAAATCTGGTCCCGATGCCGCTATTATGCGGATAATTGCAGCATCAAAATAATGCGGATAACTCTGGTCCTCCTCCGATTTTACGACCAAATTATGCTGCTATTAGCCGCATAATTGGGTTTATGAAAGGGGTATGATACTCGCCTCGGAAATAGCGCAGGATTTTAACCTTATTTCTCATCATATACCTCATTTGAAATCTTACTTGAAAGCTCGCATGGAATCGATAGATACCTTGATCAAACAAAACTCCATCAATTAACTTCAATCGACCCATTTTTTCTCCCTCTTTCACTTTTCATATTTAGAGTCATTACACAATATCTTTAGAATATTCAATTAATTCAATAAAACATGAAAAGGTAGTTTTCGCATTTACTACGGAGAATCTCTCTACAACGCATTGATTACTTATTCCTTTGAAAATGCAATAAAAATCACAATGGAGAGCTGAGAGGCTTTTTTTCGAAAGTTGATGGACTGGGACAGCAGATCGTCCGAAGATTTGCACCGGACAAACGATTGCAAATATATTGTCCAGAGTCAAGACATTCCGATGCTGTCCCGGTCCACCAAATTTCGACAAAAGCCTCTCAGCTCCCCATTCTGCATGTTCTGATTTGACTTGCATTTTCAAAGCAATTGGTGCGTTGTAGAGAATTTCGAAAAAGTCCAAATTGATAGGGGAGGAGGCCCACTATGAGGAAGTGTACATGGGTTATGGCCACCCGACCAAAGTATAATTACAGTATATATAATGTTGTTTCTTTTAAGCGATGGGAAAAAACGAATTAATCGGGAACATATGCCCCCCCCCCCTTCGAAAATCCTCGATCCGCCCCTGCTTCGGCAATATTTTCTCTTATTTTTCTGCTTTTATTGAAACCAACTGTACCATCATGCTGAAAGGGATTACTTACGCCAGTGGCGTAATGAGCCAAAATATTTGAGGGGGCCAGATATGACGTATCAGGCAAACATTTTGACATTTTTACTTCATGAGTGCAGTTTTGTGATAGATTTTGACATTGTATTCAGGAAATATCATATTTCACCCTTCTCTCTTTCCTTTAATTTCCCTTTCTCTTTTTTTTTGTTGGTCGTGATTATTATTATTTTTTTGCTTGGGGGAGGGGGGTAGCAAGCGACCTAGCCCTTGTTCGCCTCTGAACAATAATGCAGGATTTTAACCTTATTTCTCATCATATCCCTCATTTTGCAATCTTACTTAAAAGCTTACATGGAATAGATAGACTCATTGTTCAAACAAAACTCTATCAATCAAACAATCGACCCATTTGTTCTCTCTCTTTCTCTTTTCATATTTTGAGTCATTACACAGTATCTTTACAATATTCAATATTTAAGGATCTGGCGCACACTTGAGGTATAATTTTGAGAAATATGCAACGGAAATGGAGTCGTATGTTTTGTGTGTTATTAAGAGGGAGGGCCAGAGTCCCCCACCCCCTGTTCCAAGTTGCGTACATCAATGTAATGCATCCTAATGGAGTGCTTATATCATTTTGCTATTGTGTGGTATTTGTCTCGATTCTATTACGATGACAGAATGTTAAACTGATGCAAAATTTAATCAACTCTCCAGTGAGGTGGAACTTGGGAGCCAACATGACATAATTGGATGCATTTCATGAAGCCGTTTGTAAAGAGAGTGATTTTACAAACGAATATGGAAATATGAAGTGCCAAGGAACCTTTATGTAACATTTAAGTGTCACTCACAGTTTCCCTTTTTGTTTTGCTACATCCTATAAAAATTTACACGTTCGCGCTTGATTTTAAAATGTTTACAATCATATCGCCCGGGTGTGGCTATTATGGTAAATTGAGGGTATCAATTGATTATCGGTTGGAAGAGCAGTGTCAGATGAACATTTGCGCCATTTTTAATCAATATTGTCAATAATGAAAAAAAGAACTATATACTTTTATACATGTATAATCTTGTTATTGAGATTTGTTTAAAGGACAAGTCCACCCTAACAAAAAATTTGATTTGAAGAAAAAGAGAAAAATCTAACAAGCAAAACACTGAAAATTTCATCAAAATCGGATGTAAAATAAAAAAAGTTATGACATTTTAAAGTTTTGCTTAATTTCACAAAACAGTTATATGCACATCCTGGTCGGTATGCAAATGAGGAGACTGATGATATCATCCACTCACTGTTCCTTTTGTATTTTATTATATGAAATAGGGAATATTCTATTTTTCTCCTCATTAAGTGAAACAGCGATTAATTCCTCTCTGAACATGTGGAATGAGCATTATTAATATTATATGATTCAGTCAAGTTAGTTCTTATTGTCAAATCTATAAAAAAAATGAAATATTGTATAATTCAAACAATAAAAAAAACAAAAGAAATAGTGAGTGAGAGACATCATCGACTGTCTCTTTTGAGTTGTGCATATCACTGTTTTGTGAAAAATAAGCAAAACTTTAAAATGTCATAACTTTCTCATTTTACATCCGTATTATTTTTGATGAAATTTTCAGCGTTTTGCTAGTTTGATTTTTCTCTATTTAATCAACTCAACATTTTTCTGGGGTGGACTTGACCTTTTTGGTTTTTAAATGAGAAAAGGTTAATAAGCATAAATCATCATTTTTGTAAGTCACAACATTACAAGGAAGAAAGCTAATTCAATGATAATTCGAGTTTGAATAATTAATTTAATCTATAAAGTGTGCACATGACCTAAATCTCAGTAGAACACTTTTTCTTCTTCGATTTGTCGCTAATTTAAACAAGATAAATAATCTGTGTATACACCAGATGCATGGACCAGATGCGAAATAAGGTAGACCACCATCTTGAATTTGAATTAAGAATTATGTTATAAAATTCGAATATTTACTTTTTTCACCTCCATTCACTTTACTGGGAAGTCTGCCCTGAATTGTTTGCATCAATGATTATGCCACGTTAAGTTATGGAGGCTTCCCAGATTTACCTACTTCTGTTCAGAATGCAAATGTTAACATTCAATGGTCATTGTATATATGTGAATGTTTACCTGTTGAATCTTTGTTTGTTTGTAGATTTTTTTTTTCTCGTTTGGTATGTGCATAACCAGATTTTTCTTTATCGAATTCTTCTTCTCTCCAGGTCTTTGCCTCGCCCACACTCACGTGCAAGCAGTATCCATGGTCTCTGCAGGAAGCCCTGTTTTGCATTTCGTGCTATTCTCGTAACATTCCCAGTCATTGAAAATCAATCTTTTGCAATGTTGAATGATGATGAGTTTGCAATTTCTTTAGGCCGTATTCTGAAACCCTTCAGAATAAATGCAATTCGCCTTATTTTGAAAATCTTGTATCCAAGGAGATGAATTTAGCTGTAGATTCAAACGATAATAACGACAATAATTATCACAGTTCAAACTACTTTGCTATAAATCAATTCAAATCTCTTGATAAGTCAGCGAATACATTATGCACATATGAATATATGGAGCCTGAGCTGTAACTTCGATTATTTATTATTAACTGATTCATCTCCACAAACCAATTTGTCTGAAGTCGCGTTAACTGAGACATGGTTATCTCAGGAATCTGATAGTTTATGCTCACTTCCTGGTTATACCTTCGTAGAAAATAATAGCGGTAACAGAAGAGGAGGGGTGAGTCTCTATATTAATGAAAACTTAGAATATTTTATCCATAGTGATCTTAATTGTATGAATGAATTGCTGAATATATAATTCAAATACCAAAATCTAAAAACATTATCGCGATACAGACCTCCTAACTCTGATACACATAATTTTTTGAGGAATAATTACAAGATTTTTTGCAAAATCCAGTTTTTATTATGACAAAGATTGTTATATAGCAGGAGAGTTCAATATAGACATCTCTAATTCTAACCATAATGCGTCACAAGAATTTTTGGACATAATGCTCTCCTCATCCTTTTTTACTATTGATTACAAAACCCAACCGAGTTACTAACCAATCAGCAACACTCATTGATAATATTTTTTGTAATGTTACTCCTTTACCCGAGTCGGGAATAATTTCATCTGAAATCTCAAACAATTTCCGATATTTTTAAGAGCCCCGTTTAGGTTAACGAAAACTGGTTCCGCCCAGCAAAAGTTCATTAGTACACATATTTAATATTTCCTTAATGAGGTTGCACAGTTAAAATGAAATCCAAGTCATATACTGTACACAAAATTTTGCACAGAGTTACTATAGCACCTAAATATTCCAAATTAAGAAGTTCACAAAATTGGAAGTTCTCGAGAATTGCGCATTCAAAAGAATTTGGCATTTTTAGACCCCACGATATCACTACGTTGCGGTTAAACCTCTATTACTAAGTAAAAATCCATGTAAGCTTCATCAAATTTTACAGTAAAATTCAGAATGGTATACTGGAGATGGAGAACTGATTCATATTGCTATTCGGTTTTTTTTTTTAGACTACCAGCACCTTCATTTCTTTCAAATTGTGTGAAAGATAACAAAAACATAATCTCAAAAAGTTGAAATTTCTATAACAAATCTGAGAAGTACTATAAAAGCTGCACTCTATTCAAAATCCATGTCATTCTCACCAAAATTTGTCAGCTTGTAAAGGAACGTGTACTCAAGCGGTGTAAACATTAAAAAACAAGGTTCATGTGCTTGTTTTTAAACTATCAGCACTTTTGTTGGAGCAAGTGTGCTATCTTAAACGCCAAAATCGCACCAAAGGCTTTGCATCTATATGTGAGGAAAATTCCGAACCACTCTATCATTTATTCGAACTTGAGGTCCTATTCGTCATACTCTGTCACACTTCACACCTAATTATTTAAAAAATTGTAGTGGTATTAAGAAACATTGGTCCATGGATTATTTTCAGCTAATTAGCTTTATAAAATAACACATCGGAATCTGCAGTTAAAATGCTTATCATATGAAAAATCAGCGGATACCTATAGCTGATTAATCACCTGTTCATCTATTGTGACGGCAATGCGCAGATCATGATGCGCACAACCATAAGTGTGGAACGTCCTTAAGTAATGTTGTCGTGCCAGACTATATGAACATATCTAAGATAATACCAGTGTACAAAAAAGGAGAAAAGAATAATGTATGTGGAAAGGGTGACATACAAGATTTTGAATAAATACAATATGATTTCCGACTTTCACTTTGGATTTCGCCAAAAGCATAGTACATTTTATGCTACTCACTCATTTGTTGAAAAAATTACAAAAGCTATAACTTTGAACATACATTAGGTGGTTTTTTTTTCTGGACCCCTCCAAGGCCTTTGACACTATAAATCATGAAATATTATTTTTTTAAACCCTGAAAATTACGGATTTCGTGGAAAGGCCTTGGAGTGGTTGAGGAATTACCTAATAAATCGTAAACAGTTTGTAAGCATAAATGAACAAAATTCTTCTCTACAAACGGTTAATGGGGTGTTCCTCAAGGCAGCCTACTGGGCCCACTTTTATATACACTATATAAATGAAATCCACAACTCTTCTAAAACATTATCTTATATTCTTTTTGCAGATGATTCAAAATGTGCTTTTATTCTCATCTATATAATCCCGATATTTTAGTCAATATATTAAACATTGATATGGATAAGCTAGTACAATGGATATAATAAATTGTCAATTAATGTACAAAATACGAAATGTATTTTCTAGCAAATCTTTAGATAAATTACCATACGATATCAAACTGGACAATACAGACATTGAAGTGGTCGCTTCAACAAAATTATTAGGTCTGATATAGTATACAACAATAATCTTGGAAAACACACATTGATTCTATATGCCGTGAATTTTACGTACTGGTAATCAAAATATTGGTGTTATTGACCCTTCCGGTGTGGCAGGCCCAAATATGGTGAAGTTTTTTTTCTTCCAACTTCCTCCCTAAAAATGCTTTATTCAACATTAATTTTACCTTCTCTAAACTAGTTGTCTGGGGAAATACACATACATCATACCTCGATAGAATATTACGTTTAGAGAAAAAGGCATTTCGGGTTATTTTCAACATGTCTTGGAGATCCCATATCAGACCAATTGTTTATCGACAATAAAATATAAAGATAAAAGCATTATATAATATAACTTGGGTCAATTCATGTATCAAACAATAATATGCTACCACCAATCTTCATTTAACAAAAACAAAGCTATCCATAAATATCCCACACGTCAATCCGATGAATTTCATATACCTCTACCCCGGACAATTCTTGCTTAATCAATACTCACTTTCGAAGGCCCGAGACCTCGGGCCACTCTTGATAATGCTATCAAAGTTTCCCCATGCCTAAATTCTTTTTAATTTGAATTAAAAAAGTTTCTTCAAGATACCTCATCACTCAAACATATATTTTTTTCGATCTGTTTTAAACCTCATTACAAGCCGTGACCTATGAACGCTTATCGTTTTCCTGGTGATCCGTAAGATTCGCTGCGAGTGCCGGCGAAGGAATCGGGAGACTTTTAGTCTCGCTTTTTTTTTTTTTTTTAAACTATGTACATTCAACTGGATTTATGCTCAGATTTTCACCATGTTGTATTTGTTATTTTATTTATATTGTTTATATATATACGAATATTTTAATAGGAGGCTGCACTTCTAGAAGCTTCGCTTTTTAGCAGCCTCCTCCGTTTCCACCCTGTTTATAATGTTATCTTGATTAATTTAAATTTTCCTTGTTTTATTGATTATGTATCAAAATGTATGGAACAAAACTTATTATAAATGATTGTTGGAAATAGAAATAAATTAAATGAAATAATTATGTCAACTACTTTAAACTCATTAGTCTGATTACATTCTAAAAGCCAAGGATTTAAAATAAATCCAGATCGGCTGTGAATAGTGACAAGTAGAATATTAAATTTAGATTTAAAATTTGTTGATATAAATATAATTTAAAACATCTAAATTTAAATCTTTTGAGATTTTAAAGTTAATCCTTGAGATTTAGAATAAATTAAAAATTTGGCTGGTCACTATTCACAGCCGATCTAGATTTATTCTTAAATCCCTGGAATTTAGAGTGTATGCATGCCGACTTTCGATTAATGGAAATGGGCTCTATCTATCTGCCAGTGCTGCCCAATGATAAGGAAATCATTTCAAAAATTTAAGTAGTCTATGTATACGAACAGAAAGAATTGATAAGTATAAATCATTCATTAATAATACAAAAGATAAACGAAGTTCGTAAAAACTTGAAGAAAGGTATTCATGATATTAGGATGCTCAATTTATTTCATTCAATGGATTTCATTTCTAATCAAGTGATAATTTTGTATGATCTATTATTCTCTTTCAAATGACATTTAAATAAGCCTATATGGAAAAGACATCCCCCCCCCCCCCCCGTTATACCTATGCAGTTTCAAAAGAAAGCGTAAACTTTCCTTGCAGTTTGAACTTTGGCAATCTTCTATAATCTATTTTTATATCACAACTGAAGAGATATATAACGGGTTAAAATTATGAGCACTTTGTTGAAACGTGCTTAATTATAACAAGAAAATCCAGAGTTAAATTCAAATTTTATATAGAACGATGGTGATTTTTTTTGGGGGGGGTGGGGGCAAACTTTGAAATTATTTATCGCCTACCCACTCCTTCTGCACTGCTAACACGCAGGGTAACGGAGTGTATTATACAGTCTTCAGGCTTCAAATTTAAAGGAAGAATGATGGGGAGGGACATAAATGTTACATTCTCTCTTCTGACATCTGGTTTTGGGGGGCTCAATATCATTTAATGAAGGGATAAGTGACACTTTTTTGCGCTATTTATTCTTAAATAGTTTCTTTTGCCAGTCAAAAGAAACTAAACAAATATTTCTCATTATTTTGTCATGTTTTATGATTAGTTTACAGCAGTTTTTTTTTATTTTGTAATTGAAAACAAAGCAGAAAACGAGGCATATCATATCCAAAGTATTTCTTCGTTCTTCTGGTCCCAATTTAATATCTATCCCATTACCATAAAAAAGAGTCAAATTCCCTATGATTAAAATAAAGCAGCAAGTTCGGAGGGGGAATGTCAATAAGAATCAAATTTTGATTTTTCTTCATCTATACATTCGATTCTTACCCAGTAATATGATAATTTGTAAATTTTCAACAAAAGCCTGAACATTTTGTGAAAAAAATTAATAAGCATGCATTTTATCTATCTTACTTTCTATTTTTATTCATACCAATAATGGCATAAGTACATTTGATTTCAGTTTATAACATGATTTTCTTTTCACTATAGAACAGAATGTTAACAGTTCTCGTACGATTCCGACACTAAAAACATGTTAATAAATTTGTATAGTAACCCACATTTTGTGCCAATAAGAGCCAATCTATTAACCTGAAAAAAATGTTTTAGCCAATGTGTGGTAACAATGTTTTCGTTCTTCTTTGTTGATCATAGTTTTGGTAATGTTGACCTAGTGACTCGGGTTTAAGATTTTGCAAATGTATTATCGATTTTCATTCACAACATTAGTGTAGGGGCGGTGCACGGGTAAGTCTACCTAGAATTGCACGATGTAGCAATTTTTTTTCTTCCTATCTCCCCCCCCCCCCCCCGCTAAACTGATGTATAGTTTAATCATCCAGGAAGATAGTCAAATTACTGCTCTCCGTGTCATAAAAGTAAGTCCAGATCCCGGTCCAGATTAATAAATTTATTTTCTTGACTTACCCCATACTATTTTAAGAAAATAAACAGAGGAGGGGCACCCCTTCAACTCCCCTCTGTTACTGCAATAGTATACTTTTGACAGATAGAATTAAACAAGGCATTGTCTTTTTTTTTCAAGTACATTTAAATCGATTTTTGTTTTATATAGTTGAGGTGCCGTGGCCGAGTGGTCTAAGGCGCCTGGCTATACATGGAAAGTCCGGGGTTCGATCCCCGGCCGCGGCACCTATGCCAGTGAGCAAGGCATTTAATCTACAATCTTCTTTTATCCTGCTACCAAATAAATGTAAATGCTATATGCATTATTGGAAACTAGATGCACTTGTTTCTAAAAAAAAAAAAAAAATGATCACGAGGACCTGGCGGTGAATGTGGAAACGGCAGAAAATACACATATCGACTTACCTGCAAGTGTTTTTCTTCCAAATATTGAACATCCTACCACTATCCAGCTAACACTTAAGCAAAGTCGTATCGAAGTAAAATTATGCATGATTTCATCATCTTTCCTTTTTCAGCGACACGGGAGCTGTACAAAGAAGGGGATCCTCGATTGCTTTGTTTTACCAAATTTCTGTCACGCTTTCAAGATGATTTAATGATAGGCTTGCTAATTTAGCGCAGGTGCTGCAACGCTGATCAAGCCACTCTTACAGGGATTAGAAATATTAATGAATTTCGAAGAGGCTTCGTCAACTATGAAGTAAAATCGAAGAAATTCTCGAAATGAACTACTAGAAGAAGTGAAGATGATCATCAACTCTTTTGTATATGGAAAATTTCGTTGAAATGATAATATAGCGCGTGCGCTATTAGAAATTGCGGGGGCCGAAAATTATATCACCATCCAATCCACCCTCGCTCTTCACAGGCATGAGCCAAGCATGAGCACGCCCACAAAAACCCATCCCTCTCGCGCACTCTCCGCCACTCCCCCCCCCCCCCCATGGACCAATGTGAGAATCAAAATAGGGAGGCGCGAAAATAATTTTTGATAGGGCAATAAGAAAATTGATTGATTTAACAGGGTTAATTCAATTCAATTCATCTATTCCCATTTTAAAATAAGTGTTCCACGACCAATACTTCTCTTTTTGATTATTTTTTCTTCGCATCTGCCCTGGCTTTTTTTTCCTGTTTTTTTTTTCTTACCATTTTGAAAAATCAAATAGCGGGGGTCTTCCACTGCGCGCAGGTAATATAATTTTATGCAAATAACAGTAGCAATTAAAACGACAGGTATATAATAAATAAATGATAGCTATGAATGAATTGTAATTCTTTATAATGCTATTTACAAAATGTTTATACCATGTATTTACCACTTTATTTTTCTCGTATAACCTACATGATTCCCCAGGCAGGCATCATCACTAGTGGATAAAAAAAATGAATGAAATATAGGCCTACTAGCCTACCAAAATGACATTTGGCGGATAGAATCTTAATTTAAACGAAATAATTGACATGCATCGAAATTTCTTTAATTTGATACATTGAACAAAGTAAACAACCCGCAAAATCTTTCAAATAATGCGTACATTTTTTTTCATTAAAGGGGAGGTTCATTCAAACAAAACGCAAATTTGAACTAAAACGGAAAAAAAATCAAACAAGCATAACTTTGAAGATTTTATCAAAATAACTTTCCAAAAAAATAAATTCATTTTAGAATGTAGCTTGGTTATGCACATGCAAGTGAGAGAGTCAATGTCAGTCACTCACTATTTCTTTTGATTTTAGTTTTTGAATTACACAGTATTTGGTATTATGTATATACCAATATCCTCTATTGTCTATTGCAATCGGTTTGCAGGAACCTGGGAACGATTTTTTCAGTGGGGGTGCTGAAATCTCTCCTCAAAGATGGGGGGCACAATTGAGTCTTTCATTGTTCTTTTATACACACACACACACCCTCCCACACACACTCACACACGCACACACACCCTCACACAACTACACACACCCTCTCACACACACGCACATACACACACACACATATATATATATATCACTTCTTAGCTTTTTTCTCAGAAAAGAACAAAAATATATAATTAAATAATTCGAGCGCGAGCGCTAACTTTTTTATCTAAATTTCATGTATTTTGTCCTGAAAATTGAACATTTTGAGCAATGTTTTTGGTCCTGAAGAAGATGCGTATGTAACTAATAATAACTGCGAGCGCGATCAGCGCAAACAGATATTTTTAATATACGCTCTGGCCTGATCGAAAGGAACCTGTTCAAAGGACTGTTTGCAGTTACCCATGTAGACGATACATATATCAACAATCAAATAATGCGAGCGCGAAGCGCGAGCTGAAAATTTGATATTCCGACCTAAATACTGAACATTCTAAGCACTTTTTGTAATCATGTACAGGATAGGTATATAACTATATAATTGATGCGAGCGCGAAGCGCGAGCGGAAACAAAATTGAGATTTCAGACCTAAAAACGAGACATTCTAAGCACTTTTCTTATCATGAACACGATAGTTATATAACTATACGATTGATGCGAGCGCAAAGCGCGAGCGGAAATAAAAATGAGATTCAGACCTAAAAATGGGAAATCTTAAGCACTTTTCTAATCATTAACAGGATAGGTATATAACTATACAATTGATGCGAGCGCAAACAAAATTGAGATTTTAGATCTAAAAACGGGACATTTTATTCAGGTTTTGTAAATCAAGAAACTTATGGGTAATTGGATATCTTCCTATCATGTGAGTGCGAAGCGCGAGCAGAAATTTTTTGATATTCTGATCTGAAACTTTATAATTGAAGCACGTTTAAAAGTGGTACTTCAGACTGAATGCAATATGGTTTGAACGGATAAAAAAATCAGACGAACAAAAGAATTACTTTTTGATCAAAATCAGACAAGGAATATCAAAGTTATTGCATTTTAAAGATTATTCCGGTGAAACAGTCTTAGGCATGTCTTCATTAATATTCAATGAGCAAACTGATGATGTCATATCCCCACTTGTTCTTTAGTACTTATTATATAAAATTAGGTTTATTCAATATTTTCCCTTCAAGGACCAAAATAATTGAATTGACAACTGATTTTGTTCATTAGATATTCTTTGCTGCAACTTATTTCAATAGAACATGTAGAAGGGAGACATATCATTCACACTGGTATGAAAAAATGAAACGATTTTGATTTCATGTAATAACATAAGAAAAGGGATAGTGGGGATGTGACATCACAAACCCACCTATTAAATATTCGTGACGACATACATTTCACCATTTTCACAAAATATTGATAAACTTCAAAATCAAATAACTTAACTTTTTGTTATCAGCTGATATTGATAAAATTTGTTTATTTTGAAAATATTGTATTGATGAAATGTATTTGATATATTTTCAGCATCCCCCAAAACAAGCTGCGTTTCTGAATAAATATGCGTGCGCGTGTTTAGATTTAGACCTAGTATATCTGGGCATTCTAAATACATTTTTTTAGATAACATCAACAATGCGAGCACGAAGCGCGAGCAAAATATATATATATATATATATTCCGATCTGAAAAAGGGTGAATTTAAACACTACTTCAAGTACTGTGTCTGAAAATTCTGAAGTGGGGGGGGGGGAAGTTCCGACGAAACGTAGTTCATTTTCATTACATTTCTGTCATTTATCATTCCTATACCAGATTTCCAGGAGGTGCTGCCTATGGAAAATAACACACGCACCACCCCCAAGGAAAATTTTCGGGTGCTTCAGCACCCCCGCTTCCCAGGGCCATGGGGCAGGGCGAAAAATAATTTGAAAATTTGATGTCTGTTGTCTGACTTGTACTTGTTTATACAAAACACGGGGCGGTCAGGCGCGCGCACACTTGGTTCGACATAAAATCTGGAAGTTTCAAATCCATCCACACCCATGTACCTCCCTGCTATCGAGTATTATGTATAGTTATCACGTATATAGCGCGCGACCACGTCTGTATCGGAGTGCCGAAGCTTGATTGAGTCGCGTTAGGCATGCTAGGAGGTACCTATGTTATTGGAATATGTGAAAGACAGTAGTACATGATTTATGATTGTCGGATGTGATAATTACGTACATAATAACATATCTTTAAAAAAATTACAGGGGGAACCTGATTTCGTGGGGGTGCTGCCTATGGAAAATAATACACGCAGCACCCCCAGGAAAATTTCTGGGGGTGCTTCAGCACCCCTGCTTCCCAGGTCCATGACATGTCGGTTTGTAATTTGGTCTGAGTTGTTTCAAAATAGACCCAACTAATGTCAAATTGTCACATTCTAAGTTTAAATGTGAGAGGATTAAGAAATAAAAGAAAGAAGTCAAATCTTTCAGTGGGTCAAGAACAAAAAGGTGGATGTTTTATTTTTACAAGAAACATATTGGTCATCAGACATTGAAAATATTATAAGAAGCGAATGGCGTGAGCCATGTTTTTTTCGATTATGGAAGCAATCACTCTCGAGGTGTTTCTATTTTCTTTACCAACAGACTAAATGTACAAAATATTGTTATTAAAACTCGAATGAATGGGCAATTATTAATATTGCACGCAAAAGTAAATGATATTGATGTAATGTTAGTCAATGTATATGCTCCAACTCAAAGACAGCAGAGGGAAGTTTTTTTTTGGTAAATTAGATTGTCAATTGAATGAAAAGTATGCACCACTTAAAGATTGTGAATTAATTCTAGGAGGTGACTGGAATTGTGTATTAGACATGAGTAAAGATGTACAAGGTATGAAAACTCAATATTATAAGAAATCTACGAACCTTAAAGAGATAATTTAGAAACGCTCTCTCTTTGATATGTATAGAATATAATGCATCCAAATACCAAACAGTTTACTTGGAGAAACAGACATCTAAAAAGAGCTTCAAGGTTAGAAAAAAACTTTATATTATGATATTCGTCCTGCATTACATGCGGATCATAACGCAATTTCAATTAAAATATGTACCGCTAAAAATAAGAAAGGTCCAGGATACTGGAAAATTAACACTGATATCTTAAAAGATCATGAATATCAAAACAAAATAATTGATATTTTTCAGTCGTTCTCTCAAAAGGGTTTACCATCAGCTGTAAAATGGGAACTTTTTAAAATGAGATTAAAGGAATTCACACACAAATATTGTCGAGAAAAATCAATTCAGAGAAAAAATATAAAGTTATCATTAGAAAATGACCTGTGTGAGTTAAGTAAACAAATGGATGTTAATGTTGATGATGAAAATGTGCATAAAAACTACATTGATGTAAAAGATAAATTAGAGAAAATGTATAAACATGATTAAAAGGAGCTGGTATTAGGGCTCGAGTAAGATGGATGGAAGAAGGAGAAATAAGTATCAAATATACATCTCGGGTTAGAAAGAAATAATGCTAAGAAAAAAGAAATTTCACAAATGAAACGTGAAAAGGATCAGAAAGTTATAACTAAAAATGAAAATATTTTAGAAGAGGTTGTAAATTTTTATTGAGAATTATGTAGAAAAGAAACGTGTGAAGAAAATGACATTAATTGTATGAAAAATTACGTATCATCTAAAACTGTGCATCAATTAACAACAAATGAAAGTAAACAGATGTGTGAAGGAGTGTTAACACATGAAGAATGTAAACGTGCTATATTTGCAATGCAAAAAAATGGGGCACCCGGATCAGACGGACTTTCGATTGAATTTTATCATATGTTTTGGCCTTTGTTGAAAGACCTCCTTGTAGAAAGTCTGAATGAATGTTACATGTCAGGAATTATGTCAGATACTCAGCGAAAAGGTCTTATCACTTTATTATTAACTTAAGAACTTAAGAATTGGAGACCTATTACATTGCTGAACTGTGATTACAAAATAATAGCAGCTGTCCTATAGCTGCAATAGTCCATAAGGTTGTTGACGAAAATATCCATGAAAATCAAACTGGGTATATAAAGGGACGTCTATCAGCTTGTAATGTAAGGTTAGCAAAATATGTTATCGGTTTTTTTTTTTTCAATAAGCATTGTAAAACAGGTGCTATTATGTTATCAGACTTCACGAAAGCTTTCGATGTTTTGAATATAGAATTTTTAAACGTGTGTTTGGAGAAATTCAATTTTGGTGAATCATTCGGTAAATGGATCCAGTTCTTTATTAAGACATTTCAAGCTCTGTTTTGGTAAACGGTTGGATTTCAACAAGTTTTAATATTGGAAGAGGTATAAGACAGGGATATCCATTATCAGCTCTTTTGTTTAACATCGCTGCCGAATTTTTAGCAATTAGTATAAGAGAAAACAAAAAGGTTAAACCTATTGAAATTACAGAACATGACGTTCAACTTAAACTCTTACAATATGCAGACGAAACTCCATTTTTTGTTCAAGATGAAAGAAATATTAAATGAATTAGAAACCTTTGGTAGAATAGCAGGACCAAAGATTAATAAAGAAAAAACAGCATTGATATGGTTAGGAGATACAAGTAAGAAATATGATATTAAAAATACAATTCATCTTGGACTGCTAAACCTGTAAAATACTTAGGTCATTATATTCATTCTTATAATGACAAATCGCTAAACTTAGAGTGGGAAGAAAAATTAACTACATTGAAAAAGACTCTTGACAGCTGGTCAAAACGAAACTTAACTTTTTTTGGTCGGGTAACTATTCTTAAATGTTTAGCACTTAGTCAAATAATACATTTGAGCATTGTTGATTCCATTCCAACGAAATTCATAAAAAGTTTGGATAAATGTTTAGATTCATTTGGAACAGAAAAGTAGAAAAAATTAAAAGATGTACTTTAACAGAAAATTATATTAATGGTGGAATAAAAATGACTGATATACACCATCAAATGCTAAGCTTTCGGTTAAAATGGTTAGGAAGGTTTTTGAATGACAAAACAGAAACATGAAACAGTGGAGCGTTGTGGCCCAGTGGATTAGTCTTCGGACTTTGAAACAGAGGGTCGTGGGTTCGAATCCCAGCCATGGCGTAATTTCCTTCGGCAAGAAACTTATCCACATTGTGCTGCACTCGACCCAGGTGAGGTAAATGGGTACCCGGCAGGATTAATTCCTTGAATGCTTGAGCGCCTAGGCAGCCCAGCTAAAGCCGGGGTAATAATAGCAGGGCCCGCTGGAAGAACAGTTTTCGGAACTGAAGCGGCTACCCTGGGTAAATATACCGCTATTATTATTATTATTATTATTATGGAAAAAATGTGTTCATATTGGTTTGACCATCTAGGAGGTATCTCGTTCCTTTTAAATTGTAATTTCAGTACTAAAACACTGAAAATTATAAACGAAAAGAAAATACCAACTTTTACAAAGAAATATTGGAGGCTTGGGACATTTTTAGAACCATTACTACATTGAAAGATGTTTGTATGTTTAACCCTAACTGTAATGATATTCGAAATCAAATACTTTGGCATAATAAACATAAATTTGATAACCAGTCTTTATTTTATAAAGACTGGTATAGAAGTGATATAGTTTACTTAACATATATTATTGGGAGAAATTGTTATATACCAATGGAAAACATTCAGAGAAAGATCGATATAAAAAGAAGTAAGAATACTGTTATTTTCGACTACACAAAACCAAAAAAGGCAATACCAGCAATATGGATAAAAAGTTTGAGCGATAATAGTGGCATCACTATCCGGTCTCATGTTTTTATTGTTCCCCAGGTAATGATTGGCAAAAGTTTGAAATGCATCAGTGATCTGAATAGTAATACTATATATATACACTGTTCCCCTCAAAAAATACTTTCACCAATAAATGCTGTTTACATTGGGAGAACAAACTTGATATTGATGTAAATTGGGCAAATGTATTTAAAAATAATCTTATTCAAGTTAGAGAAAATAAATGACGAGAGTTCAATCTTAAGTTATTATATAATCTCTTACCAGTAAGAAGCAACCTGTTTAAATGGAATTTTGCAGACGATTTGTGTCCAACATGCAAGGTTAAAGAAGATAAATTATTATACATGCTTTTATTGACTGTGAACTAAACAAATCCTTTTTTAAATATATAAAAATTATTTTGCGAGAAGTTTACAATGTAAAAGTGGAAGTACACATCAAACAATTGCTTAAAGTTGAAAATGATAGTAAAACAAATCTCTTTGTAACTATTGCATTTTGGTCAATATATAAAGTTATTTTGGATAGGAACAAATCAGGAACTGAAAAAAGAAGTTTTGTTTTGAAACATGTATTTATAAAAGAAATTAAAAAACGGATAGAAATGTACAACACTGCTACACAGCAAAAACTGTGGTGTTAACCGGTGTACATAGAGGACCACACCAGTTATTTTACACCGGTGTTGAATTTGTGGTGTTAATTTTACACCTATAGGTGTCATTACAACACCTTTGGTTGTTACATTTACACGCTTTGGTGTTATTTTTAATCTCTAGGGTGTAATTTTAACACCTCGGGGTGTGGTCCTCTATTAACACCAACTGGTGTCAGTTTTAACACTGCAGTTTTTACAGTGTAGTAAAAAGACCAAAGAAAAAGATGAACTGCCCAAGGGCTTGCTACGATTCGTGGAAGAACAATCAATGTAACTTAAATATGATTGTTTAATTACTGTAATAATACTTATATGTTTCATGATTTATGATTAATTGTGTAACCTTTGATTTGAATGTGATTTAATGTGTAACCACTGATTTGGATGTGAATAAATTATCACAAAACTACTACTATACTACTATATATATTACTACTAACAATAGTAATGATAATGGTAATAAAGATCACAATACTAATGGTTTTGATGATGAGGAGGAGGAGAATAAAATAATGATGATGATGATGATGATGGTGATGATGGTGATGATGATTATCATGATGTATGATTATGATGATACTGAGATAGGCCTATGGCATTGGTGATGATGACATACTTAGCCCTAACATGCCTAATGGTGCAAGATCCCTTAATAAAAGAATACTAGTAAGGATGATCATAAAAATTACAAGATTTAGCAAGTAAAAAATTGGAATCAGAGAGAAAAAAATAAACATGAACATGAAAATTGTAGGATCGAGAAATTTCAGCCGAAAGAAAAGCCGGCCTACCCGATTAGTGTTTGAGCGTAATTTTATAGGACGATTTGTCCCAGTAACTTGCTGTATGTTAATTGGTGTATGGATTGTGTTTGCACAAGATTTACGTTTGAGTGATCGTGAATGATCATTGTATACCGGTTCAGAATTGCATGTTGCTTTCGACCTACCTGTTATTGCCTACGTGGCTTCGTGGATTTTAAACGCAGCCTAGCAGATTTTAGACTCATCTGTAAGAACTTTGAAATAATCACCATGACGAGAAAAATATTATCAATCTTTCTGGCCTGTTGTTCACTTTTTGCTGTTCATGTTGAAGCATTTTACTTGCCAGGACTTGCTCCGGTTTCCTTCTGCACCCCGGACATTCAGAAAGCTCACGCAGAAGACCCTTCATATTGCAAGGTAACATTGATAGGCCCCGGCCCCGGAGGCGTAACCCAGGGAGCTCCGGCCCGCGAAAAGCGGGCTAGAGCTAGAGTAGACAGGCGGCTTCTTGAGAGTAAAAATAATTTACTAACGTAGGCTTACTCTAAACGAAGCCAGGCAGTCCTCCCTATTCATCTGCGTGTACCGCAAAAAACTCCCTGGCTTCATTGAGAGTAAGCCTACGTTAGTAAATGATTTTTACTCTCAAGAAGCCGCCTGGCTAGTTCACCTTACCACATTTTTAATGCAATTTTTGGAATCCCCATTTTTTCAGAACAAAAGTATGCTTGTGTATTGATACAGTACATATTTTTAGTTATGACCATTTTTATGCTGATGGATGCGCGATCAATGGATTTCAGCAACGTAACACAACCAATGGGGCGAGTTCAAGACCATGGCCTGTTACAAAAACTCTTGAGAAGCAACAACAAAAAAATGGTCAAGGTATGACGTTAGGGGCCCGCTTTAATGGATCCCTGTGCCTGCTTTCTTCATCTGGCGTCCGTTTCATAAAGAATTACAGCTATTTAAAAATCACTACTGTGGTAACCTTGATTATAATTGGTTGATGAGCCCTAGTTAGCAATTAGCATGGAAGTTGCCATGACAAAGTTACCATACTTGTAACTCTTTATGAAACGGGCCCCAGTTTATCATGTCTAACACAAGTTTTCTGTCCCCTCATTCTCCAGCATTATTTTCTTACTCCGTTCTTCCATGTATTTAATTTCCCACTCAAATTCTTTTATTTTTTCACACTTGATATATGTCTCCTGCTTTCCATAAATCTTGTCCTATTTTTCTTTCACCCCTTTGTTCCTACTTGCCACCATTCTAGCTATTTACCCCCTTCCCTTCCTTAATTAGCTTCGTATTTGCCCCTCTGTTTCTTATCTATTTTCAATCCCCTTCTCACTCTTTCCCTCTCTCTCCATCTCATTTTTAATTTTGCCATTGCCGGGGGGGGGGGGGGGGTCCATCAACAGCCACTCAATATTCTTTCCAAATCCCTTTCATTTTAGCTCTTCCGGTACAATACTATCATTTTCAATACAAATGAAAGCAAGACATGAAAGTATTCTCTGGTATAAAAAGTGGTGAATTTTATAGACATATTTTGCCAGAAAAAAAATCACATTATCAGAGAATTTTGCTTTACTTTTTTTCTTAAGTGTATGTAAATACTTTAAACTGGAAGAAAATAAATTTTGTATGTTTTCAGACCATTTTTGATAAAAATTAATTTAAGAAATTTTCTTCGACACTCGTATGTACATGTAGAGTTTGATCAACAATAAATTTCATACGTCAGGAATTGGGGGTTGTGATAATAACTTTATTTTTAAAGAATGGACTTTAAAAAAATGAAAAGACCCTTTCCATCTTCGTCACTTTAAAGTTAGACTATTCAATCTTGAATTGTTGGAGTTCTTGAATGAAAAAATCTGGTACACCAGTTCTGCAGATTGAAAAATATTTTTTTTAAAGAGAGAGGAAAAAAAGTTAAATTAAAATCATCATGGTTAACATAAATTTTAGAAGATTGAGACCATACATAGGCCTACATGTATATATTTATGCAACACATATTAGTCTTCCTACATGTACTCCTAATAATAAACTTCTAAATACAGCATAATCAATTAAACCTGTTCTATGCAGTTTACATATTGCTCTCCAATATAACTACATATGTACATGTATTCTAAAACAAAAATCAAATTTCTTAATGATTTCTTGTAAATGTTAGTATATAAATTGTTATAATTATTAACTATGTGAATTGTATATTATAGACAGAATTAATGTTGATAGTTGTGATATTTTGAAATACAAAAAAAAAGATACTTCATGTAATAATTATTGTAAACAAAAACAAAATTGAAATGGGTTTTTCAAAGGCAGGTCGATTTGTTACCACAGAAGGAATTGTGAATAAAGTCTTTATTAAACAAACCAATATACACATTACATCAACTCCATCCTCACTAATAACAAGGGGATTTTTTTTTTCACAAGGGAGTAGATATGCAGAACAGTTGGCCAAAGTGTGGCACCTACCCCCTGTGCCCTCCCTGGATCCACACCTGAATGGAACACTAATTAACTCACTCATATAACTGTTGAAGGTTGTATTTCTCTTTGTGGTCCAGTTACTGTTCTATTACTTCACCAGGTATTCATCTTCACGGAAAAATGTAAAACTGCGTCATCTTATAGGACAAATTATAACATCATTACAATTATTTTTTTTTATCAGAAATCTACAAATATGAAACAACGCTTAGAGCATGAAAGAAATGAATTTTAATAATAAGAAATCTAAAATCTTTGTAATCTGTGAAGAACTGCTTGATAAGTATGATCACAATGTGAAAATAGACCTGCTGCACCTTGAAAAAAGTTATTAAACTTATTCAGAAACTGGTTACATTTGATTTGACTTTAAGTGTTTCTTGACAAGAATGCATCCCATTGTTGTTTGCATCCATTTTTCTGATCCCCCTTGGTCCTAACACATGGCATACAGTACTGACATATCGAGCACCTGTTGATTCGCCATTAGAATGCAGAGCATCCCTTCCTAAACCACTACCCTTTTGCTGCACTAATTTGTGTTCTACATGTATATATTTTAAAGGTAAATTGTGACATTGGTTTATTTCAAAACTTTCTTTTAGATTTCACTCTTCGCTTTTCAAAATACTCATAAACAAGTTCTGAGTCCATAAAATATATTGCATTGGCCAAAAGAACTGTTTTTATTCTCAAAAAAATATATAAAGAAGATAAATTTTACCAAGTGAGCTTTCTTTTGATGCAGATTTTGAAATGGACATAACAAATGAAGAGCGCCACCTTGAGACCAAATGACATCAATACCTGCTCATGAATATTCATATCCATCGCCTCTGCGCTTGTCTCACGTGCCGATCTGTATACCGGCTATACAGTACAGTATCGGATTGAACGGCGGAGTCTATTTGCGACTTTTTCATTCATTTCCTGTAGGAGCGTGTGCATTCGCGCAGTCCCTCGACGGCAAATTAAATAACTTGGAAACAACCAAGGAGCTTTTTGAAATGACCATCATAATAATTGTGATGTTATGCACGTTGTTTTTCAAATCGCGGAGAATAGGTCCTACGTACATCTTGATATCTGGGCAGGGTACCAGGTACCGAGAGACGGCTTTCCTTCCCTTTCCTTGCATTTCATCTTTGCTTCGTTTCTCTAGCTGTATTTTTTTTTTCTTTACTTGTCCAGGGTATGAAGGGAGGGAGAATTATGGTTGCTTGTGAAAGGGCTATTCTTATTTTTTTCCCGTTTTTTATTTCTATTTTATAATTATATTTACATACGCATTTTTGTTTCGATTCCGATTCACTGAATTGTTATCAATTTCTTCAAGTTCTGTATTTTGATTTGTTCATTATTATAATGTGTTGTAACATTTTTTTTTAAGGAAAAGGAAATCATTTTGTATTGAACTAGCTTGGCCGCCATTTTTCATTATTTTGCTTTGTGCGTTATATAGGGCGAAAGATGCTCTTTCTCTTCCAGTGATTATTTGTCAATATACTGCCTCAATGTATTTATCACTAAAAAATGACAAATACCGCGTGGCCTATGCCTTTTTTTTAAACAATATATTCTGGGGCGGATCCAGCTTTCACTACGGGGCCGGGGTGAACAATATTTTCATCCACATTTTTCCCGATCGATCGGCAGCTCAAAGCTAGTTTTTGTTGGAATCTATAGTCGTAACAGTACTAAGCCCTATAAAAAATGCGAGCGTGAGGTATTATTTTCGGACTGTGTATTGTGTCCTGAAAATTGATCTGAGCAATATGATCATTAAACAAGATGCACACTGACGGATAAGGTGCCCAAAAATTTGAATAAGTAAAGGCCTATTTAGTTCCCTTGTTCGTTTTACTATAAGCCCTTCAACAATGTTTCCGTGTTTTGTATTACATTGATCAGTTAATATTTCTTTATGTCTCATACTATTTTGATATGAATTATACCTTGTTATTGTACTTGTTACTATGATTTTATATACTAATAACTCTGAACTTGTGAACCTGTTTAACCATGACTGAATGAATAAATCAATAAATGAATTGGTATAGATGAATAGATGTTCCATCGAACAGGCAATGCGAACACAAAGCGCGGGCTAAATTGTTTTTATACATGTGTAGTGACATGATTGGCTCCCACCCCTCCCCAAGTCTGAATTCCCCTCACCTTTTTTTATTCATTCTTCCTCTTATATTTTGCCCCCCCCCCTGCTTTCGTTCATATTACTTTGCGCCGCCAATATCGGGGGGGGGGGGGGGGGGGCGTAACGTCGGCCTCCTGGATCCGCCTATGATACCGGTGCGTAGGTCTGTATGTTATAACAATGTATCATCGATCCCCCTCCAAGTTTCTCTTTGTATTTTTATTTTCAACTTGTTATGGTAGTATATACTGAACAAGAACAAGTATGACGTCTCCTATAGGTGCCTCTCCCTCCACCCACTCCTCCTCGGTCCGCTGCATGGGCTCGGATAATAAAATTACGTACTTATCATGGTGATATATATATATAATAAAATTGCAAATTTTATTGCAAAAACTGCATTACTCTTGAATTTGTGTTTCGCATTTCTAATGTCTTATTAAATATATATATATATATATATATTCGAGGACATACAGCTAGGCGGAACTATTTGGGGGAAGGGGTCTTCCATCTCTGTGTGATTCCGAAGTTCCGATGATGGTTCAGAGAATGTACTTCATGCAAAATCACGTTTTGGCATGACCTCTCAGCGCTGGGCATATCGACGGACAAAAAAATGCAAACATGTGATGGATCGAAATGGTAAAAAATATATATTTTAAAGAAAACCATCGTTATAAAATGAAGTCATACCAACATTTTTTTGTTAATACCAGTTTGAACTTAGATAAAAATTATAACCCGAGGCTATATTAGCAGCAGGGGCGGCGGAACCGGGGGGCGGCAGGGGCACTTAACCCCCTACATAAAAAATCCCAGTAGGAAAAAAATGCCTTTTTTAAATGGAGAGTGCACTTATTTCAAAATGATGTACATGTATGTCCCTTTTCAAAATAAAATACCTTTTTTGAAGTCAAACGATACATTTTAGGTTGGAAATCACAAATTTTTTGGCTCGCGCTTCGCGCCCACATCATTTATTTTTTAGGAAGGCACTCACTTTGTTTTGGTTACAACTTGTGCTTATAATGTTCAATTTTCAGGTTTAAATGTCACAAATCTTCAGCTCGCGCTTTCCGCTCGCATCAAAGGTACACATTATGTTCTCGGTTTCAAACTGCTTAGAATATCCAGTTTTCAGGTTGAAATATTACAAATTTTCGGCTCGCGCTTCGCATCAATTATTATTTATTAAGACACACAATTAAGTTCTTGGGGTTAAAAAAGTGCTTAGAATGTCCAGTTTTCTGGTTGGAATATCGCGCTCGCGTCCATTCTTCAATTAGATGCACATCTTTTTCATAACAAAATTGCTCGGAATGTTTGATTTTCATGTCTTATTAGTCATGTTAGTACAAGCAATGTCTAGAATTTATAGCTCGCGATTTGCGCTCTGAACACTTCGCAAGAATGCTCTTTTAACAATAATTTGCGCGATTTGACCAAAAAGCGGCGAGTTTCACAACTTCAGATTTGAAAATGTTCAAACTGCTTGCTTGCTACGCTCGCTCCCGGAAAAATAAAGCCTAAATAGATATTTTATCAATAAGAAAAAACTTTAAAAAGGTTTTGCTCAATTTAATTACTACAAAACGCACAACTACTTAACACAGATGATAATCTCATGGTGAAAATATCAGTTTGCATAAAAAATGCAAATTTTGCATATAAGTGCCTTTTTTGGCTTTGCCCACCCCAAAAAAAAATTAAAAATAAAATTGAAAATACGTTCCGTCGCCTATGATTAGCACCTATGGCACTCGCTGGTATTTTAATATATCATCATTTACACCCTCTCAAAGAAAGCAGACTTACTTTTGCCCTTTATTTTGCCCACAATGGAACTTACAGGAAAGCATATATCAAACAGGATGCAAATGGAGGTCTATTCAGCCGGACGTTATTTATACGCTTTGGAGTTTGGATTCTTGTTTGCCTAGAAAACGTAAAGTATTTCAAGAGTTTTTATATTTTCATTACATCTTTGTCCTTATTTCTCTATATCCGTAGCTCTACCATGCGCGTATTCGGGGTCGCCAAAATAGGGAGAAAAGGGAAGGAAAGAAAAGGGGAGGAAAAGGGAGGGGAGAGAAGAGAAAGGGGGCAAGAAAGAGAGGAGGGAAAAAAGAAGCGCCGCATTGGTGTTCGACCTAGGGGGGGGGGGGGCGAATCGATAATCGACCTAGGGGCGCCGAATTTAAGTCCAACATAGATAGGGGAGCCGAATTGTGGTTCGAAATAAGGGGCGTCGAGTTGATATCCGACCTAGGGGGCTCCGAATTGATGTTCGACCTAGGGGGCGCCAAATCGATGTTCGACCTAGGGGCTGCCAAATTGATGTTCAACCTAGGAAGGGGGGGAGGAAATTGATGTTTTACCTCGGGGAGCCGTATAGATGTTCGACATAGGAGGGTGCCGAATCGAAGTTCGACATAGGGGCACCAAGGGGGCGCCGAATCGATATTTTTTTCGTAGGGTTGACGAATTGCTGTTTGACATGGGGGGGGGGTGGATGCGCCGAATTGATGTTCAACCTAGAGCATGTATATAGCGGGTGCCGAATTTATGTTTTGCTTAGGGGCGCCGAATTGATGTTCGACCTAGGGTGTGCCAAATTGATCTTCATCCTAGGGGGGGGGGTGAATTAATGTTTTACCTCGGGGCGCCGTATAGATGTTCGACATAGGGGCACCGAAATGATGTTTAACCTTGGGGATGGGGCGCCGAATAATTATTTTTCCTATATACGGCTGTCGAGTTGCTGTTTGACATATAGGGGCGCCGAATTGATGTTCAACCTAGGTGGTGCCGAATGGATATTCACCACACGCCAATTTGATATTTGTCTCGGTGCATCAAATTCAGGTTCAATTTACCTAGGGAGGGGAGGGGGTGCCAAACTCATGTTTGCTCCCATCAATTACCAATCCTGTTCATGATTACCAAAAGTGCCTAGAAAGTCCTAATTTTAGATCAGAATATAAAAACAAATTCATCCTACTCTTCGCATTAATTGTTTAGTAAGGTGGCGATCCTGTTCATGGTAAGATAAGTGCTTAGAATGTCTGACTTTGTATCAAAATATATAGATTTTTCTTCAGCTCGCGCTTCGCGCTCGCATAAACTGTTTTGTTACTGATCATCCTTTTCATGATAACCGAAAATGCTTACTCAAATGTCCCAATTTTAGGTAAGAATATGAAAAAAAATTCATCTCGCTCTTTGCGGACGCATCAATGTTTAGTTAGATGACAATCCTGTTCATGATTACCAAAAGTGCGTAGAATGTCCAAATTTTAGGTCAAAATATCAATCACTTTTTAAGCTCGCGCTTCGCACTCGCACAAATTTACGAGGTCAGAATATCAAAAAATTTGAACTCGCGCTTAGCGCTCGCATTTATTATTTAGCTATATACCCATCCTGTTCATGGTTATAAAAAGTGCTTATGATGTCCAGTGTTGGATTGGGAATTCAAAAATTGTCAGTTCGCACTTCGTGATCGCATAAAATGTTGATAGATACCCATCCTGTTCTTGATTGCCAAAAGCGCTCATAGATTTCCCCCCCCCCCCCAAATTTTAGGTCAGAATATAAAAAAAAATTCAGCTCACGTTTCGCGCTCGTATCAATAATAATTGTTTAAATAATTCATATACATATCATGTTCACGGTTGCAAAAAGCGTAGAATGTTTGATCGGAAAACAGATGAAAATATCCCCCTCCCCTATTGGCGAAAGCTGGATCTAGCCCAGGTTAAGAAATTACAGCTCCCGCACATAATTTTAGTATGGTCTACCACTCTGATGAAAAGTTGAACTAAATTGAAACCCCAAAACGCTTAAAAATGTTATGCTTTCTGGTCGCATTTATTCTTTTCAAGAAGTGGATACAACTTTGATCTTTTTTACATGGACACGTTACAAAAAATGGTCTTCGATTGCCTTTTTCACGTGGTTGTGGAATAAGACAATTCAAAATGCATTTAGGCACTTTGATTGCCTGAGTGGTCGGGTCGGGGTGCAATTTTCCGAAAAGTTCACAGGGGCGCAAAAATAGTGACCCCCTCGTGGTGCAAAATCCTGGATATGCGCATGTCCGTCGGGCATCGTTTCCACTTTTGTACCTCTGTATCTATACCGGTGTGATACTATATAAGTCCATGGATCAGATCAGTTTACTTCCATTTCGTCTGATGCCAAATCGTCAAATTGCCAACTCGCCTACTATCATTAAAGTCTACCATAATTATGCTCATCCACTATCGTCTAGTAACCAGTTGGTCCAATAGCCATACCATTTGGTCTAATTGGACAACGTGCTATTGTGCAAAATGAATGAAAATGAATTGGATACTGGACCAAATAGTTGTTCGACGAAATATTGATGGACGGAATGGATATGGACTAAATTAAATCAGACCATGTGGTGAGTGCAAGTTGGCACTTGGCAGTCGACGACTTGGTAATTTACCAATGGACCTACTAGGCCACTAAATTGAACTTGTCCGAGTGTGCCATAACACCTAAACTGCATGCTTTCTCATATCCGATACCCCCCCCCCCCATCCCCCGCCGCCCCAAGAAATGGAAGGGGGGGCATGGAGGAGAGAGAAGAAAGAAAGAAAGAAGTAGATTGTTGAAAGGGAATCAAAAGAATATGAATCAGAGGGAATGTAAACGCAATATAATGTTTGAATCGCTTCTCTTTCATGGAATTTATATTTTGAATAGATCGTTTCATTTCAGTCTTTCTCATTATTTTACTTTCAACCCTGTATTTCATCAGCTTTACTATCAAAAGCCTGCGTAGCGAATTACAAAACGTCCCATCCTTGTTTCACCACCCATGACATTACGTAATTATCATTTTATTATTATCATGTAATGAAATTCATACTGTGTTTACACGCTGCATCTGCTGTCAGTTTGACTACCTTGTAAATATTTATTTACAAGGTAAAGCTTATTTCCAAGGTAATATTTATTTACAAGGTAAAGCCTATTTCCCCACTGGAAAATAGCTTTAGAGCTTTCGTGGGTCATCCTGTGTAAGCCTGTTGTTTTTAATGCTACTGTATATATATTATGGTGACTTGCGAAATAAAATCAATCAATCAATATTTTTTGACGATATCCAGTTGAATTCAGTGGCGTTCAAAATAATGGGGAAGGATTGGGGCTATATGGATTCCCAAATTTGTCATGGCCAATACAAAAAGAAAGCGAGAAGGGGAACTAATATCTGAATATTATGTCAAAATCTATCACCGATAAAAAATTATTTGTGCCCGACACATATATCTGGCCCCTTAATTCATATTTTTTACGCCAATGGTTGTATTCATGAATAGTTCAAGCATGGTTCCTAACATCTTTCTGTATTTTTCACGTGATTATGAAATACGATAATTCAAACTGCATTTACGGCACCTATGATTCCCTGGCTGGGCGGGTCGGGGTGCCATTTTACGAAAAGTTCAGAGGGGCGCCAAAATAGTCAGGCTCAATCCTGGATACGCACATGTCCGTTGGGCATCGTTTCCAACATCGTACCTCCTTATCTATACCGGCGTGATAATAGGCGCTAAGTCCATGGATCGGATCGGTTTACTTTTATTTCGTCCGATGCCAAATCGTCCAATTGCCAACTCGTCTAATATCATTTGGTCTACCATCAGTTCGTTCACTATCCACATGGCCTATGTACATACATGCCATTCCGTCTAATAACCAGTTGATCCAGTTGAATATATATCGTTTCAGCCTTTCTCATTATTTTACTGCATAGCGAATTACAAAACGTCCTATCCTCGTTTCTGCTAACTGCACAAGACATTATTTATAATTTTATTATTATCATGCAATGAAATTTATACTGTTTTACACGCTGCGTCGGCTGCCCACTTGACTACCTTGTATTCAGTTGAAATCGGTGGCGTTCAAAATAAGGCTTAGGGCTATATGGATTCCCAAATTTGTCACGCCCCCCCCAAAAAAAAAGGAAAGAGAGAAGGAAAACTATTATCTGAATACCGGGTCTGAATATCATGTCAAAATCTATCGTAGATTACAAAAAAAAATCAAGATGTGTGCCCTATATGCCCTTCATATTTATTTATGTTCATTATTTACGCCACTGGTTGAAATTAAATACAACTGAAAACATTTTCCTTTTTTATCATTGCATTATACATCATGAATAGTGAAAGCATGGAGCTATATGGTGAAAGCATGTTCATAACATCTTTCTGTATTTTTCGCTGTTTATACAATTCCTAAACTCAGGTTTTGTGTATTCCTTATGTTCGCATTCTCAATGTTATTTTTCTCTTTAGTTCAATATTATTCTCTTCAATTAACTTTATTATGGTATGCCTTTTCAGGAAAGTATTACTTGTTTGCTTGCCCCATGACCGCTTTACCTTTTGCAGATCGGCGTGTCTCTCAGTGAGTACTCTGAAATATATCCTTGACCCCCCCCCCCCTGGAGTTGTAAAACACCCATAAAGGCAAAATATTATATTTTTTATCGTCAACATATTTGCATCACATCACCATAAAGTAAATACATCAGAATAAGCGTATACCCATTGAACCTCGCCAGAAGGGGCTTGCAAAAAATTTCAATTTTTTCGAAAGTCATCACCACCACTATGCACGATTGGCCTTTCATACCAACTGATAGCCAAAATAGTTGAACCATATTCCAACACTTTCTATATACGATCAATACGATCGCCTTGACTGATTTGATACTTTCTGATACGACTAATTATTCCGCGATTGTATGCCCCTTGGAAGCGGGGGTGCTGGGGATGCGGCGTGTATTATTTTCTACAGGCATGCAGCACCCCCTGGAATTATGGTAGGTGTCAAATTGGAGAAATGTATGGAATATGACCAACATTTCGTGTCAGAACCTTTCTTATGTTTTTATTTTGCTTTGTTAAATTTTCTTCAGCACGTAACCCCAGCAAAAATAAATCCTGAGTGTGAACTGAGCACATTTCTTTTCTCAACCATCAAAATGATTATCATATTATTTTCCCAATCAGTTGTAAAATGTCGAAACGCCGGAATCTCCTTGGTCCCAACCCCACGGGCAATCCCAATATGAAAAAATACACTTCCTCTGCTATAAAACAACAGTTATCATTCCCTTTTTCCTTTATATATAACAGGGAAATGGGAGTTCCACTTCCCGGTTAATTCCACTTTCATTGCTAAATAAGTCAATCAAGATGCGAGTGATGTTTTTGTCCTGATCGTGTCGCCACGCTCCACAGTCATTCAGATTTTTTCAACAGTTGAACTGCTCGTGCACACACTGTATGCGTAGGCCTATCTGCCTCTCATTTGTTGCAATAAAAGTTCATCTTTCCATCTGTATTTTTTTGTTTATTGTTTATTTAATAAGGGTTAGCTAATTCAACAAAAGCTCCCATGGGGCGCCCCTATCTATTACTTTGTCATTGGTATCCATGTCTATCCATTCTTGGGCCATCGGATGATCCATTCATATATGCCTATTCCTCCATCTTTTCATTCTTTCAGTCATCCATCCATCCACCGATGAATTGATTATAGGCTACCTCACCCTCCCCCACTGGAGAAATGCTCTGCGACCAAATCTCTGGAAATCCTATTGAAAGCCGACGTAAATTACTAGTACATGTGTAATCCCCTCGGACGTTGCTTCTCCAAGTTTGCTTAGTCTTCTTTTACGTACTTCGTTGCCCTGTTTCCCACTGCGTGACTTGTAAAGTTCTGTTGTAAAACATGCTGGTCGCCCCCTTGATCGGCTCTGCACTGAAATTCACCCCTCTGCATACGTATATAGAGTGGTTCTACCGTAGATCATAGCGCCGTGCAATATTGAATATACTCAACTTCTCCTTATTCCATATCTAGGTATCTTGGGTGGCTGCAAGAATAAGAGTTTTCCGAGAAATCTTGCCCATTACGTCTGCCCCCCGGTTTTTTTTAATTTTTTTATTTTATTTTTTTTCTCATGACGCCTGTAAAGATTGACCAAATAACACTTTATTCGAAATTTGCAACTGCATTGGTCGCATACACACACTACAAAGGTCTACATGATGTAGACTACGCTACGTACATACTTTGCATCAACGGGTTTCTCCGCTCACCTTTTGACCTCGCAAGTTCAGTCTAAACAAACGAATAATAATCAAGTTGTGTTGCATTGCACCTACTTTCATGTCAATAATGTGTGTCCTCATTGTCCTATCAACTTGATTTATCTTCCTTTTATGTTTTATTATTCTGTTTCCCGCCCTGAAAATTGTTTTTCTCTTCGCCCTTCCCTTTCTTCATACTCGGCCCTAGATAGAATGGGGGTGGTCGTCTATTTAAAATAGAGTTTTAAACCACTTTTGTTTTAGCTTTTTATCAAACTTTTCCTCTGTAATTGGTGTGTGGAGCCAAATAATCTGAAACTGACTGAAACGCTATAGAATATATGATATCATGATTTTAGGAAAGATCAACGATTTAAAAATATACAAAAAATTAGGGTATGTTGTGTTCACATTCTCTTTTTGATCGTTCTCCCTATTCTCCTTCACCGATCCACTTCTTCCTTTCTTCTCTCTCCTCCCTCCCTCTTCCCTTTGGGGAGGGCCATGGAGTCAGTATAGTAAGCTATCGCCTGGCTCTGAGACCGATTTCCCGTACCTAGTACGCCAAGCTATGTGGAGGGAACTGAAAGGGTGCACAAAGAGCTACGATCCGACATTAAAAAAAATCAAACTCGGCCCTTGCCTTCTCC
This sequence comes from Lytechinus pictus, assembly GCF_037042905.1. Taxonomy (NCBI): domain Eukaryota; kingdom Metazoa; phylum Echinodermata; class Echinoidea; order Temnopleuroida; family Toxopneustidae; genus Lytechinus; species Lytechinus pictus. The sequence continues at coordinate 18,511,527 of NC_087260.1, forward strand.
GGGATTCCTCGTATCTCTTTTAGTCTTTGGAGTACATTCAGATTCATGACATACAATCCCTACAGTAAGCCGTATTGCGTAGTCATTCACGTCCGCTCATCAACGTGTCTGAAGTTTCATGTAGGGCATGCTCGTATGTCTTTGGTATATATACAGTGTGTATGTGCTGCAGGACGATTTTTATTGATTGGACAAACCAAAGGGGCAAACCCTATCGGACCGTACCCCCGCCCGCACACACAACGAATACACACACGCCCTCCACTGATTCACTTACCCCCAGTGATTCAACTAACACAGTGATTCACTTTACCCATTGATTTACTTTCCCCGGCTATTCAGGGGTGTGTGTATGCATGTTATGGGGATGTAGTGTGTTGTGTGTTCGGCAGTCCAGGAGGTGGACTTCAGTATCAGCAGCCAGTGGCCGCCTAACCATCGGCGCATTGTGCATGCAGCGTCCGGTGCATGACTTCCACCCTGCTCTCGCTACGCGTTTAGCATTCGTCGATAATGCGCATGCGCCATGACGTATTTATGAATATCCACGATGTAATAATGAATATGCATGAATCAAACGGCGTTCTAATATCAATTTATTTTCTAACTCGAGAGGGCGGAAACAAATTGAATAGGTTAACCGATCCCTATAATATATATTTCACCCCTCAATATCACCAAAACAGAAGAGTTATACCAATTTCTGTTGAGTGCTAAAGTAGAGCATTGATATAGATATTTAATGAAAAAAATATATTCACAATTGATTCACTGCCCTTGTCTGATATGAACCAATCATACACTATACCTTTAATATGCTCGAACATATGTTTGATAGACCAAGAAGAAAGTGTGCATTGCAGTAGAGGAACTGTACATGTACATGTAGGTCTACTGAATCGCCTTCGAGCAATGATTCCCTATAATCATTAAGTTTTGTGTTTAATTATTTGTTGATGCTAGAACGATCAGACATTTTGTTTTTCCTCTGAATTGTTTTCATCTGTATTCGTCCAACTTAACTCTTCTAGCATTAATTTCACATTATCTAGAAGTGTGGCATTAACTTCTACTCCTAGAAACCCCCCCCCCCCCCCGACAAAGTTTCCTCACTGTATCTAGTGTTACCTGTTGCCCAATTATTTTCTTCCCATCCCTTGATATTCCATCACCATGTAATGTCCACCTACATGTACATGTAGAAGATTCAGTAATGGCCTCGCTTATTTGCAGCTTGCTGAGAACGTGAGCTCTATCCATCATATTATTTGAGCAGATGCAGATGGTAAACTATCGATATCACTTTTAAATTAAAGTAACCATTTACTTGATACAACACCTATAACATTTCCAGCCTTTGTTGTTGAAACATCATTTTCCCTGCATAACTCCATCACACATTTTTTAACTGAGGCTTTGTATGGAAGTCCTTTCTCGTCCTCTTTTAATTGCAGTCTTTCAGAATACCCTAACCAGACAACCTGACTCAAATGCACTTGACGTTTATTTTTTCTGCTTGGATTAGTCTTTGCTCCATATCTTTTCCCTTGTTGCAGAACTCATTTTGATTTTTTGCTTTAATACGAACATTCCTTCTCGAACCCCAGACTTTATTTCCTAGCTTTCTTTGGCCTGCTACATATTGTTCAAAGTTCTGCATTTTTTTTCCCAAGTGTTCTTCCTTCGATTTCAAGTACTTTTCCTTTCGTTTTGCTAACTTGTACGAAGCCCAGTTTTTGTCTCACCTGCATAGCAGAGTGAGACTATAGGCGCCGCTTTTCCGACGGCGGCGGCGGCGGCGTCAACACCAAATCTTAACCTGAGGTTAAGTTTTTGAAATGACAGCATAACTTAGAAAGTATATGGACCTAGTTCATGAAACTTGGCCATAAGGTTAATCAAGTATTACTTAACATCCTGCCTGAGTTTCATGTCACATGACCAAGGTCAAAGGTCATTTAGGGTCAATGAACTTTGGCCGAATTGGGGGTATCTGTTGAATTACCATCATAACTTTGAAAGTTTATGGATCTGATTCATGAAACTTGGACATAATAGTAATCAAGTATTACTGAACATCCTGTGCAAGTTTCAGGTCACATGATCAAGGTCAAAGGTCATTTACATGTAGGGTCAATGAACTTTGGCCAAATTGGGGTATTTGTTGAATTACAGCCATAAATTTGAAAGTGTGTTGGTCTAGTTCATAAAACTTGGACATAATAGTAATCAAGTATCACTGAACATCCTGTGCGAGTTTCAGGTCACATTATCAAGGTCAAAGGTCATGTAAGGTCAAAGAACTTTGGCCACGTTGGGGGTATTTGTTGAATTGCCATCATATCTCTATAAGTGTATTGGTCTAGTTCATAAAACGTGGAAATAAGAGTAACCAAGTATCACTGAACATCTTGTGCGAGTTATAGTAGTTTTCAAAATCAGCACTGCTGCTATATTGAATCACGTGATGCAGGTGAGACGGCCAGAGGCATTCCACTTGTTTAATTGTCTAACCTCTTCCATTTTTACGATGAGAGCTGCTTTTGTTTCTTTGAGTTCATGTTCAATTTTTTTAATTTTTGAAATTCTATCTGAAAGAGGTTTTTATACTTTCTCTACCTTACATGTACGTTCCAAAGTCAAGATTTTTTTTGTGACTTCTCTTTGCTATCTTGTATGATAATGTCTTCTTTGTCAAACTTACATGAAAGTTGTTCCTGTGTGTTTTTCAATTTGGATTCCAATTCATTTGTCACTTTTTTTGTTTTTGTTTTCAATCTTCCTAATGAAAGACTCCTTTTCCAAACATACAACTCTGGGATGGTTCCTTACTCTCTTGTTTACTGTTTATACTTGGCTTCTCAATTTGTTCAATTTCAAACATAGTTTGTTTCTTCATCAAGATATTTTCTACATGTATCTTCATTTGACCTTTTGTTGTTCTTGTTAAGTTTTGCATGCATTTGTTTTGTTTTCCCTCATTCAACATTGATTTGTTTCTGATTATACGTATCGGGATACAAATGATTAACAGTTGAGAAAATCTCAGCCTGTCCAAACGCCGTTGAAAGCTCCAGCAAAATGCGGACTGATGTCAATATGAGACGGTTGTTAACGTTCATTTCATCTAAATCTTTTGAAAATTTATCTCTAGAAAATTATCTTCCTTCTCGTACATAATTTTTTTTTTCGCATTGAAAAAAATAGTTATAAATATTTATTTTAGATGACCTTGCCAAAACGTAAACCCACCTCTATTTTGTATCAAAATAAAGCTCAAAATGTGTTTTTGTGATCAGTCCATTTTTAAAATTGTCTGATATGCGACATCAAACTGTCGGTCTGGGGCTACAACAAGTCATACACAAATTACAATGAGAAGGGAGTATAAAGACGATGTGAAATGATAGGGCACAGCAATGGGGGTGAATTACGAGTTTAATACTGTATCGTAAGTGTTATATGTATTTGGATTTTAATAAAAATTACTTGACACGAAAGAGTGAATTCAGAGCTTTCGAATGATATATTTTATTGTAATTTTCATCAACCCAATGATTTTAAATCGTTATTTATAAAACACGATTTTGCGTGGTTGAGTTCCTGTATCCCCACTGAACGTGCTCTCTATTGTGATACCTAATGTTATTGTACATTATGAGCAATTATTAGGCATTTTGCCAAGAGTCACTTTCACTTCCCTGCTTTTATCATACACTTTATCACATAAATTAGCACTTTCCTTTAAAAATCATTCCCATTGTTACACAAAGTTAGTTCAAGATTGTACCTGTACATACAGTAGGCCTACATACAGGTATATGTACATGTACATTATGTACAGTATTCAATTAAATCATACAAGTAGGGGGGCTGCATAATAAAAAAAATATATATATAATATAGGATTTGTATACATGTAGCGCACGTATCCACCTTGCTAGGTGCTCAAGGCGCTCCTATATTACCAGTCCTTCACGTTTATAATTTCGTGGAGCTCAATAAATCGCTCTCCTTATTTTTTTGAGGAGCTCAATTGAGCTCCTCAGAATCGCTCTCCTTGAGGAGCTCAAATCATTACATGTATGATAAATTGTAGATTTTTCTTAACATCGTAAATGCAATACATGTAGGTGTGTAGCTATTAATTCATCTGTGGTGAAACTAGGCCTGGGTCAATACGTTTACAAAAAATAGTAATACTGTACAAAAAATTGCAAAAATTTCACATTTTACATCTTTAAATCCATGAAATGGCCATCTATTTTCCATAATTCCTTGAAATTATTTCGATTTAGCTGAAAACTATCAGAAAAATGAAGAATATTCACCTCTTTCCCAACTCTGATTTGAATTTACACTCGGTAAATATTGTAGTCCCACATGTAGACTTCCATGGTGTTGCCATGAAAATCTACATATGGGACTACAGTATTTACTGAGTTTAAAATCAAATCAGAGTCGGGAAAGAGGTGAATATTCTTCATTTTTTCGGTAGTTTCCAACTAAATCAAAAATAATTTCAAGGAATTATGGAAAACAGATGCCTATTTTGTGAATATAAAGATGTAAAATTTGAAATTTCAGCAACTTTTTGTGGAGGCTTTTTTTTTTTTTAGGAGCGCGATTTTTTGTTCTCCTTATTTATTTTTAGGAGCGCGGTAGGAGCGCCGGCGCGATCACGCTCCTCAAAAATGAAGGTCTGTATTACCCCAGCTAAGCTAGTCTACCGATTCTGGTGCGCACAGCTTTTTGAGGAATTACTTCCTGCCGATACCCATTTACCTCACCTGGGTCGAGTGCAGCACAGTGTGGATAAATTTCTTGCTGAAGGAAAACACGCTATAGCTAGGATTCGAACTCACGACCCTCTGTTTGAAAGGCAAAAGTCAGAATCACTAGACCACGACGCCCCCATGATGCATAATGATGCATATTTTGATATTCTGTAGTTGCCAGAACAAAAACAACATTAATGGACAAGTTTTAATCTCTGCGCTCGCGGGACGTTGTAGTGTTGATGGCTGCATTCTACACTCAGCATGTACGTACACGTAGGCGTACATTTTGTGGACAGGTGGGGTGCACAATTAAACTTTTGATTACAGCTGTACATCTACAGGAAGTCGGATTTTGGTAAATGGGAAGACATCTTTTCTGTAACTCCCAAAATTAAAACCTCAATATGTGAAGTGCCGATTAGCATGAAGCCAACATACATGTACATAATTTAACATAAATGATTATTGATGTTTCAGTGCAGCATTTTAATACAAATTTTGTATTGAATATTTTGTTGCATGTTATATACAAGTACATGTTCTGTACTGTACATTGTGCAGCCCACTGACACATGTGTATACATGATGTGGGTGCGTCGTGGTCTACAATGTACATGTAGTGGTTCTGACTCTCGCCTGAGGGTCGTGGGTCGGAATCCTAGCCATGGCGTGTTTTCCTTCAGCAAGAAATTCATCCACACTGTGCTGCACTCGACCCAGGTGAGTTGAATGGGTACCCGGCAGGATTATTTCCTTGAATGCACTGAGTGCCGGTGATGGTACATGTAGCTCGAGCTAAAGCCGGGGTAATTATAGCAGCACTTTGTATCCTCAGGCAAAAAGCGCTTAATAAATCCAGCTATTATTATTATATACATGCACAAGTAAAGGTACATTGTACATTAAAGGGGTGTTGACTAAAATATGTAATGTATATATTGAAGTAAATACCTATGATAGTTTTTTTGTTTCTTCTTTTTTTCAGAGTGACGTCCTTCTGTTCGTCAACAGGTTAGACTCTGTAGAAAATGTCATCCCTTATGAATATGACAGGTTAGTGATATTAATGAATTTTTAAAATAAATTTATATAATTTCATTGTAAATTTAACGGATGCCAATCTACAACAATGTTATTCAACAATTAGCATTACTTTAAAATATTCCTCATTAAATTATTCTTCTGAAACTACATATTTGGGTGGTGTGATATTCAAATCTAAATACATGTACATTGTAGGTTTAACCTGTTTAAATCGTAATTTAAAGAATTTTGAACCACACTTCTACGGAATGCTAGGCTTCATAACATTTCTTCCATATTCGTGGGAATTATGATGTATCAATTGATTCATTAACATTTATGATATTTTTGTACTTTACTTTTCTTCCCATTTCACAACTCAATTGACTTTTTTGACAATTTTTTCTCTACATGTACATGTATGATGAAAATAATCTTCAATTGGTGAATGAAGTGACAACTGGCACTCCATAAAATTGTGGTTTCAGGTTTAACTGAACCATGGCTATCATAATGCCACCCCTTGTGTTCACCTGTTATTGTAATTGTGATTTAAAAACGCGTCATCATGTTGGTTTTTCCCATCCTCAGGTATGACTTCTGCCAGACCAAGCAGGAGTATTCCCCGTCTGAGAACCTGGGACAGGTAGTCTTTGGTGAGCGCATCCACTCGTCACCGTACAACTTCACCTTCGGTCATAACAACCCGTGCCAGAAGGTCTGTACGAAGAGCTACAAGGCTGATGGCGACGAGAAGGCAAAGACGGAGACGAAGAAGACGCTGAATTTCTTGCTCCGAGGCATCGAGCTGAATTACCAGCACCATTGGTGAGATTTCTTGTATGTAGACTGAGCCTTGAGTGCATGTGAGTGGCAAGTTTGCCACATGTACATGTACCTATTTAGGAAAAAAGTCACAAAGTATGCTGCAAACGTTTAACATTGAAATACAGAGAGTTACAGTTTACTTTTTTTTCTCATTGACCTCTACAGGATCATTGACAATATGCCAGTCACATGGTGTTATGAGGTACAGGGTGGCTCAAAATATTGTTCTCCTGGTTTCCCTATTGGATGTTACGTGGATAAAGATGGCAACCGGAAGGATGCATGTGTCATTGATGTAAGTCTCCTACCTTTATTTCCGAGTATATCACCCGTTATTTTTAATAAACTGTATTTACAACTTACTCGTAACTTGTTATTGAAAAATCTTGATGATGTCGCAGAAAGTATATTGCTTGTTTGGGAATTATCCGCTTTAATTTTCATGTACAAAGACAAAGAATGAATGCATAAAGTACACAATATTCTTCAGTCCAAAATAATTGAATAATGTTTTGAGTCTGAAACAGGACTGTTTGTCTGTTTGTGAAAATTATAACGAGAGTCATATGTTTTCACTGTTATTTTTTACACCAGGCCCACTACGAGCAAGCTTCGCACCACTACATCTTCAACCATATCAACATCACCATCGCCTACCATCCTACCACTGATCAAGAAGGCATTAATCGTCTCGTTTCTGCTAAGCTTGAACCGCTCAGGTAAAGCCCGACCTCATTCTGCCGGCAGGTTTCCATCGTTTTCGCAAAGTGCATGATGCAGGGTCTGAACTAAGAGACTAGATTCACTCATTTACTATATCTGCTCTTATTTGACACAGGCAGAGAGATTGGAGTCTAGTCTTCACCCTACACATGTTTTGAATTGTTAAGGTGTCAAATTTGAGTCTGTGCTTACAGACTAGCCCAAAGTTTGCTATGATTATGAAACATATAGATGATTTCAAGTATGGTGCTGAAAGGTGGGGTTTATGCTGTGTAAATGCCAATAGCTTATGTGTGGTAAGTTGTAACGTGAAAACACAGGTGGCACTCAGATCCAAGCGGGAGGCACAAAAGACACATGCCCCTCTTTATTCCGAGTGTCACCCATTGAACATGGGCACTAGTGAAGCTAAATCTAAGAAAGATTTGATCTATTTTGAAACCCTTGATCTACCAGTAAAATCCATGGTTTTAATTTTTGAGACACACCTACTCGACTTTAAATCCTAGTAGGTACCTTAACAAAAAAAAAATAAAAAAGAAATAGAAAAGATACATGCATACATACAATAGAAATATACATACATGTAATTAATGTGTGATTTAAACCGAGTAAGAAATGCTCCGAGCTTCTCACATTTCAGTTGTTCGCAACATTGAGAACTGCTTTATAAAACAGCCACCAGGGCCCTGTCTTACAAAGAGTTGCAATTGATCCATTCAACCACAACTATGGAAAGCTAGCAACGTCAACATCTGAAATGCAGGTTTATCCAAATATTTTCTAGATATGTATATTCATACATCTATTGTTTTTTTTTTTTTTAGTCTGTGTGCTTCTTTTGTTTACAAAGGACATTGCGGAAATTTCCTGTAGAAAAAATTACGACAGTGATGGATTTCCATACAGTTGAGGTTGATCGCATCAATCATAAATTTTTATAAGACAGGGCCCGGGTTGGTGTTTCGTAAAGCTGTTCGTAAGTTACGATTGACTTTTTGACAACCGATGACCCTTTCTTGTGCTACAGTAAATTATATAACCCTAAATGCAGCTAAGCTACATGTGGCATCTACATAAGAACATGTTCCAGTTGCGCGTACAGTTATTAACATCTCTACAAACAGCTTTGTGAAACACCCCCGTATTGCTACCCTTAATTGTTTGTTGGATTGTTGATGTAGCTTTTCTTTCTCTTCATTTTTTTTATTTGACCAGTATGAAGCACAAGAAACCAGACGAGTGCATCTTCCCCACCAGTATTGAATACGAGCCCATGTCGCTCCAGAAAGCTGAATTAGCCAAAGACTGGGAGATCACTTATTCCTACTCAGTAAACTTTGTGGTGAGTGGTTTGTTGGATTCAAAAGAGAGCACCTGAGCAAGGTAGCTCTGTGGTTAGGTACCTTGTCAATAGTCATTTACTATTATTATTATTATTATTTTATTTCGGCAATGAAAAGTATATCAAATTGGTACAATGTAATACAACACGTAATGAACATAAGAGTACATAGAGCACCCACAAGACTGCCAGGTTCGAATAAAGTTGACTAAATTACTGTAGTCAATAAAGACAATTTGACCCTATCCAGTGGGTGCTTGCATAAAAGCGAAAACAGACAAAAGGGTGAGTGTAAACAAAAAAAGCATATGAACACTATAGAAGAACAGCATGCTTTATATAACTTTCACTTCATCTTAACTTGAATTAACCATAAATGGATATCAATAAATTTACATTTTATGAATAAAAGTTAAACAAAAATTCATTACGAAAAAGTAGCAGGAATCCTGCTCTCAAGGTACTATGCATCTTTTCATAGCGGCTCTCCTACATTCCCCATCATGTTGTCTTTGATGAAGCTTGAGGGGATTCCCGCATGAAAGACGTGTCTTTGACTTGGTCATTGGTCTAGTAATATGTTGGAGTAAAGAGTAACATTCAGGTACTTGCATGGAAGCAAACTCTGAGCTGGGTAACGTACAATAATACAGGGCCCCGTTGCATAAAAATTTACTATTATGGTAACTTTGCCATCCACTGGTAACTATCATGGTAACACTGATCAACAGCCAATCAGAATCAAGGATTCCATGCAAGTTAATGGTAACTTTTATGCAACATGACCCCTGTTCATTACCTATAATTTACATAACCTACCAGTGGCCACACATACATGTAATTAGGGCAAGCTGACTCTTTAAAGTGTCCCAGTACAGCGCCTATGGCATACACATCAATGGTGCTGAATGATGCACGGTCGCCGGCATTGTTGTCTTGAAAGAGTTACAATGTTCAGAATTCATTGAATTTTAAAATAACTTTCATTTGTTATCTTGCACTTTGTTGTCAAACATCAAATATTATAGCCATAACAAATGTCTCAAATCAGAACTCACCATCTGGTGAATATTCGTAGTATTATATTCGGTTGCCGGTTGTTTGTAAACTGGTCAAATGCATCAAGTGTTTTACTCCCAGGCGTAGACAAAATATTGGTTAGTGGTACACTTTGAAGGTTTTGATAGATTGGTTGTAGCTTTTAAATATTTTACAATGATTTTTGTTGTTTTTGTTGCAGCCAAACACCCATGTTCGTTGGGCATCCCGTTGGGATTACATCCTTGAATCCATGCCACACACTAACATCCAGTGGTTCAGGTAAGAGATGGGGGTTTGTGTTTGTTCGGTTCTCTTTTCTCGTTGCATCTGTGTTGTATAGAATTAGCATGTGAGGAATGTGCTATTTTGCATTTTAACGCACAGTCAAAGCTGTGTGACATGTAGCAGCCGCTTTTCTATTGCAGCCACCTGCTTATTGTAACCACTAAAACAGATTCCAACTCAGGCAAATTTTGTGAATTAAATCCTGTGTATAGCAGTCACCTGTCTATAATTATTGCTAAAACAGATTCCCACTCAGGCATATGATGTGAATTAGAACCTGTCTATAGCAGCCACCTGCTTATTGTAACCACTAATACTGATTCCCATTAAGGGAGATTGTGTGTGTAAGAACCTGTCTATAGCAGCAACCTGCTTAATATTGTTTGTAACCAACAAAACAGATTCCAACCGAGGCAGATAATGTGTTTAAGAACCTGTTTTTAGCCATTACTTATCTATAAAGGTTTTTTTTTTTTTGGTCTTCCTTTCCCTTTAATACAGTATCATATCTCTTGTGATTGTTCTGTTCCTGTCTGGTATGGCTACCATGATCATGCTAAAGACACTCATCAAAGACTTTAAACGATGTGTCCCTTCTTAAAACCTTTCCATTTCTTCTACCTTACAGTATCATGAACTCTCTTGTGATTGTTCTGTTTCTGTCTGGTATTGCTACCATGATCATGCTAAAGACACTCATCAAAGACTTTAAACGATGTGTCCCTTCTCAAAACCTTTCCATTTCTTCTACCTTACAGTATCATGAACTCTCTTGTGATTGTTCTGTTCCTGTCTGGTATGGCTACCATGATCATGCTAAAGACACTCATCAAAGGCATTACCAATGTTTCACTTCTCAAAACCTTCCCATTTCTTCTACCTTACAGTATCATGAACTCTCTTGTGATTGTCCTGTTCCTGTCTGGTATGGTTGCTATGATCATGCTGAGGACACTCATCAAAGGCATTACCAATGTTTCACTTCTCAAAACCTTTTGATTTCTTCTACCTTACAGTATCATGAACTCTCTTGTGATTGTCCTGTTCCTGTCTGGTATGGTTGCCATGATCATGCTGAGGACACTCACCAAAGGCATTACCAATGTTTCACTTCTCAAAACCTTTCCATTTCTTCTACCTTACAGTATCATGAACTCTCTTGTGATTGTCCTGTTCCTGTCTGGTATGGTTGCCATGATCATGCTAAAGACACTCATCAAAGACTTTAACCAATGTTTCACTTCTCAAAACCTTTCCATTTCTTCTACCTTACAGTATCATGAACTCTCTTGTGATTGTTCTGTTCCTGTCTGGTATGGTTGCTATGATCATGCTGAGGACACTCACCAAAGGCATTACCAATGTTTCACTTCTCAAAACCTTTCCATTTCTTCTACCTTACAGTATCATGAACTCTCTTGTGATTGTTCTGTTCCTGTCTGGTATGGCTGCTATGATCATGCTGAGGACACTCACCAAAGGCATTACCAATGTTTCACTTCTCAAAACCTTTCCATTTCTTCTACCTCACAGTATCATGAACTCTCTTGTGATTGTCCTGTTCCTGTCCGGTATGGTTGCCATGATCATGCTGAGGACACTCACCAAAGGCATTACCAATGTTTCACTTCTCAAAACCTTCCCATTTCTTCTACCTCACAGTATCATGAACTCTCTTGTGATTGTTCTGTTCCTGTCCGGTATGGTTGCCATGATCATGCTGAGGACACTCACGAAAGGCATTACCAATGTGTCCCTTCTCAAAACCTTCCCATTTCTTCTACCTTACAGTATCATGAACTCTCTTGTGATTGTCCTGTTCCTGTCCGGTATGGTTGCCATGATCATGCTGAGGACACTGCATAAAGACATCTCTCGATACAACCAGCAGGACTTGGTAAGCTGGATCCTTGTTAACATGCATGTGCACTGCATTACCCAGGTGACATTTCTAAGAAGTATAATTAGTAAAAGAACAGAATTTATTTTTTGTAACTTCTCCTACTGGAGCCCTGTAATGCTGTTTTAGTTATTGTTCAATGCTACTTTCTTGATTAAGATTAATAACATCAATGACTATACTGTGTAATCTATTGTAAAACTCATTTATAGGATCAATCGCAAGAATCAGTGTTGCAGGTCCTTGATGATTCTCATCTTACAGGTATTCCAAACAACATTCACATGAAAAACAAATGAGATAGTGAACATTTAATTTGTTTCTGAGACTTCACCATAATCTCCAGTGTGGGACCTAATGAGGTTTTTTTTTTCACCCTTCTATATTCTAACCCCTTTTATTCCTGGACAAAACAGTTGAGAATTGGGAAAAGCTGGTCAGAAATCTGCAAATAGTAATACCATTGAAACAATAAGCATGGCTGTGGTAATACGTGATCCCAGGGTTGTCAAAACAAACTTGTTGAGATAAGTAATAACCGATCGATAGGTCCAAGGTAAATATTCAAAGTTTTCAAAAGAAAGCAGTCAACCAACATGACTTTTAAAGAGGGAAGCTAATGATGGTCTTGCCTCATGTATCTCTTAGCCTTGGGATTTTCCATTCATGATATTGACAGACCTGCCAACCAGTACGTTTTTGGCGTATTTAGTACGTTTTTGCAACCAAAATACGGCAGTACGTTTTTGTCTCACCTGCATAGCAGTGTGAGACTATAGGCGCCGCTTTTCTGGCGGCGGCGGCGTCAACATCAAATCTTAACCTTAGGTTAAGTTTTTGAAATGACAGCATAACTTAGAAAGTATATGGACCTATTTCATGAAACTTGGTCATAAGATTAATAAAGTATTACTAAACATCCTGCCTGAGATTCATGTCACATGACCAAGGTCAAAGGTCATTTAGGGTCAATGAACTTTGGCCGAATTGGGGGTATCTGTTGAATTACCATCATAACTTTGAAAGTTTATGGATCTGATTCATGAAACTTGGGACATAATAGTAATCAAGTATCACTGAACATCCTGTGCAAGTTTCAGATCACATGATTAAGGTCAAAGGTCATTTAGGGTCAATGAACTTTGGCCAAATTGGGGGTATTTGTTGAATTACCATCATAACTTTGAAAGTATAGTGGTCTAGTTCATTAAACTTGGAAATAAGAGTAATAAAGTATCACTGAACATCCTGTGGGCATTTCAGGTCACATAATCAAGGTCAAAGGTCAATGAACTTTGGCCGAATGGGGGTATCTGTTGAATTACCATCATAACTTTGAAAGTTTATGGATCTGATTCATGAAACTTGGACCCCTTGGACATAAGAGTAATCAAGTATCACTGCACATCCTGTGCGAGTTTCAGGTCACATGATCAAGGTCAAAGGTCATATAAGGTCAATGAACTTTGGCCAAATTGGGGGTATTTGTTTAATTACCATCAAAGCTCTGTAAGTGTATTGGTCTAGTTCATAAAACGTGGACATAAGAGTAACCAAGTATCACTGAACTTCTTGTGCGAGTTATAGTAGGTTTCAAAGTCAGCTCTGCTGCTATATTGAATCGCGTGATGCAGGTGAGACCGCCAGAGGCATTCCACTTGTTTATTTTAAAAATACATTTTGATAAAAAAATAATTTAAAAAAAATTGTAATTTATTGAGAAAAGTCATCTCTATATGTCTCTATTTCATAAAACTTACACAAATCTGGTTATTAGATCAATGTAATTTCAGGGGGCCGTTTCATAAAGCTGTTCTTAAGTTAAGAGCGACTTTAAGAACGACTGGTGAACCCTTATACGCGCTAAACAATCGCCAATTCACATAGAGATGTATACTCCATTTACCACAAGAAAGGATCACCAGTCGTTCTTAAAGTCGCTCTTAACTTACGAACAGCTTTATGAAACACCCACCGGGTAACTTTTTTTTTTTTCAATCATTTTGTTTAAAACCAGGGAAAGATATACACATGTTTCAATGTTTTTTTTTTCATCTGCAAGAGCAGTGCGCATTTTAGCTTGCGTGCAGCTTGAGCACCACGCATTTTATCATGAAATACATGTACATTGTTGGGGGGAAAATACAGTTTTTTATCACAGAATACAATTTTTCATTCCCAGAGGTTGGCAAGTCTGTATTGACCTAAAAAGAAAACACACTAGGTAATAATGACCAATATATCCAGACCTGCTAACCAGTATGATTTTTTTTTTCATAACTTGTGCAACTTTTTAAGTGTACATGTAAATAAAGTATGATTTCTCTAGATAACAAAATGTTTTTTCAAAATTTATATGCATGTTTATGTGGGTCCACTACCAGCACTAAGGTTGGAGATGCAATCCTTGAATTTGCTTTTTCAAAGGTTAGTAGCCCTGCAGGGCAAGCACTTGAATCTGATTGGTATGTCAATAGCTACCTTTTGTCAAAAGGGATGATACAGTGTAAATTACATAAAGCCTTGAACAAGTCGTTATTGAATATTGTTCTCATGTAGGAGGAAGCTCAGGAAGAGTTTGGTTGGAAGCTTGTCCACGGTGATGTCTTCAGGCCACCAAGAAGCGGAATGCTTCTGTCCATATTCTTGGGAACCGGGACCCAGATCGTCATCATGACCTTCATTACACTTGGTGAGTCAGAGCCACGGTGATCCACTTTCCAATTCAATCTAATCCAGGAAATTGGCTAGTGCAAATATATCTAGTTAGTTAGCAGGCCCAGACCCTGATTGTAATTTTGATTAACAAGTAGGTCTTCACATTTCACACAAGACTAGCACATATAAAACTTGCTAGTTCAATTTCATGAGGGCCTGCTGTACACAAGTACTTGTAGGCTGCTCATTCAGACCCTTCTTCAAGCAATTCCTGCCAGGTACATGTATATCTTAGTTGCCCTGGGTCTAGTGCAGGCTTTGTTAATCTGTCTTCGTAATGGAATATCAAGGATTATTTTTCCATCTTTTGTGGATCTTTTTTGCCTTGAGGTATGTGAATAGGAACATGAGCTATTCCTCAAGAACTTTTCTTATATTATCTTATTGAGGCATTCAACTTTTGTTCTCAACTCAATGGAAAATGTACCTAAACATTTTTGGCTATCCAGTGTGTTAAGACTAAGAACAAAAGTTGAATTTTTCAAAATCTATCAAATCTTCTTTCATTAGAATATGATCTTGTTCAACTTCTCGTTCAAATTTTAATATGTTCTCTAGGTTTCGCTTGTCTTGGTTTCTTATCACCTGCCAACCGTGGTTCCCTGATGACCTGTGTCATGGTTCTCTATGTCCTGTTGGGATTTGCTGCTGGATACGTCTCCTCAAGAATATACAAAAGTAAGTGCCTCCTTCCCTCTGTTCACTTCATGTGTCATGAAGCTGTTTTTCCTTAGCCAATCATATGAGAGTCTCAACAAGAACAAATTTACTATATACAGTGCATCCCAGAAAAAAAGAAACTGAGATTCCCAAAGGCAAACTAATTATATTTCATCTACATCATCATACAATTAAATTATTCCTCTACATTTTGATACCTAATATGTGACGAACATTTCACGCATTAATGAGCAAAACGAGTTTGAAATTTTAATGTCAAAATCAGGTTGTGCAGAAAAATTTGACAAGATTGGTTCGCGATACGACAACCGTGCTTATTCGACGATTGACTCATTAGCAATTCTTTTGTATTCTTTGTTAAGTTTCTCTCACTGATCCCTGAAATGAGAGTGAATTCAGATTAACATGTGAGTTTCTGCGCAAATTCGTTTCTGATTTATTGTTTTTAATCTGCCATGCGTGAATGATTTGCTAAAGATGTTGGTCTCAAATTAAAGATGAGGTTCCACTTTTACCATAAGTATCATTTTTATAGTAAAAACATGTTTAATAATTGTGAAATCAATCTCTGTAAACGTGTTTCCTCTTTTGTGGAACCCACTGTGTAGATGAACATACGAATGAATGAACTAAGAAATAAAAAGGAATAATTTCAGCTAGATCTTATGTATAGGGTTAAAAATAGTCATACTGCATGTACTTGCCCTCCATCTAATCACTATGTAACCTCTCGTTTGGCAGCATTCGGCGGTGAGCGCTGGAAGTCTAACGTCCTCTCCACCAGCTTCTTGATCCCCGGAATCATCTTCTGCATCTTCTTCATCCTGAATCTCCTCCTGTGGTATGAGCACAGCTCTGCAGCCATCCCTTTCAGCACCCTGGTAGCCGTCCTGGCCCTCTGGTTCTTTGTCTCAACCCCCTTGGTCTTCATCGGTTCTTACTTTGGCTTCAAGAAGAGGGTAAGTGATTGGGGAAAGGGGGAGGGTGGGGGATGAGCACAGCTCCGCAGCCATCCCTTTCAGCACCCTGGTAGCCGTCCTGGCCCTGTGGTTCATTGTCTTGACCCCCTTGGTCTTCAACGGTTCTCATTTATACTTAAATCTGATATTTGAGAGACTGAGTAAGGAGGGAAAGAAAAGAAAGAGGAAATAAGAGAGTGAAAGAGGAAGGAAAAGGTATAAGGCCTAAGGGATTTGACAGATGGAGACAGAAAGATAGATACTAAGCGCATTGGCAAGAGGATGAATAGTATAACCACTCATGCCATTCTAAAAGTGACATTGAGTTCCCTTTACGCACCAATCAGTTCCCTCGTCAGATCCCAGATAAGTCTTTATATTTGACTGTATGTTTTATTTCCTTAACAGCCCATTGAGTTCTCTGTAATCACATCAGTCTTTAAATATGAATATACACATTTTTTCTTTGACAGCCTATTGAGTTCCCTGTACGCACCAATCAGATCCCTCGTCAGATCCCAGATCAGTCTTTCTACACACGCCCCTTCCCCGGTATCATCATGGGCGGTATCCTCCCCTTCGGATGCATCTTCATCCAGCTCTTCTTCATCCTCAACAGTATCTGGTGAGTTACCCATTACCATGGCAACGTGGATGAAACAAGCCTCTCCACATGAGATGATAAATCTATACATTGTGTATTATTTGCATGCTATCTAGCTTACTTTTAAAGGTCAAGTCAATTTGTGTGTTTCATAATGTATGTCACCAATGTTTATTATTAGTATTAATATGAGTGGCCTAATATATCAGCTCCAAAGCACTGCCAATACCATAAACTTTACCAAGACCCTGAAGTGCTATGCAGGTATTTGTGTATAAAAAAAGCTTGCATAGATCTTTGTTCTTAGAAATTTAATAATAGTTATGACATGAAACATTTATATAGTGCTTATTGCAATTCAAGGTATTCTTTTCTAATGGGTGCCCACCTACTACCCCTGGGTATAGAGTAGCAAATATATACAAACGCCTTGCCAAAGGACGCAAGTGCAGTGGTGGGATTCGAACCCTGGACCTTGCGGTCAAAAGTCTAGAGACTTATCCACAGAGCCATAACACTTCTACATTTAGGAACATAGTTCAAAGAAAAACTACTGAACGTTGAACTGTAATGATTTTACGCATATTATTGATATTTTCTCTGACCAGGTCTCACCAGTTCTATTACATGTTTGGTTTCCTGTTTTTGGTGGCTATCATCTTGGTCATCACTTGCTCTGAAGCAACTATTCTCCTCTGCTATTTCCATTTATGTGCCGAGGTAAGGAGGTCATTCGTTCTCATTTCTACATATGGTATCTTCTATAATTTTTTTTGGTTATTGCATTTATAACATGGAGAAGGTTTACGGTTCACCATGTGTAATATGAATAAGGGAAGGAAATACAGGCAGAAAGATTGAAATGGAAAGACGATATAGGATGAAAAGAGGAAATTAGAAGTATTCTCTACTTAAAAGTGAGTGAAGTCCTGAAAGGGACTGTAAACTGGATGAGATGAGCTGAATATGGCTTTAGTAGCGATGGTATGAGTAGTAGCAGGATGAAGTGAAG
This sequence comes from Lytechinus pictus, assembly GCF_037042905.1. Classification (NCBI taxonomy): domain Eukaryota; kingdom Metazoa; phylum Echinodermata; class Echinoidea; order Temnopleuroida; family Toxopneustidae; genus Lytechinus; species Lytechinus pictus. Next base: position 18,529,427 of record NC_087260.1, read on the forward strand.
ATAGGTTACTCAACGTTTCGGGCAGTTTGGCTGTCCGTCTTCTTTTATTGTTGCTTCCAAGTGTTTTGCTCCTCTTTCTCTATATCTCTTTTTCAAAGACAAGTCTGTCTGTAGAAGTGAAATGTACTATCCTATTTTTAAGGTAAACTCTCCTCCAAGTAAAGTCAGTTGCATAGTAGAGGTCCCCTAATAGACACATGTGCTATGAACAGTCTTTATACCTTTTGTTTGGTATTGAATTATGATAGTCATCTGATCCTTAGAAGAAATCAAAAATATTTTCAGACAACATGAGGCCCTTTGTACCCTATTATTTTTTAAGCAACTTCTTTGTGAGATGATGCTATTCAAGGCGATTGTTTGTACTGGCTTTCAAGGGTGATGTTGACAGCTGTTCTATCATTCTATCAAGTATATATTATAAGACTATGTGATCAAAATGTTGCATTCTGGGTAGGGCCAGGAACTTTACGAGTAGTTGAGGACTCAATCTGATGCTATTTAATGTTCGTGTGGCGTATTGCCTTTAAATTTGTCCATACTGTTTTGATTCCAGGACTATCACTGGTGGTGGCGCTCTTTCATGACGAGTGGTTTCACCGCCATCTACTTCGCCATCTACTGCATTCACTACTTTGCCTCAAAACTGACCCTTCACGGCTGGGCGAGCACAGTCCTCTACTTCGGCTACACCGCTATCATGGTCATTCTTTTCTTCCTCTTCTGTGGTAAGTCTTCATTCAAAACTTTTTTTTTTTTAATATTCGACATCCCGACCATTGTGAATTAGAAGCAGGGAATCTGAATTAAAATCATTCCAAGCTCTCTTTTAATGTGATTTTCATATTTTGCCTGTAGGTTTTACTACCCACTCCTTTGACATATTCTGTATCTTTTCTGATGCATTCATATTTTTTGTAACCTGGGTCCAGTAACACAAAGGTTAGTGAGTAATCATACGCGGGATTTTCACGACTGATTGTACATTGTAGTCAATGCAATCAATTGTAGAAAAATGTTTACGATCATTGCTAAGCTTTGTGTTACGGGCTCCTGCAACCCTTCCAAAATAAACTACCTGTGTGTATTGATCATCATCAATGGTTACCCCATAAATACCTTTTGAAACAATTTGTTTTGTTGCAAAAGAGAATATCTGAAGCCCTTAAGGTTTACTTTTTCAGATGTTGGCTGTGAAAGGTCCAATGGAAACTCTGCGAAATTCTGCACAGACTTTATGACACATGTGAAGGCTGTTTCTACATGAATGTAGTTTATTTTTGTATTTTTTCGGTTTATTATACTATAGTATACTACCATCTTCTCTTTTCCTGTTCTATTTTCACTTTGCAGGTACCATGGGATTCTTTGCTTGCTTCTGGTTTGTGACCAAGATTTATGGCTCAGTCAAGGTTGATTGACTAAGTAGCAAAGTAGGCCTTTCAAATAAGAAGGGACTTCCCCTTAATGAGGGATTTTCCCCTGTAAAGGGAACTTCCCCTATTATCACAGTCATAGAAGAAAAGGTATAATGCTTGTGAAGATATATATATATATATATCCAGGATTTGAATAGTTTCATATTTGTTTCATACATTATTTGAAATATCTCTTTAAACTAGGACGTTTTTATTAGGTTTTGATGATTATTCTTTTTATATCGAAGACAAAGTCTGTAGTAAAGCAAGACCAACCGATCACATGATTATAGCAAAATTCTTTGGCATTTCTTACAAACACACTTAAGGAATTTCTTTAAGCTTTAGGAAAAAGTGTAGATGGTTTATTTTAATAAATAGCTTTTATAAATAAGGGAACGCCCACTTATAGCATATTTTGGTCGATATTACGCCCTATTATTTGTAATCAGTCAAAGGGAACTTGCCCCCCCCCCCCCACCAAGGTACAAAACTCTTTATCTTGTCAAAGTGATGTAAATATTATGAAGGTTCTTGATCAAACTTTTACTATTTTTGCAATTGTTGCAATGATTTAATTTGCTTATTTAATGAAAGAAAAATTCATTAAAGCTGCAAATGTGTGTATGCTTATTTATGTGTATCTTCTCTGTTTTCCCATAGTAACATTTATTTAATGTTCTGCATGTAATGTGTATATCAGTGTGTAAGATTTCATACAGTGTTTTTCACAAATAGCGCATACCACCCAATCTGAAGCATGCATTCATATGATGATCACAAAAATAAAAAAATTCGCCGAACTGAAAAATGTTGAAAAATTTACACTTTGTCTGGCCATGTCATGGTACGACATGGCTTTGCTGAACTTGTGTACAGAGAAAGATGGTGTATTGACTGATTCACTGCAAACAATAAGGAGAAATGTTTATATTATTTATATCGATTATATTGAGCTATTTAGACACTGAATTATATGTACATATATCACGTTCATGTTGTAACATGTGGATGTTTAAGATTTCTGACCAGAAAAGAATGCTTGTTATTGTATTTGGTTCTAATGCTAACGCTCTTTCAGAATGAATCTTTTATGTTATTCTATGGTTGTATGTTTGCTTTTGTGACAATCGCAATGAGTTTGTAGGTTGCTCTTGCATGAGGAAATAAGTCAGAGATGATTCTTGGTATTTGAAGGTAACTAAAGGTCATGAGACTGCAACCCAATTTGGAATAAAACATAACAGTTGGTGCGACTATTAAGGCATGGAACATGAACATTAATATCAAGTTCTGTGATTTTGGTACCCTTGTTAGAATGAAAGCAAATTCAATATCTGATAATGACATTGTATCATGGTCTGCTATGATTTGAAACCAATGTGGCCTTTCCAAAATTAAGGCTTGCAATCATAAAAAATATTGGCATTAGTTTTCTTGCCTTTCCTTGAAACCTCAAATAAAACAATTCTATTAATTCATGTTTTAGAAAATAAGCAAAATGTGATTTGCTTCAAAATCAGATTGTAGACCCGTAACAAAATTTTTGTACACCCTGTAGCCTTCGTATATCATTGATTTGGTACACAAAAATGCTGCTTCATTAATAGTAGTCGCTTTATGCGTGAAATATCCTAAGTTGCTTTTGTGATTGTCACCAAAGTGAATTGTCAGATAGCAAGTTTGTCAAATCCTTTAAATGTTGTTCCCTTCTCAATTATAATCTTCTCTTCTATTTGCACCCAAAATTGTGAAATCAAATTCTTTTCCACAATTTGGAATATTTTGAATATTTATGAATATTGTCATTTTTTACACATATTTCAATTGCATTCACAATTAAGTTTTAAATCTTTGTGTTGCAAGGTCCATTATACCACTTTATGTTTTTTTTTTAATGTTTGATTAGGATAATTTGAAGAAAAAGGTTCCAACCCACCCAAATAAATCAGATTACAGTTTATATACTGTATGCATGAAAACTATTATTTATAGCAAGGAGAAAGTAGTAATTTAAAGGTCAAGTCCACTCCAACAAAATGTTGATTTGAATCAATAGAGAAAAATCAGACAAGCACAATGCTGAAAATTTCATCAAAATCGGATGTAAAATAAGAAAGTTCTGACATTTCAAAGTTTCGCTTATTTTTAACAAAATAGTTATATGAACGAGCCAGTTACATCCAAATTAGAGAGTCGATGATGTCACTCACTCACTATTTCTTTTGTTTTTTATTGTTTGAATTATACAATATTTCAATTTTTACGAATTTGACGATTAGGAACTCCTTGCCTGAACCACAAAATGTTAAAATAATGGAATTCCACGTATTCAGGGAGGAATGAAACTTCATTTCACATGACAATGACGAGAAAATCAAAATATTTCATAATTCATATAATAAAATCAGTTCCCTCATTTGCATACCGACCGGGATGTGCATATAACTCTTTTGTGAAATGAAGCGAAACTTTAAAATGTCATAACTTTCTTATTTTACATCCGATTTTGATGAAATTTTCAGTGTTATGCTTGTTGAATTTTTCTCTTTTTATTCAAATCAAGTTTTTGTTCGGGTGGACTTGTCCTTTAAAGCCATAATATGTAACACATGGTGATGTAAATTTTGACAAGCTGTAAAAAAACAGTGCCCTCTTTTGAGGGTTTGCATCCTGCAATTAAAGAATAACTATCATTCCAAGATGATAACTTGATGATATATTTTCTTAATACCTTGTACAGTCTAAAACTTGTAGATATGCTTTATGATACATCTAATTCAGATAAAAAGATTCTGTTTGGGGGTTATTATGAAATTCAGTTTTGAATTTGAACTTTGTTCTGCTTTTTGTATTTTTGTTTTAATAGCAGCTACTGGCACAGGAAATGCTTGTAGTCATTGTTAGAGTAAAAGCGATTATTGCTCTTAACTTTAATGTTAAAATTCCATGGCAACAGGCAGTTAAATTAGCAGGTTATGTGTGAGTGTCATTAGAATTCATAAAATTTTATTTGCGATTATAACTTTGTATGCCTTTTTCGGAAGTTGTGAATTATTTCCCCAAGGTTCTGGTTGTTATAGCCATGTGTATCATATTATCTGTATATTTTGGAAGAAAAGCAGAACTGAGATAGATTTAGAAAGTTAGGCCCTGTTTCACGAAACACAAGAATCGTATTTCTGCTCATTTCTTATCATTAACAAAACAATGGGAAAGGCAAGCAAAGCAATTGTGAAAGCCACTAAGCAGCTTGGGATGCCAGCTAAAACACGTGAAAAGAATTGCCACCGACTTTTCTGATGGTGTCTTATTGTTTTATGAAATAGGGACCCGTACCATTGATATTGCTTAGAGCGTGTCATGAGATACAGCTGGTACAAGTCTCAGAATGTATTATGTCAAGATTGTTATGAAAGTGCCATGTTTCTGTTCGGTGGAGGTTTGTTCTCTGTTGCAAGTATGATCATGCTAAAGATAAACTTCATGATGTAACTATTTCTATGATATGAAAGTAGAAATTGGTTGTTAATGCCTATAGTCTGTGTTGTATTCTAAGTTATTTTTTAGTTTTGGTGGTTTTTCTGGCTTTACCTTGAATTATCTGTGAGAATGCATGGAATTTACGATATCAATTTTATAAAAGTTATCTGATTTTTAGCCATTTCAGTTTTTATTGAATTCATGGCAAATTGAGAACTTTGCCCCTGTTCAATTTGATCTCGAAAGCAGAAGAGAATTATGTTTGAATCGTTTCAAGAAGGATTTGCATACCGAAAGCCTTTTAACAAGGCTACACAGACAGAATTATTACTGTCACCATCACAATAATAAACAACACCAGGCGATGACTTCATACTTACGAGCTGTTTCTGGAGCATTTTGTATCTCATCGGTGGGGCAACTTCATGAATATTCATCACTATGTTTGAAATTATGATTGACCAATCAAAATGATGGGCTCTCTAGCTCTGCATTGTCCATGGTTATGCACGATGTCAAGCTGTCATGAAAGACGGCTCCCGATTGGCTTCTACCTTATTGGTAGAGGATGAGAAATGAGATGCAAAGGGCCACTTTACTGCACTCGACGAGTGTAAACTTCCCCTTTCATATCTTGTATATTATACAGCGTGAGGCCTTCACACAAGAGGTTAACATACTGGGGGTCTAACATGCATATCAAGAATTTTAGTGTTTTCGTTTGGTTTTACTTTTTATTATGTTCAGTTTTTTTTAATCACCAATATTTCATATTGCCATGATTTGCTTTAGTTTAGTGGCTGAAAACACATTTACTTCACTTTTGTTGTTTTATGAGAGATTTTTTTTCAAATGTTCTAATAATTTTTTCAGTTCACCCAAGTTTCAGTAAAAAAATAAAAATAACAAACTAGCATGCAGGCTGTGTTCATTGCATGGATAAAAGTGACAGATTGTCTTTTTATTAGTTTGACTATTTGGGCAAGAATTTCAAGGCCCATAATGAGAACTAATACGGAACTGACGGAGTCTTTCTGAGGAATGAAGTGCGGTTTTTAAACATTAGCTTGGAAGATGTGAAATTATCAGCTGATGATAAGCAGTGTTTAAAATGTATCGTTTGTTGTGAACGTAAATTGATAAGATGAGAAATGGTATGAGTGCCCAGTGTATAAAAACATAGTTATGTTCTGTGTAGACTGTTCATATTATTGAACAGGGAAAATGGAAATATAAAAAGATTTGTTTGCTTCGAACATGAAAAGGTGTTTGTAAACATTTTGTGATCTAGTTAGAGACATCCATACAAATGAATATTAAACGATGTTTTGTATGACTTGAAGTTTAGTGTTGACTGCTGGAGTTTAGGGTAGACCCATTTTACACCAGTCATAACACTGAATGTGAAATGACAAGGGTGCTGGGACAGGCATCATATGGTGTTCATCATTCGATGTGATTGGTGTTACTTTTGTACACTTAAATTCAGTGTTGGAGCTAGGTTAGGTAGCCTGATTCACGCTCTTAACACCAAAACCAACACATACACCAAACCTTTAATCATCCATTGAATTACCCCTAGCTTTATGTCGTCACACATGATAACAAAATCAGTTTGTTATTCTTTTTGGCAATAAATTTGCTTAAAAATGTATATTTACTGTTCGGTCGTCACATGTGCATAGCATTGTGGACTTGGACATTTCTGTTATTTTTATGGCGAAGAAGGTTGTAGTGGCATTCTTTTATGTACAAAGTAGAGATGGGAAGAATTGAATTCATGATTTTGTAATTTCTCTTGTAAAGTATTTACCTATCAATTAAATTCTATCAACTGTATCTGTAACTCTCAAAATTGACTTGTTTCTTTTGTCATTATCTCGGTGCTCACCATGACCAATATCATGTAAATAGGCCACTTGGCTTGCATACCTCTCGTCTAATTTATCTTTTGTCTCATCTCACATGGTCTAATTGCCATTTAGCTCATTAATTTGTCCAATGTCCACTTGGTCTATCACCACCTAGTCTATATGCTTAGATGAACCCGTTTATAATGGACCTAAGTTTCAATCGTCAAATTAAAAAATAAATAAGAAGTTATTGGAATAAGAGTAACTGGGCATATGACGAAATAGCAGACATGCCAACCGTTCCCTTTTTTAGAGTAGTTATTCCTCTTTTTTGCTATGAATACACCAATACGTTTTTTGTATGATTTGTTACTTTTTTTTTAATTTCTGATCATGGAGTATGTATTATACACAGTGCGTGACACTAGCGCCGGTCCGACAGTCCTAGCCAGACCAGTAAAAATCACTGTCGGGCCAGTAACTTGTTGCATGAAAAGAACAAGTAAATTCTCGCCTACGAGCATATGTTTAAAAGGGTGAATTATCAAGTTTTCAAGTAGAGCCATTTCACATGTTTTTTTCACCAATCTCACTACAACAGGCTGGCGATTGTTATGTTGAGCCAAATTTTTAAAAATACTCCCTTTTTTGTCCAAAAATATTTTTTTTTCCTTCTAAGAATATTTTTTTTGGTTGTAGAAGGTTGGCAGGTCTGAAATAGGTATTTGATCAAGTGTAGTTCAGACCAAATGGTTTTATGCTACAGTCGCACTGGCGAAATTGACTATAGGGTCCAGTAACACAAAGGTTAGCGATTAATCGTACGCTTAATTTTTAAAATTGATCGTACATTATAGTCAATGCAATCAATCACAGAAAATATGTTCTAGGATGATTGCTAAGCTTTGTGTTACGGGCCTCAGACCGTTGATATGACTGTAGCATTTAAAAGATGGAGGAATTTGCTATTATAGTAATACATGTAATTATTTGATTGGCCTTGAGGGGAACATCAAATATTGCCCGCAACAGAATCATATTAGCCTGAGTCTGTAGACGAAGGCAATATGGTTCTTTTAAAGGGATACTCCGGGCTGCAAATAGTTATTCACAGAACAAATTGCTGGAAATTTCATCAAAATTGGTTAACAAAGTTATTGAATTTTAAAGTTTAGCAATATTTTGTGAAATTATAGTTCTATATGCATGTCATAGGTGGGTTGATGATGTCACATCCCCACTTTCCTTTTCCTCATGTTATTACATGAAATCATAATTGTTTCATTTTTTTCACACATGTGTGAATAATCTGTCTCCTTTATAATGAAATAAGTTGCAGCTATGAATATCTTATACACTAAATCAGTTGTCAATCCAATTTTTTCAGTTCTTGGTAGAAAATTTTCAAATAAACCTAATTTCATATAATAAAATACAAAAGAACAAGTGGGGATATGACAGCATCAATTTGCTCATTAAATATTCATAAAGACATGCCTAGAACTGTTCCACCAGAATAATGCAAATCTTTAAAATGCCATAACTTTGTTATTCCTTGTCCGATTTTGATCAAATTTTCTGTGTTATGTTTGTCTGATTTTTCCTTTATCTGTTTAAAACATATTATTTTCAGCCCGGAGCATCCCTTTAAGAGCATAGTGTATATTTGATGGTCTCCGAAATAGGAGGCAGCCCATATTAAAGAGAGAAAATATGGTATGATGATATTGACCGCTGCAAAAGCAGAGAACGCAAAATATGGCAAATGATAGGCACACAAAAACGCAATGATAACAGGGTTCTTGTATAGGGCATGTCACATTTTGAAATAACATCCCTATACGCTTCCAAAGGACTTCAATATCAGCCCTGGACCATTCACGTTAAATTATGGTTATTTTAATCCTTAGAAATTACTTCTGTTTGGCTGACAACCCTTATCAAAAAGCATCGTCCAAGAAAACTGTCTCATAACTGGCTCAGAGAACAATCTGGATTTGGGTAATGTTTTAATGGTAATTTCGGACCGGGGACTTTAAGTATGCCTCACAGAATGCGCTCTGTGCACTGACAGAGCAGCAACTCACATGTGCCATTACATAACCCATAGATGGTGTCTTTGTTCATCTTTGGAAGCCGACCCCCCCCCCCCCCCTTGCCCGCAAGTTATGGCCGCCATTAGTTACAATGCTCTGAAGTGTGATTCATCTGAGAAATGCTGATTACAATAGGTTTGTTTACTGACTGATTGACAATTATGCATATTTCTTCCCCATGAACATAATAGTAGCAAGGTATACCTTTCACCTGTTAGTAATAAATGAACTACCATACTTGGAATACAGTTTACACATACCAGTTGTTGCTATGTAAGGCAATTTCCAAGGATTCAAGTTTAAAATCAGGGCTTATACGTTTGCAAATACGGTGACAATGACCAGGGGGTCCGTTGCGGAAAGAGTTGCGTTTAAACGCAAGTCAAAAAATCAATCGCAAGTCCCAAATGCGTGTTGTTGATTGGTAGAAAATCAAGTTACACATGATTTTTAGAGTTGCGATTGATTGCAACTCTTTCTGCAACGGGCCCATTAGATTTTCGGGAAAATGAAGTCACATACGGCAAATTGCCTTGTTGCAACCTTCGAATGAAGTGGATTTCATGAACATGAGTAGCCTACCTGGGTTTTCCAGCTCAGGGCAAATTCTCTTCCCTCAAAGTATTTTACTTTACAAGAACAGTATTCTACTGAGACAAATACTGAGGAAAATGCAATAGCCAACATCTCAGCCCATCAACTTTGCATCCTTAATTTCTTCATTGCAACCAGGACATGTCTAACTTGGTACACTTTTATATTTGGACCTTTGATCATATCATGTATTCTTTGGAAGTGAACGACAATGCTGACTTTTTCCTTCTATCGACTTGTGATCCGTTTTACATGCCCGAGGTCGCCGTTGGAACAGTTCGATTCTGGAGGAGCTATTCCAAACGAGATTAGATACTAGATCGCAATCTCGATTATTTGGTATGTTGTGCATCACTTCAAAGATTGAAATTCACATTATTTGTCATCTGAGTCGTTAAGGCCATGAACACGGTGAGTACGAAGGATTTTCCATTTTTCTCGAAATTTGATTAGATTTATTTATTTAATATCATACCATTTTTTATGAAATGTCTGTAATTATACATTCAGGTTTATTGCATGATTCAGTTTGTGATATCTTGTTAGCATACAACAGGCTTTACAACGCCATTTGTTTAAACAAATATAATGAAATACCAAGAATCTTGTATATGGCTACATGAATTTCATGTATTCTGGAGTAGACTGTAAATGATCTTTTGCAACTTTTGATTAATAGCTTCTTTTTTTACGAGTTGGCTTGACAACGTTCCACGTGCCTGGACTTTGCCGTACATGTGCAAGTTGAATTCCAAGCACGTACGCGCGCATGCACTGTAGTCGAAAACAGTGAAGATATAGTTAAAAACTCGCTGACGCCAAAGCATAAAAAGGGCCTTTCTACGAAATTCTGGTTCATTTTTATTTTAAGACACAAGAAAAAAGAGTTCATGACTCTGCTTTCAATTCTGTATTGTTTTAAGAATATTTGCATTCAGCATGGTTCTAAAGAACATGAATTGAATTTTCAAGTAATATGCTTGTTTTCTCTGATTTGCGCACATTCTTCAAAAGTTATATTTTTTTTAAAGTAGGATTTCCTGCCCAGGTCCTCCAAGAGAGGCAAAATATGCAGAAAGCACAAATCAAAACAAGTAACGATACATTTTATTGGACTCATTCTGTTTATTGTTAATTAATTTTCATATTTCAATTAAGCTTTTTAAAACACATTTTCGGCCAACAATCAGAAATATAGAGTTTTTAATAATGCACATGTACGTTCGGTTGGGCCTGTTGAGAATTAACAGGGAGGAGTTATGAATGATTATAATTTGAACAATAATGATAATAATATTAACGGCATATTTACCCAGGGTAGCCACTTCAGTTCCGAAAACTTATTACCCGGCTAAGCTAGGCTACCGATTCAGGTGCCAAAGCTTTTTGAGGAATTATTTCCTGCCGGTACCCATTTACCTCACCTGGGTTGAGTGCAGCACATTGTGGATGAATTTCTTGCTGAAGGAAAACACGCCACGGCTAGGATTCGAACCCACGACCCTCTGTTTGAAAGGCACTTTCATGTAGAATGTATTCTACCAACCATCATTCGTCCAATCATAGAACTAAAATTTGCCAACTTAGTGTATATTAACTTACACTGGCATAGGATAAATGATCATACCACATATTCGAAGAGTGTGAAAATATCAAGAGAGTGTCCCATTGGCCCTTTGGAGGTTTGAATGATGTTATGACGTCCTGGATGTTACTTCAAATTCTAACCCTCTTATTATCACTGTCCTCATTTTCGTTCAGCATCGGAACATTTCAATCATAGCTACTAGGAAATTGGTATAGTACCATACATATACAGGGTACGACTCTTTCCCCTTTGAGGCCATGGTTGATGCCGTAAGGACAAAATTTGTTGAGCATATGCTTCATTTCATTTCCCTTGCTGATTGGATACCAAAACAAAATCTTCCCTATATGTCGGACATTATTTTGTTGAAATTGTTAAAGATGCTAATTTAGATACTGTCAAATTCTGATTTTTTTTTCTTCACATTTTGAATTTTTCATACAATATTTCGCCAGGAGAGAATGAGGCGTTTGTATTTATTTTGTCAATAATAATATTTACGTTTTGTGATAAAGTTTTAAAAACTGAAATATTTCCAATTATCTATTTTCTACGAAAATCACTTTTCTATTTCCAAATGAAACTGTCGGCATCTCACGTCGCCATCAAAGTTCACAGACACCATGGTCATCTGTATATTATTTCGTACGTCTTATAAATGGGGATCTGCGTTACTTAATTTGCCGTTCATTGTAACCCCATTCTTGAAAACTTCTTGGTTGTCGTTGACGGTGATGGACGTATTCATTCTGCCAGATAAATCTATGTTTTACAGAATTGACAGGTAGGCCAGCGTGACTTTGCCCTATATAGTCCAGTGATGATTTCGAGTTTGTTGTTGGCGGGTTTACTAAGATAATATTAATCAAAATGGATAACTTAACCTAACCGGTGACACGACATTTGCACTGGCCGTAAATTCGCAGAGGGCATATGGTTAGAGTTAGGATTGTAACAGAGTTTTAAGTTCAGAACAATGTAAATAATAAGGATTAGGGTTTACTTAGTTCTGTTTGGTTAGATTTCATGTTTGGCTTAACGTGCAGATTCTCCATCGGAACAATTGTCGCCGGAGCAAATGTCATGGAACCAGTTACATCATACATATCATTATTCCCAACAGCACTCGCAGAATGTCAGTGCGTCTTGTGTGGTATAAATCGATCTACCACCAATACCAATGAGTTTTCATCACCGAATTTGAAATAAACCCAGAATGGCCGCCAGCAAACTCCGTTTAGGATATGGCCATCGGGCCAGCGCAAATAAACCACACCAAAATATTGAGAAAATATTGATATTTCACATTACAGAACATCCTACATTGGCGACATTCATGTTACCAGAGAACGTGAGGAATTTGTTGTTTCTCGAGTGAGTTGTTAAGATGTTAAAGGTTGCATTCCTTGAAGTCTTTCAAGCAGAACTCGGGCGGTTGGTCTCTTATTTGGCTCCAACATCAAAACTGATTGCACGAAATTTCGACTGCATTGCTTGACTAATTTAAGGGGGCGTGGCCAGCGAAGGGTTCTGTCCATGGCTTCCCGGATGTTCTTGTTTCCATAGCACCCGAATGGTAGGTAGGTGGTGAAGATTAAGAATGTGATGACCCCGGCGGACCACACGTCAGCTGCGCGTAGGTCTGTCACTCGGGTGTCCAAGACCTCTGGGGCCGCATAGGCGGGAGATCCGCCTAACGACGCGATTCCTTGAGGCGTACATGATAAGCAGTTCGTACTGCTCGAAGATGAGTCTGAAACTATATTGTGGTTATTGCAATAGTGAGTTGAACATGGTGTTCTGCCAGGTTTCGATGCGCCATCAGGACCAATCTCTACAGCAAGTCCAAAATCGGCGATCTTCACATCTTCCCGCGCATCGACGAGCACATTCTCGCATTTCAAATCACAGTGCGCGACAGAAGCAGTGTTGTGCAGGTAGGCCACGCCTTCGAAAATCTGCTGGCACATCTTTTGCGCCAAATCCCCACCGAGGCGTCCCCGGTGTCTGACGAATGTCCGAAGGTCCCCGTTTTCAGCTAGGGCAAGCACGATGTAGGAATGGTCCTGGAACACGAAGTAGTCCAAGATCTCCACGACATTCTCGTGGTTTAATAGGAATAGGATCTCGGCCTCTCGAGCTGATGAAGGCGACGGCGAGTTGATTTTGATGGCGACTTTTCGCGGGGTTTGGTAACGCGTTGATGATGCGAGTTTGACGACGCAGTGCCGACCCTTCCCCAATATGACGGCAGGTTCAGAGAGCACATAACCAAATCGCCCTTGCATTTTATCAGAACCTTGTTCTTTCCTTTTCGTTCCGCGTCTTATGTTGATCCATAGGAAGGTGAAATCTAAACAAGAATAAAAGTATAAATATATCAAGAATAAAAAGATATTGAAATTGATATTCCACCAATATTGAAAAGTTTAATATTATGACAATAGAGTGATCAGTGCACTCATTTGAAGTTTTCTGAAGTGTTTAAATGCTCGCTGAAGACGCAAAGCTATTGCTCGAGCCAGGACATTACTATAGTGGCGACACCAAGATTTTTAAAGTACGTCGCTAATGGAGTGCGAAGATTCTAACATAGGTATTTGCCCCCATCACCCCCCCCCCCTCTCTCATGGTTAAACTTTTGCAGACATTTTAGCTGGGACAGACGTGAAACATTTTTTCCAACGTAAACAGTATAGGTGACAAAATCTTCCAGATACAGTATACAACTAAACCTCGACAAAACGACCTCTTGCCTTCTTAATGCGTCTGGGTATAGCGCCTAAAAGAGTATCTGGATTTTCAACATCGATATGGGGAATCCCGGTGGGGTTACTTACCGAATACGACGAAACAGGATCCACATAAGAATACAAGCTCACTTGGTTTTTAAGCATTTTTAACTGATACAAATTGAAGTGACATATTCAACAATGCAAATAATCCACGAGCTCTCGATGTCGATGTGTAATAGCATGTTTTATCTAAAGTACGAAGTCGATCGAGATAGCGATATGGAATTGATATGTAATATCACTCGAGCACTTCTCCGATGTACATAATATTCTGTTTTGTCTTAACATGGGTGATATCTACTGCTCATGGTTATTACAATTATCTGTGTGAATGATACCGTGTCACTCAAGCATAACATGCGTTTAATTGAATGAAACACTTAATGAGACATAGGGATTTCTCCTGACCAATAATCGATATCCGCAGTCAAGATCAAAATCGATACCGGGTCTCAATGCGACATGCATTGACAAACCGCACCGCTTTTGACAAAGAAATAAAAATCAATATACCGTGGTGATTGAAGGTTTTAGACGTTGCTGCGAGGACTGAAGCAAGTTAAGGTCATGTTTGTTGATTAGCTAAGTTTGTATTGCGCCATACCTTTGCTCTAACTATCATAAACCTTCATTTCGATTATAACTTCTTTTGAAATCAATTTTGACAGTAGGATTCCCTTTTAATGACGAAATCAGCTTTTCGTCCGAGATCATGTCGTTTTCTCAGTCTTCTTTACACAAGACAGTGCACACCTAGTTACCAAGAATGCTCTTAGTATTAATTTATTTGAATGTAGAATAAAAGAGCACTGTCGATTAAATGCACTGCTCACGGGCCGTGGCCGTGGATCGAACTCCAGACTTCCAATTGTCAGCCAGGCGCCTGAGACCACTCGGCCACAGCGCCCTCCAATATTATGCCTCTGGAGAAAGATAATAATCACAACAAATCCTGCTTTCGGATGTAGATGTAGCCCACGTATCAAAACGGTAGGCCAGCAAAAGCTTTATTCATGTACAGGAGTTTTAGAGAATAGAATTAAAGTATAAAGCAATATACAGTAGGCTTACTAAAATGAAATCATCAAGATTTGAATAAAATACACGAAATTATTATGGAGCTGATGATGAAACGTCCCCGCTTTCCTTTCCCTTTTGTATTTTTGCATAAAATCTTATTTCATTATTCTTTTTTTGTGTGTTAATGTGTAACAGAATATTAGCCGTTGTGTCAATCTACATTGTAAGGTACATCAATAAAATCCCGTTCTTATATTCTCAGAGTAGAAAATCATGATGATTAAACTTTCAAATAATAGAATACAAAATAAACATATAATGTGAGATAATATCATCAGGGGCCCGTTGCAGAAAGAGTTGCAATCAATCGCAACTCTAAAAATCATGCGCAACTTGATTTTCAACCAATCAACAGCGCGCATTTGGGACTTGCGACTGATTTTTTGACTTGCGTTTAAACGCAACTCTTTCTGCAACGGGCCCCAGTTCTTGACCAACGTATATTCATGTACTCACCGTTTTACCAAGGTAATGCATTTTGTATTTCAAACGCGACTTATTTTCATCCATATTCGCAACTGTTGGCAGTTATTGCTATTATAAAGGCGTGAGTAAATCGAGATCATTGTCTCAACCACATTTTATCTTAAAAGGAAAAAAAAACGAACCTGAAACCAATCCAAATTGTATTTTCAAATTTGCAGTCTCCCAGAATTGTTTGTATCCGGGCCCAGGATTGACGAAAGGGAAATTAAGAAAAATATATATGATGAACATCATTAAAAACATACCATAAGTTGGAAACTGTCATTTTCGCTCATCTCTCAAAATAATTTCTAATGAAGAAGTTGACGATCCGAGTCGGCTGCTCCTGCAAAGTCGACTGACCTATATCTTCCTCTGTGCATCGTCTGTTCAATAACCATAACTGTAATGAACCTCTGGCCTAAATCTGATGAAAGGACACATATAGGCCTATTAAATAGACACTGATGGATGATAAGGGATAATTGGGGAAAAATGATTTTAAAGTCAATCAGAATTGACCCTAATCCGGGCTCATCGACCTATCGAATCCAGCTATGTCACACCAGCGAATTTGACTCCACACCGATAACAACTGTTACGTTATTTTCAATGACAAACCATCGGTCAGGTTAAGGTTTGGTATCGTTAGTGCAGATAATTGGTTAGTGAGACTGAAGCAATAACAAAAAAACGCACTTTGGTATATTAACGGTCATTGTTTGAACGTCAAATGGTGCTAACGACCAATTATATTCTTCTCTTGGAGGCTGCACTGTTTGCCCTTCGGATCTTTTTCGTAGGGTGGAGTATTCATCCGCTACCTGCATAACAATTGTTCGTTAGAGTGCAGTTCTTTCGGTGGTGTGTTTAAGGTCAACAGAAAAAACAGCAGTATAGTCTGGACCTAGAAGAAGTAGAAAGTAGTTATTGTTCCATTAGTTTCTTACTGAGATTGATACCATTTTCAGATCAAATGCACCCTATAGCTATCGATGGTGAATTGTCAGTTGGTTTTGATAAAAATTGAAAACAGATTATCATGTGTATTAATGGGGAATTTGACACCATTCGACTGTGAATCACAAAGAGTAGAACGAGATCTATAACCAGCATATAATGTAATGCCACTAAAATCACTATCCCACTTTTCCCTGTTTCCCAAGACTAAGCAGGCTTGTCGAAAATTTTCTAGTAGGTGCTACAACAAGTCTGATTTTTCCGACAAGAAGTCAATGTTATAGGCATTTTCAATGCTTTTCACAAAGTCTAGGATCAGCAAATGATAATCCATTTTTGCCACCACCCGCTTCCAGCGCCTAGTGTATATCGCTAGATCTGTCATATTAATTGTTGCTGTTGTTGTTGTCATTGATTCTCTGTAAATGTGATGATTTTTTTACTGTTTTTTTTTACACAAATAATCTTTAAGATGTCTGATACAAAATGAATATTTCGTGGAATATCATATAATAACCCGTATTCTGAACTCGAGTTCAATTTGAACACCAATCTAAAGTTGCGGTTTAAAAGAGTCAACACAATCCTTGAACACTATACCAAACAGGTTCAATCTATCAATCTGCTGATTCTAAACTCAGAATATTAAAAACTGCCTACAAAAACAAACGGAACATAGTTTTCTTCATTTTTAAGGGATGAGGAAATAGCAAAGTAAACATAAAAAACATATACACTGGCGGACGGATGGGGGGCCTTCGGTGTCATGCCCCTGACCCCTCCCATTTAAAAATAACCAAGATAAAAATGGGGGGAGGAAATAGGATGAAATAAGACATAGGGCCGGGCGCGTTTTCGCTTGATTTTTTTTTTAAATTCCTATTCATATTTTTTGGCATTTTGGCTTCACATTTGTAAGCACAGAGTTTGACCATCCATAAACTGATCTTCAGATTACGGGCCAGAGTCTTTACTCTAGGCTCTACATGCATGAACTGTTCAGTTAGCCTAGGCCCTATTGTCCAATTTCTTTGAGTGCGCAGATGTTGAACTTATATCCCATTTCACTATTCATCCCACATCAACCACCTCCCCCATCATCACCCACCACCCATAGAAATACTCTTCGGAATGCAATACACAATATACCAGAATAGAAAAGTATTCAAACTTACCATTATAGATGGCATATCATTTACGGCCACGCTGTTTCTTCTTTTCTTTCCTTTTCTTTTTTATAATAATCAAAAAGTGGGGGAATTTGACTCCGTTTCACTCCAACACTGCAGCAGTAAACCCTCAAAATAATGGAGAATGAAATTGCAGTGCGTTATAATGATAAGCGCATGCTATGCGCTTTGCATGGAAGCGCGCATCATTATTATTCATCTTTCAATTTTTCACCTCGGCTTCTGTGCGCCTCTCCGCGGATGGCCTCGGCCTCCTCCGAATCAAACCACTCATCCGGCATGTTTATCCTCACCTCCTCGTCCTGCTTTCATTCTGCATACCTTTCAATCTCCCCTTCTTTTCTTTCTCCTATCTTTTTTTTTCTAAATCTTCATTTCTTAATTCTTCATATTATTTTATTTAAGGACGTTCCACAGTTAAAGTGAAATCCATGTCATTTTCACCAAACTTTGCACATAGATACTTTAGAACCTTAATATTCGAAATATGCAAAAATTAACATAGGTCCATGTGCTTGATTTTTTGCTATAGAGCTTCAAAGTTCACCCAAATTGATGTTTTTAAGAATTGCGCATTCAAAAGAATTTGGCATTTTTAGACCGCCCAAGATTACTACAATGAGTTTAAACCTCTATTACTCAGTCAAAATACATGAAAAAGTCATAAAATTTCGCAAGAGAGTTAATAATTGTATCGTTAGAATGGAGAATATATTTATAGTGCTATTTGTTTGCAATTTTAAGTTTAACAGCACTGTCAGTTCTTAAAAATGGCGTAAAAGATAACAAAATCCCAATAAAAAAAAATGTAAAATTTCAGTAACAAACTACAAACGTACAATAAATGCTGCACTTTATTCAAAATCCATGTCATTTTCACAAAAATTTGCAGAGTTGTAGAGGAAGGTATACCTAAGAGGTACAAACATTAAAAAATAGGGGTTCATGTGCTTGTTTTTAAACTATCACCATTTTTATTAGAGCAAATGTGCTTTTTAAAACACCAAAAATGCGCCGAATGCTTAGTATCTATGTGAAGAAAAAATCAAAACCACTCTACCATTTATTCAAACTCGGGCTAATATTCGTGATTCTTGGCAGCACTGCAGAGTAAAGTATTTTGAAATTGTAGAGAATATTTTTTTGAATGGTCCATGGGATAATTCCATTTTTTATATTCATGAAATAACGCATCGGATCTGCAGTTAAAGTGCAGAAGATGAGAAAAATCAGCTCATACCCGCAGCTAATTAATCACCTGTTCATCCATTGTGACGTCAGCGCGCAGAGTGTAAATTATGCGCAGATCATAATGTGCACAAACATAACTGTGGAACGTCCTTAAGGACGTTCCACAGGACGTTCCACAGGACGTTCCACAGTTAATTTTATGCGCATCATGATCTGTGCACAAATTACGCTATAGGCATGACGTCACAATGGATGAATAGGTGATCAATTAGCTATAGGTATCAGTGAATTTTTCCCTTGATCTGCATTCTAACGGCATATGTGATGTGTTATTTTATGAAGTTAACATGCTGGAAATAATCTATGAACCATCTTTTAAATATCTCTACAATATCAGAATACATATACTTTACTTTGCATTACTGCAAAGTATTACGAATATGACCTCGAGTTTGAATAAATAGTAGAGCAGTTTGAAATATTTCCTTAAATAGATACAACGCATTTGTCGAGATGTTGGTGTTTTAAAAAAGCTCATTTTCTCCAACAAAAGTGCTGATAGTTTGAAAACAAGCACACGAACCCCTATTTTTAATGTTTACATCTTTTAAGTATGACTTCCTTTACAACTTTGCAAATTTTGGTGAAAATGACATGGGTTTTGAAAAAAGTACAGCACTTATTGTACTTCACAAATTTGTTACAGGAATTTGAAATTTTGAGATTAGTTTTTGTGAACTTTTCGTATCATTTTTAAGAATTGAAGGTGCTGCTAGTCTTAAAGGGGCAATCAAATAGCAATGTGAATGGATTATCCATCTTAAGTATACAGTTCTGAATTATACCGTGAAATTTAATGAAATTTACATGGATTTTGGCTGAGTAATAGATGTTTAAATTCAACGTATTAATCCCATGAGGTAAAAAAATGTCCAAACCTTTTGAATGCGCATTTCTCGAGAATTTCAAATTGGGTGAACTTCAAAGATCGATTGCAAAAAATTAAGCACATGAACCTATGTTTTTTTTTTTTTTGCATATTTGGAATACTTAGGTGCTGGATTACCTCTGTGCGAAGTTTGGTGAAAATAACATGGA
The DNA here is from genome assembly GCF_037042905.1 of Lytechinus pictus. Lineage (NCBI taxonomy): Eukaryota > Metazoa > Echinodermata > Echinoidea > Temnopleuroida > Toxopneustidae > Lytechinus > Lytechinus pictus. The sequence goes on from NC_087260.1 coordinate 18,549,238, forward strand.
TTTCATTTTAACTGTGGAACATCCTTAAATCTCGTATTCCTTTTTCTCACTTTTCCTTCCTTCTCTTTCACTTTCTTGCATTGGTTAATTGTTTCGTCTTCTCAGTCATCTTTTTTTTTGTCTTTCTTCCTTCTCTCTTTGTATTTCTCCTATTTCGTTTTGTTTTTACTTTCCATCTCCAACATTTTCTCTTCTTCCTTGAACAAAATGATTTAGTTTTTTTAAGTTATTAACTTGCACACCTGCCCTCCACGACAAATTGCAACTTGGTCTACATTCACCCCATCAGGGGAGCGTTTCATGAAAGGACTTGTCGGACGTTTTATCCGACAAGTCCCATTTTATCCGACAGTTACCATAGTAACAGTACCTCTCAGCCAATCAACATCAGAGAAAGATGTCAGATCTGACAACTTGTCGGATGAAAATGTTGATGAAACACTCCCCAGGTCTCACCCCACTTGGTCTAAATCAAAGGTCTAAATGTCCCGGGGAACGTTTCCATGAAAGGACTTGTCGGACGTTTTATCTGACAAGTCCTTCTTACCGACAGTTACCATAGTAACAGTGCTTCTCGGTCAATTACATTCACGGAAAGTTGTCGAATCTGACAACTTGAATGATGAAAATGTTCATGAAAAACTACCCTGGTCATCCTCTTCGTAAGTTAACCGGAGGTGTTTCATCAACATTTTTGTCCGACAAGTTGTCAGAGTCTGACATCTTTCCTTGATTCTGATTGCCTATGAGGCACTGCTACTATGGAAACTGTCGGATAAAACATTACTTGTCGGATAAAACGTATGACAATTCCTTTCATGAAACGTTCACCTGATTAGCTAGCACATTATTGAAATGGTGATATCAATGGTAAAGGACAAGTCCACCCCAACAAAAAGTTGATTTGAATAAAAAGAGAAAAATCGAACAAGCATGACACTGAAAATTTCATCAAAATCGGATGTAAAATGAGAAAGTTATGACATTATAAAGTATCGCTTAATTTCACAAAACAGTTATATGCACATCCTGGTTGGTATGCAAATGAGGAGACTGATCTACTCACTATTTCTTTTGTATTTTATTATATGAAATATGAAATATTCTAATTTTTCAATCATTGTCAAGTAAAACAACGATTAATTCCTCCCTGAACATGTGGAATTAGCATTGTTTAATAGTATATGGTTCAGTCAAGTTGGTCCTCATTGTCAAATCTGTAAAAATTAAATATTATATAATTCAAACAATAAAAAACAAAAGAAATAGTGAGTGATAGACATCATCAACCGACTCATCTGCATGTCACTGAGTTGTGCATATCACTGGGGGTTTTTTAATAAGGGAAACTTAAAAATGCCATAACTTTCTTATTCTACATCCGATTTTGATGAAATTTTTTGAGTTCTGCTAGTTTGATTTTTCTCTATTTATTCAAATCAACATTTTTCTGGTGTGGACTTGACCTTTAAAATCTACCCAATTTCAATAACCGACTCTGAGTGCGGTTCTACACATTAAACTGAATAAAAACCCACATTTTAGATTGCAAATTCGTCGCAGTCGCATTAAACATTATGTGAAACTGTGACATCCACTTCATACCTTATGATTTTTTTTCAGTAAGATTTTTTGTTTTCGCGACAATCTTCGTTGATTAAGTTCATCATGTTAACCTGCAGGAAGAATTATTTAATTGGGTTTGTACTGAGATGTACGAGTCCTTGTGTGAAGCTCAACCCCAACCCCCCCCCCCCCCACCATTAAACCTAGCTACTTTTGGGCCGTTGCATAATACTTTTTACCTGAGAAAACTACGGTTGTTTTTAGCGGAGTTTTTGCCCTGTGTTAAAGTCAATGGCAGAAATCAGACTAACCTTAGTTTTCAGTTTTTACCAGAGTTTTCTCAGGTAAAAAGTTTTATGCAACAGGCCCCAGGAATCATAGATTTTAAGTGGATAAAAGCCACACAAATCTTAAGGGTAAACGTGTTTTTTTTTCGAGATCGTTCATTTTCAGACTCATCTGTGAGGGTGAAGTTGGGTGTCGATGATTGTGTATGGGTGTAAAGGGACAGAATATGGGAGGGTGTTGGAGCGTGGGTGTGTTTGTGTGGGTGGGTGCATGTGTGTTATCTCTGATGTACTGTTTAGAAGTATTTGTGCTTCTGTTTCTTGTGAAAATTGATTACGTTTTAATGTGCCTCCCCTTTCACAAACCAACAGCCACACACACGTAAACACACCCTCATAATAATTATGCATCCTCAGAAAAACCACACACGTAAACACACCCTCATAATAATTATGCATCCTCAGAAAAACACACACACGCACCAAATCTCTTTCCATGCCTGGCTCCTTCTCCCCTCTTAATACCCCCCTTCTCTATCTCTCTCTCTCTCTCTCTTTCTCTCTCCCTCTCTTTCTCTCTGTCATGTCTGTTGTGATACATCCCAGGGGCCGCGGAACGGTTTTCAAAGCGGGGGGGGGGGGGCTGAGCCAAAAGTGGGGGCTGACCATGCAAAAAATCACAATCATATGGTCATTTTTACCTTTTGTACACGGTTTTGGAAAAAAGTGGGGGGCTGAAGCCCCCCCCCCCCCCCCCGCCTCCGCGGCCCCTGCATGATCCAGTCTTCATAAGATTCACACAGACGAAGGTTTTACGAACAATTGTAATAATTTATTAATATTCCAATGCATACATCATGTTTAAATACGTCATACAAATACAAACACTCGTGTATTGCTTTGCAATGAATATCAATTTACCGACGACGAGCAGGTTTTTACTAATATATTCAAATCTTACCTTTACTTCAACGAAGAAAACCTAATTTGTAACAAGCTAAACGGATTTATTTCCGCCTTTTTTCATCACTTGAAAATCCATAGGAACACCCCCTTGCATCCCCTCCCCCTTCTTTCTCCCGCCGCCCCGAGTCCGGAATAGCTTAGTACAAGTTTCTCACTTTATTAACATCCGTAACATTTGAATATATTAATAAACTGATTTATTGTCATCTGATATAATATACTACATGATAAAATTAAATTTGATAATGGTAGTCTACATGTATACGAGATGTATATACCCATGATACCTAAACCTCGCGATTCAATGACATCCGGGAATTTACTGACATTACACCGCAATGTTTCGTCGCATTCCATTTTATATCATTTTTTAGATCGCACGTTTCGGAGAGCGAATATATAGAATGCTTTGACACACATAAAATTAAGTTTTTGGATTGATAACTTCTGTTGATTTAAGAATCAAACTCTAGCCTCAAGTGCTCGTCACTGTTTTGGTGAAGAAAAAAAAAGTTGCGATTGATTGATAAGTCATATGCAAAGTTCTCTTCCTCTTTTCTTTTAATACAAAATAAATCAAGGAAATCATAGAGATAATGTAATATTTGGCCGAGAACTACTTCATAAATATATTAATCTTGCATCAGGCAATTTATTGGTAGAATCGAGCTAAATAATTTGTTTACACATCTATATCAGAGATAATTATCTAACTGGAAAAAATTAATACATGATTAAATTACGTGAATGTGTGCGTTCTTTTTTTTCCCTCCTGAAGTGAATGAGGCTTGCGTGAACAGATAAACTTTAAAAATAACCATTTTGTTCTTTTCAAATTTCCGACATGTTCATCTCTGAAATAGATAAAAGCTTATAACATTGATATAATAACATGCACTGGAAATATGCATAGAATATAAGGATAATGAACACACCATTTTGGTTTGTGGTTTTGGTCATGATTATACTAATATTGCACGCTACAAAAAGAATACCCCAGTAATTTACTATTCTATTTACATTTTTGGAAAGCATATACATGTATGCTTCTCAATGCACTACACTAAAAAAAAATCTTATCTCATACATAATTATACTGGGTATACAATCATATAGATGGCGCCCTTGCCCATGTTAGCCCACAACACTTATTATAGTTTAGAAAATGTATAACACATACCATGGTCCGTTTCACACAGATTTACATCTTGTAACTTTTCCATGATTGTAACTTCCAAGAATCCTTGATTGTGATTGGCTGCTGAGCGCTGTTACCATTGTAGTTGCTATGATGGCAAAGTTACTATAGCTCTAACTCTTTATGAAAAGCGTTCCAGAACGAGTGCGAGGCCTAGAATCATATGGCATGTGCATGTCTAAACAATTGTTTACATTAGACCTCACAAAGGTTATAGTTATCAATCTGCGACGCACAAGAAATAATGAAATCAAAATATAAGTTTATAAGAATATAGGCCTACCAGAGGCCACAGAACCGAGGGGGTAGGGACGTGCTTCACCCCCCTTTTTCAATAAACGTGTATAAAAGTGTCGTCTGATTACTTTTTTTGCATAGTTAACCCCCCCCCCCACGCCTGCGCACTTTCAGAACCGTTCCAATACCCCCCCCCCCCATATATAACAGTATACTAACGTGGCACTATGGCAGAATGTCCACAATTATAAACAAAATCATTCCTGCCAGTATAGCAAGCAGTTCACATCATCATGAACTTTTAAATAGATTTACGATCTCGTTTATCCTGTTTATGTATGAACGTTGACAACAATATTCAAATGATAATAACCTAACTAGCTACAGAGAAATCATTATAAAAAATTGACATATACATAGTAAAAAAAGGGATACATTTTACAATGGGTTCATACTTATAAGTACACATGTAAGTATAAATGTTAAATAATGTATGCAAATTATGACAATCAATTCAGAGACACACTTAGCAATAGACTAAAATCAATTCTTAAACACAGTAATCATAAGAACATAATCAAAATTATTCTGATTAACGACTTTGAGTTCCCATTTTCTTTGAAACGTCAGTTACATTTCTAGTCTAGATACCATTTGGTCCGCAATTACCAAGAACATTGCGCACAATTGGCTGAGGAATATCGTAACTCAAGGATAATAATTGAAAAGAAATCTAATCTGGTTAAATGATGTTCGAGATGAAAGTGCACATAAGTAGAACATGTTTTGGAAGAATCTGAACAAGTTAAACTCAGGAGACATGTAAACATCTTTATTTCTCAAAACCGTTCATCTTTGCCTGGACGCCGTCCGTAATCAAACACACAGGTTAACGATTAAACGCTAATTTGAAAGAGATTTTCTGAGCAAAACGCACATTCTTGATAGGCCATTTTATTTTGCGATCAATCGTTAACCTTTGTGTCAAGGTGGCCCTGGTCATCTGTCTCCGTGTGCTATTCCCGATCCCACAACTCTTTCAAGAAGCGCGCGCGAAAGATTCTAATATTGTGAAGTCGATAGATTATGTATATAAAACGTGTTTTAAAACAAAACATGTTTTACACCAAATACTTTCCGCAACAAACATGTCCTCTTCACTACCGTACTTGCTGATTCTTTTTTAGTCAACATTTTCAAAGTATATTTATGGAATATTTTTGTTCATCTTGTATGATTTCGAATGGCTACAATAATATTCCAACCTCTATGATTATGTTCCAGCATAGAAATGTTTAACATAATAAGAATGTACAATAAATTTCCTCGAAAAGATGTGAAATTCGCAAAGCTACCAACTTTAATATTCACATTTCAGGGAGAATTTTCTGGATAAGGAGGAAGATATTTCTCAATTACACACAATCCAATGAAATATAAATTTGTGTATCGGGGAGATGTTGAAAATCTGCAGTTTTTCACTTGAAGATCAGTCAATTTTCAGGGAGTCTCCCTGACAGCCTGACAACCAGGGACACATGGCAGCGCAGAATTCGATACTATTGTGGCTAATCTAGGAAAGACTTATTCGTTCATCTTTACACCAGACAGATTTATTTCCACATTACACTCTGAATTATCGGCACAATTTTGTTTTATTGACAAGGTCTCAAGAAAGAAAATTGAGAGGAACTTACCTCAATTCCACCCCGTAAGGTGCTAGATCATTCTTAAATTCATTCCTCAATAATGTGGGATTAACGATACACAATTATATTCCCGTCTGACGTTCCTCTTAATAATCGTCAAGACTTTTTTTTCTCATAGAATAATGATTGATTGTTGGATTAGTTTTTTTCCTTAAAACATATCCTTTCCAGTAATGGCGGATATGCTATCACTGTCACGAAAAACTTGTGTTATATTGACTGCACCTTTTATGTCTCTGCGATGAACTTTCGATTTTTCTTCTCTCCTGTCCTCCTTTTTTTCTTCCCTCATCTTTCTCTCCACCCCCCTCTACCTCCAACTCTTATTATGTCTCTCTCTCTCCCACGACAACTTTCTCCCTCTTTCTCCCTCTTTCTCTCTCTTTCACAATACTTCTTTTCATGGGTTCATTACCCAAACTCCGCTTTAATTTTAATCTGTCTTCCTGCTCTACAAACAGAAACACGAATGACTCAGGGAGCTACATCGCCCTCATTTGTTATATCCAACGGATCTACGCAGATGAATGACATTGTTGTCAGTCCGCGAAACACATCGTCTTTTTATAAAAACTGCAGCCAATGCTATCCGATATCTTTGGTCCTTTATAAAACTTTATTTCGGACAATCATGAGCCATAATGGAACAAAAGAACGAGCCCTGCTACCGGTCAGTGCTTTCGATATCTGCTGCATCACTCAATTGCATATCGACACCTTCCAATTCTGCAATCTCCATGATACGAAAGAAATTCGACAAAAACGTTAAGAAAAACAGATTTTATACCTCAAACTCCACTTCCCCGGCTGAGTTCCGCCTGATGGCACCAAAATGTTGCGGGGAACGATTATATTTCAGTGAAGAATAGTCCCGACTCCCACCGTTGCCATGGTTATGGTCACTCGTGCCAGCAGCACGAGATGGCACCGATGGTGGCACGTGACGATGGTTACTTCCGTGATGACCGGATTGTTGATTAAGGTTCAGTGCGACTGGTATGCCGATACCGCTATCCGGTGTGGTCTGTGGATGCAAACTGGTGCGCTTCTTCTCCTCCGACTGAGAGGCCAAATACTTCATGGCCAGCCGCTTTTCAATTTTTCTCTTGTCGCGCAAGTAATATATGGCCCCAAGAATGATCAGGTTAAGGAGGAGAAGAAAACCGCCAATAGCAATCACCATACTAAGTTCCACTAAGAAACCTTTCTTTTCCTGTTTATCCGTTTCTAATGCGTTCGATTCAGTCCACGACGAAGTGAGATCCGCGCCCGGTACTCGGTTATCTATATCTGTGACAATCGGATCGGTTACTGGCGAAACAGCCGAAGTGACTGGCATCATCGCTGAAATCATGGGAGATGTCCCTTGCCCCGCTGGATTAATGATCTGCGGTCCTGGAAGGAAAGGGTTGTTGTTGACTGTCGGTTCAAAGGCAAACTTTTGCTCTAGTCTAGGAACAAGATGTTCCCAAATGCTAATCTTATGGACGCGGTAGAAATCTCTAACTTTAGGGTTGGCGGCAAGATAGATCATTTCCTCTGTGCCGACTCTGTACCGAGGCCAGTCATCCATAATCTCAAAGTTGAACTCGACGACGAAGTTCCGATGGAGATCAGTTGAACTTTGCCGTCTTGGATTGTTGGGATTTCTGTGGACATGAGAGACAAGCAGGAGTCAAATTTAAGATCACTTAATGGATTAGAATGCTTTGCTCTTTTGGAGTGTTACGTGTACTGATTTTGACTGGTTTCTGTGCTTTATTATCATTGTTATTGTCATCACTGCTTGGGGACTTTACTGACGAAACCTGCATAACCAACCACGCAACCTGCAGTGATGCGACAAGTGAGGGCTACCCTTTGTGGTGTTTGTCGGCACCCTTTGTCAAAAAAAAAACATTGACGATGCATGGGTGATTGTAACGGGACTGTTTTCGATCCCTTTTCTACATGCGGCAGCGTACAAGGCCATGTGAAGACTGGCGCCTTACCCCGGGACTTACATTGAGCACTCGGTTCCTGAGACCATTTTGGATTCACACGATAATGATGGCTGTCTTTGCGACTAGTCACTTTGGATAAGGCAGCGAATATTACCTTCCACTATTCTTTTACACCGCTTTAAATAATGATAATAATCATCATCATCATAATAATGATGATAATTTTTATAATGCGTTTGAGACATTACATTTTAGGTATTGAAGCGCTTATAGGTTTATTATAACCCCAGTCATTGCATTCAGTCAGTCATTCCCGCACACAAGGTATGCACATCCACTACCCCCTGTATCCAGCCAGCCGCCAAAGAGCCGCACACATACTGGACAAGCTACAATGACTTTGAAATCCTTCCGGGTACCGATTTAGTACTTGGGTGCAGAGTGGCGAAAAGTGTGGATTAAGGCATTGGCAAAGGAAGCTAAGCCTCGATGGGATTCGGACACACGACCCTTTGATTACGAGGCGAGTGTCAGAACCACTAAACCACGGCTCTTCCATAGAATGAGAAAAATTCATGATCAACGAAACCGACTCAAACCAACCGATCGTATGTCATTGAAAATAAAATAATACATTTGTTTGGTCTGAAGTCAGTTTCGCCAGTAGCCTATGCCATTATTTATTCATGTGTCTGGGTCTTATTAAACCTACCCGAGAGTGCCATGCATTGTGAAGAGTGAATGTATTCATCGCGCAAACCAGTGCTTTAATTGCTGCCAATATAATTATGTTTAAGGTGTTCTCGCTGTTTAGTCGGTAAATGTCGGTTCGTTTTGATGAATTACAGACGCGAAACCGTCTTGGCAAGTTGGGACCGGGATACTAATGCAATACCGCAAGATTGAACCGGGGTAAACCTTACTAGACCGGACAACATTCGCGTAAAGTACGTGTCATCAATTCTGACCGTTCCTCTATTGACAGTAGGTAGTTTTTGCATCTACAACGGGAAAACTCTCTACAACGCATCGATTTCTTTGAAAATGCAATTAAAATCACAATGGAGAGCTGAGAGGCTTTTGTCGAAAGTTGGTGAACTGGGAAAGCAGATCATCCGAAGATATGCACCGGACGAACAATTGCAATAATGTCGTTGTCCAGAGTCAAGAGATTCCGATGCTGTCCGGGTCCACCAACTTTCGACAAAAGCCTCTCAGCTTTCCATTATGATTTGACTTGCATTTTCAAAGGAATTGTGTGTTGTAAAGAGTTTACCCGTGTAGTAAATGCGAAAATTCCAGAGTACCGGCCGTTACGCGGGCAATAAACCCGGTAGTAACGTTATTAGAAAATAAAATGGGGAACTGGATTCTTTGTTTATACCCATCCAAAGAAACTATTACATCAAATTCAAATCGCTTACACTGTACTTCGTCTGCCGTCTGGTAAGAACAGATATTATGTAAATGTATTTCTGAAAGTGACTCGAAGGCCTACGCTGTAAGGCCGTAATATCCATGGAAACAGAAGGGATTTTACGAAACTAAACGGGTAAAGGAAAACAATGGAATTTGTCTTTATTCCGATTGAATATTCCGTCTCTATTTACGCGAAGTCTGCCACATCGTACGTTATTATTTTCTTTATGACAGCATACAAGCAAAATAGCGTTGGTACTGTAATGGAACGTGAAGACTCGACTAAAGCACGCTCTCTAAATTCTTTAGATTGCTATCAGGAACCAATCCAAAATTAGATTGAAAATCTCAATTTAATAGCTTTAGAACCCATTCTTAGTCTCAATATAATTTTGGATCGGTCCCCAACCACGATTTCATAGATCGATTTCCAATCTAAGGAATGTAGTGAGTGGAGGCTATATCCTAAGTATTGGTTGGTGCTTGCATTTTCTATTTGTTTCCATTGCATGTATTTTCATGAACATTCGAATCCTGTTTCAAATTACGCTATGTTATACGTACCCAGATTTGGCGAAATTACTCCAGTAGTTCATTGTTGCCAGTGAAAGCGCAGCCTCTGCAGACGAGAAACTCTCTGGAAAGATCCCAACCGAAACATTCGAAACGGGAGCACCGAAAACGTACGGGAGTTCCTCAAGATGAACTGCACCTGCAATTACAACAAGTGTTTAGAAATTAATACGATTATCGATAGCAGAAGGGTAGCCCGTTATTTTGTAATGCCACGAGCGACATATTTGTTTTAGAGCTTTTTTATTGGGAGCATGTGTGAAACTGGATGGGAAATGCATCCGCTCCTGCAACATCTTGAACGACTGCGTGTAAAGCGGCATAACATTTTTTCCTGATTTATAATAAATATTTCGTTCTACAAAAGTCTCTTTCTTCATTACCCGCAACACAGCCAGAATTTCAAAGTGAACCATATTCACCTTCAACCTCATATTCATGACCTGATGATTAACTCATATAATTCTTATAGTTCCTTCAGAAAGGGTTTTTTAAGACGTGATTATTATCAAGTGAAAGGAAAGGGACATCTTCGTCAAAGATGTCAGAAACATGCTCCAGCCAGGGAGAACGGCAGATGTTTATGTTCTGACTTGTCATTGTCATTATAATACATCAAGTTTCGAGAGTTCTTAAGCATCCTTGTCACTATATTTTGTTCTAAGATCCTCATGACGTCGCTGAGTGAAAAATCGATGTTAATCAATGTTACAGTCACACCGGAAAATGACTCCAGACTGACAAATGCTACTAATGATAGACCATCGGTCGGTGCGGAATCGGTTTCATTTGTGTGACTGTATAGCTTTGCACAGTGGGGCGTTCATGCAATGGAGTCGATAAAAGGATTCCTAACCTGCCCATCGTGGATAGACACTCTTCTTTGGTCTGTGGGGGAACATGTAGAACCAAGCGTCAAAGCCCGCCTCGTCCGCCATTTTGAGTGTGGTAATGCAGGGCGCCACCCAGAGATGGTCCGTCAGGATGTCCTGGAGGCTGATCTTGAGTTCGAAAGGATTGCCTTCGCCACCTGCCCAGTCCGTGTACTCGTAGTAGATGACATCGCGAATGACGCTACTGGCAAAGATGCAATCCAATTATTGCCGCACGAACACGGGGGAGGTGTTTTGAAGATCAGTAACGACCAAGACGAAGAGAGAAGGGACATTGAAGGGGGAGACAGGAAGTCGGAAAACGGTAGAAGACAGAATAGACAATCACCGGAACGAACATGAAATGAGTAAACAAAGAAGAAAGAAAGAAATGAATAGAAAGAAAGAGTGGTTTAGACACCCAGAAAGAGATGAGCGCATAAGAAGGAAAGTAACGCAGCAATAGAAAGATTAACATGACGGTGAAGACAAAACATAAATGTTGAAAGTGAAACGATAGACAGAATGACCACATTGGAGAGGGAAAGAGAAGGAAAAGAGATATGCCAATAAGAACAAGGCCAAGAGATATAAAAATAGAAGAGCAGGCATGGTCGAGGGGATGAGGTGGAGAATCCAAGAAGGGAAAGGAGAAGGGATGACAAAGTGCCTGTTAGTATACGGGTGTTAGGAAGGTCATACACGTCATGCACCAATGTACCAATAGACTATGAGACAATGTACCTCAAGACCCCATTACCCATGCATAAGGGATACTCCAATTTTCATGAGAGTGAGACAACAGAATTTGCACACCAAGCGTCTTTTCCATCAGCAGTTTACCAGTCCTACGTCACCTATCACGCCTATGTAAATGAAGTAAGCCTCATTCAACATCGTCGTACACGGTGATATATAGCTTAGTATAGATTTATGCGATATACGTAAATGATTAAAGTTGGTCTGTTAATGACTCAAGATCCCGTGATGGATTGTGAGAAGTTATGGTAAAGGGGGGGGGGGGGGGCAAATTGTACGTTGGAAACACTGTGTTGAGTTCTTGGCGCATGCATATTGTTTTCGTTGACCTTGTTGGCACCTGAAAACGACTTGACCCCAGTGTGTGGAAAGTTACAGAGCCCTATAGGTGACATGAAATGTACTAACTCGGAAATACTCAGTCGAGGGAACGAGTTAGTTATTGGTAGAACGAGTTAGGGGGAGCATGTCATATCACTAAAGTGGCTTCACTGTACAATCACTAAATATTACATAAAAACCGGAAGTACCACTTACATTGCATGTACCCAATCCATACTTGATTCGTTTCAAAGATGCTATCGAAATTGACGCTTCATAATCCCTATACAGTGTGTCCCAGAAAAAGATTAACCGAATTTCTTTGCAATTTTCGTCGGCTATATAGAATACATTAATCATGTAAATGTTTCAGATGTGCATGCACGAACTTAATTGATAAATATTTAAGTTTCGCTAATCAATCTGTAGCGATCAGCATTTACGCAACTGAAATTTACGCAATCAGGGAAGACGCTTCGTGCGCAAAAGTACATTAAGTGACAGAGACCAGGATGTGCCCACCAACCCATCTAGCATTCACCTTGTTACACAACATATGGTAGATGTGGAAATGAATGGTGATTTAATAATGTTGCACAATGTCCATAACCATGCTATTTCGTCATGCAATCGGGTTTTAAAAAGAGTACGATTTCATACCAGAAGGATTAGTGACCGGAGGAAAGAACAGGTTCAATTACATTGGATTATACCTTCAACAGGGAACGATGTGGGGCGTGTTTTGACACGGAGATGTTAGAATCAACATGTATATAGAGGGATTAGTGGCGTCCTCTTTTGTAGGTAAACTCCATTAGAATTCACAAGTTAGATCAATGCAATCGTGATAAGTCAAAAGTAACTTGATCTCTTCCACTGATGGTAAAGTTATCCTATCCCATGAGTCGGTAAGCCTCTGCAATTTCAACTTCTTAATTTTCTTCTTCTTCGTCTTCATCTGTTTTTTTTTTCTTCATAGCTCTTTGGTATCATCGTCTTCTTCTTAAAAGTATTGCTGTGCTGTGAATCCTGCACATTTACATACATAGTTTCGAATGAACTAAACATGAAATCCCGCCCATCTGTCGGTAGCAACCCCAACATGTCGTAAACTTATTAAACCACTTTATGAGATGTTATTTCACAAGGTCTGTTTGTTTTGCTGTATGCATCATGATATGCTACACCTTTCTATCATATGTACGATTAATTTTGGAGCATCTGAAAATCTGAATACTATTTGCTCGGTCGAATTATTACGTGACAAATATACCATACCTAGCCTTCATGTTGCCTCCGAAATTGTTCTGCATGAATCCATCAAGAATGTCCTCGAAGTCTTCCAGCAAGAGTTGTGCATCAACAAGGGGTTCTACCGGGTGAGTAAAAAAATGACAGTTACAAAACATGTGGTCCAAGGGTTAGACTCATAATACTCATTGGATTCATAATCGGAAGGTTGTCAGTTCGAATCCCCACTCTGCCATTGTCTACACTTCGATAAAAAGGGCCATGTAGAGTGATATTTGTCGTCTATAACGTCAGCCGCTATGACGGATTAACCTAGACGTAAAATGTTTCTTAGGTAATTGGTTATACCAGCTTGGCGTTTACCAGCAAAAATGCTGTCCTGCCGAGTTCCTACGGGAGTTACGATAAGCAGAAACAGAAAATTTGCATTTTCTTTCAAATTAAATTATTAATGGTTGCCACTTTTGTTCCCAAAGAATGGCAGCTTTCAATAGCCCTTTGTCCTTTTGTCTGGCATCCTACTTTCAAAGCTTGCCTGGCTTGGCAGTAATCACACAGGTACTGAATAGATCAAACATGGCGCGTACGCAGTTTACTTTCCTGCAACGATCTTTCTTGGTGATAGAAAGTGCAAAGTGTCGAGGCAATGTGGCAGAGGTCTGGAGACGTTTCCGTCGTCGTTTTCAAAACTTCAGGTGTCCAAGTAGACAAACTATTTATAACAACTTTAGAAAGTATTGCAATACGGGAACTAGCCACCCCAACAGAGGACATTCAGGCCGTCGGAAATCAGCCAGGACAACCCAAAATATTGAGACAGTTCGAGATGCTTTACAGCAGATGCAAGGCAACCAGAGGACGTTATCCCGTCGACATGGACTCATGTTAACCCAGAGTTCCTTCAATAGAATCACCAGACTCGAACTAAGGCTCTACCCATTCCAGATGATAAGGAAGCACGACCTTTTCCCACAGAGCTATGCCCGACGTAGAGCGTTCTGCGAATGGCTTACAGCTATAAACCCTCGATTCCTAGAGTACCTCGTAATTAGAGACGAGGCTTGCTACTGCATGAACAGTTCTCTTAGCACGCATAATTTTCGGCAATATGAACCTAGAGGACGCAAGCCCATGTACTTCACATATGACAAAAGGGACTCTCGACATATCTGGACAGTTTGGATCGGTCTTATTGTAAAAGGAACACTGATTGGACCCTTGTTCTTGAAACAGATAGTAAATGGAGAGCGATTCCTACAGATGATAGATGATGAGGCTGCCCCGGCTCTGGATCAGATGGTACGATTTAGGCGTCAGGGTAACGGTCCTCTTAGGCACCTTTGATGGGCACAGGATGGTGCCCCTGCTCACAGGAGAAGGGTTGTGATGACCCGACTGAGATAACTCTTCGGGAAGAGTTAAGACTAAGCATTTTAATTGAAATGACTTATGATCCCAATCAAAGCTAGATAAGCAGAAGTCGGACGATCCATGGGGACAAGCAATTTACGCATATCATTACTAAGATGAGTTTTCGTACTGTAAGGAACAAGTAACATTATTTCAAATTCATTAAGAACTTTGAAGCTGTCATTCAGATAACAAAAAAAAGACTTTGACCAACAAATTTTAATCAGAGTATTGTTCGTTTTGTTTCAACTTTACTTCAAATTAACACCAAACTCATATGCTTGTTTTCATGTGCATTGTGTTTACGAGATATGTCTGTAGACATGCATGTGAAAACAAAAAATGTGTATGACTCTTTTTCATTTTCCTAAGTGTGTGGGTGTGTGTGGATGTGAGTGTGGGTTTTAAGTGTGAGGCTGTTTTTATTTGTGTGTGTTTTTTTTACATATTATTTTTGTCATGTTGAAATTTTATTTGGGATGGTATAAGCGTTATTTGTATCTGCAAAGACCAAATCACTGACCCTATTCAAAACGTCTTGTTCCAACACAACATATTAAGCAGTACTTTGGCGTAAACCAATTTTTACACTCTCACAAACAATGCCTCCTGATCACCCAAGCGTAAGCACAGACCTCACTAAAATGGTACCAGATGATGCGGGATGAAATGCTTATTTACAATACATATAAAAATGATAATTTAATTTGAAAGAAAAGGTTGTTTTTCTCACCCGTTAGATAGGGCTCAATATACATGAAGCCCTCGTTTCTCACTACCCCACTAAGGTATGAAAAGTCATCTCGTCCAATGTCGCGCTCGCCCGCAATCAGCTGTCCCCACATGATGGTTGGGTCGGCTGCGATGACATCCTCGTCGACCACCGGAGCAAAAGCGATCATGTAGAGTGGGGATTGGATGTCTACGTTGATCATGTCGTCGTACGGAAGACCTCGCAGACATTCGACCATTTGCAGGTTGGTTTCTGCCTCGCAGCCGACGCTTTCAGCTAACAGGTTCGCGAACCGTGCTGGCTCTCGAGACAGCGCCCAAGAAGCAACGGAGGATCCACTCTCTGCTATGACACCAGCTATGAGACCTATGATCGTATTATAATAGAGAAAATTAATCGAATAGATATCGAAAATTAATCTACTTGCATAAACAATACAAACTGACTGGCGGGAATGCGGTAGATTGCGCGTGCCTGGCGATTTTAAATGTCTGGGTGCCTGGTATAAAGGTATTTGCTCAAGCTCCGTGATGACATGTACATTGATGTACGGTTCGCGCGAGAGTTAACGCCCTTCTGCCTTACAAACTGCCTACCCATAAAATCCTAACACCCCTTTTTTCCAGCCAGTTGACGGATACGAGTTCATTTGTAGCTTTTACATTTCCATATAAAAATAAACTTGCGTCAAATATGCGTCAAATTTCAATTCTTTCTTTCAGCGGCATAGGAACACAACCATTAGCAGGTCAGTCGTGTCAGTCAAGATTGAGTGCGTCTGTATTCTATTAGCCTATGCTATCCAAAATTTAGTTATCTTCCACCTCCCTGCAGAAACAGAACTGTTGAATATATAATTATCCATTTTAACACGAGGTTGTTATCAGTAAGTTGTAATTTGACGTCAAAGCAAATGAATGCATCCGTACGATCTTCTGGGTATTTGAAGTTAGTAAATTTAGTCATCGTCAAAGATGTGACGTTTCCATGGGAACGGGGATGGGATTGCAGTGATGCCAACCAACATTCAAGCAGTGCTGTTTGATGTACGATGGTTCATTACGTGTCATTATGCATGTATACATCAAAAGGATGACCGAGATAGCACGAACCTGGGGCCCGTTTCATAAACTTGTTATAATAAAAAAATACAATAACAGTTAATAGCAACTGAATCTCATTGGCTGATGCCATTGTGCATTTTTGGCACAAGACCCCAAACTTTGACCTCATACATATAAGCAGGAACTGATAATGTACGTACTCGAAAAAAATTGCCACTCTCCACCCAGGTGTTAAATGGGTACCCGGTAGGATGCGAAAGCCTATGTAGTATGGCTAGCAATTGAGTCTTGGAACTCTTGTTGGAATGTTCCCCAGGGAGTGGAGAAGGTGCATACATTGTATGCGGGCATGCAAGGATCCGATGACCGGGGTAATAATATATCTGTAAAGCGCTTAATAGAGACGTCGTTCCGATGTGTTAAGCGCTATATAAATGCGGAATATTATTATTATTAATGATCTGTATTTCAGAGCTTCTTTTACAGTTGCAAACAAGAACTTATTACTTAACTCTTATGTTCTCAGGGTGAAATATGCCATAACCTATCGGGCGTATTTCATGAAACCTGATTATTCAAGAGTTTCTCGTTCAACCCAAAGATAGAGACATTATTAAATGATACCAACCTTTGTTTATACTACCCTGTCAAACTCGATGCCAGACCGACTATAGCTTTCACGTCATTAACAATGACATACCATCGGTCGGTTTGTAGTCGGTTTCGTGGGTGTGACTGAAGCGGGCGAAATTTAAAAAAAAGAAAGATCGACCAAAAAAAGGGGGAAGATCGACACACCCACACTCTCCCACAAAAACCCACACAATCTAAACAGTGGGAAGAGCACCCTTGAACTTGTAGGATTACGTGGACATACATCGAGGGACACCCTCTACGGCAATGTTAATCATTATGATACAGTCACACCAATGAAACCGACTCCAAACCTACCGATGATAATGGAAATATTGTGAAAGGGAAGGTCGGTCGGGTCGCTTTTTGCCGGTGTGACTAGGGCTTTACCTTTGGTGTAATTTGAAAAGGCGAGTAGTCCGCAGCTGGCAGCTCCACTTCCAGCTCCAAATAGGGTGATACGGTCGGGATTCCCGCCAAACATGGCGACATTTTGATGGATCCACTTGAGAGCTGCTATTTGGTCCATGAGGCCGTAGTTCCCCCTCGCTGCTGAATCACCGGTACTGAGAAAACCTGAGATGTTGGGTTCGAGGGGGTGGGGGAGGTGGAGAAGCGACATCGTAATAACGCAAGTAAAATACTATTTTTAACGTTCCACTAAAGATTTATTAATGAAAGTTGTTTTGAAATTTCGAAATGAAAAAAAGTTTTAAAGTCCGAAACAGAAAGTGATTTTAATCAGGGAAATTTTGACAAGCAATACAAAAGTTTTCAATACGAAATTAAGGTGATTTTGGTGAAATTTAATCTCTTTAAGTAACATACTTAGGTGATTTCCAGGGGGTACAGCCAATGGTAAATAACACACGCAGCACCCCCGCCCAGAACTTGCTTCCCAGATAATAATGCCCGAATGCAAAGTTTGAAACTGGAGCATTTATTTTGTTTACCATCTTTACACAGATACCAAATTCATAGTGATACCAGTAGGTATCACTAAAACCCGCAAACTATCACATCTTTGCTCTCCCATTATTTTTTGTATGAATAGGGTTGTGAACAGAGAGGGTGTTGATATAAAGTATTTTGATAGTGAAATTGGAAGATGGAACCACTGTTTTCGTGCTGTACCTTTATATCTCATATTCACACTTTTGGTTTGTTTTCTCTTTTCCTTGTTTTTTATCCTCTGGATTTGTGCTTTTTATTACCCCTGCCTATGTGACACTACCCCCCCCCCCCCGGTCGCGCCATTCTCATTCACCGCTCTCATGTTTCAGCTCAATATTTCACTCTACAACCCATCAAACATTCCTGTGAAAGATTGTCTTTCAATGAACTGAGAGGCTTCCTTCATTCAGTGATGCTCTGAAACTAAACATTCTAAATTTATACATCCACGTTGATATGCCTCGGTGCCACGGTTCGGCGGCAAGGTTTATCTTACCTAAAATTCCCAGGCGATAATTTACTGTTACTACGATGACTCCGCCATAGCTAGCCAGTATGCTGCCGTCGTACATACCAGCCGTACCTTCCTCGTAAGAGTCACCGTGAATGTATACCATCACTGCCAAAGGATCCATGCGCTGGGTTTCATCTAGAGAGAAAAAAAAAGAAGATGGATGGTTTTAAGTTTGAGGAGCAGAAGATGGAGGGGCGAATGAGATAAAGGGAAGATGTAATAAGAAGAGGAAGAGAGAGAATAAAAGATAATGACATGTAATTAAAGAGAGGGGTTAGGATGGTATATAGAAGGAGACGCTGGAAAAAAGAGGGGGAAGGCGAAGGTGAGAACCATGACAACAGAAGGAGAAGGAGAATAGACGAAGAAGGTCCAACCGGAAGATGTACCGAAGAAGGATGAGAAAACAAAGAACCGTACCAAGATCTAGAAAAAGGATCCGAAGAAACTGAAGAGCACAAGAAGGTAAAATGCCAAAATGACAAAAAGACGAAGAAAGAGAATAGAAGAGGAAGAAGCAAAGAAAGGATAATACAAAGGAAAACAGTTGAAATAGAGTGAAATACGGAGAGGAGTTAACACGGAGATGGTCAAGAGAAGGAGAGAAAGAGAGAAAAGAAATACGAAAAGTAGGACGAGTGCACTTGTATGACGTTCCAATACCTAACTAAAATATTCCATGCACTTGCACGCATTTGACCTCCATCCTGGTTTACACAGAAAATATGTAAACTTAGAAATGTTAGAGAAGCTGAATTCAATTCCGCAATAATAAGCTTCCTTTGGGATTATTTGTTGGCGCATGCATCGGCAAAATCATATCACCATTTAAAAAAAAGATTGTAAAATTTCAAGGGGCTAATTTTTTATACAAGATATTGTTTGAAAAATATCAGATTATGATGATTATTCCTCAAAAGAATCTCAGAAAAATATGAATGTAGACGTTACGACGCACATTAAATGAAGCTCATCACTGAAATGAAAGTTCAGACGAAAGAGTGTCTCTGTTACACCGCCATCAGGTGTTTTTTTCGGAAAAAGGACGTGTCAAGGATAGCTGGTGAAATATGTTACATTTTCAGGGCTATTCGAGAAGACATTGAAACATCCCACTCAATTTCCATATTCTCTCTTTTTTTCAAAATATTAATTTACCATTTGCAGCATTTTTAACCCCTAATCGAAATATTTCTACTTTTAATGTAAATCAGTTAATCTATTGTCTGTTTTTCCTAAACATTTAGAACGAAAAATTAATAGAAAAGATAGTCCTTTATTGGGTCCTTCTTTTTCATTTCTTATTCTTGTAATTTATTCGGTACCGTTATAGTTTATATTATTTCGTCGATTGATGTGCCCTCTGTGTGTGCGTGTGGGTTTGTGGACGATTACTGTGCATTCGCTCCCTTCTCACACCATGATCACACAATGGTTTCCAACAACAGACCTTTTAATTTTACTATAGCCTAAACATGAATAAAAATCAATAAAGCTATTACGATTGTCGATGAACTCAGCACGCCATATGCTATATATAGTATAGGCCTAACTGATTGTACTTTTGCGATGCCAGTACGTGCCTCTCGAAGGTGAAGGAGACGTCACATTCTCCTAACAGATATTAATGTCACAATCGGGTCTGTGTTTGTAGAATATGTTCCGTGTGTATATATTTTGGAGCATGCGCGCAATAAACCCAGCGGAGTTGATCCGCACCCTTCCCCCCCCCCCCCCCCCCTTGGTGGTATCCTTTACATAACCCTTGCGTGCCGATGTATGCTTATGTGGCCATCTGGCGTGTTTATGGTACCTGGTTTTTGCATTGCGCATTGCACACCAAAACCACCTGCCTATTTGATAGTTGATTCTGCCATTAGTCCAGAGGAACGTTTAACCACATGAGGTGGGGGAAGGGAAGCTTTAGAATTTAGATTCAGGGCATAGTAGTCCAGACTGCCATATCTAATACAGTTATCTATTTAATATCGTGATTATTTTTAAGCTTAATGAAGAAGAAAAATTGACAATTCTTTTCCTCGAACTTCAGAATATTATTTTAATACATGCCTGACTGACATTATACAATGATATAGGATATGTCATTTGGGGTAACTTTTTATTGTCTTGATTTCTTAACTGTATTCGTCTTTATCACTACAAACCGTTTTTTTTTTTCAATAAATAAATCTTTTAACACGGTGGAAAGAATTTTAAACTTCCTTTATATATCTTCAGGAGAATTGATTTATGAATAGACAGATAAAAATGAAACAATGATGCGCTTATTGCAAAAGAAAAAAAGAAGTTTCTGAAATTACTATGAAGTACAATAGATTGGATTTCAATGTACGGATATTGTTCATTTCCTGATATACCGCCAAAATCTATTTTGGGAGTGTTTTCCTTTAAACCTATATTTTAACGCAGTTTTGAATGAATACGCTTCATCTTATTCATCACTTACGTCATTAAATTGGTACGTTTGTGTAGGACTTGACATTATTGGTTTACCTCCATTGTCTCAGTGACTATCATGTTACCCTTCAGGGCTAAAAAGAATGTCGGATTCCTGATGATTAACTGCCGTCAAAATCAGCTTAATAACTCACAAATTGATTGCCATTGCGTATTTGGAAATGCGCGATTCTGTTATGTGTATCACCATCTATGATGTCATCATGTAACATACATCCCTGTAAAGACCATACAAGTTCTTGACATTGATCGCTTGGTATCGTGTCACGGAGTGACGCATCCTCATCAATTGACAATCTTTTCGATGCGGGCTGCCGCGTTACCGCGTCTCGGCTAATGATGAGTGCAATGTGTCTCCCGCACGTCAACGGGGGTGCGTCTTACGGGGCAAGGATTGTACATTACAATTGGATAAGGTAAACACATCAAGGACTCGTCCCGATCTCTTGGAGGGGGCTATGCATAATTACAAATCCACGACATCCGTGGGTATCCTCGCACTTTTAATCCCAGACAAGAAGGTTGCATCATGTTTAAAATTATATGTCTATAATTAGAATTGTTGGTTTAAAACACGACAATATCACTGATGTAGACCTATTACTTTGCCATTTTTTTCAGAGAGTTACAGTAAGCTGACGTATGTCACCCAGCCACCAAAATATAAAACAAACGATATCAATACAGTCTTGTTTACATACGAATTCATTACTTATTATGCAAAACAAAATGTAATACAATTATTAAAATATTAAGTTTCAAACCATTTCGGCATAATTTAAAGTCGCTCCAAGAAGCGTTCAACTTTTTTCTTTCTTTTGAGAGATGGCTGTTTGCACAAAATATGTTTTTGATGATATTGGCTCTTATCTTGTTCATCTACATTAGATGTGAAAGTACTGATTTAAAACTTCCTAAAACCAAACAAAATATAGATACTTTGGCTCTTTCATGTGCTACGTCGATAAAAATTTAGAGAAACATGGTATGCTATAGGGGTCTATTGGTTACCAGCACTATGTTTGAAGAAAAGGGGGAAAGGAAGGGTTTCATTTTTTACATTTAACTCTTATATACAGTTGATAAAAGAACCGTCTTTCCATCCCTTCTCACACTATAAAATACACTGAAGTCGCCGCTGAATTTGTACATTATTCTTAAAGGGGAATGGTCACAGAAAGAGGATTTTTTTTTCAAAGGCAGATTGCTTTTGTAACATGTAGCATTAGTCCAGGAAAAATAAGGTTTGACCGCAAACAAATTGCAATAGAATTTTTTTCAACGCAATGCATTTCCATGAAGTCCCCAAAATGACATACTAAAAGTCCAGAAAAATCCATTTAGTGGAAAGATGTCTAATTTGCATAAATCCAAAATGGCGGCTACCGTAAGAGTTTTTGATGATTATTGATAGTAGTACAAACATTGTTCTGATCATAACACTTTCAGACATTATGATAAAAGCATGAAACTTTTACCAGTGTTATATCTTACCATAGGCTTCAATTTAAAATCAGGATGCAAGTCAAATTTGACCTCCGCTGACCTCTAGAGGTCAATGACCTTAAGGTCAATGACCTCTAAATATCAGAAAATTCATGTTTTGCATCATTAGTACATAAAAAATATGGTTATAATGAAAACAAAATGATTCAATATTGACTTTCAATGTACCTTGATATTTTAGAAAGAATTTCGTGTGTTATAAGTCTTGACCTTTGACCCTGGAGAGCTGGAAAAGGTCAATGACCTTAACATTTTAGAATATTGACACGTACGTAGCATCTCTGATTTATGAACAGGCTTCTAGTGTAAAAATTGCAATACAATTAATTTGAGCACGATGCATTTCCATGCATGAAGTCACCAAAATGACATACTAATAAAGTCCAGAAAAATCCATGTAGTGGAAAGATGTCTAATTTGCATAAATCCAAAATGGCGGCCATCGTGAGAATTTTTGATGATTATTGATAGTAATACAAACATTTTTCTGATCATAGCACTTTCAAAAATTATGATAAAAGCATGAAACTTTTACCAGTGTTATATCTTACCATAGGCTTCAATTTAAAATCAGGATGCAAGTCAAATTTGACCTCCGCTGACCTCTAGAGGTCAATGACCTTAAGGTCAATGACCTCTAAATATCAGAAAATTGATGCTTTGCATCATTAGTACATAAGAAATATGGTTATAATGAAAACAAAATGATTCAATATTGACTTTCAAGGTATCTTGATATTTTAGAAAGAATTTGGTGGGTTATAAGTCTAGACCTTTGACCCTGGAGAGCTGGAAAAGGTCAATGACCTTAACATTTTTAAATATTGACACGTAGCATCTCTGATTTATGAACAGGCTTCTAGTGTAAAAATTGCAATACAATTAATTTGAGCACGATGCATTTCCATGAAGTCACCAAAATGACATACTAAAAGTCCAGAAAAATCCATGTAGTGGAAAGACGTCTAATTTGCATAAATCCAAAATGGCAACCATCATGAAAACTAGTTATGATTATTAGTACAAGCACTGGTCTGATCATAGCACTTTTAAATATTAGTATTAAAGCATTGAACTTTCATCAGTGTTATATCTTACCATATGCTTCATTTCAAAATTAGGATGCAAGTCCGATTTGACCTCCGCTGATCTCTAGAGGTGAAATACCTTAAGGTTAATGACCTCAAAATATCAAAAAATTGATGTTTTACATCATTAACTTATGATAAAAATAGTAATAATGAAAACAAAATTATTCAATATGGACTTCTGAGGTATCCTGATATTTTAGAAAGAATTTGGTGGGTTATAAACTTTGACCTTTGAACACTGGAGAGCTAGAAAGGGTCACTGACCTTAACATTTTGGAATACTGACGCTAAGCATCACTGTTTTATGATAAACAGGCCTCAAGGTGTAAAAATTGCAATACTATTTCTTTCAACACATTGCATCTCCATGAAGTCTCCAAAATGACATACCAAAAGTCCAAAAAATCCAAGCGGTGGAAAAGCGTCTAATTTGCACCAAAAGTGATCCAAAATGATTAATCGCAGTAGTACAAACACTGGTCTGATCATAACACTAAGAATATGATTAAAGCATC
This sequence comes from Lytechinus pictus, assembly GCF_037042905.1. Classification (NCBI taxonomy): domain Eukaryota; kingdom Metazoa; phylum Echinodermata; class Echinoidea; order Temnopleuroida; family Toxopneustidae; genus Lytechinus; species Lytechinus pictus. Next base: position 18,573,237 of record NC_087260.1, read on the forward strand.
AAACTTTCATCCCTGATATATTTTATCATATGTTCCATTTTAAAAATCGGACGAAATTCAGATTTGACTCTGCTGAACTCTAGAGGCAATGACCTAAATGATTATTGACGTCGGAATATCATTAAAAAAAATATGTTTTGCATCATAATAATTCGTTATAAACACTGTTAGATTGTGAAAATAGTTAAATTCAACTTGTAAGGTCCCTTGATACATGAGAAAATTTGCGAGTATTAAAAGTTGTGACCTTTAACCCTGAAACTTTCAAAGGTCACTGTATTTAGAATATTAAACTTAACTAGTTTACTATCCAGCTTCTGCTGAATAGAACAACCCAGCACAAGCTACACCAAAGTGGATATCTTCCATGGGACCAGTCCAATGGAGACTTCACCTGGATATTGAAATTGAAGGAACAAAGAAGGGAAAGGCAGCACACTTCGGGGTGACACCCCTCTGAGTAAATGAAACATTTTGATCTGCCGCCCAGATGTTCATTTAATCATCTCGTCATGTCTACATCTCTTAGGGAAAGGATAAGATGACAATATCTTAGATCTCGTCATGTCTAGATCCTGTGTGAGAGATGATCAGATGGCAAGATCTTGGATCTCGCCATTTCTTACATCCTGTGGGAGAGATGATCAGATCTAAGATATTGTCATCTTATCCTTTTCCCTAAGAGATGTAGACATGACGAGATCCCAGATCTTGTTATTTGATCATCTCTCTTACAGGATGTAGACATGACGAGATCCAAGAACTTGTCATCTGATCATCTCTCCCACATGATGTAGACATGACGAGATCCGAGATTTCGTCATCTTATCTTTTTCCTTCATAGATGTAGACATGACGAGATGATTATATGAACATCTTAAGCTTCCATACTTAAGAATGGCTTGTCAGCCTGTTTAACAATGTGCTACACAATCCCATCTCCCAGAAATTTTGAGGAAGGCTAAAGTAATTCCTCAAACCTGGGAAAGATCCAATTGTGCCTAAAAGCTACAGGCCAATCGTCCTATTCTGATATCTCTACAAGCTACTTGAGCATCTCATCCTAAACAAAAAGATGGTCCCAATATAGAACAACTTATCATATTCCTAACCAGGCTGGTTTTTAACTTTGGAAATAATATACAGGCTAGGTTCTCAACCAGACTCAGTTCACTGAGGACTTCCAACTTAATACGGTAACTAACGGGTGTAGAAAATTGTGTTGAATTAGCAGCTGCATCTGATACTGTGGTCTACTCGTACAACTATACAAATCATTGATGACATTCATCTGACCAAACTCATCTCTTTATGGAGCTCAACAGTAAGACCAGCAGGTAAAAAATTCAAAAGGATTGACTCTCTCAGGGTAGTGTTCTTGCTTGAGTCCAGTCTTCAAACCCAAAGACCAAGGTTAGCTTGTTTCATCCCCACAATCTTCATGCTTTGAGGAAACTCAAAACAATCTATGGTTTGAATTCCATTCCAGCACTGCGACCATGCAATATACCTCGGTGTCACCCTTGATTAGTCACATTAAGAGTGAAGGGGGAAAGTGAGGATCCATAATAACCTTCTCCGGAACTGACAAACTCCTCCACCAATACTCTGCTACAGAGCTACAGAGTATGCATGTGCTGTCTTGGACACATCTACCTCTAGACAACACTTGTGGGACTATCACAAACTAAAGCCAAAAAAATGTGAAGAGTCTGTATGTAATGTCAGGTATTGCCCATTTGATATACGCAGATCAGTAGCTATATACCACAGAGCTCTCAGCGAAGATATAGCGCATATAAAATCTATGATGCCAAACTACATGTAGTTGTGAAGAAGCCTAAAATCTAGGAAACGTATTTTTAATTCTGTCCAACCTCTGACAGCGTCACCAATATGACGAAATGCAAGTTATGGGAAGAGAAGTGCAGTGCCAACCAGCATCGTGGTAAGCTGCATCTCCCTTCTAAAGAGCAACTACACCAGGTTACAATCTAGATAGGAAAACTTGCAAGTCTCTTGGGAAGTATACATAGATGATAATTGCAATAAATTAATTGAGGCATTTCACATATCATTTCAAAACCTCCCAATGCTCTAACCTCAGTCAGGAATGTACTAGCCAAAAAAGACCTGGGGCCCGTTTCATAAAGAGTTACAACTGTTGTAACGTTGCCATTATGGCAACTAACATGGTAACCTTGATTTTGATTGGCTGCTGAACCATATAATGCCATGGTAGTTGCCATAATGGTTAAGTTACTCTTTATGAAACGTGCCCTTAGCGTTACAACTATACAGATGATATAGTTTTGTTATTTATAACAGATCATTCGGGTAAAGATTGCAGATCTCAACATTCAACTGCTGAGGAAAGTGAAAGGTTAATTACCTCAAAACATCAATTTATCATATCAACCAGTGATGCCGAGTACCAATAGTTTTACATTTTAAGGTCAAATTTCTTTAGAGATCCTCAAATTTCAAACATCAGTTGATATAACATGATGCTAATCAAGAACTCTGGATGCAAAACATCAATATTTTTAAGTCATTGGCCTTAAGGTCATTGTCCTCAAGAGGTCAGGAGAGGTCAAATCTGAATTGCATTGGGATTTCTAAATGAAGCCTATGGTAAGATATAACACTGGTGAAAGTCAAATGCTTTTATCATTATTTTTTTAAGTGCTATGATCAGACCAGTGTTTTTACTATTCTTTGTAAAAATGAAAAATGCTCACGATGGCCTCCATTTTGGATTTATGCAAACTAGATGTCTCTCCACTACATGGATTTTTCTGGACTTTTAGTATGTCATTTTGGAGACTTCATGGAAATGCATTGTGCTGTAATAAATTGTATTGCAATTTTTTCACGAGAGGTCTGTTTATCATAAACCACTGATGCTAAGTATCAATATTGTAATATATTAAGATTATTGGCCTTTGCCAGTGCTCCAGGGTCAAATGTCAACATTTATGATACACAAAATTCTTTCTAGAATATCAGGTTACCTTGAAAGTCAATATTGAATAATAATTTTGTTTGCATTATTACTATTTTTATCATGAGCTGATGATGCAAAACATCAATTTCTGATATTTTGAGGTCATTGACCTCTAGAGGTCAGCAGAGGCCAAATCTGACTTGCATCCTAATTTTAAGACGAAACATATGGTAAGATATAACACTGGTGAAAGGTAAATGCTTTAATCATACTTTTTTAAAGTGCTATGATCAGACAAGTGTTTGTACTACTATAGGTAATCATTACTGAAAATTCTTACGATGGCCGCCATTATGGATTTATGCAAATAAGACGTCTTTCCACTACAAGGATTTTAAAAACACTTTTAGTATGAAATTTGGGGGACTTCAAGGAAATGCATTGCGGTAAAAAATTATGTTGCAATTTGTTTGTTGTTGACCCCCTAAATCAGTCATTTTTCCTGGACTATAAAGCTAACAAATTGTTCACAAATTTGAAATGAAATGTGGTTGCGTTATTTTGATACACACTGTACAACATGATATTACCAAAGGGCGTGACTTTGACAGCCCCCTGAGAGGGGTAGGCGTCAATGTGCCAGCCCTTTTTATGTAGCTGATAGAGAAAAGCCTAATCTTAATTAAGTGGTTAAAAAGCGTAGATAAATGCATACAATTTTTAACTACTGTACTGTATACACTAGATATGTTAATACATATAAGTCTATGAAAATGCATACAAAACGCGACATTTGTAAAATTTTAGTAGTGAACTTTGATACCTTATACAATTGTTAAAAAGAATGTCACCAATTTAGAATTGCATCCACATGATAATAGTATATCAATAAAGTTTTCTGGAACATCTCAAGGTAATTGCTGCATTTTTCTTAGATTTATGTAAAATCATATATTTCCAAAATTTTCAATTTTTGGGAAAAAATGACAAAAATGCAGTTTTCTACTAAAAAATCTCAGCCAAATTATCTATTTATCCCCTATAAATAGTACCAAATTATAGGAAATTTATTTCTCTTTCATATGACACTAATTTTGTGGCAATTAAATGTTCATGTCAAAATCTATGTACGAAAATTCAAATTTTCTGAAAATTTGGCGGCCATTTTGGATTTATGCAAATTAGACGTCTTTCCACTACTGGGATTTTTCTGGACTTTTAGTATGTCATTTTGGGGACTTCAGGAAAATGCATTGTGGTAAAAAAAATTCTATTGCAATTTGTTTGCGGTTGACCCCCAAAATCAGTTATTTTTCCTGGACTACATTGTAACATGTTAGATTAGATGTTGTATCTCTGGTAGATGTGAAAGTATTATACACGTTTATACAGCCATTTGTGTGCGTGTGTGTGTGGGATTGCCTGTGTGTATTATGCTTATGTGTTTAAATGGGAGGATGTTTCTGTGTGTGTGGTTTATGTACGTGTGTGGATGTAGGTGTGTGACAGAGAGGTGCGTGTGTGGGAGGTGTGTGTGGTGAGTACATGCATATGAGGGTATACGTGTGTGGGCTTGCATGTGTGTATTATGCTTATGTGTTTGAATGGGAGGATGTTTCTGTGAGGAGGTGCGTGTGTGTGTGTGTGGTATGTGCGTATGTGGGTGTAGGTGTGTGACAGAGAGGTGCGTGTGGGGGAGGTGTATCTGATGTGTACATGCATATGAGGGTATACGTGTGTGGGAGTAATGGTGTCAGTTCTTTATGGGTGTGCGTGTTCCGGATGAGTGTAAGCGAAGATTGGTACGTGCGATATGTCACGTCAATTGTTTCATTCAGTATTGCTCATAACATTGGATTAAGGGAGAAAGTTTCCCAAAGTAATTAAAAATGTTGCACCAAATGTCAACTCACTGATCATAATGTATGTATGCTATTTGGGACATAGCTTAAATATAAGGCACATAAAAGCAATCATCTGTGCGGACCTTTTTTACAATTATATTTTTCTTAGATATCATGGAAAGAAGATGAAAGCTCGCATGATATTTATTTTGACCAGAGAACTGCATCACAAAACATATCTAGTGTGATAATCAATTAACAACCCGTACTCGTACAATATTATCGCAGTCTACAATGTGTTTTTCCTATATATAAAATGAGGAGCCTCATATTGAAGGATGACCCTCAAAAGAACTTCTTAGGCCTGACTTACAGATTACATATAAGTCATAAAACCAGACACTTCACCAAACAATATTGACGGTAAGGATTAAGTCACTCCCGTTTTGGCGGGAATCATTTTGGACCCCATCTCTCACATTCCACGATGACATTTAACCAATCGAGCAAGCCAGCTGGGAGATCGAAATGCAGACATTTCGCTATCCAACAACACGCATGGTAAATACATCTCTCCCCTTGCTCATGAAACGAGGGAAATGTTAAAGAATGTAGGAGCGATTAAATATGGCCAAGATCATGCCAAGAGTTGCACAACCCGACATGTTGAACTCATATTCACACGGGATTGATATGGAAAAAATATGCAGTACCTTACAAATCCCTCTTGCATACTTTTGATGACTTCGATCCTGCTAGATCCATGCTTCGACATATACCCCTTATTATTTTGCCCGATATATATCTCCTTTCGCATTTCTTCTGATCCATCTCTTGATTATCCTTTATGCATATTTCAAGCATATTTTATTATATTTTGCCCGCATGTAACTTTCAGTAATTAGTCTTTCATTTATCCACATCATTCCGTTGCAGCTCTTATACCATTAAGTATTTTTGAAATATCTGCTTTTTTATTTTATATTTTGATTCTTTTTTCTAACATATTTTGAAATGGTTGACTAAGTTCTAAAGAAAAATTGATTTATTTATTTCCATATCGCCCATAATGTATCTCGTAACTATTGATCCCTTCATATTTTCTTGTTTTAAATATCCATACAGCTCAGTAAACATTATCTCAAATATATCCTTTATAATTATATTTCGTGTTGTGTTGATTGGCATGTAAATATTACATATTCCTTATTAATATTCCCATACCAGACATTTTCATAGTAACAGACAGGAATAATTCTAGATAAGAAACAAAAAAAGTGAACTAAGTGTTTTAAAAAGTCATATGTTTTCATGACCAAAGAAATGATATACTTTTTTATTTGTATTATTTTGGGGGAGAGCACGAACCTCTTTGTATTATTACCAGTTGTTTTACTCCTGTTTAAATCTGTTTTTTGGGGGAAAGATACCTTTCTTCTATCTAAACTATATATCATAATTTTGTCTACAATCATATTTAATATTATCTTTATATGTTAATTATCATTAATGTTTTGTATCGTAAATATTTGTTATAATGTATGAAAAATGATTTGTATCAATATTTATGTGATTTCTGTTGGAAATAAATATGAATATGAATCTGAATCTGAATCTGAATGAATCTGAAGTTATCATATTGGGGCGATCTTTGTTTTTTCATCTTTTTTATGACGTGCCATTTTTTTCAAAAATAGATTTAAAGAGCAATGCTATCTTCGATAATCTCAGTTATGCGATGACATAAAGAATTATGGAGTAATGACTCTCGCTGAGTTCTGTACTTGTTTGTGTGATATTTGCCATTTTGAGGAAACAGGTTTATTTTCAAAACAGCAGCATGACTTTTCGGCCATTTTAATAAGTTATGCAGAAATGTTTTAAATCCAATTTATTGGTAACTTACACTGTAATCCTTTACATAAGGAGGTAGCCACATACGACATTGTCAAGTTACAAACCTTGGGGTTTAAAATTGAAGGTTCATTTGCTATTATGAGATTCCATGTTGGAAATTTGTGAATATCTTATCTGTCTTTTTCTTGTAGGAGAAATAGCTGATATTCTAAGTATAAACGAAGTTATTGCATCCCTGTTCATAACTGAAAATGAATATTGAATGTGATTATGTTTTTTTTATGTTGTTGATTTACTTGATGGTTTCGATGTTTGTTTATGTTATCCTTAATTCCCCATTTCATCATGTTCATTGGATGCCAATCTCTCATTTCGAAAACAAGTTCAACTCTCTAACAACAAACGAAAACTAGTGACTCTTCGGTGATGTAATCACAGACTTCGAAGTAAATTCTTCTAGATTAGACCTATCTATTCTTTCTTCTCCAATCACGGCTCTATCCCTAGCATGCCTCTCCGGTGAGTTTACAATTCCCTGGCAAGGACAAACAATTCTATTCCAGGAGTAATGCAGCCTCGGATATACATCTCCTGTAAAGGTATGATCCTCTACCATCGCAAACCTTTAAAGAAGAAATCTTTGAAGGTTTTCAATCCTACTAAAATAGTGAGATTATTCAATTCTCACTATATGATTAGCGTTATACATTAACAGTGAACGAAATTGGAAATCATTTTCTCATAGATATATTTTTTTGGTTTGTTGCGATTGGTGAGAATTTGAAAAATAGTGCCACAACATCTGAATATATCTCATATTTTCTTCATATTCTTCTTGTTTTTCATCGAAGTATAGTAGGAGCAATATCATTGTTATTGTTACAATTATTATTATAATCATTATTCATAACTAGAAAAGGTATTAACAGAACAAAGTAGTAGTAGTAGTAGTAGTATAGTAGAACAAAGTGGTGGCAGTAGTAGTAGTAGCAACAGCAACAGTAGTAATAGCAATAGTAGTAGTAGTAGTAGTAGGAGTAGTAGCACTAGCGTACCTAAGGGGGGCAGACTGCCTCCCCTGACGAGTCACAACTCATGCAAGGGACGTGCCCCTGCCCCCCCTGACGAGTCACAACTGATCCAGGGGACGTGCCCCCCCCCCCCTTTGAGAAGCAAACTTAATAATTTGTAATGTAAAAATGCAACTTGAAGACCTTTATTATTTTTTTTTTACTTGTCAATTTATTTTCGCGGACGAAAGATCCTCCAAAAATTTGCCCCTCCCCCTTTGAAAAATCCTGGGTACGCTGAGTAGTAGTAGTAGTACAGGGCCCTGTCCACTGAGAATTATTATATTGTTACTGGGGGTGCTGACCGTTGTCACAGCACTCCCAGTAACAATAGATAATCCTCCGTGGCCAGGTCCACGGAGTTGTAATAGCAGTAGTAATTTTATCATCTATACGTCATTATCATCATCATCATCTAATTCAAATTTACTAATAAACCACCTTAGCATATTTCAAAACGTTTTAGGTAAATTTTACAAGACCTCTACCACGTAATTCCATTTCAAAACGACACATTGCACAAATGTTTTGCTGTCGATCAACATCGCTCTTTTTACTTTTAAGATTTTTAAGAAAAACAACCACAATTTTCCCCACTGAATTCCAACTAAACTGCCAAATAAATGAACATAGGTATGCAAAAATGTTCATTTCAACTTAAGCAAAACTCGGTGTCTCTTTAAGGCATTTTTCCACGTGCACCAATTTGTCACTCCTGCGTGTCAAGCAGACCCCCATGGCTAAATCCACCTTAGAACTCAACTTAAAACCTCGACACCACGTTGTAATCCAGTAAGCCTTCTCTCCAGGGTCTTAAGTCAGGACTACAACCGAGTAGAGATTTACATCTTCTTTAAAATGTGACACATTGGCCAACATGGCCAAGGCGACGGACGCAAGAAGGTAATCTACCATTGTAGAAACAAATATGAATTCGCCGACCAAAGAAAGTTCAAGAATATCTCGAAAAAGAAATTCACCAAGTTCAAGAACAAACGTCAAGGGACCCCTTGGAAATAATCCATGTCATATGTCATGGGTTTTTCTGTTTAGGAATGTTGATACAGTTCATCTTATTTCTTGTACCAGTTACATCATACCTAGCGAAAGACAAAATTAATCAACCTCACATGGTACATCGAATGGTCTCTTTAATTTCAATAGTTTGTTTTCAATTTCTTAGATCTGTTGGCCATTCTTCTTTATAGAGATTTTGGACACTTGGAAAACACTAAATAGTAATGATTCATGGATGCACAAATGCGTTCTACAAATTATATACATGTGTGTGTGTGTGTGTGTGTGTGGGTGTTTGTGTGTATGTATGTATAGAGTATATATATTATTTATCTTTATGTAAATAGTACACTGATGTTGAAATTCGTGTTTCATGAAAAAGCTTCGATAGTTATCCATTGTAAATAAAAATGAATAATAAAAAGGAAGAAAACGATGTTAAAATTTAAAAAATCGAGGGGAATCCTCCTCGAATGGTAAACTGATTGAAAACAAAAAGAATGGTAATTTCCACGATTTCAAATAATTGAAAGCAAGAAAATAGAATACAGGTTAAAATATTATGTTTTCCCCCTTGAGATGTTTAATCAAGCATGAAATTGCAACTGTATGGTGTGTATTCAAATTTCATTTCATTTTCTCAATCGTAATAAAAGATTTTTTATTCTAAAAAAATAGATGACGAGTGGCCATTCTTGTAAAGTATGTTATTTCGTTAAAAATAACTAAAAATGTGTGACTATTCTTTGATCAAAAGGTCACGCGATCGATGTTGAATCAGATTCAAATTGAAAAATAAATGAAACATGCCTCTGAAAAGTTTGATTTCACCCTTGAATTGAAATGAGGATGTTTTCCATTACGACAAAGAAAAATCATTTTCAACGACATCGCACTTGCTTAATACAAATCTTATCTGCAGACATGGTTGCCTGGCTCTGTAATATAAATTTCATCTGTGAGTGCTTCCTTCTAATGAGAACAGACAAGCTACACGTCCCCACTTCGTAAATGAACATGTAGCTGAAACGGTCGTTACGTATTCGGTGTGTAATTTGCCCGAAGCGCGAGAGTCGGAGCTCCATTTCGTGTGCTTCATTTCTCTCGCCTTGGCCCTACTCAATTGTAGACCTACCTGCGAGTCGTCTTCGCACTCAAGGTATTTGTCAAATGTCGAGATTGCCTCTGCAGCTTGTTTGACGCATCTCTCTTCACATTTATCATTCTCCCCCCCCCCCCCTCTCTCTCTCCCCCTCTCTCTGTCTTTATCTTACTCCTTCTGTCTCCATCGACAACGAAACTCACGATCTCGTATGTACTGCCGTGTATCGCCGTGTCTTTCTTTTTCTGTAACTCTTAATGTTTCTTCTACTTTCTTGACATTGGTTTTCCATCCCCCTTTCTCTTTATCTCTACCTCAACCACGATAGTACAAACACACACTCAGGTGAGCACACGCACATATATATACACATACACAACCATGCTTAAGTTCTTAAAATGTAAATGTATACTGTATAGATCTCCCCTCCCCCTTCTCTCTCTTTGTATTATCTCTCTTTTACGGATTCTCTTGTTTTCTTTCACTCTCTCTCTCTCCCCCTCTCTCTCTCTCTCTATCTCTCTCTCTCTATCATAACGAACATGAATATGATTGATAGATCATCCCTTTTTGTTTTAGCTTGTATTTATTCATTTATTTATTTAGTTAGTTTAGTTAGTATATTCAAGAAATATCTAATTTTGTCCATGGATTATCATTCTGTGACTCATTGGACCTATAGCGTGTAAGACTATTGTTTATTTTTCGAAAGATGAAATCGCGTGATTTTTCGTGTTTATTTTCTGTTCTGGTGCTTTTTTTTCACATGCCATTTTCCTTTGGTTTACATTACTGAGTCACGCATTTCAATCTGCAAACAATATCTAAAGATATTGTAAATGAATATATTTAAAGCTAATACATGGGGAGATGGTTAGATGTATGTATGCATCATTCTTGATTTATGATGCTTACGACGTCATCTAGTTAAGAATTTAATGTTATAGATAATACATTGTGTAATGAAGTTCTTATTCACATGTCCCTGTATCTCTCTCTCTCTCTCTCTCTCTCTCTCTCTCTCTTTGCCTGTCCATTACTACAATTACCACAATGTATAGGACCTAATGATAATAGTATTATTAATAATAATAATAATTATGGTGATAATAATAATTTTTAAAAAATAATAATAGTAGTAGGCATTTATAAATCGCCATCTATCTAGAAATAATCTATTCCGAGGCGCATTGTTATTATTATTACGCCAGCTTTACCTCGAGCTGCCTTCCAGCGCTCAACGCATTCAAGAAATTAATTTTACTGGGTACCAATTCACCTCACCTGTGTTGAGTGCAGCACAATGTGGGTAAATATCTTGGTTAAGGAAAACACCCCTTGGCTGGGATTCGAACCCACGTCCCTCTGATTGAAAGACGAGATTCGTGACCACGAGATCACACACACCATCTACACACACACCAATCAATTCACTCTTTTTTTCCCCTTTCAATATTTCTATCATATATCTCTTCCCATCAAACTATTTAAAAAATAATGCATTTTATAACCGATTTACACTCCATCTGTACTATCCACCCCTCCCCATCACCACCACAATCTAATTTTTTAATATTCACATCATTCATAATATCCCTTGAGGCTTGTTTCCCTATAAAAACAGACGATCATTTTCATTTTTTCTCGCAACAACGCTCAAATTTGGACGACGCTTCATATTTTTTCCCCGAACCGTTATGTAATTAGATACGGATACATAACTCTTTCCCGAAAACAAAACGGGGATGGTAACGATGTCAAACTGAATTATCGAGCCGAGAAGGCATCTACCAAAAAGGTCACGGTCATGGTTTTTGACCGTAAAAGTCTGCTTGGTTGATTTTCGAGTGATGCTATTAATTTTGTCATTTGCTGCCGAGTCTTCGTTCCCTTACTAAGACTGGAAGATGGATGAGTGCTTCAGATATTGAAATTGTGTTTTGATTTCATTTTAAAAGGTTCATAACCGTTCTACGGCCTTGATTCTTGATCATATCTTCCCATGTTACAATTGTATCGTTTTTATCGCAATATCAGCTCCCCTTGCATCTATGTTCTGTTTCGCATGTGAATAGCTCTGATATTGCTTTGGCAATGGCAATCAATGATTTTTATTTCGGTATAGGATAAATCAAATAACTGCTTTTCGCTTAAAACGTGATAATAGCTGTGGGAAAGTTGAAAGCATTTTATTCCCAGGTTCTTTTCACTGTATTTAAAAACAATATTATAGTAAAATCAAGCCTTGGCACCCAACCAACTAAAATATTTCTGCTGAACATCATTTTAAGTTTAGTCCCTTTCATCGATTTCTTCGTGCAATACATAATTATGACTTTCAGTTTAATAGACTTAAGTACTGATATTTTTAACGCTAATACCTGGAAATAATATAATTAATATTTCCAGGTCAGGCCTAGTCATTTTCCCCCTAAATACAATTTGATGTGATGCGTACAGTCTCGTTATTTCACAGCGTTTTATGCAGGGTACTGGAACAATTTTGTGAGGGTAGCTAATGTAAATTTGACAAGCATTAAAGAAAAAAGGAATTTCACTATACAAAATGTAGGTAATTTTTGTTATATTTCTCCATTTTGTCACGGCTACCAGAATTCCACGGGGTGCTGCCTTTGGAGAATAATACACGCAAGTCACGCAGCACCCCCACCCCCCCCCCCTCCCCGAAAATCTAATCCCGTTTCCCAGGTCCATGTTTTTATGCAAAACAAAATACGACTCGGCACGATCGTGAGAGGCGCCGTTCCTATCCAGATCTCTGTCAAGAAGGACTTTTAATTCACATTGCAATTAATTTTCTTGGTATTAGTATAACGTAACTTTTCGGAACAAGATCACAAATATAATACTGCATACAGATCTTTTTTTAATCAAAATTCAGTGAGAGGGTGGCGGCCGAAATGGTCGAACTATTTGAGGTTTCTTGCTAAGACACTCGAAATCCAACTTTGTTAACGTCTATGAAATATGACGTTTGACATTTATCGTGTCAAATACTACATTCGTAAAATCAAAATGTAATAGAATGTTATTGAAAATGTCATTGAGGATAAACAATATTACGAAAGGTTGGAAATGCGTTTCTAGGAAGGGGGGGGGTAGTTCAATCATACTAGATTCGGCTTGAAGGTTGAATAAAACTGATATATCTATTATCTATTTCCTGACAAGGTGAATTCTTAAAATTTCATGCAATGCATATATTGAAGGATGAGTTTGAATATTGTCAATTTTGAACAAATACCGATTACATTCTTTATGAAAATATGCAAAAAAGTCAAGAACGAAAGGCTCTGTGGGGATAAAAAGATACAAAATTGCAGTCACGGGAAGATCTCGCGGCCATGTGATAATTAAATTGGTTTCTCGTTTGTTCCTATCGAGGCGTGTTAGACGCCCTGATACGTGAAGAATAATGGGCTGGGTGTTCTGAAATATTCAAAATGTTCAATGGAATCGCCGAAACATAACGCAGACAGAAGTTGGACGAAGCCAGGAAACGAGAAAATGTGAAATGAGGGGCGAAAATGAAGCGGTGGATGTGTATAGTTTTGTGAAAGATTGGGGGCAACGAGGGGGATGGTATATCAATTATTTTCACAGCTTCTGGATGAAATGGGCCGGGACTGGATTGACGAGGTTGTTAGAGAGAGTTGAAGTTGAATTAATTTATCAGTAAGTCAGTAACGCTTGAGAGAAAAGGGAGATGGGTGGTATTTAATCATCCATTCGCTATTCTGCTATTTGTACACGATGCTCCACCATCACCAGTACCTTGTGCATATATGAATGTCTTTACTCTTTATTACTTAATGATAGACAATATTGACAGTTATATCTATGATTTTCTCGATTATCATATAGCTTTTGGAATATTAAGACGTTGATCCTCTGTGATTTTTCTTCCCAGTTTATTCAATTTATACAGTGCGTATCAAAAAAAAGTTTACACTTAGAAAAAATCATGTAAAATCATATATTTGTAATATCCTGAAGATTTTTCCACATTTTAACATTGGTACAGATCCATTTAAGCAAATGACGATATAACTGTCGAAAAATATTTCCGCTTGAGTGAGCACCACTTACTTTTGAAAAGTTAGTGAAAAATAATTTGCGCAGGACTTTGAAATAGTTATGCGAATAAAAGTAGACCTTAATCATGACGAACACGTGGAGTTTAGCTAGTAAAATTGATTTGAAGATATATTTTACCTTTTTTAACTTGTTTCCTTGCCCAAAACACTTCGAAGAGTGCATTGCGCCCCACCCCACTCCCCCACACACTGAGGCCATCTTGACGATTTTTGCTTTACAATGAGCTGTGATTTACATGAAATGGCTTAGGCTTGACTTTCATTTTGTTAATCATTGTCAAGCTTGGGAAATGTGTGGAGAAACAAGTATTAAATGAAAAATGAAATGTAAACCCACTTTAAATGAAAAAAAATCAGTGAAAAATGCTGGAGATGTCAGATATAAACTTTTGTTCAGATTCAGTTATGTCCAGATCCAGCTGGCACAAAAAAGGGTAAAAGTTGTGATTTCTAAGTGTTGAAATTTCAATTTGGGTGGCAAAATTGTTACAAAATGTTTGAATGTATCCGTTTTATTTCAATTGACTAAAAGTGCAAGGGAAATGTATGAGAAATGTTTCGCAGGGTAAGTTTGATTTCGCCCTTTCCCCTTGACACAGCGTGAAAACGAGCATATCTGCGCAAACAGATTTCTGCGAGCTTTACATAAATGGACAGTGCTCACTCAAGTGTAACATTCTGTCAAAACTTTTACTTTCATTGGATAGATGAGACCCAAACCCAAGATTATATGTGAAAAAATTACCCGCATGTTGTATATTTTTTAATTCCCAGGGCTTTTTCAAAGTATAAACTTTTTTTTGATACGCACTGTACATTACTTTTCGCGTTGTCAATAATTTTTCTAATACAAACAAATATTTAGGTATCGTGAAAATATATTTTAATAAAAGGTATGTAGACTACACTTAGTATATAAAAACCAGAAATCAAATTAAGTAATAGGCAAAGAAATAGATAAAAAGATCAATAATACACACGATAGATATACGTAAAAATACCTTAAATGGGTACAATGTTTTTGTCTTGAACATTTAAGCAAGTTACAAAATATATGATGTTTCAAGGTCTTGGGTTACGGGAGCCAGAGCAACGGGTAACCTTTGCAACCACGATTTCAAGGATGTCCTTCAATGGCGATCAGAATGACGGAGCGACTTTTAAAATGTAATTTCTTTCCTAAAGAATGTTCATAAAAACGCAATCAAACTGCAGCATCGGCGCCAAGAATAATTCATTTTGAGACTTGGTGTGAAATGAGCAAAATGCTTCAACTAGGCGTTGTTTTTTTTTCTCCAGATTATCGAATATTGCAGAGTCCCCATAATTGCACATGAAGGTTGACTTCATAGGGGCATGTCTCGACCCCTTAACAGCCATGTGATAGCCATGATTTTATTCCCAATTATTCGTCATCAGTCGAATGCCAGAAATTACAATCAGTTCCAATCGACTGTCAGTGATCAAGATTGAACCGGAGACATCTCTATGGCAAACCTCACCGCTGCAATTAGGACATATCAGAGAGAATAACTCCTGACATCCCTTCCTCTGAACCCATATTTTTGTTCTTTTGGTTTAGTTTAGAGCCATGGGATGAATGTAGGAGCGAGGATTGAAATCATCATGGATATTCAAAAGTCAAAGGTAACAGATTTTTCGCGTTTGAATGTTGGCATTCAGGAACTCCGTGAGTGCATTGGGGAAAATGAAATTTAGATTGATCAAGCAATATTGCAGGCGCATCATTATCCGAATGATTCGATAAGGATATGTAACATGGCCGAAGAGTGCAATATCTGTTTTGTTGCTCGAACAAAATGGTTGTACTCTTGTTCCTTACAACCAACAGAGAGTTTGTCAAAAGAATTATGGTGTGGATTTTCATTAGGTATTACTAAGGCTAAGGCATTGAACACTTCTCTCTTTTATGGATCTAGTATAATTACTTTCATTTCGAAATGACCATTCATAGAAACAAGTAAAACCCCAATTAATGACACTGTATTGTGATGAGGTTTTGTTTGTTTGCGCGTTGAAGTGGGGTGAATTTGCCGCCGCGCCATAGAAACTCAAAATGGAAACAGAAATGACGTGGTAATGACACAATCCTGGTTTCTTTCTTAAAGACACCGTTGATTTCGTGAAAAGCATCAACATTTGAATGACTTCCCTGATGATGCACACTCACCCGTAGGAATAGAAACGGTATGTTCCAGGGCAAGAAAAATATATATCGAAATGTTACTGCCTGGGGACAATTAATTACATTCATCTGAAACGTTGAGGGACATGGCCCAATCGGGACGACTACCAATTTGCGCCTTCAACTCGAATCTGTTAGAACATACATGAAACTATACCCGCACCTTAATAAATACCACTTATGGAGGAAAATCAGACGCGTGTATGTACCATGTATGCACACACCTGAAGACCAGTTGATGACGTCAATGATGAGAATCCGTGACGGTTTTTTCTCTCTCTCCCTCTCTCTCGATGCTTCTTGAGACATTGGAGATACCATCGATGGGAATTTCCTTTGATAAACACCGAGAAATGCTTTCATTCAATCATGATCGACGGCTGGATCACACGACGAATATGAGGTTGCCAATTTGAGGATGTTATGATATATCGTGGGAGGTGGAATGTATAAAAGTGAGATGAGTAATTGATTTACAAGCAAACCCGCCCCACCCCAATCCTCCGCCCCCACCCCCATTAACTTATCCACATTTACCTGTTTTTGCATCCGAATCAAGTATTACAATTTGTCACACATTGCCATAGAACAAAACAGTAGTGTAATTAGTGGCTTTTAATTATATATACCGTGCGTCCCACAAAAAGGAAACCCGTTTATAGAATAGAGATAGAATTCACAATTATTAAATATGATTTTTACGGTAATTTGTGAACAAAATTTCGGCTTACTCCTAGAAAACACATACTTGAGATCGGATGCTCGATCTGTAATGAAAATCATATTAAGTTAGAAAACAAATTGAAACCAGCACTTGGGATTCGAACCTGTCATCTACTGCTTGCCGGGCAGCGACTCAACGGTATATTTGATACTCATGGCAAGAATGAACCTCATCTTTAATTTGAAACCAACAGCTTAGCAAATCTTTCACGCATGGCAGATTACAAACAAATATTGAGGCATATCAGAAACGATTTGCACAGAAATTTACGTGTGAATCCACTCTCATTTCAGGGATCAGTGAGAGAAACTTAACAAAGAATACAAAAGAAATGCTAATGAACCAATCGTCGAATAAGCACGGTTGTCGTATCACGAACCAATCTTGTCCAATTTTTTCTGCGCAACCTTGTTTTGACATTAAATTTCAAACTTGTCTTGCTCTGTTGCTCATTAATGCTTGAAGTGTTCGTCTCATATCAGGTATCAAAATAAAGAAGAATAATTGACTTTTTTTTCTTTATTATTTTTTTTTTTCGATTTGATAGCATTTATTCCATTCATCATAAAAAACAAAAACAAGGCACATACAAAGTTAACAAATTACATGGGAAAATTGCAAATGAAAAATGTTAAAATCTGGGAAACAGTTGAATAAAAAAAAGAGTGTACATGATTTATAAATGAATGAGGAGGCAACTAGAAAGGGAAAGCCTTATTAGCGCTGCCACCTTTATATGATTAAGTAAATGAAATATCATAATTCATTTGCTTTTGAATTAAAAATACATGGGAATCCCGGTTCTTTTTTTCTGGGAAGCACAATATATATGTACATATATATAAATATATATAATGAGATGAGGCGAGGCCAACTCAACAGATGACGCAGGACACCATTATAAATATATATATATATATATTGTGAAAGAAATGGATGGAGAGAACAATCCATTTCTTTCACAAAATATTTAAATAAAAGAGTTGCCAAAGCTGTTTTACATGTATAATTTCTCACATAAAGTTAAGACTCCTTTTAATTTGTGTTGGTCAAATTTTTTCCATTGTAAATGGCGTTAATAAGCATATATTGATGAATACAATATAATGAATATTACGAATGTGGAGATGGAAATGACCGAGTTGGTATTGATTTCTATTTAGAATTGAACGTGTTGAACAAGTGGTTTCATGGTCCAAAAGTTATAGTGAGGAATATGATAAAAATTGAGCTAGCTGTCGACAGTGGTGGTGATAGTGGTGGTGGTGATGGTGGGAGCGGTGGTGGTGATAGTGTAATGGTGTTAGTAGTAGGTAGTACTGGAAATATTAATGGTTTGATAATTAGTTTATGGTAGATTTGGTTAATGTCCAAATTAAGGAAGAGGTGGTGACATTGGTAATTGTAATAGTCGTAATGGAAAACTGCTAAAGGCCAAAATATCGAGTGATACCACAAAAACTGAACCAGATGGTATATTGACGTAAACGTCAGGCTACAGGTCACTTTTCACTTTTATACTAATAAAGAGGGAAAATAATGATAATATTAAACTTCATCATGTCTTAGGAGGATCGTATTTGCCATTAAAGGAATAACATTTATGCATCGGTACTCTTGACGCTCCATTTATGTAACTTTTCTCTCCACTGCAGCAAATCGGAAACTTATTCGGCTAAATTTTTCATCTGTGATTGAGCTTAAAAATGCAAAAAAAAAAATGTTTCTGAAAAAATCTTGTTTTCTCTTGCAAAACCTCTGTGGATTGAATATTTAGTGGAAAGAGGGTAATTTTTATTTCTTTCTTCTAATTTCTGTTCAAGAACGCTCGATATTTACTCCTAAGATGAGTGACTTGGGACGGGAGTTCGGGACGGGAGTGAAGTTAGAATGTGTGGGATGAACAAAAGTGAAAAGCACGCACCGACACTGGCATTTCCTTCAGAATATTGTCTTGGTGAAGTATAGTATTTGAAACAGGGTTTCATGCAGATTAAAGAGAGAGGGAGAGAAAAAGAGAAAGATAGAGCACGAAATGGAGAGAGCATGGAGTGAGAGACACACAGACAGGTACGATGTGTTTCGTAACCGACGCACCCTTGAAACATATTGCTCGGCGCCGGATTTTTTTTATAGAGCGATTTTCTGTCAGGAGACATTATACCAACGACAATTTATCAAGACCCGGGGATATTCACAAGTCACTGATTCACTTTTCTCTATCATAACCTAAACCATATTTTGGGTCTTACTATGTAATCATTTGACACTAAGGAAACTTGAGCATGGGTTATCTTTCTACATGTATATTGCCCATCAGATCGATATACTAAATAGATCAATGCCTGCCTCATGTTACAACCACTCAACCAGCCGAGTCTAAAGTGGCCAAGTATATTATATTCAGCAGAGTAGATATGATTCTATTTTAGATAAGGCATGCACACAAAACACATTATACCGTCGGGGAAATGTTTAGCATGAAAGTTTATACCTTGTTGACTTACAGATCGATGAACTTGATAAATCACTGATCTCCTTTCATCTGAAATATGGAACTATGGAATGCGTAATGAGCAGATCTGAAGCAATGTGTATAGTATCATGTGGACAGATCCAATGGTCGTATTTGTTCCCGCGCATGCCCTGTAGGCATTAGTGCGTAGTAGAATGTTAAATCTGCATATCTACACGCTTATGAGTAGGGCATGTGTAACAATAAAGTAACGTCACTACTTTCTTCTCAGGCCCCCATTATTTATTAAAACAAAGTTCTAAAATGACTTAGCTAAGAATTAGATAATTTCCACCTTTATGACCATACTATGAGCCTCCCATCGATAATGATGGTATCACCATAGGCATGTCAATTGTTAATTGGCAGAAATCGGCCAAATACGACTTCAAAATCAAATGGAAATTATGAAAATGATAGTCACAGCGACTTGACCGGTTGACAAATGAAACACCGTTGCATATTGCTGTTTGCATTGGGCTAGAAATACTTTGGTCCGAGTTGAATAGCAAGCATGCATTGATAAAGACACAGAAGAGCAGATGGAAAATCAATGCGATCGTACGGGGAAGAACAGCGGCAGATGGTTCAATGAAATCAGGCAAATTAGCGTGATTGCACGTTTTCAAAACATCACCTCATTATGAATACAGCGTTTACAATAAAAGGCAATAATGGCTTTGAACGTGGTATAGTAAAAGTGGGATAGCTCAAACTATACAACAGTCCCCAACCCCGAAGATATGATAATAGCAATGTCGTAATTGGGGGACTCTGCACGGAACATTATTACTCAATCCGGGATATGTCAGGGGCTTGCTTAAGGGGAATGGGAAAACAATCATTTGAGACGATTTTTAGACGCTATTTAGGAACAATAATAATGATAATAGTATTCATTTTTATATAGCGTAAATTATAGTCAAGCGCTATATTATGGTTAAAAAAATATTCCACCGCAATGACTATTCTTCAGATGCTTTGACATTCGAATCATGACCCAAACGGATTATTGTTCAGACCGAACATTTATATGTAATCACATGATCCATGATTCAACTCATCATGCTCAATACGAAATTTTCTCTTAGTACTTAATGAAATATTTGGTAATCTTGACCTTTAAGACATTCTTTCCTCAAAAATCTCCCTCGTAACTGCGCATGCCCACAGGGTGAGCAGTTTATACCTTAATCTTTAATAATGGAATAGTGTGCATTCGTTAAATCACTGATAGGTTATATTGAATAAGCACCTGCCATGTTATCAATTATGAACCACTAAAGAACCAGCAATGACAAATTAGGTGTGAAATAGTAGTCACTCTTCCCCAGGCTCATCTTTTGCTCTGCTCTCTCCCCCTTCTCTCTCTCTCTCTTTCTATCTCCCTCCCTCTCCCTCTCTCTCGCACACACACACCCTGTATCTCTCTATATCTCTCTCCTCTCTTCATATTTCTCTCTCTCTCACACACACACACACACACACATACACATCAACATACACGTACCAAAAATACACTAAAAATACATACAACACACATACACACCCACCCTCACACCAAGGATATATCATCTCCTTGCTCACACGCACCCACTCACCCACCCATGATGGTCTTTAAACCGCCGCTCTGTACTCCTACATATCTGTCTCTCTCTTCCTCTCTCTATTTCACATACACACGTACCTAACATACCTTAAACAAATACATACAACACACATACACACGCACACCCACTCACACACCCATAATGGTCTTTAAATCGCCACTCTGGTAGCCCTATCTCTCCCCCTCTCTCTATATATATCTCTGTCTTTTTCTCAATCTTTCCATACCAACCTCCATCATTAAAAAGCACAGCCCATCCTCATCATTGCTCATTCTAACGTTCCATCCCCTCTCGTTTTGCTTTTGGGAAATGAAATATTAATGACAGTAATCATTACTATTTACAAGGTTGACTGCCCATTGCGTTGTCTCTTCTTCTCTTATTTATTCACGATGAATAGGCTATTGAAAATAGAGTTAGCTTGATTCATTTTGCTCAGGTAAATTGCCCTTTATTAAAATATTTACATGCATCTGCAACAAAAAGCAATAGATGCTTACTTTATATGACAAACCAACATTTAATATTTGCACGAAGTACAGTAATGATTATGTATTTTTCAAAAAAAAAGGTTAGAGGTTGTATGATACGTATACAGTATCATGTATGTATGCATTTTATGCTGGTATAATCATCTATTTACAAGAACTGTCATCACAACTGTGTTTCTTCAATTTTAGTGATAGTAAATACGATTATTCAAATGAAGAAACTTCATTATAAAAAGTCCTATTTTCTTTTAGATTTATCAGGATTCCTTGAATCAATCTACATAATGATTACTATACCAGCCGAACCCTTGGTAAGCGTCCTTCTGCTAGTTAAGTCGGCCTATAGCAGTAGTTCTAAATTATGTACGCATACAATTTGTTCTAGGTACAGTATGAATACATAATCAGAGTACTATTTTTCCTGTAATGTGCATTAGCATTACCAAAACAACAAAACAAAACAAACGAAAATTAATATAGATGAATCCGAATTCAGAACACTGTAACTTATGACGCCATCTTTCCGCTTAACGAGAATGTTGTATTTTCCATTGCTTCTTTGGCGGACCATCAAAGGCGACATGCTTTCAAGTATCCCTTTGTTTTGTACATTTTTTCATCTCCGGATATCCTGGCAGAGCATGCTTTAAAATTGTCCTGGGTCCCGTAACACAAAGCGTAGCGATTGATGATAGAACGAATTTTACGATTGATTGCATTTGGGTACAATGCATAATAAGTCGTGAAAATCAATCGTTCGATCAATCGCAAAGGTACGTGTGACGGGATCCTAGCCACTGTATGATAAGAACAAGCTTCAATCTGGGTAAATTTGGTAAGTGTACGTGATGGGGAAGCGCATATTATGTTAAAGGGATGGTCCGGGCTGAAAATATTTGTATCTAAATAAATATAGTAAAATTCACAGAGCAAAATGTTGAAAATTTTATCAAAATCAGATGACAAATAACGAAGTTATTGAATTTTAAAGTTTATCAATATTTTGTGAAAACAGGTACGTGCACATCGTCATGAATATTCATTAGGTTGGCTGATGATGTCACATCACCACTTTCCTTTTTCTTATGTTATTGCATGAAATCATTTTTTCATACATGTGTAAATGATGTGTCTCCATTATGATGAAATAAGTTGCGGCAATAAATAATGAATGCACTTAATCAGTTGTCAATCCAATTATTTTAGTTCTTGGTAGAAATTTTTTGAATAAACCTTATTTCATATAATAAAATACAAAAGAACAAGTGGGGATATGACATCATCAGCCCACCTAATGAATATTCATAAAGACATGCCTAGAACTGTTTCACCGGAATAATGGAAATCTTTAAAATTCAATAACTTTGTTATTTGTTATCCGATTTTGATTAAATTTTCAGCATTTTGCTTTGTGAATTTTACTCTATTTATTGAGATATAAATATCCCCAGCTTTGACCATCCTTTTAACAATTCTGCTGGTGTGTGCTGGGTTTATAGATTTTAAAGCTCGTTTTTCCAGTGCCCGGTGAGGCATGTGGTAGCGTGTAAGCTTGTGTATTGATTGGCATAAACTTTGACTTTATTCAGACGAATGTTATTTATACGTACTTATCTACAAACATTCTAGCCCTTATTGTAGCACTTATAAATATTGCTTACAGGCCTACTTCAATAGTATTCAAATGTTTAGGGGGCGTCAGCTCCGCCGCACCTCTCCCACATTCTATATGAGTTTCATTAAGTTAATGACAAAATGTATAACACCGCTTCCATTTAGAAAATTGTGTCATATCACCATTAATACAACAATACTCGATGTGTAATGTTTAAATCCATTCACTGAGCTATTTTACCCTATTACCTTGATTACCGTGATTAGTATACAAATAATGAATGTTTATGAGTGCAATGGACAGAATACTTCATGAGGTGAAAGATGAAATGATCCATTCAACGAGGCGTAGCCGAGTTGAATGGATCATTATATTTCATCTTTCACCGAATGAAGTATTCTGTCCATTGCACGAATGATTAAAAATTCATTATTTGGTTTATATGACTCCTAAAAATTGTATTTTTTTAAATGAAATTTATGAATTTCGATGCAAAACATGCTCATGCAGTGCGAGTTCGGTCTGTTGATTGTTACGTCATTACAACATGCGCACTGCTGGTACCTGCAGATGCAGAGCTGCAGTCTCGGTGCGCGAGTGCAATGGACAAAATCGTATGGATCCAAATTTGCACGATGAGTGGATATAAAATTGCACGGTTGATGACGTCATTGTAAAATGGGCTGAATGAACGATATCAAACAACCAATCAAATGACAAGGATCTATCTAGGTGTCATAATTTATAATTGTCTCTATCATCATGTATTTCGTCTGACGATGCAAAAATAATTAACTAATGTCAGAAGAGTTTCATAATTCCGAGGAACCACAATGTATTCTCCCCCCCCCCCCCCTCTCTCCCTCCCTCTCACTCTCTCTCTCCCCCTTTTAGATATCTGTGCAAATTTCAAAAGCACAACTTGTTCGAACCCAGCTCCTGTCAGAAAGAATTCCCTTCCCTCTTGCCCATTGCATGCATGCTGAAGATGGAGGGAAATAGGGCTCCAGTCGAAGGAGATTTTGTAAGAATACAGCGATCTCAAAATATTATGTACACCCCCGGAGGAAATGAAATTAAGAAGAGTAAATTGAATGGTCTGATCTAATACACCAAATTGTTGTCTTGACTCCCAATGAAGACGGCTAACGTAGGCTTGCCTCCAGAATTTCAGTGTTTTCCTTTCGTGGGTATTTAAGTTTATAACAGGGTGCGGATGGAAGAAGAATAATTATAACTTCCTTGTGACACTATTCTTGTAAAGGATGATAGTCTATACGATCACCACGACTGGAAGCTAAAATTCCAAAAACCATGCAGTTACGTCTTGATAAACAAATCAAATAAATCGTAAATCTTGCTTTGGAGACTACATCACTCAGGATGAGACGATAAAAAGTATCGGTTTTATTTTGACCGTAAAATACCAGAGTGCTCATGTACGATGTGTATTGCATAGCTGAGTCAAGTGGCCATGCAATACCAAGTAATGCCTAAAATGGGTATATCCATTTCTGAAGTACATTTCAATTCAGTTTCTTTGGTATCTAGTCTTGTTTCAAGATTATGAAGAATTGTGTTGATACATGTAAGCTTGTTTTTTTAATAACATTTGACAATTTGTGTAAACCATTCTCTTGAATCCCTTGGGAATATAAAAGATAATTTCAGTTTCAGCATCACGTTCGTTAAAATCATAATTGAATTCGAAATAAACATTTTCTTTGTCCAAGATCCGATTTCTCTCAAATATTCTAGGTGTGATCTAGCAACCATTTCCCCCACAGATTGTATGGACTAAAGCTGCAGACATTACGGGAAATTGCTTTCGGGACACACTAGATTTAGTGTCAGAAATTGTTCCAGAAGAATAAGGGCGTCACCCGGAATTGCGCGGTAATATATCCAAGATATTCTGTGCCATTTGTATCTCTAGGCTATTTCCAACTTTTTGTTGTCAGCCACATCATTGGCGTATGCACTAACTTCCTCTAACGACAGAATTGACAATGGCGATCTTTTTTTTTCCATTTTTCATTTTGTCAGGAGTTGCGCCACAAATTGAGGCGGGCGCATTTGTTTGTGGCAAAAAAGCGACTGGGAACGACCGCTGCACAGTCGTACGCAACTGACGCATGTATCAAAACATCAATTCGCAATTGTTGCGGCAGCACACCTTTGCACACCTTTCGGTGGCGTCAGTAATAAATTGCTGAGAGGGAGACTATGGGAAATTGAGAATGGCCGTATAAATGAAGTTCAGAGTGGGCAATTCAGAGTCTGAATACCTGTCTGAGTGGTGCTCAAAACGTATGGCATTACTCTGAAGTAGGATGTCTTTAATGCTCAACTATCTTGCCTCGACTATTGAAATAAGCCACGGTTCCGGTGAAAATTCCAACAATAAGAGTGATAGACATTCACACTGTTCACATTCACGTTAACTATCCATTGTATCATTTGCGAACAACTTTCAGTCATTACTATTTTTTCCCCAAATTACACAGCTAGCGATATATTCATGAACTCATGTTTCTTATTCTCTGTGCAATGTTTTTTAATGGAAGATTCTTTAAGCTATTGAAAAGTTCTATCGATCTATATTTATACTCCCAAAGGTGAATCATTACATCTACTGCTCTACAATGTCTGATGTAGACTGCATTCCATGATTATATTTTTTAATAATTCATAAAACAAACAAATTATAATTGCATTTTTTTTTACTTGAGTCGTGGTGTTTGCCAATCACTTCACTTGGACATAAAGAAGAAATCCCAAACCATGGTTATTTTCATCGAAGACGGGCCCGTAAAATAAAACCTTATACTATTGTGATGATTTCATCATTATGGTATCTTTAATAATATCGGGGCTCAGCAGCGAATGCGGGTTTGGTATTTACCACATGGGGGCGATTTCATTATATCTTTCGTTCTTCTCGGGGCTAGACGGGTTCCATGACACTTGCTCCTCCGACAATTGCTCCGCTGTAATATCCACATACTAATGGAATGACCAACTTCAACTATGGATTTAACACCATACCTTATCCTAAACCTAACATTGCAGCCCTAACCCTGTATCTAAGATGAAATAAAAAGCCCGGAGCAATTGTCGCAAGGGCAAATGACGTGTCACCGCTAGACGACCCTCTCCCATAGGCTGCGGTACAAAAAAAAAATCGAAATTCGAGGGAACACGTTAAACCCCTCCCCCCCCCCCCGGAATCATCGCCTAGAATTTCACAGGCGTACAGAATAAAGCCTCGCGATTGTTTACGAATAAAAATAAAAAAGGAAAAGGTTAACTTTCTTGATATTCTGCAAAAATATTTCAGAAAATGACATATGTCACAATGACATAAATTATGTCACAAAATATGACACAAAATTATATTTCTATTTTAAAAAGGTAATTTTCATTGCTCGTTCACGGATAATTAAAAATTTTCCCTCAAAATCTCTGACTTACTACATCACTGACTATGGTATCAAAATTACCAGAACCCAAGGACAAATCCTTTAGCGGGTTTATATGAGCTCCATGTCAGTTTAAACCTGGCATTGTGTCTGCGGGCTGTGTCAACGTCGGTGGAAGCGAAAAGGTGAAGAAAGACAGCGCCCGGGGGCCGGTTGCTGAAACAGTTACAATCAAACTCAACTCTGAAAATCAAACGCAACTTTATTTTCAACCAATCAAAAACTCGTATAAGTTACTTGTGGTTGATTTGTTTTAGTTCTTCTCTATGCAACGGGCCCCTGGGCCCGTCTTACAAAGAGTTGCGATTGATCAGATCAACTGCAACTATGGAAAGCCAGCAACGTCAACATCAACAATGCATGACTGTTCAAAATATTTTCTAGATATGATTTATATTCATACATTCATGTTGGCAATCAAGTGTCCTTCCCATTTGTTTAAAAATGACATTGTGCAGATTTCCTGTTGAAAAAAATATGACGTTGATGGATTTCCATATTGTTGAGGTGGATTGGATCAATCACAACTCTTTGTAAGACGGGAACCTAGGCCCCGTCTTACAAAGAGTTACGATTGATCCAATCAGTCGTAACGCTTCTAAAGAGGAGCACAGTGAATTTTCAAGAAAACAATGAATGCATGAATATACATCATTGTTAGAAAATATTTTGAACAAACATGCATAATTGATGTTGACGTTGCTGGCCGTTGTGATTGATCGGATCAATCGCAACTCTTTGTAAGACTGGAACCTGGTGTCTTAAGACCTTCCGATGGAAGGTATGCTTATTAAGGTTGGATGATGCGCTGCGTTCCTTGACAGTCCATAATGGATGACAATGCAAACAAAGGGATGTTATCCCCCTGAGAGGTGAAGCGATGGCATGAGGATGCGTTCAGAAGGTCAGGGCTTGTTTATATCTTATGCGATGGGGGTATCCAAGGGGTTCATGGAGTGCCCCTCCCAAATCTTAATCGTAATGTGGAGGTAACTTCAATGGATCTTTTCTCATGTAGATGACCCCTATTCCCATTGAAAAGGGTGTGGCATAATGATTGCTGATTGTTTCAAAATTGCTCTTATATCCATTTGTTTGAAATTGCCTTCCAGGGTCCCGTAACACAAAGGTTGGCGATTGATCGCTAATTTCAAAGAATGGTTCTGATTGGTTCATACTCAGCAAAATGCGCATGCAACGAGGATCTTGATTGGTCATTTCATTTAGCGATTAATCGCTAACCTTTGTGTAACGGCGCCCAGTAGTTTCCTTTTCATTGTCATGACGCGGAAGTACGGGCACACGGGGCATGTGCCTCCTCCCCCCCCCCCTCCTTGATGAATTTGTGTGCCTCTTCCTAATTGTATAACCCTGCATCAGTCCCTCCTAATAGCTCCGCCCCTCTCCCTGGCCATGCTAGCAATACCCCTATTAGTAATTGTGAGGAAGGAAAGGGTTACTAGCTTACATTCATCAACTTAGGGTATATAGAAATAAATGCCAATGTCCTTACATTTGGAGATCTGCATCGATTCATTTAACTTATCTTATGCCATTTGTCATTGACATGGCAACTCGGGTGTAAGGTCCAAAGGTATATAGGCTATCGTATACATTGCATCAATATTATACTTAATATATTGCCACCATTTCCTACGTATAGGATCGAGTGGGGTAAGAGTACAACCCTGACAATGTAGAAAATTCTTACGTTTGTAAATATGAAGATACATCTGAGAAATCCACGCCTGCATAGATTTGAATAAATTCAATCAATTCTTACATTTCAAAATTAGAAAAAGGATGGACGTTTTCAAACTGCGCTCCATGAATGCTAAATAGTTCCAAACTATTTGAAAGGGATTCGCAAAATTAACTGATTATAGGACTCAAGCTTACACCCAAATAGTATTTGTCAGAATTCTGCATCACAAACCTCTGCAGAAATTAGTCTTTTGACTTAAAAATGACATTTTTGCCTGTTAATGTGCTTGCTCACAGACCCTTTCCCATCCACCAAAGTGCAATCCAAGGACAGAGGATGCAAATAATAACCAATAATTTTTTATTTCTTTTGGTTAAAGAAAGTGTTTGCTAGATGAAAAACAGGCCATTGCCGGGCAACGCCAGTTGGCATAAAGACATTGATGACGCAAGTGAAGTGCGCCGTTGAATGCAAATAATATACAGTGGGTGACCAATGCTGTTGTAAAATTATGAATAGTTGGTATTTTAAGACGAATCGATTGCTAGTGATTTATTGACCGGTATGAATCAATAATGTTCGAATCTTCATCATGATCGTGACTAATAATGGTTTAGTTTATGATGACGGTGGTGGTGACGGGGATAATAATGTTACGGTATTAATGATGATGGTGGTTGAGGAAGGGGTGATGGTGTAAAGGTGATTATAATCAATGATGACGCCAGTGATGTTGATAGTGTGGATGATTACGATGATGATGGTGGTGGTGATGGTGGGAGTGAAAGTGGTGGTGGTGGTCGCAGTTGTGGTGTTGAAAGTGTAATAGTGGTGATGGTGGTGATGGAAGTAGTGGTTGTAGTTATTTTGGTGTTGGTGATGATGATGATGATGATGGTGGTGGTGGTGGTGGTGGTGGTGATGAAGGCCTTGACAGTGGTGACAAAAATAATGCTGTGGTGTTAATGGTGATGAGAGAGGTGGCGATGGTGGTCGTGGCGATAGTGCAATGGTGATTATAATGACGCCAATGGCGTCGATGATGATGATGATAGTGGTGGTGATGATGATGATGACGACGACGATGATGGTGACGAGGATGGGGATTTGGTGGTGGGGAATTGTAGGACGGTGCTAATGATGATGGTGGGGGCGATGTTGTTAGCGAAAGTGGTGATGGTGGTGGTGGAGATAGTGTAATAGTGGTGGTAGTGGTGATGGTGGTGGCGATATGATGATGATGATGGTGGTGGTGGTGGTGGTGGCCTGATAATGCTTGTGAAATAAAATGATAATGCTGAATATAATGATAAATATTATTGTCCAGGATCGTAACTATGACGACATTATTCATGTTTTCAAGAACGTTTTCTTAACAACGAGTTAAGAAACATCTGGATTCTGATTAAGTTCTAAACATTTTGACAAAAGAGTAGGTGTAATGATATACTTTTGGCACTAATGACCAAGGGTAGAAGCGCCAACATCAATAATGGTTTAACTGAATTCAAACATTTCAGATGATATCAACACCTGAAGCGGCGTAAGCTCAATATTCAACGCAAGCCTACGAAATATACTCATGAAATTTCGTTTATCATCAGTCCTTTAAATTCGTCAACCTTTCAACTGAAACCATGTATTGACAACGATTGCTATCATGATAAATGATCACTATGATGATAGCAATATCTCTCTATTCTCCGCTGTGTGTCACCTGAAATAAATTAGAGAAACTATGGTAGAACGTGTTCCCTTTTGCGAGGGCTTTGAAACCGCGTTTCTCCATTTTCGGCCACAAAAATTCATAAACAAACTGCGGATAATAAAGCACAGGAAAAAGAATTATGTTACATGCGTTTACATGCCCTATGATGATTGATAATACGAGCCCTGGTTCCTAATTATATTGACGCCTTTTTTGCAATCAATAATTCTCCCACAATGGAGACGCGTGCCGAATTCGTATCATCCCGATGAGCTATTCATCAAATGGCATGATAGGTGGCCTTTCAGTGGTAGTTCTGTTTCATGTAGCATGGGTGGGAGAGTGTTTGTGAAGATGTGTGCTTGAGGGTGTGCGTGAGTTGAGTGTGTGGGGTGAGTTAGTGTGTGAGGATATAATTATGTCCATGTCTTGTAAACTTTTGAAAAGAGTAATGGAGTACTTTTAGTATTGCTGCAGTTAAATGGCCAATTTACACCAAAGGTATAGTTACATTGCCACAAATACTGAAGTAATTAGTGCAGTGAGTACTCGTAAGTGTATGTGTGTGTGGGTGTGTGAGAGAGAGAGAGAGAGAGAGAGGGGGAGGGTGCGTGTGTCACAAATTACAATTAAATGGCAAAATGAATGGTATTATCTTGTCTACAATTAAAAAAAAGAAAGATATAAATTACTGAGGGGACAAGAGGTTGACCAATTAATCCTTAATTGCAAGAGTTTCACTGCATATTTCATATGCCTCTCACGGTTCACTGAGTCTGCTGTACAAACCTTTCACTCGACGTGTAAAGGGTCTGAAAGCGCAGCCTACAATGACATGTGTACTAATTGAAACATCAAGTTTTTTATATGCGCTAGTTTTGTGTAAAGACCCGCTTGTTGATCAAAGTTTCAATCAGGTCTGTGCCTGCAGACTAGGCTTCACCTAAATAATAAGTTCTTACTTTATGTTGCACGAATAATTTTTTTTTTACAAGAATGTCTACCTAAAAAAAAACACACACAAAAGGACTCAAATATCCCCTAAGGATTGACTCACTCTATACCGTTAGGTAAATGAGTTAATTGACATTTCACATGAAAGTCAATCTGTGAGACATACTGCTTAAGAATTTATTATATGCATTCCCGAAGTATGTTAGGATTTTTTTCTAAATATAGTACGATGTACAAAAGGTTTGTAGGTAGTGTAGATTCACAAGCAATTTACAGGATAATTTATATTCATATATTGCATCGATGGGGGTATAATCATCGTTTTTTTTTAATTCACAAGCATTCTACCCGAAGCTATAGGTAGCTGGGCCATTTGGAATCGCTTGATGAATACTTATCTACGGAAGATATTAACCTATAATCAACAGGACTCCACTGAATACGTTAGGATACTGTGTAAATCGTGGAGATTCTGGGTGACCATATCTACCTGGACCAATTTGTAGTTTACAGGACATTCCGTCTATTGAAGATATGAACCAATTATGCAAAGTTACCAGAATCACCAGAACAGGTCCTAACTCTAGGTAGATAGTATAGATTCTTAATAACTGTTTAGGCTTGACTCTACATTGGGCCGGAATTTAAGAGATTGTGCCCAATTTCATAGTACAGTTTTAATTCCCATAGCGACCGGTATATAATTCGTCATGCTTTTGCTGAGTGACACCAGATTTTAAGAAATAAAACCCTGACTGATAATCCTACACTGTTAAAAAAACCGTGATTTTACAGAAAAAAAGAAGATTTTGCAGAAAGCAATAACAGAATCATTATGTAAATTCATAAAACAGGAATTTATCTGCAATTTGACAGAAGAGGTCTGTTTAAAAAGGGGAAAAGGGTGTTTTATTTAAGGAAATTTGTATGATTACATACACCAAATACCAATTTTCTGTAAGATTACGCAATCTGGTAAGATTACAGGTGTTCTCGAGACTCTGCTGCAGGAACTTCTTTTATTTTAAGGATACATTTTCGAACAGCGTATGCATCATTTACTGGTTGACCTTTGACAATATTGCCATAGCGATCTATATCAATTCAATGGTGATTTATCACTTTTCCCACTGCAAGTACCTGGGAACAATTACATCTAGTGAAAGTCGTCAAAACTACTGGAAAGAGTAAACTTGACAATTACAGGCGTCAAACTGCTACTTCCAGAGCCCGGAGCAGCGCAAGCAGGGTAGCTCCTAAACCCGCCCACCGGATACAAGGGGTGACCTCCGGTGGCATTGGTATGGCCTTTCAGCTTGTACTGTGATAAGGATATATGACATTGCCACTTTGTCTAATATTTAGTAAGCGACATGGAAATTTGGGCGCTAAGTGCGTAAAAGGGGAAATGTCACAGCGAGCGCCACTAACCGAAGCAAACGAAGTGTGTCACACGAAGGGAATTGGCCTTAAGAGTTTCTATTGCGGCATGTCTGGCGGGAACGGGTCCTATGACAGGGACCGAATCCGGGGGTGTTCGAATAGATGTTCATCAAATGTACTTCAATTAATCTTGTTTGTAGTTCATAATCAGTATATTAAGACAAATATTCCTTGCTGCAATTAATCTAGATTAATGTTAATTAACTCTCGACGAAATACTCAATTAAAAAACTTTTTTGTTGGACTTTACCCTTCTTTAAAAACCGGCTAGGTTGTTCTGTGATATTAGGAAGTTTTCGCTCAGCTATGTACGAAGGGTTCAAGAACATAGAAAATATATTGCCAAATGCCCCCATGACGAAAAAACTACCAAGAAGTCTTTGTCGACAGTTGGTGAATTAAAACAGCAGTTTCGTCCTTGACTCTTGACAAACGAGAAATATGCAGTTCTTCGTCCGCTCCGAGACTTAGGACGATACTGCTGTTCCCGTTCACCAACTTTCGACAAAGTCCTCCCAGCTGATCTTTATCATTTGACGGGCATTTTCAATACATGATATTCATATTCTTGAACCCTCCATACGTCGCGGAAGAAAATGTATGACAAGCACGTCCTTACTTGAAAAAAAAGAAAGGAAAGAACCACAAGAGGCAGATGCGTGGCGGGATCTCCTTGAGCCCCTCAGCAAAGAAATGGTAGACACTGCTACCTCAGGACTTTGGGAGACCAACATATAATGTGTCCTATTTAGTAAGTAGGCCTATATGCCCGATTCGAATTCAGTAATCACCATGAGCTAGTTTACTGGTCTACATAAAATGTAGTTCTGGAGGTAAAGTGTGGATGTGTTTCGATGACTTAAGGGTACAACATAGCCTCCAAGTTTTAATTTTACCTTGACCGTGCTTAAAAGGACATGTTGATGACTATCTTCTGTTATTGAACTACAATTATAAACTGAAATATAAACTTTGATTTAAACGGATCCGAAAAGCAGGAATGTATCAATAATATTTTGTAAGCACTGCATCTGACTGACATTATTCCATTAGGAATTACACCTTCTATTATCAGAGTGACCACCTACGTGACCTAGTAAAAGATGGAGGATCACGAAGTTCAGTTCATAACAAGTACGAAGGGCAAAGGGTTACACTGGAAGTGTGTCAGTGTGGGTTCACGATTACTATACAAATCAAACATCCAATACTGACAAATAGGACAGATGGATAGTGTAATGATGATGATTGTACTACGCGGACAACTTCCCTATGGGGTGTAGGAAAAGAGACCGGCCGTCGATAACTCTTCACTGACTCGTCGCCAGCACCCATCACCTCCCGCGTCCAGTTCGCGCCAACCTTCCCGCGGCACAAACAAGCTGATCGATACTCAATCGATAGCATGCTGGCCATTTACGCCTGCGAAAATTATGCAGTCACATTTGCATGGCTATATAGCCGTATGGAAGTTGGCAACATTTTAGCGTTATGATGACGGCCCGAAGGGTGTTTTGATGTTCTAAAGTGCTTCAACCCCCCCCCCCCCCCTGACCCTCTCCCTCGCTTCATCATGTTCAAAGTGCTATCAACCCGCCTGAGGGGGATAGATGTTAGGAATAATCCGTATATTAACCTTATTCATTTTGTTTGGAGTCTAGCTTTTGCATCGCGACGGATTTCATTACCTTTGCATAAAGACGTGGTAATTACTATAATTACTAAATACGTATAATATAATGTCAATTTCAAGTCGCAACTTAGTCCAGTGTAGTAATAAACTAGTGAACATTATCATTCCGATGACAGAGGTTACGGCCCAAACTTTTTATTTGGATACTTTTTTATTATTATTATTAAACACAGTCCTTCCGCATCTCTTTAATTGTCAAGAGTATAGTTTGGTATATTTTCTTTTGCGATGATTTTCTGCAATTCCTTTTAAAAGCGAACTGTTAGACTCTAATTCAAAAGTACACAATGTTCTGCATTGGTTTATTGGGAGTACACTATGGGTTGGAGTTTTAATCAATGTTATCAGGTTACTCCAAAACGCCTGGCGGTTTTGTTTTAATTACGGCACCTTCCTTTTCCGAATGCTGTTCTTTCTTGCGTTCATCGTATACAGTGCGTCCCAGAAAAAACGAAACCGAGATTTGGAGATGATTTATCATAACTTAATCATAAATACAATAGACAAATGACCTACCAATGTAAAGCTTAGAATCTCTTCTTTCATCTGATATTACTTAGATTATTCCTCATTCACGCATGAGTGAGCAAAAACAATTCGAAGAAAGGATGCCAAAAACTTATTTGGCGGGGGGTATCTGAATTTCAAAAAGAAAATCACATGACTAAAAAGTTCAATATCTGCTCTTTTGTTTGATACCTTAATCACAGAAAATGGTCAAGAAGTAAAAAAGTTATGATCCCTCGAAACAATGCTTGTATTTCAATAATTTCATTAAATAAACGTGTTTTCACTGGTTTCCCACAGAAATAAACTCACGGTAACAAAAGACTTAATGCATGGCTGATCGTCAACAAAACGGAGTGTCGAGTGAGTTTGAACGCTAGCCTGTAAAACCTCTTCATTTTATGAAATTATTGAAATTCAAGCCTTATTTCAAATAACCAGAACTTTGTGATTTCTTGACCATTTTCTGTAATTGAGGTATCAAATTAAAGAGCAGATATTGAACTTTTTAAAAATGTGGTTTTCTTTTTAAAACCCAGATACGGCCCGCCAAGTGACTTTTTGGTATCCCCTTTTCAAATTGTTTTTGCTCACTCATGCGTGAATGAGAAAGAATCTAAGTAATTTCAGATGAAAGAGGAAATTCTAAGCTTAAAAATGGTAGGTCATTTGTCTATTGTATTTGTGATTAAGACATGATAAATCATCGATAAATCTCGGTTTCGTTTTTTGTGGGACGCACTGTACATGTATACAGGTAACAGATGTACGGCTAAGATATAGAGTCAAGTACTGAGGATCATAAATGTAAATTTTCATTCGGATTAACTAGCAAACGATTTCATGGTGCTTCTCGGATATATATAGGATGTTTGAGCCGTCAATAAATAATGAATGCCCATCTGTTAATGTTCGTGTCAGCAGCCTCGTTTGTTCAACCTCTCTTATTAGGGAGTTTTCGCATTTGAAACGGGAACGTATCCAAGAACATAGTAAATGCATTTTCGAACTAAGTTTCGGAGCTGACGAAAAATTGCAAATATGATGTTTTTCAGAGTGCAGGACAAAACAGCTGTTTGAATTCACCAATTTTCGGCAAAGACTTTATTAATATTGTCAATTTTCAAATGCCCTTAATGACAAAGAGCAACAAATAAGACAGTCTTCGTCCAAAATTGGTGAATCAAAACAGCATTTTCGTCCTGGACTCTGGACAAACAATATAATTTATTTCAAAATTTTCATGGGCTCCAAAACTTGATACGAACTGCGCGTTCGGTTCACTAATTTTCGACAAATACCTCCCAGCTGTTCTTTGTCATTCGACGGTCATTTTCAATACATTTAATGCGTTCTAGAATTCGTTTTGCGTGGCTGTGCGACAGCTCACTAATGTTCTTGTCGGTAGCAGACTCGTTTGTTCAACCCCTCTCATTATGATCTCTTAATCCTCAGGTGTATATCCGTTCTACTAATCCACACCCTCTTTTTATCCTGCCCTCGCTTGCCAATCCGTAAATCCTCTCTTCTTTTTTGTTTTCAATTTATTTTCTTCTTCATATCTCCCATAGAGATTACAGGTGTAACTTCAAATTTCATCCAATTACAGTAGATTAATATAGAAAATTCGATAAATCTTTATCTACTCGGAAACAGAATCGAATGTACGATACCGTCTACCCGACTATCATTCAATATCAAATAATGTGGTAGGGACCTTGCCCTAGTTTTCTCATGCACAATTTATTTCAAATATACCCCTAAACAGGGGATAGGTGCGCCCCCCTCCCTTTTCACAATCGTCAGTTTATGAAGGAAGAAAAGTATGTTAAAAAGACGTTTGAGTCGTGGAAATACCCCCCCCCCCCCCCATTCAATTGAGAAGAGAATACATACTTCTGCTTTGAGTCGTCTTGTCCCACCCCACTCAAAAAAAAATTCTGGCGTCTCCTCTGCCAACACACACAAATAATGTATATATGCACTCTTAAAATGTTGGGCAACATACTGTCCATTTAATAATTAGTCAAAATAAATCCACCTCTGGGTGGTATTCAACCAATACTGTAAAGTTTTCACCCAAAGCCCACATTATTGGTTTTAAACTAGCCAGAATTGTATAAAGTTATAGCCTATTGTTGTGTGGACAGTATGTTTCCCAACGTTTTGAAGAGTGTGCTCTCCCTCTTCCTCTCCTTTTTTCTCTTCCCTTCCTCCATCCATCCGTCTCTACCTCCTCCCTCATCCCTACTCTTTTTTGTTCCTTCCCTTCAACTCCATCCATCCATTATACATTTGTCTGACTCCCCTTCTTCTTCTTCTTCTTAACCTATTTCCTTTCTCAAGATCACCAACCCCCACCCTTCCCCGGTAGCTGCTGCACAACCCCGGGGAGTTATTACCCAACAGACTCACTGAAGAACTGTCACGTTCCGTAAACGAACGATAGATATCTCTTTCTGGTTCACCCAGGATGACATCTATCAAATCTTCTATTCTTGGTTATCTTTTGTCTCTTTCGTTTAAATCTGAATCCCAATTGCGGTGACGATCACGCAACAGATTCGAAAGAAATTCAAACCAAATTGATGAAAGAATTATATGTATAAATCAATATTTTTGTCCAAAAGATCTTGTAAATGAATAAAGGTATGCACATAGTATTTAGCAAAATAAGCAAGGTCGTAAGCAAGACCGTGTGCACTGCAAAAACTCCGGTTTTGATTTAACACCAGCCTGGAATCTATATATGCCCACACCAGAGAGGTGTGAAACAACACCAGTGTGGTTTTGGTCTAACACCAGATAGGTGTTTATGCAACACCAATTAGTATCAAAACAGCATCGGTTTAATTCCAAAGTGGTGCTGTTTCAATAGTTCTCTGGTGTGGACATATATAGATTCCGGGCTGGTGTTAAATCAACACCGGAGTTTTTGCAATGCCTTTGCCAAGGTATAATTTAACCCGTGCTCACTGGTGCACTGGACTCCCAAAACTTCCACGACCAAAAAAAAAGAGAAAAAGACAGGAGAAAAGGAAAGACACAGAAATGAAAAGGGGTAAAGTAGTATATATCATTTTCATAATATTTTATCACGAAATTCGATTTCTATGGTTAAAAAGGGCTAATATTTTTGCACGCTCACTACGTTATTTATTAGAAATTTTGCACCATAAGCCATTATGTGCCCCTCAAGATTTAGGATTAATTGCACCACTGCACCTACCCATGTGGGTTAATTCGTGCTGGGTATTTATTTCATTTCTTGGAGGGTGGGGGCAAGGAGCTCCAAGCTCCTTGGTGGGGGCTACAGCGCTTCTCTGTGTCTGACACGGTTTTCAGAAAATGTTCATTCTTACACAATGTAGCCTTCCTTAAAGATGATTTCAATGACATGATACATTTTTACCTTGGTTTAAAGCACTTTCTCTCGAAAATAGCATTGTTCATTGCGCCGGGATACTTGAATTTCGCTTTAAGTTCGCCATCCTCCTTGCTCGCTGCGACTGTTGAGCGATTTCTCTTGATTTGAGCTTTCCCTCCTCGCAGCTTTCAATCAATATAACTAGTTTGTGGGTCGTGTGTATGCGGATGAATCCATCTCCATGATGTACGAGGGAGAACAAAATCTTGCCACTATCTTTATCCGTACGTGGTTTGTATACGAACCTCTTCAGCTTGCTTACCGCATTATGTATAGGTGGGACTGTGTGTTGGTCGAATTGGCCTTGAGGTTGTGTGAAATCTATTTAGCCTATATTTCTTTGACATGTTGTTGTGAGGACGGACTACGTATCCGAAGACGAGGATTTTTTTCAAGAATCACCATCATTTTGAAGTATTATCACGAACAAAATTGGCATTCAATCAAGCTCAAACTAAGCCAACACTTGGATTGACAATGTATTAATTCTATATAATCTTCTAAGCTCTTCAAACATCAATAGTGCTTAATTCATTGACATTCAAGAAATACTATGTAGTTTATACTAGGGTAATTTAAAGGTATATCTGCCATGAGGAATATTGGATTGAACTGATATTGTTCATAATATTATACACTCTTACAAACTTTATTTACAAACCACAAAGTTGAATAAAATATGAAGCGACCAACTTTTGGTTTAAAAAGTCCTAAAATAATTTTGCAAGAAAGTTTTGACAAGCATGAGATGGGTTCATATTTGAAACAACTAATAGGTCGGTTTAAAAAAAAAACACGCTTCGCAAGAGGGCACCCCAGCCCAATCCCTTGTAGTATCTGATTCCATATGCAGGGACTGTATGGTGCACGGCTAGGCATACTAATTCAAACAAAAGCTATATATTTCGACACTTCCTATATAGGTATGATACGTCCCAGTCGTATCAATAATTCACCTTCCATGCATAGAAAATGATGAAGTGATTCCAATAGTAAACAAATTTCGTTCCATTTATCCATATATGCCCCAAGTAGACTTTATCTTTTTGTGAATTAAGAACGGGAGAGGATTGGTAAATAAGAATAAAGTTAATCCCTACAACAGGAAAATATGAATAGAAATTATACCATCATTCAATATTATGATTGTTAATTGTGACCATTCTAGTCAGTGTGATACTTTGTAATTAACTAAACATGGAATAGTTATAACTCATTTATTTAGTATATCCTAGATGCAAAATTAGATGTATTTAGATTGATTTTTTAAGACATACAATCACATTGGAATCCATATACTCAAAGAGATATTTTTTTAAGTGTTTTAAGTTTGTTTTCTGTTTTTGTTTTATTGTCATTCTTTTGTAAAGTGAAATCTTTGAAGGAGACCAACTTCTAAGGAGAATCAGGAAAAAACACACTTTGTAACGAAAAAACACTTAACGGAAAATATATATAGCTAGATCATACTATGTTGTTGAAATAGGTTTGAATTTGCTTTTGATAAAAGCACACTAGCATTTTTTTTCTGTGGCAGATTATTTTGCACACCTTTTATGTACGCAGAAAAGTGCGGTTAAAAACTTGTCATGAATTACCTATGAGGGAAAAGCGCTCTCTGTTCCATCACTTCATTCATAATAAACGACCATTTATCAAACCATTGTCAAACGATACATGAACCACAGAAGCAATAGATTATTTGATTAAAATAAGTAGTGCAAAATGGATGCCCCGATGCATGAATTGGAATGAAAGATTGATGAATGAATGTATCGCCGACTCAGACGCAACACACGTCAATGGCTCATTGCGGCTACAGTCCCATTAGAAAACCAATTCTAGCCGTTTTAATCTTCCGAGCTACCTCGGGCTATCTGTGTATTATTAATGTTTTCCATTGTTTCCCTAACTTAATCATTGTGGCCAAGTAAAGCAAAGTGAGCAATACGCCATTTTATAACTTGAACTAGTGTTTTCTTTCTCAACTGTGTAATACTTTTTTGGAGTTTACCGGCTTGCTTGGTGTACAAAACCCCCTCACGAAGATAATGATCTGTTTTTTCATAGATTTTAATTAATCATATCGCCTTTTTCTACTTTACAACTTCTACGGAATATAAAAGCTGCTAACTTTTTAATTTTGAATCGAAGAATATTACAATCTCACATGACGTACTTGATTTTTTCAGACGTATAAGACTGTTGCATGATCACACTTGTTCATGTTGTTTGTCTGTTGTGGTCATTTTTTATAATTCAGTCAAGAAAATATATGACAAAGCATAGAATATATATGAAAATTATAACGTATTTATTGTGGTATAGAGCTACATTCCAAGAAGGAAAAGAGATTAGTTTTACGCTCTAATGCAACACTGGCGGTATACCATTTGACTGTAATCTTAAACTCTTGGTGAATATGGTGCAAAATTAATTTTATCTATCGGGAAATACCAGTTTGCATCTTAGGATGTAGATGTATATTATTTTTGAAACCGAAAAATGCAAATTTGCACATTTCCTATTAAAAGGGGGCAAATTTGCACCTCCACAAAGCGTGTGGTGTGGCTAACTTCATCCCCTTACAGGTGAAAAACCGTTTTAGGTTGCAATGTTACACCCCACAAGGAGTTCTTCGTATTTGAAGGGTGCAAGATTGCACCCCTTTTTCTGAGTGCGATGTTATGGATATTATCATTGGGGAAGAGTTGATGAGTTTCAAATATACGATCAATAAGCAACAGCGTTTTGTTAACTTGATTTGAATTGGGCCTGGCACCAGTCAACTGGAAACTTCTTCTTCGAGTTTGAAGCCGTCTGCTCGAAATGTCAGACCTATTAGCACAAAATGTAACATTATCTCGCCCGACTAGCAATCCATCATCTTCAATATTGTTTAAGGGGAAATCTTATTTTTAGTAAACTTAGTAAAATGGTGTCTGAATTTTGATAAGCATTTGTCATTTTTCCTTTTCTTTTTTTAAGTGAAAATGATTATCCTATTTGCATTGCCATAATGGAAGATAGTGTTGTTATTCCGGATAATATGACCAGGTTTTTCGAATTTCTTTGAATATGATACATACAAATCTGTGATCCATTATTGCAGTATTTAAGTTTTGGCAGAATTTGATACTTCTTTTACTTTTCAAACACTAATTTTTATTGAAGACATGATGGTGATACTATATAACAAGGCGCTAACGCTCATAGGACTCAGTTTCTATTCGAAAAGCATTCGTATTTGATTTAAAAAAAATAGATTGAAAACAAATTGCAATGCAACCAATCTTCGACTTGATCAAATTACCATGAAAATCAATGCTTAGCTTACCATGTTAATATTTGAAATTCCAAATTCGGCACAAACAATTATGTAAATATGCTTTTATCCTGTGGATGTCATCATTTTTGTTACGAGGATGTTTTCATAATGACATGAATGAGCTCTTATGAATGTATACTCCTTTATCCTTACAACATAAATCTGGAGAATCATCAAAGCAGGGAGACAAATGACTCTTATTACACAGAGAATAAAACTTCAACACTTAGTCCCATATATCACAGGAGTGCTGGTTATTTCCGATCCTTACCAAGCTTCCGTGCATGTATGACTCTTTATCATTTTATGCTTTCTCCGAGACAACCCATTATAGTGAAAAACGAATCTATTAGGGCATCTTTTAGCCTTTCCCTTCCTAAAAAGCAATTCCATTATCCAAACTCAAGGTTGGGCGTAATATAATGTGTCTAGGAAATATCGAAGAAGGGTAGTTCAAAGAAAATGGATTTTACTGTTGTCGTGGTTGAAAGATTTGATGAAAGTAACCCCAGACAGATTTCTTTTTTCTCGTCATGTTCCAAGATATCGGAACTGTTACAGAAAAAATTGAAATTGTAATAGAGAGCTGTCGTAGAAAAAAAATAAAAATATAGAAGAAAATAATTACGCAGGATCTGCACTGCCAACAATGTATAGATATTAA
The DNA here is from genome assembly GCF_037042905.1 of Lytechinus pictus. Classification (NCBI taxonomy): domain Eukaryota; kingdom Metazoa; phylum Echinodermata; class Echinoidea; order Temnopleuroida; family Toxopneustidae; genus Lytechinus; species Lytechinus pictus. The sequence goes on from NC_087260.1 coordinate 18,615,264, forward strand.
CATTACTTCAGCTGTGCTGTGCACTTTTTAATAAAAAGTAGTTACAAATTCCTTGATGGAAGGTTGGATGGTATTTTTTTTTAAATCATATTTTACTATTAAATATGACGGCGACCGTTATTTTAATCACATTTGAATATTTTGTCAAATGTACGAACATTTCTAGTTAGGTAAATAACAGTAAATATGACTGGACATAGTCAGTTGCATCCAACTGACTACAAATCTGGACATTCACAACTGACGTAGTAGTAAGTCATAAATTGGTCCAAGATGACTTACTGCTTTACGTCCTCTCCGAAGGACAACATTATAATGAAAAATAATGCATATGAAATGTTACTCTGTCGCATCGTAATTGCTTCGAATCCGGATCTTGGGCACCAGGATCCCTGATCCACACACCCGTTTTTCTTCATCACTTAGAGAAATGTAATTTTACCTATTTTTATTAGAGTGTAGAAGACCACACTAAGTTTTATTACACCCATGTTACCATGGTTATATTGTTTTCTTTCTTTCTGTCCCATCCTTCTAATTCCCTCATCGTCCCTCTTCCTATTTCCCCACCATTCATTTCAATGAATAATATGAATTAAAACAAATCTCTCAGTGATATGTTTTCATAACTACATATTTGCATTTTGACTGTTGCAACTTTTTATATCATTTTACTTTTTAAACTTTTAACTGAAAACATGAGGCACTTTATATTCGAATCTTACATTGACAGAGCGCCAACTGCTTAGCTGGATTTTAAAAGGGTTACAAAAACCGCATGTGAATTAAAACGGGGACAATATTGGAATATATATTATTCACGCCATCCAAAGCCTGCGTCATGTATACACAATCTTTATTACCGCAACACAAGGCGTCGGTGGACGTGGCGGTTTTCACATTTGAAATTCAAAACAAATTACTGTCCGCGTTGCCAATTTGAGGGAGGTTAAAAGAAGACCTCAAATGTAAATCGTTTTATTTTTTTCTCGTCCTTCCCCCTACCCACTGCTCCCCCCCCCCCCTCTCTCTATCTATCTATCTATCTATCTGTCTATCTATCTATCTAGCTCGCTAGCTATTTCTGAAATTCTTCATCTCCTACAATTTTGCGGTTGTGTGGTCTAAGGTAATCGGGGTAATAGATATATGGAATTTAATGCATACTAAAGCGTTTTCGAAATTCTAGACTCAAGGAAACACCGCATATAAACGTGAGAATATACTGGCAATAACAGATGTAAAGATTATTGAAAATGAATAATTCATACGTATAATGAAGGTGTTGAGGTTTACAAACTCTTGGTGTTAGTTTATCAGTCAATGATAATCACTCTGTCAGGCTTTTGGATAATTTGGTTAGTCGATAATGCCCAAGTCACATCAGCAAAATTCAGTTCAGACTGACCAGATCTAAAACGTTATTTCCTGTGGCGCACCCTCGGTCGGTTTGGAGTCGGTATCGTAGGTGTGACTGCAGCATTATGAACAATTCAGAGAGTGGTCTGTTCTTTAATTCGGAAATCATAGAAAAACTGTGACAGGTTACTTGTTAGTGGGTGATTGCCGGATTGATTGATAATCAACCAATCTGGATTATGGTTTTAAATTGGAAAAGACTTAGTTTTTAATCTGGTAATGGAAGGGTATTTGCATGTGATCTAGACGCTAAAGCCATGTGGTCACACCCGACCTCTTTCAATTGACTTGTTTTGTAACGTATGCATATCTAATTTGTGCTCTTAAAACAAAGGTTATTCATGACAACCTGGAAGCTATATAGTTAAAGGTTTGACAGACAAAGCAACGCGCGACAAATGCAAAAGTGTCATGTATCGGCATCCATTTTGTTAATCAGTTTAATATGGGCTTTCGGAATGACGGTAAAAATAAAATGAAGTCATCATAGACCAGGATGGGGAGAGGCAAATCCAGGTTAATGTCTTTTAAAGTGCTGTAATCACTTTTATTTACTGTAAAGGATATATTTGCAACCGGCTACCAAACATTTTGTAGAAAATCAACCCAAACAACAGTTATTTCTGACCAACTCATGGTCACTTCTGCTTTGTTCTTTCTCATCTAGCTGTAAATTTCTTCCCAACGTTGACCAAAATAATAATTTAGGAAGGGTGGCCATGTCTTTGGCAAGCTTTAACAATATCATTGAATATTGATATGGGTTTTTAAATCTTAAATCCTTATTTGGAGAGACAGTATAACGGATCCTTTAAGCCTCCTTATTTATATCACTGTTTCGAGAGAGGGCAGCTTGTCAAAAATAATTGGAACAAATCTTATGAAACAGATCGATTTTTCACCGACATATAATAGTCCTATCCATTTATAATTACATTCATTGAATATATAAAGTACTGTTACAGTTATTGTATAGCCCATGGCATAATGGGAAAGTGACTTATTCACATTGGCGTCTTTTTTATGTTTATAAATGTTCACTGTGTGATTGGAGACACTCAGGCTAATTTGAACCACCATTTAACCTATCCCTCTTTCGAATTAATCTTAATCTTCACGACTTGTTTAAATTGTAACCCGAGGCCGTGTATCCAAACCTTAAACAATTCTGTAAAACTTGATACCACAACATGCTAGATCCGCCGCCACGTCCATACATATTGCATGGTCACTTCGAGTACTTGGCGGCGAAGTCGGCATGGTCGGACAATCATACATGGGAATTCATCATAAATTTATTTTGCTCGAAGGCATTTATATTGGGAGTCGAGAGGTAAGCGGGAAACGAATTCGACACCATAACCTAAACCAGCACCTCGAAAAACACTTGAACTGTCTTTACTTACACCATGTTGTGTTTAATAAATATGGATGAGGTCTTGGCTGATGTTGGGTTCTTCTCTCTCTTTCTTCTTCTTTCAACTATACCATTGAATTTTGTCCTTCCTCTTTTCATTTGGTTCATTCTATCTACCAAATTTCGTTCATTGCCGTCACGGCGTTGTTACTTTCAAAAGAATTTTTAGTTCTAGAAAGACGGTATTATCTATTTACCTCCATTAAATTTGCCTTATTTAACCTCTTCCTCTTCCTTCTATTCCCTCTCCTGCTCCATCTCTTTCACTTCATCCTCCTCATTGCACCCTCCCTCGTTTTTTCTTTAATCTTCTGATAAACTAGTAGTGAAATTTTCATTTTATTTTAGTATAATTTCCTGCGATTTTTAAACATGTATTTTGGGGCTCTTTCATTTTGACTAGTCCTTTTTAATCTAAGTTTCTTGAACCAAATTTAATAATTCGTTCTTTTTATATCATAAGGAAATAAAAATGTGGATAAAAGAGCAATTAAATATTTCCCTTCACATACATGTATCATAGATCAATTATCCTTTAAACAGTGAGAAGAAGATTCTCTCCCTCCCATTCCTTCCCCAATCATGCTCTTAAAAAACAGTCTAAAAATACCAGCTCGATTCACAATCCGTTCAAATCACTTTCAAGGGCAATTTAAAGTAAATAACCCTCCCTCTTTATCCCCTACAAGTCCATTTCACTTCGTCCAAGGGTGTACCCTGACTGCATGCGAAAGAAGCCTGTTCGCCGCAAGAAGATTGGCTAATTCCCGAAAAAACAACATGGATTTGGGAGATATCTAGATTAGATGTAAACCTAGTCCACAGGCGAATTAGTCCCCGGAAATTGGCGTCTCAAGTTTGTAGGGATCTGTGGATTGATTTATACACCTGCCTAATTCGCGATGTCCCTATGTCAGCTCATGGTTTCGATTATACACATTTCCGGTATAGGCCGCCCATGCTCGGCAACGTTATGGTAGTGGTCAGCGAGATTTCTTGGCAGTTTTATCTATGTAAAATTGTGTATATTTCTAATACACATGCGTAACTTTCACGCCATTTGTTTGGATTGATATCATCATCATCATCATCTGCTGTAATCTTCAAAGGGCTCTGCAGCCTATCACGAAGATCAGAGCTCAGATATTATTGCCAAATTAGTATATAATGACAGGTTTTCTCACTCTTTATACATGAATTCGATAAAGTAATTGAATATACTTGACCTTGTACAACACAACTTTCATATGCCTTCTTTTGCTTTAGTTAAAATTTAACACGAATCTTGAATCTAATTTGAGCCTGTGTGTGTATCAAACATCAAAAACAATATATTGTGCACTGTGGGAATATAAAAGATGATGATGGGGAGTAGATTGTTGCACTTCAGGCGAAATGTGGATTAAATTCAAGACTTAAGCTTTAATCAGGGCTTAAATCTAACAAGCTTCACATTATTGATATTACATCAATTACGTCCAAGTTTGTGATGAATAGAGCTCAAATATTTTCATGCGAACAGAAGCATGTTTCGGTGAACCACAAGTGGAAGTTGCCCTGGATTTCAGCAAGTCTGATGGACGTTGTAAATAATTTTACCACAATTCTTGGCATTTTCCGTTGCACACTTGACCTCCATGCCTACGCAACCTTGATTTCCATTCTTCACTTCTTCGGTCCTTCTTCTCCATGAATGTGCCTTGTCCTATCGCTTCTGACGATGCATGTTCTTATTCCATTTAAACAGACCTACCATGTGCGTGTATACACCTCAGTCGCATCGCAATACGCCCTACCCAAATCCTACCGGCTCCTATCCATATAGGGAGAATGTAATTGGTGCTCGATATACGATTGGTGTTTTTGTATGACTGACCCTGCAAAGCTCGGACGAGGAACGGGCTGACGTATTATGAATCGAAGCGGAGCAACCAACATCCATGTAGTTAAGCTGATTAGGTCGGTTTATTGAACCGATTATTACTGGCTTCATAATATTGATAGATAGTTGGTAGCGTCGATGGAAAGGGGGAAAGTGTGCAGGAGAAGGGGGAACAGATAGAAAGGAGGGGGTGGTATGTGAAAAGAGGAAAATTATGAGAAGAGTGAAAGACGATTCCCAGCCCTATAAAAGGGTTTGATAAAAAATGTACACAATATTGATATTAAAGGAATGTGCATATATTGCTCGATGGAATAACCGGAAAAGGGACGTCTCATGGGTATTTTTGAACAACATTTAATTTTATGGGGTTTTAACCCCCCCCCCAAAAAAAAAAAAAGTAAAACGGGTAATAAAAATGAATAATAATGAGGGAAAAATAATAATAAATAATAATCACGTTTTAATATAAGTATACCCATAATGTTCTGAAGCCTATATACAATAAAGAACATTGATTTAGGTAAATAAGAGAAAAGGCATTGTTATTTTTGGGCGATACGAGTAGAGGGCACGTATGGCTGAAAACAAATGATAGTGTACATTCAGCAGAGTGCATTGTTAAGAAAGTATTGAATTATCCGCTACATCGATCCCCTCACCCAATTCTCCTTGGACTTACCTTTTCAACATCTCTCATGTTCCCTGTAATTCTATCAAAATCTTCTTTCATGATGAAGACACCCTTTCATTTTTCTCATAATTACATTTATTGGGTGTCTATCAAATAATGTGTACGCCTCGATATCCATGAATATCACTTCTACAACCTATTTTCAAAATTAATGTCAATTTTTTCCACATTATTTCATTCGGTACCCACAGAAATCGGTGAGTGTCAAATCGACAAAATATGATCGGTGAAATTGCGCCGTGCAAAATACTGAAAAATTTGCTTTCGCTTCATCTATTTTTTTTTTTAAGATGTTGCTCATTCTCACCCCTCTCCTCACTCTCTCTTTCTCTGTCCGCCTCTCTCTTCGTTCTTGCCTTCTTATGCAGGCCCTCTCACACCCTCACGCGCGCACACACGCACACACCCTCACACACACACACACTGACATTCATACATGTTCTTATATGTCTCTTCATACATCTACTGTTAAACAGATATACGAGATAGATGTATGAAATATATCTACATAATTCAAAATAAAATTCTGAACTCTGTATTTACAGATCTACGAATACTGGTAAATTTCGTATTTTTAGAATTTTAAGCCTTAATTACGATGGCATTTTTTTACAATCATATTTCGTCTTAAATAAAATCGAAAAGTAATAAATGATTTCATAATAAATTATCTCAAGGCCAACAAAATCAAATAATTGATGATTGTACAGTAAATTTCTGGAATGAATAATTATAAATCATATTCCATGTTATTGCTATATTGGTATTTTTATTCTAGTTATCACCTATTTTATCCTGAACAATTGCAAAACGGCTTTCTTAATGTAACTATTTCGAGAACACGATGCCATATCTGACCTTGTTTTTCGAAATATGATTATGATTGTTCTTTCTCTCTTCTTCTTCTTCATCGTCTTCTTCTTATTCTTCTTCTTCATACTGTTATCTCAATTACAATTTTCATTCCTCTTTGTACATGTTATATGCATCTCTTCCATACTCCCATTCTCTTCAAAAGCCTTTCCCACCCTCTCTCGTTCCTTCCAGCTAAGCTTTTACCCCGATCTCCCTCTAGACACAAACATTGACATTCTGAGTGAGTTAAATCAAATTTAGTTCATCTCACTACGCTTTCGGGTACTCCCTCGCGGGGAAAAGAAATTCAATGTAAATGGTAATAATAAGGCTTCCTTTCTCGTGTAAGAAAGGTATGTGTGTATATATATAGGCAAATGGTACCGCGTTTTATTCCTGTATACAATGTAATATTGAACCTGTGTTTACCGTGTAGCATCTAAAATGTAGAGAAAGTTTTCCGTGTAGCATAGAGAAATTTGCAGCAGATGACTAAAAATGCTGGCACACATGCGGATACATGAGTAAAACATGTAAACATGGTTTGAATTAAGACAATTGAAAAGTGATGATTAAAGTCAGGATTGCATCATTTCACCCGATTACGAAGAACAAAAAAATCATGTATGCTTGTTAGTAAAGATCTAGATGACCGATGACTTTTAATAAGGCCCTTTCCGAAAAACATTGTAACGATGTTAAAGACTTGCTAAAGTACTGGCTGGGTGTTGAACCCGAGACACCCTATTGTCAGACCAATCAGTCTACCAACTTAACTATCACCTATTCTCTTTTTCTCCGTCATAGATACAATCTTATAAAACTTTGCATTTTCAACATTGATTCTTAATTAAGATGAATAAGTTCGCTAGCATCCGTCAACTAAATCTACAAATTATTCTGGATTATATTTTCATTATTTTCCAGACTGAAGTAGAAACATATTGCAACGGATATATCGGATTTATCTGGTACTGAGAAAAAAGCTTTATTAGAATTATTGGCAAACATGGCATGTAATCAACATGATCAAAGTAATAACTTTTTAAGATGAGTGCACATAATCTTTAACATGATGGAGATAAAACGGGTGAATTTTTTTAAAAAGAATATGAAAGAAAAATTCATAAGCCGCTCATCCAAAGAAATCCTATACCCCAAGTAATTTTAATGTAACTGCATGGGTAATAATATGGAAATTATAGATATGTAATCTGTTTATTTACATTTTTATTGGAAAACAGAATTTGGCCTTCTTGAAATTGGGTATCATAATGATATTGTGGCATGGGAACTTGAAAAAGAGTTTTCTAGCTACAAAAACACCTTAATAGTGGTTAAACAACACCAGTTGAAAATCAAATTGATATGACCGAATAGGTGTTAGCCGTTCATTTCAAATTACATTTGTACTGAATCCTATACACTGTAAAACCTATAGTGTTCTAACACTGTGGTTTTGAAACTGGTGCAAAATCGGTGTACAAATGCTTGTTGTGGTCCTATGTCTACACTGATGGTGTAATTTTAACACCTCTGTTATTTGCATTGTATAAATCTACGAGACCATTTTGCTACCTACAGGTGTTTTTAACACGGGAGCCGCGAATCGTCCTTTGCCCCAAGTATTATCGCCTAGACCCGAAGACTAAGAAATACGGTATATACAACAAACATAATTAAGACAAACAATATCAAGATCTAAAATTATAGCTGTTAAAGCTAGGGTTACACCGGAACCGAATCAGCTGCGAATTCATCCGAATACACGCATTCGGGTGGCCTCGGGAGTATTCTGTCATTCTCTGCGAATGCGAGAAAATTCGGAAGGGATTCGGGAACATTTGAATCCACCGAAACCATCCGAATCAGGCCGTATTCGGGCGGAAGCGGTCCGAAAATTATTCGGGAGAATTCGGTTTTGGTGTAACCCTAGCTTAAAAGTCAAAGGGAACCGACTTAAGTTACACAGTGATTTAGCACAAAAGAAACTTTTTAAAATGCTACGACACCAAGTTTTAATGTTCAAGGGCGTACGGTAGAGTAACACGATAAACAAAATTAATGGAACATGGTATCTCAACATAATTCGTGAAGGAGGGGAAACTTCAAAGCGCTTTATTCCACACCGGGTGCATCTAATTTGTTTATATACAGCATCATCCAAAGCACTTCGTATAGCTATTAAAAAATGAACTATTTACTGGTGTTTTGAGGAAAAGCGTACACCGGGAAACTGTAAAAATCAACCTTTCTTTTTAAGAGAGAGGAGGAGAGAGAGAGAGAGCAAAGCGCCGATATAACGTTACCTTCGCATGCATATATGAATACGGGTTGGGAGCGAGACGTACACAAACACTGCTCGCGGCACTACAGACAATATTATATGTCGGGACGTGTGTCCTCTTGTATTTGTAACAAGGCTTGTACTACTGCTGAAGATAACTTTCTTTCAATAATCATTACGATTGAAAATTGCTTTGAATTGATATCAGTTTCAGGTATCTCGTGATATTGTTTGTGTTATCTTATTTTAAACCGCCCAGTTTGCTTATTGGCTGTTTTATACCATCCATTCAGGGGTAATTATAAGCTTACAAAAACAGAGAGGGGGTAGAAATATGAAGCCACTTATGGCAAGTAACCACACTCCAATCCCCCCACCCCAAAAAATGAAAAATAAAATAAATACATATATATATATAAATAAATGCGTTTATAATGATAATGATGATAACAACAATGATATTAATGGAAATGAGGTTCCTTTGAGCAAATTGCGGTGGAACCCACCCCTTTTATACCTGACTATAGTTTAGTTCTTAATGTCATTAATGTCATTAAGGTCATTCATAATGTTGTTTCACATGTCCTCCTGCATCTCATAACACCACATCCCCACACACTTTTCTCTCACACTGCAAAAACGCCGGTGTTAATCTAACACCAGTCCGAAATCTATACACATGTATATCCACACCAGATAACTATTGAAAAAACACCAGTTTGGAGTCAAACCAATGCTGTTTTAATACTACTGTTATTGGTGTTGTATAAACGCCTATCCGGTGTTAGACCAAAACCAAACTGGTGTTGCGTAACACTTCACTGGTGTGGACGTATATAGATTCCAGGCTGGTGTTAAATTAACACCGGCGTTTTTGCAGTGCACCCTCTTACCCCTTTCCCCTTTCTCTCTCCCCCTCTTTCTCTACCCACCCCCCTCTCACTCCCTCTCTCTTTCTTTCTCCCTTTCTCTATTTCTCTCAATTCCTAAATTCCTATATATTTCGGAAGCGGATAAAATTAGATTTGACTGTCTGCAACCGAGATAGATGTATAGTCTTATCGGGATTAAACCTATAAGAATTTGAATGTCAAATGTCCAATTGCGTCTTATTGCGACTCGAGCTTTCAAAGTGGGAGCACTTAAGGTTGTCATACTTGTCTAAGATGTGAAGAATTTTGATTTCTAGCTAGAAGTTGATTCCACTTCTCAATTCTTGACAATTTTAACATATAGCTGTAAAATCAATTTAAGATGTCTAACATATTTAAGATTGGATGTAGTTTCATAAAATATTTTAGAAATGGATTTTGTTTCCAGGTTGTTGTCATTTTCACCTTCATTTACTTTACGGAACTTTACGGAACGATCGTCCAAAATTCTCGAAAGAAAATTCATCTTGTATTCATAATAATATATTGGTATATAATTTTGTACATTTACAGTTGATTGTGTCTGGACAGTTATTAAGACCAACAAAAACTCAATAAAACCAATGGAAAAGTGTACACATTGACGATTTTGTTGATAGCAATGAATGTACAAAAAATCAAGTATATTCATGGTATGACAAAGTTTCCCTGAACATTACTTCCTCTTTAAGTAGTATATTCCAAGTGGTTAGATACGCTCGTCCATCACTCTAATGAGTGAGCCATTGAATTACATTAAATCGAATTAACTCCCCGGCGATGTACCATAATACGTTGGGTCTGGCTGCCGGGAGAAAATAATCAAATTATAGCACAATGTTCTTGATATGTATTTTCCTATAGATTTACCTTGAAGATGAACATGTGTCTTATTTTGAAGTTACCGTATAGGTGAAAAGAACACATAACGTCTTAACGGGAAAGCAGATGTGTAGTGTATATAGGTGATAAGATCACATAAGGACTTCACGGGGAAAACTTATGTGTATCGTATAGGTGAAAGGATCACATAGGGACTTAACGGAGAAGCTGATCTATATTGCATAGGTGAAAAGATCACATAAGTTAAAGGTGAAGCTTATGTGGAGTGTAGAGGTGAAGATATCATATTAGGCACGGGGAAGCGTATGTCACGTATGTGGAGTGTATGGGTGAAATTATCACATAAGGAATTAACAGAGAAGCTGGGGTGTGATATAAAGATATCACATACCACTTACACATTTAATGGGGAAGCTTAAGTGTAGTGCAAATGTGAAAATAAAACATACGTAATTAGAGGTACTTAGCTGGGAAACTGATGTGTAATTACCGGGGAAGTATGTAGCGTATAGGTCACATAAGAACTTAATAGAGAAGTTGATGTGTAATTCATTGGTGAAAAGATCACAAATCATGTATTGCATCGGAGAAAAGATCTGGGGGAAACTTTTGTGCAGTGTGAAGAGATCACGTAAGGACTTAAGTGGTGGCTAATATTTCGCGTATCAAAAAAAAGCTGACACAAGAACTCAATAGGCAAGCTGCTTTGTCGAAAAGATCACATGTATTGTATCAGTGGAAAGATATAGGGGAAACTTTTGTACAGTGTGTAGGTGAAAAGATCACACAAGGACTTAACTGGGAGGCTTACTGGTAATGTACAGGAGAAAGGATCAATTAAGTTCGTAAAGATCATATAAGGACTCGATGGCTTAGCGAGGGCGTGTGTGTTATATTGCTCTTTAGCAAAATAATGTCTAAAAGAGGTTAAAGAATCTTTTACGCAATTCACAAAATAAATTTCTTTTCTCTTCTTTCAATCAATCCTCTTTCCTAAACAAATTTGGTTTAAAAAAAATTATAGTTATGGGTTGTACTTTACGCTGTCCACATTTTCGGGACAGAATGCAGGACATGACATGCAATGTTATTGCATTGGCTATTTCAATATGAACCTACCTCAAATTTTGTGTCAATTTGGCAATGGCGAATAGATTGATATTTCCCTTTAACGTTGTACGCAATTGAAACCAAGCATGCGCGGTTATCATAGAAGCAGGCTTCCTTTAACTAGACCAGCTTTGCACTTATTGTTTTTCCCTTCATCCTCCGGGGAGAGAATAGCCGTATGAATGCCATTTCCCCCAACCAGTTATAATAAATAAAAATTGATTTTTCTCCCGCGCGCTGTTGCCAGGTGAGTTTGACGATGAGTAGCCAGCTATACAGGGTGTCTCCCAAAAAGGCGTTATTTGGTAAACTCGGGGATGACAAGGTACTTGTCCACAAAAATAGGATAAAAAGAAGTGCTATCTATGTGTAAACACCGCTGAATAAAGCCTGAAATGCATAACGGTTACATTTTTTTCATCGGGTGTGTAAAAATGATTTATATGATTTCTTAAATGTTTTCCAGAATTCATGATATCTATATTTTTGTCATTGTGAAGTGAAAGGATAAGTTACAAATGTATTAACGAAACGGGAATAGGGTTGAACACCATTGGTGGAACGGATTTTATGCATATTACATTAAAAATATCAGTATTATGTATTGATTATTGGTAGCAAATATACAGAAGTTAATGAGTAACCCCCCCCCCCCCCCCCCGTGATAAATCATCATAAATTGCCATGCAACCCCAACATTTTCTTATTGTCGTATGTTGGGAAGGGTGTTCAGCTCAATATTGATTTGATAAGCACGGCATTCACGGAACGCCCTTTCATTCAAAATACTCGCCAATTTCTCTGAGATTAAACACAATTCACTTCCATTGAATTTCTGGACTGCCTTGTATGTGTACCCATATACACATAGTTTCACCCAATCACACTATACACACACTCTTCTACGCTGATTATTTAGACGCGATTCGGCGAGTAATCAATACTTTCATAAGGGTGGTGGCTAATATTTACCTTAATCTTCCTATTTCAACCTTGTTCTGTTCAACGCTTTACTACGTTACAATGACAACGCGTTTCCCTTTCTTACCTTTGCCCTTCTTCCTTGTCTTTTTCTTCTTTTCCTTCTTCTTCTTCTTGTTATTATTATTATTGTTATTCTTATTATTCTAATACTATCATCATCATCAGTTTTCTTATTATTCTACCAATATATATATTTCTCTCTCTTTCTGTCTCTTTCTATTCATCTATTCCCTCTATTTCTATCTCTATGCGCCCATCCCCTCATAATTATCATTATTATTATACTAATTTCCCTTTCTATTTCACATAAATCATTCATACAAATAAACTGTGTGATGTTACAATTGCCGCATTTTAGAACAATACCTCGCTATTCATATTCATTATTATTCGGGAAGTGAGAAAAATCGAATCTGTCGAAGGGGCGTTGTTCCACTATGAGACGTCCTTCACACGCGACCGAGAAGCGCTGCCAAACTTGTGAATAAAAAAATACTATTTTTAATCAAACTATGCTCGAAAGCTATGGTAACAACTAATGATCGCCAATTGCAAAAGAAAAGATGCATAACAATGATAAGTGCAAAATTACAGTACGCCGTCCGTTTCTATACTACGCCACTTCGAGACATTTTAAAGGCAATTTAGAAGCATTATCTTTATTTCACTTTATTGATTTTCATAGATCCTGAAATAATTTCACAGCCATTTAGCCAAAAATTAGTAGGCCTATTTCTGGTATTGTACTGTAGCGTAAGTATCCTGCTGTGGAATTTCCATTAGGTTTATTTATAAGTTCATTGTAAATTTCTTTGTTTTCTAGGTTTGGACCTCAATAATTACCCTACAACAGCTCTGTACAACATAATATGCCAATATTCAAATGTTTAAATCGTATATTCATTCACGACGATTTGAAGGCGTTATTTATTTTTTTGGGGGGGGGCTAATTTACCCAATTTAATCTTACAATGATCACAAAGAGTTCGAATATTTTGATAAATGATTTGATAATATTTTCTTATGTTAAATTTATTATAACCAGTCTAATGTATTTTTTTAAGTGTGTATATTATTCACAATGGCATATTTTTTATTTTCGAACTGTATATCGTCGCTTTAATGGTGAGCACCGAAAAGGCAAACGACGCACGTAAAATATAAGCATGCAAGCAGCGGCAAATATAGAGGAATAACGATCAGTTTAGATGACCTTCATGTGTAATATGCATTGGATAGAGATACGTATCAGGTATATTGCTCAAATTCAATTATCGAGGAATATGGGCATATATGTATACGTCATGTATATAGATCTTTGAGGTGCCGTTCACATCATGATGGTCGTAATCCATTCTTCTTATCTTTCCTCTCTTCATTTCCTTCTGTATATAGCTACTTCTTCTTTTCTGTACAATATACTGTTTAGAAGTTTTCGCAATAACATTAGTGGTGGCGGTAATAGAAGTAATAGTATACAGGAGTAGTAGTAGTAATAATAGAAGTAGTAGTAGTAGTAGTAGTAGTAGTAGTAGCAGTAGTAGTAGTAGTAGTCGTCGTCGTCATCGTAGTATAGTAGAAGTAGTAGAAGTAGTAGTAGTAGTAGAGGTAGTAGTAGTAGTATGAAGTAGTAGTAATAGCAGTAGTAGCAGCAGTGGTAGTACTAGTACTATTAGTACTAATACTAATATTAGTGGTAGTAGTAGAAGTATTAGTAGTATTACTAGTGGTAGTGGTAATAGTAGAAGAAGTAGTATGTGTAGTAATAATAGTAGTAGTATGAAGAAGTAGTTTAGTAGAAGTAGTAGTAGTAGTAGTAGTAGTAGTAGTAGTAGTAGTAGTACTAGTAGTACTAGTACTAATAGTAGTGGTAGTAGTAGTAGTAGTAGTAGTAGTAGTAGTAGTAGTAATAGTAGTAGTACTAGTGGTAGTAGTAGTAGTACTAGTAGTAGTAGTAGTAGTAGTAGTAGTACTAGTAGTACTTACTAGTACTAATAGTAGTGGTAGTAGTAGTAGTATTAATAGTAGTAGTACTAGTGGTAGTACTAGTGGTAGTAGTAGTAGTAGTAGTAGTAGTAGTAGTAGTAGTAGTAGTAGTAGTAGTACTAGTAGTACTAGTAGTACTTACTAGTACTAATAGTAGTGGTAGTAGTAGTAGTATTAATAGTAGTAGTACTAGTGGTAGTACTAGTGGTAGTAGTAGTAGTAGTAGTAGTAGTAGTAGTAGTAGTAGTAGTAGTAGTAGTATTAGTACTAGTAGTACTTACTAGTACTAATAGTAGTGGTAGTAGTAGTAGTATTAATAGTAGTAGTACTAGTGGTAGTACTAGTGGTAGTAGTAGTAGTAGTAGTAGTAGTAGTAGTAGTAGTAGTAATAGTAGTAGTACTAGTGGTAGTAGTAATAGTAGTAATAGTAGTAGTAGTAGTAGTAGTAGTGTGAAGTAGTAGAAGTAAAGCAGTATTATTATTAAAAGTATATTGTTTCACATCTACTTTAGATATCCTGTTTTTAATTCTCTCTCTCTCTCTCGCCATTTAAAGTATCCCCTCTCAAAGGAGGTGGATAAACCTTTTGAGGGATTAGTAGTAGTATGTAGTAGTATTCATAGAATGATCAAGGGGCGCAGGCGTTGACCCCACCCCCTCCCCTCCCAGGCCAACAAAACTCCAAGGTAAAAGGTAGAATAAAGTTATTGCAAATAATTTGTGCAGGTTCAATGTCATAAGGTGCAGAAGCTCGAAACGGAAGGGAAATCGAAAGCACAAGTACAAACTGACACGTGCGCGGAATTCTTTTTTTTTGCGTTTTTTGTTTTTTGTTTATAAAAATCTACAGATATCAAACTTTGCGATGATACAAAATGATTAAGGTTATTGAGTCGTACGTGGCCGGCTCTGTGCAGAGCATACTTTAAAGTTCAAGGCATTTATACGTCGTGTTGCGAGCCCACCTGTATTGATAATAATCAAGCGGGATGAAAGTATATACGATTCATAATCCATGGCTTAAAGATGAATGATTGTAATCTTGTACAATTACAATTATTACTCGCATAAACTCGGTATAAATAGGGCCAATTTATAATTGCGGTGGACTCTTGATACACTATCAATTCGATGTGAATAGGGTTTTGATAATTTAAGATTACTTAAGATTATATTATTTCGTTTTGTCGGCACTGTTCTTACTTTACTCTGCGAATTCATCCTTATAAATCATTATTACTGAACACCGTCTAAAATGAATTATATTATCACCTCTCCCCCCCCCTGCCCCCCCCCGCAAAAACTGATATTTTAAAGAAATTGTTCATAACGGGAAGCTAATAAACATGTCATTTCTATCACTTTCACAGAAAGCCATCCGTCTAATGCATGCAAGTTCATTAAGCTCTGATCAATGCGTGTTGAAATGTAATATGCAGCATTATACACAAGGCCTTTGAATGACAATTTTCCAGAGCGTACTTCATACTTTTCATAGCATGTAAATATGAATAAATTGATAGAATATTACCAATCAACCCATTTGAACCATAATCCGTACTGCTGGATAAAAATGATCAAATATATTGGCTTTCAATTTTATCGACTAATAATCATGAAAAAATAATCATCACCATCAAAAATGTAAATAATTACCCCCTTCGGTCTAGTTTCGAATAAAATTATTGACTTCTGATGAGGCAACAATATTCTATTTGTGCTACCATAGTTGGTGCATTATGATACATTGTAAAGGGTGGTTCCGTATAACATATTAAGTAGCTGCCGTGTAATGACTTTTGAAATATTCCATTCTCCAAAATATTGATTTAAGGAGAGATAGAGAGATGTTTAGATACACAGTCGGCTTTTTAGAAAAGGGATTCACCTGTCACCCTCATCATGAATGGTAACAATTCCAGTCTTTATGTTTGTAGTCTCCAAACTAGCATTTATGATTCATTATCATGAACAATCTCAAGTTCAATCTATTCGTATATAGTCTCTTTATTAATGTGAGATTTCCATTTCTGCAAATTGTGCGTTATACAGTGCGTATCAAAAAAAGTTTATACTTAGAAAAAATCCTGTAAAATTATACATTTGTCATATCCTGAAGATTTTTCCACATTTGAACATTGGTACAGATCCATTTAAGCAAATGACGATATAACTGTCGAAAAATATTTCCGCTTGAGCGAGCACCAATTACTTTTGAAAAGTTATTGAAAAATGATTTACGCAGAACTCTGAAATAGTTATGCAAATAAAAATAGACCTTAATCTTAAAAAACACGTGAAATTTAGCTAGTAAAATTGATTTGAAGATACATTTTACCTGTTTTACTTGTTTCCTTGCCCAAAACACTCCAAAGAATGCATTGCGCCCCACCCCACTCCCCCACACACCGAGGCCATCGTGACGATATTTACTTTTCACTGAGCTGTAATTTACATGAAATGGCTTAGGCTTGATTTTCATTTTGTTAATCATTGTCAAGCTTGGGAAAAGTGTGGAGAAACAAGTATTAAATGAAAAATGAAATGTAAACCCACTTTAAATGATAAAAACTTAGTGAAAAAATGTCTGGAGATGTCTGATATAAATTTTTGTTCAGATTCAATTATGTCCTCAGATCCAGCTGGCTCAAAAAGGGTAAAGGTTGTGCTTACTAAGTGTTGAAATTTCAATTTTGGTTGCAAAATTGTTACAAAATGCTTGAATGTATCCGTTTTATTTCAATTGACTAAAAGTGCAAGGAAAATGGATGAGAAATGTTTCGCAGGGTAAGTTTGATTTCGCCCTTTCCCTTTGACACAGCGTGAAAACAAGCATTTCTGCGAGCTTTACAAAAATGGACAGTGCTCACTCAAGTGTAACATTCTGTCAAAACTTTTACTTTCATTGGATAGATGAGACCCAAACCCAAGATATGTGAAAAAATTTCCCACATGTTGTATATTTTTTTTATTCCCAGGGCTTTTTCAAAGTGTAAACTTTTTTTTTATACGCACTGTAGATTCGAAAACACAATTTGAATACATCAGAAATATATGCACTCGGAATACTCTGAAATCATTTTTGAGTTTGCAACTGCGTCAAACAAAAATCATCACATACAATAGCAAATTAAATTGCCTTCAACATACGAACTAAGTCCAGTGGTCTTTCTCTCTCTCTCTTTTTGGAAGAAAAATATGACAAGCTCCCTATCGTAATGCTCTCAAAATCTTGAACAAGTGACATTTTCAAGCCCTCGACGCAGTGGCGTATAAAAGCCAAGAAAGTACGTTTACTTTCTTTCTCCCTCTCCCCCCCCCCCCTCTTTCTCTACCTCTCTCTTTCTATTGCCCTAATGCCCCTCTCCTCTCTATTTCTCTGTCTCTCTTAGTCTTCCTCTCTCTTCCTTATTCCCCCCCCCCCTCTCTTTATCTCTCTCCTCTTCATTTCAATCCCACTCTCCCTCTTTCTCTTTCATTTGCTCATGCTTTTATCCACAACATTACCCAAAGGCTAGCGTGGCTTGGGAACCTAATAAAAATGATCGTTTTATAACATGAATAAAACAACGTTTAGTGCAAACGACTCTCCAATGTCCGCCTGCCGCGGAAGTTTGTTTGAGTGGCACATAAATTGTATGACACGAGAAGAGAGTTTAATTTTCTTGTGAAGGAGGGAAAGATTCCTGAGAATTTCGATAACGTGGCATCCTTCTCTTCACTTCGTTGCAGTCCGTCTCTTACAAATTAGGTGGTTTTGTTTATTTACTTTTATAATAATCCTAACACTTTTTGTCTATATTTTAGATTTCAAGTTTCCTTGGGTATTTTAGGATATATAATTATATCTTTCCTATTTATCATTTTGTTTTCCCTCTTTGTAATTCACTCTCTCTTACTCACTCTGTTTTTTTTTCTTCATCTCTTTAGCTCTGTTCTACTAGTAGTAGTAATGGTAATATAATTAATAGTAGTCGTAACCAGTAGTAGTATAGTAGTAGTAGTAGCAGCAGTAGTGACAATAGTAGTAGTAGTAGTAGTAATAGAAGTAGTAGTAGTAGTAGCAGTAGTAGTAGTAGTAGTAGCAGTAGTAGCAATAGTAGAAGTAGTAGTAGTAATAGAAGTAGTAGTAGTAGTAGTAGTAGTAGTATCAGCAGCAGTAGCAGTAGTAGCAATAGTAGTAGTAGAAGTAGTAATAGTAATAGTAGTAGAAGTAGTAGTAGTTGTAGCAGCAGTAGTAATAGTAGTATAAGAATTACTAGTTTCATATCTACATTAGATAGCCACTATCTGTAGGTGCATTGCTTTTGATTGTTGGAATCCCTATAACTCTATCTGTCTCCCCATCGAACTCTCTACCCCCCCCCCCCTTCCCCCTTTCTCCCCATCTGTATTTCATACCCCTTCTTTTGTCCCATCCGTTCTTTCATCACTCACACTATGTCCAACTCCATGCACGGGGGATTAGGCAGAACTGTGTCACAGGCTTACATCTCGGTATAGATATTATCCGGGATGATCCCCTTTAATGTTATTACCGAGTGATGGGATTTCTGCCGGCTAGAAAACCGGATCCGTACCGGGATCCGAAGAAGTCCACTGCAATCCGAATACAATATATGCATACCTAATGAAAAACAAAAAAAAATCCGATATTCAACAAACGATTCTGGAGGATCGAGTGAAAGATGCAGAGTAGGTCTGCTTGGAAATCGAAGACAAACGACGGTACATCCCTAGTACTTGCAACCCTATCCGATATACGTATCCTTGTTTGGTAATTCTAGCAGGGTTTTCATCCAATTCTGGTTAAAGTCTATCTCCCTTCATCCCTCTCGCGACCTCTTCTCAACTCCCTTTCCTTCTCTCAATCTCTCCTCTACAATTTCCAGACACTGTGCCTCTCTTACCAAGTGTAGTAGGTTGCCATAGGAGGAGTTTGTGAGAGTATGAGTAGTGGTGGTTGTGGTTTTAATAGTAGTAGACGTGGTAGCAGCAGAAGAAGTAGAATTAGTAGTAGTAGTAGTAGTAGTAGTAGTTGTTTTTGTTGTTGTTGTTGTACAATAGAAATATTAGTAATAACGGTAGTAGCAGAGGTGGTGGTGGTAGTAGTAGTAGTAGTAGTAGTAGTAGAAGAAGTAGTAGTAGAAGTAATAGTAGTAGCAGCAGTAGTAGTAGAAGTAGTAGTAGTTGCTGTTGTTGTTGTAGTAGTAGTAGCAGTAGTAGTAAAATTAGTATAGGTGCAATAGTAATAACAGTAGTAGTAGTATATAGTAGTAGTAGTAGTATAGCATAATAGTATTATTAGTAGTAGTTGTTGATCTTGTTAGACTCGTACTGGTAATAATATAGTAGTAACAGCAGCAGCAGCAGCTCAGTGATGTATAAGAGCTATTGGTGTTATAGTTGTTTTATATCTTCATGAGATCCAATTGATAGGCAAAAATTGACTCGATTGTAAAATCACGATTCTAAGTTTGTATAGATTATTTTTTGTAATGAATAATTGGTTACTGCTTGTACATCCCTATGCCTTCATCTTTCCTTTACTAAATTCTTACACAATAAATAAACCATCAATCAATCGTGGCAAAACCCAATTAAACTATCAGCTAGAAAGGACGTCATACCAATACCGAGACCGCCGTGATCTGTTTCACTCCATGATATATTTTATACTAACTCCCTCAGCCACGGGCGATAGCTCGATATATAACATGTTCATCTTCTACGTCGTATAAATCCACTTTGTATGCATTGCGATAGGCTTACGGGCTTAGAAAGGTCTTCAAAATGTAAATGAGAAGGCGGATAAATCTTTAATTTCATGTCGGAATTGACGAATGGATGGGTTAACTTGTTATTATGGATTAGTACTTGTTTATCATTACATGAACATGTAAATGCATATTTTAAAAAAGATTAATATCTTCACTTTGTATTCCGTGGAAGAAAGTAAAGTATTCAAATAAAAAGGTAAAAGTTGCACTAGTCTCTTCAGCAGGAAATTCCTGGATTGAATCCTACGCATCGACCCCTCGGAGACGGATTAAAGCGCTAGGTCATTTAGATATCTCTTAGGGTCCTTATAAACAAAATACATGTACGTGACTTTTTGGTATTTGCGAACGAGAAACATACAGAAATCATCATATTTCTGATGCTGGGTAGAAACTGGTACTATCCGAATAATTTAGCACGTTTCAAGAACTGTTCTCAGTTTTAATTCGTCTTGGGGTCTCGAAACGATAGATCTTTATATAACACAGACACTACTTCGTGTAATTAAAACACATTCAAATTTAACCAGAAGCATGAAATTTTGGTTCCAAAATTTTTGGTGATTTCTCGTTATCCTGTAAACATCAGAGCTTTTGAAGAGCATGCAATTTCAAGAGATTTTTTCCCCTCATTTTTAATGTGCCTTTTTTGTACTCCTCTTTACTTTGTTTGTTTTTGCTCTTTTCTAAGCACCTTAAGTATCTAATCAATATGGGAAAGACGCTTTATAAATCTTATGTATTATTATCATTATCATTATTATTATCATTATCATCATCATCATTATTATTATTATTATTATTATTATTACTATCATTGTTATTATTGTTGCCATGACATTTGGTAATGAAATTTAATTTACCCCCCAAAATAGGAAATTCCTTACCATATTTCGGTAACATACACAAGAATTTAATCCTCAGCAGTTTGAGTGATTTGGAGAACGAAATACGAAGTGCGAAATCAAGAGGTGTACTTGTATCTCATATTTCAAATGGATGATGAATGTGAGTGCTATCACTGCACACGGAAGACACATCGTAAACTGCTCAGTGATAGAGAACTCTCCCTAGGCGTTTACAGAATATAGTTATTGCCATCACGTCCTGATTTTACTTTATCTCAAAGAGTATGGGGGCTTTTGTTATTGTAAATTCTACCTGATATATTGCTCTTCTGGACTGTTTTATGCGTATTTTTATTGTATCTGAATCGCTCTCAGCATCTAAAATTGATTTTTTTTTCTATGATTAGAAATCATTATTCTTTATTATTCATTGCATAGTTCTTTTCATACATTTACATGAATTTATAAGTGTTTATTAGCTAAAACAACAGTATCTTTTAGACCGAAAAGTCACAAAGTAAAATTGAATCGATCGAACTCTACCAACTAAATGGTGCAGCTTTGTATGAAAAGTTCGCCTGTTTTTTTTTTTATTGTTTTTTTTTTGTCTTCTGTTTTCTGATGCATTGAAAACCGATAGTATTTATGCAATGCAGTTTCGGCAGCGTTTATCTTAATCACAAAGTTTCGGCACTCTGTTTCCGAGTTGATTTTCGCTCTTTCGATCTCGGTCACGCACTATACGTAAACCTTAAGTGGCCAAATCAAAATCGAACTGAAACATCGAACTTTCAAGGTCTGTTCTTCCAAATCGATCAAACAATTATTTTAAGCTAAGGGCATTCATACTAAGTGCTCTCCGTGACAGCGTTCCTTCCTGACTTACGTTTGTCCAACATGTCCAGTGTTTATCTTTTAATTCTTCACCTTTTATGACGCGATTAAGTAAATATTATTCACGCAGCGGGGTTACACGCCTAATAAGGACTGGTCAAATCAATCGTTGTATGCATGATGAATATGTCACTGATGAAGAATACAAGCTTAAAATCAACTGATATTATGATACTTTTTCACCAACACATTGATGAATACAGAATGGGTATTTTTTATCAATCCCTATTGAGGGTATAATTATACCGTCATCCTTGCTTTGGCAACCATCTGTTCTTAAAAACTAACTGTTTCTAACGACTATTATTTTGATGTACGTCCAGTATTCTTTTTATACACAGGTTTTCACTATATTTATACAGAGGTTTTTGTAGGGCGAGGCCCAGGCATCAATTATTATTATACATGTGAGAGTGTGCGAAAAAGAAGCACAAGGATTACACATTGTTTACTTTATCGATCAGGTTGATTAGGAATCTAATTTCAGATATGTCCACTATATAACTAGAAAACCTCTGACCGAAATCACGTAAGCTACAATTACAACTGCGTCATCTGCTCAACATCAAGAAACATTTCACGGATCGTATGGAGAACGTCCCTACCAACGGATAGTACGAAGTTTTGATCTTTCAAAATAAATACAAGATACCACACTTGATGGATCAGCATTCATGAAAGTTTTGATATCCAGTAATAAAATACCGTACCTATTTTTAGGTAATGAAGCCATATACCCCCCCCCCCATAGATCCCATCTTTTCATCGTATGAAAGTGGGCGTTTGTATGACATGCTATAGACTATCTGTTTAGAAATACTAGTATATATTAGAGCTATAAAGGAGCAATGTCGTTGCCGAATAGGTTTGTAACAATGCAGAATACGTTGTTGGGTTATTGCAGTATGCTAGTGTGGTATTTGCGGAAGACCAATGCACTTAATTAATGGAATGGGTTATGAATGAATAAAAGTAAAAATCATAGTATAATCACTCCGCTTACAAATTTGTATGGTAGTCATTTAAAAAACAAAGATAAAATTATAGTTGAGTGATCATATTTTTCGATCGATTCTCGAAATGTCATTGGTGTTATAACTTGTGATATGTGTTCAATGAATGTTACTGTAACACCAATTTCATATTTGCTGTAACATTATATACTTGTTTTGAATGTTTTATCAGCATCGTTAAGCTAAATGTTTGGCTAATGCCGCGCGAAATTTTGAACAAATTTACATGAAAGATGACATCCCAAATCCCAAAAAGTCTTAAGATTATTTCTGATAGTAATTTAAACAAATATTCTTAGCTTCTGCTTGAGTCCCTTGACCCCATTATTTTCCCTCGGTCATTGTGTATAATTATATAACAGTTTCGTTGCTAAAGTCGCACCGTTCAGTTCAATACTCTATATCAAACAAAGTCAGATATAACACAACATATTACATAATATTATCACTGTTTAAGAGGCATGAACGTGAAAGTAATTCAAATATTTATTGAAATGTTTTTGTTACTTACCTCTTTCTGGGACGTATATGTTCAGATAAAGGCAATCCTCGCTCATATTCTTCAGAAAAGGATGTTTCTGATTGAAATTATATGTCTTATGATATGGGACACCTTCGGCAGGTCTTTCAATCTTCTGCGGGCAAGCCGGTCCGAGTTCTGTTGCGTTCTTGACCCCTTCCCAACTCGGGATGGGGGTGTGTGGGGGTCTGAACCGACGGGGTCCTACGGGTGGTGTGGCGTAGGGGACACCGAGATACTGGTAGACTGGCACAAGATGGGAAGGGGTTAACACCATTCGGCGGCCCTCCAGGTCCCCGCCGGTAACGCTGATGATAGGTGCCCGGCCAACCTGGGTGAAGGCCCTCGTCAAGTCGAGCTGGGGCGTCAGTGCTAGGATAACGAGCCATGAAGCCTCGAATAGCCGCATTAAAATCTGTTTAGCATCCATTTTCGAGCTCAATTTAGGCACAAGTGGGTGATAATGATCTTGATTAATTTCCCAGCGATGGTGTTCCTATTACCTTAAAGTGCATCGTATGCCTCTTATGCGTGGATCGGGAGACTCGGGCACTGTAGTGATGCGTAGAAGCGACTCGAGCAGCAGAACCAAATCCAAAAAGACTATTGATGAAATCCGCAGTTGTTTCTGTCAATATCTTCCACCCTTTTACGGGAACACCGATCGAAACTTCCTCCTCATTTGTTAATTAAATGCGCCCGGTCGGCCGACCTGGAACTGTGCTCCGGCACAGAGGAGACGAGGCAAAACAGAGGTATTTCTAACGACACTCAATTGGCCTGCACTGCGTGAAGCAAGCTTGACGCAGAGCTGTACTCATCTCCCAGTTCACGCGCCAAACGCTCGCCACAAAATGAAATGCATGCAGACGATCCGTTTTTGCTGTGCACGTGATCGAAAGGGTTTGAGTGTCCTAGCGCGCCTGAACTAACCTCTCCCCCTATATCAACATAGCGGGTGTGAGCATAAACGACAGGTATCTTTCTCAATTATTCATCGTACCCCCCCCCCCCTCCTTCACCCTTTCTATTGTCGTGCTCAAGATAGTTTTCTGTCTCTGGTTCTATGCTACCTGTTAAGAGCATTCTGAAGAGATCACTGCAGTACAATTTGCTCTGATTCAAATTTCCCAGCTCTTTGGGAATAATTCTCATATCCTTTTGTAACACAAACAAAAGCCATATATTGAAACCATATCTTCCATTTGTAAAAAGGCATTTCTTGTTACTGATATTTTTTTAGATATTTTTCAGCGAGTTGCTTATGCAGGCAAAGTGAGCAAGTCCACAATTCCTTAGATTACAATGAAGGAGATATATAAACAATAAAATGGGTATTAAAAAGAGTGTAGAAACGAACATAAGTAGAAGGAATCTCGTCATCATCTTCAAAACAAGAAATTCTGTTTCAAAGATTTGCATTCGAGAGATAAGCTTTTAATACTACTGGTTTACGTTTCACAAGAAATTATCATACATGTGTAATTAGTATACACGTCATGTTTCAGCCGATCTTACGGTAAGGAGATAACCAGCATAGCAATAGAGTCACGTAAAACATTCATGTTCGTTTCAGATATACGGAGAGGCGTCGGGGGACTAGATGGAATTATACGAGCCATTAAACTAAAATTGGATCGATAATGTTTTGCTTTCTCTGTTATAGTGCTTCAGTCACACCGGGTAAGCCGACTGCAGATCGATCAAACTTAATACGTTAAAACCAATGGCATACTATCTGTCGGTTTGGAGACGTTTCGTTGGTGTGACTGCGCATTATTTTGCGAAGGCTTGTACATTGATACAATTAACCCAATACGACTGTTGCTGTCATTTTTCATGTAGTGCGTACGATTATAAGCCCTTCACTTCTTTATGTTTCATGATAATTAGAATCAATATGGCTTAAAAAGAAAACATGCAATGGGCGGAGTAAATGATCACTCATTGACTCGCGATACCTCTATCTGTTTATCTCCGTAATTTTCTTAATCTTATGCTTACTAACTTGAATGATATTTTAGAATATACAACTCATACACAACTCATTCTTGATGTCATGTAAACTCATGTTAAGCTTTATGAAAATTAAAAAGAACAATGCTGAAGACTATACTTGATAAATGAGTTGTGTCTTTAGACGTGGATGAGAGTGTATAAGTTCACTGAGGGCGCAATGTTTGTGACTGAAAGGACCACAGTGTTACATTCACAGTGTCACACAGTGCAATCACAGTGTGACATAGTGTGTTCGCAGTGTCACACAGTGTATTCACAGTGTCACATTGTGTTTTCTCAGTGTCACAAAGTGTATACACAGTGTCATATAGTGTATTCACAGTACCACATTGTGTATTCACAGTGTCAAACAGTGAATCCACAGTGTGACATAGTGTATTCACTGTGTCACACAATGCATTCACAGTGTCACATAGTGTATTCACGGTGTCACATATTGTATTCACGGTGTCACACAGTGTGTTCACAGTGTCACATAGTGTATTCACTGTGTCACACAATGCATTCACAGTGTCACATAGTGTATTCACAGTGTCACATATTGTATTCACAGTATGACACAGTGTATTCTCAGTTTCACACAGTGTATTCGCAGTGTCACACGGTGTATTCTCAGTGTCACACAGTGTATTCACAGTCTGACACAGTCTATTTGCAGTGTCACCTAGTGTATTCACAGTGTAACCTAGTGTATTTACAGTGTCACATAGTGCATTCGCACTAACCCTAGCCCTAACCTCATACTGATCTGATTCAATATATATACACTGAATGGGTTGTCTGCTTTATAAAACATATTCAGTCTCCAAATCTGGTTTAACCATTTGAAAATGATGCTCTTTTAACGAGCGTGCATTACCAGATATACAGCAACCAGCGGTTCTGCCAGATTATGCCTCTATTACATCATCATAACGTTGAATGCACTTGCATTCTGAGCGACGTTGACTTTGATATTTTGGCAACAAATTCAATTTTTACTACGGTATTATGAAGAAACCATCCTGTATTAGACTCATTATTTTCATTCATAGCCCTAGTTCATCAAGGCCGTTTTTGTAGCTGTTTTTACCTTTTTTATATGAGGCTTCAAAAATATATTTATATAGGTATCGCAATTGTTAATTAGCTCAGCTCTTGCGTTTTTTACGATACCATAGGCCTACTATGGAATAGTTTACTAGATAGATAGCGCATAATAAATGCTTTATTTATTATTATTATTATTTTTTTTTTTTTTATTACTATTATTATTATGCACATAATCTGTAAATGTGTACCGTTATCAGTGCTTCCACTCTTCCCGAAATCCAGGAAATTCCGTGAAGTTTTGCTATTTTCCAAGATCATTTCGGGAAGTAAGAAATTCCGGGAAGTTTTCCAAGAAGTTATAATTTCCAGGAATGATATTATTTTCTGAATCTCAAAATTGGATCTTTGTAATGAAAATGTCAAAATTTTGGCTCGCTCGTTTTACCCGATACGTCTTTGGTCATATTTCGCATTTCACCCCTTCAAAACTTTCGGCTCATTTACGACACTGGGCCCTATATTTCTTCTTTTTTTTTATAGAAGAGAGAAGTATAACATCTTTTGAAAGATTGGAGAACATTTGTACAATTCCGAGATATTTTGTAAAATTCCAACAACTTTCAGAGTAAATTCCAGGTTTCGTTTTGAAAAGTGGAAGCACAGACCGTTATGTTCAGCGAATCCGACAGAGATGAAATTAGTTTTCGAGCAACGTGAATCTAGGCACAGCTCATGTGTCCATCATTGTTGATTATTCTGAACGCCCATTTATTATGTCATCTATAATGTATCCAAAATCAAATTACTCCCGATATAAATATCTGTTAATAATCACAAAAAGTCGCCTGAAAACTAGACTCCTCATCACTGGCGTACCTAGGATTTCCCCCTTAGGTACGCTAATGCTCCTCATCTTCAAGAGTGCAAAATTGTAGTGTGCTTTGGCTATGGCTTACAGGTCATCATTATGCGCAGAAGACCGGACAGCTTGCGGGCATTAAATCGACATTAATAAGATCAATTTCCCAAATGATTAGTCCTCTAAATTAGTACGAATGGCACACAGTAATATGCAGTATGCTATAGCTTAAGGCTAACATCGTGGACTTGTTTCAAGTGATCTCGATCTTTATTGTTAAATTACTAATGACCTGGAAGTCACGTGAGGTCACGAGTGGCATGCGAAGGGAATGGTTTGTAATTAGACTGAATGTCTGTGATAATGAACATTGTGCTGCAAGACAAAATGCAAGTTTTAAAGGGACATCGTCTTCCTCGGGGTGTTTCACGAAAAAAGTAAAAGATTTTACCTCTACCCCGTTACATAAAAGTTACTATTATGGTAACTCCGCCATCCAATGGTAACCACCTTGGTATCAGTGCTCAACAGCGAGTCAAAATCCAGGACTCCATGAAAGATACCACTGGATGGCAAAGTTACCATAATAGTAATGTTTATGCAACGGGGTCCTGACAGGTGTTATAAGCTACTAAAAATCCTTGCATCTGATTGGCTGAGAGCAAATTAGACAATGAAACCCACTGGCAAAAACCTCAAATGAATCGCTTACCGGGTGAAGATTACGAGGTGTTTTTTTTTTCAAATGTGAAATAGGCCTAGTTTAATCAAAATAGGTCTTCCTTTTCTTGTAGTTTTTATTCACCCCCCCCCCCAAAAAAAAAGGAAAATGCACACTTTAATCGAACAGGATTATTTCGTTGGGAGTGGAAAGGGACGACATGCTAGGTGTGTGATTTTTAGTAGGCCCAGGCTTTTTCTTGAAAGTTTATCTTATAGGGCCTGTATAAATATCATTTGTAAATGGAAACTAAAATGTTATGAGGCGAAAGGTAATCGTTTCGCTACTTCTTATCATAATTACCGTGATTATTGCGGTTTGGTATGAACGCAATTGAGTCGTGAATTGGGGTGTTGGGCCTGTTGGACACGCTAGCACGGTTGATCTGTCGCTATACCCTCGCGTCAAATCACGGTCGACCTCACCCGCGTCCGAGCAAAACATTTAATCTTTAATCACAGGAACTATTTTGAAAATCATTTGGGCTTGTATTATAAGACTACGTTACTCAGAATGTTGCATTATGGGTTGGAATCCGGGCCAGATTTGAGTTCTTGGGGTGGTGCTTATAACAGGACTGCCGATTCGTATTGGCTTTAAAATGTCTTCGTCGTTCTACTCAGTAATTTTAAGGCTCCTCGAAGACATGTCGAGTCATGATTATCATTGGAGTGAGACGAGTGTAATTAGACTGAATGTCACATAGTATATTATGGGTACGACTAGCATTCAGCATGTTCAGTGAACCCTATTCCATGACAAGTAGCCCCCCCCCCCCCTCCCTCCCCACCCCTCCCACTCACCCCACCCCTTTTCTCTTCTTCTCTTCTTCGTATCAGATTTATCTTGGCAGAGGCGGACTGTTTCCCAACACGTTTTGAGATCAAATTAATTACTTCTGGAATTCAGATAGCCGATTGCATGCCCTTGCCGAAAGATGTTAGGGAATGGTTCAGGAGAAGGGAATATATGCAATGGTTGATCGGATCTCGAAATTGGTTCCAAGAAAATTGCTATTGACTGCAAGTCATTGTAGGTCCATTTGTTTATTCATTCATTTATTTCTTCATTTATTTGTTTTTTTGTTTATTCATTCACTTATTTCATTCATTCCCTTATTTATTTGTTTATTTATTTATTTATTCATTTATTTTCTTACCTGATTACTTAAAAAACAGGGAAGCCCAATATATTGGTCTCCCATGGGGCCCTATGACAATGTATATAGCAAAATATTACTTTAAAGTAAAGATGGCAAGTAAACAAAAAATCCATATATTTTCATACGTAATCACAAATCATTGTAAATTTGCAATTCGAATACAATTTTTTTTCCAAAAGAAAAAATATGATACAAAACGATAACATATCACATTCAATAATATAACTGAAAATTAACATATCAAGAAATGTACAAATACATAATATACTCGGAGATATTTCCAATAACAATACATAAAGAGATAAATTAGTATGATAGATTTCTGGTCTGCTTCGTGCAACAGAAAGTATTTGCGTTAGTTTGAATCGATCCATCATTAATTGAAAATCGATTATATGACTCGGCCAGTGGCCGAAACGATTATCTCTTGATCAGTGCAATATAACCCCCCCCCCCCAAAAAAAAAAGGGGGGGTTTCTATAGAACTAATAAATTTGTGTCAATTTGAACGTATTTTGAGGGAAATCATCGAAATTGATGCGAAAAAATCGTTACACATCTAACGAAGATAGCAATGACGATTGCGACGTCACTGGAGTTAGGCTGCCGCATTTTAACATTCGGAAAAGAACGGTCAATGTCCTGCGATTTGCATGTGAGCATAGTAGTACACCGGCAGTATACACACCATTGTGTGTGTATATCGGATCCAATTTCAAGGAGATAGAGCTTGGTGTGATACACACTGCGCAGCATGACTGACCAAGACTAACAGGACTTTGCATCGGTGACAGATTGGCCGGAGATCGGAGGCTGGCAAACGGAAATCTAAATAATGAATATATGCCTTGGCCTAATACCGGAGAATAGTTAAGGGTAATTTATTACTGTTGTTAATGTGAGGAATGACAATTTTATTTATAAGATGTCAGTCAAAGTCAATTAAACCACAGCCGCATTGAAATAACATCAGTTTGGGTCACGGAGGAGGGGAGGCAAGACACGTAAAGAAAACATGAAGAAAGACCAGAAACTCAAAAGCGAGATAACGAAGCAGTCAAGGGCGGAAAAAAGGTTATCACCCAAAATGTCACCCAAAATACATGTTTTATTTCGATGTTGAATGATATATTTCTTTCCATCATAAAAGACCAAAAATAGTAGGGGACATTTCATATTGTGCCCCCCCCCACACTATTTTGGGTAGGGGACGCCCCCCCCCCCTTGTCCCCCCTGGGATTTCCGCCCATGGAAGCAGTTGAACTTGTCATGGGAGTACTTATGCATGTTCATCAGCGAAGCTGAAGGATTTCGATTTCGATTTCTTTGGCGGTAGTCTCACACTTTTCAAGGTTATATAATTTGCTACCATGTACTCAGGTGACAAACGGTTTTTTATCAAAAATTGTCGTAACTGAATGGCGAAGTGAAATTGTATTATGTTCTCCTTTTTTGTTGTTGATTGATTGCATTATGTTGACCAGTACAGTCGATTGCAAGATCAATCTTATGATAAAATTACAAATTCTTATCCTTAGGGTTAACGTATTTCAAGAATTAGTAATCCGTTTCATGAATCTCTTAATGTGGCCTTGAAATTTAAAACATTCTCATGAAACCATATTGACCTTTATAAGTCAATACAGTATGTTGTCTTTAGGGCTTATATTAAGTGCAAACCTTTTTATTGTTTGGTTTATGATTGATATCAGACAATAATAGATTATACACCTGAAGGCAGCTATTACTCGGGTTACTCCGAATCTTTGACATTTTATTACTCCTTTTCTTCTTTTTTTTCCTGCTATTTTTCTTCCTTCTCTGTTTTCTCCTCCTCCTCCTTTTTCTTCTTATTATTATTCGTCTTCCTCTCCTCCTCCTCCTCCTCCTCCTCCTCTTTTTCTTCTTCTTCTTCTGTACGATCAATCGACCGTTGTTTCACTAGCCCTCAGGATCCTATTAACAGTTTGAGAATATTTGAAAAACAAGTAAACGACTATCTGATTGGCTCATTGAGATTTTTTTTTTTTATGCGTATATACTATGTAACAATGATTTGGATTGGCCATAGTCATGTGATTGCCTGTGACTCTTATTGTTATGGATTATCTTCTTTCTCTATTTCCCCTTACGTATACAGGTCAGTTCCCTCTCTCTCCTCCTCCTCTTCCTCCTCCTCCCCCTCCTCCCTCCCTCTCTCCTCCCCCTCCCATCCTCATCCATCCCTTCCCTCTCTCCCATCCTCCCTTCTCTCCCTCTCCCTTCCCCTCTCTTCTTAAAAGGACATCGCCTACAGGACAGAGCGATTAAAAGCACATCAATCATTGCTCTATCACGCCATTGTGACATCACAAAGCGACAAGCTCATAAGCCGTGACATCAGCATACTCATCAATCACACTGCCAAGGAATATACACATTAAGCAGTTCAAAAATAGACCTAAATGCAATGATTTTTTCTTTGTACACAACACCTTGGTCCAGGCCTTATATGGAAAAGAAAAATTCGTATAAAAGGTTGCCCTGACGTTTGCAATGACGTTCAACTTTTAACAAGAGAACAGCGTACATCTATAAAGAAGAATTACTGTATAAACAGAAGGTATACATTTACATTCAGAGGTGGTCCAACGAGGGGGGTTGGTGCTAGTCCCCCCCCCCCCCTGAATTATCAAGTACTAAACTAAAAAAAAATAGGAAAAAGGAGGAAGGAGGAAGAGTATATAAGGAGAGGAAAAGAGGAAGGCTGTGTATTTGCCCGTCCCTGTACCTTTAGTTTAGGTCGACTCCCCTCCCCTACCCCTACCCCTCAACGTATCATTTTATCTGTTGGGGCGTCGTGGTCTAGTGGTTACGATTCTCTTCTCTCAGTCAGAGGGACGTGGGTTTGAATCCCAGCCATGGCGTGTTTTCCTTTAGCAAGCAATGTACCCACGTTGTGCTGCACTCAACCCAGGTGAGGTGAATGGGTACCCGGCAGGATTAATTTCTCGAATGCTCTGAGTGCTGGAAGGCTGCTTGAGCTAAAGCTGGGGTAATATTAATAATTATAATAGTGCGCCTCGGAATAGATTATTTCTAGATATACATGGCGCAATATAAATGCCTATTATTTTTTTAACATCAGGAGGAAGTCCAGAAGAAGTACATCCTGGGAATGAATTAATTTGACATATAGTATCAATGATAACGATAGAAAATGATAATTTGGTTTAAAACCACTTACCACATCAGGAGACTGTTTCTACCCGCTTTACAGATATATCATTATTCCTTTTCGTTTGATTGGCTTGCTCACGCATAAAATCTTTGGACTTTCTCAAATTCCTCGCATAAAAGATACCAATATTATCGAAAGTAATTACTACTGACCTCCCCCCCCCCCTTCCCTTTTAGAACTCTTTACTTACCATAAAAATGGTCCACGGTAATAAAATATTTCTCCTTCTTGCATGATAATCGCAATATTTACAATTTTTACAAATCAAAAGCAAACAATTTTCCTCCAGATTTTAATTACCTTGCCCTTTTATATTTTTCCGTCAATATCCGTCTTTGAAAATATTTTCTGTGATCAATGGTTAGATGTTTTGCTTGAGCACCAATGAGCATGATTACGAGGTCGACTCGACTGTGATTTGACGCGAGGGCATAGCGGCAGATCAACCGTACTATGGCGTGTCTAATTTGCAAAATCATGCAAGCAAAATTGACAAAGGGTGCAGTCACACCTACGGAACCGACTCCAAACCGACCGATGGTCTGTCATTGGTAATAACGTAATAGCTTGGGTCGGTCTGGGGTCGGTTTGGCCGGTGTGACAGCGGCACTTTCCATCGAAACGAGAATGATGTTGATACTTTATGTAGAAATATTATATAATGAGTGAGAGGTATAGAGATGTAAATGGGGAATCGTGAATAATTTAAATTCATATTTCATTCCTCAAATCGGCAACGTTGGGATTTTCATTTCACTGCTTCACATTAAAGAATACGAGAATATGTGAATTTAAAAATTGAAAAATTCGTGGCAAAACCGGTGATTTCGACACTTTCACCATGTCCATTACATTACTTATCTAAGGACGTAGTCATTCCCAAAATGAATGATGTGACATTTTCATTGCTACATTGAAAACATGCAAATGGGATGAAATGTGAATATAGAGATTAATAATAAGGGTATTTCCAAACGGATAAATTAGAGCGCACAGAAATTCGCTCGCCTATAAGCGAGTATACTACAGAACTTTCTGATAATCAAAAAATGAAGGGGGGGTTACGGTTCTTATCGTCCCCATCCATTACAAAAGAACGCAATCAATCTCATAAATGCATTTATGACAAGCGAGAACAAAATATTACTTCAAGAGTATATTGTATGCACTTCTCAACATAAAAGAAAGGTTGTTTTTTTCAAATAAAGGGACACTCGCCCAGTGTGCCCATTCCCTTCTCGAGGATTGCGTCTGGCTATGAATGTGAAATACAACCATTGACGCCAGAGATAAACAAACTCATGAACTCTGTAGCATTTGAAGCAGTTATTTGCAAATTAGCATTCTGACGTGACGAGAATGGCTCTAGGAAAGGCTGTGAGAGGAAAAGGCTTAAGGATGTGTTACAAAATAAAGGGACGGAACTAGCTGGGGCAGCTAATAACATTAGACCAGAGGCGGCGGAGCGAAGTTGAAGGTGGGGTGCACAGGGAAAAAGGGCACCTTTTCTTTCGATAAAAACAAAGGAAAAAATGACTTATCTACAGTGGTGTAATGAGCCAACAATTTTGAGGGGCTAGATATATCATATCACGTAAAATTTATAAGCTTCGAGCGAGCGAAGAGAGCGAGCAAAATTTTGACGTTTTTAAAACGAAAATCCAATTTGATGATAGATTTTGACGTAATATTTAAAAAAAATATCATATTTCACCCTTCTTTTTTTCCTTTTCTCTTTTTTTTCTTGGTCGTGAAAAGTCCCCCCCCCCCCTGTATGCCACTGCTTTTTTTCCTTCATAAGAAGTAACATATAAAAATTAGAATATTGTTTTCTTATTTCAAAAGGGAACTCTTTAACACATAAAACAGGTCCTTCTCAGGTGAGAGGGGCACAGAACACGTTCGTGAGGGATACTTATCTTGGGTAAAAAGGGGCACTGATATGAGAAAGGGTGTCTATACGAAGGCAAAGGGGCACTCGCTAACGACATAAAACGAGTCCTTATCAGGTGAAAGGGGCACAGAACACGTTCGTGAGGGGGCATTTTTTTTTTAAGATTGGCACTGATTCGAGAAATGGCACTTGCTAATATATGAAACCGGTCCTTCTCATGTGAAAGGGGCACAGAACACGTTCAAGAGGGGGCATTTTTCGGTTTAAAAAAATGCACCTTTTACGAGACAGGGCACTTGGTAACACCTAAAACTGGTCCTGAGATGAAAAGGGCACAATACATGTTCTTGAGGGGGCATTTTTCTTGCGTAAAAAGGACACTTTTTCAGTGCTTCAAAAAGTGGGGGTACTGTGCCCCCCCCCCCCCCGCCATCCCATGATCGCCGCCCCTGCATTAGACATAACATTTACTTGATGTCAAAGCTATCCGCGTAAAGGTGGTGTATCTATACCTATGTGGTTTCAGGGAAGGGTAACAGAAATTTATAAAATCACAAATGGAATTACTTCTTTATTATTATTATTATTCTTTATTATCCCTATATTTTTTTCACATTCACGTTGTTAATCGTGAGGATATGATCATAAAAATCGACGGTTGATATAAAAGTATGAGACTATATCTTTTAAAGTTGCTGAACAGTTCATCGGTGAATATCCTGTGTTTTGTGCGGAAGGCTTCAAATTAGATTACATGGGTCTTATGTGACCCCCCCTCTGGAAAAAATGAAGAAAATGATAAGATATGAATTAATGAATATAAATATATCAAGGAATGAATAAAAATAAGTAAATAAATAAATAAGGAAACAATAACAAGAAAAAATAAATTGATCAATAAAAGGTAGTTGAATGAAATAGATTAATAACGAAAAAATAAATAAATAAAAGATAAAAGTTACATGCCCGATTATAAGGTGATAATTTCTTCTTTATTTTTGCCAAACGCGGGTTATTTATAGACGTTATACAAACAACTCATTCCAACATACGCCCCCAGGCAAGGGTTTCACGAAGAAATGGCATTAGTAAGAGAATGATATAAACAAGAAAAACAGACTCAACAATTTGGAAAGTGGTTTTGTGCATTGATGCTTAAAGCGTGGGAGAAATTAACCCCATCGGCCTCGGGGCCATTAATGAGTAGAATAGAACCTATAACATGTAAGGTCTATGGGTTTTAGGAGATCGCTATTTGTCGGGGCATTGCGATGAAAAGCATTCGTTATGTTCCCATGGCCGTACGCAGCGGAGGTCAGGAGGCAGTTGCCCCTCTTCGCTTGAAAGGTAAAAAAATTAAGAGAAAATGAATGAATTAATATATTAATTTATAAGATTAATTAATTAATTAATCAATTAATAATTAGTTAAACGATGACGGGAAATGAATAAGGAAAATATTTATGATGATACTACTAACAAGAAGAATGATGATGATAATGGGGATGATGATGATAATGACGATGGTGACGATGATGATTATGATGATGATGACGATGACGATAATGATAATGACGATGGTGATGATGACGATGATGACGATGATGATGACGATGATGATGGTGATGATGATGATGGTGAAGATGATGATGGTGATGATGACGACGACTATGATGATGGTGATTATGATGATGGTGATGATAATGATGATAATTTGACAAACTTTTTATTGAAAATATTTACAAACTTGCGAGAAAAGTCTGCAACAAATTCTTCAAAATTGAAATGCAAAAGAAAAAAAATGTAAATCGTGTTCGCTTCGCTCTCTCGCGTACTTAGTTTTGAACAGTATTTCTGCATACTTGCCCACTTGGAAAAAAAATCTGCGTATATATACTCCATCCGTGCGTCTTCATGTTGCTTCGGTAAACAATCATGCTGCTCTCAAAATTATAGTTGTACATTTTTTAGCTCGGTTGACATACGTGATGTCATGGATGTGAGGGCAAATGCTTTTATCACGCAGTCTATGGTAACACATGGTCCATTCATTATGTAAACATAGGGAATGTGTTTTTTTTTTGGGGGGGGGTAAATTTTCATCTCCCTATTTTGAGTACGGAGTTAGTGTATACCATATCAAACGTTAACCACCCCTATTTTTGTCTGTAAATGAAAATTTACCAAACTAAATCATGTCATGCAATGAATTTTCTAAACTTAAAAACATGTTATTCCTTAGCAATGACTTCTTTTGTACAGTATATCATTTTCAAAAAGATATGGTGGAGTTAGAGTGCATTATTATTAGAACAAAATACTATACATGTAGAGCGGGGATCCAGGTCGTTTGTTTATAAGTGTCTTTGAAGATTATTTTAGTGTATAGCGTACGTGGGGGTAGGGACAAGGCAAACAGAGGGATAATTTGCTATGCCCTTATTTTGAATTATTGCTCCGCCCCTGTGGGTACAGACAGGTTAAACGCTGATTGGTTTCCTACACTGTAAAACATATTGGGTAAAATTTTAATCAGCACGAGGGTAATTATGTGTCAAACCAATTTTGGGCAGTATTTTACCCAACGCGGGAAGTATATTTTCCAGTGGTATTGAAAAAATAAGCAGCAATTACTTTAGAATAGGCAAAATCTTCATCACACTGGATGAAAAAAATGCCCAAAAGAAATGCCAAATGTTGGTTGAACACATAATTACCCTTATGGATCATTTTTACCGAATATGTTTTAGAATGTACTTCAATTCGCCCTCTTTCCGTTTCGTCTTAAATCACATTGCCTTATCCAAGTTCATCTACAAACAGTTTGTCTATTCAATTTGTTAAAGTTTTCATTAAGCCCATTTATGATTTTGTCTAATTTCCCGTTAGGCCGCTCTACACATTTTTGTCTAGTATTGACTTGATCTAACCTAATTTAGACTATATAGTTACTCTTTGTGAACCAAAAAATTAATTTTACAAAGTAAAGAATAAGAAAACCAAGTTGAAACTAGCTAGACCAACTGGAATTGGACTAAGTGGCTTATTAGACCAAGATAAACCAAATGGTACTTATATCATATTCATAGTAGACCAAATGAATATAAACTTGAGTACATGGCAGAAGGCGAAAGATATGCTCAGCTACAATACCTCTTCATGATTAAATATCGAATTCATCTCGAAACTTTTATAACTCGAAAAGACACCATCTGCAAAAATAATGAATAACATTTGTAATACAATTGTTCGTATTCAATTAGTTTTATTCTGGCGTTCTGACTACAACGAACCAGACAAAGCAATTTTTCTCCTTCAGGAATTCTTCGTAAGCAGATGGTCTATGGCCGCCGTGCGACCGAGGAATAGAAAACCGGAACCATGCCTTTCCTTACAGTATCATTCAACATATGGCGTTCTTATACCATTTGATTGCAATTAAATCGAATATTGTTTTATGGAGATCGTTTATTGATGCCCTAAGATGTGGAGGGCGTAGGTTGGGGCGTATCTTCGGTGATCCGTGAGGTCGCTCCTACTACGATTACTCTCATTAACCCCGACTCCAAAACAATTACACTAACCATTATTATTAACATCACGTTGTTCTGAACCCTAACTTCAATTTTGGATTTACCAAATAGTCACTACTACAAACAAAAATCAATTGAATCCAAGGAGTGTATGGTCATTGGTTCCCTTATTTTGAGTCCCATTATTGTTTGACATTACCTGCTTTTGAAATTATTAAGCACACATTTAAAATGTTATAACAACCTAGTTTAAAATGTCTAAATTTGAAAAGCGCTTAGATTACGAGGTAAATGTCTTGTCTTAAATTTGTGTATATAGTGAACATAAAGCTAAGACTTTTGTGATTTTGCCAGTATAAGAGAAAAGGGTTTGAAATATACTAGTAACCTTTCCCATATATTGCCATTGATTTATTCATATTGGTCCTCCTTTCGTCATACCACCCTTTTTAATCATTGCCTGTCATATCCATTTCATATTCATCTTCATTTGTCTTCTGACTGTAAGGAAAGATGGGTAGTCTATTTTCACTCCAATCATCATGGATCTACCCATTTAGATACCAAGGATGGAGTCGGGGATTTTGATCGAGAAGGGGGTAGTGAGAATCCAACTTTCAGGAGTAACAATCTTCCTATACTCCGTCTCCTCCTTCTCCTTCTTCTTCTTCTCCTCCTCCTTCTTCTTCTTCTTCTTCCTTCTTCTTTTTCTACTTCTTCTTCTTTCCTTCTTCTTCTTCTCCGACTCCTTCTTCTATTTCTTCTTTCCTTCTTTTTCTTCTTCTTCTCCGACTCCTTCTTCTTGGTGTTCTCCTTCTCCTTCTGCTTCTTCTTCTTTCTTTTTCTTCTTCTCCTCCTCCTCCACCTACTCCCCCTTTTCGTCTTTATTTCCCTTCGACTTTTTCTTCCCCTTCATCTTCTTCTTCGTATTCTTCCTATGCTTTTCATTTGTTGTTTGCTGCAAAATAGGCATATATACTTAGTGCATTGTCCTTTGTGATAGATTTCGATATAACATCGGACAAATGATATCATAATTATACCAAATCAGTGGCGTACGTAGAACTTTTAAAGGGGGGCTCAAGCTGAATGAAAATGACCGCAAAAAAAAAGAGAAGAAGGTCTCCACACCACCATTTTTTGGTTGTTACCTACCCCCAACAAATTGACAAGTAAAAAAAAAGGGTCACCACCAATTTTACGTCGTTTCGTACGTCAAAAAAATTTGACAAGCAAAAAAAAGGTCTTTAACATTTTTTTTGGGGGGTATCAAAAAAATCAAAGGGGGTTCGAACCCCTGTAACCCCCCCCCCCCCCCCCCTTTGCGTACTTATTAGCCAAACATGAACATATTGCGTCTAAGGTTTGTTTTGGTAGCTGATGACTCTCACGCGCTATCCGTCACGATGAGCCATGGAAGATGCATTAATATAAGACATCCCGGGGGTGTTACTTTCTCATCGCTTATATACACGCAGACCTGTAATTGGATCCAGACATTCTCGGGGATTCCCCTTTACCTGTTCTTTAATTTATGCATTTTGGGGGAATGGTGCTATAAAATTAAGTTAACGATTTATAGATATAAATATAACAACCACTGATGTCACTGCAACCAAGTTAAAATATCATTGAAATAACGTCCCTCTCTCCACCCCCCCCCCCCCAAGAATAATAATGATAATAATAATGATGATAATAATAAATGATGATAATAATAATAATGATGATGATAATAATAACAATAATAATGATAATAATAATTATGATGATGATGATGATAATAATAATGATGAAAATAAAAACAATATTATTATTACAATAATAGTAATAAAAATAATGATAGAAAAGTACAAAAAAATATCATTTTAATTTAAAAGAGAGCCTAAGGATAAATAATTACTGAATGATCCAAGACAAGTGAATGTTTCATATATTTGTCATCACATCAGGTACAAATGTGTTGATTATAATTTTGACTACAAAAATAATTTATGGACAAAACATATATTTTCCTCAATAGACTGGAATATTGTTAAAACACTGCGAAGTTTTATCTTTATGCCTCTGCACTTTCACTTTTAATAGAGATGGACTTATATCCTTCTGCTAATTACGTTGTACGTCCGAACCTTCAACCTACTATTACTGGACACCTGTCTCTCTAGAGGCTAGAAGGTCTCTGCTACATTGAGCATGTTATGAGTGAAGTCTCGTGCATCTGTAGGCCCTGAACAGATCATTGCAAAATTATATATATTGTATTGTCTGGCATTTTCATGAGACATCCATCTTTTCTTCTTTTATTTACTCCTCTAATTCAGGCTGTTGATCAATTCTTTAATACTGTTCATCTAACTATCTGGCGAGGCTTTTTGGAATCGGGGTTGTTGCACGTTCCTTCCACGCAATTACTACATTCACTGCAACGATTTTTTTTTTCTTGGGGGGAGGGAGTTCATACTTTGTAAGTTCAAAATATGAAGATTCACTGGTGAGAACGTGGAAAGTTTTCTCGCTCGGTCGCTATGTACTCTCTATCGCATGTTTTCTGAGATGGCAAATACGGTCTACGAGGACCATCCTTGTTCATATTCAAATTTTAATAACCAAAATCCTTTAACTTTTTTTTTACATTTTAATGTGCGAAAAAACTTAATACCGTGTGATTAAGCTA
Organism: Lytechinus pictus; assembly: GCF_037042905.1. NCBI lineage: Eukaryota > Metazoa > Echinodermata > Echinoidea > Temnopleuroida > Toxopneustidae > Lytechinus > Lytechinus pictus. The sequence continues at coordinate 18,655,824 of NC_087260.1, forward strand.
TCACTAAGCAAAACTTTATTCGCTAACGTGACACCCCCCCCCGTTTATTTTCATTTAGGCTACGCCAGCGGTCATCATATCATCACCACAACATTGCTTTAGTCATGTTTGTAATAACATTATTATGCCATCAGTAATTTATGCATGTATTGCGTTTCTTTCTCCCTAAATTCTCTAGATTACTGAGATCAAGGAGCCAATCCAAAATTAGATTGAAAATATCAATCTAGTAGTTTTAAAACTCAATCTTATTCTCAGTCTAAAAATTCTGGACTGGTCCCCCACCGCAAACTTAATACAATCTTATAATGATTTTCAATCTGAGGAATGGAGAGTTTCGTCGTTATATTGTGTTCTGTCTGTGGGTTTTTATTCTTCGTAAAATAGTCAAGACGGTTATTCATTGCCCTAACTTCAACACACAGAAAATAATTATCTTAGTTCGCCCTTCTTCTGTGAACTTCTATTCATCTTTCCTGACTTCTCGTGGAGCCACGGATCTCGTCGAAATATTAGTTACGCTAGAAATGAATTGAAGACTGAAAATTATGTTATGGAACATTGCGCTTTTGATGAATTTGACTGTATTTTCTACGAATGATGCTCTGAATCCAGGTTCTGTGTAGACCATGATCGTTTCTGCAGAGGTTGAATCACTCATTCGTTTCAATGATTTATTTTCCTTTCTTTTCCGATTTCCGTTGAATTATGAATCAATTAGGGATTGTTAGGACGTCAATAACCTCTAGCTCTGTCTTTCACCCTCTCTTCTCTTGTCTCTTTATATCCCGATCTTTTATTCTATCTATCTCTCTCCCTCTATTTTAGTCTATCTCTCTATTTTCCTCGCTCTCATTTTAGGTAATACAAGAATGTGCACAAAATCAAATTTCGTTGGAAAAAAATAAACAAGATTTTGGTTTCTTTTCCTTGGGATTCGTGACATTAATTCATTTGATCTAATTAGTAGTGCAAGGAATTTCTCTATCTTTTCAGTCTTTTTACTTTCTATGCAATTTAGATGTAATTTGCAAAGAATGCACCGCTGCTGCATCGTGACATTTGCGGCAACATTAACATTCGTGGCTATTTAACATGCATTAGGCCATAGATGTACTGCAGCATGTAACACTGTCTTGGGGGATTATTGATCTGTTTGTTACATTATTGTACATGACATTAGTCATTTAAAACTCGATTCACAAAGCACCATCCCATAATGTCATATATCACCCATTGCATACTAGTAATCACAATCTCTTTCCGACTTCTCGAGATAAGCCAATTTCGCCTAATCAATCGATCGCTCCTGACCCGATGACTTCAAAAAACTATTCCCAAATTAAGCAAATCTTGTCTTTGCACATTTATGATCGATTGGAGGCGATCGATAGCATTTAGCGATATGAATATTGAAGCTAATTACTTTGTTTAAGTAATAATCTCAGCGGACGCTTCATGTAGGTTAAGCTATCAAACATACTCGTTCAATATGTGCTTATGTTGTACGTTTTTATTAGCGTTGGCAGGTTCCACATTTATTTTTTATACATTCATAACATAATCATTATTTTATTCATTCATTTATACATGTATTTCCATTTATTTTCATATTTTGTCATTTATTCACATATGCATTAGTTTGGGGGTTTCAACGTTAAACAAAACAATGTGATAATATCATCATTTCGAATTGTTAATACTATCTATTTCAGCATTCATGCACAATGTTGTTGGATACCCTGCCCCCCCCCCCTCCCCTATTTTTCGAGGGAGCAGGGGTGAAGATTAAGGGGTGGGACCGTGCGGCCCTTTCCCCAGGCCCCGCCCAAATTCAATTATATTTTGAAATTCCCAAATTTGTATTTTTTTAATATCGCTTATTTTTGGGGCAAAAACCAACAGAATATGGTAACTCTAGTCATTGTATTTTTCTTTATTCTTTGATATTCCTATTTCTTTCTTTATTTTATTCATTGTCAAGGAGTTGAACTATATAACTGCTTTTGTGAGTGTTTTTATTTCCTTTTTTTTTTAGTTATGATTCACGATTCTGTCATTCATTGCCATTTTTTTATTTGATCATTATTTGTTTGTTTGTTTGTGGTCTTTTAAGAGAAATTTTATCGTACTCTTTGTCACAGCCTCTCCCTCCTATCGTTAGTTATGTAAATTTCGTAGCTGGCAGCTTTTACGATCCCCGGGGATGACCAGATTTATAGGGCACTGGCATGACTGACGATGTCAGTTGTATAGCGCCTCTTCCACTTAAAAACATTATATTGATTGAATGAACTTTATATCTCTATGTATATATACGAGTTCAATGAGGGGGGGTCAGTTTCTATTTTACCAACGGTTTTATTTCCGTAAAAGAACCAAATCAGCTTGATATACTAAATGTAAATTATCTAACTTTTCCTGTATTGCTGGTAATAATGCTTCTGATAAACCATAGACTCCCGCATAAACTCTCAGTTTTATATATCAGTTCGTTTAATGTCTCCGAGTTCTGTGGTTAAAGTCATATAGCGCCATCTATACTGTAAAACCACAAAATGTTTTACGATGATAACGTGACTAGTTGGCCAATTAAATGAAGGTTTCCATCTTTTCGAAAGGGGATGGGGGCACATTTTCCCCGAGGAAAAACTTGACAAGCAAAAAAAAGGTCCTCACTTTCAAAAGGGGGGGGGCACAATTGTGTTTTAACGGCATTTTTGCATTACAAATTTTAATTGTGCATCTCAAGAGGGGGCACGAGTCGGCTCTGCCCCCCCCCCCCGGTGGATCCGCCAGTACCATTAGGTATCGTAATTATAAGGCTTTATAAACGGGTCACTCGTCTCTATAATTATACAGAAAAAGCCTCAAAATCATTGGAACAAACAACAAAATTGTAAAGAAACGACCCCCAAATTTAATAAGGGAAGTACGTCCAAACATAATAGTACTCCTTCAAAAACTTTCTTGAACAAAATGTTGATATTTTGTAATATTATCTAACTGTAGACTGTGTAGAGTCCGTATACAAATATCGCTGCGATACTATGCCTCGGTTTTTATGCAACGTTATGTGTAAGAAATGTGCTGTGGTCAACGCATATTGTCATACTCTGCAACAATATGCGTTTATGCGACTTTTTGTTTAGCTGTAGCATTTATATTGTAATCAGGGCTTTTATATTCCGATTCATTTTATAATGGCAGTTTTACTGCATCGTTTTCGAAAGTACATCTGCGCTAAGTCCTCGATTCAGAAAAACAAGGAATTACATGGAGCTATGATTTATACCTATGTATGAAAGAACTCCAATCCATCATAAGTAGAATGTTTTGTTTTGTGCATTTATCATGCCTATTGCCCCATTAAGTGATAACTATCGGTATATCATCTGCTTTGTAATGTATGACTTGATGAATGTTCTTTCTAATGTTGCATCTATAAACTGCTAGTCGAAAAGGAAAGGTATTGCAAAGATGGCAGTCAGAATGATTCGATCCACTCTTGCCATTTGGATACCAATTTTGATTATAATCATGAGCGTAGATGGTGTTTTGAGCGATGTAAAACCCACATCGTATATCCGGCAAACTCGCAAAAGAAATAAAAGACAGTGGTCAACCATGTCAACCCTAGGTATGTATGTATTAGGCCTATCCTTTTACTCTCATCCAACTTACCAGCGATAAATTTGCATGGGTTGCTTTTAGATTACAAAAGTATCAGGAGTGCTCACTAATACCTCAGTCACATTTTGCTCTCCGGCAGCCGTGCGGCGAGTCGAAAACAGCCGTTTTAACATTTTTGTACTAGCTACATAATACATGTGTAGTATAGGTGGTTTGAAGAAAAGTGAATAAAACTGCTGTTTTCGACTCGCCGTACGGCCGCCATAGAGCAAATGTGACTGAGGTATTACTCACTTACACCCAATCACCACCTGCATCACCATCCCAACCTGGTAACGTGGGGATACAGCACCCCACCAACCTCGGGCTGGCTATGAACGTCCCAAGTAGGAGGACGTTAACTTTGCAGGGACGTGAGAGGGAGACACGTCCCTGCTTTAACATTGTTATTTTCCTTCCCGTTGTAACTGGGGTTCTGGGACCCGTAACACAAAGGTTAGCAATTGATCGTACGCTTGATTTCTACGATTGATTGTACATTTTAGTCAATGGAATCAATCGTAGAAAAATGTTCTGCGATCATTGCTAAGCTTTGTTTTACGGAGTCGTGATCAACATGTTCGTTTATACCCGTAACTGCAAACTGTACTCGAATAGTTTCAATAGTTCGGCCATTTGATATTGTGGGAGAGTTTTTGTATCAAAGTATCTGTAGCATGATTGTATGTCCGGTAGTAATTTCTCCCATTATATCGTTTTCAGTTGAAAAGGATTCTCTATTTAGCCCCCATCACACTTATTCGGAATCAGCAGGAATCAAGCAGAAGCTGGAAAGAAAAAAATATTCAAAAAATCTAGAAATTTTTGGGAGGAACTTATGAATTCACCAAACTGGAGTTGAAATTCAGTAAATTGACCACGTGTATCATCATACACTAGTCAAAACGAACCGCAATGGAGTCAGATTGATAATTCGTGCTACGTTCTTGGGCATTCTAGGGGCATTCTTAATATCCTGATTGCATTCGAAATATTTTTGTCATTTCTTTTGGCCGTCCCGAAGGTTTTGGTCATGACTCATGTTCAAAACATTCGAGGGATATTTTCGAACGGTGTTCGAAGTAGATTTAAATGACCAACTGGTGGTCAAACAATAGTCCTTTCTAAGTTCAGGCCAATTCTGCTTGATTCGGAATAAGTGTGATGGGGGCTACGGTTTTTCCCTCTGCCCGATTTACCGATCCCATTTTTGCCTCTGCAATATTTACCTCCCCCAATTGTTCAGCGGTGCCATTTTTGCATGTGCTATTTTGTACCTTTGCCAATTTAGTCTCTGTCATTTTTTATTTACCTCTACCATTTTTACTTCGGCCAACTTTACCAATGACATTCTTACCTATGCCATGAAAAAACTGTATTATAATATTATGCGAATGTTATGAACGCAGAAGAAAACAATAAATCAAATCAAATCAATTTTTAGTAACACCGTGTTAACCTATTTTACCTTTGCCCTATTTACTTCTGCCTTTTTCCCCAATGCCATTTTTACCTGTGTTATTTTTACCTGTGCCATATTTACCTATGACACTTTTCTCTTGCCATATTTTTACCTCTGCAATTTTATCTACTTTTACCTACACCATTTGCCAGTGGCGTAACAGGCGGGGGGGCAGGGGGGGCAAGCTGCCCCCCTGGCGGAGCTCACCGGGAAAATAAAAAAAAACGGGGAAAAAAAAAAGGGAAGAAAGGGAAAGGAAAGAAAATAGGGGAAAGGGGAAGGGGAAAGGGAAAGGAAAAGGGAAAAGAAAACTAAGAAAAAACATAAAAAAGGAAAAAAAACAAGTGAGAAAGAACAATTCGCCCCGATATACAAATACATTAGCATGATTAGTAAGACAGGGAAATAAATTAAAGGCAAACAAAAGCGGGAAATAAAGGCAGAATGGAATTAGCCAAAATCTAAATTGGAAAATAAAGAATAGGGACAAGATAACGTACACTACCGGGCTGCCGAGGATTGAGCTAACGAGCGGGAAGAAAAATGGATGGTATATAGCATAATGTCGTATGAAAGTCTATCATAAACTTGCTAAATCTCCAAAGGCTACAGGGGATTCTGTCCAAGAGTCAAGACCCGTGCAGTGGGGGCTCTTCATCTGTAACCTTTAATGGGTTCTATAACGGGCCCCTATATGGACCCTTCCTGCATTAAGCTTTACGTTGAAGCACTGACGTACCGGGGATGGTTCCACAGCCAAGGGGAAATAAAAGAAAATAAAGGAGGCAGCGAAATGAGATGAATGAAAAAATATATGACATGATATGTGCTATAATGATGTAAAAATCTATCTCATAATTAGAATTTCATTTTAACAGGCCATTTTTTTTCTGGCTCGCTTCGCTCGCTGGCGACTTTTTACAAATTTTCCCACATTTGCTATGCTGTGCCCCTCACAATATTTGGATGATTACGATACACAACTGCATTGAATTTATGTGTTGTGTTAAAGCTATATAAATATACACGCAATTTGATTAAAATAAGTGGCCATCTGTAAGGTTTAAAATGGCTTTGATATCAAGAGGTTCCGGGGCTCTGCCCTAGACCCCACCCTAAAGCACTGTTATATGGATGAGTTTGGACCATGGCCCCCAAAAGTTCTACAACCAAACAAAAAAAATGAGGAAAGAAAGGAAAGTGTATTATATTTTTCTGAATATCACGTTAAAATCTATCTTCATGTTAGATTCTCATGAAAAGGTGATTTTTTTAATCTAGCTCGCTTCGCTCGCTCGGGACCTATATTAAGCTACTTCTTGCCAGAAGCGCCATACTCGGACCCCTCGAGCATATAGAGCTTCGCCACGATGCTCACAATCATAACAAAAATCCTGTTCACCGTGGCGTACAAAAAAGAGAGAAAAGAGGATAGACAGGAGGGTGAATATGATATCATCTTTTTAACATTATGTCAAAATCTATCACAAAATTTGATTTTTGCAATAAAAAATGTCAAAAATGTTTGCTCGCTCGCTTATATATATATATATTTGCCCGATACGCCATATCGCCCCCTCTAAATTTTTGCCTTATGACGCCATTGCCTGTTCCATGATATGACCGGGAAATTTTTGGCTCTTGCCCCCCCTGGCCATCGACCCCTGTTACGCCGCTGACCATTTCTACCTATTTTTTTCACCGACCCATTTACAGAAGGTGATTACGTAGGTTGCTTTGCTCTAGGATGCTTGCATTTCGACTATTTCGCCGATGAACCTGGTAACCGGACAACACCTTACTTCTGCACAGCAGTATGTAAAGAAAACGGATTCCCATTCGCAGGTGTTTACAACCGCACAAAATGTCCATGCTTCTGCGTTCAGACGTGTCTCGAACGAGTGGATGACGATCGATGCGGCATTCCATGCCTAGATAACCCTGTCAAGTTTTGCGGTGGTTACGCCGCAGTCAGTGTGTATAATATGACCGGTAAGGCGAAATGTTTTTGAAAATTTCCCTGAAAATTGTGCTCGAAATACATAAAATATGGGATATAATTATCACGTCTGTCTAATGGAAGCTTAGTCATATCTATGTACATCCTACGGCAAAGATGTTGAGATGACGAGATCTTAGAAGAGAAGATCCGAAGTCAAGATCTCGGATCTCGTCGACCTTTGAAGAGATGATGGGATGACGAGATCATAATTATGTTGTGTATGGGCCAACTGTTTGACTTCAGCGTCCTGAAAATGAAAGATGGCTTCCCCCAGAGAACACTGGAATTGAGATTTTACTCCATGAATTAAAGGACAAGTCGACCCCAAGAAAAAAGTTGATTTGAATAAAAAGAAAAATCCAACAAGCATAACACTGAAAATTCCATCAAAATCGGATGTAAAATAAGAAAGTTATGAAATTATTAAGTTTCGCTTAATTTCACAAAACAGTTATATGCACATCCCGGTCGGTGTGCTAATGAGGGAACTGATGACATCTCTCTCTCTCTGTTCTCATCCCTCCGCTTGGTTCGGAGATCGTCGGGTCCAACCCGCATGTGACGTACATGACTCACTCACTCACTATTTCTTTTGTATTTTATTATATGAAATATTCAAATTTTCTCCTCATTGTCCTGTGAAACAAAGTTTTATTTCTCCCTGAACATGTGAAATTACAATTTTTTAACACTTTATGGATCAGTCAAGTTGGTCTTTGTTTTCAAATCTGTAACAAATGAAATATTGTTTAATTCAAACAATAAAAAACAAAAGAAATAGTGACTGAGGGACATCATCGATTATGTGACTAAATTATTGTGCAATAACTTTTTTGTGAAAAACAAGTGAAACTTCAAAATGTCATAACTTTTTTATTTTACATCCGATTTCAGTGAATTTTTCAGCATTATGCTTGTCTGATTTTTATCTTGATTCAAATCAACATTTTTCTGAGGTGGACTTGACCTTTTAATCAATCATGTGTTCCAATCAAGAACTAGAAACCGGTGCTTTACTTTCGCTTACTATTGACAGCGCAGTGTGATAGGGAATATGATCTTATTAAATTGGGAGCCATGATAAAAATTTCCACAACTACATGTATATCTTTATTTAAAGGCAAATCTCATACCCCTAATAAACCATTATCTAAAAAAAATCACGTTGTTTCATTATTTTTACCACAGTGAATGTGAAATCAAACAGCAGCTGTGACGACAATACTACGTTAACTGATCATGGTGAGTTATAGCTAGTTGCTTATGCAGGGGGTAGTACCCCGCCCCCTCCCCCTTCATGGCATGCCAAGATAAAATAAAATGTGATACGCATAAAATGCATTGGCGGGATGAATTCAAAATGGGGGTGCTGTAGGTTGGGAAAGGGCTAAACTCCATAAAAATCACAATTTGACGGATATTTCACGTTTTTTTAACATGATAATTGAGAGCAAGTCGATGTTGAGGGACAGATGGCATTTTCAGACAGATTTTATAACACACATTCTTTTTAATTGGGAGACAATTTGGTATATTCAGATCGATTCAGACATCATGATTTTGTTTTAATCATGTTGAATCTTTTATGAGAAATGTCCTATTTGTCTTCTTCTTTTTCAGACATCAATTCCCTTCCGGATGTTCAAGCTAAAGTGATTTTCATCTCCTTAATTGTAATCACTTTCATTCTCGTGCTCGTAGTCGTGATCGCACGGACACGGAGGTGGTAAGTTAAAATGATTATATTATATTGTAATAATGATAAATTTGCAAATATTGCCAATAGAATTTCTAGAAACAACAATCCCGTGTTGGGTACAGTTGAAGATACAAAAGAGGCAAAGAGTACATATTTGCGAGGTAAATGCATTCAGTTCCGACAAAAAGTTTAATCAAAGTATATTCCGAATTTTCGACGCAAACCTCTCGTCTTCGTCAGGGATACGAAACGTATGTATATAGGTTTATATATTGTAACGCAAGAGGTCGCTTTCATGATGAGCGGTTGATGACGATGATTCTCTTCATTTATTCTCGATAAAAGAATATGTATGGATAACTGATTTATCCACTTTTCCATCATATTTTCTAAAATATTGCATGTTGTCAGGAGTATTCACTGTCAAGTCTGCCCTCATCGGCCGCTCTCCGAATTCACCGCCGCCGAACTTGCGGCCAGTCATCGTGGTGGACACGAAACATCCAAATTCGACCCAAAGCCCTCTACTTCAAGAGCCCATCGGACCCACCAAGCTCTCCCTCAACCAGTGACCATGGACAGATATACAACGGCTACCGGTCCCGGTGACACTCTCCAAGATGTCGGTCACGAATATGCAACCACAATACTTTATGTTCAGTGAGCTTGTTTTTCATCCTAGAGAACGGACGTGTTGGTGGGGATTTCGAGGTTGTTGCCCCCCCCCTTTAAAAAGAAAATTCATTCTCACCATTTTACTGTATTTTTCATTAAACTTTTCGTTATTTACATATATCGTGCCGATAATTATAACACCCTTCAATGCGCCAAATTTGTTATAATATTGCAAAATTAATCATTAATTTAATATCACATCGCTCGTTTGGCTCGCTCGCAAATTTTCCTAAGCGGTGCACCATATCTAGACCTCACCCCCCCCCCCCTTAGTTTTTGTTGGAGGCTTTATCATAATACTGCCTTGATGCCGAGAGCAAGCAGGAGGAAAACGGAACGGTGCCAGCACAGCGTTGGGCCCCATTCGCTAGGCAGAGTAATGTGTCGTAAGCAGTGCCGCGCTGCCGGGCCGGGGTACCGGGTTTCCGCCGGTATTAACTATAGGAATAAATGATAAGTATATATTGATGATGATAGCCAGGATGATGAAGTAGAAACGTTGGACAACACCATTGTGTGACTGTAATGCCATTGAGAGACGGAAAGTTGACTGCTGGATCAAGCTCTTGAAAGAGGCACTCCTTGTTACATAGTGAAAACAAAAAAGGGTACTTCCTCGATTAAGTACGAGAATATGACTGGGGAAAAGAGACAACCCTGACAGAGGGTCCTTGTGTAATACTCCCAACAGGCATGCTGCATGAGACTAAAATGTAGGCCAATACTTTTGAAGTCAATGCATTATATGTTCAAATTTCTCACCATGGTTAGAAGAAAAGTTCATTATGTTTGGATTGAAATAAGAATTCTCAATGATATTTTCAAAATTACATTTTTCCGTACTATGAAATTCTTAATTCCCGTTTGATTAACCGAAATATTATGTAATCATGTCTAGTAACGTAAATGAGTAGTACTTTATTTTCTTACGGTTTTTTGCATCATGCACAATATAAGGAAGTAGCAATTTAAAATTCATCTTAATTTTAATAGTCTGAATGCTGTGCCATTCCATTTTATTCTATTTCTATGTCATTCATGTCAACTTGTCAAAATATCTCATTATCAGAAGATTAATACACATTTTCCCTATCAGATCAGCCCAAAATTATTACTACTTTTTACACATAAACACGACCATCATAATGATATTGCATGTTCCAATGCAGATTGACACACAGCAGACACAACTTAATTCTATCTTTATAATCTTAAACGGTTTCAAGAGGTAAGTCTATATATCTATATTTTTTTAGAGTGAGCAATTAGCATACTAAAGAATAGTTGAAGTGGATATTTTCGATGACATTGCGAAACAAAATTAATCAGATATTAATAGTGCAATCGTCAAAACAACAACTCTTTCTTGGCGGGCTTGCAACAACATGATATATTTTTATATGGTTTATTTATTGAAAAAAAAAAAAACAATACTCATACGGTAGCCAATGGCTGAAATGTATGGGTTTTATTTACAAAAGGTTCAAATATATATTTTATAAAAATAAAAACAAAGGAAAATAGATTCACAATAATACGGAATATAGCCGGTAAGACTGCACAAAAATCGTAAATATGAGTGATAATTTGAAACTGAATGATGGAGGGTAATTAATTAATTAAGTATTACAATATTTAACTTTTAAATAGACACCGAAATGTATTTTAACCAAAAACATGTCAGAAAAATGGAACTTATATAAACAGACCAATTTTTGAGACAGTCTCAGACAGATGACCAGTATGTAAAAAAATGATACAAAGTTGAGTGGAGATAGAAGAAACACATAAATAAATGAAATATCTATTAATATTTAATAAATTTAAAATAATCATGTAATTTATTATAGACTGTTTCTGTTGAACACCACACTGAAAATAAAATTGTGATTAGATTGTTATCTGCCATAATTCTTTCAATGGAAAATACTAATTAATTAAAAGCCAGTACAATAGAAATAAAATTCAGTAATCGATTAATACAAAGCCGAAATATAAATTCTATGAATCGTTAATGACATTTTTTGATAGATTAATTGGCATTTGCCAAAAATTAAGCAATAGAAAAATAGAACGTTGGTTAGGGTTTTAATTGGTCTGTTACACGTAGACGTACGCCAACGTTTGTATGACAAACCGTTTAATATTTCAATTCTATATATTGATTATTTAATCCTTGATTTCGTGTAATGGAATTCTTTACTTCAAGAATTTATTCTTTGATTTTGTTCTCACTCGAGTAACAACTCTTGGCGTCAAGAATGGAATCCTTGACGCCAAGAAATAGGATAATAAAGGGAATGGCTTGCCATACGTCCTTCGCGGCAGACGCTGGCTTAAAACTTTTAAAAGTGACCACCTCTTAATTCATATCGAATTCACATTTTTGCGGATTAGTCTGAATCAGGAAATCAATAAGCTAGGAATTAATTAATACTTACGGCTCTCATAAAAGATGTATACATCGAAAGCGTCTCGGAGGTTCGGACACTACAGAATGAAATATTCACTGTTGCTATTTCGATATATAGACCTATAGGTCTATATATCGAAATAGCAACAGTGAATATTTCATTCTGTAGTGTCCGAACCTCCGAGACGCTTTCGTATTGAAAGATTGTCTCGATTTATAATCGACCCTTTTCATCTTCTACGATCAGATTTGGATTCCAACAAGTTTACGGCTCTTATTTACATGTAGCCTATATGCGTAGCCTATGTATATATGTTACACCATACTAACAAGAATCCGAGAAAATTCTACTAAAAGCAGCTCTCGCTAGAAACCCTGTTTGGGCTAACAGAAATCAAATGTCCTTTCTTTCTCCTCATTTTGTTGTTTCCGTCCACTGAACTGAAAAGTTCAGTTTTCCGTCCCAAAGATTGGAATAGCGCCATCTTGCGTTCAAAATACGAAATTAATGTATATATATATTTTTTTTATTTGTGCAGCATAAAACTCTGAAGAATGTTTCTATTCGCCCAAATCATATCATTTTTTCGGGGTCATCTCTTTAACTGTATCGTTCCTTTAAATTCTTTCAATTTCCTCCAATGCTTTTATTAGTTTAAATTCTTATGTCTTCATCTCATGTTCTCTTCTTACATTAACTTAACTCTTAACTTTCTCTCTCTGATAGTCTTGATTTACAAGTTTTTAAAAATTATCAAATGACATGCTATACAATTTCCACAAATTCTTTTTCCTTATTGATTCATGGTGACTTGAATTATGTCAGATGCACAAACAAAATAATTGTAATTTTGTTTCTAAAACAAATGTAATGGAATTAATATCATATGACATGGGGGGGGGGCTGCTTGCAGATTAGATAACAAAATTTTGAACATCCATAACTCTGTTATTCTTTGATATATTTTCTCCCAGCATTCAGTGATAAGTTTCTCCCAATTTCAATTTACAAACTTGACATCTGAATCAATGCAAAAAATAAGTATGTACCAACAAGGATGGGGGGGGGGGGGGTAACCACACACTCATACTAAACCAAACCGAACACAAACCAACATAAATAGAATCATATTGATTCAATATGATTTAATAGTCATATTTCAAATACAGAGTATTTGTAGACATTGTTTGCTCTTTGAGCTGTAAACATACAAAATATACATGTAGATCATCTAGTAGAGTTCTACAATGCAACAATAAATTTAGACTTTACAGGGAATTGCAATAAAGTAGAAAAACTTTGCCCCATAAAGTCTAAATTACAATCAATATATGAAATTGATTAAAGGGAAATTTTAGCCCCCAAGTTCAATCACAATGATTACATCTCACATTTGATTAATTTAAAATTTGCATTTGAATTTGGGTTTCTTTCTTGCAAAAGAAATGAATTATACAGTTGTAATCAATCTATGAATTCAAACTTGCAATTTATATTTGTGAACTATTGTATGTAAACTTATGTCCCGTAAGGCCACCGCACACCTTACAATTGGTCTGCGACCCGATTTGGGAATAAATCAGAGTAAAATTTGAAGCAAATTTTGACATGGAATATCTTACTGGATTTGTAAAGTTCTAAATCGTTGTACGAATATTTGCCTTTCAATCTGTGACTATGTTACCATCCTTATTCGAACAAAAGCAAATTGAATATCCAGTCGTAATGACTTCATAGCAATCGTACGATTGGCTACGATTTTAAACCAATTGTGCCTTTACTCCAAAATAAATGCTTGCAATCATCCAATATTGTTATATTAGTACAGGTATTCTTAGAGTTAATTTGAACCTCAAATTAAAAGATACTTTTCATTCACATTTTCAGAAAATAAGCAAATTGCGATTTGTTCCAAAGTCAACCAGTTGTAACTTAGGTGCGCGGAGGCCTTTATTCAATCATAAATTATTCATAATTTGCTATTGATTGGTGGTCTGCTTTTTGCAGTATCATATGTAAACTGATATGATAAAGATGAAATAGTTCTTAACTTGTAATTCATATTTTTTGCAATCGATTACAAATATCCTTGCACCACCCTCCTGTGTCTGTCACATGGTTTTCAGCTATTTGATCTTTTACCTGATGGGCGTTTCATAAAGCTGTTCGTTAATAACGAATGACTTTACGAACGACTGGCGACCCCTTCTAAGAAACTAAATCAACACCAATGAAAATATGCAGTGTATCGTTTACCAAAAGAAAGGATCACCAGTCGTTCATAAAGTCGCTTGCAACTTGAGCAGCTTTATGATAAACCCACCTGGGGGCCGTTTCATAAAGCTGTTCGTAAGTTAAGAGCGACTTTAAGAACGACTGGTGAACCTTTCTTACGTGCCAAACCATCGCCAATGGAGTATACCATTTACCAAAAGAAAGGATCATCAGTCGTTCTTAAAGTCGCTCTTATCTTACGAACATCTTTATGAAACACCCACCAGATGGTATAGTTCTAAGAGGGTGTCTCACAAAGCAGTTTCTACAAGTTATGCATGTCTTTGCGAGGGACTGGAATCAGTTATTATGATAAATGAGACACCGTAAATTCTCCCTGCTATTTCAGGAATAATGGGACTGAATTTACTATATTAATCATCTCTTGATAAATAATAAATTTTAAATTCAAATGGTTGTGAACACAGAGTATTTCTTAATCTATAAAGATTGGATTTTACCTTTATATGATTGTGAATTTAATTTAGCACCCAAGAACATGTTCTAGTCATCATGCATAACTTACATGTACAGCTCTCTAAAACAGTCTCAGATCTTTTCAAATACTTCTGTTAATAATTTGATCTCATTGTAATTTGGTATAACCATCATTCAATCAAATACAAACTTGTCATTTTTGGGTGACCTTTAATAATCAATGTGGTCTAATTGTAATTACTTATAACTTGCCCTAGCAACCATTAAAACCCTTTCCTGTTTATCTTAAAACCAGATATGTACTGAAATCTGATAGACCAAATGGGTTTTGGACAAAATGGTCATAGCATGTGGAAATTCAGCAAAATTGTAAATGGACCAAATATTTGGCAAACAAGATGACTTGAGAAGAAATGGGACTGGACCAAACAGGTATTTGAAAAGTGATATTAGACCAAGTGGCTTTCACCAGACCTGAAAAGAAAAGTCTACACACTTTTGTACTAAAATGCATTCCAGACAGAGGTCAATGGATTGTTCAAACCTATCACGCAAGATCGACAGTTGTCCCAGCCAGTCCGATGGTTGAAGACCAGTAAAATCACTATTGGACAAGTAAATTTCAAGTGATTTTTCAAATTTACTGGTCCTTATTCAAATCATCTTCGAAAGAAGAGCTTTTGACTAGTCATCAGGCAGTTCACACACAGGTACCTCCCTAACCACATTCTTTACAAAGATAATCTTTCCAGAATTGTAGAACGTGACGAAAGAAGGGCATTCATCACCTTGACGCCTTCACAAACTGCACATCCAGTTCTGTGTGCGCCAACGTGAACTGCCTGTCGGCCACGAACGCAAACATCAGAGTCTGGAAGATGGCTATGCTGATGAACTGGCCTTTGAAGTAGCGGATCTTCTTCTGCCAGAACTTGAGGGCCTCACTGAAGCTTGTCTTCTTGGAGAACATGGGGACTTCCATGGTACCGTAGCTGATGGCGAGAGCCGAGTTGAGGGGGATGGATAGGAGGAAAGGGAATACAGAACCTGGTTTGGAAGTAGAAAACACACACAAAAACTGAATTAGCCATGAAGGTGGTATTTTACTGCATGGCGATCATTTGTGAAAATAGCTCATTTGGTACTTTGCTAGCATTCATAAAAGGTTTTGCAAGGTTTTGAAAGGTTTGTAAAAGTTGGTAATTAGTTTTTGTTGTCGCAAAGAAATTTTGAATATGTTCAACTCTTGGGAATCTACTTTTCCGCATTTAACAGGTGCTAGTATTATTTTTTTATTAAAGCTTATGCAAACGGTAGTAAGACAGTATTTATGATGCTCCTTTTTTTACTCAGCAATGCTAGCAACGACATGAGCACATGGGTCCCACATAAAATCGACCCACTGAGAAAAGTGCATCAAATGCATAAAGTTTTGTCTACTTTAAAACAGTTTGCACATGTATATGTTGTGATGTTGCAAACAAACTTTCGCGAGTGTTTGCAACACTCATCAGAAACATTGGCAAATCAAACCATCACTACAGTCAAAACCAATTATTTCCCAGTGAGATGCATCCTTTAAAGTTTCAAACTTAAAATAATTATTTCATTATGAGGGTCCCAAGCTCTTATCAGCATATATGCCATTGATTGGAACATGCTAAGAACCAAACATCTTAAGCAAGTGTTTCCTAGAGCCTTACCTAATGTCAGCCCCAATGCTCCTGCCCGTAGCGAAGCACAGAGAGGGCACTGAATGTCCCCTACCAGTATCGGGGTACTGATGACCATAGGGTAGACGAGTGTCATGGTGATGCCCGGTATGGCGGCCATGGGCAAGCTAGAGAGGAAGAGACCACGTCGGACCATCAGCATCCGGCGGAAGAAGGAGTTGGACACCAGGCCAACAAGACCGGTGTTGAAGGCCACTAGAGGGTTGCCGGTCTGGAATGGCCATCTGAAGACGAAAGTTGAGAATGTCAAAGGTCACCCAAAAGGGTAGCCTACTTTCCCCTCTATGAATTTAATGGTATACACTATACAGACCCTTAACGTTGACAATACGCTCCTAACTCAAGATACATGCTAAGATATGGGGTTTAATCATGTGGATTGGAAAAATGTGTATTTCCAATATTTATCCCCAGAGGTAGAGTTGGCAGGAATTACATTTGCAACATGAGGAATCAACAATGCTACTACAAACTGCTTCAAAATTAATAGGTCTACTTGTATAATAATAGTGACACATTTTAAAAGATGTATTATTTTTCGACACTGGAACATGAAAGTACATTATGTCAAAAACAAAAAATGATAGGCGGACCAGGGCCCTATCACTGGAACATTCACTTCCATATGATTAAGTCACACCAACGTAGCCAACTCTAAAGTAATCGCTGGTACATCACTAGAAATAACGTTATAGATGTGGTCAGTCTGGAGTCAGTTTGGCTGTGGTAACTGGCTATTTCTTGCTAAAGAATTAATATCAATGAAAAAAATCACCAAAAACAAGTCTTTAAAAATATATTCTATCCCTAAATGTTTTCTCATGATTAATAAAACAGAAATGTTTGTTCCTGTTTTGCTCTTTTTGTGTGTGTTGAAAATTCTGTACAAATTGACCCACATTTTATGCCTAGATTGATCATTTCTAGAATTCTGTAACCACCCACGATCCCCAAAACTTACGCTTTCTGACTTCCAAGCGCCCTGATGGCATCATACTGTTCCTTCAGTGCTGCCGACACAGAGATGACCTCCTGAGATTCCTTCTGCTGCTGGGGTATGGTTGTCATATCAATAACAGGCCAGTCTTCGACCCTGAATTATACAAAATATAAATAACAAAGAAAGGGAAGAAAAAATGATAAAATGTGAAACTTATTTTGAAGTAAAAATAACGACATTAGAAGATTAAAAAGTTGTGGAAGCTGGTAGAGATCAAAGTAAAAAAAAAAAGATCTTCATGATGGCCAATTTCATCTGTCACAATAAATAAAAGAAGGGAGAGGAGAATTGAAGGAACTGAAGTGGGAGAAGAGATAGAAAGGAAAGACAGACATGCCAAGTCTCACGCATTATATGTGTGAGACTCCCGCCCATGCCAATACTGTACATAATGTACACAATGGCTGTGATCTCATGCCGATTCACAGAAAATCTCACACATACGTAGGCCTAAATCATGTAGCTGGACTTTGTCTCGTCTTTCTGTTAATGCCCACAATCCTTATATCGATTATTATGGCAATTGAACGTCAAGATTGACTTAGCCTGAAGATTTTTGCCAGGATCGATCGGCAGGTTCAATACACATGGTAAACACCCTACTCTTGGACGAATAGTGTATTGATTTGAACGTGCATAGGTTGTGACTCTCCTATACACGTAGGGGACCACACTTGCAATTGCATCTAAAAAGGAGGTGAAACTTGTGAAGCTTGAGAGGAGATGGAGAAGAAGTAGTAATTGAGAAGGGGATGGAGGAAATCATTCAGGAAATGGATATTCATTATTTTAATAGGTGTTTTTTTTTTTTTAGTGAACAATGTCTAGATTTTTTATGATAAAATCAATGCGAATCAAACTTATTATGCGAATTATTATGTGAATTATTTTCAATTCATTGTTACCTCATTGATGGCACGTGATATATATATACCGAGGTTTTTTACCTGACTGCTAAGAAAGCATGAATGCCTGTGAGCAAGCAACCAGAGGGCCGACGGCTTAAGGTCCTCTCCGAGGGACCTGGTAATGAGGATAAATGCCTTACCAAAGGGCACTAACGCACCACGTGGGAATCGAACCCGGGTCACCGGAATCCGAAACCCCCGCTCTACCGACTGAGCTATCGCGCCTCCAAATGTTGTCAATAGAATTGAAAAATTTAAACTCGAGTAGATCTAGAGGAGCTAGGCTTGACTTCGATGCAGCATGCCACAATAGACCTGTTCGTAGTTACTTCATGGACAATTTTGGTCAAATGACCTTTCATTTCTTTCATTATGATAGGCAGATTTCAAAGCAAGATATTACGTAAGCTTGCCTTACATAGCAGGATGAAGAAATTGAATAGACCAGGTGACTAGAATAGCACACCAATGAACACTTTATGAAGGTATTTGTTGCATTCCTACTTTGAATGCATATCATAATAGCATGTTGCACAATGTACTTGGCAAACCGTGAAATACCAGTCGTTCGTGGACGGATTGTTGTTTTTTGTGGATGTAAATGAAAACCACAATTCAAAAGAATATATGAATAATCAAGACATCAAAGTTGGTGCTTATCTCATTAGATTTTAAACCACCATGTCACTTTAGTACAAATGACCTTCCTCTGATCATGCGTAGAATCTTTTGATCATGCGCAGAGATGAACTACCGTATGGGCACTAGTATTCAACCCAGCATAATTCAAAGATTTTGACATATTCCCCAAAATATTTAGAAATAGGGAATTTATCTTAATTGGTCTTGGTTATTTCCAAGGTAATCTGTTGTCGGTATTTTCTTTATCAATCTGTCGACTGTATGCACGGAGGATGGAATTATGCGGCGATGGCCTTTTGCACTGAATGGCACTAGTATTCAACCTAGTGAGGATTGATAGCAAATTTCAAAAGGGTTTGGATTGCTAAATTAGATCTAGATCTATAGTATGGAAGTCTCTGGCTTTGATTAATTCCCTGTTTGGTCTCATCTCAAATGGTCTAGTCCATAGTCGGATGGGACAAGGGCAGATTGAGAGACAGGGCCATCTTTCATCACTAGGTTGAATACTAGTACCGACGGATTGAATACTAGTAGTACCAAAAACCGTCGCCGTAAAATTTGATCGCCCGCGCACGCAGTTGACGGGTTGAAGAAAAAAATAACGGGAAAAGAATAACCAGCATTTGCTCTTGGAAATAAGACAGGTCTGAAATTCAGGTATATTCCATATTTCTGTATATTTGAAGAAACTCTCCAAACGGGTTGAATACTAGTATACCCAGTTGTTGTGTGTCCGGACAGGTTGTGTGTCCGGACGATCAGTTTTAGAAAGTCATTTGGAAAAATTTACAAGCAAAGTTTCATAAAATGTTTAGTACGAAATGTTAGGTAATATTATAGAGAACAAAACAGAAGATGATTACAACTATTGAATTCGTGTTTTTAGTGTAATCCAAAGACAAAAAAGAAGGCTTCAAAAATATTAAGTGTCCGGACACCCCACCCCCCATCCTAGTACCCTTACGGTACGAACTGGCTTATTCACAAGTATGGTTGGAACTACCCCTTATCGACCACCTAATCTTCTCAGCATCGTATCTGCGAAAATATTCATCAATTTTACCCAGTTTTAGTCTCATTTGTGCAGAAAATTGAGCAGATCAGATTCCCATGTTTCGCTCGGCGACTCCGATTCAATCCGCGTATATATCGACGAACAACGAATACGACGATTTTACATTTGCTCATTTGCACCCGTCTTTTGAAACCGACCACCCGCGATACACTAAGTTTACGGCCGATTCTTCTCGCGGTGGCGAAATATTTTTACTCTTCCAAATCAGTTCTATGATGTCAACATGCTAAATGATCGTCTCACTACTTCCACTGCGAGCTCCGGCACATGATTCGACGATTGACGACGGATATTTGTTCTAAAGCCGTTTCCTATCGGATTTCTTGGTTTTTCAGCGGGGTTTGAGTCTGGTCAGTACAATTTTGATTAATTCTACTAAATTTTTACTTTTTGTTGCTTCTTTTTTTCTCGTAAAATCGATTCTTACCGTTTCTATGGACACTGCGCCTACTCTCCCGCGCGTATTGTTCGTAATACGCAATAATTTTAACGCGCGCAAGGTGGTCGGTTTCAAAAGAGGTGGTCGATATGTGGTAGTCTCACCATATTCCTATTAATCCTAACTAAAGTCTAACTCTAAGTAAGTAGGGTCAAGATTTTTTAACTCAAAAAAATTATAGACACTGATTATTATTTTCAAATGATAATCATTCCATCAAAAAATTCAATCTAAAAACAAAATAAACCTGAGTGTAGATCTAGATCTAACTGTTAAGTACTTTTTTTTTTAATTCATCTAAAAAACTAAGTCTAAGACTAAGTTACTCTTGTCCGACAATACACAATTTTGTATGCGTGGGACTGCAATGCATGCATAGCCTGCTTAAAACTGATAAAAATTCAAAGGTTTATACAGGATTCAAATGTGAATTATATATTCACTCTGATTGGATTAACGAGAACTTACCAAATACCTTTAACAGAATTGGTGAATCGGTTTCCTTAATACCAATTCCGAGGAACAAAAATATGCGGAAATTCCCCCAGGTCAAAGGAGTCACGTGATCGCTCAATTACAAGGTCGCCATATTGTCATTTGAGCAATTTCACGTTCTGAGTGTAAATAACAACAAGCGATTGCCTTTGCAGTTTTTGTGAAAACTTTGTTATTTAATCTATTTCATTCATCATCATTATAATCTGCTGTCATATGTGCACGGATATCTTTCCATATTCTGGATTTTAACGCTGATTTTCTGGATATTTAAGGCGGACTATCGTCCTCATGAAAGTGAAGCCACTCCCACGAAAGGCGTAGGCAGTCGTCACTGTTTCAACCCCGCTGGACTCGGCTGGAAATCGCATCAGACTTCGTTGAACGCTAAATACTGGCAAACTGTTGAATGTTGACAAGGCTCAGCTCAGCTAGCATCTATCTGGCCTGAATTTGTGGATTAATTTTGGATTTTCTTACACTTCTGTGAAATTTCTTCTCATCAACGGTGGATTTTCCAGTGAATATGCCTGTTCGAAAGCAAGGTTGGTATTTTTTCATTTTTTAAAATTTTTATCAACATGATCAATGATTCAATGTGTCGCCTGTCGAGTGTCGGTTGATGAAGTCAGCTCACTGAGATAGTCAAGTCTTTTTTGTGAAGACATTTATCTTAAACAGTGAATTTTCTAGTGAATGTGCCTGTTTGAAATTAATATTTCTTTTATTTAAAGTTTTAAAACACTGACTTGCGTAATTTTATGACATGACTTTCTTTCATTTTTATTTAGTTTGAGTTTGACTTTAAGTTTAAGACTTAACTTAACTTGTGTTATAACTTTGAATGTTTAGAAAACAAAGAAATTAGATGATTTAAATTACTACATGTAGATCTACTTGTATACCTACAAATTAAATGCATTATTTTTTTTTATTTTAATCTTATAAAAAAATTTTTGGGGCAATAATGTTGCATGTTCTAAGCATAAGAAATTATTTTCTGAAATGAAGGCGCAGCCATAGCTTATATTGTTCAGTTGCCCCGGGGACCTCGACACGTCTTAAGAACACAGTACGTGTTCGGGCTGCCGCAGTAAATTGTTCAGTAGAGTTCTACATGTATTCTAGACCAAAAGCTTCAGTCTCTGTATTTTGGTCGTTCCGCTGAACTACGTTGGCTACAATGGGGATGATAGTAAAATGTTAGAAATTGTTAAATAAATCCCCAGGAACCATGGTTATTCATGTCTAATTGTTCAGTAACTTCCAGATTCATAGACCCTATACATGTATCTTGTCATTATTGTTCATACACATGATTAGACCATTGGGTTTGGAAGAGCTGGAAAGGGTCCTAATAATTTTTCTTGTAAAATTATGTGATAAACAATATTTATAATTTTTTCTACTGTGTTCCCATTGCATTGTCTGCATGTGAATCCATAGACTAGTCCATATGTAAAGAGAATGGTGCTTCCAGCAAAAAAAAGAAGATTTTTCTGTGAATTTTGTGATTCATTGCACTGATTGCATTGACTTGCAGTCAGGAAATCCAAAATACAAAAATATCACATACCGTATGTCAGTCCCACACGTACTGGTAGATTGCACAATTTGCCATTGAAATTGATGTGCTTTTAATCAGACTCTGTGCCACAGATCAAATTTTAAAGAATACAAATTTCAATCTTTCAGTTTCACCTGATCCAACACTGAGTGACAGCTCAAGGATGAAAAAATGTGATGATGATCTAATTTTTTTTACCTGATCAGTGACAGTATGATAACAGTTTTGATAGTTTAGTTTGAGATACAGTTGCATTTTTACTTTTAAGATACTCATAAGTCTACAAATCAAACGTTATATCTTGTACCAATGAGATCTTTACTTTATAAACAGGTTGACCTTTACAGTCAATTGGATTACCTGTATACTTGCAAACTTGTTGCATTTCTAGTGTACCTACTGAGTACTCTACCAGTCAGCTATCTCTAAACTCACTAAATGTAAAACCAGAAAACAATCTATAGATTTCGTCCACTGAATCTATTGTTCTCTGGTTTTACGGGTAATGATGAGTTTCAAAAAATAGTGTAGCTGACTGGTAGTGTACAGTAAACACTGTATCTGGTTAACTTCTTTTTGGCTGCTACCCTTTCAGTATAATACTTTATTATGTCAATGTCTGATTTATTTCATGTTTGTACTACTACTATTTATATTGTTTTTATACTGAGAAAAATAAATTGAATTGAAATTGAAATTGAAATTGAAATTGTATCCACATAACACAAAAGTACATGTAAATTATTGATTATCTGTATCTATGAGTGGAAGAAGTAGGAGGGCTACAGTAGACTTGAACCTTGAAGAAGTACTCTCCCAAAAAGCGTACACGCTGTCCTGGAGAGGGTTGTGCTGTGTCAGGTGCTGCCAGTGCTTCAGGTGATGTGGTGATCATGTGGTGGTATTCTTGGCACGCTAAAGAAAGGTATTGAGTAAAGGTAACATCTGCAAGAATCGTAATTAAGCTCAGTATATACACACCACATCTCAATGAGTAGGATATTAAGGCAGGGAATTACTACGTCAACAGAAGTTGATTTGAACAGACAAGAACATAGCTCAGAGAAATTAATCAAAAATTCACATTTGAATTGAATTTTAGAAATGAAATTTTGTCAATATATATTTCACAGTCTAACATAAATCTACATGGGCAATTAATGGTACAATAATTCTTGTCAGTATGCAAAATAATGGATGATGTCAAACCCAATATTTCTGTTTATATGAATAATGAAATATGATTGATGAGAAAGAGTCAATGGGCTATTCCACGGTTACTCACGTTACATTTGGAGACACCTTGACTCATACAGTGTACTTGGAGCTGTAACTCCATTATTATTAATAGGAAATAAACATCTCTTTATCACAACATAGTACGAAGTCTGACTATCCTTTGTATAAAAACAAAACTTGGGAAATTTCATTATGCTCCTGGCAAATCTTTGAAATGTGTCGGTTACTCATGTTACATGATTTGGACATGCATAAAATGAAAAGTGGACATAAGTGAAAAGTGTCCTCATGCAAGGCTTTTATGAAAGTTGATTATATCCATTTCAAAGAAGTATATTAGGGAGACAAATTTGTATATAATAAAAAAATAAAGAACACATGGTTTTTACAAGGGGTGCAGATAAAGTGGTTACTCACGTTACCGTTCAGATGGTACAAATACACATTGAGCTCATGTCCACCAACCTATGGAATTGCCCCAATGAGGATCTCTGCTAGTACCAGGTATTTCATATTTGAATATTTTTATTTATCAGCTCTCCTATTATTTGTATCAAATAGGCAGAATGTTGAATTGTCATAACTTCCTTACTTTATTAGTGTCAGATTTGATGAAATTTTCAGGTTATACTTACTTCAATTCACTTTAGACTAATTTATTTGGGTACAGTGACTAAGTTTAGTCTGCAGGCAGCCAGGCACAGACTCTGATCGAAACTTTGATCAACAAGTGTGTCTCCATGCAAAGACTAGCACATACAAAACTTGCTGTTTCAATTCAGATGGCCTTCAGTACACAAGGCATGAGTAGGCTGCAATTCAGACCCTTAACTCGAGTGAAGGGTTTGCACAGCAGACTAGATAAAAGTTTGCTTTTCTCTTCCCTGGCCGCCAACTGATGCACTGGGAGGACTGCTACCAAATATTGCATTTATATTCTACATGTATGTACATCTATTACTGTTTAATAATGGATAATTTGTAAATCAACTTCTTGAAGTGATTGAACTGAATAAACTTAAAAAATTACCCTTTTTTGGTTCAGGTAACTTTGGCCTTTAGTCTGTGATGTTATTCTGAACTTGTTTTAGATTACAATTTGTCAATAGGCCGAATGCATTTAAAAACAAAGAATTTAGTTTTTCACAAACTTTCTCACTTCTTGCCAGTGGTTTGTTTGGCTATGTAAATTATTTGCAATTGCTAAAAAGAAAACGTTGTGTTTGCCAGGGTTATCATACCATCACACTTTGGGCTGTATGATGACCACTAGCGTGACTGCAATTGTTGTAGCTTGACTTATAAAATGTTGCCTGAGCATTGCTGGGCTCGTTGTGCCACGTCTGGACAGGGGTTGGCATAATTTCCGAGTCAATCGGGCAGGAAATATCCATCTTTCTCATTGACTTTCTACATTACACCAAAGTCAAATTAGGATGCTTGTATCCAGTTCTTCACACCCATAGCACAGTCAGTGTACAGTGCATCCTTTGCAAGATTTATGGGTCGGATCAGCTGCAGAAAATGGCATGCCTCCTGAAATTAGGAAGTCTATCACTTCATCTGATGTGTAATCATTGCCAACATTACCAAGACAGGTGAAGGTGGGCTTGTCAAGTGTAGTCTGAACTCTGAACGCACAGACCCTTTGTTTTTACACTGGTCAGTACTCAATAACAAACAAGATGGTGTAGGGAAGTAGGACCCAACGAGTAAGGCATGTACAGTGTGTACACAGTATGTGACTGACCATCTACATTTACTATCTTGCAAAATATGATTTCATATCCAGTGAAAGGCAGAACTTCATTTGTATCACAATATTTTTTATGTCTAATTGTCCATGGTTTAATAACTTGAAAGGTCCCTACAGTACATACATCATGCATGTACACTGTACATGTACATATAGGTCTATTGTTGGCTTTTGTCGCCTCCTTTACCCATTGCTTGCGCACTATGCACACCCATACATGTATCTTCCATCGCAATCTAGTGTTGAAAAAATTGTAGGTCCATGGTCTGATAGTGAATAGTGATACTGACTGTCGTTTACTAAACAATCCTTAGCCTGTACTGTATAAATCCATCACACAATATGACAAATTTGATTAGCTAACGTACATGTACCGTACATGTAAAAGGAAAAAGCACGTAAACATTTAATTTATCACAAGTTTTTATGGAACAGGATATGGATCCACATACATGTATTATTGTAGTCTGTGGATGTAGACTACATGCACTCTGTCACTATAAAGCCTGTTTGATGTATGGTGGTGGGGGTGTGAATCTCCAAAGGTGAGCTGCATTCCTTGAACAGACAAAAATCTATTGAAAGTTACATGTATACAGTATACCACCGTCACATTTGCTCTTATTTTTTTTAATAGCTACATGTACATATAAAAATGAATAGGCCTATTAAAGGCGGCTGTTTTCGACTCGCCATACAGCTGCTGTAGAGCAAATGCGACTGAGGTATTACTTGTAATAAGAAAATGATTTATTAACCATGAAACTTTAACAAAACTAATGTGCATACAACTGCAGTGCTACAGACCGTATCTGAAATGACTGGGCGCTATAAAGATTTAAAAAATTTAAACTCCATACGTTTCTCATTGGTGTCCAGCATTGCTAAAAAGAAAAGATAAATAAATAAATGCATAGGGGGAGGGTGAGCAGTTCAATTATATTGGTGTAAACAGGAATGACCAGCAAAAGCATTTCAAGGGTTCCTTTTTATGGTTTAAGAACTTTAGACGTGATTCACTATGTATGTTTTGAGGTGTTTTAGACTGAGTAAAAGAAAATGTACACAAAAGGTCACTGTACATGTGAGACTGAAATTGAGGGAAAGGACTTTTTGGAGTTTATTCATTGGCTTTTAAAACTAGGGGTATCTGTTACCCCAATATTGGGCTGAATTTTTATTTTATGAGAAAAAAAACACCTTGACTTTATAGGGACATGCTTTTTAAGTATCCAAAAATAATTAATCTCAGGAAACTTCCACCTTTCATCAACATCCCATTCTTCTAGACTCCCGCTGCACCATAAAGTGAGTTACAATTATTTGAAGATTTTGTCTCATTTTCAATCAAATGTTTTTTGCGGTGGACTGACAAATAGACAAGCAGAATTGATACAAGTTACACTGTACAGGTACACAGATTTGGATTCCTCATCCAGCACTGATTGGCGTCATTGGGCTTCGATGCGCAGGGCTCCCTCGCTCAGTACGCACACTCTTGCTCACTTCCCAGTCTACCATACATCTCGATAAATGTTGATTCAATTTCCCATGAAGAATTCACTTGGCATTTTTGTGTTCCCCCTTCAAGCACTTATCCATAGATGTGCAATTTAGAAATCTTTTGTCAGTTCAGCAGGCCAATGATACATGTAAACTGTAGTTTGCAAAGTACTGTATGTGTTGGAATTTATTGTTGGCTTTATGTGCATACTAATACAAATGTACATGTATACATGCACGTCCTGCGTGTATGATTCTGACATATACTGTACAGTATAATGTTGCGATGCAATATGAGCAAACTTGTGTCCATATTATTGCATTTTTTAGACTGGACTGTTCATCAAGATACATGTACTACTGGCCTAAAATATTTACTTGTACATGTAGGCGACATGTAGGCCTACAAATCACAATGAGACTGATACTGTTACTTTTAAACAGTGAAAATGAAGTACCGTATGTCAGGTTATGTTTAGGACAAGATAGAATTAATAATTTTGACCAAATTGATTATACTGTACATACATGTACTGTACATCTACATTTACGTATCGGCCTACATGTACGTCAGATTCACTTTATTAATATAAGTCATGAAATCTACTGCTGAAATAACGGGTGCATACATGTATATGTACTAATCATGGATGATTTCATGATTTGTTTTTCATGCTAATTGGCTATTTGAAGTGACAGCATTTTGTCTATATAAAACTGACAAGATATACATGTACATGTACCTCACAGTAGGCGGTTTAAGGTAACAGTGTATAGGCCTACTGCAAGTGTCCTGATACAGGTTCAAGAAATGCACAATTACAAAGCTTTCACTTTGAAATTGACCTACATATAGTATGTACATGTAGGCCTACTACATGTATGTGCAGTACTTAAGCCTACATGTACATTTGGAATTTAACAGTACAGGCTCTATGCCCATGACCCCTGTTGACCCTAGCAACTATCCCATTTTCAGTTCAGACTGGCATACTTCACATTCCACATTTAGCCTTGTGTGGGTGATTAACTTTTTTGCACATGTACATGTATGTAATCCTGTAGACCCTCCCCTCCCTCTCCCCAATACAATTATATCCAAATACATGTACATGTACATTACATGGGATAATTGGGATTACATGTACAATGTATGCTACATGTATATCTGCAGGCAGTTCCAAGCAAAAGTGGAAAAAGTGTTTTAGGAATTTTGCCTTAGAAATTCACACATGTACGTGTACAGTATACAAGGCCTGCACATTGTACGTACATGTATGCCTACATGTGAAGGGGGTATTATTATAGGCCTACTTTGATAAAAGAAATGTAAAATCAGGTAAAAGAGTATGATATTGAAAGTTTTTGTTTAACTCTTAGGGAGATACAGTACATAGGCCTAGAGATTATTACAATTTTTGGCAAATTGGCTTAAAACTTTATTTAAAAAAAATGCTAGTTTATAAAATGCAGATTTATGTTATAAAGTTTGCATTAAAAAGAAATACAAATAGGTATGTATTCACTCTGTTGATGATTTGTACGAAACGACCAATGTATGCAATGTCCACGTACAAGTCATGCAAACTTTTGACTACAACTTCTCCCTGTGCGCTGTACACTGGAACGATCAAAACTTGTTTTCGGTTCACCCAGACATTGCAAGGGTAGCAAGGAAGGGATTGTTTTGAAGCAAGGACTATCTGTCTTGCATGAAACCTTTACTAGTCATATCCTGCATCCTGTCTAGGATACATGCAGATAGATCATGGAGCTATCCATGGATTGGATAGATACTGTAGTGGGGAGAAAGTCATCGACCTAGGCCTATAAACTGGCAAGTGCAGAGATTTTGGAAAGGGGGGATGCGAGTTCAAAGGGATACCCATATGAATCAATTGCATACGTTATTTTCAAAGGAAAGTTGTTCTTGACAATGTGAAAGATTTATATAGCAGGGAATAATTTTCCTAGTATCTCATCGCAATTTGCTCCACATTTTTTAAAGACTGCTATGCATAAAGTCTTTTTTATCTATAGCATATTTTACATAGGACATTTAATACTTACATGTACATGTACATGTAGTTGAGAGCTTTGCTATTCAAATTTGTAAAGCAAATTATTCCCTGTATAGGTTTACCAGACATAGCATTAGGCCTATAGATGTATTGTATGCAAACTGGAGACATGTATTTTCCAAGTGAAATTTAAAGTTTATGAAGGTTTAGTAATTTTCATGTTCTACAGGCCTTAAAAAAATGTATGTTATGAAAACATGAACCCTCAAAATGTTAGTGGAGGTGATGCCTATAAAGCGCTTCCTTTTCGCCAAAGTTGAGGGAACTGAAATTGTGCCCTTTTTATTGGCTGTGGTACCTTTTCCTCATGAAATAATTCATTAAGTGTACAAAGCATAGATCTTTAAAAGCGGTCTTTATTGCCTCTCTGTCTGCTGCCTGGCTTATGAAAAATTGCCCCTCTTTACCTATTTCGAGACCTGCTGAGCACTGTAGACTACTTTAAAGATAAATTCCAGTTGTGGGAACGATCTTAAAATAACTTTTTACTGAATTTAATATAATGATCACCAAAGTGTCTGTTCGTATGAATAAAAAATATGTGCCAAAGGATTCTGGAAGAAATAAGCAAAATGAACGCGGATTCGGTCACTTCCGTCGGGTGTTTATTCCAGCAATAATAATACACTGTCCCACGTGTGCCTATCTGTGTTGGCAATCTTCAGTGTGATCGTTTTTTAGCTAGATATTATGATTTCACAAAGTTCAGTTTATGTAACTGTACCAGATCTAGATCCACGATGATACAGTATGTGAATACTTTACCTTGGTTTTACAGACTTTCTCACAAAATCAGTGTTTTACTGCAACTACATTCATTTTAATAGCTTTAACCTATTTATGAACCGTGATAACTGGGCCATGCACATTTATATGTAAATGTGGTTCCTTCCTTTAATGTATAGGTTACAGTGTTCAGTTCTAGAACACACAAGCAAATCAGTGCTTGATAACATAATAATTAACAAATTGTATCCATTCACTACTGTACAATCAGTGAGTGAACTTTGACACAAAGTACCCTGGTCCAATAAAGCATTTTTACGCTTTGCTCTTCAGACAGTGTCGAGGATTTGTGTACATTAAGATAGATTTGAATTACGTTTCGATAAGTGCAGAGCATTCGTTTCCCGGCCTTGTATAGTATTTGCCAGGTACTTTCATGTATACAGGCATTGAAGTGTTTTAATCAAGAATGTCGGATTCAAGTTACGAAGACGATGTTAATGCGGTAGACACAACTATTACGATGAGACGTAAGTTTGGAAGAAAATTCGGGAATTATTGAATACTTGTTTATCTACAGGAAATAATAGTTTGTCCATGATAGCCTATATTTTTGTCAAAGTTGTGTATAAATTGGAAAGAATGTTTTGGGGGAGCAAGGGGACGTCTCTGATTTGAAAACAAAAAAATGTATTTCCACTTGCATAATTATTGATTTCTATATATTTTTTTCAATTGCTAGTAATCCACTTGTTAGCAATTCTTTCATTTATTATTTGTTTGTCAAACACAGTGGCAGATCTAGAATTGTCCACAAGTGGGGGCACAAGTCATTGTACTTTATATTTTCAGCTTGGAATTGATTTGATTTTAATAGTCATTATGCAATTGTGAAATTATTGGGTATACAAGAACATCAAAATTTTCAAAGAAATAATAAAGACATAACAAATATCTCTCTCTTTCTTTATCCCTCTCTCTCCCTCCATCTCTTTCCTTCTCTCCCCCTCCTTCAAACCATCCAGAAGCCTCCAGGGCCCTGGAGCTCCTGGAGGAGTACCACTCCAAGCTGACTGCTCCAGGGGACCGCCCTCTCCGCAACGCCATCGAACGTGTCATCCGCATCTTCAAAAGTCGTCTCTTTCAAGCCCTCCTCGGTGAGTCCTCTCGCGCACCTCTCATCCCGTACACGCAGTCATTGCACGTTCAAGCAGTGATTGACATTTACATATTCCTGAGCGTTTGTTTGAATGGAAAGTGTTTATGAATGAATTAAAAATCCCATTCAAGAACGAACTGTAAACAACTCGTGTAGAAAAATACAAGAGTGAAGTAAGTTTCATATTTTGGCTGAATAAAACCTGTGCAAACTTTGTTGTATACATGTACAGGCCCTTGCAGGGCTGCGGCTTTTTAGATACAGTAGAAAATTCTACATTTCAGCATTTTCCAATCAAAGAAATCAAGTTTTTATTTAATAACTAAAGAGCTTATATTAGAGGTTTTATAAATTTTGACCGTTGGAGACTGAACGATTTCACTATAACCATGGACCTATGTTTTCTATAGACTCCAGCCGACATATGTTTGTTGGCTCATTCTCCATCGGGTTAACACTATTCTAGTATCACTGCTTCAGTAGGCCCTATTAAACTGCTGACCAATCATTCTAATTATTTTCATTATCTCCCTGTACTTTGACCACATGGAGGAAAAAATGAAAGTTATTCCATCTTACATCTACTTTAGGAGCAGTTTTTTTATAGTCAAAACTAAAAAGGATAAAGAAAAATTTGGATCTGCCAGCATGCATTGAAACAGTACTAGAAAAGAAATATACAATGTACTTGTAAATCTAAAGTCAGTATTTCAATTGGAATGTAATTTCACTTTATTAAACTAACATAAGAGAAATAATTGATAGGAAGCAATTTTATAATGAAATGCCTTCACCCTGAACTCTCCCAGACGTGTCTCTCTTCCATCCATTCACATTCCTTTAGCATCACCCCTCTCATTCTCTTCATCAGTTTTAAGCAAATTTGACTGGCCATCAAGTCCGATTTCATCTCTCATTCATCAAGTATTTGCAGTGCAATTCTGAGGCTCAATTAAAAATGTATTTTCAGCAGCTCTGGCTGCGGTTAAGAACCTTCAAGAGGCAGTCCTTGATTTCATTTCATTCATTCATTCATTGATGAAATAGAATGGGTTTTTCTCAGCGGCGCAAGAGTGTTTTTCTGAATGTAGTACAGGGAATATGTTCTCCTTTGCAGTCCTTGTTTTTTAGTGTGTTCTGTGTTAATTTTCCTCAAACTTCAGTTTCGTTTTTACTTTGTTTTGTAACTTTGCCAAGCATATCCTTTGTTATAATGTTTTAGTTTGAATATTGATTTTTAGTATATTTTTTAATGAAAGTTATTAATTCCCCTTCCAAATGTTCAACTACATGTACTGTAGATTTAAAGTGTGTGCATTTCATTCTTCTTAGCAAGTACAGTGTATATCTTAATATTCCATTCAAAGATATAAGATCATGGTTGTTGTTATTTTTTTTATTATGCTTCATAGTTTAAAAACATATTTCATGCAAATGCCTCCCTGCTCCCACCCTATAAACCCCCACACCTTTCATAATATCAATATTAATGTTCATTCTGATCTGAAATTGCCCTTTCTTTTACTTTGTCCACTCCAAAACCCTTATGTTGCAGTGTGATTGAGACTGGTGATTCACCCCTGATCTCATTTCTGCCACTGGTCTTGTTTACCTTGTACAGTGATGACATGTTTCTCAACAAAAGACCTGAGAGGTGTTACCACTCTCTTTCCTTCAGGGTTTGTGCAATCAGAGAACATGTAAGCTGCATGTGTCAACACATGAACAATTGGAAATTGAGTCAATACAAGGATAAAGCTATCCCCTGAAATGGAGTCTTTCGGCACTTGTTCTTGATAGTTGGGGTGGGTTCGATTGAATTATTACCGTTTTTGGCGCTTGTTCTAAAATAGGGCGGGTTTGCTCAATTTCTAAGCCACAAACGGATCACAAATCAAAGCGAAAATACAAAGCATGGTTTTGGGGGTCAGCATTCAATCACGCTGTTTCCGTCTCGATTTAAAGCCCATCCACCACACATCAAAGCTGGTCCTGATGCTTGACTACAGGTTAGCTTGCACACAGTAATAAATATTCACCCAAGACGAAGCAAATTTTTAAGACCAGATTGCGCAAAACATGCATGATGTGGACCTACCTCTTAATAGTCGAATCTTGATTTTGGGAAGTCATATAAATTTCTTTCTTCTTTGGATCTAAAAGATTAGACTTGGGCAAAGTTACCTGTCCTTTTTTTCTCTCTCCAAACTGCACTCATTTCTTTGGAGTCAAATTTGACTCAGAATGGGACTAGCTGAGAGTCAACTCTATTCCAAGTTTAAATTTACACTCAGATTGATAATTTGTTGAACTCTGAATGGCGTGGCATCAGCTGAAAATCAATAATTTCTTAGTCAAAATAACTTGGAAATGAGTCACTTTGACCAGAAACAGAGTCAAATCGCAGTCAGCGCTAACTCAAGTTAATTTTGACTGCTAAGAAATATACCTGTACATGTATCAAAGAGTGTGCTTGTTTGGTTATTGTGACTACATGTACATGAGCTTGTGAGCAAGACAGTCTTCAGTCTTGACTGTCTTCACAAAGCAGATTCTACTTGGAGGTGTCTTTTAATTTAGCTTTTACAGGTCTTGTAATTTACTTGGACATTCCTTTTGTCTCCTGAGCTGTATTAATCTTTCAATTCACTCTATTGTACATTGTACAACAGCTAACTGTACATGTACTTTACTTTTAATAAATGGCTGTGGTTTTAGTCTTTGTTCAGGTATAAAGGGGGTGGGCTAATAGCTATTGAGGGCACTTTTTGAATAGGATTTATTGACAGGGGGTTTTAAATAGGATCAGCTGTGATTAAGCCTTCTTCAGATATTGATTTTGTTTATCTGCAAAAGTCAAAAAGTACATGTACAATGTACTGTAGTATATCTTTCCTCCCAACATTATTATACTTAAAAAGCTTTAAAGCTTTATAATTACCAGGGAATTAATTCCTGGTACCGTATTACATTACAAGTACATCCTCTTAGGAACACTGTATTTAAAAGAGATTAAGCGAACAGTTATTTCACCTGCCAAGGAGGGCTATAGTATAGCATTTCAAATAAAGAGTTCGAGAGCATACATTGTAAATAAAGACACAACCATTACCATACATACATGTACACTATACATGTACATGTTCTTGCTGAGATATGTATTAAGTAAACACTCCCAGACTCAAATGCTTATTCACATGTTTGTTTTGTTGGCAAATATGAATTTACCCCACCCCACCCCTCCCCTGCTCAATTGCAATTTGTAACAACTTGTATACAGTATACGTTGTTGTTTGTATGTCCATGTACATGTGCATACAAGGCATTATTAAAGTCTGATAATGTGAAAAAAAAAGTTTAAAAACCCCTTCATTGTTAATGAAATCTTATTTTGGCCTGTATTTTAATAGTAAACAAATATATTCAACATATCTGTATCTCATGTCACACTGGAAGAAGGGTTGTCGTTTATTGACTCTGTTGATAATGATCATTAAAGAATCATTTTTATCTAGTGAGTACATCTATAGAAATTTAATGAAGTAAATGTATCCGTAATGCGTCATTGGCTGCAAAGTGCAGTCGATAAGATCATGGTACCGGTACTTTAAAACTTTAATATCATAGGTGCTAGTCCGTGTGATGTATTATAAATGAACCACATGTTTTATTTAATAATATCCATCAGGGATGCTATCAGGGTTGCACGCAAATTCACACAGGGAAATTAGTTTGAGTAGAATAATAATAATAGGCATTTATATAGCGCCATCTATCTAGAAATATTCTATCCGAGGCGCGATGTTATTATTATTACCCCGGCTTAAGCTCGAGCTGCCTTTCAGCGCTCATGCATTAAAGGAATTAATCCTGCTGGGTACCCATTCACCTCACCTGGGTTGAGTGCAGCACAATGTGGATCAATTTCTTGCTGAAGGAATTTACGCCATGGCTGGGATTCGAACCCACGACCCTCTGTTTTAAAGTCAGAAGACTAATCCACTGGGCCACAATGCTCCATTTATGAATTATGATTTAAAAGTTAAAAAATTAAAATTTTGAAAATTTTCAAGGGGGTTTATAAGATTGTGTCACTACATGTACATGTATGTGTGGGGAGAAAAATAAGTAGTCTGTTGTCCGTTCACCTAGTGAATATTCAAAATCAAACAGTTATAAAAACAAACAAAGTTTGTAGAGGTACTACAGTACGTGTAGGGTAGGCCTACATGAAAGCTGATTTTGATCATAATCGAAAATCAAGATCGTATACTGAAGAAACATTCATGCGATGCACTATACTGTCAAGATATTTGAAAATGGTATGGTGTTTTTTTTACCTGATGTATTTTTAGCAACAGGTATTACAGTGTGATCCTGTGTACTGTATATTAGTTCAAATACAATATACATGTAGGCCTGTGCATCGTGCAAGCAGGAGCACTCAACGTGCATGTGGAGATTGAAAGTAGCTGGTGCGGAGAATGCATCGATTTTCCCTTCCATGCTAAATGAGTAGCCCAAAGGCTGAATAAATCTTTTCCTTCTTTGTTAGTTTGGGATTTGGGCAAGGATTCTCGGCAGTTTTTAGTTGGTAGAAGCGGCGCATCGCTTGTAATTATATGTATCTGGTTTCGTATCTTACTCAATGAGCGGCAGTCAGAGAGAGAGTGAGAGAGAGAGTGGTGGAGGGGGGGGGGGGGGTGGTGGATAGGGAAGAGAGTGACAGAGGGGAAGGGGTGTGCAAGAGAGATGGGAGACAGGATAAGAAGTGAGATAGTGGGATGGAAGATGGGAGAGAGAGAGAGAGAGAGTGGGAGTTTAAATTTATGTTACAGGAAGACAGAGAAAGAGAGAGAAAGAAAGAGATGGAGGAGGATCACCCCCTCTCTATAATACCAAGGAGGTGAATATTCAGGGATGGTGGCTGATGGGGGGGGGGGGGTAGGTTAATGTTTTTGTTTACATTGTAGGCCCTACATCATATACCTGATGATACAGTATAGGCATTTAATATCATATTCACTGTACATCCTGTACTACTGTATGCAAATTATCTTTTTTTTTTTATACCAAAGTAGATTTTACATACATGTAGTTACCACTTTGACTCAAATTTATGTTACGTACATGTATCTAGAGCCATTGGATGGGGGGGGGGGTAGTTGCCTATACTGTAAGTAACTGTATAGGCCCTACATGTATGTAGTAGTGGAATCTTGCAATGCCTCCCCCCTGTAATGAACAGAGCATAGATGATAAAGATCAATGGTTTTGAACTTGAAGGCACCCAAACCAATGTACAAGGCCACACGGATGACTGATGATTGCGTCTGAATCATCGCAACGATCCATTGTGTTCCACCCGCATTCACAAATAGCGTGTGACTCCCTCCTTTAACTTGCTCTGTTCTTAAATTTGTTTTCTATTAGTATGTGTGTTTATTGTACATGTCATTTAAACACCATTTCTATCCTAGCAACTTCCTACAAGCAACAGGTTGGTGAGAACATGGACCTACATGTAGTAGGTCCATGGTGAGAATATTGTGCACTGTGCAGCAAAATTAAAAAAAAAGGGAAATTTTATCAAAATCTGTTGAAAGATACATGTAGGCCTACTTTTTAAGAATGCTGTATCATTGATAAACATTTGAGGACAAAAATTATAAAGCTCTTTGATATGTATACGTCTAGCTGATGATACTATTCCTTGTAATTTTACATGCCCGTATTTCAATTGTTATAGATTCAATAGGCTTTCTTTATATTGTAAAACTTGTAATAATTATAATTTTACCATTTCCTATAAATTGGGAGTCGGCTTCAGTGAAGCTTGCAGACCTATCGTCTTGGATTGAAAAATCAAAACATCTTTGAACTGATGAATTCATATAATTGTAAGGATGATGAATTAGAAAATTATGTGAGGAATGAACAATAGAGAAGTACTGTACATGAATGTTATTACTTATTTATGTACATACATTTAGTCAATGCCAAGGAAGAACTGCTTCTATGCTCTACGATAATCACATGTTGAACTGTGTGTTTAAGGATACATGCAGTTCAACGAGGCAACATGTATTTATATCGTAGAGGAAGGAATTACTAATTCGGCTACCATCGTTCGCTGACGTTCACCGAGCAAAGCGGCACGTGTGCTGTAAATTGCATGTTGGATAGGGGATTTTTGCACCGTTGTGTCTTCATTGTGCAAGATTTTCTTCCATGCGTAGGGGGCATGTATATACTGTATGTAACCCTCTTTCACCCTTTAATTTAAAAGATAATACAATGTAATGACGGAATCAAATGCCTTTTAAATGCTGGATAATCATCATGTGCACAAAACACCTTACAGTAACAAAACGCAACCTTACAGTAACAAAACGCAACTTTCGTGCAGTTTTAGGATAGCTCCATGATATACCATTGTCCTTTCCTAGCACACTGCAAGCAGTTCATCAAAATGTTTAAACATCTCTTTGAATTGAAACCACAATCAGAATTTATTTGGATAAATTCTTTATCAGGTGTCAACAGTCAAATCATGACCATAAATATATTATCATCAGTTTAATTTAATGATTTAATTGTCTTCTGCTCTTCCAATACTCTTTAATTAAATCTACAGGTAGCTGTAAAATCCAACTGCTGTGCTGCAGTTCTATTAAAGGTACATATGTACAATTCATAACATCCCATTCCCCTTTTGTAGTCAGAAGATTCAGACCAGGTTGTTGTTGTTTGTTTTTTGTTTCACTGTCCATAACTTTGCGCAGGTTTTAACCCTTCCCCTAAACTATACATTGCCACATTGATACCCTTTAAACAAATATTTAAAAAAATGACTACAGGGGCCGGTAACACAAAACTTAGCCATGATCATAGTACATTTTTCTATGATTGATTGCATGGACTATAATGTACAATCAATCGTGAAAATCAAATGTACAATCAATCGCTAACCATGTGTTTACGGGACCCAGACCGACAATTGGAGCCATATTGTTTATAGTCAATACAAAAAAACCAAGCTATACATGTACATGTAACCTCAACTTATTTCTTGATGGATCCCTTTGTTTTATTTGAATAAAGGTAATGCTTATATAATATATAAACAAGTACCATCATTCAGTTTGAAGTTGGTTTCGTTGCTACGACTGGCTGGCAAATATTTGGCTTGTGGGAACTGTCTTTATATAAGCGTGCATCATTCATGCCTCACTGATGTTTCCTCATGAATAACTTCCTGGACGACTAGGTCGAGAAGGTCATGATTTTCATGCATCTTCTCATATAGATTCTGATCTCTTGGACCCTGTATTACGAAGAGTTGTGATTGATCCTATCAATCTCAAGTGTGGGAAGCCAGCCATCATCTAATCTTAAAACCATTCAGACCCATATTCGGCAGTCGGGTTTGATTGAAACTCTTGTTTAAAGTTGTGGTTTAACTATGGATAGCCAATTGTGACATAAATATCTTAAAATATTGACTCTCAAATCATTCTTTAAATGCCTGGGAAATATGAATAAGATTGAAGATTCTTCACCATTGAAGAATGAGGGAAGATCATGGTAAACATAAGAAACATGCAAAGTAAACAAATTTTTGACATTTTTGGCTTCCCATAATTTTACCACAAAGTTAGACCATGGTCTATAAAGTTAAACCTGACTTCAGAATATGGGCTTCAGTGTTCAGTGTTCAATCCTACATGATTTTCTTTTTCTAATCTGGATATTCTTTTTTTTGTTATTGTTTACATAAGACAATGCCAACAATGGTGACACACTGTAAAAACTGCAGTGTTAAAACTGACACCAGTTGGTGTTGATAGAGGACCACACTGTGAGGTGTTAAAATTACACCCTAGAGATTAAAAATAACACCAAAGCGTGTAAATGTAACAACCAAAGGTGTTGTATTGACACCTATAGGTGTAAAACTAACACCACCAATTCAACACCGGTGTAAAATAACTGGTGTGGTCCTCTATGTACACCGATTAACACCACAGTTTTTGCTGTGCAGTACCATAATCTGTAGGCTTTGGTATATGCCTCCTTGGTGACCAAATATGATATTGATTGCAAAAAAAATCAGATTGTTACCCATGGAAATCAAAGATCTGTATTAGAAAGGGGCTAAGGTGATTCTACTTCTGCCAGGTGCTAATTTTTACCTTACCTGGGTTGAGTGCGGCAAAAGTGGATTACATGTTATACCTTTCCCAATGACATAGACCGTCATGTAGAAGGGAATTATTAATTTGCCTCCATTTATATATCAGCCACCAAAAATGATAAGACCCCCTCACAAAAATGTAAATGAAATGATAAGTAAATAAATGAATAATTAAATGAATAAATAAATAGATAAATGAATAATAAAAAAAAGAGTAAATAATCACATAAATGAATAAAACTTAATAAATTATTTAAAAAGTCACGTAATTTGCAAGAGAGCCCTCTGAAAAAAAAATGCAATTTCAAATATAGGACTAAGAAAAGTAGCTTCTGCACAGATGTTTGTATGAGTACGTGTACCTTATTTCCCATAATTTCCATCAGAGGCTTACATGTAAGGCCTACCACTACAGATGTACAAATGTATATTTAGAAATACAATTCTTACAGGCTCGGCTATCTAGGCCCACAGGCACTGCATCATAATGCATGCTACAAACAGCCATTAAGTGCAGACGAACAAGCCCGATAGCAGCCAATTAAACTGCGTATTGTTTTCACCAAGTGCCTGTGAGTGGAAAGTTGAATTCAGAGGTCAAGTTCAGTGTCATATTGCAGGCCCCGCCCCCAAAGGTCATCAAGAAAAGAATGTGATTATTCCCTGAGGTATTTTGGGCTCCAAGAAATCATGTCTATGATTAAGTACTGTAGATAAATCGTGATGAGGGATAATTGCCCCATAGATATACTAATTTGTATTTTTACTTCTCGAAAGGGGGGGTTGCATCCCCTGTACCCTTTAAGTGTAAGAAGGTCATTTTCCTTACTTTTGTTCATGAATGCCAAATTACATTTCACCCCCTCCCCCCCCCCCCCCCCCGCCAAAAAAAAAGAAGAAAACTCTTTAATATTATACACATGAAAATCTACTACTGGTACTCTGTTTTTTTTTTTTTTTTCATTTAGGGGATGAAACACACTTTGCCTCATTTTATTATATTTTTTTCTGGTAGAAGCTCATTGATTCATTATTCTCTTGATCTTTTGGGCTTAAATAAATTGGTTTTATAGTGATCACCTTCTTAAGTATGATCTACTTGGGAATCAGAAAAATAAAGAAATGACAGTAATATACAGGCCTCTACAAAAAAAATTTTCATCACTTGCCCTGTCAGGCAAGTGATGAAAATATTTGCTTGCCCGATAGAAAAAACTGCTTGCCCAATTTGTTTTATTATTTTCTTTCATTATTCTTTTTTATGACGGTACTATTATTATTTATGAAGGTCATATAAAACAAAAACAATTGAGAATCATGTACAGTAAAGAACACACATTTATAATTATAAGTATATTTTCAGCAAAGTAGGCCTGAGTCATTATGTTTATTTTGAAGAAAAAAAAAACTTGCTATAGTACTAGTAGATCTAAATGGGCGTTAAAGGTAAAAAAAAGTTTTTAAAAAAGAAAAGAAAAAAACTAAAATTTCATATTTTGCATCTTTAAATCCATGAATGGTCATCTGTTTGCCACATTTCCTGGATGTTGTTTTGATTTAGTTGGAAACTATTAAGAAAATGAAGACAATTTAGCTCGTTCTTGATTCTGGAAAAGATGTTTTATGATGTAAAAAAAAAAAAAAAAAAAAAAGGCCTTCACCAACTGGAGTGGCTAAAATTTCACATTTTGCATCTTTAAATCCATGCCATTTATTTTCCATATTTCCTTGAAATTGTTTTGATTTTGTTGGAAACTATCAAGAAAATTAAGAATATTCACCTCTCTCTTGTCTTTTCATCATCGTATTATGATGTTACACTCGGTCAATATTTTTTTATATTGTGGTCCCACATGTAGACTTTCATGGTGTTGCAACATTAACACTTGTTCAACACCATGAAAGTCTACATGTGGGACAACAATAAGAAAAAGCATTTACCGAGTGTAATATCATCAAAATCAGAGTCAAGAAAGAGCTGAATATTCTTCATTTTTTCGGTTGTTTCCAACTAGATCAAAACAATCTCAAGGTAATATGGAAAATAGACGTCCATTTCATGTATTTAAAGATTAAAAATGTGAAATTTTAGCCACGTTTGCCTTTTTTTTTTTTTTTTTGGAAGGGGGTTGCATCGGCAAATTGCGCAAGATAGTAGCGCATGCGCACATAGAACGTAAGATGAGATGGCACGGTTCTTCGAACGAGGTACCTGGCGATAAATTATCTGTATTTGGCGCTGATTTTACATCAGTTTCCACTGTTTTTTGACTGGTTTGACAATATATGAGAGATAGCATGGATAGTTTTGATTATCACTGACATTTTATTATTTTATTGTCAAAACAACCACTTGCCCGATCGGGCAATTGACTTTGAGAAATGCTTGCCCGCCCGTCATTTTCACTTGCCCCGGGCAAGCGGGATTGTCGCGCCCTGAATATATTTATTTTCTTCTATATAGCTCATACATCACACAACCTAATTTGAAAATGGAGCTACAGCTGCTACCACACCTCTATAATGAAAGTGATCCAATATTGTTTTTGATTAAGCTCATGATATACACTGTGTAGTCGAGCTTTAGTTTCACCAGACAGGTAATGTAACCTGGAGCTTGTTCAGACACCAAGTATTCATACCGAAACTTGATCAATCAAGGAACGTATAAAATTGTCTTAGTGATCATAGAGGCAACAGAGCGTTCAGACATACATCTTGACCATGAAGAACAGATGCTTGATTTTTCCATCGGACATGTTACTATTGTTAGGTCACCACTGGACCTATCTGTAATCAAGATTGTAAGGTTAAAACATGGGCTATGGAATTATTTTGAAAGTGCGGGAGGGGAGGGGGTGCTGACCTTGGATGTCCTCAATTTATCATCATCAATGCCCCTCTCATTGGCCTATTTAAGATATTTTATTTACCCTTTTAAAGTTTTCCCCTTTGTGATACTACATGTAGTATATTTATATAAATGTGCCTTAAGAAATAGTGTCCTTGCCCATGAAAATTTGAAATTTAAGGCCAGAACGTTATTCTTTTGGTCACCATACAATGTATGTTCAAACACAAAGGGAAAGGTGATTTGCTAGTGCATTTTAAATATGGCAGAATGATGCTCTGACCTTTAGTTTTGTCACACATTAATATCATAGTGACTTATGTCATGCAATATTTTTGTATCATAATTCAGACACAAAATTTCTTGGTAGACATGTACAATGTACATTGAAGCCATGCTGTTCTAGGCAGGGGCGTATCTAGAATGTACATGTAGGATTTTTTCGAAAGGGGGGAGGCACATTTCCCGAGGGAAAATTTGAC
Organism: Lytechinus pictus; assembly: GCF_037042905.1. Taxonomy (NCBI): domain Eukaryota; kingdom Metazoa; phylum Echinodermata; class Echinoidea; order Temnopleuroida; family Toxopneustidae; genus Lytechinus; species Lytechinus pictus. The sequence goes on from NC_087260.1 coordinate 18,698,316, forward strand.
AAGCAAAAAGAAAAGAAAAAAGGTCTTCACATTCGAAGGGGGGGGGGGGCACACTTCTCTTTTAACAGCATTTTTACATTACAAATTTTAATTGTGCCTCTCGAAAGGGGGGCACAGGCGGGCTGTGCCCCCCTGGATCTGCCAGTGGTTCTAAGCATAAATTTGATGTAGGTTTGTGTGTCTGAACATGGGGACTGATACACCTACCAGGTAATGTAACCTGTTCTATCAGTTGAATCGTATCCAATGTTTTGAAAGGATCTGTAATCCAAGTAATAGAGTTATTGGTCCATCAACAGTAACTGAAACGTTATCGGGTCCAATGGCAGATACTGAAACAGGTCTGTCATCTTGTTGGTTTTATGGGGGATGGAGGTTAGTCTGCAGGCACAGACCCTGATTGAAACTTTGATCAACAAGTGTGTCTCCACGCAAAGACTAGCACATACAGAACTTGCGAGAGGGCCTTCAGTACATAAGGCATGAGTAGGCTGCAATTCAGACCCTTAAACTCGAGTGAAGGGTTTGCATAGCAGACTAGATGGAGGTGTCGATAGGGAATAGAGAAGGGTATGAGGAGGGGGGGTAGAGGTGTGGAGGCAGGAGAAGGGGGACCGTAGGTGGGCATGGTGGCGAGAAAATAAAGAGAGGGGAAAGGACGAGAGAGTGAGATGTGGAGAAAAGGAAACTGGGTGGAGAGAGGGAGAGAGAGAGGGGGAAAGGAGAGAGAGAGAGGTGAAATGAGGGGGAGGGGTAGGGGCAAAGAGACAAACTGGGAGGGGGGTATTGAATTTAGTAGAGGCAGGGATAGAGTTTGAAGGACATGAATGTACATCGGCCTACATGATGAGAATGGAAGGAAGGAAGAAATATTTATATTAATTTTTTCATTTCTTGATTCATTTTATATTCCGGGGGAGGTGGGGGTGGGGTCTACATTGTCACCAGTGTATCTATAGTGCTCACATAAATAGGCCTACTTGTTCATATCATACTACAAAATGATTTCTGTGGTAAGCAGATCTGAAAGGACATGACGAATGGATATTAGCTGACTTTCGCACTCAAAAGGTGTCAATATTTCCTCCTCTGCCTATTACCCTTATGAATGTAATAAATCATTCGTCTCTCAATGGTTGTGTTTAGGCTGCGAGTATGTTCAGATGCATCATGGTTTGATGAAAAAATGCGATTGAGAAACTGTTGCTTGAAACTGTGGTCTCGATGTTTGGTTTTTGTCTCTTTTGAAAAAATCTTGCTTAATCTTGCCTATTACATGTACATGTATCCTACATGTATGATGTGTAATGTATTTCATTGATATACATGTAGGGAAGGACTTGAAATGACCTGACTTGAAAATTTTCCTGGTTTTTCTTTTCTTATTTCTTACAACAGAAACGTTAGGACTTACAGTTTTGGGTCCAAACACATTGTTGATCAAAAAGTATCTCAAACTACATGTAATGTATAGGCCTACCATGCAGTGTATGAAGTACTGCGAACATATTAGTGTTTTTATGAAGCTGCTCAAAGGCAGAAATAAAAAAAATTGTAGGATATAGATCTGAAAATGAAAGTGATTTTTGTATTTGTACTGGTTGCAATTGAAATTGTTCTCTGATAGTTGAAATAACTTTTCTTCATATTTTTTTGTTATTTTGAAAAACACATGTTCAATCACATGGTTTAAAATGTTGTAGACTGAAACTGCTTTTCTGTTAAATCAACTTATGTCAAAATTCATTCCTTTTTTGCATTATATTTCTTGGCCTTAATGTTTACAATTTCAGTGTATTATAAACATTCAGCATTGGCAGTAGGAAATATATCTTGTTTACATATCGTTTTTCTTTAAATGGACAGTGATTTACGAGAATTTGGCATAAATTAAAGGAATTAATCCTACACTTGAATATAGAACATCGTTGATTAAAAGATACTGTTTTCATGTGGGATGACATTAATCTTTATGAACAACAAAAAGATGCTTGAGCACTATCCACATGTGTTCATCAGAAAGAGGAGAACAAAAAATGCCCCATCCGGCATACACTGTACATCTCAGTGAGACTGCCGAAGTATCTTGAGGTTGTTTCAAACCGCCTTGATCACAAGAGTCCCTGTTAAATTACAAGAACTTTTTCAGGCTAAAAATAACTGTTAATTATTTTGGCATTCACACTGCCCCGAAATGTACCCCTCGGGTTAAGTTTCTGAAGTTATGAGCATGCGCAGTATGGTCTGATAAGCAAGCAAGGCGCGAGATTCAAAATCGCTATCTCAGCAGCCACCCACGGCACCCGGGCCCAACTACACGCTAGGCTAAAAGTTTCCGTAATTTGCTTTCACATTGCCAAACTACCTGCGACCTTGGAAAAATCCCCGCGAAAGTTCTCATAATTTTGACAAGTACCTTTCATTCAGCGGGTATTTTATTTCGGGGAGATTAACGCGTAATTTACTTTCACACTGCCAAAATAACCTGGTATTTTCCGATCGGCTTAAATTTCCCGATCAGAAAATACCTGGAACTGACAAACTTCGAGGCAGTCTGAAACCACCTTCTGTTGCTGCTCTGGGGTGTACAGGAAATTGCTAAAAGGATGCGAGGAGGAAATAGATATGTCACTAATCTCGGCAGGAGTGCATGGCTGATTTATATGGGAGAATTGCCATTATACTTGACCATATTCCTTGTGTTACAATTCAAGTGCTATCGCAATAGCTCCAGGATTGTGATTGATCGTACATGTTTGGCTGATTTTTTCATGATCGATTATAAATTTATTGCAATGTTTAATCGATCATGCCATAAAAAGTGGACAATCTATCACTAAGGTTTGATAGCAAATTAAACCCACTTTTCCCTCTTCTCAGTTTACTGTATTAAAAACCTGGGTGGAGAGAGGCAAATGAAAGTAAATGCCTTGCTAAAGGAGTTTGGTATTAGGAGGTATGATACTGAAGCTCTTGAAAGAGCAGTGGATTTACAATTCTGTGACTGTAGCTAGCTTAGGTGGTGCATGAGTGCCCTTTGGTGCAGCTTTACACTAATTCCAAGGGCTGTCGGAGAGAACCTGTTGCTGTTGGTCCTCCGGTTGCCTTCCAACAAGCATTTTGTATCAAAATTAACCACAATGACATTCTGGGATCTGAATCCTTGTGCCATTCATAATCCAGCATACTGTCCACTTGACCAATGGATGGTATTTCTTCATGGGGGGGGGGGGGGGTATTTCATGCAGCAAATGTCAGTGGTTTTCACTGAGAACTGTTACAAGCTACTGGAATCCTTGCATCTGATTGGCTGACAGCAAGATGTCAATGAAAATATCTGTGAAGATGCTTCAGGAAATGCTTCCCCTTGTTTAGAGCCTGCTGTTGCCTGCAGTGCTGAAGGCTTGTTGGTTCTCAAGCACTGTATGAGAGCATTTCCGACGGAGATCCCCCAAGGCAGCTGACTCACAGTTACCACCTTATATATTCAATATGATGACCTAGAGAGCTGTCATCATGAAGATGCAAGTGCATGTCTATTCTAGATTGTGAAGCCGCAGTGACAACACAACCACAAACCAAAATTTGCTTCGGATATTCAGTCCAAGTTTTCTGTTCTTACCCCTTTGAATCCCTTTTAGTTGGCATATTGGTTTGGAACATCTCCCATCCGGGCCCTGTTACATAAAAATGCTGTTGATTGTATAATTAATTAAACCTGCCTGGTCATTCAAGTTAATGGGGGGGGGGGGTTTCTAATATTTTTATGGATATATGGATACCTATTTATCATGTTGTACTCCCGTATGCAGGATAAATTGATAGTACAATTGTCTATTACCCCAAGAATTATCTGTAACACATTAATTGAAGACCTGTTGACATACATGTATTGCTTGTGTATCACACAAACAATGCCCAGGCATCCGCATCCTTGTACATGTGCACCTGCACTAATGCAAAGCACAGTTCACCTGTGGATTTTAAATTAAATCCACAGATTTGTCTTAGCATGGGGTACGGTCCTGCACCCCATGAGCACCTATGATGCGCCCTTCACCCATCTTTTATAGAGAGGGATAGGGTCAAGTTTACCATGGAGGGTGTCCTATTTCCAGCTCCAGATGATTGGAGGTTAAACAGTTGACCTCAAAAAGGTCATGCCATGACCACTCCAGAGGGTAATGACTTGGGCACAAACCATGTCTTGTATATAGCATGTTGCCCCTAGCAACTCGAGCTTAAAGTAATGGAGTGCTGTTCTTTCATTTGCCTATACTGCCTTATCATTCGGAATGGATGTGTACTGTTTGTATTTTGTGCATTTGTGCAATTAAGAATTCATCTATGATAATACCATAATGTCCACATTCTCCAAACAGGCAATTTTATTTTTATTAATTTTTTTTTTTTTTTTTTTTGGGGGGGCTTCCTTTTACAACCGATTGCCTAAATAATATTGGATAAGCCATTGCAAATTTGCCCTGAGCCCCTGTGTATTTTTTTCTCTCTATTAAAAGCCAATGTAAATTTAAATTCCTACCCACAGAAAATCGCCTGAATACAACTCAATATTCAGATATGCAGAAAAACATCTAGGTGCTAGACTGTATAAAGACTACTAATAATGGATCTGTTGATTGGGATGGGATTAGCTGCAGAAAGTGTTAATTCCGTTAATTGGGGGTGGCTCAGAAAAGCATGTTATTGATCAGAGTAGCATCCCCACAGGAGCATCCAAAAGGGGGTTTGCTAATTAGATTGTTAACGAGACGGGCTGGTCTAGACTGGCTTAATTGATGACAAAAAAGTTTTGACATGCATGTAAGACCACCTTGACAATTTTCACTCCCATTAGCTACATGTATGCTGTATGTACAATTTCTAGTAGCCATGCCACTAAAAACACCTTTGTTTTATTTTGTATAAAATTTTATGTTCTTGTATTGAAGGGGGGGGGGGAACCAATTCTTTATATAATTGTAATTGTTTTGTTCAGCCATTAGCAGAATTTCTTGTTGTTGCTTTAAAGTGGGATCGCAACAGAAAATATTTGTATTTTCCAAGTTCATATCTTCCTTTTAATTTCATATCTGGGGAGCGTTTCATCAATATTTTCATCCGAAAAGTTGTCAGATCTGACATCTTTCCATGATTTTGATTGGCTGAGAGGCACTGTTCCTATGGTAACTGTCGGATAAAATGGGACTTTTTTCATGAAACGCCCCCCAGGACTTTGATGGCCTACATTTTTCAAACATTTTTAGTTAATACGATTAAAGACGAGGCCTGCATGTTACTATAACACACCTAGGTTTTTTTTTCAGATATAGCTGCTTAGAGTAGAAATATGGCTGCCACTCCCCATATTCCTTTTCATGTTTTTAAAAACCCGATTGAAGGCATTCCAACGCTAATGTTTTTGTTGCACATCTCTCATCCAACATGCATAACAACTCTGGAGTGTTATTTCCTGTTATGCAATTGTATCTCAAACTCTTTCCTTTTACAACTATCCCATCTTGTTATTGTTATGATGACAGGTAAATCTCATCTCACAATCCTTCAATAAAACCGTTTCATTCCACAAAAGGTTAACAGTCCCAAACACGTCAAAAAACAAACCAAGAAGGCGGGGGAAGGGAAGAGTCAACACCCCCTTTAATTACAGTTAGATCAGGTACGGATATTGCAATATTGAAAAGGGGTATTTTGGCTCTAGTTCCACCTCCAAATCCTAATACACAGCAACACTCTGAGTCATAATCGACTGGTTACGGTTGAAATGTTTTTCTGACGAAAATAACTTGCAAGGCTGGTTTATATGTGTAATGATGCGAGGTTCTGACACCATTAGATAGAAATATGATGACAATAATATGCATTGGGTTTTCAAGTAAAGTGCTTCTAAATTCTGATATGCTCAGCAAAATAAACAGCTAAAAATTATCTCTTTTACTCGGGAGTTTTCTTATAACAGCAATTATCAGTTACCTAAGAATACAACTATAGTTATATTTGCAGTTGCATTGGAGGGGTTGTTCTATTAGCAATGAGGTGTGCTGATAATTCCTTATTAGCCGGTAATTACATTGTTGGTTCTCACTTTCATGTTTGTTCATGAATCAGGCTTCATTAGGTGACTTGAATGAGATCCTGGACTGAGCTCTTACTGGAGGCAGATAGAGAGTAGTCTGCTGTGCAAACCCTTCACTCAAGTAAAGGGTCTGAATTGCAGCCTACTCATGCCTTGTGTCCTGAATTGAAACAGCAAGTTTTGTATGTACTAGTCTTTGCGTGGAGACACACTTGTTGATCAAAGTTTCAATCAGGGACTGTGCCTGCAGACTAGATAGAGAGTGGGGTGGGAGGGGGGAGACTATAATGTAGATGCTAATGGAGGGCAGAGGGATGGGTTGATTCTTGGGATGCTGGGATAGTGGGGCATTCTCCTAGGTATTTTCAAGTGAAAATTTATTTTTTGAAAAAATAATAGTGCTCCTTACGAATTAGAAAATGAGGGCTTTTGTACATGTTTTTGCCCCCCCCCCAAAAAAAAAAAAAAGAGGTAAGAGGAAGGGGGGTCTCCACAAATTCAGAATTCATTGATGTCTGCATTTTTCAGGATCCACAAGTATGAATGAAATTTACCAGGTTGATATTATATCAATATAAGTGATAAATTGATAAATAAATAAATAAATACCAATAGATAAGAATAGATAGGTGAATTCATAAATAAATTGATTAAATAATAAGAAGTAGAATAAACAGGTTAAAAGAGCAATTTACCCCCAAATTTTGTAAATTTTTCTTCATACAGTAAGTTGTACGAGAGACCTCACAGATAAAGGTTTCATTAAAAACACAGTTGTTAATATCATGCAATAGCATGCTCACTGAATATCTTCTTTTAATCCAGTGTGGGCATGCAGACTAATTGAAGCCCTAGAGTGAGGAGGTAAAGCTATTAGCCCAATTATCTCTTTCTATTCAAGTCATCCTCTTTGTCTGATCACTGTCTCCTCTGGAGGTAATAATTAAACATGAATGTTAAAATGGCCTTGGCAGGTAATTGGACACGAATAAAAGGTGTCTGCACTCTGATTATTAAAGGAAATACTATTTGCATATATTAAAGAGCAATTAGTCTGTGACCTACATGTACATACCTTTTTTCATCAAGATAATCATAATCATACATGTATCTTCTTTTGAAATATTTGTATTATATATGTATATAGGCCTATATAACCCTGCCTACTGCTGGTGAAGGGGATTTGTTCCATTATCACTGGTAAAGGACCTGGGTAAATTTTATGCCCGACACAAGACTTTCATACAATTTTTGGTCAGCTACCCCTACCACCCCCCCCCCCCCCTGCCGCTCCAAATTTGTCCTGTAGGCATGCATCATGCATGGCCTTGTATTTGGGCCAACCAAAACTCTGCATAAGTACCCTTTGCTGCCAAAATTAGCTGGCCCTGGTATGGGCCTGGACCTGACCCAAATAGTGGACCAACCAAAATGTTTTTTCACAAGTTTCCTGACCAAATTGGATAACTTCGAGATCAAACACTGCTTTTAGGACAGTTCTATCTTGATCTCTCAAATGATTGCAAGCAATATTTGGGCATCCAACCCAGATTGTTTTTTTCTGGACGTGTGTACAGCAATAAGTCACCCCCTCCCCATTTTTTCTTCCTCGCATTGATGTATGCTTTGCTCTGTTTCAAAAATTCATTTGTTAGTTTATGTGTTTAGCTCATGAGTCAAAAAGTTGTTTTATTGTGTTTGCTAAAACGAACCTTTCTATGCCTGTATAAAAGCCAAATGGGATGCTAAAAATATGTTTGAAATGTCAACAGTAGGTCTACTATTAGTTTTACTATTCTCATTGAATTGAGAACAAATTTCTTGTCACAGAAAATGCTTGGTTAATGGTATGTATGTGTGCTGATTTGAATATTTGTTTATAATTCAGACAGTATTTTGAATATTGTACATTTGCCATAATAAATCTACCCCTGTAAAAAAAATCATAATAATAGTTCTAAAAAATCTACAATATATTATCAAAATTACAGATATTAATTTTATATTTCACATTCATATTAGTTGCAACTATCAAGTTTTCTTGTGGGGAACAGGTGTTGTAGTAATGTCTTTAATATTGAGCTTTCATAGAAAGCTATAATGTAATAAACACATCCGTTACAATTCTGATTCTACTAACTCATATTTTTTCTTCTGTTTCTCTCATTTACAATTTTCCCTTCCCATCCCATTTATCTCATTTTCTTTGTTTCTTCCACAACCAACAATCGGTCCAATCCTCCACCCCCTTCCTCCTTCCTGCCCTTGTATGAATTGATATTTTTACTTTCACTTCAATCTGTCAAATATCAATCATTGTAATGATAATTTTCAAAACTTGTCTCTTGTGTAACAATTATAAATTATCAAATCATGTCTTGGCTTTTTATATTTCATCAATAAAAAAATCATACCATCTTCAAACCATCTTCCTTCTGAAAAATGCTGCAAACATCATCAATTATATTGATCTATTCCATTTATTTCAAAATTATGAATAATCTATTGATTTCTCATCCAATAATAAATGCTTTCATTTTCATCCTTCATGATAACTGTCCTTTCAAAAATCATCATCCATCCATTCCTCCCATCTGTTTCCTCCCTTTCTCTTTTAATAATCTCCCCCTTATTCTCCCTTCTCTATATCCCATCAACTTCTTCCATTTAACCTTCCTCCACCACTTTTTCTATCTCTCCATCAACAGACATCCAAGTCGCTTGCGTACTTCTTCCAGTTGACAACAGTAAGAGGGAGAGCGTCTCCACACTTTTGTTATTTTCTCGATGTTGCCAATTTGTCCGTCCTCATGCATAAATTGGCCAGAAACCTGTAATGATTTGCTTTCATTTGTCTTATTATTTCAGTTCTCCTGTGAGCATATTGTGACTTGGCAGAATGTTAATCCATGTGTATCTATTTAACTCCCTGTTCAGACCGAGAAAATTCATTGTATATTTCAATGTTTAACCTACAACAGTAAAAAACAAAATAAAGAAAACATGTGTAAATTTGGTACAACATGGTTTATGAAGTGGTCGGTTATTCCTTTATAGTTTAACAAAGGTTTAACAGATGTTTTTAAATTCAAACAGCATTGTTCAAGATTTTACACAGTAAATAATGGAAATGGAACATTGGGCTGTTATTGCTATTTTTTAATTTGAGCAATAGGACTACATGATATCATAGCCAGCAGTATTTTTTTCTCTCTCTCTAACTTCTGACCAAATGTGATATGGAAATGGGGAATAATGATGCGTTGAAAGAATTTTTTTAAAACTTTTTCCAAACTTATCTCTCAAGAATCTGTCTCCCCTTTCACTGCATCATACTCCCCCATATATATATTTTCACATTAACACATGAACAATAGTAAACTTTTCAAATGATCAATTTTACACCCTTGATTAAAAAAAAACTGCCAGTTTTGTTAATTATTTGATATTTTGTAAAAGTCATTTAACACATGTATTTTGTGATACCAGCCAGCACTCTTCAAACTTTTAATTGGAAATGTGTGAATGGCCCCCCTCATGTGCATTCTCTTTATACGGTGATTATTTGACAAAACCCAGTCACTTTCACACCTGAACACTATACTGTACATTAATGCATCCCATACTGTTTCTTAAAGATTTTTACCACTGTCTGAACAGGTAGTTATGTTCTCTTTTGCTTTGCCTGAATCATTGCAGCATGATGGTTTGTTGTTCACTTGTTGGATGTTGTCATGGCAACTTGTTAAAGTATGTATTGTAGATGTTCATTCTTGTTTGAGTCTGTGCACCGTTCAGTCTCCCATGTTCAGCTGCAAATGCATTCTTCATGCATGGTCATGTTTGTATCTTCAGCTGATGTCATTTAACCAGAAAGATTAAGTATAATTTCACTCTAATAATGGTTTAAGTTACATCCATTAAAAAGCAAAATGTCAACGTCAAAGTTGTTCTGAAGTACATGTACCAGCTACATGGAAGATGTCAATCGCTCAATATGTAGGCAAAATTAGCACCCCCCCCCCCTCACACCTGCTGACATGATAGGTGTTAAAAGAAGAGCAGAAATGGTTGGTGCAAAAAATGTTCAAGATTAAAAGTACTTGGCCAAAAAGTCCCATGAATTGTCAAATTTTTGAAGTTGTGATAACTATGTTATTGGACTTCAAAAATCCTAACCTCGTTTAATATTTTATACCCCTTTCATAAACCCAATTATGCGGCTAATAGCAGCATAATTTGGTCGTAAAATCGGAGGAGGACCAGAGTTATCCGCATTATTTTGATGCTGCAATTATCCGCATAATAGCAGCATCAGGACAAGATTTTGAGTTTATGAACACATTTCCAAATAATGCGGATAATTGCCATGGTGCGGTCACAAGGTCACCCTTTTCCAACACAACCGCATCAGAGGGGGCGTGTCCAGTTGTCATGACGATTATCCACCTTTTTCAGGACGGGCACTCGTAAAAATAATGCGGATAATTTTCGGAGTTTGTGAACCAATTTTTATTGAATTATCCGCATTACTTTTAGGCGGCTAATTGGAGGATAGGTTTATGAAAGGGGTAATAGTGTTATTGTCTTGGCCATGTGGTATTTTGAAAAACTGGTCTTCCTTGAAAATGCATCCTGTCTTCACTCTGTCGACCCCAGAAATCTAAGGGTAATTTTTGCTTTCACTATGATCCAGATAATAGATTTAGATTTAGATTGATTTATTTCCGTTCAATAATTTTTTCAAAATATAATCAAAGTAACAATACATATTCAATATAATCGATAATACAGACAAATCAATGAAATTTTGTAACAAATGTTGAATATAAATTAAACAAAACTACAATTTGTAGCAGTAATTTTATCAATGAAAAGAAACAAGAAATGAACGGAATTCAATCAAACAAAACTAGCTCTATAATAGAGATGTAAAACAAATTACTTATATGTCCTGTATTTACAGTCAATTTTTACAATTTATATTTACATGCAATTGTATAATATCCAGTAATCTTTGTAATCAATTTGCATATATATAGGCATAATATATCTTTGTATCTTGAATATAATTATTTGAGTCTGGAGTCGCAAGCAAATAACAGGCTGAATGTCAAACTTTTTTAAAGTTGCACGTGTACCGTCCAAAATGTACCGTTGCACAGTCATTGCGCTTAGTAAATGAATGCGGGTGCAATACGCACATAGGGCTGGCTAAATGCGCATTGCTGTTGCAGATCAGATGCGCGTTAGAGGGATTTTGCTTTTTGCTTTCAATGATTCTTTCTCTTTTTTCAGAGATAAAGTACGTAGGAGAAAGTTGATGATTATTTGTACTTTTTTTAACTTCTGAGGCATTTTACAACACAAATAGGGAATATTTTTATTGTGCAATGGTGCGACATTTTGCATTTGGTGAGAGAAACTCTCTATTCAACTCGGCTACCCCACGTTGAATAGAGCTCACCTCATACGAAATATCTCGTACCCTCACACTCATGCCTATTCGCTATTTGTATACTGGGTCCTGTAACACAAAGGTTAGCGTTAATCGTACGCTTGATTTTTACGAATGATTGTACATTGTAGTCCATGGAATCAATCATCGCAAAGTGTTTCTACGATCATTGCTAAGGTTTGTATTGCAGGCCCCTGGTGTGGCTGTTATTGTGGGTGCGTCGTGGTCTAGTGGTTCTGTCTCTCGCCTTTCAAACAGAGGGTCGTGGGTTCGAGTCCTAGCCATGGGGTGTTTTCCTTCAGCAAGAAATTTATCCACACTGTGCTGCACTCGATCCAGGTGAGGTAAATGGGTACCAGCAGGAAGTAATTCCTCAAAAAGCTGTGCACACCAGAATCGGTAGACTAGCTTAGCTGGGGTAATATAGGAGCGCCTTGAGCACCTGGCAAGTTGGATACGTGCGCTATACAAATCCTATATTATTATTATTATTGCTTATTGTAAACTACGCATGTACAGCAGCCATTGTTAGAGCAGGGAATTTTTCAACTCCCACTTCCCTAGTAATAAATACTTTTCATAATTTTTATTATATTGGACTTTTGTTATTCTAATCCAGTTCTTAAATTAATCCAAGGCCATTCCACCAAGGCCATGCAAAAGTTTTCACAATGTGCTTTCAAACTGCAAATACCCCTGCGACCTTGGATAAGTGTGTGCAAAAGTTATCGTAATTTGAAAAATACATACTACAAGTCATATTTTGCAGGCACATTTTTTCTGGGATATTTCACGTTCGTAGCTTTCACGCAGTTGGCAAAATAACAGGCGATGCATTCATTTTCTTATTGGGGGAGAATTCCCAATCAGAAACTATTCGGCTTTTTTTTTCTGATGGAGCTGATGTAAAAGCACCTACATTTATGTATAACTATGTATTGCTGCATGACTATCGCCAGATGGTTCTTGTCAAATCTGCGCACTCACCATTAAAAAATGTAATTGCTTTTCGTAAAACTCACAGACTTCTTGGCATATCAAAGTTCATGGCCAGTCGCTTGCATGAATTCCTCAATACATTCTTGACAATGGAGACATATTTAGCATTGCACATATGTCAAACATAGTCTCGTAAAATGTTTTTTTGATGGGTGCAGTATGAATGCGTGCATGAGCGGCGGTTACATGTATTTACAGTATGTAAGGATGTTATCTTTCAAACGGGAGTCAAGGGCTAATGAGTTTCTCTTCCAATATACCTTTTCCTTCATAAATTATTCAAATTTGCCCCTTTTGCACTATCTTGTATAGGCCTATATAGCTATTTTAGATTTGGAAGGGGGAACCATAATGATCAAAATAGGGGTAAGAGGGGGTGCCCCTGTTTTACAAAGAGGGGCGATTAGACCAATCAATATCAATTTTGGAGAGTAATACTTTTCATTATTCTTCATAAAATGAAAAGAGGCTTGGTGAATGGTCAAAAAAAGTATATAAATGCATGATTGTTTGCAATATTCAGATAATGGATTTTTGCGTTATTACGATGGCATCAATGGCTTGCCATAGTTGAGGTTGATTGGGTCGATCACAACTCTTTGTAAGACATGGTCCAGGTTTGCTGGAACACATCTCTTACTATACAGATGACATCAATGGCTTGCCATAGTTGAGATTGATTGGATTGATCACAACTCTTTGTAAGACATGGTCCAGGTTTGCTAGAACAAATCTCTTACTATTCAGAAAGGATATGGGAGATTTTCTAGATGGAGAATGTTCGAAGCTCAGTATCTCAATGTATGCACATCATGCCATATGGGCAACATAATTCTCAAAATGGACATTAAATTTTGTTCTGCATAGGGCCATTATATCATGAGCTGGAATGTTAATGATAATAGTAATGATTTTGGAACATGCTTTGAATATTTTGGTTTGCACTTTGCATCACAATAAAAAACAAAAAAATAATTTATCTGTGTGGCAAAGATATCATCTATATCATATATTAGAGCATTAAGGTACAAACCCTACATGTACAATGTATGTACATGGTTCGCTGTGCAAACCCCTTGCTCATGTTAAGGGGTCTGAATGTCCAACCTACGATGCCTTGTGCACTGAAGGCTCTCTTGACAAATAAAACATTTTTGGAAAAAAAACGAACAAATTGTTTAAAAAAAGGTTGAATAAAAAAAAAAGCTCAATATTTTACATCAGTTATGGTGATTCCACTGCAGCGGCACCTTTAACAAGAGAATTCAAAGCCGACTTGATAATGAGTCATTGATGATTCAGATCGGTTCAGGGCAAGATGGATAAAAGTGATGATTAAAGCGCTTCAGATATTAAATCTTACAAATCTGTGGGTTAAGAGAGAAAGAGAGATGGAGAAAGATTAAAAGACAGGATGAGGGAGATAGAGAGAAAGAAAGAGAGAGAGTTAAGGAATATGGTGAAACCAAGAGGTTCATTTAATATGAAATGGAACTTGGTGAAACAAATATATTTATATTGAGATTCATATTGAAATAACAGAAAAAGAGAGAGAGAGAGAAGATGGTAATATGTTTGTGATGGAGCACAGCCCCAATAAAGATAAGAAAAAAGAAAAACAATATCACCTTTAGGAGGTCTTGCACCCCCCCCCCCCCCTCCTCCAAACATCAAAACGCCCTGATACTGTCCTAGATACAAAGAAAGGCGAGAGTAAAACAAGGCAGTGGGGGAGAGGAGCAAGAAAAAGTAAGAGAGCTATATTTTGAATGCATCAACATTTTGGGAAGATAATGGGAGAGAGAGAGAAAGAGACAGACAGACAGACAGAGAGATGGGGAAAGGAGAGAGCTGGGGGAGGACGTATGACTTCTTGCTTTATTTTCGAAAAAGAGAAATTGTGGGAAGAAGAAGCATAATCAACGATGATATGATTAGTCACCGAACCGCTTGCCGAGTAATGATTGTGCAGAAAAATTGCCAGACATTTGACATCAAAACAAAATCACAGCAATTTTCAAATTTTTCTCACAAAAATCCTGCACTGTTGATGTTCATTAGTGTGGGGGATGCACAACTTTGCATTTCAGATATCAACATTAAACACCCATTGGTAATGATGCTGTTCAAAGAAAGTATTAATCATTATAGATGATAATGTTGATGAACTTCTGGTAAATAATGATGAGGATAAAAATCATGAAATAATGATAGTAAATAAGGGATGATAATCATGATTGTAATATGGAAATGCTGATAATTATAGTTATGATAGTCATTGGTAATAACTGGGCAAAAGTATTACAAAAAAAACAAAATAAAAAACTAAAACGATATGAAACAAAGCGAAATTATTTTTGTAAATTCTTTTGAAATCATTAACATTGTAAAATTTTGGCACTTATGAGAATAATTTTGCACATGGCACTTCATAATATCAAAGGATTCACTTTCTAGAATTTACTTTAACCATGCTCATTGGATAGATGTATCTCTTACCGAAGAAGCACATATCACAACTTCTCTTTGACCTGATGATTATCAGTGTTACTGTTACCAGGCATGCCAGACATCACGGTCGTGGCCTTGCGGGGGGAACTCTCGCTGCGCTTGTGGCCGGGGACACCGGGTAATCCGATAGCGGTAATTGACGTTTCTGGCGTGTAATTCGCCCGGGATTATTCACCAGAGAGCGGGGTGCAGGAGACATTACGCATCTTCTTATCATGCAATTCTCTTGTTTCTATTGCAGAGTAAGGGGCTTGTGTTAATATAGGGGCAATGGGGAAATGAAATGACATGATGTCTGTCTCGTACATTTCTGGAGATAAACCTCAACTAATAAAGATTGATATGTATAATCCCTTTAAAAGATCTTATAGAGACAAATTACATTAAAATTTTCCAATTACACTAAACTTTCTTTTCAGGAAGTAGAGGTCATTGTTGGAGAAATCTCTGAATTTTTAATCACAAGGACCAAGATTCATTTACATGTATCTCTTTGTAGTTAATGAAATAGGGAACAAAATATATAGGTACACTTGTAGGAGCCTTTTCTTTATAACTCTATACTTACTATATTTGATGTATATGTATGATTCTTTAATGTAACTGTTTGGTTATGAACAAAGCATGATCATTTTTGTATTGCATTTTGCTTCATGTTTTGCAAGGTCCTGTCCACATATGATATTTTTTCTTCATTTGTGATAGGCCTCATTTGACAATATTTTAACGTTAAATTAGCATCTTGTTTTTAAAAAAATGCTTTAATGCATGCCATGATATTATGTACACAGACCTGCCAACCAGTACGTTTTAGCCGTATTTAGTACGTTTTTTTTTTTTTTTTTTTTTTTTTTTTTTTTTTTACAAAATCGTAATTTATTGAGAAAAATCATCTCTATATGTCTCTATTTCATAAAACGTACACAAATATGGTTATTAGATCAATGTAATTTCAGGTAACTTGTTTTTTTTTCCAATCATTTTGTAAAAACCAGGGTGAGATATACACAAGTTTCAATTGGTTTTTTTTTTCATCTGCAAGAGCAGTGCGCATTTTAGCTTGCATGCAGCTTGAGTGCCGTGATTGGCGAGTGCGCCAAGCATTTTATTATGAAATACACTTTTTTGGGGGAAAATACATTTTTTTGTATCACATAATACAGTTTTTCATTCCCAGAGGTTGGCAGGTCTGTGTACAGCCGCGTAATCTTTATTTTGAATTTGTTCTATCTATTGACCCACCAGTATCCAACTACAGTAGCATAGTATGATCCCTGTCAAGTTCATTTTTTTTAAAGTCAGATTTCAGTTGTCAACAGGTTAAATTCGTTGGTTATTAGAAAGGAACACTATATTTGCTAGATGGAAAATATACACAAACTTCAATGAAACTAATAATCCCTAACCCAATAATCCTAATCTTTGAATCAGAGAAATGGATGAGGTAGCAGTAGGTGGTTTTAAACCACCTCAATCACAAGAATCCCTGTTGAAAGACGAGAACTTTTTCAGGCTAAAAATACCTGTTGATTATTCCTGCATTCATACCGCCCCAAAACATACCCTTCAGGGAAAGTTACGAGCATGCCCATTATGGTCTGATAAACAGGCAGGGCGCAGGATTAAAATCGCTAGCTCAGCAGCCACCCATTGCGCCCACACCCAATTGCTAGGCTAAGAAAGTTCCCGTGATTTGCTTTCACGAAAGTTCTCGTAATTTTGACTATAATAATAATAATAATAATAATAATTAAAGATTTGTATAGCGCACATATCTGTCGATGACACTCAAGGCGCACAATTAACTACTTATATAAAACAGAAATCAATAAATACATAAAAATGAACAAACTGAGAAGAAAAAATACACAATCAGTTAAGTTGGTAGTCAAAAATAAAAAATGGCCTTATCACACAACAGTTAAGGAAATGCTTCCCTCATGAGGTAAGTCTTCAATTTGCTGTGGAATAGCTCTCTTGACTGGCACGACTTAATGTCCGATGGGATTGAATTCCACAAACGGGGACCAGCAACGGAAAAAGATCTGTCACCCCAGGACCTTTTCACTCTAACTTGTTGGAGCTGGTGAACATTCCCTGAACGAAGACCGGGTCTACACGATCTCTTCAACTCCAGAAGATCTGATAGGTACACTAGTACCCAAGTAGTACCCAAGTACACTAGTACCCAAGTACTATTTAGCAGGTATTTTGGGGGGACATTACGCATAATTTGCTTTCACATTGGCAAAAATACCTGTTATGTTTTATCGGGGAAGATGAGGGCAAATTTCCCGATCAGAAAATACCTGAAAGTGATGAGCTTCGAGGCAGTCTGGAAACACCTATTGTGGGAGGGAATGTTGTGTTTAAAATACCAATTTATCATTTTTTTTAAACTGTTTTGTTCATTCACAGATATACAAGAGTTCTATGAGGAGACGTTGATGGACAATTCAAAATCAATGTCACAAAAGACATTAGAAACATTACAAGTCGTGACCAAGTGGGAAGAACAACAACCGTTTGCACAAAATTCACCTAAACAACCTTCAGAGGTAGGACTGTCTGATTGATAGATTAATTGATGAATGGATGGATGGATGGGTGGATTGATTGATTGATTGGTTGATTGGATTGTTTGTTTTGCTGATAATATTGATTTATTGATTATTTATATTATTTCATTGATGGAGGGTGTGTCGATCACTTGAGCATTTGATTTCCCTTTGAGTGATGGTTTCTGTAATTTGTGATCAATTGATTCTTCAAACATGTACAAACATTTATATCTATCAATGGCTTTGAATGATTGATTAGTTGAAAAGTTTGAGAAAGAGAGCTTAAGAGAGACAGGGAGAAAGAGAGATACAGACTGCAGTTGCCAGTTCATCACATTCATTTTCATACTGCCACTTATAACGATTATTATCCAATTAAGCATCCTAATATTTCAAAAGGTTATAAATGCCGTGATGTCTCTCTCTTTTTTTTTGGGGGGGGGGGCACAAGGAAGATGCTCCTCCAAATTTCTATGTACATTAACATTTACAAAATTAGCCTACTTAGAGTTTTGAGAGAAACAAAGTCAATATCTCATATCCTCAGATCAATGTTTAAAGGGAAATCAATGATTATTATTTTTTGGCCTGGGTTTTCCTGTAATTGTTCATACAGCTGTCTGCTCTCTTCCGATGCCCTTTTTTGTGCAAATGTAATACAAATAGGGTTTACATCCCATGTGTTTATACAATGAGAAAAGGTTATGACAAGAAATATCCGGATCTGTTGGAAAGCAGACACAGGAGCCAAGTAAAACATTGGATGGAAGCATGTCTGACCAACATTACCAAGTCCCACAGATGAGATGTTAAGACATCAGTTCTCAAGTGGCAAAATGCACACCTACATGTAGGTTCCTAGCTGTTTAGGAAAATGAAGATTAGCCAGTCTGGAAAGTAGAAGGTAGATGATAGTAATTAGAGGAGTTGGTGGGATTTTTTATATATCCAGTAAAAAATTTCAGTTTAATTATTTTTCTTTTAATTAAATAATGAGGTAAAAGACAAGTAATATGTAGCTTCAAAGCAATAATTTCTCCCATATATTGACCTACATGTAGTCAAGTTGATTAAAATATCTTATTGTTCACTCGTTCAAGGCACCTACATGTAGGCCTACTGTGTATCTCTTCTGAAATATCTTAATGGACCCTGCATGCCTGGCAACAATACACCGAATTCATCACGTGGGACTGCTGTGAACGATTTCAATGCATTTGTGTGCGGTCACATTCCTTGCGCGTGCTGAAGCACTTTCTGGTGGAGACACATTGCTCTCTTTCCCTTTCGGCTTCTTCGTTCGGATGATTTAAATATAGAACAGGGTGGCAGAAATGTGTCAAGAGAGTCATTAGAAGCTCCAGCTGTATGCCATTTGCTCTCTTGAAAGCGTAATTCCAGACGTTTTCTATCTTTCGCCTGCTGTGCACACTGTCCCTCTGTTATCCTCCACCCCTGCCCATCCCTCTCTCCCCACACACACAATTTCAGCATTAAAAGTATGTTCTCTTCTCAGTATGAATACTGATCTACATGTACACTGTAGGGCAATTTCTACTTTACAGCAAAAATGGGACATTTTTAAAAGGGCAAAAAAATATCAGAGGCTATACTGCCCAACTTTGGCAAAAGGAAGCAAGTGACACATCAGTCAAATTTGAGTTATTGATGTTTCTGAAACACCTTTTGTATGTTGCACGTTCATGCAAAATTTGAGGAAGAAATGATCGTTCGGTGGAAAGATATTGAACAAAATATGCTGATGAATTGCATTGACGTCTATGTTAATGACGAACACACATTGCTCATTTACAACAAATGACACTTTTGTAACTTGCTTCCTTTTGCTAAAGTACGGCAGTATACATGTATATGAGAGGGGCATCGAGGCTAATCATTAGCCTTCCATGATCTTGGTAGCATTGGATTTATAACACTAGATTTATTTATAATCCAAAGGATTAACTCTTTTAATCTCAATGTAAATTAAAACCTATAAACCTTAATTTCAAATCAGCAAGGTTCAGCTGGTCAATCTTCACAGCCGATCTGCATTTATTTTAAATCCTTTATATTCATCACTAAATCAATATCAGGTCCAATTCCTAATCAATCATAAGTGTTGCAATTAATTGTGAATATAATTCTTGATTGCTGGCCTGTTTACACTATAGCCAAAGAAAAAAAAAATACAGTGATCTGCTATAGAACAAATTTACCTACAATTTTCGCATTTTAGCATGAATACATGTCACAAGTTCAATTCTTTGAGTTATACACCTTAATACATCTTTACATCTTAATGAACTTTTTAAAAGTGCTGATTGTATATTAGTAACAGGAAAAAAGAGAACACCCCCGTCCCCCCTTCCCCATTAATGCACACAGCCACACGGTTAATTTGGTCATTCAACATGGTATTCAATGCATGTACATGTACATACTGTTTATATTATCATTGTATCATCGGAGAAGTCTGAACTACGATAACAGTTATCAATTTCATGACTCTTTATTCTTGACTTAACCTTTTGAGATAGGGCATGTTTACATTACCATTGTTATCGTGGTGATAAAATTACTTTATCTATTGATATATATTAAAGACACACTCACACTAGGGGGGAAGAGGTTTATGAAGCAAATAGTTGGTTGCACTGACAAATTTGCTCTGAGCCAATCAGATGCAAGGATTTCCATAGCTTATAACAACAGTCTGTGAAAATCACTGACAATTTGTTTCATAAAGTGATGATGAGCAGCATTTACATTCAAAGGCCGTTAATGACTACTCAATAATTATGTCTTCTATAATGGCCGCTTAGCCTGTAGTTCAAATAATAAATAATATGTCTATTAATAAAGCACAGTTAATATGAGTATAATACTCAACTGCGCTTTGATACTTGGCATTATATTATTACCCCGACCGTAGCTGAGCCGCCATATCAGCGCTTAAGTGTCAAGGAATAAATCCTACCGGGTACGCATTCACCTCACCTGGGTCAAGTGCAGCACCATGTGGGTAAATTTCTTGCTGAAGGAAAACACGCCATGGCTGGGATTTGAACCCACGTCCCTCTGATTGAAAGAAAAGAGTCATAACCACTAAACCACGACGCCCCCACTAGCACAGGTGATTCCTGTCTGACCCCAGAGTCTGCATTAATATGATTTACAACAGTTGCTGGAAAGGTGATATTTATTGTAATCATGGACAAAGTTATTGACTACCTGAAAAGGTAGAACAATATACATTGTAGCAATGATATATCATATTACCATGTACCAATGATAATATTGCCATTTAATTGATAAATGATGATAAAGTATGCAGAGTAATGCTTCAAATAATGCATAATCCCTGAGCATGAGATATAGGCCTAAATTCTTCCTGAGGCAAACCCTGTTTCATTAGAGATAATTGCGACCAATCTTCGCCTGGCCAGCGGCTGAAAGGAAGAGATTATTCTTAATATCTCATATCATAAACAAGAATAAACATACTCACCATTTGCTAGGCGCCCAGGGCTGGCGTTATTGTTAGATTAGCTACATGTAGTCTTAAGCATCAGACACTCGGATTAAAATTCTTGCTTGCTTCTGTATTACAATTCTTCATCGTAAAGGAGAAATTGTCTTGTAATGAGTCTGCAAAGCAAGTCTAATAATGATGATAAATATGTTTCTATAGATGTGCTTGATATTTATTATAGAAGCCTTAGCAGAGCTGCCAACTAATACGTTTTACAACTGAATATTAGGACTTTTTTCTTTATAAAAGACGATTAAAAAAATTTACACGAACTGAGGTAATTGGATGAATACAGTTACTATACAACTTTCAATTGATTTGTTTTCCAATCATAACAACATGAACCAATGTCATTAGGATACTGTTCTCATTATACTTTCTAAAACTAATTTACTGGAAATCGGTTCAGGAAACCAGTTTGAAAGATCGCTTTGCTAGCATTCCCATTTGATCAGCCGAAAGTGGTTTTCAAAACCACTTCACAAAAAGTGGCCTTGTTGCTATGGGAACGCTCTAAGTGGGGTGACATAGTCTGCTATGCAGATTCTGAATGGCTCGTATGGTGGGATCTAATTAGCGCGCTGCTGCTGGTTCGCAAACCAGCCTGAACAGTAGACCTAGTCTGCTGTACAGACTTGTTCAATTAGCTGTGGTACACACACTGCAGATGTGGGTCTACATTTGTAGACTAGGGGTGACATGTGTGTGGAGTAGCACGCTCAAAAAGTGCGAAGATCGCTTCCCCAAAAACGGTTGTGTCCTCACTTACGCTAAAACCAGTTTAAGGAGGCAAAGCGATCTTGAAACTACATCGTGAGGTGGTTTTCCAACTGGTTTGGAAGACCTCTTCGAAAGTTTTCATTACACGTTATTCCGCTCAACTAGTTTCCAGTACAATGAGTTTCCAGTACAACTAGTTTCCAGTAAACTTGTTTTAGGGTGCTATTTTGAGAATATGTTCTTTGTTAAAACCACGGTGAGATATTCATATGTTTCAACGTTGTTTTTTTTTCCATCTGTAACAGCATTGCACATTTTATCATAGAATACACTTTGGGGGATCAAAGAATACAAGTTATATTTCCAGAAGTTGGCAGACCTAACAGGGCTATGAGAATCAAACATAACTTGCTCATCCATAGTTTTTTACGATTCTATAAATAATTTTTCATTCTTTTTAATGGAAAGAGAATGCACAATATAAACTTACCACTTCAGAGAAAGCCATCATTGATATTTAATGCTACCATTTTGGAGATATTTTGAAATTTTCTCTTTTTATTTTTAAATGTATTTTTAGCCCAAATCTTTGTTCACAGTATCTGTCAGAAATGAATGTTTATATGAAAACCAAGGCATTCCGTGATAGAGCTTGTGAAAAATGGTACCAAATTTATGGAACAACCTTTTCCCGTATATCAGATCATTTAGAGAACTGTTATTTATCAATTAAAAGTCACCTTTCCAAACACATAGAAACAATGCATTTGTAAAAACAGAATTTTTTTTTTATTTTGTTATATTCTTTCATCGAATAAAGTACAATATTGGATGTGAAGTGATGTCACAAACTCACAAAAATGGCAAATTTATATCAGATTGTTATATATTTGGTATTACCTAATTCCAATTCGTGAATAATGCATTGATCAAGATATATGGCCATATTGATTGATTGATTAATGATTGATTGACTGATCTATTTCATAACATAAAAAATGTAAAAATAAAGTTGTTGTAGTTTTGGAAGCATCACTACTGACTAGATACATAATCAATTTTTTCAAGGGTCTCTTTTAATCACTATTAGTAATGGGGGAAAAAAACATGTTATAGCACATGACAAAGCTTGACTTTATTTGATTTAATGAAAGTTTTGCCCACGTGGATAGATGTCCAAAGAACACATGTGACTTTGCAGGCTGAAACTCTAGCAGACAAGTTGTGTATTTTCCAACAAGTGATGGCGCTATGCAGTTTGTACTTTGCCATGCATTGAGAAAAAGAGTCTTGCTAGAAATATTAAATTGCCTGGCTTGTGGAAAAGGATGTTGATCAATCTTTCCCTTTAAAATTTTGTATTATTCTTTGCATTAAATAAAAAAGAAAGAAGATGAAAACAGATCTAAATTTTGAAAATTGAGAAAGATATATCATTATTTTTTCTTTTTTTATGTGTGATCTGAAACAAGCTTATATGTATGTACATATAGATGGATTGAGCATAATAATCTAAATGCAATGCTGCCATCTTCAGTCATGTCCAATAGATTGTACTTGAACAAGTATCTGTATGCTTCTGAGTAACACCTTATTTTGAAATTGTTTTGTAATGATTTTTAATCCGTGGATTAAAAAAAGTGTCCATTTCACGCATTTTATGATACAAATGTTTATTTTTATTTGTATCATTTTGCCTTTTCATGGTTTTACTGCTTTCCTAGAATATCCCCAAGTTTGGAATAACACCATTTTCACTACGGTAATTTGTCGTAGGCTTTAAAAACCTATTGAGGTTTGTGGGCAAAGCTCAATAAAAGAATAGCATAAAACAATGTACATATAGATCATGTGTATAATCATAGTCTATTGCTTTGTTTGAGATGAAGGTGGCATTTGATTTTCTTATTTCATTAGAACAGTTAGTCTAATTTGATTTTCACATATTTTCATTGATATTTTAGTAGGGCTGATTTTATATTTAATTGAATTTATCATTCACACTTTACAATCATTTACACTAAAAATTTATCACTAAGATTTGTGTCACTTTTTCCCAGGAGTCTTTTAACTAAGACTAGAGTAGGAGGGAGCGAGTTGAAGCCTGGTATGCACTCCAGTCTGGGAAAGTTTAGAATGGTGACCTTTCCTTGATGAACTCCTCGATTGATACCATGTAATACCGGTAGCATGTTCTAGATTCCGAGACCAGGCCGAGATGCTACTAGCTAGTCTGGAACCGGTCTGAAGATTGCATCCCTCATTCCATTTGCTCTCCAGGTTATCTACACATGTGCACATTTATATTTGATTTCTACACATGTTTTGGATCAAGAGGGAGAAATGAAGGATTTATCAGATTGAGATGCATACCATTTTCTTCGGATGGCATCCCTCAACATCCATTCTATTCTGTATGGAACATGCACGAATTTCAACTTTGCAGAGTAGTAACGTAGGTTGCATAACTCCTTGGGATTGTTTAGTATATGTTTTGGATCAAAGATCTTTGCAAGGTTGAGCTGCTTTATGTCAGTCTTCGGTCAGGATCCCGCAACATCTATTATGTTGTATGTGATTAGGATGTGCCCCGATTCCACTTTGTGGAGCTGTATACACGGTTGCACGACTCTTTCGAATTTGTGTCTTTTCAATCAATAGGTGAGAAATAAGTATGTTTTTAACAAAAAAAAAGATTGAGATGGTATACTGGTCTTAATTGGATAGCATCCTTCAAAATACATTGAATCATGCATGTTCCAGGTATGCCTCTATTTCCCTTTGATGGACAGAACTTTGCTATGGTTGCGCAACTCTTTGGAATTTTGTATATTTTGGATTACCGGTAGTATGTGAGAAATGAAGATCTTGTCAAGATTGAGATGCTCACCCATTCTTTGAATGGCATCCATTCCATTGATTTTATGAGGTGCATTGAGCATTATACACAGTTGCATAATTCAATGGAAATACAAACATTTTGAAGAAAAAAAAGTTATGATATTGATTATTGAATATCTGTGCGAGGTGCTTTACTAATCCAGTCTTTACTTAGCATCCATCAATGTGGACATTTGAGGTGCATTGGTCTACATGCTTATCTTTAAACTTCTTGTCAAGATTCCTGTTTTATGATCAGGGCTCCGTAACACAAAGATTAGCAATCAATCACTATAAAATGACCTGACCAATCAATATCCTGATATTTGCAATTCATTGCAAATCTTTGTGTTACGGAGCCCTGTTCATAAGAAAATCAGTATACCCTTGCAAAATTGCCAAATCGATTCACCAATCGGAGAACATCTTATAGCCTCCCTAATCCCCTGTTCTTTGTACATGATACACAGTTACTGTTACAGGGGCAGTTGGTCTTGAGACACTGTCCTGCCTGGTATGTAACTCCTTTGAATTTGACACATGATCTGGGAGGTGTTTTCTAAAGTTCTTAAAGTTGTTCCTAAGTTATGTATGAACGACTGGTGATCCTTTCTTGTGTTAATTGATATACACCTAATTTCCATCCACGTTGATTAAGCGCCGAAGAAAGGGTCACCAGTCATTATTAAAGTCAATCGTAAATTACGAACAGCTTTATGAAACTCGTACTAGGATTGATGGGTATGAATCAAGATTAGGAGGCAGTGAAATAGAAATTACATAATTGCTTGGCATATGTACATATACATGTACTAGCTATAAATGTTTAGGTGTGACAGTCATTCCTATAGGAGTAATATATTGAAATGTCTAGAGCGAATCTTTACTACTTCTTTGCTGGTATTTCTGTTTCCGATAAGGTCACTGTGTCAGGAGTATAGAATGGTATTCAATCCATCCATTATCTTCTTTGGGGTACTATCATATCTATTTGCTTTGATGAAAAAGAAATCAATGTTTATTCAACTATCAGCGTTAGAGCCTCCTAATATCAAATGTCAATGAGGTAATCTTCCAGTAGGGGGGGTGGGTGTTCTAGAAAGCTTGGCGTGAAGTAGCAGTTGACTTTTGCAAACCAAATGGGATCATTGATTATTTGATCATTATGGGCTGAAGTAGAAATATGTAGATAATAAAAACAATGGTTTTAGCACCCATGTCATGTTGGTATTACATACTCATACTATTACATAACACAAAATACAAACAAAGTACATTTAACCCTGTTAACCGTCCAGGCCAATTCACCTCTAATTATGTACAAGAAATTGCCAGAAACATAAGTAATTTGTGTTTTATTGCCTCGCCTTTACTATGCAGGCGAGACAATAAAATGGTGTTGCTTCAAAATAAAAATCGAGGTTAAGTTTTTGAAATGTCAGTGCCTTCATCATAACTTTGTAAAGTATTCTGTGAAATTTGGACAAAAGGGAAAATCAGGTGTTCCTTTTTTATTTTTGCATAAATTTCAGGTTGCAAATTCAAAGTCCTCATAAGAAGATTTGATACTCTACAATACATGTATACTTCTTAGTCTGTCCAA
Source organism: Lytechinus pictus (assembly GCF_037042905.1). Lineage (NCBI taxonomy): Eukaryota > Metazoa > Echinodermata > Echinoidea > Temnopleuroida > Toxopneustidae > Lytechinus > Lytechinus pictus. Next base: position 18,724,680 of record NC_087260.1, read on the forward strand.
AGCTATTTTATATATTTTAGCTCTTAACATGCCTTTGCCGTTAATTGACATTAAATAATACACATAAATCCCATAGATCTTCAAATTATCTGGCAGGTTACGATTTAATCCATCCCTCAAGGATAGTATTGATATCCTGTAATGCCGTTAATATATAATTTTCTCAGGAGGAAGGAAAAATCAGGCACCACAATACTTCAAACCATAGTCAAGTTACGTCTATTTTAAGTTCACAAAAAACATCTGAGCCCAATCCACCAATTTCCATGGCAACGGTTCAGTCATGAAGGGAGGGAGGATGCATGCGAAAGCAGGTGAAATCTACTATCGGCGTAAAATCCTCTACGATAGTAAACATAAAAGCACAGGGGAAGGCCGTTTTCTTCTCGAGGCTGATTCTCATCATTGGAAAAGGTGTTGATTACTTAAATGGATGCTTGAAGTTGTATACAATACATCATGCAGTGTGCTATTGGCCAACACAGTGATGTTTTGTAAATTACGTCGGGTGTTGTAAATTGCGCTGTGTGTTTAGCAGTTGTGCATTTCTTTGAAGATGCAAGTATTCGTGGTTGATGGGGGACATGTTTTGAACATTTGCATGACGATTCCATGGACAGGAATCCGATTTAAGTACTGTCTGTTCAGGAAGTATTGCTCTGTACATATTTCCAGTGTTCCTCATCACGTTTGTTTACAATTGTGGATGCCTTTGTGACGGTGAGTTGCTACCCTCGTCCCTGGAAAAGGATCTCTCATCTTCACTGGATTAATCTATTTCTTCTTTTTACGTATTGACATGTGAGAGCTGCACTTCTGTATTTTCTACTAGTAGTAGTATACATGTATGTTCCTTGTTCGAGAGACATGCTGGTGTGAATAAGCCATTTCGTATTTGCTCTTGAGCAGGTTCCTGTTTCATGAAGACTTGTTATAATAATAAATCCAAAATTTCTATAACAAACTTACTATCAGCCAATCAGATTGAAGGATTTCAGTAGCTTTCAACTGTTATTGTAAATTTGTTATATGAAGGTCATTGTCTGTACACTTTAATAGTGCTTTTTAAATCACTGAGATGAGCATGATTATTCATGTTTTAAAATAAGCTTGTTATCCTATTTAAAGATTAACAACAAAGGTCAGTCATGGTATTTGGCAACAGATCAAATAATACCAATAGTTAGTGTAATATAGTTCAGCTTTCCCAGTTGTATTAATTAACATTATAACCTAAGTCTTGTCACTTGGTCTATGTGGTGGTATCTTTATTAGAGTTAAATATTGCAGATTGTTATACCAGGCAAGCTTGCATATCTTCCCTTAAGATATTAACAATAATTATTTGGGGTCCTATCCTGTAACCTATAGTATTTGTTGGTACGGTATTTTTATGTTTAGATTTTTATTGAAAGTAATCATAAAAAAAATCACAATATTTTACAAATGATTCTCTAGGAGTGACGTCTCATAATAACAGAGTCTATATTTCCCTAGTTGATGATTTGACAGCCTAAAGAGACCAGTCACACTTTGATAGTAGATGGTGTTTGATCTAACACCAGTCAAAACAGAATTGATCCTTCGAGAAAGGTATGGTGTCTTAGATTTGCAAATTCTCCAAGTAATTGGGGCTTATTTGTCCATTAGACAAGCAGGGTATCGGCTGGCCAGGGACTGGGGGAATGTTAAAGGTGCGCTGGTGAGGTACAATAGTTCAGTTGAACAGAGAATGCTTACCCTTTTATGAATTCACCTCAGATAGTCCAATTTTTTTAATGATTTCAACATCATCCAATCAGATAGAATGATTTCAGTAGCTTTTAACTGCTATTGCAAGTTTGTAATTATCAAAAGCTTATGAAACAGGGGCCTCAGATTGGATTCGGCTCAGAAAAATGTAGTTCAGCTAAAAAATTCCCCCCTCCAAAGAAAAAAATGAATAAATAGATTAAAATGAATAAATAAATAAATAAATAAATAATGAATGAAATAAATAATGAAATTAGAGAGCCATACCAAATAATGTTTATAAAATACAGATCAAGAGGTTTGTATGATACATGTATATGTATAACCTATATTTTGGAAGCAATATTCACACTTAATCAAGTAAATTGTCCATGATTTATGCTGACCCATTTTTTTCCAATTTCGAAGGTTAACTTTTAAAGATAAGAGAGCCGCCATCCCAAATGATGTTTATAAAAAATGTAGATAAAGAGAAATGACATGATAAATTACCTAGGAAGCACAACCCACTTTTAGTCGAATACATAGCGATAGAAATAAAATCAAGTATATTGTTCATGATTTATGCTGATCCATTTCTTTCCAATTTGAGAGGTTAAATTTGATTGCTGTTAGAATGACCCTAATCAAAACTTTTTCGAATACTCTTTATAGTATGCAATCCAAATGGTTTCTAGTCTAATGTAAATTCCACAAACTTTTTCTTTTTATTTCTTATTCTGTGGTTGTGTTCAAACTTCCAGTTTTGCGTTGGAGTCGCAGAATTCAAAGACATTCACTTGGAATCATGGTTGCATTCAGACTACTTTTGATTGCCATAGAAACTCATTGTCTTTTCGTGAAATACAAACGTGAGACTCTGAAATGAAATTGGTGTGTTTTGTATTGTAATATAAGAAATTGTGCAATATCTTGAGAGATCTCCATCATAATTCTAAGGCATCATTATAGTGGCCTGCTTCTGGTACGGACATCACTAGCACTGTATTTACCCCAAGTTGACCTTTACTTCCTGGGTCAGGCTGTGCAATGAAGCTCATGTGTTGAATTGAAGGAGCATCAGTATTGATGAAGTATTGCTTGGACTTTCACTGGAGTAACGATATTTAGATAAGTTTAATGCTGAAGTTTTGATTTGTGGTGAGTGTTGCGTGAAGCATTTTGTCTGTGATTTTCGCCGACAGATTTGCTTTTAGCCAATGAGATGCAAGGATTTCAGTAGCTCATAACAACTACGCTGTAGTCGGTGAAAATCAAGGACTGTTTATTTCATCTTGAAAGGTTCTTGTGATTGATGTTTGTAATTCCAGCATAAAATCGCTTGAACGCGACTTTATACCATAAGCATAGCACTCCTGATATTCACCCCTACTCACAGCATGTGGTAATAATTTCTGATTTGTACCAGTGTAAATGTGGCAATCGCTCTTGGTATGTGATTGAAGCCCATTCCCAGCCCCTGCCATCCACCATCGTAGATTTCATGTACCTGTCGAGTAGATTTCGAGTGCATTTCGAGTGCCTTTCATTCCAGTATACCTGCACTGGTTTTTGCATGCATTATCATAGCCATTAAAGATAGCTTTCGAGTTCTACTTGGATGTACAGCCAGCCTTCAAATGCTGGAAGTTCTTTTCCAGACTTTGCAGGATCTTGGGTCATTGATCAGCCATTCCCCACGGGTTTTACCTCGAAGACTGGACGGGCAATGCCGGATCTAATGCAGATGTGGACGTAGTATGTTGCTTCCTTTGGATATGACGAAATGGCTGGCATGTGAAGCGTCTAGCGATTTATCTCTGTTGATTTGTTGTTCTCAGACCTTGCAATAATAGAGACATACATTTATCTAGCCTCACAGCAAGACACTTGCTTAATTCAATGGTAGATATTAAAGGGAACTTTAACAGTCTGGATAGTTCGTCTATGATTTGTATCGCAAGATGGTATGGATCTGCATTTCAGTGGTATGAAGCCCTTTTTAATAATTAACATTTAATGCATATTAATATTATGTTAAATCATAAGTTGCATTATCAGTTTTAGTAGTAGTAGTAGCAGCAGCAGAAGTAGTAGTAGTAGTAGTAGTAGCAGTAGTAATGCATGTAGTTGAGGAAGAAGTCAAAGTTGAAGAAGTAGTAGTAGTAGTAGTAGAAATACATGGTGGTACAGTGGTAGTAGTTGCATCATATTAATGCTATGTTAAATCATGTAGAATATTTTTATTTATTTTTTTAAAATAAAATTCTGTTCTGATTTGGCAATTTTCAGTCATGTATTTCTCATAGTTTCACCATGTTTGACTCAACTATTACATCAGAATGAGAATATACCAAATCTAGATTTTTTTTAAATTTCAATGTATGTAATCACCTTTGTTTCAAATACTTTCTCTTGATATTATCACTCATTGCAATTACTCAAGGTTAGTTGAAAGTCTGTTTGCTGAGACTACACATTAAGCATTGCTCCATAGAGTGGAATGCTAATTAACACATGGCATTTAATGCATCTCACTCATCCCTGTATACAGACGTGTGTCGGAGTTAATACTCCCATCCTCAAGACGGCCCATCTCCGTGATTTCATTTGGCAAGCGAGCAAGCCTTTACGACTGCACCGTTTAGCGCAGACACGTCTAAAATGTGTGATTTCTTGACCTCTCTTCCAAGGGCATTCAGCATCCAAATATGGATGAGACCTTGTATTGTCAAACGGTAACATGCTCTTATGTAATGCCTGGCAACTTCTTGGATCAAATGAAAATGCTTCTTTGGGAAAGTTTTATGTTTCACAGTTAGGTCTAGCCTGGTAGTGTATAAGATGTCAGATTGTATGGTTGGTGATTATGTGATAAAACATTTTCCAAATTCATTGCTTGCAAAAATGTGTTACTGATTTTGTATTTTATTTTTGTTTAATTCTTAATTTGTATTTGATAATCTTATCCCCCCCTTATCTCTCTCTCTTTCACTTTCTCTTTCTTGTATTCTCTTTTTCTGTAAAGATGGGCAGACAGTTTATATTTCTCCATCTGTAAATTACATTATCATGATGCTGGTTGAGATATGAAAGTTTTCAATCTCCACTTCACACTGCAGGGGATATTATGACAGAAAGATGATAGGGCATAAGAAATAACTTTCAACCTTTGTCCCTCTTCCTCTCTATTTATTCCTTTTTCTCTGTCTCTTTGTCACAACCTCCGTCTTGCTCTTTTTCTTCTGTATAGGTAAAAGGTCAACCTTTCATCACCAAAATCACTTTCCGATTTGATATGAAACTTGCAGAGTTCCTGAAAATATTTGATGATATCATTTACTGTGTTCGTGGCAGAGAAAACAAGCTTAGCATTTTTGTGGAGTTGTCTTTAAAAAGAAAAGTTTTCTTTGACACCACGTTAGATTTATATTCATCTCTAACTTACTTTGATTTTTTTCTTTTCCTTTGCTGGCTCAGAAATAATTTAGCAGTTTAGATGATGTTCGCAGATTCAGGTTGGTAACCTTTGTTGTGTCTTCCTTGTTTTGTTGTTTGTGGCAAGGTTTTTTAAATTTAAAAAAAAGTGTGTGATAAACTGTATTATTATCTCTGCTGGGATTAGTGGAATTTCATGGTATGTGCTCGATGAATTCATGTTGAATTGTGGAGCCTTTGTAAAGTGAAGTCCTTTCATTTTAGTTTTGAATAGGTCTTCCTTGGATGTTTATCAGTGGAGTGTAGAGGTTTAAATGGATATGGGCTTTGCTTTCTGCTAATATTGAACATTTTCCTTGAGGATTTTTGTTTGTGTTTTGTTATCTATAAGATTGTGGGAATATTTGTTGCCAAGTGCATGGCAATCTTTCTATTTTTCTTATTAATTTTTCCTAATGGCAATCGAGAAAGAATCTTTTGAGACATATAGAAATATTAATGTTTAGGCCTATTTTGTCCAAGTCGATTGAAGCACTGTTTCTTACAACGAGAACTGCCTTCTGTTCAATAAGCTTCTGCGAGAGTGTTATCCAAATCCTTTCTTTGTTTTATTTTGGCTTTATAACATGGAAAGATACAATTGTTTTTAATTTTTTTTATTTTTGCTTTAGACTTTAAGGTACCATTTCATTTCCATAATCCTGTAATGATGATTTTGGCAGAGGAATATTTTAAAATATGACCTTTTTCCTTTTGTTGTGTGTCTGGCTCTTTGGGAGAGCATTCTCAACAATTTTTAGAAAATATGCATGATTATTACCTGTGTTTTCAACCGAATGTGCTTTAAAACAATATATCTGGGGTGCTAAAATTGTTGATTGGAGAGCATTCTCAACAATTAGAAAAATTTCATGATTATTAAACTGTTTTCAACCGAATGTGCTTTAAAACAGTATATCTGGGGTGCTAAAATTGTTGATTGGATTCAACCAGAGGTGAATCCTTACATGTACCTGGGAGAGCTATTGACCCCATTACAACCCAATCACAGCTCACTCGATGATGATTATCCCTTGTTTCTCATTGCCATGATTGGCATGCATTCAAGGTGCGTCAGTCGGGTCCGCGGCCAACCCTGATAACTTTTTTGGCTGCTGGGACGTATCTTGTTTATCAAGTCTGTATCCTTCGATCAGAACCAATGGACAAGTGTTTAGTGCATCTTTGGTAACTTATATGCCCCCGATAGCATGTTTGTCCTCGATATAAAAGCAAAGGTGGACATTTATGCTCTTCTTACAGTTAGAAGGAGGAGGAGGGTAGGCTGTGTATGGTGTTCTTCAAGATGCTAATAATAATTGCAAATCGAGTCACCATCTGCAATACCGTGCTGTTTGTTTGAGTAGGACTACGTAGTGGATATTCAAGGAGCCTACATTAAGTGAATTATATTGAAGTCATTTTATTATGATTGGAAGTCTTCAGAACTAAGGGAGGAATATTAAGGAGAGGATGAAGGTAATTTCTTTTTTTTCAGTTTATTCATCAGATAACTTCTGATGAAAAATTGTCATTTTATAGGCTTTCTGGAATGATTTTGATTAATTCCCTTCTGGCATTAAAGCAGATGTTGCTTGATCATCCAGGAACCATTTGATAGAATAATTGAATCATTGGCTCCCTGCTGTGTTATAAATACGCTGTCTCCTTGAAGGACAAGGTCATTATCCATCACCGTTGTCTATGTGTGGGACTGCATATACGAAAATGCAGATCTTTCATTGACATTGCATTGATTTCCATCAAATGCAAATGCACAAGTTCATATTCCTCATCAAATAATGCCCATATGGTCGCCAATCTAGCATTGTCTAAGTGCAATATGCATTTAATTGCTATTTACTGTTCGTTTCTATGCATCGCTGCCCAATACCTGTGTTCATAGAATGCAGTACATGTGTAATCTGCGATATCACAGCTTGTAAAGGATTTCCTTGAAAATTTCAGATTTTCAACTAGCATAGATGAGATTTGCATTTTACTGACAGGGAGCATCCAAGAAAATAACAGGATTAGAAACAAATACAATTAGAGATATCCTGCCTTCGAAGCATTGCTCAGAAACTGGCTCGGAAAGCACTTTTTTGTAATTTCTGAACTCAACATTTAATTCTGCATGTATGTCATCCAACATGAAGGATTAGTGAGTGCCAGATGGATCCAATTTCCGCACTGTGATATGAAGAGCTTTTCGCGAATCCCTTAGGAGATTTGACGGAAACTTTCAAACTTAGTCAGCAGTTCTGCTATATTTGCAAACTTCATTGTTGTGATATTCACGGAGGATTACACTGTAAACAATGAGAAATGCTGTAAATCGATGTGAGTGAAAAATGAAAAATGGATACGAATTCGCTCCAGAGAAGTATGAGGAATCCAGTGATGATACGAGGGTCGTACGCGCAGACGGCTCGCGAGCTCATGCGGTTCGGGTACGGCACAGATTGGTGGCGGTATTTACACACCAGCAACAGCAGATATGTGAGTAAATTACATCTTCTACCTTGCTTTGAGGGTGGTATGCAAGTTGTAAAACTCTGTTTCATAAAAGTTTCCTGTATATAGCTGTACAATGGACGTTCTCTTGTTAAAAGTTAAAGAAAATTGTGCAAATTTAATTGGCAACTAGCGAATTCATATATTTGCACATTTACATGTAAGTTCAAGATGTATGATGCCTTCAAAATATGAGGCTGGACTTTAAAGGGGGAGTGAACTGTGTGTGGTCTCTCATTGACTGTATGTTATAAATACATAAGTCTTAAAATATACGTTTTCAGATATTTACACAACTACAGAGAATTAATTGACGTATAATTGTATTTGTATAGAGAAACTAAAATATTTTGAGAGGAAAAGTAATTGTTTTGCTACTTGGTAACATAATTATTGTGGGATAAATGTATTGAGTAGTTGATTAGCATGTTATCATTCAAGTGGGTCTATATTACTAGACAAAACTAGCATTATGGGTCAGGAAACTGGCCAGGTATGAGTAGTTGAGGACTCGAGATGGCGCTATTGGTTTGTATCTGCTCTAATAGCCTGTGACATAATCCATGTTCTGTACCATGTATGCAGAATATTAAAACATATTTTTTTATTGTTTTTATTGTACATGTATTGAATGAAATTGAAATGGTAACTGGAAATAACATTGCAAAACCAATTGCTCAGTATGCACAAGTACATGTACATGTATGTAGGCTATGTCAACTTGTCAAACCATTGTATTCCCAATTTTCAACAAAAATGATGATTTCTTCATATAAAGAATTTTAATTCTGAAATTTGTGTTCTTGGAATGCTTGATATAAAAAAATGGGATTAACAAAGGAGAAAATTTTTTGCCACATGTACAGTAAGTCAGCAATCATCTAGTCAGTAGGTTGGGGGTGCACTGGGTGAGCACCCCCCCCCCCTGAGGCAGAGGAGTTGCGACACTGGCAAGCAAAACAAAATCTGTACCCCTTCTTCTGCTTACAACAGCTGATTTTTTAAACTTTAGTTCCACGTCCCAAAGGTGTGCACCCACATACCACATGCTCAAACCAGCTTACGTCCTTGCTTAACCGTTAGGTGTGCAGCCCATTTAGATCCATATGCAAACCTATTATGATCTTGAGTGTCACCCCTTACCCACTTGTACATGTACATGTAGCGTGATAACACACATCTATGCCAATGGAATCATATTTTGTGTTTTCAAACATTCCATGTCCTGCAATTTATTCAGAAATTTTGGTTCAGTTTTGTGATAGAGACCAGACTCCAGAAAGGTCTACCAAATGGCATAACTTACATGTATGTGTATAGGTAATAGGTATAGGTAATATAGGAGCGCCTTGAGCACCTAACAAGGTGGATATGTGCGCAATATAAATACCCTATATTAATATTATCATTATATTATAGCTTGAGGACAAACATCATGGTCTGTTTTAATGTTAGACAGTATGAAATTATGGACTTCATTCTTTCTTTTTTTAGCTAAAAAAAAAGATTTTTCAGTGTATTAGTATATTCTTGCAGTTTGTTTTTAACACTTTGATATGCATCATTTGCCATTGTGCATGATGAAAAGAACATGGGGGAAATATTTGAAAAAAAAAGGTACATACATTTGTGGTTGGTCTGTGGATTGTGAAAGAGCTTTCCAACCCATCCTGTACACTTTCAATCAATGTTGCTCTCATGAGCAAATGAGGTCTGCTGCCCTCTATCAACACCATCTAATACAGTCTCTTCAATCATTTTCCATTTTGCCAGCTCTCCAATTTCAGACTGGGTGTCATGTTTGTCAGATGAGAAAAAGATTCCCAGGTATAAATGAATCTTGAATTGAGAAGGGTACGAAGGGAGATAAAATGAAAGACGAAGAAAGTTATAGATGGGGAAAATATCTCTTTGCTTGGAGGCAGTCTTCAGGTGCCGATATCAACACAGGTTTTATTGGTTCGTCCCAGCTCCACCTGGTTTTGTATTGTAAAGGCAAAGTGTGGAGGGAATATTGATATTTGTATCCCATTTCTTCATAATATTCTTGATGACACGGTTTTTTTCATCTATGTGCCTGCAGTGTAATTGTTTATGAAATGGTGATATCACAGGGGCACCCCCCCCCCCCTTTCCGGCTTAAAATTATTTATTTGGTTGTAATATGTTTTTAGGAGTGATCATTATTTTTTTGTACGTCAGAATGTTTGAAAGAATTCTGTACATTTTAATTGTGACCCTCTTTTGTAATAATATGGAACATATAGCTCTTAAAACTCATTACCCTGTTTTAGCATGCAGCTTCTCTTGTTTGTCGCTCGAGCATTCAACAATTTTTTTTAGATCCGGATATGGCCCTGCCCCATCTTGTAACTCAATATAGGCCTAAATACATCGTTGCACATTTGCAAATAAAATCTACAAAATATTTCAAAAAGATGTACGAAGAAAATGAAACAAGTTTATTGAATGAGAATTATATCATTTTCTTCAAAATGATATTAATTTTGGCCTATTTGCCAGTTTAGGAGGCATATGTTTTTTAAAGATACAAACAGATCTATATATAATGCTGTAACATTTGTATTTTCATCCAACCATGAAATTTTGACTTACTATTATGTTTTTCCACATTTTTTTTTCAAATCATCTTGATATCAGTCAGGATTTTCGTTTTATAAATTATTCAACAGCTCTCACTTCTTCTTTCATGTGTTGTATAAAGAGACCTCTGGGTCAGGAGGGCATTGCTGAAAAATTAGTGTGGTATGATGCATTGTTGATCTTCAGCAAAATTTATTCTCTCAAAATTTCTCTGTTCTGGACAGACATTTGTAATTACACTTTGACATGTCTGAAGTTCATTTTCAGCAAGTCCGTTTTGCAAGTGAGTTCTGAAGTATTTACACTTGCTTGACAACTTGTTCCACATTATTGCCCCAAGGGTTACGAAAAATGAGGTTGTATTGTTTACACTTCTCTATCTCCCTCTCTCTCTCTCTTTCTGTTTCTCTCTATTTTCCTTTCTGCACCCCCCCCCCCTCCTTTATTTTCTGTCCTTACACAGCATTCATTCTAACAATAGGCGCACAAAGGACATAAGTTTGGCCCCAGTATTGAATGAAAAGGCTAGAGGTTTCCTTTTGTGCCATGTTCTTTTGAATGAGTTGAATGCCGACTGAAGCGAGTCTCAATAGGGGTAACTGGCTCGGCACGATTGCTCTTTGGAGCTCCAGTTTTCAATCAAGCTCTGCTCTGTGCAGTGAACGCATGCATACAAACACACACACAGGGAATGGTGCGTTGTGGAGGGCTGGCATAGCTCTGAGGCTGAGCTGCCACCCTGATAGCGGCTAAATGATAGTCAGTGTGCACCTGTGTGCGAGATCTCATTGGTACGCTCTTCCACCCCCTTGTTGGTGATCGCATACCTCTTTGCCATTGAGACAATAGCTGTGTGTGTGTCTCTCTCTCACACACACACACACAAACGCACACAGTATTCAGCACTGCAGGCGTTCTACCTGGTGCAAAGGTCCATTGATTGACTTGTCTGGCTGTTTGTCAGCCTACCACCAATCATTATTTTTCAAATCAACTCCAGGACTTCTCGTCAACCCCAAACAACAAACCAGAGTTGAGCTCGCCAGTGAATTTCTGAGATATTACAGGTTCCAGTCTGGATAATAAAGACATCTTCCATCTCCTTGGTTGGACATGTTGAGGTTTTAAACCATCATCCAAATTATAACTGGACTGACTGGATTTTTTATCATTATTATCGCCAGTGAATGCGATAACTCCATTATTAGTGCTGTCAAGGGAGATTGCAAGAGCACTGCACAATTTTGGATAAGTGGGACTGGATGTGTGATCTTGAATGCTTTTAGCAGCTAGCAGGTCTGGGTGACTGTTTGCGTCCTACTTTAGCGGACATACAAAATACTTGGCTCTGACCGTTTTCTTTACGAATGATCAGTTGATTAGAATATACGTTTAAAGTATTTGGATGTTATATGCACCTCGGAAGAAGTGAAATTGGTTCAAAATGCCTGGACGACAACCGTACAAGCAGGTATGATTTTGTGAATTGTACAGGACATTATCTCATTATTAGTTATTTGATATTGGTGTTAGGGTATATCTTCATCCATTAAAATATTATCAACATCATATTACCACCACCATCATTATTATTATTATCATCGGACATCGCTATCGCATTATCATCATCATTGTTATCATCACCACCATATCAGTCATCATCACCGTCATCATCATCACCATCATCATCGCCATCACCATCATCATCATCGCCATCATCATCACCATCATTATCGCCATCATCATCACCATTGTTATCATCACCACCATATCAGTCATCATCACCGTCATCATCATCACCATCATCATCATCACCATCATCACCATCATCATCACCATACCATCATCATCACCATTGTCATCATCATCACCACCATATCAGTCATTATCACCGCCATGTAAGTCATCATCATCATCACCATCATCATGGGCGCTGTCATCATCATCGCCATCATCATGACTTCACCATCATTTTCATTTCCATCATTATAACCATTATCATCATTATAATTTTCATCATCACCACCATCCCCTCCAAACCACCATTATCATCATCATCATCGTCACCCTCATATTCATCGTCATTAGCCCATCATTATCACCACCACCACCACCACCAAACATGTATCATCATTTATTGTTGAATGACATCAATATTTTCTTCATTCTCTTTTATGGTGATATGTATCTTGGATCATTCTGAAATTTTGGAGATAAAAAAACTGATCATCACCTGATATGGGATGAAAGCAATTACCGGTATCATGTCACTTGTATGCCAGGTTTTTTTCTAATTGTCATGATAATGGCCTTGTAAATTAATCTTACTGATGATGAGCATAATGGATAATGTACTCAAAAGACAATCCTTTATTATTTTCTATTTTGTTGATTATATGGTGAATAGTTTAATGTGATAATGAATTTTGATTACTTAAATAAAGAGTGTAGATGTATCAGGAGAAAAGGGATATTCATTCATGCTGTCAAGCGTAATTAACACAAATGTTTATTGTTGAAACTACTCATAACGTAATATGAAAACAGAGGGATTTCCCCTTACATGTACTGTGAATGTATTATCATGGTTGATGCAATTTTGTATGAAAATATGTTAATCATAACACTTTCAATTGTTAATAACATTTTCACATTGTCATACAGAAAATATACAGTGATATATCAGGTCCAAACAATTACTTTTCTTCAATATCTATATTATAGGGGTTTTTTACTTTTATTTCTAAATGCAAAGGGGTTTGTATTGCTTTTAAGAGGAAAACATGTAGAAACATAGGAAAATTGTAACGAAACAAAAACCAATTTGTGCTGTATTGATACTTAGAGTCTATGGATTTCTAATGATTCAAGCATGTAGACGACGTTCAACATTAATAATGCAAGTATAAGGTACAATAGGTTAGAAACCATTTTGTTGTGAAATATAAAGAGGAAGAAATATGGAGAGGGAGAGGGGGAATAAAAAAAAGAGAATGCTTAAAAAAAATGAAGAAACAACAAAATAACATCCAAAACCATAAGAAATATAAGAGTAGGGGAGATCGGGGTTAGTTGGAACGCGGGGTAAGTTGAAACGTAGTAATTTTCTTTAACGCCTGTAAAATGAATTTATGCAATACTGCCCTCAATTTATTGCTATTTAATTTATGCAATACTGCCCTCAATTTATTGCTATTGAATTTATGCAATACTGCCCTCAATTTATTGCTATTAATAATACAACAGTATCAATAGCAATAAATTGAGGGCAGTATTGCATAAATTTATTTTACAGGTGTTAAAGAAAATTACAATGTTTCAACTTACCCCCGCGTTCCAACTAACCCCAATCTCGCCTACTCTGTAAATGATTTTTTTTTTTACATAAGGCCGACATAAGCAGGTATTTTCTTTTTGGAATACTACGAAAAAAAATTGCTTTCACACCAGTGGCAAATAAGAAGCTGGTATTATACAGCGTGTCTCTAAAAAAAGTAAACCCAACTTCAACAGCAAATTTTCAGAAAACTAAAAAATATTTACACATTACTTTTTCATGGTTAGATAGTCCAATAAGTCCTCTGTCCAATTATATCACTTAGGTTATCTAACTCTTATGCATGACTGAGCATGATTCAACTTAGTGAATGGGTGTCAAATCATCACTGTGGCAAGTTATTTCTTGTTATTGTCATGCATTCAAGGCCAATATGAAGTTAAATGTTTGTCACATGTTAGGCCTATGATTAAATCAATACTGTGGCAAGTTATTTCTTGCTATTGTCATGCATTCAAAGCCTATTTGAAGTTAAATTTTGGTCACATGTTAGGCCTATGATTACATAACTTCAGCAAAGGTTGTTCCTAACACAGGCACACCTCACATGCTTTCCAAACATGGTACAGTTGACAATTGAGCAGAGAGTATTCCTGGTAACTCGATACCAGGAAACAAGAAGTTTCGTGGAAGTTCAAGAAGCTTTTCAGGTGCAGTTCCCCGAGAGGCAGCCTCCAACAAAAGGGCCATCTGGTACAATGTGAGAAAGTATCAGGCATGAAAATTCTCCGCGTTTCCGCGGATTTCCGCGTTTTTTGTTTGCTGAATTTCCCCCCCCCCCCAAAAAAAAAAAAAAAAAAAAAAAAAAAAAAAACATTTTTTTTTAAACCAGGGAAGTGCTCTATTGCTATTTTTTAAGTATTTTTTAGTTTTTTTTAATTGAATTTTGGACAAAAAATCCATATAAATACTTCATTACAATCATTCAACTCAAACAGGTTTTTGGAGTTGTAAAATTGATAAAACCTAGGAGCTTAAGGGGGCGTTGCCCCCTGGACCCCGTCTTGTCAACGACATTTCCAAAACCCTTTCAGCTTTTTTTTTCATACCCAATTTTCATGCCTGAAGTATGCTGATCACGGAACCAGTTTAACTTCAAATAGGCCTTGATGCATGAAAATAACAAGAAATAACTTGCCACAGTGATGATTTGACACCAGTTCACTAAGTTGAATCATGCTCAGTCATGCATGAGAGTTAGATAACTTAAGTGATGTAATTGGACAGAGGACTTATTGGACTATCTAACCATGAAAAAATAATGTGTAATTATTTTTTAGTTTTCTGAAAATTTGCCGTTGAAGTTGGGTTTACTTTTTTTAGAGACACACTGTAGATCGGGTAGATTTTGATGTAAATTTTGGAGTGAATTTCCTGTGGTTTTCTTGAGTTTCCCAGTCCATCTGAAAGTGCCTAGATAGAGAGAGAGCAAAAACACAGAAATGAGCGTAGTTTCATAACAGGTGCATGTTGATTTATATTAAGCTGTGTATATCATGTGCCAGTCAAGGCCTAGGTCTAGATCTACATTCTCTCTCCACCTTCCCATTCCTGTTCAGATCAATAAAAGAATGACATCATCTGATACCACTTAGTCTATAGCATCCAGGCTCAAGTTGTCACGGTTGTCCAAAGATGATGCGCCTGCTTATGTTGATATGGATGCGCATCAGTGCGTATTGTATGAATTATGAAATGCAAGCCGAATATAGGCCTTATCAAGATCTATGTGTTATTAGAAACATTCATAAATGAATAAGAACTGCCCTAAATGTAATTATCGTACAGATAAAATAAACCAAAAATAGCATCTTAGATTTTATCGCTTAAGATGAAGAAAATTGCATTTTACATATTTAGGTGAGATTTTTATAAATACATCTTCTTCACAGATTTTCATAATGCAATTTTGGTTTGATTGTGTATCAAAATTTGATGAATTTGTTAAAAATTGCCCACTTTCATATTTCATCTTCCATACTTCAGGCCCACAAGTAGTATCATATGAGATTGGACTTTAAATTATAAGCTAAAATATCTAAATATACATAATTTTAGCAAACTGTCAATGTATCGCTATTTCATTAGGGTCTTTGTGAGAAGACTAGGTTGAAGAAGACAAAATGTTGGCAATGGCATTGATGTATTACGGCTTTGCTTGGTTATAAATTGAACTGCAATTTCTGTCTAGCTTTTCACAACACGTTGAATGTGATTTCTTATTTTTATTGCCTCTTGTGAAATGAAACGCCAGTGCTATTGTCCAGTGTACGCCCTCGGCCTATATATATTGCTGGTTGCAGTTGATTAACAAAATATCACCTCATTATTATCTGTTTTGTTATACCAGCAATTTATCCATTTTCCACCAGAATATTTTGGCACATAGCTACAGTAATAATAATAACGCCAACGGTATATTTACCCAGGGTAGCCACTTCGGTTCCGAAAACTGTTCTCCCAGCGGGCTTTGCTATAATCCCCCCCCCCCCCGGCTTTAGCTCAGCTACCTATAGGTACTCAAGCATTCAAGGAATGTCTTCCTACCGGGTACCCATTCACCTCACCTGGGTTGAGTGCAGCACAATGTGGGTAAATTTCTTGCTGAAAGAAAACATGCCATGGCTACATTGTAGGAATCGAACCCACGTCCCTCAGATTGAAAGACGAGAGTCATAACCACTAGACCACAACTCCCCCAATACAGAAGGCCTATACACATGTGCAACACTGGATATAGTTTTGAATTGTTTTTTTGATCAGCCGATTACTTTCACAACTAGGATTTTCAATATTCTACTACTAAAATCAAATTATGCAATAAGCAGGGTTTCTATTGCTAAGTTTGCAATCTGTATCATTTGCCTCATGAATGCATACAATGTATGTACCTGCTTATGTGGCCATGTCAAAGTAATATGGCGGAAAGGTTTAATATAAGGTGGACTTTGATCTTGAAAATATGATTTTCTTGTATTGTATGAGAGTATTGCCTGTTGGCTTGTAACATTCAAAACATTAATCATTATCTGAGTTTTGAGGATGATGGTCTTTTATGGATAATGGATCTACATCAATGTTGTTTTTTTTGCACAGTAAAGTCGATTGAGACAGCATGCATTCACCGATAAAGGGGAAAAGCGTTGATGAGAAAATGCAAGAATGTTTTCCCCCTGGGATTGCTTGCTGTGTGCAATCGATATATAGAATTGCTTCGGAACTCGGCTACATGTCCGAGTAGTTCACAGAACTTCACACATTATTTATAGCTGTGTGAGGTAACTGTTTACCGAATACCTCTTACAATGTACATTGCATGTCCCACAGTGCAAGCTAGTAAGGTGAAGTAGTCGAAAAAAAATTTGCTCTGAATTTGCGATTTTTTTCAACAGCTAGGCCTACATGTATGTCATTGAAAGTTTCCTTTTATTTCTGTTCTTTACAGCTAGGCCTAGATGTCATTGAAAATTCCTTTAAAATTTCCTTCTTTTTCTGTTCTTCGCAGCTAAGCCTATTTCATTAAGAATTCCGTGAAATTTCCTTCTCGTTTGCATTCTTTTCGATCATTTCCATGAAGATCAAATATTCTTGATCCCAGAAACATACATGTATACATGTGTAGAAAGTCGCTACTGTTAATTTGTCATTGACACGTTTATCTATAATCAGGTCAAGGTATGTACAGTAAAGGAAAACAAGGCAAAAACAGAATATCCATTTCTACGCTTTCACACCCAACAAATCATTAAGAAATAACTGGTATCAATGCCTCGGTCACATTTCCCCTACGGCAGCCGTATGGCGAGTCCAAAACAGCCGTTTTAACATACTTTGTACCAGCTACTATACATACAGGTGGTTTGAATAAACATGAATAACAATGGCTATTTTCGACTCGTGGTACGGCCGCCATAGGGGAAATTTGACTGAGGTATTACTGATCGGAATTCTACCTCGATCAGCAAAATGCCAACTATTTTGCAACTGTGAAAGCAAAGTACCTACATGAAAATTTTTCAAAATTATGAGGAGTGATTTTTTTTCCATACCTGGTAGCTGTTGAAATTTTGCCGCATGAAAGTAAATTACAAGAACTAGCCTACAATGTACACGTACATGTACACGTAGGCCTTCTTAACATTGTGTTGGAATTTAATATTTTGTCTCTGGATCATACTGCTACAACTTTATGTGGTTGTGGTGGATATAACTGCACAAAAATGAATTATCAGGTTTTTAAGGCTCGGACAAGTCCCCATAATTTACAAACTTTTTTTAATTGAGCTGGTATGAAAGCACCTATGTGTACAAAATACTCAGCAAAGATCTTTGCCAGTCAATAGTGTTATATAAACTGTGAGTTCAAATATGTATTAGTTTGTTTAGCCCTGTGCTTGGTTCGTTCATCTAAATAGAGATTTCAGTGATTAATGATTAACCTGTCCCCTAGTGACTCTTTGGGCTAAAAACACCTTTTTTCTCACAGACTATACAGATTTTGAATTCTGAAATCATTATTTTTTATGAATGAATTTCTATTTTATTTTGCCATATTAGTAAGTATTTTTGTATTTTCAAGAGAAGAACTTGGACTTTTGCGGCAACATTCAGTTTTCTCAGCCATCATATAGGGGCCACACTGTAATTTATTTTTACCTGTATACAGGGATATGTAAAATTAATACAGATTAGCTTTGATATTGACTATTTAATCCCTGGATTTAGATTTTAATCCATAAGATTTGTTTTGAAATCTCGTAAGGATTCATAATCAGTCTGTAATATTTGAATTAAATTTATTTTGTTTATTTGTCCACTTTCATATTTCAATGAAATTTATAACTTTTGATGAAATACACCGGCCAATTCACATGATAATCAACTTGTGCTGTATATCTAGATCAACCTGCACAGTACAATAAGTTAAGATTTTTAAATTTAAATTTTTTTAAATGTTTAGGATTTAAAGTGTTCAGCTTGATAAGGGGTGTGAGAGTTCAGATTTTTATCTGATTTCAGATTTTTTGTTTTGATTTTCAGCTTAATTTCAGCTTATTTTTGGATTTCCTCTGTACAAAAAGTATAGGAGCTCTTCCTATTTCAGACTTTTTCAACACTCTTCAGCTTTTTTCAGATCTTTTTATTTGTGATCACTCACACCCTTGCTTGATACAAACCACTCCTGATCTGGATTTATTGTAAATCTATGGAACTCAGAGCGTAAGTATGTAAGTACTTTACAAAAGTATTAAGTTAATTCCTTTAATGGTAGTTGATTTCCATGTTTCTTGCAAATAAAGGATACACCCCCTTGAAACGCCTCTTTCCAACCCATTTTCCTGTTACCTTTCTAGAAGATCCAACTGGAGAATAAATACATTTATGCTCTTACTTTCTCTTTCCTTTGAAACCAATATTGTGAAAGAAGCATTTTATTCACGTTGTGGTTTTGTATAATACAGTGCTTGCAGATCCCTCAGTGCATTGGAATTGATATCTTTATTCAAAAGGCTATTTGGTGAGAATCGGTGTAGGAAATACATAGTGCAATGGATATTTTTTCTTTATCACAGTCCAAATCGCCCCTCAAATTACCCAAATAGAATGCTTTGAGGGCGACCATCTTTTCTAGGGTTGCCCCGAGATCAGCCACAAACATTATTCAAGAATATCAAGAAAAATCAATATACTGTATAAGTCAGGGCAATGATATTTGCATTTACTACATAATTGCCTGTTACAAGTACACAAGAAAAGTAGCCCTCCGAATCAAAGAAATACATGCCCCCCCAAAAAAAAAAATATATATATATAGATATATAATTTCAACCTCAATGTGAAAAAAGGAAACCCCCCAAAAAATAGGGCCTATATTTCCATCCTAATGAGCATATGTTGTTTTATATGAAATTCTGTTAGTAATGACACCATTCAGATTTTCTGAATCATTATAATGCATTATTTTCTAGAAATAGATGACATGTATTTCACTACCTCTTACTAATTCCAATTCAATATTGAATGAAGAGATAATGATATGAATTACACTGTAAGTATTCAAGCCAATGATGTAATTCTGCAAATGGCATTTTGTCATTATGAGTTCCAGCTGGTGAATATCATATTTTCCTTTAGGTATACATGCAATTCAATGAGCATCAAATATTGGCTCTCTCTCTCCTCAATTATTGTTTCTGGGGGCCGTTTCATAAAGCTGTTTGTAAGTTAAGAGCAACTTTAAGAACGACTGGTGATCTTTTCTTTCACGCTTAACCATCGCCAATGAATATATCATTTACCACACGAAAGGATCACCTGTCGTTCTTAAAGTCACTCTTAACTTACGAACAGCTTTATGAAACGGACCCCAGGATATGAAAGATTTATTGAAATTTCAATTAATTTTTGTAATGAGATCTGCCAAAAGGCATTGTGCCCATGGTATTTATTGTGAAGAAGTTCAAACAGTTACCCATCCAAATAATTGATGACCATTTTATTGCTTTTGGAAACAAGGAAGAGTCGGACAACTCTAATTGATTTTTCTGTCATAAAATCGACCTTGCATTACTGTGCTCAATGAGATAATCCCCTTTTAGCAACGAAAGTCCATTAACGAATATATAGAGAGGCTAGATAAATGGTGTTTGCATTAAAGGTAAAAGACAGTAGTTGCAGCAAAAACTTATTCCATGAGAAAGTCTTTTAAAGCAAGGTTACATGTAATTGTCAAAATATTATCATACATCTAGATCTGGGACATTAATGTAAACTTATCTTTGTAAAAAAATCATGAAATCTTTGCTCAAAATCGATAATTCTAATGATCACTAACACAGAATAGCGTATGTGGGACTGTGTATTAATATTGCTTCGAAAAAAAACCCAGACATTTGATAAAATTATGTGCTTATTTTGCTTATTTATCAGCGATTGCGTATTTTCTTCCAGAGCTACAATTGTATTTGGCACATATTTTTTTATATACAAACGCTTTGGTGGTAATTTCATTGGATTCTGTTCGAACTCATTTTGAGATCGTTACCACAACTGGTATTTGTCTTTAACCTGGTTGATATGCTGGGCTGGTACAGGTTTGCATGTTAATTAGAGCTGCACCATCCCATTACCTTGAAACAATGTGAATCAGAAAAAGATCCTGTGAGGCTGTGACACATGCTCTGACTAAATAATCAGCAGTATATAGTCCAGCCCCCCCCCCTCTTCTCTTTCAAACTTCTTCCATCACCATTCAAAATTCACAGTTTTAAAGTTTTGACAATTATGAGTGTTTATGGTGACATACAGTGCAGCCCAGATTTGTAGAATAAAAACCCTTGTGCAGCTAACAGTGATATTCAGCTCAAGAAATGGAATGAATTTTAATGTGAGAAGTGCTCAATGCTACTATGGTATTTACAGGAATGGCTTTTTTTCCATTATTGAAAAAAATGTCATTTAAATTGATTAGGAAGTTAACTTAAAAGGGCATCTAGCTATCTTTAAAGACAAATCAGGGAAAATGCAGTGATAAAAGGTACATGGAAAAAAAAATAATTTCCACATGTAGGGTTTAATTTGTGGTATCAAATAATCTTTGGTATTGTGATATTTCATATACCGGTATGCAATTTCATTGGTTTTAAAAGCAAGATGTACATCCATTAGTACTAATTCGTTTTGGAAAGTACAGAAAACTCTTGTGAATGAATCTTTTTATACGTCCAATGCTGTTCATGTTAGTAATTAGGAATATCCTATATTTCTGAGAATATTTGCTGCAAAATTTAAAAAGATTCACATCTAGCTTGCCTTACAGGGAAAGGTACAGTTGATATCTTTTGACCTGTAAAGGTCATTTAAATTGATTTTGTAATAGATGAGGTTCCTAATTACTGGTCGAATTACTGAAATTCGTGTTTGGTATTTTATTTCTCCTAGGCATTTCCGTGGCCCTCTTTATGATGCAAGGGTTTTTGAAAATTGAGAGTGCTCAATTATTAGAATAGAGCTTGAATAAGCTTCATATTAACATTGTTGGAGGTTATGGTATATGAACTGCACCCTTTTTTAAAGAAGGTTTGCGGTTCAAATGCAATCTTGATGAATATGATAAAGGGGGTAAAACTTGGAAGTATGACTGAATATGTGTATTAAACGAAACCTATTATTTTTGTCGAGAGAGGATTTCATTTTCTTGAATACAATCGTGTGGATAAATGAAGAATAAAATATGAATCATATTTAAACTTCAAATTTTCATCTGCCATGACAAATTAATCATTCAGGGAGATGAAGGGGAGAGTCCATCATCTCCCATAATTCTCCCCAAAGTCACATTCAATAGATTTATCTCTAATAATTATACCTGCTAATGATTTTTTATGTGATTTATTGAGATTACGAGCCCTAGTGAGATCAATCAAATCAGTAAAATTATGTCTGTTGATGATCTGTGATACCCTAATGAGGGGAAGAAATGAAATTGTCTTGGGGAGCAGTTAAGTCATGAGTAATTTTCATTGATAATTGTGATAATCTACTGAAATCCTTGCATCTGATTGACTCAGAACAAAATTGGCTGACAAGATATGCTCCATGAAACACACCCCTGAACTTGTGATGTTTTCTTGAAGATATTCGTGAAAAATTGCCCGATATAATAACAAATTTGCAGTAACAGTTAAAAGCTACTGAAATCCTTCAATCTCATTGGCTGATTGTTAGTTTGTTTGAGAAATTGTTCATTTGTTATGAAACAGAACGTGGATTGTGTGCATATAGGCCATTTTGATAAATTTCCGACTGCAAAATTGATGAAATTGCTTGTCCCTGCATCCATTCTCAAAATACAGGAGCAGCTTTTTACAATTGATCTATGCCTATACCTATGATCTATACCTGCCCGGGTGACCAATTACATTGAACTCATTAGTGGTGGTGAGATTGATGTTTAGTTAATTACAGCGATGGCACTTTCTGTATCTCCCGATCCCCTTGTGTGCAATGTGCAAAGGCGAAGGGGCATTCGCATTAGCTGGATATATTGTATAAGGGTATATTGTATAAGATATGCTTTTCAAAGGCCCATTCACATTCGCCGGATATTTGTGTATAGGGGGAAATCGACGTGAAATGAGATTGATTTGCCCTGAATGTTATTAAATAGCCCTTGTCAGTTTGCAGAAGAACCGTGATTAAAATGTTATTTTGTTGATGATTTAGAGCAAATTATGATTTTTACTGAACAGAAGGGCAGGAAAATCGTACCTATATAAAATCGAATATACTTTTAAGTCTGCATATGTTGACCTTTCATGAGTTCAATAAATTTTTGGAATGAAATAACAGGGTAGTGTTAACGCCCCCCTATCGAGACTGAACCTGCATATACGCGGGCTGGAGTCCATGGAAAATGTGTGTTATAGCAAAATTATTCAGTTTCCAAATGGGTTAATGAGAATTTCCTTGGAGTCAATTTATTGCGATCATAATTCATTTTCAATATATTGGCCTGGCTTTTATGCATGTAATTGTATGGATTGCTTTTATTTTTATTAGGGCAATTGATTGATCGCTGTAGGTTGAAATATGTGCATATACATTTACATTTTGGGCTTGAATCCTAGTTGAACTTGTTGATTTTATTTAGTTTTTTTTGTGCAATATTCCAGGGGCATTTAATACCCCCAACCTTTTTTCACCTTTACAACTCAGAACAGTGAACATCATTTGAATTTAGTGCGACTACACTTTTTGCAAATGCAAAATCAACACATACGTAGCTGACAGGCTGTGACCAACTTTAACATCAAATCTGTAATCTGTAATTGTCCATGACAATCTGGAATGTACCTACAGTATGTGCTTTTTCAGGAAGCAACAACTGATCACGATGGTTTGATGTGTTGAGGGGGGGTATGAAAACTGTTACAAGAGATGTTTTTAGCACCATTGATGTGTACATGTCATCTGTGCATCGTTGAACATAACCATTCTGATATATGTGTACGTGTATTTACATTTCATCACCATTATATGAAGATCCAATTGATATTAGACCAAGTAGGTGTAGCCTTGGTGAAGATAGATTATTTTAGAGTCCACCCAGTCCATATACTGAGATGAATTCATACACTGTAAAAACTGTGGTGTTAAAACTGACACCAGTTGGTGTGTTAATAGAGGACCACACCCTTAGGTGTTAAAATTACACCCTAGAGATTGAACATGGCACCAAAGAGTGTAAATGTAACAGCCAAAGGTGTTGTAATAACACCTATAGGTGTTAAACTAACACTGTAAATTTAACACCGGTGTAAAATAACTGGTGTGGTCCTCTATGTACACTGGTTAACACCACAGTTTTTGCTGTGTACTCTTATTCTTCATTATACCCACACATCAACCCATCAGTCACTCTACATGTATGATGTGATATTGATAACGTCAGCAAGTATTCAAGAAAAATTTTCCTCTTAGTGGCTGTAACATATATCTGCCTCTGGGCATCAGATATTACACCAAAGCATCAAGCGTATCAATTCTAGTCTGGTTGCCTCTTTTATTGAGGCGAAACTTCAACCCAGGTCATTAAAGATGTATTAAACATATACAGTGAATATTTCATGTAATTGAGGCGTTTCCCGTGCCAGCGAGGCGTTCCCCTGTCATTAGGCAAATTCATGTGATAAATTGATGCTGATTGTCTGGCGTTCATTCGTTGTCGCTGAATTCAAGAGTGCTTGGCTTTTCCTGGTATCTAGCTGTTGCATTTTCAGCAAATCTCCATATTGTTAAAAGTCACATTTAATTTGGGCTACGTTCATGCTAATTCGCAGCCTTGTAATCATGATCCATGGTTGCATTTGGTAGCATTGCTACGTTGTATGTCTCCAAGGAGCATGCAATTGCAATGCTCTTTGTCAGGAGGTGGGTTTCCAAAAGAATGAAATAGAGGCTGTTCTCACTACGTTCCTAAAACTAGTTTACTGGAAACTAGTTTGGTGGAAACTAGTTTAACGTGTAGTGAGAACGGTCGAAGCGGTCTTGGAAGCGATCTTCCAAACCAGTTTGGAAAACCACCTCGCGATGTAGTTTTCAAGATCGCTTTGCCTCGTTAAACTGGTTTTAGCGTAAGTGAGGACACAACCGTTCTTCGGGAAGCGATCTTCGCACATTTTGAGCGCGCTATACCACACAACAGGTGTAGAATGCCTATGCTGCGGTATCGAATTTCGCGCAAAACGTGTCTCCCCACTGAGAGCGTTTCCATAGCAACAAGAGCGCTTTACGTGAAGTGATTTTGAAAACCACTTTCGTGAGATCAAGTGGGAACGCTAGCAAAGCAATCTTCCAAACTGGTTTCCTGAATCGGTTTCCAGTAAACTAGTTTTAGAAAGCGTAATGAGAACGGCCTCCTAGTTGCTCAAGCCCACTTCAAGAAAATTAGTGGTAGCATGCATGCTGCAAGCTAGTTACAGTAACCAGTTAGCAACTAGCTTGTTGCTGTCATAATAAATGATATTAATAAGTGATTTTAGTTAGCAAACAGTATGCTCACTATGATAGCTGAAAAGTATCTGCATGCCTACATGTAGGACAAGCTAGTAAATAGCTAGTTATTGCATGTACATGTACATGTAGCTATCAGCAAGCTTGTAATTTCTATGGGGATTATTTTGCATTCTGTTTTTTTCATTATTATTATAAAATGTACATTATCTAAATATCTACCATATAACCTGTAATCCCCCCCCCCCCTTCTTCCCTTTTGAAAATAATTTTCTTCCTCTATATATCCATCTCGCCCAGCATCCAATGCTCCATCTCCTCCTCATCATGTGCTTTTGAATGATCAAACGTGAATGAGCAAATACAGATCTATGAGTTTGGCGATACGTGACCCAGCGTAGGCCACTGTGTTTATCACTGGGCTTCGATATCAGGCAAGCCTCCCTGTAGTCTGCAGGCACAGACCTTTTGTTTTTGCAAGGTGCATAATGCAGAGTCTGAAGGAGTGAGACTAGATTCACTTGTGTACTAGGGCTGCTTCTAATAGCGTTCTACCAATGTTATTTGACATTCACATTGAGTTTGGACTCTAGTCTCCACTCCAGACATGGTATTATTTGTCAAGGTATCATATTTGAGTCTGTGATTGCAGACTACACGTAGCCTCTCTACTGAATTACGAGCCTGTCTGCTTTATTGTATACATGTAGTACTGTCAGAAATAGATTGCGTATTATGACTTTGGAACATAAAATATCGCTGTTCATATAATTACATGTATGTATGGAATACACTGTATATTACAGTAAGTGAACCAATCTGCACGTCTTTTTTTAATCACAAGAAATGTGCTTTTTACATCAATATTATGTTTAAGCAGTGACAAATACATATGTATACCTACTTCTAACTTGACGAGTCCCTCATGTGCCCACACGTAATTTCATTGATTAAAATAAATTCATATTGGATGTGAATGGAGACCAGTTGACATCTGGATGAAGATTTTAATCTCAATTTTTTTTTCAATTTAAATCATTTAAGTTTAAAATCTTTTTATAAGGTTCATATTAAAAAAAAGGTAGTATTTATTGTCCAAATAAATAAATAAGTGGAAATTTGCATTTTGTACATGGTATTGAACATACATAACATAGCATGGAAAATGAACATATTTACAGAAAATCAAACAATCACTTATAGTCAATTATGATATACACGTGGGTAGCATTTGAAAAAAATTGCTGTTATTGACATTAAAATTAAGATTGAAATGGAAATTGGAACTGAAAGTTAGATATCGGATATTTAATTAAAATAAATCAGTACTATAAATCTTCACAGCATTGTCCAATTGTAATTGTTATTGTTATCAGTATTTACATATTATTTTTATTTTCAATATTCTTGTTTTAAAGAATTAACATCAACTACCCGACAAGGTAAAGATACATTATTAGGCATATCATTATTCTTACATAATCCCTTCCTCATTCAGCATTCGGATTGAGCTTGGCACGAATGAGTTAAAGAACCTATTTGTTCGACAACCTGCTGACCGTAGTCTATTACCAGATCTCATCCTTTCGGTTTTAAAAGAAATTTGAAAACATACTTATTTTTGTTGTAGTGTAACTGTAATATTGGAGAGCAATTTGTACAAAGCGCATATAGCAATTTCAATTGATTATGCGCTATATAAGTACCAATTTATTATTATTATTAAATCAAATCTGTAGGATTTGATCCATTTCCACAGCAGATCTGTATTTATTTTGTTCTTTCACTCCCTCCTATTTTATTTTGTTCTAACCATCGGGCTATATCTATCTTTCCACAGTTTCAAAACATTCATCATGTTTTCCGGGTGGGCAATGATTTGTTTTTCAGTGGTATCATGATGTATGACACGGAGGCTTGTATGCGAAGGATGGCTCCCAGTCATGAATAGCAAATCGTCCTCATGTTCTTGCCAAAAGCAGAGGTGGCGTATACCCTTAAAGGCATGAATTGATTTTGTCAAAGGTGGAAAATTTTGTTTTTCATGTATACTATCCAGATTCTGCCCCCCCCCCCCCATGCTAAAAAAGCCCTGGAAAATATAAAACCCACGTGAATTACCTGATTCACTTCAATGTTGATACCTATCCAGTGTTGCTTAATGAGGCATTGGGTTGTGAAAAGTAGCAACTGAAAATTAAAAAAAAAATTGCCTGAATCCAGCCTCACCAATACTGTGACTATGAATGGACACCAGTGAATGAATTCAATGTGTGCGTATATGAAAGTTACTGAGAATGGGGTCTAACCTATATCTGTATTCAAGATATTTCTTCATCATCATCTCCATTTTGATCTGTTTCTGAATGATCTTCCTCTTCCAGCTCTTTCTCTTTGAGAGAAAAAAAATCCACCTGAAATGTCAAGGCAAATTGATTTCAAAGAAACCATCATTGATACGCATTTTCGCTTTCAATATAGTCCAGGGGTTCCGGTTTTTACAATTGTGCTTTTCCTTTTGTCGCACTTTTCATGGATCTTCCAAGCTCTTCCAAAAGCCTTTTAAATAAGAAGTCAGACTTCGTAATTTTCTAGGCCATGGAAAGATCCATGGATTCAATGTTATTATATCCCAGTCAGTCTGAGCTAATTTGAGTCGTTTTTGTAAAGAGGTGGCTTGCGCGCAGTGCTCTGTTACCATGGCACCGCTCCTTTGACATCATTCGTTTAATTGCAGATTGAGGAGAGGAATGAGTTTGTGAGTGGACTTTATTATTTTCCTCCTATTCTCTGCATTATCCGATTAAGGGTTTGGGGCTCGACGCATGGAGAAGCTCCTTTGGAGTTGAGAAATGAATTCCACTGGACGGGGCTTGATACATACATATATATATATATATATAAGCATGCTTGGTAACCATGACGATGGTGTTTTGATGTCATCGTGGTATCAGGTGACTCCTAAGCTGGGGCAGGGAGCTAGAGTGGTTTTTAAAAAAAAAACGAGGAGTAAAATATGTAGGTAGAGGGCATCGTGGTCTCCAATATCACCTCTGGACTTGAAGTCCTGATGAATCCCTATAATTTATGTGGATGAGACCAAATGGAACATTGTAGGGGATCTGATTATGAAATGGCTTCATAGTTATTTACATGGGTTTATTCATAATACTGTGTTACTGACCATGCTGTAATAAAGCCTTTTGTAATATCCATTTTTGTGAGTTATTTGTTTCTTGTTTTCTTCATCACGAATATGGACGACAGTCGATTAATTCTCTCTTGCTGTGAACTAGGTTCCATTCTCTTAACGGTATTTTGTATGTGAATGAAAATTGCATAGCATTGTGTATGAATTGTATAGGATATTTTCTGCATTATACTACTTATGAAAATTGATGCCCAAGGATAGTTACTGGTGGGTGTTCAGGGTTTTTAGACATTTACAGATGTGAAGTATCAATCAGATATGATTATTATCATAAGCGACCCGTAACGTTCAGTTTAGCAATTTATCATTTGGGGCTGATTTTTAAGATTGATCATACACGATAATCATTGCAATCAATCGTAGAAAATATCAGCCCTACGATGATCAGTTGTGAAGCTTTCTGTTACAGTACCCCAGGCCAGTCAAGTTCCCGGTCACCTACATGTACTTTTTTCTTTTTTGAACCTCAGACCTTAAATATCTCTGCCATTTTACTTCCATATGTAAAGGAATTACAGGGGCATTCTACAACATCAACTTGGGGTCTTTTTCTCTTTTTATTCACAGACTGGTCCAAAAATTTAATTCATAAAGCTGTGCATGGTCTTCATTTTCGGCCCATATGAAAACTATTTATTTTTCATCTTAGATATATTGGAGTTATGTATTTTAGAATTAAGGTGTGTTGTTTAATTACTTCATACAAAAAATATCACTTTCGTTTCCTATTCAATTTTTCACTCAACGGGGTCCTGTTATACCAACCTTAAAGATTGATATCTAGATTGATACGTACATTGTAGGTCTGATTTTTATGATTGATGGCATTTATCATCAATGTGCAATCAATGCTATGAATCAGTCGTACAATCAATTGCCATTACGCTGTGTGTTTTGGGACCCAGGTAACTATCGTTTCAGGGTGGGCTATGTTTCCTGTATAGGGAAGTTATATCTTCCTGTTTCATCGTTTAGAATAAGAATTCTGGTTCAATATCAATTTTTTTTAATCAGTTCATGCTCTTTATATATATGTCTCTATGAACCTAAACGTGCAATTGAACACCAATCTTTGGTACAAGGGCAAGTTTCATGATCATAATAATAATCATATAATAGTAATAATAATGATAGTAATAAAAATAATGATATTTCAATAATGATAATAAGTATTCTGGACAACTCAAACTTTTGTAAGTGTTTTATTGTATCTGCTTGATACCCGAGTAATTTATTTTTTTCTTTGTAATCATCATGTTTGCAAAGACAAAATAAACAGTCTTGTATCTTGTATTTGAAAATTGCCGAAAAGTGTTTACAATATGAACTATATTATAAGCTATTGATATTGTGGCATTTATTTGTGGAAAGTATGTCTGATCACATATTTGGTGCTCAAGGTGCTTTGACATGGAAACTCACATTAACAGCTCTACAAATATAGGATGTTAGTTGTCATGACAGGACTCAAATTAGATCCATGAGATTGTTGTTTGTACCACATACTTGTAACCTATTTGTATTTCCACAACACCGAAATCACCGATGTACATGTCAATGATTTCTGTATTAGGATTGGGGGGGGGGGGGACGGTTGCGGGAGAATAGATTTAAAGGTTTTAATGCAAATATAACCTTAAAACATCCGTTACTTTTCTCCTTATTGCTATGAATTATTCAAAGACTGCTTGTTATCCTGTATCGATTTTTCACGTGTTAGTTTTACTCAAGTATCCATCTACA
This sequence comes from Lytechinus pictus, assembly GCF_037042905.1. Classification (NCBI taxonomy): domain Eukaryota; kingdom Metazoa; phylum Echinodermata; class Echinoidea; order Temnopleuroida; family Toxopneustidae; genus Lytechinus; species Lytechinus pictus. Next base: position 18,754,814 of record NC_087260.1, read on the forward strand.
AATGGTCGAGAAATCTCGTTTTGTGTTTTTAAACCTTTTTTTAACATTCAAGATGCTTGAGGCTTTGTTCACCTAGATTCTTCAAATGGTCAAGAAATCTTAATTTGTGTTTTTAAACCTTTTTTTAACATTCAAGATGCTTGAGGCTTTGTTCATCAAGACTCCTGAAGCAGACCTAGACAAGTAACACAAAGTTTAGCAATGATTGTAAACATTTTCAAACAAATTATTGCATTGACTACAATAAATTCTTGAAAATCATGCTTAAGATTATGTAATTTGCTAACTTTTGTGTTATGGGACAGATTGGGTGTGTCAGAAAGAAAATATTTTGATTTATTGGGTAGAAATGAATTAAAAACTTTTTTCTTGTTGCAGTCTGTACTATCATGACATCCTTTGATAAAAAAATGAAATATAAGATCACCATCCTTATATCATGAATCAACAACAATTTTTTTTTAAAGAATGGGGTAGGATCTTTTAACAATGAGATGGGATCATAATGTCCCCAAGCACTCGTTATCTGTGATATAACCACTTAATACCTATTTTGCCCCTCTCTGATCTTTTAGAAATTTCTTAAACATTTTTATTTTTTCAAAGTGAGAACCCTATTTACACAAGTTCTTTACCAATTTTGTCTTTACTGAAAAAAGACATAAATAGCATGGAGAAGTTTCAGCAGATATAGAAAACAAAATGATTGATCTTGTTCAATTGAGTTGACATTTTTTGTTAGGCAAACAACAGCGTGGATACCGTTGACATTTGTGTTTTCTTTCACGAGTCGTGCAGCAGACCTAATCTAACATGAAAAATGTCTGGCAATAACAGGCAAGCTTTCTTTTCTCTTTCACAGAATTCTCACACTTTTATTAGGTTCCGTTTCCCAATTATTCCTGATGACATTTTACTGTGAGAAATTGTGTTTATTCTGGGATTATCTAAATATCACTGAGATATTAATAAAAGGACACTTTTCCAAATTATCCCTGACGGTGGCAACAAAGATTGTTGCATTTTTATTAGGCAAGCGGGTGATCAATCTACAATCAGTCACAATTGCTATAAAAAAAATTGACAACCCCCCCAAAAAAAAATGACAAAGAAAAATGCCTCAAGATATGCTTTTGCCCCCCCCCTCGAAATATGCCAATAAATTCTCTCATCCTCTCTCTCTCTCTCATTCTCTCCTCATCTTTGCTATACCTCACCCACCCCTCTGTATTCTCCAATATCTATTTGCATTCTCCTCCCATATTTCATCTATTTTTAAAGGTGTTCCAAGTTTCCAACCACCCTGTGGCGGGCTTGAAATGCCACTGCTTTTTCTTGTATGGAAGGATGTGTATCATTCATTCATGCTCCACTTATAGCCAGCCCCCAATAGAATGCATTACTGCATCAGTATATGGCCCTGTTCACACAAATATGATTGAATGAGGAATAAAGTTAATCTTGACACAGCAAAACACCTTGCAATTCAGTATATGGCCCTGTTCACACAAAGAATGAAATCAATCTGTACCAAAGCACCTGTGCAAAGTACTTTTTCAGCATATAGCCCCGTTTACACAAATGATATTCAACAAGAAATGAAATTAATATTATATAAAACACCTGCACAATATTTCATCAGTATTTGGCCCTCCCTGTTCACACAAATTAGATTGAATGAGAGATAAAATTGATCCTTCCATTTACACTTGAAGAGTAAGAAGCCTCCATTTGGAAAACACCTGTACAATATTAACTCACATATCAGGCTGTTTGGGGCACAGGTTCTCTTTCACTTTGCTTCACTTTCAGGTCAACTGCTTAATCGCATCATGACCATATTAGCTCTCTTTACCTGAAACAGATAAATAATTTATATGGGGATGTTTCACAAATAGTGAAGTCTGACTCAAATAAACAAGTCTGACTCAAATAAACGTCATGATTTAATGTCATATTTGCATACAATGTTTATTGGGTTATCCCATTGTTGATTTATGTATAGGCCTACTTGCACATATCGCCTCAGCATTTTGTGACCTATAGTTCAATGTATTATATACCAGATGCAACTGGATGTTTAAATGCGATTTAAATCAGATTTTTTTAATAATTGTGGAACAGCCCCCTGGATAATTAGTTTTGTGTAGGCATGATGGAAGTGTATGGACTATAAAGCCCTGGCAAAAAACATACACTCAAATTAAAAGTATCCATGAAGTTAATTGGTTAGTGGCAGTTTTCCCTCCCAAACCAAATCTCTCTCTGCGTATATGCAAGGGCCCCGTAACCAGCAGTTGATTGTCGGTGCTGATATTTATGATTGGTCATGCACAATACTCATGCAATCAATCGTAGAAATCAGCTTCACGATCAGTCGCTAAGCTTTATGTCACAAGCCCCAAGTTAATGCATGACTTGAAATGAGTTTATGCTTTAATGTGGGATTGTATACAAAGGTAGGTACAAAAGGAAGGAAGAAATTGCTACCTATCATGTGTTCCTTGACCCAAATACTGTGAAACTCGACCCCTCCCATTATCTGTTTAATTGGTCACTGGGGTGCAAGATTGCACCCCTGGGGTGTGATAACCCCACTCCAGACACTGCCCTGGGGTAAGAACCCCCTGACCTGGGTATCAATGATTCAGGAGTGCTCATGACCTCATATGAGGACAATTACACACGGCTCCACATTAACCCTTTTTTTCTACTGGTCCAACCTCTGTTCATGTCGGACAGTTAGATACCCAGTTTTTTCCATTTTTACTGGTCCAAACCTCAAATTTACTGGTCTCCAAAATAAAGAAAAGTATATAAAAAGGCTCTAGTTTATTTTTCAGTCTTTTATTGCTTTTATTGCCCCCCCCAAAAAAAAAATAATACAACAAACAGTTCACATACACACATACAACATAATTCATAAGAGTCATTTCTAATTTTGGAGAGTCATTTTTATAATTTACAAAAAAGGAGAAATATCATTTGTATCAGTTTAATATATTTTTTTTAATAGTCATGTTGGACCAGTAAATCTGGCTTTTTCTGAAAAGTTTCTGGCTCAACTGCAATTTTTACAGGTCTGGGGACCGTCGGACCAGTGCCAGTGTCGCGCAATGAATTACATGTATGTAGGGTTATTCACACAAATAAAAACATGTAATGTTTATCACAAGATAATCTTGATGATACCATATCTGTAGTTGTCCATTGATTGTTAAATAAAAGGTGTGCACAAAGTAACTACCTACATGTAGAAAGGACTCTTCAAAAACAAATATAACAAATCTTGGAATGTACATGGATTTTAGTTGTACCATGAAATTACTAAATGATTGTCAAGTAAAAGGTGTGCATGCCTAAAGAAACTACCTAAAAAATCATATTGGTTTGATAATGCATCAAAAGACAATCTTTAAAAAGGAATACCTGAAATTATTTCATGATTATCAAATAAAAGGTATGCCAAAAGACAATAATGCAGGGCAGCCTGAATGGGCCATCACTAAATTGCACTTTTTCATGGAATGAATTGTGTATGTCAGCTATAATGTTCCCAAATTAACAATATACATTGCAACATGAAAACACTTTTCCAGGGTGCTACATAAGCACCTGCCCGGGGCAAGTAAAAGTTAGAGTCGGGCAAGTGTTTTGAAGTAAAGTCCAAAACTACCTGCCCGAATTGGGTAAGCTAAATTCTCACAGTAGAATGACCCAAATTAGGGTCAATATGTTATGATATTGACCCTAATTTTGGTCATGGCAGACAAGATAGAATCACTTTGGAAAAAGAAATGCAATAACAAGGTAGATCAGTTCATGTCAAAAGAGAGAAAAAGGTCAATGGTTTTAACTGCAAAACTTTCCTTTTAAGAGGTAAAACTATTTTTTCAAGGATTTTTTCGGGCAAGTGAAATAGATTTTTGGGCAAGTATATTAAATATTAAACTATTTAAAAATGTACTTGCCCGACTGGGCATTTGCTTCTAAACAGTTATGTAGCACCCTGTTTTCCAAATTTTAGTTTACATATCCTTTCTATTACAGTATTCATGTCACAGGTATCTATTTATCATTGCCCACCAGAAGCCCTCCCCATCTCTCTCTTCCCTCCCCGAATCTCTTCTCCCCAGAAGAAAAAAGAAGTATCATATTAGGCCTATACAGTTTCAATGCCCAAAAGCTGTTTCAGTCCATACATAGTCATGTATGCCTACGATAGAAAAAAAAAGAACTTGTTTGGGTCATGGAGTTCACCATTGTTTTTCGTTTCTCTTTTTGTGTACTTGACGACAGGAAGCACTGTGGAGGCGCTGAATATTCATGAGTTCATGACCCAGAGGTCAAGTCCATGTGAGCCTCTTGGCATTTCCAGCCCTTAGTCTTCTATGCAGACCCTTTTTTAAAGTCAAACAATACGCTGTGTACATTTTATCACATTCACCTTCACTGTATAAGTTTCAGGAAATGCTTTGTTTGTGTATTGGATGTTGGTTTTTCATAATGACAGAACTTCTTGTCGTTTGACCTATGTTTAATATTGGGTTCAGCTTTGCATTTGGGACTCGTGCCAACCAGGACATCCATGACTCTAAAAATTTTCTGTAAAAGAAAATGGTCTGTAAAAGCCCGCAAAATTAATGAATTCGAAATAGAATTGATCATTACCTCTTAGAGTGAAGAGAATGTTTATTATTTATTTATCTATCTATCTATCTATCTATTTATTTATTTATTTATTGGTTTTCTTTATTTTATACTGCAGGGTAGGCCTGTTGAGTTATACAGAACTGCTTTCCAAAGGCATCCTGCAGTTTAACAAATAACTCAACATTATAACAATTCAATGTATGTAACATATAATAATGTAAAAACAGAATACATTATATACACATATAGAGTGAAAATCAACAATTATTAAAAAATAATTTTAATGTGAATTTTGAAGCATTTGATTAATTCTTTAAAAGTATTTCATTATATGTGTCAGACTGTTTCTTTGGCAAGTGAGGAATCAAATTATATTATTTTCTTTTACTTTCCACTTGTTTTCTGAGACTTGTGCATGCTTCCCATGCAATTCCTAGATAATTGCATATGCTGTAAAATAGTAAATACTGACTTGTCTTGATTATGGTAGTAACTATGTTTAACCTAAGTTGGGCCTCTACTTTAAATGGTACATGAACATTTCTTGGGCTTAGTATACAGGGAAATAGTGGCTCATTCCCAGAACATTAAGTCACATGTGTTAATGATGGGGTTGTATGGATGATTAAAAATCACTCTAGGTCTCGGACAGGAAAAATATCCTTAGCATTCAGTGCTCAGAACTAGAGAATACAAGAGCACTGCGGTGTTGCACCGGAATAAACATTTCATCGGAACATGTCGGGGATCGTGATGACGGGAGCTCCGTGAAACAGGAGCGCTTCGGCTATGCCGTGCTTGAAACTTGTGGCTCGAGTTATACGCATGAAACATTAATGATGGTAGGGGAGTGAATGATGGCCCGACAGAGGTTGGATGTAAGTGAAATGGATGGGAGTGTGAATTAGTTATGAAGAGATTGGTTATAGGTTGGAGGTGCAGGAGGGAGTGAAGCGTTACTTCTTTGCTGGATTTTACAGATAATTAGGACTGAATAAATATCCCCACCTGATGTTTCCTGTGGATTTCATTGGTTTCAAATCACACCACTGACAGCTCAATACCTATTGAGATTCGTTCCAGGACCACTTTCATATGGTTTGTTTCCAATTTGTCTAATGCCAATTCGTCCAATTGCCAACTCGTCTATTATCATGTGGTCTACCATCAGTTCGTCCACTCACCACATGGTCTACTTTCATTTAGTCTAATGCCATTTTGTCTGATAACCAGTTTTCCAATAGCCATTGAGTCCATATACCATTTGGTCAAATAGGACTGATTGTTAAATTGTGCAAAATGAATGAAAATGAAATGGATATAAGACCAACTGGTTTTGAGACAAAATGGTCAGAGACGAAATGGTGATGAGACGAAGTGATGATTGGACCAAATCGTTGTTAGACGAAATGTTGATGGACGAGTTGGCAGTAGACGAATTGGCAATTTACCTTAACAATTAAATTCATCGTGCACTCTTGTCTAGTCTAGTCTTCTTTACTTTTCACCATCGTTACGCCCTTTCTCATCTCTTGTTCTCTTTCTCTTTCTTGTTCGTTAGATATTTCTCTCTTGCTTCTTCCTTTTCCTTGTTTCATCTCCTTCCCTTCGTCTTCCGGGCCTTTTTTATTCCTTCGCCGTAGGATGCATTCTTTTCTCAGGCCATCTGTCCATCCAATCTTCACTCCGTTTGCCTAGTGTTCCTTCTTCCACCTTCCTCTCTTTCATTCTCCCCCGATGTCTCTTTCCTTTCAATTCTCCTGCCATAACCTCCATTTTTTCATTCCTATTCCTCCTTTCTGCTCAACTTCATAACATGGCAAACATCCTTTCACAAGTCACAGAATGACTTGAGAAGCTGGCATATGCATACATCATTTTATACCATGCATTGACACAACTAGGACACAGCCATTAGTGCTGTCTTTGCTAAATTTCCTGATTCCTTTCAACCCCAAGATGCTACTTTCCCAATTCTTAACGGAAAGAAGAGAGAGAGAAAAATTATATAATTACTTACCATGTACACCATTAGAGTATTGTCAATTTAATGATGCTGTTAATATCCACCAATAATATCAAGTTGAGAAAAGGAGGAAGTTGACTGGTAAAACTTGAAGAAAACTTGGCAAAGGAAGCAGAAATAATGGATCTTGGGTGTCGTTGTCGTGAAAATCATTTGACAAATTGCCATCGTTACTATTATAATTCTTCCTCATGTTCTTAATGTCAGGAATTTCTTAAGCTTTTGAGATGTCATTCCTCTTCCTGAAAAAGTTTTTAAATTCAAGGTTAATTGTCACCCTTTTATCATATATCTAGATCTGGTACATAAACATAAACCTACGTTAATAGAATCGTGAAATCTTAGCTGAAAAAAAGTTGTAATCGCTAACACAGAAAAGCATATGTTGGACAGTGTATCAATATTGCTTGGAAAAATACCTGACATTAAGAATTCCGTGCTGATTTTGGTTATTTCTCAGCATTTATGCATTTTCTGCCAGAGCCACAAACACTTGGGTGGTCATTTCATTGGGTTCTGTTCGAACGCATTTTGAGATCGTTACCACAACTGGTATTTATCTTCAAATTATGAAACCAGTTAAAACATGGAAATCTGCTTGGAATATAAATAAATAGAAATTTGATTCTCATGAGTGATAGTGGCAAATGCAGTTCTCTATATGATTCATGCAAATATTCTGTGTCTGTGATTGTGTTTGTGAATTAAACATGCATTAGCTGGTGCACATGGTGTGAGTATGTAGATCAAAGAAAATTGTATTCAAAAGGTCATTTTTTTTTTTTTTTCAAACCTATTATGATAAAAGTTATTCTGCTTGTCTGTAGAAGAGCTCCTGAGATCCTTATAATTACAAAGATGTGTTTGAAGATTTGATTTGAAATCATTCACTGATGGTGCTTTCCTGACTTCCAGAGGCAAGCAACTCCAGTTTTAGGGCTTCACAAGCAAGTGTTCAATCATCTATACAGCAAAAGTTGACATTGATGCCTTTGTTATCCGAGGGCTAATCCTCAACCTTTCCCTACTATTCACTATTGTTATATCATTGTATTGTATACAATAAACTAATGTGTTTTTCTTTCTCTTTTTTTTTCCTTTGCATGTGATTCTACTTTGCCTCTGCCATCATGGTGATGTTTTTGCTAACAGGTAAGTGAAGATTCAATTAGATTTTAGTGCATTATCAAAAGAAGGCATATTCATGCTTGATCACATAAACTCACGCCAATTCATATTTTTCTATTATAAAACCGGGTGAAAACAACGATCCCGATGAAAATAAAGATGGGCCTTATTGTTATGTGTTTTTCCCCAATCATCTATCTCTTCCCTTTTCAATCCTCTTTCTTTCTCTCTCTCTCCCTCTCCCCCTCTCTCTTTCTGTCTCTCATTTTCTCCTTACACTCTCCATCACAACATCCTCTTCTCCTTTCCATTCTCTTCCTTTCTCCTTTCTTCTTCTTTCCATTCTTTTCATTCTCTATAGGCATATTCAGACCGAAATTGATCACCAGAATACCCTACTCCTAGAACTTGGTCAGGCCTCCAAATACCTGATAATAATTTCCACATTCACACCAACCCAAAGCAGACCTTTTGGGGATACAAGTTGTTGAAGTTACAAGCATTCGCAGTATGGTCTGATTAGCAGGCTCGGCCATTCATTCACGCCCAACTGCTCATTGGGTTGAGAAAGTTCCTGTAATTTGCTTTCACACTACAAGAATACCTGCGACCTCGGAACATTCCTGCCCTGCGAATGTTCTCATAATTATGACAAGTACCTACTATGTTGTGGGTATTTCCTTTCAGAAATATTAAGAGTAATTTGCTTCCACATTGGTAAAAACACCTAGTATTTTCTTATGGATAGATCAGAGACGGTCTGAATACACGTTATCATCCTCCCCTCCCGAACCTCCTTTCTATTCCCCTCATTTTGAAACGGGTCGATATATAACAACTCTACGCTTTCTCTCTTTTTAGTAAACAGTCCCCTCGAGTGATGTTGAAGAGTGTTCAATAAAGTTCAATTATTCCCTACGCTCCAGGGAAAATGTCAAGAAATATATACTTCTTTTTCCTTCACTCTTTCCATTTTCGTCTCGTTTACGTTCTTTATATAATTTCCCTCCTCTTCACACTTTTTTGTCGTCGATGGAGTGACTGTATTGTGGGAAACAGTGCTTTTATTTTCCTCTCATTTACTTCATAAAATACATGTACTTATTCTGTGGTTTCCTGTGTTATTTTTCGTATGGTGACATATATTAATACTATTTTGAGAAGACAAGTGCATTGACTTGAAATAGTTCTTTTCCTTTTTGCAAAGAGTTTTGGTGATTGAAGATGATTTGTAGAGAAATTCATTTTTTATCACAGAATACAATTTTTCATTCCCAGAGGTTGGCAGGTCTGGTCTTTGGCAGTTCTTCTGAAAAGCTGTGTTAAAATATTGCAGCCCCTTTTAATCCTTTCTCGCTTAATCTTATTCACCCCTGCACATTAATCTATGCTTATATTTCTAATGTGAATCGGCCCCTTCTCAATTCATATCTTCCCCTGCTCTTGTACGTTAGTTACCCCGTTTGCAATAAAAATGTCAGGGACCTAAATGCCACGACCCTTTCTTGCGCCAGGTGTATCGGTGGAGATTTATTGCATCAGGGTACAAGCTACTCGAAATATTTATAACCCAAATATTACAAAATATTCCATATATTGATGGGCCGTTGGGGAGGGAGATTGCATCCAAAAAAGGCCAAGGGGTGATAGTGGAGAAGAAGCCTTGTGTTCAAACAAATGGTTTGTATGACTAGACCATAACAAAGTTTAAATAGATTTGTGTTGCTCAGTGCTAACTGATTTTAACAGAAAAGGGTCTGAGCATCATTTCAAGAAGACTATTATCTTTGTAATAAAATGAATACACTGCATTTCTGTTGTAAGAGGTCATATACTGAAGATACAATGAAATTTCTTAATCAAGTTTTTGGTATGAACTTAGCTCTGTCTGAATATAGGGTTCACTCACCCCTCAAGAGAATTGAAATTGAATTTTTGATATATGTAGGTTCACAAGATTGTGGGGATTTTTTTTTCAAGGTATCATTTTGTTGAAACTCTTTGATAGTATATTCTGTGGAGAAAATGAAAATCATTTCAACAAAAGTTATTGGATATCAAGTTAGGCTAGATGTAGATCTACAAGTATGTCTTAAAACTTAGGTTTTTAGATTCCTTCTCTCCCAGCTAAAAGAAAGAAATCATTTATAAATGATTGTGAAATACATCTTTGAAAGAAGAGTCACAAAGACAATGAAACTAGTCTTTAACCCACTTCCCCCCTCCCCAAAATGATAATGATAAATAATCAAAGAAAATATCAATCGGTTCAAACAGTTATACCCTTCAAAATTTCACAAGAGATTCCCCCCCCCCCAATAAGATAAAGGGATAACTTATCTGGAATACGTCAAATAGGCCTCCACGTAGCATGTCATGCTTTTAGTGTCAAATTAGCTGACATGTAGCTATGATTTTTAAATTTGTTATTCATAGATAATATTAGTATTACAACATAAACTTGTGGATATTGTGAGGGAAAAGGAGAGTAACAAAAAGATCGATTTGCTAATGTGTTCTTTATGCTCATAATTTGGTAGTGTATACAATTAATGCCTTTATCTTGATTGTTTTCTCAAAAAGAAAAAAAAAGTTAAAAAAGTAAATTTTCTGATGTCATGATGAGCAGTCCTGTCATTCATTTGTTCTCTCTATTTTTCTTCCAAGTAATAACATTCAGAACATCATGCACTGCTGATATAAGCAGAATTGTCAAAGCTCTATCTTGTTCATATTGAAAACTGGAGCAGTGCCCTCTTGTGTTCAGTATTGAACAGTTGAGTGTTCTTTTCCTCATCTCTGACGATCCAGCAAGATTCTATCCTGTCTGTTAAAGTGAGAGGTTGTTTTGTTAGATATTTTCTTTCTTTTTTCGATTCTTCAGAATAAATATAAATTGTAATGCACTGATGTTAGTGTATTTGAATTTATGTACATACAGTAACAGGATAAGCTTTTTTGGGGTGAAGTTTATAAAAGTATTTCTTGAAATATCACATCCAAACAAAGTACATGTACAGTATATTTAATAATGACTTTAATTTAAAGAGTGTCCAATGTGCATGTACAATAAATGCCTTAAAATTTATAATAGTGATTCAGAAATCAATTATGACTATGGTAATAGATTGTAATATTCAGTATTGAATTTATTATACCCCCACATCTGCCCCTTTCTCAATCATTCTCCACCCCCCCCTCCTACCCCACCCCCACCCATTCTGATCACGATCCAAGCATGATAATTATTTCCATTCTCAATGTTTTTTCCCATTTTCCAAGTTGAAACACCTGCGGGGAATAAGGCTTTGTTAATGCTGTTGATTATTACTGGTTGCCATGACAACTGCAATATTCAGAAAAGGTCGCATAGCTTAGCTGAAAACAAAGGATCATTGGGAGTTTCCTTTTTTGCACGTAATTTTCATATGTAAATGTTGATGGCAAATAATTTTCCCTAATTGCAGTATATCACAGATAAATGGGCTTAGTTAAAGCAATATGGCTTCCTTTAAAATGGCTTTCTTGTGCTTTGTATGGGCATTTCCTTTGAAAATGACATTTTCCTATGTCCCATATTGAGACATTTCTGACTTTTCTTTATTGGTTTGTAAGTGAATATATTCTTTTGATTAACATCTGAAAAACATTGATTATTCAGGTAAAGTATGGGATTTTTTTTCCGAGTGGTTAAGTGTTTGGAAGTGCCTCTTGTGACCATAATTGAATGAATAATCAATTATTTTGTTCAAACCTGTATTCTCAGATTTTTTTTTTTTTTTGGGGGGGGGGGTTGATTACAAAATCAGTTTCTTTGTCTTCAGGGGCTGTCTTCATAATGGTCACTGAGACAAATTGACTTTTTTTCATTGCAACAGGGATGTTGATAGTCTTTTGTAATTTTATCAATTTATTGATTACAATCCTGTAGAGTGTATTTTCATGTTGCCTGCGCAAAGCATCTTGAGCTCTAACAACATTAAAATCCAACAGGCAGCCAAACAGTCGGGCCGTGATGATAATATGTGTAGAATGTTTCCATGCATAATTGATTGATTACATTGGGGATGTTGGAAATGTCACCGCATTGGTTCCGTCTCCCGCCCAGGAGACGTGGCCGCGAGACGTCGGGAACCGATGCGGTCCAAGTTGGTTGTTTGTTTTGCTACATGATCCCAGGCATCTGAATTTCATGTTGTAATTGCTTTTCCATTTTCTCCAAGGGTTTTCGGGGTGGTAGTTTAAAAGACCTGAACATTATCGTTATATTCAGTCCCACATATTGATATTGATGAGGAGGAAATAGGGTTTAGTTTGATGTTATTTTAATGGTGTGAGAGTTCATAGTCATATCAGCTATCAAAAGAGTGTTGGTCCCCCCCCCCCCCCCTCTCTCTTTCTCTCTCTTGCTCTACCTCTCTTGAACTTAATCATCCTCTTTTTCAATAACTTATATAACATATACATGTATCTGTTTCCTGATATGGCATATGCATCTTTTGTGGTGAATTTGCCCTCAGAATAGTATTGAGTCAGAAAAGTGAAGACCCAGCAATCAAAATTGTACTCATGAATTCAGAAAAAATCTACATTATTTGAGAAAGTCATTCATGTGGAGCGTTGTGGCTCAGTGGATTAGTCTCTGGACTTTGAAACAGAGGGTCGTGGGTTCAAATCCCAGCCATGGCGTAGTTTCCTTCAGCAAGGAATTCATCCACAGTGTGCTGCACCCGACCCAGGTGAGGTGAATGGGTACCAGCAGGAAGTAATTCCTCAAAAAGCTGTGTGCACCTGAATCGGCTGCCTAGCTTATAGCTTAGCCGGGGTAATAATAATAGCAGAGCCCGCTGGGAAAACAGTTTTCGGAACTGAAGTAGCTACCCTGGGTAAATTTCCCATTATTATTGTTGTTGTTGTTGTTGTTATTATTTCAGAGATGAGATCGATTTGTATCAAGGGTCATAAGTAGGCCTATGTGTCATAAAGTTTTAAAGGTGCAAAGGCGCATGCTCTTTGCGACATCTCTGATGTAAAATTTTATTTTGTACATAAAAGAGCTCCTCTTTATTCCCCATCTTTCCTTAGAAGTATAAATGTTGGCATGGATTTTCCTTCCTGCTTAATTTACTAAGTTTAGAATGTGAAACGGGCATTCATCGTATTACTAATCATCTATCCATTCATCTCATACATATATGAGCATTGAGTGTGCAGTGGTCTCCACAAAGTTTCATAGAATTTCCTTCCTACTTTATTTGCTAAGTTTAGAATGTGAAATGGGCATTCATCATATTACTAATCATCTATCCATTCTACTCTTACTCACATAAATGAGAATTTGGTGTGAAATGGGTTCCTTACACCCTTTCTCATCTTTTTATCCATCCATCCATGCATGAATTAACCCTGGTGACTCATCCGTGGCAAAGACCTTATTCATTTGCCCGTCATCCATCTTAATAGCTCGTTCTTTATCCTCTTTTCCCCCCATCTCATTTTCTTCCGTTTTGGTCCCACCTGCTTCCGATCTTTTCATCCTTGGTTGTACACGGGTTCATTGGAAGATAGGGACCCCAACCTCATTGCACTCCTTTCAGTAATCAGCAAGAATGAGATGTGTACTTATGGCTTACCCAGAGTTGTCGCAATTAAAGGGCAAGTTCACCCTGACAATAAGTTTATTGTTACAAGAGCAGAAAAAATATTTGAGAAAAATCCATCAAAGAATAATAAACTTATTACAATTTTGATTATTTGATTTATGACATCATATGCGAGCAGCTTTCCTACATACCATATGGTAAAAAAATCAATGAAATTTCATTTTCTCAACAACAAAAAATTCCTAAAAAGAAAACAAAAATAAGTCACCATAAATGATTAAAAAATGAAATTTATGCATTTTATATTACATGATTATGGGACAGCTGCTCGTTTATGACGTAACAAATCCGAAACTTAACATTCTAATAACTTTCTTAATCTTCGGTGGATTTCCTCAAACCTTCACCAATGTTTTTTTTTTTATTATTCTTTAATTATTTTTCTCTGCTATTTTTACAACGATCTTTTCTTCAGGGTGAACTTCCCCTTTAACCTCAAAGCTAAAGTCAAGCGCTTATGGCAAGGAATAATCACTAGGAAGGCTTGAAAATTTAGGTAGATTGTTTACACAATCTGAACATTGTGAAATGATAAAATATAGGTTGAATATAGCCAGTACACTGGAAATCACCAACACAGATGAGCACATATGGGAGTGTTATTATTATATATTATTTTCTTGCTTGGAAATAGACAAGTCAACCAGCAGGGATGTGCATTTATCAGAAATTACTCAATTTCTTCCAAGAATCTTATACAGACACTTTGTTTACTATTTTTTTATAGCATACTTTATTTGTTCATTACATTGCAGTTTATACTTGTTCCCCCAGCATTATTTGTTGCAGAAAACATTTTTTTTGTTAGTTATTTGTTGGATTATGAGAAAACTTATTTTGTGATCATTAGCTTTTACTCGTAAACATTATGGCCGCAAGGGGACTGTGACTGTCTTTGAAAATGTTGCAGTCGTCACTGTGAATAATGAGACAAAAATATGTAATTACCCACCATGACAAATGTACTCGGCCTGTAGGAGCTTGAGTGTGTCATCTCGTGCAATGATTCATACATCGCCCGGTGATTGTAATGACATCACCAATGACATCATGCTCACTTGGTGTGTGATTTGACCATGGAATGACCCATACCTCTCATCTATCTTGTCATTTACTGCCCTTCTGTGCCCTCATCCCCTCTTTCTCTCCTATCCCATCCCTTCCTTTCCAACCACCCCTTACTCGCATATTTCTCTCTCTCGATCTGCCCCTCCCCCTTCTCCCTCGCATTTCCCCTTCCATCTTATTCCTTCTTCCCCCCTTCTCACCCTCTCTTTCTCCACCTCTCCATCTCTCTCCTTCCCTTTCCCCCTCCCCTTCTCCGAATCCCCTCCTCCCCTTCCCCTCCCCTCCTCCCCATCCCCTTCGCTCCTCCTCTCCCCTCCCCTTCGCTCCTCCTCTCCCCTCCCCTCCTCCCCATCCCTCCTCCCCTCTCCTCCCCTCCCCTCTCCTCCCCCTCTCCTCCCCCTCTCCTCCCCTCCTCCCCCCCCCTCTCCTCCCCTCCCATTTCCCCCCTCTCCCATTATCCACCTCCCTTTCTCCTTCCCCTCTTCCATCTCCCTTCTCTCCCCTTCCACCTCCCTTCTCCTCCCTCCTCCCCTCTTCCTTCTCCATTCCTCCCATCTCCCACCATCCCCCAACATCTCATTGGCATCCGAACAGCAGATGACACATCTTTTACATCTCAATCATCATATTTCACATATACAACACCTACATAGCCCATACAACACAATGAGTCATGCCTGTCTTCATTTCATATTCTATAATGCTGCATTAGGTTATTCCTATATCTCACGCTAATACAGGTTTTTCTATGTTTATGAAAATTATTTTATTCATAGGTATGTGTTTAATCATGGAGCTATCTCCATGTTTAAATGATGAAAATGGTTTTGCCTCATGATTCACCGAGTTGGTCCTACTGAAAATAGATACAATATTTACTTTTAATACCTGCATTGGCTGCACAGTGTACACCAGCTGAAATTTGATTTCATTTTCCTTCAGTAAAAAAGTCCAACATCAGAATTTCCACTTCGGTACAACATATTGCTCTTGCTTTAACTTCAAACTAAAACCTAAAAAATGAAAGTAAATAGATACCCTGTGCATAATGCTTTAAAAATAAAATAATGTGTAAGAATATCTGTGCAAAAGAAATTAAATGACAGTTATCTCAAAGATGAATTATAAGTCTAGTCCAATTTATAGAGATGGGTGGGTGTCAGAGGGCACAGAGACAGTACACTGTAGAGAAATTTGGGAATTCCATCTGCTGGTTTTACAAATGTCAGTCTATGCATGTCCAACTCAGTCATGATTCTAACGTGACAGAGCTCATTAAATATGATATATTAATCATCCAAATTATTCATCAAGATGTGATGTGGTAAGACGCTCTTCCTCCCGTGTCCAATCTGTGCTGTTAATCAGTGACCATACTGTTATACATTCGTAGCTTGTTACAGTGTTTGGTCTTCGCGGTCTGTAGATGACACCCCATCAATCTCTATAAATCGGACTAGTCATATAATTGGTGTTGCATATTACATGAATCAATGGCCCTGAAAAGCATGCATCATTCCAATGTATCATTAAATAGTATGCGTTGAGGACGTCACTGACTCATTCCAGAGAGGCAGCGTTATGAGGAGCCCTCGTGAGTCATTTGAGAGCTGAAGTGTTTGCAAGAGATTTCTTGAAAAATGGATCAAAATGTAAAAATATCAAGGATTCGTTTGCATGCCCTCTCATCCCGATGTCTTAGCAAGCTTCCGTTTGAAGATCCGAGTGTGCCAACTGTGCAAAGTTCAATGTGCTTATTATTTAAAGATTGCCTAGTTACACTCCTAGGTTTGAAGATTGGTTGATAGCACATATTACAGAAAAGAAATGAAATTCAGATTTTCGTTCCTTTATCCTGGTGTATTTTATTAACACATCCCTTGCAAATTAGTTTTAACTGTCTTGTAATCTATCCTATTTTCTGGTGCTTTTAATATGCATTGGTCAATTTATAATATTTTATTCAATTACATTTGTTTGGACGAAGAGAAGTGGAGGATGCTTATGGGTCCACCGTATAAGTCACAAACACTGACACTAAAGCAATTACATCATTGAAACATGACCTGAGAATTGTAAATGAATCTTCCGGAAAATTGTAAATCTAAGCAACATTTTCTTTAACTTCCCAGGAATTCAAACTTGGCAAAGCCAGTAGGTTGAGCCAGATCACATCCCATGTTAGAATGTAGTAAGATGTAGCGTTGCTCTATACTTAGGCATTGAGACATGATTTTGGCGGAAATTGGCCATTCTTTTATTGTCAAAGGGCCAAGCTCAAGCCTCTCGACCCCAGTATTATGTGAGTGCACTGAGAAATGAAAAAAGATAATCTCGAACATGTGTAAAATGTATTTTCCCAATCCGTTTAGTACTTAAATATTGAATGTATGTGTTTAAACTTTAAAATAGGTTAAGATATTGTTGTTTGGGGTTTTAAAATATCTGCCAAAGAAGTTTACATTTAACATGAATATTTTTTACTTGACATCAATTATAGGAATCCATCTTGTAAATTCCTAACTTTATGAATATACAACAAACCATTCTCGTCTTCCACGAACTCCGGCTAGCCTCGAGCCACTCTCCATACCTATATACCAAAGCCGATATTACTATGAGCCTGGCTGGCATGGGGATAACTTTCAGAGCCGTAATTTATGAAAATAGGGAGGGCAGGAACAAGATTGATATACTGGATAGTGCCTTTGAGGCCGTGTGTGCGGATGTATACACCTATCGCTTCTAATCAAGCCGGTCAAGTTTATTAACAGGTCAATAAAGCGAAGCAATCCCTTTGATTCCCGGAGTCGACGAGCCGAGCGCATTGCCCTCTCGTGGTTAGTTTCGTTCCAGCTGTTGAAAGTCATTTCTGGTCTCTTCCTCAAGTGATGGAATATTGTACAGGGGGGGGGGGGGGCTGATATGCCAACTGATTTCTCACTTTGCTCTTAGTTTGTATTTTTGATGGGCCTGTATGCTTTTAACAAATTCTGAATTCTTAACTTTGTTTTACTCTTTTTGGAGGGGTTGAGAGATAGAAGTAGTTATTACTCTGAACCCTGAACTTAATTTAGCAAACCTATCTTGTATGAATTCATTTCTAAGATCATATATAAGCACAGAATCACCCATTGCATTTATAGCAATTAGTCATGTAGGTTCATCCAATTATCATTTCATGAAGCATACTATATAGTATATGCATGATTAATAATTTATCCTACCCCCCCCCCCCCCATACACACCAGCTGGGAGTAAACAAAAGTGATATGAAGAGAGAGAGAGAAACAGACAAAGCCCAAGGCTGAATATTGTAGTCCCACATGCTACATTGTATGTGTCTTCAGCTATGCACACAGAGACACACACTCCCACCACTCAGCATGAAGTTGGCATCCCTATTACTTGCCTACATGATTCATTCTCCACACTCTTCCGTCACTTTCTCTCCATCTCTCCTTCTCTATCCCATTCTCCGATGGTGTCCCTCCCCCAGTTGTAGCTTTGTTATTGGACATCGATTCATTCATCGTTCTTTCCTCCAAGGAAGGGGTGTCTCCGTTAATCACGTGTTTGTTCCACCAGCGATCTTCATGCAAACGCCTGGGTGACATCTGTGTTTGACCGCTTCCCCCGTGCAGATTTTTACTATCGATTGCAGAGCATAGAGAAATTGCTTTAATCAGCATGACCATTGTTTTGATGCTGTACGCTATAGACATCGCTCATTGCATATTGTGACAAATATTGATTGTTTAGCGAGTGGAGGAGAAGCAATCCTATGTGTGTTTGTATTGCAAGAGCAATAGCGATTTGACAATCCCTCATTCATCGTCATGTCGATAATATTGGCATAGCAAGGTTGATTGGTGGAAATAAATTGGAATTTGTGTGATTTACGCATCGCATTGTGTATAGGAACAGTGTGAGTTCCATTGGATCCCTATGTTATTGAGCAAGTTTACTGTTTGCTTAATTATCATCCATCATCGCTTCTTGCCTCTTGCGACGATCTCCAATCCCATCCAACGATTGATCAATTAACTTGAAGTCATTGCTGCGATGTTTGCATCTTTTCCTCGGGGGATTTGTGACGCTCGCCCATGCTAAGCCCTGATCGATCCTCACTTTGTGTGTAATCAGGACTACCAGACGGATTAAGCCGAGAACTTAGGAGGGAATTAGGAACGGTTCTTCATCAAGTAATCGCATCCTTCCATGTTCACAAAGATTCAATGTCTTGTCTACACCAGCATTCTTGCCAAATCTCTTCATAACAATTTTTTGCCTAATCTTAGCCCCCGTATTCCAAACATTTCAGTGAATAACAACGATGACAGCGGAGCCTTTTTATGACGCTTTCTTCTTCCAAAGCCAAGAATTGTAGGTCTGCTATCTCTTTTCACAAGAAACATCTTCTCCCGTGCATTGCTCATCCATCAGCGCCACAGTGCAGCAGTGCTCTTAGATCATCCCAGGATCTGTAAGACAAAGAAAGCCCCTTTCAGGAGAAACATTTTAAGCCAGGGAAAATATTATTAAGAATATCTGTGGTATCTCTTGGACGACGACCCTCCTCGTGACTCATCTTGTCTTTCCTTTTTGAAGAACCTCCTTGATTAAAGCAATCCATGATAGAAGTTTGGATTCTTCAAAACGGAAGTCCTCGGTCTCTCCTAATGTGATCAAAGTGTTCAGTGTTGCCAGGGTGTATAATTTATCTAGAACAACAGCTTAATGTTAGCTGCAAGGTTTATAATGATCCGATGCTTCTCGCCTCTCTTATTCTCCAATTGCAAGACTGTATGACTGTATCTACACAGGCAAATACTCATTAGCAACAACTGGGCCAGAATATTCTCCTCTCGTCAAGGAATCGTGAGAGCTTTCTTTCCATCCTTTTCTATCATCGATGTACTTTGGGCGACCCGATCCCCGAGCAACTTCGAAGAAGAGGAAAGGATACCGTAGCTGCATCTGTAAAATCATTTAGTATGCTTCTCTAATTAGTAGCATTAACATGTGGTTGTAGGGTATTTGTTTTTCTACACATGAAAGCCTTCATCCATCTCCGTGCTCCATCCATTTTCTTTCTAACGAGCCTGTGTATTGGACTGGAATACATCTTACTCCGTGTGCGGGATGTGTGCACAGTTGAAATAGAGAAGGCATCATTATGAGGATTAACTTTGAAAAATGGTTCGTGGATTAAGACTCGTAACCGAAACAAACTCTTTAAAAGTCGGCTTTATGTGGATTTAAGCAGTATCGATTTAGGATGTAATCCATGGAATAATTGTTATTTGGAAAGCAACTACACATATTTTCCTTATCTAATTTCTTACGGATAACAGCAGATATATTTGTCAGGAGTTTGTGATTGATGCTTCTGCATTGTGGAACATTTCTTCATTCATTTCAATCTAATCTAAAGAGAGTCGAAAGACTTTTTTTTATATTTCATCACAGGCATTGATTGCCTGTGACACACTTATTTAATTTGCAGTGGCGATCTTAGCCCACTGATCTAATTGCATCGCATCGTCAGCAGAATTTGCATATATGGATTAAAGTGGAGTGGTGAAAGAGGCGTGAAGTTTTTCACCAGCTCCTGTTTTCCTACAAATTACTTGATCTTATTTACGCTTTAAGGTCAAAGAACCTTGACAAACAGGTTACCGCAGACAAGCAGACTCTAGATTTTCCTCACCCCCTCAATTTGCATATTTACACCCTAGGAGAGAGGTGGAAAGTCTCCTCTTAATGTTGTTGGGAGAAGGAGTCGTGTCCGAGTCTGGCGCCACAGAAGGCCCGTTGCAAGGGGTTCACTGCTTTCCCTTTCATTTTCATGTTCATCTCTTGAGGGGCCGGAGCTAAGTCCGACGGACAGGCACCGGTATCGGGTAACTCCATCGTTTTCCAGATGCAGGTGCTTGACTCTGCTTTTGAACGTTGGCCGGCACTGTGCTCAATCCACCCCTGCAATTGGATTTTTTATTTTGACGGAGTCAAAGAAGAAGCTCTTTCTCCAGTTCTTTGTGAGGGTTTCAAAAAGAGAAATTTGGAAGTGAATTTGATTTTTCATCTTTTCCAGGGCTTTCCTTGTCATAAAAGACAATATTTGTTGACTGAGTAAGCTTAATATTTCTTAGCAAATACTCTCTCGCCCAATACGGAATTATAATGTTCTCTTGTATTCCCTACCATGGTGATGTAAGTAACAGACTGGAATGTGTGATGTACATCGACATTTCATGAATTATAGATTGTCATCAGTTGCTAATGAGATGCATAATTCTTAGGATGCACCCCGTGGAATACCAACGTCTCCCTACATTAAATGCTGGTAACATCCCTACTGTACTCTCCACGTAAATGCGTGACATCATTAACGCATATGACTCCCGGAGCAAATCTACTATACATGAAGTTCAGCTGGCGAAAGCATTTCTGTCCCCCTTGTTAGAAAATACCCAGCAAAGTCTCCTTAACGATTCACCATCATCTCGTTTCCGTGGCAACGGGAGGTTGACAGATTGTTAATTCGCTCACTCACATGCCAACTGACAGTCGCCCACAGGAGTGTGGCACCAGTTTTCTCCACGAGCAAGCAGGGTTACAGACAAGGAACACAAGAAAGAAAACAACTGCATCTTGAGAAGCCTTGTGACATGCATGGTCGCTTGAACTACTTTTTCTCATCGTCATCGGTATCATAGCAAAACGCGGTATCAAACCATCGTGTGACCTACGTCCGATGTACATTCCTAATACACGTGTGTGGATACGAGTGAACATACATCTCCCCTGCGTAGACTTCTCCCTGGAGGGCAGACACAAATTAATTTTTGCATTTCAGAGGATATTGCTGGTCCTTTCATATGTTAATGACTTGTGATACATGTGTTTTGTGACCATTATTGGCAGATAGCATTTTAGTTCTTTGCCTCATGAATATTCCTTTTTCTCGTATTGACTAAAGTTAACATCTCCTGGACATTGTTTGATTTGGTTCTTCAGGAAAAGCTCTACTAGAAAAGAGGAATCAAGGTCTTGTCTGATGGCTCATCAGTTGTTATAAAAGTGGATTTTCTGTGCTTATTTCATTTATGAATAACTTTAGAATTGAAGCAGCGCTTATACCATATTTTGCGGAATATAAAGGATATATATAATTCCATATAAACCATCGTCTTGGATTTACGAAGATCAAGCAGTGTATTTCATCATGTGGAGCGCAACACTAGATAATCGCGGGAGTGTCCACACGCGTGTGGTTCGCAGCCCCGAATCGCAGCCCGGAGCATGGTTTCCCTGCGAGTGCGTCATGAGCTTGTTCGGCTGCAAGAAGGATAAAAATGTAAATATTTCTTCGCTTTTATTTCCTTTTTTTTTCATTTTGTTAAAATACAAAATATTTAGGATTAGGAGACCATGGAAGTTTAAGAAAATCTTGTTGGTGGAACATTTCTTTCATTGAATATGTTCTTTCCAATGAAGCTATTTTAGCTTGATGAGTAACTGTATGATTTCTCTATTTTGGGGGTCTGGTTGTTTGTTGTTGACATATTATTGAATAATAATGTTATTCTTTGCATGTCAGTGATGTCACAATTTAATTTGCGGCAGCTCGGAAGTTGGTTGATGCTCTCTCCATTTCTTGTTCAGTCATCCCTTTCTAATAGCATCAAAGAATCATTAGCCCAAAATGTTCCCAAACCATATGCATCTATATTGACCTTATAAGAGTGCATTTGTTATCTTCAAATGTACCTAATATCATTAATAGTAGTTCTATTGAAGGAATGGCTCGTTTGTTTTGTGGGGTAAACACAGGGCATTGCATTTCATACAAATAAGGGAAAATAAAACTTAAGGCATCTTATTTCTGTTACTCCTTCTGTCAAGTGAAGTTTTTCCTGCAATTTGCAACCTGTGTAAATGCATTTTTATATAGAACCCAATGCTTTTTATTCAATACTATAATACATACTTTGATCCCCTTTGTCTTTCGAGAAATGTAATATATTTAGATATAGAAAAACTTGATGTACATTAATAAGGTCAACTCATTTCCAATTAACAAAAAAAGGTAATGCCCCCTTAATTAAATACTACATGTACAACCTTTTCAAGAAAACCAAACAAAAATGTTGAAGGAGTGCATTTTTTTCACCTCATTGACTTTCTATGTGAAAATGAGATTTATTCCATCCTTGCAAATATGAATCAAGATATATTATTATAAAATGTGAAAATAATATTTAGGCGCTTGCATGCAGACCCACTCTATCATTCAATTACTTGTAAATTTACCAGAACTTGTTCAAGCCTCACATACACCTTTTAAGCACACACCTGAACCAGCTCCTTACAGGGTAAGTTCTCAAAGACACCATTCTCACTACCTTCCTAAAACTAGTTTACTGGAAACTAGTTTAGTTGAAAATAGTTTAACATGTAATGAGAACGGTCTAAGCGATCTTCCAAACCGGTTCATAAAACCACCTCGCGATGTAGTTTTCAAGATCGCTTTGCCTCGTTAAACTGGTTTTAGCATAAGTGAGGACACAATCGTTCTTTGGGAAGTGATCTTTGCACATTTTGAGCGTGCTACTCCACACGATAGGTGTAGAATGCCTACGCTGCAGTTTTGAATTCGCGCGAAACGTATCACCCCACTGAGAGCGTTTCCATGGCAGCGAGATCGCTTTATGTGAAGTGATTTTGAAAACCACTTTCGTGTGATCAAATGGGAACGCTAGCAAAGCAATCCTTCAAACTGGTTTCCAGTAAACTAGTTTTAGAAAGCATAATGCGAACGGTGTCATATAGTTATGAGCAATTGAATTCTGGTCCGAGTAGCTCAACCCAAGCGCCGAATGGCACCTGTGCCCAAGGTTTCCCTGTGATGGAATCGTAATTTGCTTTCACACTGCAAGAATACATGAAACCTTGGAAAATCCTTGCAAATGTTCTCATGATTTTGATAAGGGCCTACTTATGAGCTCATTTCCATGATCAGGTGGGTGTTTCATAAAGCTGTTCGTAAGATAAGAGCGACTTTAAGAACGACTGGTGATCCTTTCTTTTGGTAAATGGTATACACCATTGGCAATGGTTTAGTGCGTAAGAAAGGTTCACCAGTCGTTCTTGAAGTCGCTCTTAACTTACGAACAGCTTTATGAAACGGCCCCCAGGTATTTTCTCTTTGGGGTATCAGTATCACAAATATGCTTTCACACTTGCAAAATACAAGGCATTTTTGGTTTTCAAACGTGTGGGTCTGCAAGCGCCTATACCATGTCTCTATTTTGTCTGAATCTCATGTGTTCAAGTGTTATCTGCTGACAGGCCATGGTTCCATCGTTATCAGAGCATCATTGATTATTGGCAGTTTTGTAGCACCCTTTCGCCCGACACTCCCCATCTCTCCGTTCTAGTCTGTTTAGGAATTTCACGCCTTTCGATATATGCGGACAACCCAATGATTGAACAGCCGTATTGTCTGAGCTCTTGCATAAGAATTTTGCGGAAATACTTTTTCTTTTGCAGTATAGACATGATATGCATTGTGTCCCAGAAAACCACTTTATAAACCATCTTCATTTATTCTTTTTTTTTTTCTTTTGAGGCTACTGTATCAAATACCATGTACTGCTTATCTTGTTACATCTCCTGAATTTCATAGAACAAGGGTCTTATTCTCTGGAGAATTTTGCTTGGCAATCTGTATTTTGATTTTTTCCTAACCATAATTGGAACTGAAGTGAATGGACCACAATGTGGTTTCTTAGGCAAGACTCTCAAGACCGGCTTTAGGGAATACTTCACCAGAATTAAAGGAAAAGTATGTTAAAATTCATTTGATATTCTTGCAGTAGAATGCAACACTTAGATGGTCGAGTTTTAAGTATGATGGTACCCCCACTACCCTTATCACAAAGTCATACTAATGAATAGCTAACCACCAGACAATTTTAGAATTAGCAGCAGAATAAGTCATTTTGATTGTGAATGTGAGGTAAAGTTACTGCAGCAATTCAACTTGCTTCCCAACCTTTAAATGGTTGGCCTGCACCCTATTTTCCAGGAAACTTCAGTTGTTTTTAATGTCTGCACATTTCAAGTGAATTGAGGAGTTTATTTTACTCCACTGTCCACTTCATATTTTCCAAAGCCTCCTTTGTTCTATCTCAAAGACCGTATATTTTATTTAACGAAATAACAACTTGACTCCATGAAGGAGTTCAAGAATTGGCAAGCCTCAAGAGTGAAAAGAAGGATTTTTTTTTTGCAAAAAAGAGAGGGTTCTGTGCACTATTGTCAATTTGTATAAGGAAACCATTATTCTTCAGACTAGCTGAACTAGACCTTTGTCTGGTTGTGATGTCATAATGGTACTGCCTTTCATGACCCTTGACTTTCTTCATTGACTTGAGGTCATCGTAAAGTGGAAGTTGACATTCTAGAACAGTGATATCATACTTATTTATTACATTCCCCTCCCCCCCCCCCCCTCTTCTCCATTCTCTTTTTTTTTCTCTTTTCTCTCTCAATCTCCATCCTCCTCTTCCTCTCTCTCCCTTGGCACAATAGTGACAAGATTTATCTGCATTTTTCACTCAAGCCCTTATAAATGTAGTTACAGTGTGATCAACAAACATATTTAGTAAGGAACGAATCTTAATGTTATTATTGACAACTGGACTCATACCCTGCTTTCAAAGAAGCCTTAGAATTCTTATTTCATACATTGTATGGTATATTTTTCACATTTGAATGCTATTAATACATTGTTTCATAATGAGGCATTAATCGTCATTGACCCTCTGTTGCATGTGAATGGTCCTATATCAACTTAAATCATATTGTATCATACACAGTGTTGAATTAGTATGTGCATCTAAAAGCAGGACTAGTTTTTTTTTAAATAGTATCAAATGAACTTCCCCATGCAGTTTGTGTCTTATAGGGGCCTTCACATTTAAGCGTGCGTGTCCGACATAGGTATAGTAAGCCAATTTACTCATTAATCCTAATTCTTGATATTAAAAATTTTCATTTTTTGTTAACAACACAAAACAATATCTTGATATCAATAAAGTATTTTTGGTAACAAGAATAAGATTTCTTGATATGAAACATTTAATTCATAAAAGAGTATAAGATATAGAATTACATGGAAGAAAAACAGCTTGCCATGAATAATACTTTGGTATCCGCTGGCTAAAATGTCCACGCTCCCGTAACACAAGGCTTAGCAATGATAGAACATTTTTTACGATTGATTACATTGACTACAATGTACAGTCAATCATGGAATTCAAGTGTAGGATCAGTCGCTAACCTTTGTGTTACAGGACCAAGGTGTGACCGACAGCCCCTTTACTTCTATGTTCATGTCACTTTGTGAAGCATTATGGAATGTGGAAAGTACTCTTTGCAGTGACTCATGTCATTGGAATGTAGTATTGTTTACAGTTTTGACAATCTTGGGATGTTTCACAAGAGGATGACATCCTTCGTCTGTTGTCTCAGTTTTCCTTGCCCTCTCTCTGCCATTCCTTCTCTTACTCATTTCTTCCTGTTATCCTCTTCCTTCTTCCCCCTATTTCAAGTTCCCAACCCCCTTCCTCCCCCTCTTCCAACCTCCTTCCACCCCCTCTCTCAACCCCCTCCTCGACCTCATCCTGTCCGCACTTTATTCATGATTTGAAGAGAAAGGTATTGTAGAAAAGTATTGATGAACGCATTAATCACACTAATGCCAAGCAGCAAAGCGACAATATTTTGTGTCCTGGTATTCCAATTTTACTATTTGAGTCCATTTACTGTCTTCTTTGATTATTTCTGTCGGCAGTTTTCAAGTTCTTTTGCACTAAATTCCTCTCAGAGTATTTACATCATAAGCTTGCCCATTTAATATTCAATTGTATCCCAGACTTTTCCACAAGTAATCTTTAAATTTGAAGTTGAAAAGGGGTAGATTAACTACTCCATTACTCTAGATACATGTATGCATGACTTATACCTTGCCACCCACTAAAGTCAATGATGCGGGACTGTAACGATTTTGCGCGGTATAATTTCAAGCGAATGGAGATGTCATGGGGGGACACTGTCATTACATGTCCGCTTAATGCATAATGTATTTTATTGCGCAGTGATGTTTTAGTTAGATTGAACTCGGTAGGCAAGCAGTTGATGATGAAAAATTTGCTCAATGGGTGTGTTTAAAAAAATCTGGGTTGATTGGTATAAAAATCTTCAGAGACATCACAAGTAAGTCGGTGCTTCTTACCAAAAATACTTTTCTTATTCTTGAATTAAGATGTTTCAGTGATCCATGTTTTGCTATTTATATTATGAAGGGTTGTAATGTCAATGATTATCATCAGGAGTATCATGACCAATGTTATAATCATTGTAATCATCCAGCATCATTATCACCAATATCATAATCACCATCACTTTTATCATTCAGCAATCTCAGATATCATCATCACCACCACCACCATCATCATTATGACCATCATCATCATCATCATCATCACCACCATCATTATGACCACCATCATCACCACCATCACCACCACCATCATCACCACCACCATCATCACCACCATCACCACCACCATCACCACCACCATCATCACCACCATCATCACCACCACCATCATCACCACCACCATCACCACCACCATCATCACCACCACCATCATCACCACCATCACCACCACCATCATCACCACCATCACCACCACCATCATCACCACCATCATCATCATCATCACCACCACCATCATCACCACCATCATCACCATCATCACCACCATCACCACCACCATCATCACCACCACCACCATCACCACCACCATCATCACCACCATCATCATCATCATCATCATCATTATCACCATCATCATCATCACCATCATCATCATCATCACCATCATCACCATCATCATTATCATCATCATTATCACCATCATCATCATCATCACCACCACCATCATCACCACCATCATCATCACCACCTTCATCATCACCACCATCATCATTATCAATACAAATGAGATCAGGATATAGACGTATGATTGATAATAAGTAAAAATTATTTTAATAGTGGTCATGACAGCGATGATGATAATTAGAAATACAATTATGAAAATTCAGAAAATTTACATAAAAATTAACAGTCAAAAAGAATGTCTCATGAAAGAATAAGTAAACCTGCAATGTATTTCTACATGTGGGACTGACATGTGGGGCTTCTCTCCCTCTCTCCTTGGCAAATGGCAATGCAGGACTATGGTCAATTTACATGTATATGCTTTCTATACTGCTGTATAAATGATTAAATTGCAAAGCCGATGAGAGGCCACTAATTAAGTCCAAATTCAAAACAAGCCTCTAATTAGGCTTTGGAATGACTATCAGAATTCTTGATCAAATTTCCATGCATGTGCTTTCAAATATATATATTTTTTCTATTGTTGTTGGGATTATCTTTTTAAGGCAGTTTTTAGTAATTTGATTTACATGGATTTTTTTCCCTTTTACAGGATAAAATGCATTTAAAAAAAGAAAATTTTTAAAAAACAAATCAGAAATTTTATATAATCAAATTGAAATTATTCTTGATAAAATCTGTACATATAAAATTGAGCCCTTTAGTGTGGACAGTTTTAAGACTTGACCTCTATTATTTTGTCACCAACTTTTTTATTTTTCAACCAAACTGTAATTATTATCTTCTCTATGTTTAACTCCTTTCATTAAAACAAACCGAATGTAAAGTTAGACTTATCCTTTATGAAGGAACTTTCCCTTCAACACTGCGAGCCAGCCCCCTTATCTGTGATTGCTCGCTAGTCGATCGATAATGGAGTACTTGTAATTAACATGAGCATAAACATGAGCATTCTAAAGGGAGTCTATAGCATAAACAATGGCTTGAGGATGATGCACAAAGATATGGATTTCTGAACCTGTACATTAACAATTACTCATCTAATTCAAGGAAACCGATAATAGGTGTATGCTATGGGTATTATGATAATAAATATAGTTTGAGTCATCGCTTTAAAAGATGAAAAGGGCATGGAGGTATTCTTCTTCTAAGGTTATCATCAAATTCATCTTTGTTATATTCATTTAATAAATGTATGCCCTACAGGTATGGTACCAAAAGGTATTTTTGAAAGCTGTAAGTTGTTTTAATAATGCGCCTCGGAATTGATTATTTCTAGATAGTTGACGCTATATAAATGCCTATTATTATTATTGATAGATCTTATGTATTATTTATTTTTTATAATTCTGCGAAACTTCATACTTCCATATGGCCATGGTATGTGTGTGTGCAGTTAATTATTAAAGTTTAGCAATGATTACCCACTGGAGATGCCTCTACGTATGTCAAATTTCCACTGTCGTACGATCCTATACCAACGCCACGATCGCAAAATTTTCGAACCATTAAGAATTTTCTATGCTCAATACGATTGCCATGAATGGTCTGATAGGATCTGATACAAAAACTATTATTACTCCACGATTAAGACCACGGTTTCAATTGTGCAAATCGTGACTGTAGTGAAAACGAGGTATTATGGAAGGTCAGCTAATGCAGTGTCTACTGTATTCTTGTTTAGAAGTACCATAGATAATTACAAGGACCTTGCTTATCTTGATATCTTTCCAAGAAATCTCACCTTCTCTTTAATATCTCCAAGAGAGAGGAAGGAGATGGAGAGAAATGTGAAACTCAAGCCTGGATGACACATAGTGCGTCACCTGGTCACCGACGTTCTATTAATTTCTCCATCCATCTTCCCATTGGAAAGATGTTTTCTTGTAAAGCGTGTTCATTTTCTATTGGAGCCAGTCTATAGCAGTGGCGTGCAGATGAGGAGGGACTTGGGGGCACTCGCCTCCCCCCAAATTTTTTTTTTGTTTTTATATCTATATATATAAATGAATAAAATGAAAAAATATTATGACCAAGAAGAAAATAGGAAAGGAAAGAGAGAAACTTCTAAATATTATATCAAAATCTATCACAATTTGGATTTTTGTAATAAAAATGTCAAAATTTTTGCTCGCTTCCTTCGCTCGTTTTTAGTAACTTTTAGTTAATTTTGCCCGATATGCCATATCTGGCCCCCTCAAATTTTTTGCTCATTGCACCTCTGGTCTGTAGCATTGGTAAAGCATTGGGGTTAAGGGTCATAATGTGAATTAGAATGGAGTATCATCTATTATCATCTATATAGAGCGTTTAAGCCATACATTAAAAACACATATTTTTGTCTGCATCAGTTGCCTGTTCAGTATCAGAGCGTATCCCTAAAATGACCGAAATCCAACGAATATCCCACAGGCTCCTGTAAAAAATTTACCATTGAGTATGAGACCATATTCAACAGTCTATGCATACAACAATTAAAGCAATGCGATGCGCAGCATAGATCACAATTATGCTCAATGACGTCATAATGAACTACATGTAAGTCGCATGTCAATGACCAAAATTTATCCTAAAGTGATGATGCCATAATGTGACTAGTGCTATTGTTCAATCAAATTTCTCCCTCTTTGATTTTTTTTTTTTGGGGGGGTTGTATAGATAATAATTATATTGGATGGCTCTATATCATGAAATACCAGAAATATTCCACTCGTGAGGGCCAATATTCCACTCATCTGCGATTCGTAGAATATTTTCCCAAACTCTTGGAATATTTCTTGTTTTCCATTCTGAGCCATCCAATATAATATAAATATTCCAATATTGCAAAAGTGAACTGGTCATTGGGTGTACTAGTATTTAAAAGTTGAAGTTCAGAGTTGGTATTTTTTGCCTTCAGAATTCAAATTTGGATCTGCACTCTCTCTCAGTAATGTTTTTACTTTTTACATTTTTTATCTCATTTTTATTTGGCGCCTGATCAGAATAAGTTTTGAAGTATAATATGCATATTTTCCCCCTAAAACACATATAAGCTTAATATGGCAGGAGTTAGTTGCCCCTTTAATAAAGAAAACCCTGAAAGCATAGTATTATAGTCATCCTATTCACAAGAGATTACCTTTAACTGCATACATCAATTACTGGAACACCAGCCAGTTACTGTGCTGACTATATACAAGCCATTTGATATTTTCATGGTTATTACCTTTAGGAAATCTGATATTAAATTTATGAACTGGCCTGCATTGCTTGCTTGTTTGCTGACAGGGACTGAAGCTATTTGACATTTTGTGCTCAGCAAATAGTAGGGCAAGTCTTGCTTTGATAGAAAATGATACATTGAGTCTAGGCGTTCGTATTAATTTTATCTTTCCTTTCGTTCCTAGATGCACCACCTTATAGGTATTAAAATCCATTTGCAACATTTTTAAAACCCGCTTGAAGTAATTTGGTAATTTAAAGAGTGCATAATGTATATTAATGCCATACTGACCAAATGTATTTAATATCCTAGCCCTTAATGAAATTAAAAAAAATAATGATTTCCTGATACAGTTTGATAAGGCGGTGACACTTGCTGCTAAGTCCCTACAAATACAATTGGATGTATACAGTCAGTTGGTTGCTAACTGGCAAGCATGCATATTCATTCACTAATTAGAAATATCAGGGGTGTGAGAGTTCAGATTTTTAGCTGATATCAGATTTTTTTTTATTTTCAGCTTATTTTTGGCTTTCCTCTGTGCAAAAATTATGGGAGCTCTTTTTATTTCAGACTTTTTCAACACTCTTCAGCTTTTTCAGATCTTTTTATTTATGACCACTCACACCCCTGAAATATAAATGCAGTAAATCTTTAGCTCTACATGTTTTAGATTGATCTTTCTTCTTTCACGTTATGAATTACATGTATTATGAAAAAGTTGTGCATCATTTTCCTAGCTTGATCAATGCTACCTCGAGCGATGTTCGTGCATGCTCCACTCCACTTCACTACCGCTACACTACGCTCCACCTACCCGAACATGGAGACGGTGAACCAGTTAGGATATACCGAGTCACATTAGCTGCCAATATCTCAAACATCAGTCTTATCTTGTTGAAAGCAATAATATTGATTTCCAAAGAAATGATAGTTTCCATGAATTAGTAGAAAAAAGTTGATGCCACTTTGCCTTTCGGCAAGTGAAAACTGTTTTCTCTGCAAACATATATCCCACCATTTAAAATTTACATTCCATTCTGAGCAATCAAGCATAATGTGTGTGAATTAGGTCACACTTTCCTTCCTTTTTTAATGAATGCCGCCACAGATGTGCGTATTTGTACCACAGGGCAGTAATATTGATTTGCTCAATACTCTTTTGCCCTGTAAGTAATTGTGGCCTGATTCCATCCATACACAATGTATATAACTCAAATGTACACACAAGTGTCAGAAATGAGCTTTTAAGAAACTATAGTGTTTTAGTCATGAGAGGGCAGCATTCCAGATCCTCTTATGCTGAGAGTGAGGGGTTGAGGAAGAGGGCATGTGAAAGATACTGTACTTTCCTCATCTGAAATCATATCTTTGTTATCAGTATGTACTGGATATTAGGTAATAGGGGTAGACTCTAAAAAGGGCTAACTTTAAAGATGCTTGGGTTCTTTTTATGCTGTTTTTGCCATAACCCCACAAAAGATGGTGATATAGATGACCTCTCCTTGTCAAAAATGTTTATTGTCATTCATTTATTATTTCTCCTTTTTTATTGCAGACTCATTGTTTTGAGTTTGCAATATGTAATAAGAAAGGTTCTGTTCAGATAAATATTTGTTTCCCCACTTTCTCACATAACCTTTCTCTTCTTTCTTACCAGCCCCCCCCCCCCCTTCCCCACCCCCTCCTCTATCAGTCTCTTTCCAGTGGCAGCACCAGGGGGACTTTGGGGGCATTTGCAACCCCCACCCATAGTTGCCTTCATAAAATCTTGAAAAATTAAGTTAATATAGATTATGTGTCCTTGACTCGCCCCAATATTTCTTTCTTCCCCTCCACTAACCCCCCCCCTCTCTCTCTCTCTCTCCCCCCTCTCTCTCTCCCCCTCTCTCTCTCTCCTGAGTCTTCTCCCCCCTGCCCCTCCCCCCCCCACACACACACACCCACTTATCATCTCCTGCGGTCCACCTCTCTGGTCAATCAGTATATGATTTGATTTCTTGCTTCAGCTGCAATTGTTCCTCGTGATGAGAAATGCAGCTGACATTATTAGTTTGCTTGCCAGTTCTTATTTTAGTGGTCACCAACCCCAAAAGGCAAAGTTTACAGAGCTGGTTATAGTATTTTCCAGAGTAAAGCAGTTCAAATATTATTCATTTCCTTGTTGATACAATACATTTTTATATGTTCAGGGCCCAGTTACATTAAGCATAGCGATTGATTGTGGAGCTGAATTTTACAATTGATCATATGTAATAATCAATGCAATCATTCATAGAAATCAGCCCAAAATCAATCACTAAGCTGTATGTTACAGGACCCTGGTCATGTTTTTTTTTTTAACGAGGCAGAAAT
Source organism: Lytechinus pictus (assembly GCF_037042905.1). Classification (NCBI taxonomy): domain Eukaryota; kingdom Metazoa; phylum Echinodermata; class Echinoidea; order Temnopleuroida; family Toxopneustidae; genus Lytechinus; species Lytechinus pictus. The sequence continues at coordinate 18,787,891 of NC_087260.1, forward strand.
CGTCTCCAATAGTATTAGGAAAGTGTTGATCTAAAGCTCCTGAATCTGTGTGTGCTCATTAATATCCTGTAAGATGATGGAATAACTAAAATGATCAGAAATTAACTATTTTTCATGTGAGTCAAATCCATTACACACAACACACAAATGTTAGCTTAAATATTTCAGCGGGTTTTTTTTTTGGGGGGGGGGTTTCTGAAGAGCAATCCTTGACATTGTATCCTTTTTTATTTTTTTTACTATAATATCCGTTATTGAGAACTTGAAAGCTCAAACTTGATGTTTTCACGCTTCTTATAACAAGTGTTTTCCCTTTAAATATTATTCGCATGCTATGGAGTCAGTGAATGGTGGCAGATATAAAACTTTTGTTTATTTTCTCTGCCATTACAGCAATACCATTATCCAGATGAGTCAGTCCCTCCAACAGATGGCAACCCCCGCCTAGTACCAGTGGTAGGGTCCCAAGTTGAACAGCCTAAGGAAAACACACAGAGCTATGTGGCACAGTCCACTGTATCACCAGCAGAGGTAAGGGCAATATGATTGACTGCATTGTTACTTGAGGGCAAGGTTAGCAATGGGCTGATGTAGATGGAAATGTTTGGTATGATAAAGAGAAGGAGGATGGTGATATTATAATGGTAATAGTGATGATGATGATGATGATAATGATGATAATGATGATGATGATGATGTTAGTGATGATGGTGGTGATGGTGGTGATGGTGATGATGATGGTGATGATGATGATGATGATGATGATGGTGATGATGATGATGATGATGATGGTGATGGTGGTGATGGTGATGATGATGGTGATGATGATGATGATGATGATGATGATGATGATGATGATGATGATGATGATGATGGTGATGGTGGTGATGATAATGATGATGATAATGATGATGATGATGATGATGATGGTGATGGTGGTGATGGTGATGATGATGGTGATGATGATGATGATGATGATGATGATGATAGTGATGATGGTGGTGGTGGTGGTAGTGGTGATGATGATGATTATCATCATCATCTTGACAATGATGATGGTGGTGATGATGATGACAACGATGAGGATGATAATTGTGATGATGGTTAGTAAGTTAATCATGGTGGTGGTGCTGGTAATTCAAATGTGTGATATCTATGATGGAGGGGATGATGGTGATGGTGGTGGTAGTGATGGTGACGATACATGTTGATCATGCTAAAGTCTGTTGAAAAAAATGTTCTCACTACTTTCCAAGGTGGAGTTCCACATCTACAGTTGAAAGTAATCCGTTCTCTAGTTCACAAATCACTGTTCATTGTGTAAAATCTTTATAAAAATTTAAAAAGAATTTACTATGGAAGCATTTATTCTACGAACCACATTTCAATCCAACACCCATTTTTTTGTGCATTTGCAGTTGACTCTGATCATAATCAAAATAATGAACCATTTCATATCTACTGAAGAAAGTTGTCACTCAATGAAGACAATGACAAATATTCAAATTGATCAAAAAATCAATTTTTGTATGCTGCGAGTCAGTCACATGTACTGCACACAGGAATATATGTATATGGGACTGAACATTTTACAGCCCAGACATGTCAAACCATTTTTATATATGATTGCTTACGTCTCTAAAGAGCAAGAGTTGACTTTCACCCTTATTCTCATCCTTAATATTCAAGAGGAAAGAACTTTAAAAACTCACAAATTCATTGTAATTGCTTTAATTATTCCATAATGTACACCCAAAGAGGCTCAAAATCCTCCTATTATTATTGGCAAAGAGAAAAAGAATCTTGGCCAATCGTGACAACTTCACGTCCTTGCCCGGCTTTTGCCTTGCGGCTTCCCTCTGTACCGACGTTTTACGGATCACCATAGAGAAGTCAAAATGGCAATCAAATTACGAAGAAGAGAGAATATGAATTAAAGTGGAGATCTCTTGGGGCCTATTAGGGTCAACTTAAAGGGAAGGAGGGTGGAATTAGATTGAGAATGATCGATATTTTAGATTGGATGGTGAACTTTTTTTGTTCAGTTTGATTTTTCTGTGCCTCATTGAAAAATTCATGGGGGGTTCTGGCGGATACGTGTTTTCATTACTGAATTCCCCCTACAAAAAAGAACACTCACAAACAGCAAGAAAAATTGTATATCATTATAATGTGATGTAAATCACATATTAATTACATTTTGGCATTTGGGAAAGGTAGTATGCCAAGCTGAAAAATGAAAAGCTGTAACTCACTTAAGCCTGTAGAAAAATGGGTGCTATGGGCATTAGGGCTATATTCATGTATAGTGTCGCTTATTAGCATTTCATGTTTATGGATGGGAATATTGCCAGCTGTCACTTTGTGAATCCCTTTTTTCAGCTTGGTGACAATACCGATATTTCCATTGATCACTCATAAGCCTGTATTTTTATTTTGAAATTGTGAGGTTCGATATGCTAGTGAATGATGTCCAAAGTTGAACAAAAGTATTGAACAAAAATGCAGTAAAATTTCAGTTTCCTATTCCCTGCTACCATTACTTTGTGAAAAGATAGATGATTTCATTTGAGTAGAGCATATGTGAAAACTATAAAGAGGATGAGAAATAATGAGATAAGGTTGCGAGGCGGGGGAAGGGGGGTTACAACCAAAGAGGGAGTTGGCTGCTAGGGTGGGGCATGTCGACAATCAGACAAGATCAAGAAAATGTCAAAAGTAACGCGTTACTCGGGCAAGAACACAAATTTAATCACTTTCTCTGGCTGCCACATACACATGTAAAGAATATCTCCAGCTCAGCGTCCCCTGGAAGTCAGGCCGGCTCTGGGGAGGCCGGAGGAGGAGGATGCGCTGAGCCGGGTTGCCTAGCAACACCCATTCTGAATCAACAACAAAGTCGGAATGAAATATTAGGCAAACACAGGATGATTTTGTCAGCTTGTATTTGTGAGTGCACCTTTTTCAAGGAGAATTCTGAGGATATTTTTTATGAATCAGATATTGCACCTCTTATCCATACTTTCTGAGAAACATTGATTTTGAACACCATTTTTCAGATATGACAATCAGCACCCTGCATACACATTTCTCTGCAAAGTTCACAGCACATGCAACTGTATTTTCAATGAAATGGAATTCAAAGTGGATGTGAGTGCTGCGTTTTAGATGAAATACATTTCAAAATGAATGCTACTGTACTTTGTACCAATATATGTCAAACATCTTTCCTTTGGCCCAAAAAGCTCAGCAAAAACATTCACCTTAAAAAAAAAAACTCCTGCGAAGCGGATTCTGCATGATCTGCTCTTTATCTTATTCTAGTACCAAGATGGGATGATTTGTAATGCCTTAATGCTTGCTTGCTTGCCCTGAAGGCCACAAGAAACGAAGGGTAAATCAACAAGTGAGGATCGGGTACGATCGATTGTGAGACGTTTTTAGGAATAGCCGGAAGAAAAGAAACAAACATGAGTTATATTTAGCTTAGAATTAGATAGATTCATCCCAAGAGTTGACTGTTCAAGGGGCTGTACATTTCTGTACGTGCACATGATGCATATAAGTGATTATAAACACATTTCTCGTTTCATTGAGATCGCAACGTAAGAAAAATATAGCAATGCAATAGTTATGTTTAAAAAGTGCACACCTCAACTTGACCTCTCCTCTTGGGTCAAGGTAGCATTCATCTCACCCCAAAATAGAAGCATAAACAGGACTAAGTGAATTTAATGAGCGTTTCATTACACGCTATGGAATTTTTAGTATCGGTATTTCATTCAACTTGTTGAATTTGAACATCATTTATCATGACTGCACTCAAAGAATTCTTCACTACTTTGCGGGACAATGTTGAATTTGAATTGTTCATATTCATGAAATTAAAAAAGAATGTTGCTTGAAATGAAAAATTCAATTCAGAGCCATTTAATTTTCCTGTTGCAAAGCTTTCTCAAATACTTTGCGAGACAATGTTGAGAATTGTTCGTATTTATGAAATAAAAAATACAAGCCATCGCTTGAAATTTAGTTCAGAGCCTTAGAATTTTCCTTTTGCTGATTGTTCCAATACAAAGAAAGCTTCTATTTCTCTTCAAACAATGAAAAATGAAATGCAGAAAAAAAAGCAGTACGTACATGACTCAACCTCTATTACACAATACATATCTGTATTGATAACTGAAAGGAGAAAAAAAAACCTTGGAGCAAATTCAGCAAAAGCTGTTGCGCTAAGAGGGTCTCGATCTTACATTAGCATTTGTATGCCAACGTACATTTCCAGGGCTTCAATCTAATCGTCTGTCTCCAAAACCACCTGTTCCCCATCTCACTTCGTCTCTCTCTCTCTATACCTCTCTCTCTCCGTCCTCTCTTTTCTTTTCTTCTCTTCTCCTATTTTCTCTTCAATCCTATCTTCTTATCCCTTCTCTTTTCTTTTTTGTCTCTTGTATGTTTTCTTTCTTTTCTTTTGTTTTCTCTCTCTTTATTTTTATTTTTCCATCCCTTAACTTTTTTTCTCTATTTTTCTATTTTGATTCTCCTATTTTCTCTTCTCAAGCTATTGTTTCTCTTCTCTCTTCATCTCTTTCTCTTTTCTTTCTTCACTTCTCTTGCTCTAAGTGCACCGCATCATCACTATCTCCTTTCTTTTTCCCTGCAGTATCTGCTTATTCTTTTCCTTTTTTTTATTTTCTCCTCATAACCTTCCTCCTTCTTTCTCTCTATCACTTCTCTTCCTCTCACTATCTAGCACTCCTTCTCTCTATCACCCCTCTTCCTTTCACTATCATTTTTTTCTATCACTCCTCTTCTCTTTCACTCCTCTTTTTTGGTAATCTATCACTCCTCCCTGCTCCCCATTAGGGAGCAAACACTATCATCCCAACGTTGAGGGCCATTATAAGGGAGCAAGCGAGAGACTCATAGCACAGTATAGTTTAGGCAGCTGTAGCGCCAACCACACTCACTTAACGAGCTTGAAATGCCATTATTACTCACGACATCGGCACACACAGTGTACCCCCATCAAGCGATCACGAGTATCTCGGTCCTCTATACACTTGTTGGAATAGCGCACGTTTAATGGGTTACTCCTTGGCTCTGAGCGGATACAGTATGGATGTGTGCGGATGATGGGAGGTCTCTGGTACAGCAACCGGTTGCCGGGATGCATGTATTTGTAAACGTTTCTTCGGCACTGCTGTGTCCAAGGCGGAAGGTATTGCGTACTTTCAAACAACTTCTGTCTTTTGGATGTGTGGGTGTGGGTGTTTTACTTATGTATGTATCCAATGCTTTGGTGGTGATAAAGTTCAGATTCGTATGTTTTCTTATTTTTTCCTCCTGCTTTGAATTATTTTATTTTTCCCCCAGTTTTTAATATTCTCTTCTCCTCCCTAATATATGTAGTCACTGCTTCCCCCTTTTCCTTGTTATTCAAACCTATTTTGCTGTTCTTCATATATGGTCAAGATTGTCCTACTTTACTTTTAATTACATACGATTAAGATTGCTATAAATTTATCCCAAGGGACTTACCATTACAAGCTTTGCTTTTTAATAAGTCCCTCATTTTCATTTTCACATGCTAACTGTAATCTATAATTTGTCTAATTATCAAAATGTGTTTGGAACAAAAAGAATTATATATACTCCGACTATCTCCTACGAATTTGTTAATTAATTATTAAGTATTCTTATGACATTTATTCTGTTGTGTACATTCATACATATGTATATATGTTTGTTATGTTTATTATCAGAAAATGGAAGTGAAATAAACTAAACTGAAACTGAAACTGATTTTATTTTGCATCTCATTTATTAAATGAGCGCCATTCACAGGCAAAAGTCTTGGTTTAGTCTCAATCTAGACGTTTTCACATGTTTATATATTCATGCATTAAATACAGGCTTGTCCCATGGACTCTTTAATAGTGGATACTTTATGACTCAACATGTTGTTACTGGGTTCAGGGAGACAAAACTAGTCATTCTTCAGGGCAGTCGGAGAAGTAAGGGGAGTGGAACCCAATGAGGTATATTGGAGTATCATAGGTTTTGGTTTTGAGATGAAAAAAATTTCCTGAGCATTTGACATTTTATTTTACATACATAGAATTTTCATGTATAATATTGCTTGACAAGTCCACACATTACTTACTTTGGCCTGGTTGGAATCAGTGAGTTTTGTCCCTCTACACACTAGAAATGCTGTTTGAATTTTTTGTGGAATGCTGATTACAATATGAACCATTCAGCAGTTGTTTAAATGGTTTAAACAAGTGCTCAAAATCTTAAACAGCAAAATCCAATTTTCAATAATTCTCAATAAAGTAACCATGGTTGTTTAAAACTGTTAAACATCTACTGTAAGTTTCAAATAGTAAACAGTGTTGTATAAAAAATGTAAACAACATTTTTGCTGTGTAGGATATAGAGCAATAGACAACAATATTTATAATGTATGATCGATCGCCATAGGAGCTCAGTTGCAGCTGCCATCTGTTTTCGAATCCCTAGCCAAATATGAATATATTTGTCCTATTATATTTCCATCGCTTTATTCTTTTATTCATTTTTACTTTGTACATGACTTGTGTACTCTTTCTGCAAACCTTGGAAAAATAGATAAAATAAAATGAATTACAGTTGTAATTTCCAACTTTGTACATTGATCAATTGTACATTGATCAATTCCTCATTCATCTCCCTGACATATCAAGTCCACTACAGCAACAAAGTTTATTTGAATTAATAAGAAACATCAAGTTAGCATAATCGTGAAAATTTCAGAAAAACTTATGTCAGATATAGATGTTGACATCTTTAAAGGTTCTTGTGATTTATTGAGAAAGTAATCCTGGGTTCTATGCAAATTAGGGCACTGATGATGTCATCCTCTCACTTTTTCTGACAGTAAAACTATTGTACTTTATGAAATGTTGAATATTTGTAACTCTTATAATGCTAACTCTACTTTGAATGTGTGGAAGTTTCATTTTTTATATGATTCTATTCAAAATTATTTTATCATAATTTCGTAAAATAGGAAAGAACACTTACTCCATGTAATAAAATACAAAATGATGCTGTGGGACAAGCTATCCCCTTGCATTATACTTCTGTTTTGCGTTTATGTTTTGGTGAAATAAGACAAACTTCAAATGCCATAATTTTCCTATTTACTTTCGATTTTTAGGTATTTCAGAGTTTTGCTCATTGATTTTCCTCTTTTTATTCAAATCAATCTGTAGAGATAGAAGAAGTGGTAGTATTAGTAGTAGTAGTAGTAGCAGTAGTAGTAGTAGTAGTAGTAGTAGTAGTAGTAGTAGAAAGAGTAGCAACAGCAACATCAGCTGCAATTACAGTGTGTTCTTCAATGCATAAATTATAGTTAATTGAGAGACATCGAATGAGGCGACTGCAAAAATCCATTTTAAAGTCTTTTCATTCTTGGAAGACATCTGGGGAAACATTATTGCAGTTATTCCTTCTAATGACCCATGCCATACCCAATATATTCATTTCTCAATTTTGCCCTTCCCCTTTCCCTTGCTGTAGTCGTATAACTCACCATGCATCCATGCAAGCCATATAGATTTGTATTCAATCAGTTAGGCCCATGTGTGGTATGCATACCCAAGTCAATTACATGTAGATTTCATTCCCCCAGGGACTCCGGTAATTCTACCATTGATTCTTCATTATCTCTGCTCTTTAGATTGAAATAAAAATGAAATGTCTGCTTAGTTGCTATGGTTAACGTGTGATGGCTTAGTCTGCAATGGTCCTTTCTATGGCCCATCTGTTATGGCCCCCAAAATGATGATAGTAATAAAAACAACTGTGATAATGAAACAATACTGATAATGATGATAATAATGATGATGATAATAATTATGATAATAATAATTAAAATGATAATAATGATAAAAATAATACTGATGATGATGATGATGATTTTGATGATGATGATGATTTTGATGATAATGATGATGATGATTTTGATGATGATGATGATGGTGGTGGTGATGATGATGATGATGATGATGATGATGGTGGTGGTGGTGGTGGTGGTGGTGGTGGTGATGATGATGATGATGATGATGATGATGGTGGTGGTGGTGGTGATGATGATGATGATGATGAGTTTGATGATGATGATGATGATGATGATGATGATGATGATGATGATGATTATGATGATAATGATGATGATGATGATGATGATGATAGTATGGGTTTCTCACACTCATAGCCCAGCAACAGATCTCTTGTACAAAAAAAAGGAAAATACTATGTACAAATGATTGAAGAGCAGGCATACATGCCTTTTGTATGGTTGCTTGGAGAAAGGCCTCAAAATCATAGTGAAGTCTATTTTGTAGGTGTTCTCTATTTTTTCCAAGAATAGAGATAGAAAAAGTTGGGGGCCAGTTTATAGGTATACCTTATGAAGTAAAATTCTTTTTAAATCATCATATTGTAAGGTACAAGGATTAAATGTACATACATTCCAAATGCATGACTGATAGTTTTATGAAGTAATTTAAAAAGTTACACATTAATTCATGTGCAAAAAGCTCTGGACTATGAAGTGCTAAGTGGATTTTCCCCAATTTAATCATTTATTGAAAAGAAAGGGTGACTAACTTTATTTCCAATTGAATCAGACTGATATCATATTTTGCAATAAACAACCATGCTCTATCTTGTTAATTTATAAAAAGCAGATTCAAATATGTTTATTTTCATATTTAGATGATGTAATAAAAATCAAAACAATTCAGGATCCCATCCGCAAACTATAATTAAGTCATTTTAAAATACTTGTATCATGCGTAGCCTTCCACAAACTGACTTGTATATGATTGAGTCAACATTTCAAACTCATGTCAAACTAAGATTGAGATCATAATTATGTAGTTGTGATTAATAAGAGCATTGGGATCAAGTTTAATTTGTGTTTGAATTGAGTCTCTTGCAACTCTTTGTAAGACTATAAATGAAAAGACACATGCACTAAAGTGAATATATAATGCAGTTTTTTTTCTTTCTCAGTTTTCATCATCACACCACCATAAAGGAAAAAATACCCCTGCCATGTGAGAGTGAATTCACATGTATCCATGGGAAGGCAAGCAGATCCATGAAATTACCATTTTTAAATGCAAGAAGATTTGCGATATCAATTTGCATATATCGGAGCTAACTCTTTGCAAATATAAGGCAGGAGTTTCCTTTTCTTGAAGACCTATTTGCAGTTACTCCTGATAGTGTTCAGTTCAATCATAGTAGTAATTACAGTACTGAAAATATGCACCTCTTGATGTCTTGTGTATAAAATACTGACTTATATAATACAAAAATTTTGGCCGTGGTTCAATTTAACTATAACTTGTCTGTCCATACTTCAAAATCAAATATTTAAATTCCTATGTGTGGCTGCCTGCCAATCCACTACCTGGAATGAGAATAACTACCAAAAATGTGTCAATGAAAACTCATGTATATTCTGGAGAAAAATTTTTAAAAAGAAATCAAGAAATATCTGTACACCTTCAGAATATTAATTAGATTATCAAGTATACAGTACACTGTCCCTTGGTACTGTACAATCTTTTCAATAGTATTTCTCTTTACCATTTCTCTAATTTATATCTATTCTTATCTTTTAAAATACATTTTGATCTTAACTATTATACTTCCAATCCTAGAACATGAAACTAAATTACAGATTTTACTATATTTCAATATTTTTTCTGCTTAATCTTTCCATTTCAGGAATTAGTATTTTGGATCTATGTAGCTTTTATTCTTAATGATTCCCTTAAGTATGGTTTTTTTCTTCATCTCTGCCTTGGTCGAGCCTCCTCATAGCCCTAAGCCTTTGTCTAATTTGAAATTCTACCGGCCTAATTTTTTTTTTCAAGCACACATTTGATTTTTATTAATATTTAATATTTTTTAGCTTTTTATCTCCTTTTTGATCCAATATCCTTTTGTCTTTCGTCTCTTATTTTATTTTCCTCGGCTTATTTCAAGCCCCGAGCCAGTTGAACTCCAAGCAGTTTTCCAGGACATCCCATTTCTATAAGCTAGGCAACGAGAGGATGTGGAAATGGATACTATACTATCAAGTGTAACAATATTCCTTCTAAGTTCTATTTTTTTTCTTTTCAACATTTCAAGTTCAATTCCATCTTTATTCACGTTACACACTGTCATCAAATATTGTGCATTACTTAAACGTCTGCTTTATTCATTCTGTCAGTGAAGGATGTTTGATTATTTTGAATCTTTTGCTGTCATCTTTTGATTTATATGGATATTTATAGTGATTGTATTACCGACCGGCCTTGTATTACCGAACGCGCGCATCATACGCATCAGAAAATAATTTCATACGCTCAAAATTTTGCAACATCCTTCCAAAGAGAACCTGAATAGAAAGATGATGAAAAATGGTCAAAAACACATTTTCAAAGTCTTAATATTCTAAAAATAATAAAATATGGTCAAAATAGCTCATCAGTGATTTTGTTGTTTTCTCAACTTTCCCCATAGAAAACACACGTTCGGTAATACAATACCTTTTTCAAGTGACCAAAATATTTCACATGCGATGAGGGGTCCGATTGGAACCTAATATCGTAAAAAGGAAAAACGATTTCGGCAAAATTTTTACATATTTATATTTTGTAGGTAATTGTGTATTTAGGTGAAAGTTTGGTGAATTTTATGAGAATAATGTGTTTGATATGATTGAATTCATGAAAAGTGTTCGGTAATACGATCCACTACCATACATTTTCAGAGTTTGTTCATTATCATCAACATGCACACCAACATTATACAAGAGACCTGTTAAGTACCGTAAATCACTTTTAAGTTTTATGCATATATTTTTGATAAAGTTTGTTCTAGACAACCTGAAAACCTACCAGTGGTTTGCCAGACATAGCAACATGTATTTATGCAAATAGAATTCCAGGTAAATTGTATTAATTACTAATGAGTTAGTGATTACCTATTTACTAGATACTCAGGGGGACCATAAAGTAGTATAGCAGGCCAGATTATAAAAGTTGGTCTCCACATTACCAAAATCTTTTGACTTTTCAAAATTTATATATTTGTAATGGCCATTCTTACCACAAATAAACAAATTATAGTGGAGTCTGTCTCCATGAGGATCAAAATTATAACCAAACTTGTCAATATGATGGTTTTAACTTTTTTTTCAATGAAGGTTGATTTGATAATCTGGAAAAAATGTGATTATCAGATATAAAATTTCCAGATTAGGATAAAATGGCGTCTTGTGATGCGTAATTTTGAATCGCTTGTCTCCAAATGCAAAAATTTATGATTGCATTGTCTGCAGATGCTAAGAGTTATGATGAAATGGGGTGTAGGATATAACTATCCCTGGAATAGTGGTTACCATGTAATTTTGTGATTAAGTTAAAAAAAAAGTTTGAATTACAATCATGTCTAAATAGTATGTTGGGACACAGAGTACGTTCAAATAATTTTGAGGCCTTGATTCGTTATGAATTATTGCAAGCGGTGGGCATTGTTTGTTTTCTTTTTTCTTTCTTTCTGTCAGACACCATATCATCCTTTGATCTACATGTATGTCCAGTGTTGCCATGGGTAATGAACATTTTGTCATTCAAAGGGAGAAAGGAAAGAATTATTTTGCCGTTCCTAGTTTTGGGGGTATTTTTGCCCTCTCCTTTTTGACGCATTCTTTCTATCTATGTCTAATGCTGCCATTAGAGATTAGACGTGAAATTTGAAAATAGTGTCAATATAAGAGAGAATAGAAAGAATTCTCTCGTTCATTTTGAATAAACATTCCCAAGGAGAGTGATTCCTACACAGCCTTGATAGAGGAAACCAACCCTTATCCCAGCAGCCATTTCTGCTTTATCATCGATAGCACACAAAAAGGGCAGTAATTTCCCCCGGACCTCTTATTAGATGGTGGATATATTGAATGTGATTGGTGTCTCTATGTCAGTGTTTGCCTATACCATTAGGGCTGAGCCGCTATGTCTCTAGCTTCTTACTTAATGAGACGTTTGTTACGTAACACACTTTTCTTCGTGATTCTTTGAAGTAAATTGGAGAGTGATCTCAAGCTTAAGAGCCTTGGTCAACTAATTAGTCTAGAAAGTTTTAGAAAGGAATCCATGATTTTGTCGGAATTTCTCGGAATTGAAGACGGGTTTCGATATAATGACCGCCATTATGTGGGAGAGATCAATCAGTCAAGAATTATTGACAAGAGGTAAAGAGGATTATAGTATTCTTGGAAATGGGAATCGATTAAATTATCTTTTTCTCATTAGTTTAAGTTTAGACAGAATTATTTTTAATTTATTTTATTTAATTGTTTATACATGCTTTCCATGGTGATACAGCAACAATCAGTTGTGTAATTTTATATGATTTGTCCTGTAACAAAATATACAATCATTTGTTTGTTAGGCATAACTAAGTTTATAGCAAAACATTCTAAAGGTTATAATCAAATTTAATTGTTATTCGCACATTTTTTTTTAAATGTTTATGTGATCGCCTATTCCCCTTGCCTTTCCCTTGTCCCATCATACCTTCACCAAAGATGATTATTTGCTTTATTATTTGTATACTACTGTCACACCGGTGATACCAATTCCAATATGATCGCTGGTATGCCATTCAAAATAACATAATAGGTTCAGTAGGTTTGGAGCTGGCTTAGTTGGTGTGACTAGCATAGTTTGCTATTTAAGAGAAAAGTATTTTCATATCTACCACTGATAGCATATTTTATTTTTTACACTGCAATAACAATGGTGTTAGAAGTACACCAACAGTGTATACAGATGATCACAGCAAGCATTTTACACCAGTTTGCCCCCATGAGAAAAGCATTTTCATTTCTACCTGATATCAAATTTGGGTTTATACACTGCAAATAAATAAAACAACTAGACTCATGTTAACAGATGACCATATTAGGCATTTTACACCGTAGAGTTACTTTACCCTCCATGAGGAAAGTATTTCCATATCTACTCCTAATATATTTGGGTTTATATAAAGTGGTGTTAAGTCAACTAGACCAGTGTTTATGGATGACCATATTAGGCATTTTACACTGGAGAGTTGCATGTACTTTACCCTCCATGAGGAAAGTATTTCCATATCTACTCCTGATATCATATTTGGGTTTATACACTTTAAATAAAGTGGTGTTGAAATGGTTAGACCAGTGTTAACAGATGACCATATTAGGCATTTTACACCAGAGAGTTACTTTACCCTCCATGAGGAAAGTATTTCCATATCTACTCCTGATAGCATACTTTGGTTTATGTGCTGCAATGAAAATTGTGTTAAAAATGCACCATCAGTGTATACAGATGTTCACAGCAAGCATTTTAGCCAGCTATTTTACCTTCAACAAGGAAAGTATTTCCACATCTACTCCTGATATAATGCTTAGGTTTTATACCCTGCAATTATATTCGAGTCAAAAGTGCACCACCGGTGTTCACGGGTGACCATACCAAGCATTTTACACCAGTTAGTTTACCCCATGAGGAAAGTATTTCCATATCTACCCCTGATATCATGTTAAGGGGTAAGTACACTTCATATGTTACGACTTCACCACTAGTGTTTACATTTTACAGAGAAACACGCCAGGCATTTTAATCAGTGTTGGGGTTCATGATGTTAATTCTACACCCATTGGTGTTCATGGTGTAAATTCATCACCCATTAGTGTTCATGGTATAAGTGGTGCAATCATGACTGGTGTAATCATTACTTTTTATGTTGTTATTTCACCACTGGTGTTGCTACTACTAGTATTTGGTGTGATATGATATTTTAATTCCTGAGAATATAGTCCTTTCAGAGCATCAACTGGTGTTCTTTGTAACACCATAGTTTTCCGGTGTAGGGGAAAATCTTGTCAACTATTCCCTTGCCTCATCCTCCCATTTATCTTTCTCTTTTCCCCTCATTCATTTCTCCTCCTCTGTCTCTCTTTATTTTTAATTAATTCTTTGTATTTTCATTCCTTTCACATTCCCAGGCCAGTCTTCCTCAATCCTAACTCCATCTCTATCAATATTCCTCCTGTTTGCTCTTCCTATTTCCTATTTTCCTCTTCACCCTCCCCTTTCCACTCCAATCATAATTAAAAAGCCTCTTAAGCCTCATTCTAGCCATCTCAATTAGGCTAAAATCCCAAAAAGGTAGATTCTGCCATATTTCTGTGCACTCCCCCCCCCCCCCCCATGTAGTTCTTCTGCAATTATTTTATCAGTTTGTACTTTGCAATTCGTACCTTCCAGTTTAGCAAAGAAGAAAAACAGTTATACATATATCCAGAGCAAACCTCCATGAAGTCCACCCCACACAGTTTATACCAAAAATGATTAACTTGGAAGGTAGCCCCTCCCCCTTCCTTCAGCTCGCTTTGTAATCCAACCAAATTCAACCCTTTTCATATATTCCTACATTGCTATTACCCCCCCCCCCCCATCCCTGCCGATTCATCCCCTGTCCATTCCCATTTTTTCACCCTCCCTCAAGTTCCTTTGCACCCATTTCAATCACTATTAAGTCTCATCCTTATCACAATTTCAATTAGGCTAAAATCACCGTTCCCCACTGGGTTAACAGCCAATGAAGTAATGGTTCAAATTTCACATCACATTTTTTCCTTCTCCCTTTTCTTCCCAGGATTTGATTTATTTTCAATATCCATTTTCTTACCCTTCTTTGTGCAGTCTTGTGGGGCACTTCATGATAGCTTACAGCGCTCATCTTACAAAGAGTTGCGATTAATCCGATCGATCGCAACTATGGCATGCCAGCAAAGTCAACATATGAAATGCTTGTTTGTTAAAAAAAATTATAGATATGATGCATATCCATAAATTTGTTGATTTCTTGACAATTTGGGGTGTTCTCCTTTGTTTACAAAGTACATTTTGCAAATTTCCTGTAGAAAAAATTATGACACTGGTGGATTTCCATAGAGTTACGATTGATTGGATCAATCCTAACTCTTTGTAAGACGGGGCCCTGGTGTGCTTGAGGTACTATTTTCATCCATCAATATCATCTTGTGAAAAATCAATGCCTGGCAGAACTTTAAGATGAATGCTAAATAATTTTGCCTAAACCATAAGCTCCAGAGACTTTGATCTTCAACAAAAGTTGAGGTTCTTTTGTGGAATTTTGACTTTCTTTTAATGCGAGAAAGGTTGTTGTCACATATTTCTTTTAGTTTTGTCCTTCAATATGTTTGTTGGTCATGCAAATTTCAAGAAAAAAAATCTTGGCTGTAATCCATACATGAATATGCCCGTCTTTGTACAGTATTCATTGTGCATCTTATCCAAGTCTGCAGACACAAGAAACCATACGTGGATCTGGATATGTAGGACTGTGTACAAGATTAAACCCCCAAGGATATAGTGGGGGTTGGTTTTCAACTGCTTTGACTCAAAAACAGGAAGTGGCATGCCAAAAGAAAATCTTCGAGAATATTCAGCCGTTTAAAGAAAGCAAGTGGATGAAATATTCTTTATGGAAATCTCAGTCTCTTTACTTGAAGAGAAAGTCAAGTAATGGTAGGATAATGTTCCACTTGTTAAAATAAATCAATAATTGTAAAGAGTATCATTAAAATGCCACTTCTTGAAGTTCATTTTTCCAAGTTGTCTATTTGATTTTTTTTTTAATTTGAAAATTTGAAATAAATCAAGATTTAAGACGTGTATTCACACTTCATAAATTAGCTGTCACTTTCAGATACATACAGACTTTGGAATATCTCTATATTTCATTTATATCTTGACAGCTTGCAAAGAATTTTTTTATAAAGTGCACACCTAGTTACCAATAATGCGTATATCATTTTCATTTATTTGAATGCAGGATAAAAGAGCGTTGTCAATTAAATGTCTTGCTCATTGGCATAGGTGCCGCGGCCGGGTATCGAACCTTGGACTTTCCATCTATAGCCAGGCGCCTTAGATCACTCGGCCACGGCACCTCCACTTGAAAAGAATTGGGGAGATACCTGTTTATGGACAGATAGGATGACACAGAAACGGTTGACAATGAATTAAACAAATCTTTACTTCATCTACAAAGCTTCAGATTTCAATCTGGGATTTTCCCTTGTCACTGATGATTGGTTTTTTTCTCTCTTTTCTCTTTTCTCGTTTTTACCACTATAATCATTGTATTTTCATCTATTCCCTAAAGATTTACTGTACTCAGTGCTTTATTTTTTTGTCAATTTGAAATTTGAATTATATATGTCCCTGTTAACCAAGAATCTCCCACTCTGCACGCTGAATTCAAATAAATTTTGAATAGTGATAGTGATTTCGATGACATATTCAATTTGATTTGCTCCATTTTATTCGGGCCATTCAACTCACTAATTTTTAGGGTAGATTTAGCCTTTACACACACATTTTCACCAGACTAGGGCCCATATGATATTTTTATATTGAAATACAACCACAAATTACTTGAATAAGATCACTTTCCATTTTAACATAGCATTAAAAAAATTATATTAAGAGACGAATAGCAGATAATTTGATAACACTATAGACCATCATCGAGCATCATATTAAAAGAATACACGGGACTCAGAGAAGTATTCTTTTTATGAGTTGACCTAATAAAAAGTAGGCCTTGCCTGCTTCTAACAGTATGCCACATTTCTATGCAAAAGTTCTTCAGAGAATGAGTTAAAAATATCACATTCTTGGGTTTTCTTATGGTTATCTACCCCTTGAGGTTTGCATCAGAATGCCAAGAAACAAACAAAAATGTCAAGCCGTGACTAATAAACATGTAAAACCCACAAACTCTGGCACCTTACGGGCAAGAGAAGACTATGGAGAATTAGAAATGCCTGATGCAAAGAATGATGTGATAGCTATCTTGGATGCAAATGTCTTCTAATCCGTATTATTTTACGCATCGAATAGAGAACACGGTTGACTCCCTGAGCTGATTGAAAAACAACTTAAGATGTTGTTTAGTGAGTTGTAGAGTTTGATCGTATGTCATTAAGAATTCACTGTACACGTGTTGTTATCTGCTTCACTAGATTGATTACTGCATTTTGGTCTCTCAGTGGGCTCCAATATTTGTCGTTGTATTTCTGCCTTTGTTGCAGATTAGCATTAGAGGTTGCAAGGCTCGATCAAATTGCAGGTGTCGAGATGATTTGAAAGGGTTCTGTTATGCATTGCGGAACGTGAGTAGGATGTCTGATAAATTGCAATATTCCTAATGTGCTCCTAGTTGATGCATCTTGTTTATACAGTGGTATACAATTTGAATCATTTATTGGTTAAGCAAATTGTATTTAACTTGTGAGAATTCAAAACAGTTGAATGTTGGTGAATTCTGCGTCTCATATAGCTCATCATTATCATCATCATTACCAAAATCATCATCATCATCAACACCACCATCGTCATCTTCATTATCATCGTCACCATCATAATCATCATCATCATTACACCTCCACCATTTTCATTATCACCATGATCATTCCATTATCACTATCGTCTTCATCACCACCACCATCATCAACACCTACACCACCGCCACTGCCATAATCATCATTGTCTTCTTCACAGCAGTCATTACCACCATCTTTATCACTGTCATCACTATCACCACCATCATCATCATGATCACCACCACCCTCATCTCTACTATCACCATTGTCACTATCATCATCACCACTGCCACCATCATCATCGTTATCATCATCACCATCATCATCATTATCATCATCACTATCATCATCATCATCACCACCACCACTGCCGCCATCATCATCACCATCATTATCATCACCACCACCACCATCATCATCAACATCATTATCATCACCACCATCTTCATCATCATCATCATCACCACCACCCATCATCACCACCTCCACTATTGTCATCACTCTACCATCACCACGACCTCCAACACCACCACCATAAGCATTCATTCCACTCCTCCAACGCCCATGGCAGCCTTAAACCTGACCTCCGATCACCTATCGATCAAAACCTGATT
Source organism: Lytechinus pictus (assembly GCF_037042905.1). Classification (NCBI taxonomy): domain Eukaryota; kingdom Metazoa; phylum Echinodermata; class Echinoidea; order Temnopleuroida; family Toxopneustidae; genus Lytechinus; species Lytechinus pictus. The sequence continues at coordinate 18,806,020 of NC_087260.1, forward strand.
AAGGTCGTGCCATGCATGTCACGTCACCGAGGCTAGAAGTATATAAACTCGAACTAAAGCATCTTGCAAATAGCTTTTAGCGTTTACTTCAAAATTTTTGAATAGTCACTGAAAATGAGCTTGCTATCTGAGAATAAAGTTAATAGTGTATCTTCTTTTTATTGATAATTTTTTGTACATTGCACTACAGAGCTAAATTTAAACAACACTACAGCATCAAGTTACCTGTTTAGGGGATACAGTACAAGTAAAAAGAAAATGATAAGAGATACAGACCAACAATTGTACAGACCTTGTCAGGCAGACACAGAAACCAGGAGAAAGAATTATTTAATCAATACAATACAGCGTATCATTAAATAGCTTTTTTGTTCAACCCCTGGTAATTAGCATACACAGTCTGCACTCTGCAGGCAGAAGTACCCTCTATTATGAGGCCTTGTGTCTTTAAATTTAGCAGCTTTTTAAATGAAGTAAAATTAATGTAATACCCTATCCTTGCCGCAAGCTTAAATCTCTGCGTTATGATTCCAAATGGTGATATATAGTCCATGATATGTTGTTTACTACCTGCTGATGCAATTTAGATGTTTAATGAGGAAAGGAGAAATTTTTTCGACCATGCGGGAAGAGCGGGGCTTTTATGTACTTGAAACCAGCCAATATTTGTTAGATGTAGTTGTTATTTTCATGGTACGGCTAATTGGATCTGATGAGATTAGTTCTGCATTTTGTGGTGGGACTTATCAAAATGTTTCTCCGATGTTTATTGAATGCTTGGTTTTAAATATGAATGCTTATAACTTTGCTCATTTAGGCCTATGTGTATGTGTCGGAAAAAATTGTGTGTTGATGAGTTCAAGAAAAGGGTATGTGAATACTGATTGTGATTATGATATTGGTGGTATTGTTTGAGGTATGTATTATGATTGCATAATTTGGTAAAAACATTTTAACTTAAGAATCGGATGATTATATGGTGATGAGGAGTTGTGATGTTGATAGTGGCATTGGTGGTGGTGATGATGTCAATGTTGATGTGATGATGTTATGATGATGATGGTTGTGGTGGTCATGATGATGGTTGGAATGAAGATGATTATGGCAGTGAAGGTGACAGTTATGATAATGATGATGATGATGATGATGATTATGATGATGATGATGATGATGATGACGATGGTGGTGATGGTGGTGTTGATGATGATGAATACGACGACGATGATGATGATGATTATGATGATGATGACGATGATGATGGTGGTGGTGATGATGATGATGATGATTATGATGATGATGACGATGATGGTGGTGGTGGTGATGGTGGTGATGGTGGTGGTGGTGTTGTTGATGATGATGACGATGACGGTGGTGGTGATGGTGGTGGTGGTGGTGGTGGTGATTATGATGATGATGATAATGATGATGAGGTTATAAAAATGGCATTGGTTATGAAAGTGGTAGTAATGTAAAAATAAAGGAGAAAGTTGTTGTAATTGTTGATGCTGTAAATGGCTGATAAATTGTGGTAATGGCGATGCTGATTATTATGCTAATCTTGAGTTTAATAACTAGTAATTCACTATCATAAGTACTCCCCCATATTAGTGTTTTTGACATTGACAGTAGTAAATAAAATTTCCTTCCTTTTTCTTCTTTTCTTTTCAGCAGCCCTCACCTTCATCACCAGTGTTATCAGACAGATTAGAGGGAACAGGAACCCCGACAGTAAGTACAAAATACCCGCTGCTAAGACTTTAAAGGGGAACTTCACCATAACGCTGTGTTTATTTCAATAAAAACAGACAAATTTTCAAAAAATAGTGGTGAAGGTTGGGCAACAATCCATCAAAGAAAACAAGAGTATCCACCATACCAACAACATCACTTTCAATTTTTTTTTTTGAGAAAATGGCATTTTAAAAGATTGACATCACATGGAGGTGTCTTTACCATCAGAGATCACAAGCCATGCATTATGCATTGATCAAAGGGCATACAACTGTTGCTTTTGACTTCAGGAAAACGGTGTACCTCCACCTACCATACACAGCCTCGTGCAAAAACCTAATGCAAGATCCGGGCACAGAATTTCAGTGCAATCCACCAAATTTATGATTAATCACATTTTCTTCCTCCATTGTGGTTGGGTTTGTTTCCGTTTCCCCCGGCTTCCTGCGAAGTTTGATTCTGTAAGCGACGCCGTCACACCATCGTTCATTTGATTTGTTCAATAGGTTGAAACATTTGATTTCATTATACCAGAACAGCCGATTACACCATGTACATTTCACATACTCCAATCATGTGTATTATGTACACAAGATTTAGCTACTCTGATACAAAAAGCACATTTCAGGGGAGTGAGCGATGTAGAATTTAAAAATCCATGTGAATTAGTTGGGTTGTTTTTTCGTATCACGCTCTGACAATGAAAATTGCTAACAGAGCTATGCAGATGTAGGAATGTATTATATGATACCCTGAAAAAAGTCTAATTACTTTATTTTCCTTGCTTATTGCCAACTAGACATACTTTATAAACTGCAAACCCTTGTATTATTACTGACTAATAAGTCTTTTTCTATATACCAGAAGAAATTAGCACATATTTAAATGTATTAATACAAATAAATCATTGGTAGTCATACAAGTTAGATTTAAATGACTTTGGCATACCCAGTCATAATACTGAAAAATTATAAAATTGACTGTACTCTCTTTTGGAAAATTTTGGAATTGCATAATTTGGAATTTTTCAGGAATTTGAAAAGAATGAGTGTTATCTAGAGTAGATATGAGGTTATTTTTCTTTTTTTTTCATGAACCAAAAAATTGATATCAAGTTTTATGTACGGGAACAGCGGAGCATATTTTCATTCGATTTTTTTGTAATGATAAGTTGATGGCAATTTTCTTTACCTTTTCTCATTTTTATGAGGAATTGTTCCTATTTAATATATATTGTCTCTTCTTAAACTCTTGGTTTTTTTTTGTGTCTCCTTTTTTTTCTCTCTCTCTCTATCTCTCTGTCAGATACAAAATAGAGATACTCAGTGGCAATATGAGGAAATCACATTAGTACGGGTAAGTTTACCATGTTTATTCCTTTTTCTTCTTCCTCTCCTCCCATTTCTTCATCTTCTTCCTAGTTTTTGTCTGTTCTTCTAATGCTCTGGTTTTTTTATCTTCACTTCGTTTTCTTTCTTATTTATCTTATATTTTATCCCCCATCTTCATCATCCATCTCATTCCTTTTCTACTTTTCTTTCTCCTCCTTCATTCTTCTCCTTTTTATCCTTCATCATATTACTTTCATTCTCTCACTTTCTTTGATGTCCTAATGCATTTTTACCATGCTCCATGTCATCTCCAAAGATTAATCACAATCTTATTTTTTTTAATTCAATTGTGAAAAAAAAATCAACCATCACCTTTATATAGGCAACTCCAAATAAAAATCCAATCTGCAATTTAAAAGGGGGGGGGTAGAATTCCTGATGCATGTCCAAGACAATACAGAAAGTCTTGAACAGAGACCAAATCCCCAATTTGAGCAAGAGAAGCTAGACATCGGAGATACAGATTAGTCTCTTTTTCCAGACAGTGTTATTGTCTTCATACTAATCAGAGACCGACTTCTCATGCATCTGTTGCCCCTGGGTTTTTTTTCTTTTTCTACTTATTTTTGAAAGGCCATCAGATAGATTCCATTATTCATAGAGTTATCGATTTTCATAACAACCTCCATCTTCTCATCTTGAATGTTATTTTTAGACCTTCGTTTAAACTCAAATATGCACAAAACCTCAAGCTTGGGGATCAAAATATGACATGGATAATTCCATCTGGTATGATATGCATAATTAAGGCCTCGAAGAAGACATCTGTAATTATCTTTTGCATCGTTTGGCCAGGAGAGAACTAAAAGATAATAGCGAGATGAAATTATTCTGCATTTTGTGGATTATTCCGTGGAGTTTGCTGACATTTTGTCATGAAGAATTTGATCAGGTTTATTGTGAAATTGAGGAGAAATTGTAACACGGGTAATTTCCGAGTTGGTTTAGGGCAGTTTTTTCTGGTTCGAGATGACTTTAGTTGAGCTTCCTTTTTAATAATCTGAAACAGAAAGTTTGTTTTATTAGAATTTTTTTATAAAAATTATGTTTTTTCCTAATTTATCTACTCAATATTGGATTTTCTCTGAATGTTATTGACAGGATTGTCTCCCTTATATATTATCCATGTATGTGTAACATGATACATAAATTTCACATCTTATTTTATTCCACCCCCTTGGACCCCCCCCCCCTCTTTTGCAATTCCGTTCTTTCCCCCCCCCCTCCCCCTTCATTATTCCACCCATTTATCTATCTCGCTCTTTCTCTCCTCTCTATCTCCCCATAAGCTTATTTTCACTCCCTCTTTCTATCATTCACTCATTCATTAATTTCCCTGCAGTGATTTCCCTCCTGCAAATACAATTTTTCAATCACCTTTTCTTATTAAGTATTGATAAATACATTTCTCCTTGCCCATCGTAAAAAAAAAATCATTTCTACATTCATCGACATCAAACCATCGCCCTCCTCCTTTTCCTTTCGTCCCGAGTTGCGAGACTAAACCACTGTGGAATTTGAAGATTGGGAAGAGTAAATAACATTTCATAAATGCCTCATGCACATGGCCATTTCTCTATTTTCTCATTTCTCCATTTTCTCGTTCTCGTCCCCAAATTACTAACCATCACTCTCCCATCTTCCGCCAGCACCAGAGTCGATTTTTCTAAACTCCAGTCTAGTCAATTTTGCCAGCCTTGAGTCACAGGCATCCGACATATGTCGCACATTTCTTGTTGATTTCCCAGGGTAGTTTCAATTTAGCCTCGCTTCCCTGTGCTATGAAACCATCCATCAGACCGTACTGTCACAAACGTATCCCAAACCAACATTTGATAGCCCGGCCCAGCACTGCGCCTTCGTCGAGCGTAGTAATGCATTACCGGGCAAAAAGAATTCAATTTTCAAACAGTTTGGGAATACTTTGACATGTGTATATCTTCTCATGGCATGGGCAGTGAGACTTCGTTTTGCAAATTTTAGGGGAAATCACTTTTTATTGTATATGGCTAGATAATACATCAAATGATGACCTGCCATAACTCAAGCTTTTTATCATTAAAATTAAGCCTCTATCCAAAGTTCTCCTTTCTATCAACATAAAATGCCCCACCCCCAAAAAAAGTCGAGATGTAAAAATTTGATCGCAATATACTTGTCAATATTTTCTCATGTCAATTCAACCTCCCACCCCACTAACCCCCCCCCCCACATCGCCAATTAAATAATGATCAACACAACCTTCACCTTTTTGATTAATTATTAGAATTAGGAATTTCTTATGATACTCGTTCCCAAGTTTGTGCTGAAATGAACAATCAGTGTTTACCACCATAAATTAGATAATTTCTCATACCTCATTTCCAACCTCCCACAATCTAAAAAATTTTAAAAAGGCAATTGACCCTATTAATCCATTTTTGTCCATAGACGATGATTATTTATTCATGCCTCCAGAATTCACCCCTCCAGAGATTAAAAAAACAATTGCACTCCATGACTCAGTCTGGCTTCAGAGATTGTGGAATTGAATTGACCTAATTGCTCTCTTTCTATCTAATAGTCAATTTCTGCACATCCCACAGAATCAGACAAATCCAACAGTAAAACCTGAGAAGGGTTTGGTCTTTGAAAAATTAAATTATTTTATATGTTCCTTTTTTATTATTTTTTATTTACTCTTGGAAGAATATCATGAACTAGGTGATTATATGATAAGGATTGCCCTGTAAAAGTCTTCTTTTTTTTAATGTGTGATAGGCTTCTTACAACTTTGATCCAAATAATGACACATATCACCATACTTATTTCTGTGTGGATTTCATGCGAGTGTCGGCAAGATAGCATACAGTAGATCCAGTTTTCCTTCATTTTGACCATTTCAATACCTCTCATTGAATGTATACCTGATAAAATCAAATTTTCTTCCCCCAACCGACTGGTTATATATTAAAACTATTCATAGTTGATGAATGTCTTTCCTTGGACACTAGTAGCTACTGTTGCTATGTCGGGCATTCAAGTCAGGAAGAGCCCTTGATTAAACATAACTTTGATTGATTGTAGACTCCTCTTTTGCTTTAGTCACTTGACCAGTCCTGGGCAGAGTTTCATGGAGATTTCTGCCATTGTTTTTCACTGACAGATGTTATAAGCTACCGGCAATCCTTGCATCTGATTGGCTGAAAATCAGTGACTCATCTCTTCATGAAATGCTCCCCCTGACCTTTTTCTCCAATGCCAAATTTTGAACTTCATTTTGACCTCCACTTGCTCATTTTCTTAATTTAGGGGGTGGGGCGGTTTTCTGTCGGCCTCAAGCGCACAATGTTTGTTGATTTTTAGCGTTACTATTGATTGAGTTAAAATGCCTGCTATTGATTCAGTTCCCCTGAATATTCTGGGAGAAGTTGAAGTTTTCATCCCATCCCATGAAATTTCTTCCTGTTTTGATAATTAAAAAAATCTGGAAGCACAGAAAGATGGAAGAAAAAAAAGAAAATCTTTTGTGGTTTGTGGTATATTTTATGTTTTCTTTGAATGTCCATACTTACGTCACAAGATCAAAACTTGATAAGACATTTCAGATTGCTTTTTGTTTCATTTTGCAACTATTCCTTGATCGTCCAAGCCTTTTTGATAATTTACTATGAAATCAGAAATACATTATTATATTATTTAATAATAAGGGGAAAAATACTCAACAAAATGTAATAATATGATTCATATTTGATTTTTAATTGCTCCTTAATTTATTAGTGTATTTGTACTTTTCTCTCTTTCTTTCTTTCACTGTGCCTTGGGCACTCTGCACAGTGGATTTGGCGCATTACAAATCCCATCTATTATTATCATCAAAGGAGCCGATTATGAATACTAAAAGTAGATTCTATAAGTTTTTTGTAAGGCATAATTATCAACTTTATGTGAAAAGTTCTGAATCACAACAGGTGTAAATTTTGAATCTATTTTTATCCAATACTGTAGTTACTGTAAAAACAAAAATCATATCCATATATACAAGGGCAGATGCAGGATTTTTCAAAAGGGGGTACATTTTTCCCAGGAAAAATTTGACAAGCAAAACAAAATAAAAAGGTCTTCACTTTCAAAAGGGGGGCACACTTCTGTTAACGACATTTTTACATTACAAATTTTAATTGTGCCTCTCAAAAGGGGGGGGCACGGGCTGGCTGTGCCCCCCCCCCTGGATCCGCCAGTGCATATGTATATATATATATATATATATGCATATACACTGTTCTTCTGAAAATGCTTACAGTATGAAAGATAACCTTACATTCTTGCACTCTTATATTTTGAGGAGAATGATCTCTCTCGCTCTATTCTCTATTTTTTTTTCTCTTTTGCTCTCGTTCTTATTTTCCCTCTATCTCTCTATTTCCCTTACCCCTTCTCCAATCCAGTCCAATAGTCATTTGATATAGCGCCTCTTCCTTTCCTTACAAAGCTCAGCACACACAGTACCTTTACTTTTTCGCACTCTCTCTTTTCATATTTTGCGAATGAAGATCTCTCTTTCACCTGTCGTAAAAATAACCCATTGTAAGACCTTTTTTTGTTAATGGTATTTGATGAATGATCCAAAATTATGTGCAGTTTCTAAAATCATCTTTTCAAATAACCAGCCTTGCCTGCACATTTTTCTAAACATCATGTTTTGCTCTAGATTGTCATTTTACTCCCCCATATCCCATCATCTAATATATTCGCAATCATAATCAATACCCACTCCACTGTGTCCTTGAAATACAAACATAATGAGGCACAAACATGATTTAATGAGAAAATTTATTGACATTTTATCAAGCTCGTCTTTATTAAGACTCAAGCATAGGCACACCTTTTCTCTTTTTTTGCCCATTAAAAGTATTTGAATAATATTTTCAAATGTTTTCATGATGTTTGTTAAAATTAATTTACTTCATGTGGGTGAGAAATTGATTAACCTTGTGTGAGGATTAGAAAAGATATATAAGAAGTGCTTGAGAAAATGATTTGTTAAAATTTGTTTTGAATACAGGTGAATATGATTGCTCATGTAACAAACTCAAATTGATATATATTTTTTAAGGTGGGGAGGGGATCAACAATTCTTTATAAAGGGATTCAAGTCATGTATTATATGATGGTTTTAAGGATTGTGTACAGGCAAGTTTTGATTATAATGACGTTGTAACCTTTAATCTTTTGATCTTCTTTCTTTTGGTTTCCTAGGGTGGGGCGGGCTTAGGTTTCAGCATCGCAGGGGGTACGGACAACCCCCACATAGGAGAAGATCCTAGTATCTTCATCACCAAACTTATTCCAGGGGGTGCAGCAGCGGTTGATGGAAGACTCAAGTAAGTCAGCATTGAGTAATATTTATATTTTGTTAGGGAAGTTTCTTCAATCAGAAGAAAGCTCCCAGGGGGGGGGGTGTTGCAGCAGTTAATGGAAGACTCATGTAAGTCAGCATTAAGTAATATTTATATTTTGTTAGGGAAGTTTCTTTAATCAGAGGAAAGCTCCCAGGGGGTGTTGCAGCAGTTAATGGAAGACTTAAGTAAGTCAGCATTGAGCAATATTTGCCTTATTAGGGATTTTTTTTGGTCAATATAGTTATTACATAACTTCCAGTGGGTGCTGCAGCATTTAATAGAAGACTCAAGTAAGTCAGTGTTACTAGTATATCATTATAAGGAATTTATTTTCTATATATCTATCACAAGACTTCAACTTCCGGGAAGTCGTGTCATGAGAGGCATTTCCTATATGCTAAAAACAAGTGCATTTTCTTTACAACTATTCAATTAAATTTTGTATAGTTGATTACATGTGACTGAATGTTAAATTATGTCTGATAAACGAGGAATGAACCGTTTGGATACTGTGAATTTTAGGTGTGACGCTTATAAGCTGTATAGAATGTCAACTGTAAAGTCCGTAACATGGAACTTTCCGAGTAGGCAATCATTTTGGTATCTGAACCACAGAACCAGAGGTGATGCAGCGGAGAATGGAAGATTCCTGCAAGTCACTTTTTTAATTATTTATTTGTTTTATCTTTTGTTAAAATAAGTGAGCACCTCTGTCCAGATGGAGATTAGTGTCATCTCTCTATTACACTGTACATGTACTTATTCAGTTTAAAAAAGAAGATGCCAAAAAATCCTCCTTTCGTAGTGTCTACATTATCCTTATACTTAAAGTGGACAATTAATCACAACTAAATTTCTTTTGACGTATATCTTATTCAATTTAAATAACTGAGTCTGAGTGCTTTTCTTTTTAGCCATTTTGAAACAATGCCAAATTGAAATCTCTCCTGATCTTGCCTATGCCATTACCCCAGCTACATGTAAATGAAATAAGATAACCTTTACAACTTCTGTATTCAACGTCCAGCTCCACAATTTTTACATGCATGACATTTGCAAGTGATTTCTCCAAGAATGGTATCAGTCCCAAATGCTGCAAATTTTGTGGTGATTTGTATTTTTTTTCTCAAATAGTACTAGTACTGCTGAAATAATGAGATGTCACAAAATATATATCTTTAACTATTTAAGCACTCATATACCTGGGGTAGTTTCAAAATTGCAATTTCTCATTTTGAAGTCTTACAATCATTAGTTATTGAATTATAGTTTCAGTTTGGTTTGGTTTATTTTCATATCTCATAAAATATCAAATACAATGTAACGTCCATCGAAAGACAGTAAATCATTGATAATAAAATAATACAATACATCACCATAATTCATAATAAATCAGACAAATGATATACAATTGAACGTTTGGATTGGAGACAGATATATCAATAAGATGAGAATATGAAGGGCAAACTATTTAAAAAGCAGAGCTTGTAATTTACAGTTTCCCTATTAATAAAATTATAAGTAATTATCAACTTGTTTTAATATCAATATGTTACAAGAAAAGAAAGAGTAAGAGAGAGAAAAAATATATATATTTCCTTAAAAAAACAAGAGAAAGAAGGAGACAAAAAGAAAAAAAACTAAACAAAACAAAGCAAAGGGAGGTGGACTGACAATAGTTAAGAGGAACACTAGGGAGCCGATGAATTGTCGTTTAGACATTTGTTTAAAATATAAATTTTCAATTTACATTTAAAAGTATATATAGAATTGCAATCTTTGAAGCCAGTTAGTAGATCATTCCAAAATAATGGACCTGTGACAATAATTGTTTTGTGTGAAAAAGCTGTACGAGTACGTAATTATATGTACGAGTATGTAATTATACATGTATACAACAGCTCTAATGTTTTTCTACAAGGCATTGTTCTCCCACATTCTACTGTGTCATTTATTTTTTTCCTTTGTTATGTATCATATCTTCTTTCATATGTTCAGAATTAACAACAGGATATACATGTATGCAAAGTCAAAGATTGTGGAATCATAGGCATTGCATATCGAAAAATTTGTTCCTTTAACTTTATTTTTCTTCTGCTTTTGTTTGTGTTTAGAGTCAACGATGTGATATGCAAAGTCAACGAATGGGAGATCCTCGGTGTCTCACATCAGCAAGCAGTCGATGCACTCAAGAGGGCGGGCAACACGGTACACATGGTAAGTTCATAGATGATTGTTACTTTACCCATCAATTAATGAATTCTGATGATTTGGATCTAAAACAGCTTTTAGATGAATATGCGCACTTTTCATATCTTAAAAACATGTGCAGTATACATGAGAATGCCAATGTTTCTTTGAGGACTATGGCAATGCAGTAGTGGTAGTAGTGGTAGTGGTAGTAGTTTTTAGTAGTAGTAGTACAGACCTGCCAACCAGTACATTTTAGCCGTATTTAGTACGTTTTTTCAACCAAAATACGGCAGTACGTTTTTTCTTTAAAAAATATGTTTTTTGTATTAAAAAAATACTTTTTTTTTAAAACAAAATCGTAATTTATTGAGAAAAATCATCTCTATATGTCTCTATTTCATAAAACGTACACAAATATGGTTATTAGATCAATGTAATTTCAGGTAATTTGTTTTTTTCTCAATCATTTTGTAAAAACCAGGGTGAGATATACACAAGTTTCAATGGTTTTTTTTTTCATCTGCAAGAGCAGTGTGTGCATTTTAGCTTGCATGCAGCTTGAGCGCCGTGATGGGCGAGTGCGCCAAGCATTTTATTATGAAATACACTTTTTGAGGGAAAAATACAAAATATTCATCTCACATGGTAAAAATACTGATTTTTTTGTCAAAATACTTATTTTGGGGGATAAGAATACTGAAAATACAACTTGGCAGCTCTGGTAGTATTAGCAGTAGTAGTAGTAGTAGTAGAAGTAGTAGTAGTATTTAGCTTTTTACAGATTTCACATATTGTAAAAGAATAAAGACTTTAATACTTTTTTTATTTAATATCTGCCACATAACTGTAAAAAAATTGAAAATGTTGTAAACGCCCTTAATGTCATTACCCTTATGATGTTGTATATAAATAAATGTAATTCCTACTTTTCTGCTCGCATATGGAAATGCTGTTAAACCCGTCTTAAATCGCCACACAGGGAAGACGAGAAAAGTAGTCTTAAAGAGCAGATGATTCTCATGTACATAATCCTGTAATACATATTTCATTTGGAATAATAATAATAATGGCATTTATATAGCGCCATCTATCTAGAAATATTGTATTCCGAGGCGCGATGTTATTATTATTATTACCTCGGCTTTAGCTCGAGCTGCCTTTCAGTGCTCATGCATTCAAGGAATTAATCCTGCCGGGTACCCATTCACCTCACCTGGGTTGAGTGCAGCACAATGTGGATAAATTTCTTGCTGAAGGAAATTACGCCTTGGCTGGGATTCGAACCCACGGCCCTCTGTTTCAAAGTCAGAAGACTAATCCACTGGGCCATAAAACTCCACAAATAATTGGAAAAATAATAAGAAACCAAAACTCGCATAAAGCCAGTTGGTCGCCAAAGCAGGTTTGATTATATTGTTACCATATGTTGCAGATAGTTTGCCGTATAAACTGAATCCAAAAATCCTAAAATTTGATTGAGAATCAAAGTTGCAATATATCATGGCTGTGATTGGGATTGGGATTTCCAGCAATGTGGGTATTGTGGTTGTTTGGTGTAGAATACCATGTAATTGCTCTAGTATTGCAGTGTTTAGAAACAAATATGAACAGGTATTTTCTAAACTGGACTTGTAATATGATGGTGTTTTTAATGAGCTGCTATGTGTACCATTAGGTTTTAAGTCTTGTGAAAGAACACTAATAGATTCCTTCTTGTCACATATTGCATACATTATGGTGAATGAATATATTATTTCTTCCTGTGATTCTCTCCGTCCATCTGTAGGTCTTAAGGAGATGGCCAAGGAGTCCCTCCACCGGTAAAACACTGACCATCGAGCTTATCAAAGGTCAAAAGGGGCTGGGCTTCAGCATCGCAGGGGGTCAGGGTAACCAGCACGTCCCCGGAGACAATGGTATCTTCGTCACCAAGATCATCGACGGTGGAGCCGCCGAACAGGACGGAAGGTTGCAGGTCGGCGATAAGATCACAGCGGTACGTGACAGTAATTGTGTATTGTGATGCAACATATTTGTTCCCTCTTCAGAATAGATATGAAATAGATTTGTTCTTTGGATTGGCTTGTTGGTGTACGTATCGCAGGTGAGAAGGATAAATAGATTGAGATGGTTCAGACATTTGGCAAGATGAGAGAGCTATGGGGGATTTGAACAACCTTGAAAACTACCTCTTTCCATACCAGCAGTCTTTGTGATTTTTTTTTATAATTTCCACTTACTGGTACACTAAATCGTCATTTATGAAATATTGTCCCAAATTAAAATGGTGCGAAATTTCAGGAAAAATTTTACTTCGCTATCGAAAGCCTTCTGTATGACCAGAAGAGGAGCAGCTGGTATGTCATTCATTTGACTGAAGAAGGTGCTCTATTAACTTTTCGGTTAACATTGAAAGACCTCACCCTCGTGGAACTTGCCCATGTGAAAGACCCCTCTAAAAACACCATCTCTCCAGTATTCATCTTACTCCATCGTGACCTAAACTCCTTTATTGCAGGTTGGAGATAATAACCTGGTAGATGTGACCCACGAGGAGGCGGTCGCCGTCTTGAAAGCCACCAGCAACAGGGTGCTCCTAACCGTCATCAAGAACGCAACTCTCCTCGCTGGGACACAGATGGCGCCCTACACACAGAATGACGAGAGCGTCCAGCCCCCTGATGTGTCCAATGTCGATATGACTCCATCAGTCCCAGGTTAGTCATGTTCAGATGATTTATATTCACTTTGTATAAAAGCAGTTGGTCTCTTCTCAGATAGTCTAATGCCACAAGGGCTAAACCTGGGCCCCGTCTTACTAAGAGTTACGATCGATCCAATCAATGGTAACTCTATGGAAATTGATCAGTGTCATAATTTTTTCGACAGGAAATTTGCACAATGTCCTTTGTAAACAAAGAGAAGCACAGTGAATTTTTAAGAAAACAATGAATGGATGAAAATACATCATAGTTAGAAAATATTTTGATCAAACATGCATAATATATATTGACGTCGCTGGCCGTCCATAGTTGTGATTGATTGGATCAATCGTAACTCTTTGTAAGACGGACCCTGCTTGGTCTGAATTTGGTTTATTGCTGTTTGGTTTACCTTCTGAATATACTTTTTAATGCAGTGCGGTAAATATTGTTTGTAAAGACCAGAAAATTTGTGGTATTTATCAGACTGGTTCCTGTAATACATATTTCAATTTGAAAAACTATTCTAGGGAAACCAAACCTATGTAGTTTTGTAGACAGGCACTGACTATTTGTCAATGGTCGCTATAGAAGGTTTGTGTAAGATGTCATTAAGATATTAGTATTATATTTTAATTTGTAGGTTTGTTTATATTTGCAGTGTGTTGATATACAAGAGAACTGTTGCCTTGCTTGCACCATGAGCGTCTTTGGAATTTGCGTGTACACTACAAATCTACACTATTGATATTACTATCCCATTCTTTTGTCCAGTTTATGCAACGATGCAGCCCACCCTCATGCCAGAGCCGCAGCCCGCCGGCCTCCAAGAGATCGACGGCGCCAACGGGGCAAACGGAGCTAACGGGGAACCCCCGTCGTACAACAGAGCAACAAACTCACAACCACCAAACGCCTTCAATAACACGCATGCTCCAAAGATCTTCATTCAAAACGACGATGGCATTCCAAGGTTAGTGTTTTGTGAGAAAGGAAAGGGTGGGCGTTCAGGGGGACAGGAGGGAGGGGGCTATTACCCCTTCCCCACCAAAATTTAAAAAAACTAAAATTATTTAGTGGAAAATTACAAAACAACTTCATCAATTCTTTCAGTTTAAATTGGAAAACAACTCACCCTCACACAAATCACTCTGATGTCCAATCTAATCAAGAAGATATTTGATATAATGCCATTTTCTTTCAGCGTGATTGCAGCAACAAAGGCTTGGATCTTGGTCTTTTTAGGCATCAAAATAGCCGTCTTTTGGGGCCTAAAAGTAAATAATTTCTGCCCAACAGAACTGAGTATCTGTAGTTGATTTGTCTCTGTTAATCTATTCAATTATTTTGTTTTATAGTAACTGACATAAAATGCAAGAATTCATCAAATATCGATACATGTTATACAGAAAAGTTTCCCCTTTCCCTTCCTGTATCTTCCCTATTATTAGGCTTCCAGGGTACCAAATAATAATGATAATAATTGGCTTTTGTATAGCGCGATATCAGTCTACGACTGTTCAAATCACTTCACAATTATTATTACCCGGTCACTAGATTCATTGCTTTTTAGCAGCATGTTAGGTGCAGGCTTGCTAAACCAACCACGATAATGGTTGTTTCAGTACCCAATTAGCACCTGGGTGACAGTGGCAAAGTGTGGATTGATGCCTTGCCAAAGGATGCTAGGACATGTTGGGATTCGAACGCACGACCCTCAGATTACAAGGCGAGAGTCAGAACCGCTCCACCATGGCACTTCGTTTTGTGATTTTGCACCAAATCTTAGTGATTGATCTTACAACACATTTTACGATCGATTGCACAGACCACAAATGTTCATAAACCAATGCTCTTATTGATAGGGTGATCATTCTCTTTAATGCCTGACCCATGCTTGATGACATCATTTCTAAGAGCGTCATAACGAGAGTTTAAAATTCATGTAATTCTGGGATGAAAGATGGAAGGGGGTGATAATTGGTATCGCAATGGTGAGGATTCTAATCAACGAAGCACCTGCTCCAACGCTATTATTCAGAAAGTGTTTCAAGAATTTTATGGATGCTGGCAGTTGGGGGCTTCATTTCATTCATGTAATAAACTTCACTCAAGACCTGCATTTCCCGCAATTTATTTGACAGCAAATATTTTAGAAGAACTGCACCTTTGAATGTTTGTTTACATACATATATATGTATGGCCCCTACAAAATGCTTTGAATAATCTTTTTTATCTGTTTACACTATATTTAACTTTGTATGTATGTACCTTGTATTTGTTTTCATTGCCTTGGTACTATTGACTTTGTATTTACTTTACATATCCTTTTGCAGGCCTGTTCCTCTTGCACTATCATTGTTTTGATCTTATTTTCATACTAAACGTATATCTTCCTCTCTTTCACCCCCCACCCCCCCCCCCCTTCTGCCCCTCGTCACCACCCTACCTCCCTCTCACAGGGAGCCCAGGACGGTTGTCCTTAACAAGGGAGCGACAGGTCTTGGATTCAACATCGTCGGAGGAGAGGATGGAGAGGGCATCTTCATCTCATTCATCTTAGCCGGAGGGGTAGCAGATCTCAGCGGCGCTCTGAGGAGAGGGGATCAAATCCTTTCGGTAGGTTGTTCCCTCGAAACGTGAATAGCTCATGAGTTAGATTTTCCAGTCATATTGCTGACAATTGTGTCATAGTGATGGTTAATGATTTTAGCAGTGGGGAAGGAAACCAATGGTGGTGGTGATGGTGGTGGTGGTGGTGGTGGTGGTGATGAGGATGATGATGATGATGATGATGATGATGATGATGATGATGATGATGATGATGATGATGATGATGATGATGATGATGATGATGATGATGATGATGATGATGATGATGATGATGATGATGATGATGATGATGATGATGATGATGATGATGATGATGATGATGATGATGATGATGATGAGGATGATGATGAGGATGAGGAGGATGAGGAGGATGAGGAGGATGAGGAGGATGAGGATGATGATGATGATGATGATGATGAGGATGAGGATGATGAGGATGATGATGATGATGATGATGATGATGATGATGATGATGATGATGGTTTTCATGGTGAAGGTGATGATGATGATGATCATGGTGATGGTGATGGTGATGATGATGATGATGATGATGATGATGATGGGATAGGACTGGAATGTAAAAGAAGTGAAGAAGAAGACCAAAATTGAGAGGAGAAATTCAAATCAATGAGAAGAAAAGAAAAGAAGAGGAAGTTGAAAAGGAGAAGAAAGACCTAAAGAAGGGGAAGAAAGAAAAAGAATCCAGAGAGGAAATGAAATTGGTTGATAGAGGAGGAGAGAAAATGGAAAAGAAAATAGTAGAGTAAGAATTAGGAGGGAGAAAGAATAAGAACATATACATGTATACTTAACTGTACCTGAAATGGCTTTTAGTTGAAATAATGTTTTTTTTTCAGGTTTTCATGTTGTGCTCTTCATTTTTTAAAGACCTTTGAAATACAATCCATAATGTATCCTTTGTGCAATCATTGTTTCAGAATCAGGGCAGTGCACTATCGGTTCCATCTTCCATGGAACCCTGAATATGATCACTAATTTGATGCATATTTCAATTTCATTTTTCAGGTAAATGGCAAAGACCTCGTCAATGCAACACATGAAGATGCTGCGTTAGCGCTGAAGGGAGCCGGCCAAGTGGTTACAATAGATGCACAATATAAACCAGAAGGTAAGTTCATGTTGTTGTTGATGTTGTTGATGTTGTGTTGCTAGTGTTGTTGTTGGTGGTGGTGCTGCTGCTGTTGGTTGGTTGTGGCGGTGCTGTTGTTGTTGTGTGACATTATTTTAGGTCTGGGATTTAGGGAATTCACTTAAAGTCGAGTACGAGTCCAGATTTTGAGAGGGAACCTTGTTCTCTGAAAATAAACTAATAGATGATGAAGAAGGAAGGGGAGGAGTAGGTGGAGGAAACAAAGAAGAAAAGGTACATGAAGAGGGAAACGGAATGAGGAGGAGTAATGGCAGCAATAGTTGGGAGGGGGTTGTTGTTTATATTGAGAATTCTGTAATGTGATGTTGGGATCTAATTTTCATGACATTCTTAGTGTTATTCTTATTTGATATTTCTCTGAACATTCTTATCAATCTTGTTATTGATGTGGTATGGCCTGTAGGAGAAAAGCCATACTCATTAATGAAGCCATTTTATTAATGAAGCCATTGTATGGCTTGCTTTGTCCTTAAGCAACACTTGTAGGATCTCTAATGTACAATCCGTTTCTTTTTTAAGTTGCTTTCCATAATCATTGCTTGTGAGAAAGTAAATTTTCATCTGCTGTAGGGGGAAGGAGCATTTCATGGGATTTCATTTTGTTTGTTTTCTGTTGGAATTTATAATGTATAGTGAAATGTCATGTGGGGAAAGAACTATGTTTACTGGTAACTCTTCAGACCAAAGAAAATGTTAGGAGTAATCCAGCTTATACAGGAAAAATAACACATGTTTTTTCTTAATTAGGTTTGAAAATTTGTTTGACTTCATCAGATAATTATTTTTCTTTTAGGTTGAATACTTAAGGGTTTTCTGGTCATATTTTCCTAGCATGAAAATTATAGGCATTTCATAGCCAAATTGAGGATTTTTATATCCTTAAAAAATTGGGAAAGATCATTTTCTAAAGACATTTTGGATCCCTTAAAATGTTCTGTTTGAATATATTATATTGTTTGTGCAATTGTTCAAGTTTAGAAATGAATCATGATGATACACTTAATAGTAGTAGTAGTAGTAGTAGAAGTTACATGCATAAAAATTATAATAATCATGATTATGATGGGGATGAAAATGATGGTGACAAATGATGATGATGATGATGATGAAAGTTTTACTTGAAAATCGCCAAAATCCACTCTGTAGCATGTTCAAGGCACATAAAGAATTCAAATGTAAATTAAACAGTAGAAATATAAAATATGAAATGAAAAGAGGGGACATTTCCTTGACAAACAGAGGAAACAATGGTCATGGTTTTCTGATTTTTGAATACCTAGAAATGTGGATATCTGCCCCCGTACTGTATTTGTAAGATGGGGAATCCATACAGGATGTCTGGCATGTATTTGTTTAAACATCATCCTCTGGTGGGAGGGGAATAATAACACATGTATCAGAAATATACATTCTTAATCTAAATACCACAAATACATCATGAATTATTATTGCTGTCTGTTTTTGTATTCTACGAAAAGTTTCCATCCGGTTGATTTTATTTGTTTGCCCTCATTGTGAAGTAGAACTGGAAAATATTATGATATTGGTTGACTAATTGTCATGGCCTGATGGTCATGTTGAATTGTTTTAAGAGTTCAGACTCTTAAAGGTGCAAGTAAACTTTGGTAGGCATTGTAAAATATTTACAGTTTAAATGGATCTGGCTGATGAATACTTTGATAATATTTTGCGAAAAAAAGATTATATAAAGCTAGTTACCGCTCTATACATACAGATTTGTAATATTTTTGTTATTAGATACTACAGCGATAGTCCCATGATATTTTCATTTAGAGAAACTTATTCCTTAACATACTGCAACCTTCATGGATTTCAATGAAATAATAAGTATTTGCAATACTTAATATGGGCAATTTGGTATGACATTTCATGTATCTGTCTCTTATATGTGCTCTTGTCTCGGTCTCCGTTCTCAGAAACAAATCTTTAGCTGCCTAAAGTCTTTCCAACGCACACTAGTAATGCTGTGAGATTTGAACCCCATATTTCATGGTTTGCATGTGGGTGCTTATCCACTTTACCAAAAACAACTGCCTTTTTTTCCTCCTGATCTTGTAATTTTGTCTTGTGGATCAATGAGTAGGATAATCAGCTTTTCATAGTATCCGTCTTCCAGAGAATGGACTAAAGACACCTGCATTTCCTTAAGAAAAGAAGCTTTTTAAAATCTGTAAACAATGGGCAGGAGATACACGCATTAATTGAAATCTTAGAAATAAGCTAAAGAAGTATTTTCAAAAGCCTATTGCTTCTCCCCCACACATACATTTACTTCCGGTCAGGTTCGGATGTATGATTTCATTTCGTTGTCTTTAGGGTAATAATATGTTCCTGTTCTGTTCATTCTCAATGTGTGTTATGGATATATGCTTGATTTTACTTCCTGCCTATACAAGTCGTTAAACATGCACATCTACAAAGTGAACTGTAAATGAATATTAATGTCAGACATTTTTCATTCTGGACTGTCACAGATGACAAAAGTCGTAGGCAAATATTCTGAACTCAGATATCGTGTAAACTCTGATCCAAAGTTGTGGTATAACTATACATAGACAATTGTGACACAGATCAAAGGGGAGAATCAATAAATTTGTATGCTTATTTTGTGCTCAAGTCATAGATTTAGCTGTTTAAGATGATGGACCATGTTGACTTGGACTTCATAATACAGGCCTTAAATTCCTACAAGCACTAGAACAAATTGGTGAAAAATAATCCCTCAAATACTAATTTTATTGATGACTACAGTCGATCACATGAAATGAGGTTTCTTTCAAAAGCGATACCAAAAGCTGATTTCAATTAGCAGCTGTATTTATCTTAAATTGATTTTGCTCGCAACGTATATTAAAGATGCATTGTATTGTATTATTTTTTAGTTTTGCTATGTCCATTTAACATATATTTATTGGGGTTTTAATTTTGTTTGTTCAAAGGTGTAATTTCTCATTTCACAGTAGATAGGAATATTGCTTCTACTTCCTTTTTTATAATATTTTTTTGTACTGTAGGAGCAAATAGATTTTTTTCTTTTTTTCTTGGGGGCGGGGCAAGGGCCCGTTTCATAAAACTTAAAATCAAGATCAAGTTATATGAAATGCTCAATATCTAGTTAAACCCTGGAATTGTATTAATCAATAGCAAGTTTGTAATTTAAACAACAGGTGCATATTCTTTTGAATATATATACACATTCTCAGAAAACAGAACTGAAACAAATTAGATTTTCCATGTCATGGAAACTCGCAAAATTTGTCATCAGTTCTTTATTAGCATGCTTTTGTGAACAAGGCAAATTTATACAGTTGATAAAAAAATGTGTAAAAATACACAATGCTCTTTTATCTAGGCCTGTATTTGAAAATCTATCTGAATATATATATATTTGTTATCAGTTACTTATAAGCATGCTTTTGTGAACAAGGCAAATTTTATACACTTGATAAAAAAATGTGTAAAAATACACAATGCTCTTTGATCTAGGCCTGTATTTGAAAATCTATCTGAATCATTTATCATCAGGGTTGACGAAAGGCCAGGGGAATGGAAGGACTTATTGATTTTACAGATAGAAGTCGGAGGAGCATACATTGTTATCAAGCCATTCAATCCTGAATTATTCAATACAAGCCAAAGTTAAATGCTCCCGTGCCCTTTGCCCCGCAGTCGGTATGAGCCATTTGAAATCAAATCGTGGACTACTGTTTACTCTTAAAGCAGAATGTGGAGCGGACAATAGCATATGCCTACTGGATACATTGCAGTGTTTTATTCTCTCTCTCTCATTCTCTCCACGTTCTCATTGTTGTACTACATTTTCAATGGCCGGAACATTTACGATAGTTCTTCTCTCATGAGTGGGTTTCAGTGTTCGAAGCAGGCACTCCGCGATCATTAATCCTCTCTGGAACAGAAATGTCACAGCAGCTATATACGCTCCCAAGATCTGTATTTGGCCATCGATAATACTTGTTGTTACAGCGAGGCTTATCTCTTTCTTCTTTCTTTCCCTCTGACTGGGGACACCCACTCAGTCTTCGAAATTGACATGAAATGAACTCGGTGGATCTCCATGCTTTGAGATGCTGGGGATTCCTGGCTGTGTTCATTTCACTGTAATGTTCACTCATCCAGGATGGTTACGTACAACCTGATGTAGACTGCGAAATGTACTTCTGAGTGGTTGGAATTTCTTTATGATGTGTTATTGAAAGGAAACTACAGTTACTCATGTGTGATTTTAATAGCCCAATGGCATGGACTTGATAGTGCTGTCATCATTTTCGTATTTGCTGCATGGAAGGAATTTGACTAATTCAATGATTGGACATACATTATTTGTAAGTTGCTTTGAATCAAGTATGGAATGGCTTGTTCGGTTTGTTCAAAATTTTGAAGAAAAAAAGATTATTTCTATATGTTGTGTCACTCTGCCTATAAACAAACCGGAATTGATGCATGGTTGATTATTTCCTTTGACTTGTGTTATAATTAGAGCTCAAATTTTTAAGATGATACATATTCACATTATCATTCACTAAGACATGGTCTTATGAAATTAACAAATATTTGGAGCTAAGATGTTTAAGATTGTATGTGTCATTGACAAGAACATGGCTTTATTTATTTTTTGTAAAAGATAGATTATGTTTTATAGGTTTAGGTGCTCAAACATCAACATTTCAGAAGTTTTAATTGCAAGAACACTTAGGGGCTGTATTTTGCACACAAAAAATAGAAGAACTGACTGAAAAAAAAGCTCGCCTACTATAGAAACCGATCCTGCATTAGGCTATTCTTTCAAATGATGTACCAAACTTGCTTGCTATATAGTTTTCAGCTTTTGTTAGAAAATCTGATGGCACAAAGGACATCTGCTGGGTTTAAGGTCTTCCTTTTGTTCAACGTGATTTCAGAACTAGGCTGGGATCAGATTTGACGGAGATGGTATCATTTTGGTTGGACCTGACGCGATGAAGTCTCTGGTTTGACGAGTGGACATATGATTGTGTTGAAATGCACTTCAATGTGAATTGAAATATTTTGGACTTTGCTCTGTTAATTTGTGCAATACTTCAGATGAAAGGTCAAGTATAAAGATGGATATGATATACAACCCTGGTACAAGGTAGTATGTAGTAGTTTACATAGCGTCAGTGCTAGATCATATTTGTATATTACCACTTTTGTTGGCATTTTAATTTTTTATTGAATGATTTTTGATAGGTGCTATGAGGTTGTCTGGGTGTGTTGAAATGCAGTTCAGTGTGAACTGAAATAGTTTAGACTTTGTTCAGTTTTATTATAATACTGTGGATGAAAGGTCAAGCCAAAAGGAAAATATGTAAGAGAAAGTATGCAGTAGTTAACATATACATAGCATGAGTACATGTTCCTCATACTTACATTCTACCATTGTTGTTTTCAATGGAGTTAAAGTGATAGGTGGTATACAAATGATGTTGGTGGTGGGTCAGGAAAAGACATGATGTCTACAAAATAATATTTTACACAGCATAGACACCGAATGATAACTATAAGTTTTGGTGGTATTTCATCATTTATAATTTTATGTTTTCATACATCTATATCACTAAAATGAACCTTGATACAAATACAACATCATAAACATCAACTACACTGGCACCAAATCTGATATGATTGTATCGTAATTTTTATGTGAATTCATATTTTATTACTTTATGATTTTATATTATAACACATCTCCGAAACAAGTTTGAAATTAACTTTGATTCAAGATAGTATATATATCATTTACAAACCACTAATTCAAAATCTAAAATTTTTTTTTTTTCACAAGTTTTGCAATTTTATTAATTAGCCTAAGAATATTGTATGAAATGCACATCTTTGTGACATTTTTTAAATGAACTTCTATACAAGATGACATGTCATTTTAATATATATCTGTATATCAATTTGTTTTTGGTTTGACTTTTTTTCATATTATGAATTATAGTTATACATCTCTAGCATTTTGAAAACAGATTTTCATATATTTTTTATGATGATTCTACTGCAACTTTAAAAATATGCTTTCAGTTGTAGCTTTGGTTTTCATCATAAATATTTACACTATCATGAATAAACATAATTGATTTTTTAGAAACGCTTTGACTGAGCAGACCTACAAAACCTGATTGAAAAGTCACCTTCGAGGCTAAACCTCTTTTTTAAAAGTTCACTCTTTTTGTTTAAATTTGCTCAGGCATGAAATGCAAATTTGATCATGAAAGACAGGAATTTCATCTTTTGTGTCTCTAGATTGTATGCCCACATATACAATTAAATGTTAGCCAGTAATTTACAAATATTTCATACCATAACATGATCAGGTTTAAACATGGGTGACATGGATAATTGCTGCCTGTATGACAGGCTTTTTATTACCATATATATACATGTACATCTAATCTTAAAAGAAAAATTACCACCAACAATATTTGTGTTACAAAGAAAATTGCCAAAAAAATGCATTGGTATGTAAATTATAGAACAATTACATTTAATACAGACAAAATTTGGCCAATGGGAGTGTAGGTGTAATACATATGGGAAATGATTTAGGCCTGATCTTCTACTAACCACAAAATTCTGGAGTAGGTTTGAAAAAAAATGTTGATTTTATAAAACAATTACTGGTATTTCCTCTTGATCTTATAACCGTTCATTACATATTTACATTATGTTTTGATAATTAGCAAAATAAATTTTGGTTATGCACTTGGCTGTGTTGCAATAGAGAACAGTGTATGTCCTGAAAAAAATCAGAAAAGTAATCAGTATCCCCCTACCCTCTAGTGGAATAATGAGTGCATAATAACTATTGCACTCCTTTCTAATAAGAAGCCATAAATTAATCAAACAAACCAATCAATCATGAGTCGTGGTGTCCCCCCCCCCCCCCCCAGTCACAATCTTCAATTATACAAGATTTTTTATTCATCTCTGATCATGTTTAGTCTGCTGTATTGTGTGGAGCACATTCGGTTTCCATTTGTATTACATATAGATTGGATCATTTTCCCAGAGAGTGACTTTTAACAATACAATGACTGATTGAATGTACACGATCATACTTTAATGGCCTTTTGCCCTTTTATATGCAAATAACATTCTTTCCCCTACAGTATATAGTCACATGCTGTTCAATTGTATTCTATATTGTAAAGCTTGATTTTCACATCCTTTACAAGAAATGATTGAATATTACAAATATGCATCATGACTGATTACAATGACAAATTATGAAAGCCTCAGTGAATATATATAATATTGAAAATAACTTTTGAATTGGTTTCGTAATGTTTGTATTGTAATTGCGGTAAAGATTGCTCAATAGGGAAAGGTAACATTTTCTCATTGTAATGGGCAAGTCAACAAGCTTGGCCAGCAATGTGAAGAGATTGCTGGAGCTTTTACTGACATGGTAATGATAATAAATCTATTGGTTTGCACTAAATTTAACCCTACTGAATTACACTCCAGAGACCAGTCAACTGTAATATATTCAAATTTATGCATTCTTGCCAAACAAAGTATGAAAACATATAAAGCATGCTAGAGGGCTACCAGACATAGCAACATTTGATTCATGCATTCTGTATATTCGGTACAGTATTCCTTTCATTTAAAACAGGCAACCTCTATGTTTACAAACATCCGAATGTTAGGCTTACTTTGAAAACAAAAGCTGTTTTTGTCAAGAATGCTTATCAGAGGTTTCTAGGCATGCCATAGCGACAAGTACATGTAATGGAAATGTATGCAAACTGAATTTTAAGTATTGTAGGTTGTTGTTTTTTTACGTACAATACTATGTTCTTAAGAAAGAAACATCCATGAATAGCTTATTTTGTGAAAGAAAATTTGAATGTACCGTGTTGTGAACAAGCATTATGGACCAGTTAAACATTTGAATTCCATGCATAACTTTCAAACAAAGGTTACTTTTGGCAATGGGAAAGCTTGCCCAAGGCTTTCCCAACATCCCAACATGTTGTGTTTGTAGGATCTATTCAATATATGAGTTGAATACATTCTTAAGCCCAGGCATGAATGCCAAGCCGTCTCCAGGCTGACTCCAGACCGACCAAATATATTGTGTTATTTTCAGTGACATTCCATCGATCAGTTTGGAGTGTGTTACATTGGTGTGCCTGTTACGTTACCTGGGGGAACATTCCTACATTGTAATAGATTTGTAAGCAGGTCTGTTAAATCAATTTTGTTGCTGTTTTCCATTTTAGAATACAACTGTTTTGAAGCAAAGATCCAATCATTGCGTGAGGAGATGATGCAGAACTCTGTTAGTCCCACAGGAAGTCTTAGGACGTCGGCTAAGAGGACCTTATTTGTCAGGTGAGTGCACCAACAAAAATCCATTGTTACGACTCCTTTTTTACAAAGTTTGATATCATCTGATGATATGTTAATATACTCTCTATGAAATCGAAATTACTTCTTTTAATATGTGCATTGATTCTGTTAGTTAATGTTCTGAAAATAAGAATAGCCTACTCTTTGAAGTTCAGGGTTGGATGATAAAATGATCAATTTGTATAAAGCATTTATAATGCATGGTTATCAAATGCAAGTAAATGTCAATGAACAGCTCTGTGTTTAAAAAAAGGTTTGATTGAAATGCTATTACAGAAAAATGGCCTGAAGTTGTGGAGGATTATCTGTTCTCATTTTTTTCAAGAATTTAAATCGTATAATTATCCATAGTGCTGTTGATTCACAAGTAAAATTATCAAATTACAATATATTTTATTTTTATATCAAACAAATTCTTCCTGTTTTTGCTTAAAGGAGTGGATTCTCCATCAAATCATTTTTAATATTTTGTTTTTTTGTATTTTTCTGAATCATCTCTAGAACTCTGTTTGACTATGATAAGAATAGGGACAGCGGTCTACCCAGTCAAGGCCTTAGCTTTGATTTCGGTGACATCATTCACGTGACCAACGCCAGCGACGATGAGTGGTGGCAGGCACGTCACATTCTTCCCAACGGAGAGGAGGGAGAAATCGGCATCATTCCAAGCAAGAGGAGGTCAGTGAACTTTGACCTTTTACCCTGTCCATGCCCTCTAATAGACCTGGGGGGTGTTTCACAAAGATTTAAGTATGACTTAGAGTTGTACTTAAATACCAAGTTGCTTACGGTATGAAAGGCTTGACCGCATTGGTCAGATCGTGTCATGAGGACGCGCACTACTGCATATCTATCAATCAGATCGTGCGTTACATATCATGTACGCGTCGGCATTTAAGTGCGACTTAAGTCATACTCAAATCTTTGTGAAACATCCCCCAGTTCATAGTTCTCAAAAATAACCTCTAATATCCACAGATAAGTCTTTTTGTGCTAAGATCAGACGATCGCAAAGTAACTGAGGTGCAACATGAGTTTTAAACTTTTGAAAAGTGATACCTCCAACTGGACAGCTACAAGCGCCTGAAAATAAGGTGTCCCATTTACCTGCTTTTTACAATCAATGAGGCATTGTTTGCGGAATCAGGGACCCGTAACACAAAGATTAGCGATTAATCACAAAATGAAATGGCCTATCAAGATCATCATTGCATGCGCAATTAGCTCAGTAGACTGACTAGGAACAAATCAGATTTGTACTTTTAAAATAGTGATTAATCGCTAACCTTTGTGTTACGGAGCCCTAGTCTGCAAAATTTGGCTCTTGCTGTGTCAGGCAAACCAGTAAAATGTTCATGTCAATGAGTTTTAAATATTTGCACATGCTCATATTGTAGCTTCCAGCTGACTTATTGCCACTTCAGCTACTTCCGGGTCCCATAACACAGGGGTTAATAGCGATTAATCATGTTTGATTTTCACAATTCATTGTACATTGTAGTCAATGCTATCAATTGTAAAAAAATGTTCTACGATGATTACTAAGCTTTGTGTTACGGCCCCAAATGACCATTTGATCCAATACAAGTTTGCCTAATTTCTAACAGTTATTTATAAACAAAATTTGGGGGATCAATATCTTCAATATTTGAGTTTTCTGTCAGTAACATAATATATTTCTATTCAATCACGCAGAGTGGAGAGGAAAGAGAAGGCTAGGTTACGGAGTGTCAAATT
This sequence comes from Lytechinus pictus, assembly GCF_037042905.1. NCBI lineage: Eukaryota > Metazoa > Echinodermata > Echinoidea > Temnopleuroida > Toxopneustidae > Lytechinus > Lytechinus pictus. The sequence continues at coordinate 18,833,363 of NC_087260.1, forward strand.
CACGGGTAACAAAGGAGGCAGCAACAACATCACTGAGCCGCCCGTAAGTTAGCATTGTGGAATACAACATTATTTTTATTTCAATTCTTGTGGGTTATTCACATGATACAATTTCTAAGCATTCAATAAATGTAACAGTGTAAAATCCTTTTTTTTTTTTTTTTTTTTGGAGATTGAATTTATGTGGTATTGACTGTTTTAGTAATACCATATTTGACATTATAAATGGATATGGAGTGTAGGGTAAATGTTCTGTACTTCCTTCAGAACTACTCCATCCCAAAATTAATCTAAATTAAAATTTTTCTTTGAACCAAGCATAAATATATCAGGGCTCTTTTGCATCTTATGAGGGCAAATTTTAGAAGGGGGTATGGGACTCACATTTTGTCTCGAATTATTCTGTTCCCCTAAGACCAAGATGTCTTCACAAAATTGTATGTAATTTGTTTTGGAAAAAGATATAGTTTCATAATAATTATATTAGTTACATTTATATAGCACTTCATACTTTGGTTTCTAAGCGTTTTACATTGTAATTATTATTACCCCAGTCATAGGATCCATCACTGTTCCACACATAAAGTGCACCATCATGGGTTTAATGTTAAGAATTTTAGAAGAAACACATGGAAAAACATTTTCCAGAAATTTCAAATGAATTTTAGATCATTTTCAATGATGTGAATGTTAACATCCACACATATACATGTACTAGCATTGTAGTCCCATGTATGTGGATTGAAGTAATGTTCACTCCTCTCTTTGCTCACATCAGGGAACTGTGAATAGCAAAGGCAAAAAGGGTTTCTTCAGGAAGTTCAAGAAGAACAGGGACAGTGATCAGGAGACAAGCGACCCAGAACGTAAGTATTATCAAATAACTATATTTCTTTGCCAAAAAGGGGTTTGTCCATGGAAATTTTTATTCAGATTTAAATTGCCGGGAAAAAACCTGCATTATCCCCGCGGTCACTCTAATAAAGCAGATTCCAAACTGACCAATGATAAGCCATTTGAAATAATGTAATAACTCCTGTGCTAAGTCTGAAGTATGTTTCGTTTGTATAACTTTATGTAATAAAACTCAGAAAATAGTAAAGTATTGCTTATTCAGGAGCAGTAATGTGGCATTATGTATTTTGTAGTATAAAACTTGACTGATGGATTATAAAAATGCATGATGCTTGCAGCTTTTGCATGTTCAGAGCTCATTTAATTAGTGTATTAAGTTTAAAAACTGCATGAGAAAAGCTTCAATAGGAAGAAAATGCAGCAGCTAGATTTTCAAATGATGTTATTAGTTGATAAGTCAGTAGATGATTTGCAAAGGGAGATCAGTTAACTATATTTCTAATTTATATTGATAGTTCAAATTCTTTTTGAAGATTTGTATGTGCTTACATACATGTATTCCCTCCAATTGTTTTTTTTTATAAATCTCAGTTTATTGTCTACTTAGAGCACAAATCACCTAACTATTCGAAGAACATAATTTTTTATTTAGTATTTGTCATTCTTGCTTCATTATTGCCCATTTTTTTAAATGGAATTCCTGTTTTGTGACTTCATAAATGGCATCAAAACCTAACTTAATCTCAGCAGTTCATATCTTTGGTCATCTGGATTACATTTTCAAATGATTTCATTGTGGTTGTATTAACTTTTATAATTACTTTCATCCAAATTTTGTGTTTACCTTGGATATTTATCTTTCTCACTCAAATTTGTGGTTTATTGTATTTCTCAAATTTAATTTCCTGTTGATTGCATTTGCTTCATGAATGCAATTGCTTCATGCATTTGCTTCATGGTGACATTTGCTTCATGATGGCAGTTGCTTCTGATTCTATTTGCTTCAAACTTGCATTTCATTTGCTTCATGATTGCATTTGCTTCATGATTGCTTTTGCCTTATGATTGCTTTTGCCTAAAGATTGCATTTGCGTAATGATTACTTTTGCCTAATGATTGCTTTTGCCTAAAGATTGCATTGGCTACTGAATGCTTTCTGTTTCTTTTTCTTTCTTGCTTTACTCTATTGCCTTAGTGTCATCTTCAGTAATAGTATCAACGTCTTCACAACCAGGTCAATAATTTAATCAGTCAACACTTTTAGTTACCCCTTGTTTGACATTCAATGTAGTACAATCGAGATGTAACTTTGCACTTACAGAAGAGTTAAAGAATCCCCTACATTCAGCATTTCACAGTCCAAAATGGTTCCTTTGAAATGATAGGAAAATTTAATATTCAAAGGGTCATTGTTTTACTTTGAATGCACATATATTGCAGACACAGATTATCAGTTTTGTGTTGATCACTTTTATGCACACAGTGCCAGTGCTATGAGGAAATAAATACATTTACCGAGAATGTTTCTGAAACTTTATTATATCTTGTGCATTAATCAAGTACATACTTTACACACATGATAAGAAGATGAAGACTTTGTACTTTGAACTAATAAAGATATAATTTATCATGGAGACGAATTGCAAAAAAAATATATACATCAGTTTTTAATAGTGATTTAAATATGTAATAATATTTGTTATCACAGGCCCCACCCTCAGTGGTATATTTTCACAACACAAACTTAGAAAAATCGACACAGCTGCATGTGCATGACTACGTGTATTTTGTAATTTATTGTGCCATTTGAAATGCAGACATATGTTCTCGGAATAATGATATTCATTTTGTTTGTACATCCCCCCCCCCCTTTCATTTGATAGATAGCCCTGTTCAATTGCAGCCCTCACAATTTTAACATGTTTTCCTGTAAATTGACCTATGTGTTTTACCAGATGCACATCAAGGGCAATAGGGGGGGGGGCATGTACCCCTCTTCTTGTACCCCTAAATATACATTGTACCCCCTCTAGTTAATCCACCCATGTTTATTCTCTACCTAAAGAATGTTCTATTCTGAGATAGCTGTGTTCACAATTAGCAACCATATTATTCATTCACCTTTCGTATGGTTTTTTTTTTTTTTTTTCGTTTTCTGTATGTTTAGTGTTATACAAATTCAACTTATTAAATAGGGGCATTTGTTAATGTTTATATATGAAAGCAGTAATACTTGTCTGTTAAGCATCAATATAAATGAATTCCCATATTGGGAAAGAAATAAATGAAAGACGATTTTGATTATTAGTAGAACATATATACTCTCCCACAAATGTAATAAATTTCAAAATACAAGATTGTGTAGTATGAATATATAACTATAATAGAGCATCAGCAAACTTTAATTTAGTAGCATGATTATTAACTCTATATTTTAATGTCTAATGCACAAGTTTATATTTTCTTTTATACACCATATTAATTTCCACAGCTTTCACATCCAATGCCAGTGATAGCGAAAGTAGCTACAGTAAGTAGAAACCTAATGAGTCGCATGATAAGACAGAAATTCACTGATTAATTAATGAAATTATTTCCTTCAAATTGGCAACCTCTAATGTTATCTTCACTTAACTGAGCTTTGATGAGAATGAAAATAAAATCATATTTATAAAATTTTGTATGAAAGTGAAATTATGCATGATTTATTAATCTCTGCAAATTAGCAGCTTCTGATAAATTTTGCTCACTCTTAATCAAGTCTTTGATAGGGATGATATAATTACATTTATAACATTTTATATGAAAGTGAGATCGTGTTTAATTTACATCTTATTAATCTTTTAATCTTTGCAAATTGGCAACTTCTCATAAATTTGTTCACACGTAATCTAAGTTTGATAGGGATGAAAAGAAAAACAATTTATAAAATTTCATATGAAAGTGAAATCATGTCAAATTAATCTTTGCAATAAGCAACAACCAATTTATAAATTTTGTTCGCATCAAAGCTGCACAGCATTAATTTCATAGTTTTCTATGAGAGTATTAAGTAAGAGAATTTATAAATTATTAATTTTATCACTGCAAATTGACACAATTAACATACATGAATGAGGGGGTTTTAGCTTAAAGGGGGCTGGTGAATTATTGAGATATTTGTAAAATTTGATTTAAAAGTAATATTGACAAAATTAAACATTACTCCTTGACAAGTTATTACAGGGTAAGACTAGAGTATGATGTTTTTCTTCTTTTTGGAGACATGAAAATTAAAACCTTCTCAAAAAAATCTTTTAACCTGATAAGTTCAATACAATTGTTATTAATACTACTGGATAAATCTTTGCAAGTTTGGGCTGAACATAATGAGTATTTATTTAGCCAGAGAAGCATATTGATTAATAATTAATTAATCTTTACTATAGTCATGTTTTATGTAAAGAGCATTTGTAGAGATGGTACTTCATAGTTAATACTTCAAGTGTATAAATCTAGGTTATGATGATTAGCATTTCATATATTATATAAAAAAGAAATCAATACTTTCAAAATTTCATGATCAGGATATGTTTATTGTTAATCATATTTGCAGTACTTAGAAACATTTGTTTTAAGTGCCATAAAGATGTTGCATATTTTCTTTACTATTATATTTCCTCTCTACTTTTACTTTTACTTTACAACAGGGAATGAGGAAGTAATTCTCTCATATGAAGCTGTCGTCCAACAAGAAAGTGAGTATCAGTGGGGTTGATTTGGCCTTTTGCTGCAGTCACACCCAACGAAACCGACTCCAAACGGACCAATAGTATGTCATTGTAAATAATGCAATAGCTTTGGACGGTCTGGAGTTGGTTTGGTTGGTGTAACTGTGGCATTACTTTTCTATTAGTATATTGTTATGTCTGCCCTTTATCTTTGTCATCGTAATATGAATTCCTTGAATTACAATAAGCTAGACTGATATACAACAGCTTTTATACAAAATATATTCATATGTGCTTGTGTTGAACCCTAGGAAGATTAATATATGGTATCTCTGCCATGGAAATTTCCATTTCGATTGGCTATTAAGCCCTCTTGCAATACTCGTAATAGCATATTGCCCACACACCCTCCCACCCCCCCCCCAAAAAAAAAAAAAAAAAATGTGTTCTGTATTAGACCCTATACAGCAGGGGCCCTTGACAAAATGCTAGTTAGGAATTTTAACATTGTTTTTATGTATTTTCATTTTCAGTTAAATACACAAGACCTGTCATCATCCTTGGGCCTGGTAAAGACAGGGTCAATGATGATCTCATCTCGGAAATGCCTGACGAATTTGGAAGCTGTGTACCACGTGAGTTTTCCATTTCCATTGATAGATTGCCACTTGGGACTCCACCCACTTTGTCTACTTTCCATTTGGTCTCATCCCACATGGTCTAATTACCATTTGCCCTCCTACTACTACTGTCAAATTTCCAGTTAGGATACACCCATTTGGTCTAATATCCACTTGGTCTAACTGAACTTGGTCTATATGTTTAGATGTACTGCTTATGAATCAAATTTTCATTTGACAGAAATTGAAATGAATTGGTAGCCTAAGTGAAAATTTGAACATTATACTAAATGAGGATTACATGTAGGTTCAAGTGGGTATTAGAACAAGTACAGTGTAGCCAAGTGGAAATTAGCCCAAATTGGTTTTGCCCATGTGGTACAAGACTCAGAAGTAGGCCAACAGCTTGTAGACCAAATGAGTATAAACCTTTCCATCTTTGGAGGGCTTCTCCATTTCTATTTGGGATTAGAAGCAATTTACCCGAGGCCAAACTCTACGTGAAAACTCAACCACAAATCCCAATACGCACTCCTGCTTATCCAAATCAATCCAATCCATTTGAGTATTTGGTTTAGCGTCTTTTTTTTTGCGGTGTTAAAGCCCTTCACAATTTGGTTATACATGGTGACCTCTCAACAGTGATCATTTCAAAGTGACCTGTATTTATAGTTCATAAACAAAATAAATAGACCTTTAAGAGTTTCTTGACCTGGTCCACTGATGTAGCAGTCTTGAGGAAGGTTTGTTGCTTCTTCCACAGCTTAGCAGCAACAACAGTGTAAGAAATTCGTGTAAATCAAGTTGCATTTTATTGCAATACTTTGTCCATCAGGGGCTAGAACTCTGTTATATTAACCTCGTAAATTGGGCTATTTTATGTACCTTTCCCATGATAGTTATCTTATAGTATAGCTGCCACAGATATTTTTGTGGTTTCTTACGATGGTTGCAAATGATGATGGCATTGAATATGACGACTAAACCTGGGGCAATGAAACGTGCACCTAATGGGCAACTAGATGAGCATTGCTTTATATACTATCATTTTTGTTAAGATGAATTTTAAATTTGTTCTTCAGATACAACGAGAGCTAGGAGACCTCACGAGGTCGACGGTCGGGATTACCATTTTGTAGAATCCAGGGAACAGATGGAGAAAGACATCCAGAATCATCTATTCATCGAAGCCGGTCAGTACAACGAAAATCTCTATGGCACCAGTGTGGCATCCGTCAAGGAGGTTTCAGAAAAGGTACATGAATTGCAATATGTAGGACTGTAATCAAGTAATTGTGATGTATCCATGTATTGCTTTTTGAAACTGATTATCGTTTGGTATTTCAAACAAAATGGTGTTAAGAAAAATAGGTATCATCTACAGAATTGTAACGTTTCAGTTGAAACCCAAAATTTATTGAGGATGCAGAATTTCTGTTTGTTTTTAATACATATAGTTGATTGAGTTCTTTTACATTTTGTTGACCATTACTATTTCTAATATTTTAGAATTCAGGCAATAAAATATCTGAAATCAAATATACTAGGACCACAAAAATATTTTCAACATAGGAGAAATTTGACTGACTATAGATTGTTTGGTCAGAAAAATTGCTTAAATTTAAAGTGATCGTTTTACTAGGTGGACTTCAATGAGAAATAGATTGAAGTTGTATGTGCATCGTTTCATTGTTCGTTGGGAATTTGAATCATTCGGATGCCAATCATACAGAGTGCAGCAGAGAATTATGACCATCAGCAGATGTTATGTAATGCCTCTGGAAATCCCCTTATTGTCTGAGGCCAAGCCAAGCTTGGCAGAAGAAATTTCTCACTCATACATCGAGTTTGCTTTCCCAAAAGAATTCTCTATTTCAGTTATTTTCAATGTACCTAACAAGTCTTGGTTCTGCAAATAATGATCCACTCCCCATGAAACTGGCGCCCATGTGACTCGTACCAACATTTCTCTACTTTGTGCATATCAAGTTTTTTCATGAATGAGGAAATCAACTCTTATTTAATATACATATATTTTTATTGATCTTTTACAGCTTATTTTGTTTTTATTATTCTTAATTTGCCTTTTCCTCATTATCTTATCTTATGTACATGTATGTAAATTTTCATTGCCTAAGTATTCTTGCCTATACACATATTTCTCATGTCAGTTTTTACAAAGGTGTACTGCTTTTTAATGTTTGAAATATGTAATGAGTCTTTTAATTGTTTTTACTTTGTATACATGACCAATTCAGCCATTTGGCTGCGACTCATGTTTTTAATAAACCTTGAATTGAATTTTTTTTTTAAATCTCATCATCAGGGCAAGCACTGTATCCTAGACGTAAGCGGCAACGCCATCAAACGCCTCCAGGTGGCCCAACTCTACCCCATCGCCATCTTCCTCAAGCCTAAGTCGGTAGAATCCATCGTCGAGATGAACAGGAGGGTCTCGGAGGATCAGGCGAGGAAGACGTACGAGAGGGCGCTCAAACTGGAACAAGAGTTCCTGGAATACTTTACAGGTATAGGTTCTTCTTCTTTTGTATGTTTTACCGATAAACTATTTTCTAAAGGATCACCTGGGTCCCGTCTTACATAGTCTTACATAGAGTTGCGATTGATCAACTACTACCATGGAAAGCCAGCAACATCAACATTTAAAATCCATGTTTGTTCAAAATATTTTGTAGATCTGATGTATATTCATGCATTCACTGTTTTCTTAAAAGTCTGTGTGCTTCTCGGACATTGTAACACTTACGTTATGCAAACTGGTGTCCGAAGACTGAGCCTCATTGAGTATAAAAAGCGGGATGAATAGAGGAGCTCATCTCTATGTGCTTAAAGCTGAATGGTGCTTGCATAAATTGGAATACCCTGCAAATACCGTCTATTATTCATTCGTGGTATGTTCCTTGATATCCAATTGCAATTATCCACTTTTCAAAATTGGATTAAAAGGGATTCTTTATACACCACTGTTTGATTGTGAGTGTCCGATCCAAGTACAAAAATACTTCTCCATTTTTTCAAATATCTGTGGATATTGGAGGTCATTTGGGACATGGGCTGATTATGAACTGGTCTTTAAAGGAGAATGAAACCCTTGAAACCAGCTGAATCCATATCAAAGAGAAAAATCAAAGAAACATATTGTTGAAAGTTTGAGGAAGATTGAATCAATAATAAGAATGTTATGAGCATTTGAATATTGAGATCACTAATGCCATGTAGATCTTCCCATTGGCAATGCGACCAAGATCTGTGATGTCACAACTCCCTCATTACTTTAGTACTTATTTCACTTATATTCTCCCTTTTATAGAGTCTATCACAAGGTGAGGTGTTCTCTTTATATGAGAGGACAAGTACAGAGGTTTCACAACATTATATCATTGATGAATCGTTTGTCATATGATTAGAATGAGCAAAAAGAGATGTTTTGGGGTATATTTTCAGTGTCCAAAAGGGGAGAGTTGTTCATCTGTGACATCCTTAGATCTTGGTCGCATTGCCAATGGGAGGATCTCCATACCATTAGTGATCTCGACATTCAAATGCTCATAACTCTTCTATTGCTAGTCCTATTTTACCCAAACTTTTGTTGATCTTATTCTTTGATTTTTCTGCTTTCACAAAAGCTAACTTGCTCCAAGAGTTTCATTCTCCTTTAAAGATTTCTTTTCTTTTTTTTTCCATAGCAATCGTTTTGGGAGACACCATAGATGACATATACCAACAAGTCAAGGAGATCATCCACGAACAATCCGGCCCGACGATCTGGATCCCAGCGAAAGAAAAACTGTGAAAACGGCTACCTTCTCTTACCGGAATCACAACATGAATTACCAAATTTGTATATGTCAAGAGAAGAAAAAAGACATTTTGACAACGTTGCACAGCCATGTTGGATATTAGAGATATTTTTTGTACAGAAAAATTTTAATCGTCATGGAATATTGGGGGAGGAATTGTATGTTACAATTACTTAACCCCCTCTGTGTTTTATACGCAAGATGTCTCCGTTTCTAACCCCGTAGGAGTCCATTAGGGTGCAGTACCGGAACCTGATCCGCCCTATACCAAGAATGCCCTCAGCAGGAGATCATAGTTCACGTTATCAGACATTTTCACCTTTTTTGAAGTATTTTCTGGAAGTATTTGTTGTTTTCCCTCCCATATTCTCAGCAGATGTAATTTTAGCAACGACCTGTTCAATTGGAGTGAAAAATCACACTTTTTTCATGAAATTTGTGAACATATTTTTTTAAACGTATGATGGTGAAATTACTCTCCTTGTTTTTGTATTGCCATTTTGCAAGAAAAAAAAAGATATATTAGTAAATATATATATATTATGCCTAAGTATATACAGTATACTCACTTATAAAGGTGCCAGATTTAATTGTAGTTTGATTGATGCAGCTTACTAAAAAAAAAGTGATGAAAATTAATTGGTCCCTATGCGTGCAAATTCCCGAAATGTATTAGAATTTAATTCAATTGAAATTTTAAAGACCAATATCCTCCCTCTTTAGTAAATACCTGTAGTTTGAGGTTATGATCGTGTCAAATCTTAGCCTGAGTGTAATAAGATTTGGTTTCCTAGGAAATTGTCTATTGTGTGCCCTTCACAGATTATGAATAAATCAATCTATGTTTGCATTTTTTTTTACTTTTATTATTTGATAATGATTTGGAAGGTTAGTAAAGTGATGACATGTTGTTCCTTGTACCGTAATTCTATCATGATGTATGATACAATCTTTTATGTGGACCAAATACTAATCATGAGTAACATTTGTTTTTGTTCTGTTTATTTACTGGTTGATGGCAACTCTGTGCAAAAAAAACTTTCCTAGATTTCTTTGAAAAAGAATCATTCTTCCTTTTTTTTCTCTCTTCAATTCCCCTTTATTACATTCTCTATCCCCCCCCCCACCTACTCGCTTTATCTTTCTATCTCTGTCTCTCTCCTCTCTCTTTCTCCCTCTCCTTGATATCTCTGTACCCTACCATATCCTCTCTCCATACCCCCCCCCCCCCCAACCTCCTTCTTCGCCTCTCTCCTGTCTGCCTTTATCTTTGACCCAACTCGTAGAAAAGAAATGTTATTGACAAATTCTTTATATTTATCTCAAAACTTGGATTTCTGGGCACAATGTTGAGTACAGATACTATGACTTGTGCATCATTAAAATTTGCCCCCCCCCCGATGCAAGATACTTGGATTATCAAAAACATGATATCCCAGCTTACAAATTTTACCTTTTGGCAGAAAGTTTGATTTTTTTTCACTTCCCTTATTTTTAAGTAGGGCAGTCTAGATCAAGACAAAGTAATTTTCATATCTTAAATTCTAAAACCAAAGCGAAAGCGTGATTAACGTGGCTATATATCAAGTGTACATCGTGCATGTATAAACCCACACCTTTGTCATATGTATGTACATGTGTTCATATTGACATGCGGTTACAGAAAGCATAATATGGTGCTATATATGTACATCTGTTATGTTACGAGCAATCCCATGGCTTTCAAATGTGTTGTAATGATCATTGCAAAGGTATTAATTGTGTGTATTCAAATACATATAAAATCCCCAAGTGTAATGATTCCTAGATTGCACTTATGAGTTTGATACAAATTATTTGACTTGTTAACCATGGTTAGCCAAAGCAATTTAAGCTGCATGGCCTCTTTATTCTTGTTATTTCTGTTTAAAAAATAATAAGGTTTGCCAAATATTATAATACTCAAGAATGGGCACATTAAACCTCCATGAATGATGACATTGGGTTCCGCAATTCCATGATATATCACATCTTTTATATTTTTCATTTCAGACAACAAAACTGTCTCGTGGTGTTTGAGAGTCGGTAAAAGAGAGCTATAGTGCCGGTATTTGGAGGTGTATCACAAAAAGTTAAGTGCAACTTAAAATTGCACTTCCCAGTTGTGTGTGGTATTTGTTTATGGCTCTTATCCGTTGGCACTTAACCATGACTTAACATATTCTTTGTGAACCACCCATATGGTGTTGTTTTCATGCGCAGTAATGGCCACTAAGCATGTCGTACTTCCATTTTTGTGAAACCACACCCAGGTGGGCGTCGATACTCGAATATGGAAAATATCCTCAAACTTTTGATGCAGATTTATTCGCATGCATCAGTTCCATTTGGATTAAAAGAATGTTTTAATTAGAGGAGGGTTGGCATAAAGAGCATTTGTTGAGGTACAAATTTGCCGCTCTCATTTCCCAATATACAAGCTTTTCTTGGAAGTCAGAATAAAGAGTTCAAGAAAATGACACAATCTAATTAGGCAGTTTATTACTCAAGAAAATTCAAGCATCTTACTTTGGAGTATGCAGATTTTATTAAGGAAATTTCTGAAAGGAAGGTGATCAGGCTTTCCCATATTTCTCTGAAATGTATTTTGCTTTGCATAACATTTGATTCTTTGTTTCACTCTGCAGAAAAATGTCAAAAATCCAGCTTTCATTTGCTGTAAATATTTGGAAATGAACGTGCACTAGTTATCAATTATTCAAGACATTTATACAAGCAAGCACTTGCTACACTTTATACTTTCTAGCACTCAACCACCACACATTGGTCTTATTCTATTATTTTTTGTTGCTCTCTCAATTCATATTTTTTCTAAGGGTAGTGCGTAATTTAGGGATATACTAGTATTTGATTGTGAGATGTACAAGTTTGACAATGTAAAGGACATCAAAAGGGTTGTATGGGACTAAGTCAAATCTTGTGATTATTTTTCTTAAGGCTTTTATCACATCAGGTCATATAGTTAACTACTCTATAATCTGCCGTAAACAACTTTCATTCAAAAAGGATATATTAAAGACATTTTAGATTTAAAAATAGAAGTGCAAGCAACAAAAGGGGAGGAATAATTATCTCAAATCTTTGATTACAAAAATTGATAGAATATATTTACTTCAGCCTTTATATCTGCCCTAAATCTTGTCTTTGTCCAATATTCTGGATCTCTCTCTCTAAGATGAGTTTTGCTGTTTTTTGCAGTTTTAGGTGATGGAAAATAATAATTGTGTGTGCCCCCTCATTTGCTAAAAAATTATATTTTGTGTTGGGATCGTTGATGTAGACACTCCTCTTATGCACGAAGCATTTCAAAGATTACGATAACATGACTGCCATTAAGTGCCCCGCAGATGTTATATATTATGTACTTATCAATATTTCATGTACGTTTAACTTTTTTTTTTTTTTTTTTTTTTTTTTTTTTGTCTCTTTCCATTTTTCCAGATATACAATGTGTATGGGAGTTGTAGCACATGTTAAAGAGAGTGAGAGAAAATAATGACACAAAAGATTGTGATTGTATATTCATCATATGTTGATATTTAATTACTAGCATGCAAATGAAGAATTATATGTTATGTAGTCATTTATGATTATTGTATAATGTTTCTTTCTTTCCACGGAAGGTTAAGTGTTGTACAAATAAAAAAGTAGACATTTTGAAATAAACTCAACATGTATTTCTCTTATGCATTATTTATTGATTTAGTTTTGTTTATGTGTTAGTTATATTCTAGAGTCTTCACCTAAAGGCCACCGCACACCTTGCAACCCATCTGGGCCCCGTCTTACAAAGAGTTACGATTGATCCGATCAACCGTAACTATGGAAATCCATCAGTGTCATAATTTTTTCTACAAAAAACTTACACAATGTCCTCTGTATGCAAAGAGAAGCGCAGTGAATTTTCAAGAAAACAATGAATGCATGAATATACATCATAGGTAGAAAATATTTTGAACAAACATGCATAATAGATTTTGATGTTGCTGGCCGTCCATAGTTACGATTGATCGGATCAATAGTTACGATTGATCGGATCAATCGTAACTCTTTGTAAGATGGGGCCCAGGTCTATGACTGGTCTGCGGCTGAGTGAAGGGAAATGTGACGTCACAGCTCTTGTCAACTTGAGAGTTGCAGACCGGTCAGAGACTAATCGTAAGGATTTGACATGTCGAATCCTTACAACTGGATCGCAGGCTCAATCCAACTTCCAGCCAATCAGACATAAGAGTCACGACGCGTACATGATGTGCAATGCGCAGACGCAGTAATAAGCATCATTTTCTCAGTTACTATGGCCAAAAGAAAAAGCACATGCGTGAGTTTCTGACTGCATGGTAGTCGAATCACAAGGTGTGCGGTATCGTGGCTTACCTTGCATTTCATCTCCACTCACTCATTCGCAGACCAGTCATAGACCAGTTGGGTCATAAGGTGTGAGGTGGCCTTAAGTTACATTTAAAAGACAACAGCATAAATTCATGGAAACAAATTAACCAGGAGGGCCCCCCCCCCCCCATCGTTCCCTAGCATTTAAAGGGCATTGAAATAAGCATTACCAACTGATATACCCCATGTGTTCATACACAGAAATATCTAAAATATTCAATGAGCGCACACAATAATGTCGGTGGCTTTTAACTACAAGGAGTTACATTCTCTTCTTTTTTGCAAAAGAAAATATGAATAAAATATCAAAATACATTATAAATTTACCCTAAAAGTACCACAGGCGCCATGCCATCATAAAAAATTAACAGCAGATATAAAGATAAAAGTGGAATGAAGGGGGATCCAAAAAAAGGAAGAAAAAATGGAGTAAAGAAAGAAATAAAATAGAGAGTGGAGTAAAAAAAAAAAGGAGAGAAATGTTAAAGAAAATCTTAACAGTAACTGAGAAAGCAAAAAGCAGCATGGATTTTATTCTTAATTCAGATTTTCAGACAAAAAAATATATATCTTCTACATTGTAAATAATACATATTCAACACCAATCCTATACAAATCACGGGATGCAAAATCTGCTACTCGTATTGAAAATTTGCAGTAATTGCAATATCGCCCCCAGCGTTGTAAATATTATAGGCCCCATTCACATTTGGTGGGGGAAAATATCTGTCTTATATACTTATTTTTTTTAATTCCAGTTTTACATTTCTTTTACTTTCTTCCCAACCTAGTTTGGTTTCTTATGCCCATTTCTTTTCTACCTTTTCAGCTCTCTTCCTGCATTTCTTTGTTTCACAATGTCTTGCTTTCCTTATTATTATTCCTTATAATTGCTTTTGGGAGGCCGAAGTCACAGTGGTAAACATGAATAAATTTAAGTTTTGGCATCATCATCGTATCAGTTATGATCTTACTGATATCAATGTATTTTAGACAGTGCTTCAAATAAAACATTGATAATGTCTTTTTGTGACAAACTAATTACAGCTGTAAGTTACCACCGTCACGGTGTCAAACAAATTGAGCCTAAAGTCATTCATATTAAAATCATAAAACCAAGAACGAAGTAGAAGTGCAGTGACCTAGAACTAGTGAACTAGACACATACGGTAGATGTCCGGGGTTCGATTCGCGGCCATGGCACCTTTAGCAAGGAAAGGCATTTATTAGCACCGCCCTTTTCTTATTCCAGGAAAAAGTGAAAATTATATAATGGGCATCATAAGTACCAGCTGTTACTTGTGTTTCTGGTTGGTCATTACGAGATACTTTACGTGATATATGTCCTTTAAAAAAAGTTTATACAGGAGTAAATATTGTTGGGGTATTGTTTATTTTTTCAAATCTTCAACTTTGACGGAAGTTAATTAGTGGATGATTTCATAGAGCGTTTGGATGCAGTAGAAGTGATCTTGACACTGTGACAGCATAGCACACTAAAGCATGCTAAGTCAGGGAAGTTCACCCTGACAAAAAGTTTATTGTAAATATAGCAGATAAAAAATATTGCCGAAGGTTTGAGAAAAATCCATCAAAGAATAAAAAAGTTATTAGAATTTTATCTATTTTATTATTTTGTGACGTCACATAATGCGAGCAGCTTTTCTACATATTGAATGGTAAAAAAATCGATGAAATGTCATTTTCTCAGAAAAAAATGAAAATTATTTTTTTCCGTACATTCAGTATATCAATAGAATAGACATCATTTTACACCCGTTCCTAAAAAGAAAACAAAGATAAGTCATTACGAACCATTAAATAATTGAAAATTATGCATTTTATATTACTTTACATAATTGGGGCAGCTACTCCTTTATGACGTCACAAATCAAAAATTTAAAATTCTAATAACTTTCTCAAATTAATCTTTGATGGATTTTCCTCAAACCTTCATAAATATTTTTTTTTTCTGCTATTATTACAACAAACCTTTCTTCAGGGTAAACTTCCCCTTTAAATGTTGGGGCTCCTTATTAGCCCACCCCCTCCCTCCCTCCCCCCCCCCTCTCTCTCTCTCTCTCTCTCTCTCCCTCTCTCTCTCTATATATATAATTATATACATATATATTTCTACTATAGTATCCTCCTTTTTCTTTTCGTCTACCTATCAATCTAAATTTTCCTCTCTCACTCTCTCCCTCCCACCCTTCTCTCCCCAACCCCCATCTCCCTCTCTCTCTCGTTCTATATCTCTTTTATTTCTTTTTTTACTCTCGTCCACCCCCGTGGGCCTTATAACTGTAATCACAAATCATTACCCTTGACTCAGCCCAATTCACGGGCCATTTCACATTTGACAAAAATAATATATGGGTTTACCATTTATACTGTCGTCAACGCTGAAATAATAATAGATAAATAGATAATAGAATGATAGGCCTGCGAGCACTGAAGTCTATTATCTCGTTTTGCTCGCCTCACAGAGTATAGACGATGGGTCATTTTGCGATTAAACGCTCTATTAATTTACAAAGATGGGTTTTCGGGGGCACTTCCGTAAATTTTCCTTTATCGTTCCCTTTCCATATTATCTTTTTCTCTTTGGTTTAGTCATTATTTATATTCATTTGCATGGAAATACGTCACGATTTGCTTTTCTTTATAGTCTTTTTATCCATCAAATGAACATTGTACCGTGACAACAGCAAAAAAAAAGGAACAGAGGGGAATAACAATTATTGTATCCACCTGACATCGTAGGACGTAGGAGATCAAAATTGTTGGCGCAGTGAGCGTACTATCAGGATTTCCAAAAGTGATCACTTTCTAGCACATAATGATAATAAAGATATTTCATAAATTACAAGAAATTTGAACTTATTCTCACCAAAAACCACCACTTCAAACCTTGACAAGAATCTTCGCTTGCGGGTGATTTCATACTCATTTTGAATACCCGTTTGCAGTTTGTGTATTAAATGGGTGCATGTCTAGATAAAGACTGGCAGGATTATTATTCAAAACGAGGGAAAAAAATTATCACCTTTCTTGATTAAGATTATCATTAGATTTACAAATGAAACATTGTTACGCCTCATTGGCGCAGATTGCATTATTTACGGACGATTTCCTCGTACACTGATTCGTTTCTCCTCCTTGAGTAGAGTTATTGTTGTTGCCAATTGAACTTAGCTTGATCTGTTGTGTTGGTATCGCATAACAAACACCCACATTAATATTCATATTTGGGACTGAAGTGCTGGTTGTTATACAACAAAATCATGATAATTCATCGCAATACTGGCTTCGAAATTGATTCATGTATATTACAGAAAGAATGACTATGTCAAGATAAAAGTCAGACTTAGTGAAGGGAAGTCTACCCTGAAGATAATTTGATTTTGATAAAAGTAAAAACATGATGGAAAAATGAAAAAAAGACAGTTTGGCAAACAACCATGAAAGAATAACCAAGTGGTGGCTTTTCAAAGTGTTCATTTTTTGACGTTTCAAGAGAGTAAGTCCCCCATATCTTAACAATTCCCTAAACATCACCTTCATTATTTTTGCAATATATATAAAACCTATATATTACTAAAAAATGTTTTTATAAAGAACAAATCTCATGCTGGGACAATGAAACATTATTGTCACATGCATGTGCATATTATGTCACTTGTAAAATCTTGTAAAAACCGCTGTACAACTTTATTCTTTTATGTCATTTTCAACATCCTTATCAATTTTGTGTCGATTTTGAAACTTCAAAGTGACAGTGGACCTAACTATTTTTTTTCAATGATAACGATAAAGCAACTCGAACAAAGGTGGAATAATAATGATAAAGATTAGATTTTAAACAAAAATTTTTAATATATATATCAGCAGTGGTAGAGTAAAAACAATGACAGCGTGAACACTATTTTGCAGAAATAATACACAATAAAACCATATAATCTCATTCGCTATATATTTTCCATAATAATAATATAGGCATTTATATAGCGCCATATATCTAAAAAAATTCTTTTCCGATGCGCGATGTTATTATTATTATTACCCCGGCTTTAGCTCGAGCTGCCTTTCAGCGCTCATACATTCAAGGAATTAATCCTGCCGGGTACCCATTCACCTCACCTGGGTTGACTGCATCACAATGTGGATAAATTTCTTGCAGAAGGAAATTACGCCATGGCTGGGATTCGAACCCACGACCCTCTGTTTCAAAGTCAGTATACTAATCCACTGGACCACAACGCTCCATCAATATCATTCTGGGCCCATGCAGATAATGGAAATCTTCATTAGTGTGAATTTTGAAGGATCTCCTTCAAATTTTGATTGACAAACATCTCTACTATCCTTATTCCCAATCTTATATCAGATTTATATGAGCGTGAATTATCAACACAACTTCGGAGTTTATACAATATGGACCCTACTGATGTCAGATGAAAGATGGCGCAATTGACCTTGTGAGATTTCGCCTTTATTATAATATCAACAGGACCTAACTGCATTGTATTTTTAAGGGAAATGAAACCTTTGGAACAAGTTGGCTTGTGTCGAAACAGAAAATAAAAGAATAAGAACAAAGAAAATTTGAGAAAAATAGGACAAATAATGAGAAAGTTATGAGCATTTAAATATTGTAATCACTAATGTTATACCGAGGTTGTTTTACCTGACTGCTAAGAAAGCACGAATGCCTGTGAGCAAGCAACCAGGGGACCAACGGCTTAAGGTCCTCTCCGAGGGACCTGGTAATGAGGATAAATGCCTTACCAAAGGGCACTAGCGCACCACTTGGGAATCGAACCCGGGTCACCGGAAACCGAAACCCCCGCTCTACCGACTGAGCTGGAGATCCTCCTATTGGCAATGCGACAAGGATGTGTGATGTCACATGTGAACAACTTTCCCTTTGATTGACTATAATATACCCCCTAAATTGCACTTTTTGCTTTTTCTTAAGGTGATACCAACTCTTCCTCCATGATGTATTCTTTAAAAATCTGTATTACATGCTCTCCTATAGAAAGAACACATGATCTACTGATAGATGTGATAAAAGAGGCAGTTTAAGTTAAATATATACTAAAGTAATGTGGAGAGTTGTTCACAAGTGACATCACACATCTTTGTCGCATTGCTAATAGGAGGATCTCTATAGCATATTAGTGATCGCAATATTCAAATGTTCATAACTTTCTCATTATTGGTCTGATTTGTCTCAAACTTTCGTTGATCTGTTAATTAGATTTTTCTGTTTTCACACAAGCTATCTTGTTCCAAAGGTTTCATTCTCCTTTAACTCCAAATATAATTATGAAATTCGCATAATTAACGACTATTTGTAATGATACAGTTGCGTGAAATCATGTGTATGAAACTGTTTCCTCGTTCAATGGCCAATTATATCACTTTCACTTTTCAAATTCTTATACACTTTAAACCCGATTCTTATTTCAATTTCTGTACACTAGTCCAGTTTTATATTGCATGACAATTCATTTACATCGCCCTGGGAAGCAGGGGGGCTGGGGGCAGGCCTGGCTGCATTTGGGATGTTATTTTACATAGGCAGCCCCACCCCCTGGTTAGGTATGCTAAATGGCAGAAATGTAACCAAAATGAGCTTTTTTGGGTCTTTTACAAATTTTCCTGGAACGAAATCACCTTCTTTTTGGAGCGAAACGTCCTGGTGAAAGGAAGTCGTTCACATGCATGCGGGGCCCTGTTTATTTATCATGACGTCTATATCACAATTTATTTCCTTGCACATTTTTTTCTATCTATTATGCAACTTAACTATAATCATTAACCCTGCCTATTGCCAGTGAATGGGAGTTTGTCCCATATTAAGGACCTGGGTAAATTGTACCTTCTCTATGTGATTATCAAATAAAGATCATTATTTTATCATTTAATATATTCTACTGATACTTTTGCCGTATTAACGTTTTCTTGTGATATTATCTGAATAATATGTAACAATTAAGTATGCTACGAACTTATCATGAAATAAATACCATTATTATTTTATTATTGATTAATATATATCACGCGCGGCTACCGGCTTTAATCCAATCGGGAACAAGATTTATCCACATAAATATCTATGGTTTAAAAAAACGCCGTTTAAACTGTTAAAAAGTTGTTTATAAAGTTTAAACGATTGTCTTGAAGTTTAAACAATATTTGTTAAAGTGACGGGCTTAAAAAACATGCTTAATTTTTAAACTGCGTTTCTACAGTGTGTGTCTGCATTGATATTCCTTCAACACAAGAATTGAAATTAATAAAATCACATGATTTTCTGTAATTTGAGTGGAAAGATAGATTTCACAAGCGATACACACGCTTCAATGTCATCCCGACAATATAAGGAAAAATAGTATACAAAAAAGTAACCAAATAAATATATTTATCAATAGTTGCCCTTTAAATGAACCTGCTGTATTGTTGCCCAAATTTTCATTCGAATGCCTGCTTTGCCAACCACAAATATAGAGAAAATAAAAATGAATAAGTGCACTTGGCTTCCAGACTTGAGACATGCTTCAAGGTAAAATGCAAATTCGTCCACTGCCAACTCGTCCACTCACCACATGGTCTACCTTCATTTAATTTAATGCCATTCAGTCCATCAAAAATTCGTCTAAAAACCATTTGGTCCAATCATCACTTCGTCTAATCACCATTTCGTCTATTACCATTTGTCTCATAACCAGTTGGTATATACAGTACTATCCATTTCATTTTCATTCATTTTGCACAATTAACACTTGAGTTTAATTAGACCAAATGGTATATGGACTAAATGGCTATTAGACCAACTTGTTGTTGGACGGAATGGCATTAGACTAAATGAAAGTAGACCATGTGGTGAGTAGACAAACTGATGATAGACCAAATGGTAGTCAGACGAGTTGGCTATTGGACGAATTGGCATTATAGACAAATTGAAAATAAACCGATTCAAGTTCGTGTATATATACACAGTGAACAGGAACGGAGTGCATGGAGTCTTCTAAAAATAAAAATTAAAAACAGAGGGGAAAGCAGAATTTGTTTACTCGTAGTGAGGAAAATATTATGAATGAATTAAACAGGATAAGCAATTAAGTCAATAAAATAAATAAACAAATGAGAAGATAGCTATGTGACTAAAAGGGTCATAAATGAATGAATGAATAAAACGCATACCAACTACAGGGAAAAGTTGATAAAAAGTAAGTAATGAACTACTTAATGTCTATTTTCATTTATATTTTAATTTTACAGATTTTAGTGATTTTTGAAACACCATGAGAACCGCAATGCACTGGCGGATCCAGGGGGGGGGGGGGACACAGCCGGCCCGTGGCTCCCCCCTCTTTTGAGAGACAAAAATAAAATTTGTTGTCACATTTTTCGTGGCTCAATTTTTAATAGGCTTAATTTTTCGTTGAAACTTTTTTTTTTTTTTTGCTTGCCAAATTTTTCCTCGGGAAAATGTGCCCCCCTTCGAAAAATCCTGGACCCCCCTGCCGCAATGTGCACATGCATTTGCGCGTTATACGTAGGCACTATTATTAGTATCATTATGGATAAAGGCAAAATGTAATTGAATAGATAAAATAGGAAACAAATCTATAATTATGTTGAGTAAGTTACTGAAAAAATAGATAAGAATATCTGTGAATAAAATTAATTTCAACACCTTATGTGTGGTTCCCATGAGACATCAACTTGTGTCAATTTTAAAGTGCATAATTTATATAGGCCTATTCGAATTTGGTGGAGAAAATAATAACTTATTTCATTTCCTATTTTGCAAACGTAAATCAATTAAACAATATGATATGCCATGTGCAAGTATAAAGGTTTAGGCGGATGAATTAAGTAAATCTGATAAGGTTGTGATTGATTGAGCGTATACCAAATAATAATCCGATTTTTTTTTTTTTTTATAATAAGACGTTTTAGAAAAATATTCCTAAATATTATGCAGTACGGCAGAACCACAGATTAGTTAAGGCTTGCAATGTGTTCAATCAATGCAGGTACCGACTGCGGAAGTGATCAAAGGGTTTCTTCTTGTAATAATCTAAGCGTAAATCAATTAAACAGCATTAGGCATCTCACATTAGTGCTCACGAAATCACCCCAAACCCCTTATTAGCGAAAGTATGTATACATCATTTTATTCCATAACTACAAGAAGCTATAATCCCCCTTCTTCAAAAGCGAAGAAACATGGTTCAATCGGTACCCCCTCCCTGAACCCTATTATTAGGGATAGGGGATTGGGTCTCCTATTATATTACCCCTATTGACAAAGGGATTCTCTAACAATTCAAAATCGAACTCAGAATAAATAATATGCAGGTCAACGCCCGCACCGAGTCAGGAAGAAGTGCTGTGCTCCCGCGGTTGAAAATGTAAATCATAAATCAGAGAAGTAACTCGTTATCATCTGATTATTCTGATTATGGGTGTCATTATTATCAATCACCGCATAGCAACAAATGAATGAAAGAAGTTTCGGTCGGTCTCCGCAATGAGACACTTAATTCGGGGAAAAAGAACGTTCAAGGTTTTCTATAAAACCTCTCTTTTATTCCGCACAATAATCTTCCGGCGTAGGCCACACCCTTTTCTGTGACGTAAACAATAATAACATACAAAAGTCGGCCTTTGACCAAAAGAAGGATCGAAAAGGGCGAACTATACCCCCCTGGTAGAGCAAGATTCACTCGCGGAATGATTTGTGAAGATTTTGAAAACGATATTAATCAGTTTGTATGCATCATAAAGATAATAAAGGTCTATGATACACCGGAAAAAGTTTTTATTGGTGTTTTGAACATACATAAAATGCCATTCAGTTGAAAAGACAACAAGAAAACGGAGATCTATCTTGTTTGAAATAGTTAAAAGTCGAGTAGTGATGCGGTCTTAATAGGGACCAATAATTTGCATGCAAGGTCGGCCTTTGGTGTATGGGTAACTTTTCTGTGTACTCTGCGACAACGAAAAAGTCCGTGGAGCGAAGCAACCTACGGGATCGTACATACACATAGGTGAAATACGCCGTGTGCAACCGGATACGATTGGAGCTAAGAACCTATGCATCGGAATGGTTATACTTATAGGGTCCATGGTGTAAAGATGCGGGGACGATGATAATCAACTGGTAGAAAACTTTTTTAATACGGAACCGGCTGTTACTGACACCATTTAGATTTAGATTTTATTTCATGTTCAGTGGATAGAGGATATTGGATTAAGGGATTCAGTGAGGAATTTGGCGAGGAAAGCGGATAAAAATGGAGCAAACAGGAGGGAAAAGACAGAACGCTATCGTTCACGTACGAGGAGACTCGGGAGCGGAGTTGGACGATCTGTTTCGCAATGTTTTGAACTCGGCCGAAGCAGCCGATAAAGTTCCACAGCAAGTACCATGGCGAAAAAGAAACATGCCTGCTTCCTTTTTCCAAGAACCAAGAATAAGCCATTCGAGGGAATCGAGCGCAGACTCGACGAATTACTCTGGAAATATGTCGAACGCTAGCCATGAACTTGCCAGCCGTAGCTTGGGCCCTCAGGGGATGACGATCGCCCACGGCAGGGCGCACTCGTCGCCGGCATCGCTGCAAGAGATGCGAAGCATCAACCCACAAGATGTGATCAGAAATCAGCATCTTCGGCAACAGAGTTATGATATCACTGATACGGATGGCCTGCCCAGCGGCTGGGAGATGGCCGTCACACCAACCGGACAAAAATATTTTCTTGAGTAAGTTTAAAAGGGAAGAAAAGTAGTGGAGATCAGATAGCATCCCCCTCTTCTTGCTCCACCCTGCATCCCTAACCCCACTCCCCAACCCCACTCCCCCATCCCCCACCCATTTTGGACCTGTCTGTATTCCCCAATCCATGAAACTGTTAACCCTGCTGCTGATTATAACAAGAAGATGATGAAATGATTGAAGATCATCTTGATGATATTTTTAATGATGGTGCTGATTGTGGTATACTGTAGTCCTGGTACTGGTAGTACAACTTCTGGTAGTTGTGGTGATAAATGGTGGTACTTGTACTACTACTAGTGTGATGTTGTTTAATGGTGATGGTGGTGGTTGTGGAGTTGATGATGCATGGTGATGATACGTGATGGTTGATGATGATGTTGGTGTGATGATGATCATAGTGGTATGTATGATGATGGTGAAAATGGAGATGATGATAACGGTAGTGAGGATAGTGACAATGCCGTAATGGAAATGTCCAATGCATGGGGGGTTGACGGTGATGGCGGTGGTTTTTATTGGGGGTGTCATGGGTGAGGATGCAGCAACGATGAGGATTCCATGATAATGAATCGAGGATGCAATGATTGGAAAGTAAAGGAGGAGTACATATAAAGATTGTTAGGTTTTAATTACTCAACACATGACATTGTATGATCTGGGGGATTTACATAGATTATAATTATTGCCATGATAGTGAATTCAAGAAGGACATCTGATGCTTATGGAATAAATGGTGGTGATGGTCATGGTGATGATGATGTCGTTGATGATGATGATGAGGTTGGAACTTGGAAGTGAAAAGGTGAAGATAATGGGAGGTGATAAAGTTTATGATGGGTATGATTATGATGATGGGGTGATGGGTTTATAGTGATGATATTGTGGATATCATGACCATGATGGAGGTGATGACGAGGATGTTGATGGTGGTGGTGATGGAAGTGGCAGATTCCCAATTCGTCCACTCACCACATGGTCTACCATCATTTAGTCTTATGCCATTCCGTCCATCAACATTTCCTCTAACAACCATTTAGTCCAATAACCATTTGGTCCAATCATCACTTTGTGTAATCCTCAGTTCGTCTATAGATGACCATTTCGTCTCATAACCAGTAGGTCTATTCATTTTGCCAAATTAACACAGGTTTAGTCTAATTAGACCAAATGGTATATGGACTTAATGGCTATGGGACCAACTGGTTATTAGACAAGATGGTGAGTGGATGAAATGGCAATTAGACCATGTGAATATTGGACGAACTGATGGTAGACCAAATGATAGTAGACGAGTTGGCAATTGGACGAATTGGCTTTGGACCAAATTGACCATGGAAGTGACAAGAAGTTATAACTTGATGATGATGATGATGATGGTGGTGATGGTGATGATGGTGGTGGTGGCAGTGGTGATGATGATAGTGTTGATGATGGTGATGATCCTGATGATGATGATTATGATGATGATGCTGATGACAATGGTGATAGTGACGATGGTAATGATGATGGAGCCTGGAGGTGATACTGTAGCAGTGATAATGGCCGAAGTGCTGATTTACACTTGTTGTAATGATAATGGTCATAAAAATGTATGAAGTAATAGATTACATGTAGGAAATGTGACATATCGCCATAATCATTCTGCACTCCTTGTTTTCAAACCAGAAAAGAATATTTTTACGTCTTCACAATTTTTCTTCAAATTGGGAAGTGCAGTGCTTCGTGGAGATACAGTACTGTATGTTCTTTGATTGTGTCCAGCAATGCACACACAAAATACGGCAAATTTTACAATCAGAATTATCAGGTCACGGTATCAGGTCTTAGTACTAGTTAAAGAGTAGAAAATGATCAAACAGTTACAGATTGTAAACAAGTTGTAAATGTCCATGTCTATAACAGGACAATGTAAACAAGCAATCGCTATTTATAGCATCATCTTATCTCGGATTACAATTAAAGAAGTTTCTTTTCCTCATAATCAGTAATCTTCAATCTGATGCTTGAATAAACCGCACCTTGTAGGAGCATTTAGACGAAAGAATAGACAAAATTTTCCCCTATGATTATAAGAGAATGTAGCAAATGTAAGATTAAGAAGAGAGCACAATATCTGTGTAGAGGGAAGGATTCTTCTAGTTCTGCATTATTTAGTTCTTTTATCTCTTCCATGTTTATTGAATTTGAAAGTTACTTGCCTTGGCAATAACAATCATTACTTGGTCAACCAATCAAAATTAAGGTTTCTACATGTACCTAACCATTGATTACACAGGAAACTGTCATAAGCATCAAGTTTTATATAGCTTTCGGTAATGTTGGTCAAACCCGACTTTTACCTTTTTTTTCATCAGAGAAATACATTATGATGATGCACCTATGTGTAAAACAGAAATGTAATTTTCTAACGATCATCTACACCTGTACCTAGGTTTTCTGCAGTCTGAATGGGCTTATTGTGTAGCTAACTTGAATGGGTTGTCTTGAATGGTTCTTGAATTATTGTCTTGAAGTCTTGAATGGGTTACCTGTAGTTCCTTAAATGGCTTATTATGACGATTAACAATAGGATGCAAGTGCAAAAGGGAAAAGAAACAGGTTCCAAATAGACTGAATGGAAAGCATACAATTTAATGAGCAAGTCAATTTACACCGAGTAGGCCTATAGGTCTACGTACTATTTATTACTGAACAAAATCTTGTTCCATTTTTTAATTCCATGACCCTATTTCCCTCTATCAAAAATTGATTCAAAATGAGGTACCCAGGTGTTTGCACACTTGTACTATGTAGGCCTACATGTACTGTAAGACAAGGAAATTGAACTACTCTTTTAGCAAAGTATTGAAACTTCTTTTGATGTTGATATTACATGTAGATTTAGACCCTATTGAATGTACACAAGTCAAGAGAAATTCAGTGGTATAGGCATATGTACATGTACCTCTTCCCATTGGAATTGATTTCCCAGTTCTGGAACAGATATCGTTCACTGTGTTAGAGTCATGATTGAGAAATCGAGTCCCAGTAGACAAAACAAAGTTTGAATGTAATCTTTATATCTACCCCATTTGGTACTATTGGTACATTTTTTTATCAGATTGGGAAGTCTATAGTTACCAACAAACAAAGTAGGCCTAATGGTATACATGTAGTACATGTACATACAGTATGTGCTAAAAAGTTAGTGAACCTCACCACAAAATGCACTTCTTCATGTACTGCAGTCAACAAAACTACAATGTTTGGCGAGCCCAGAGAAACAAAATCTTTTGAATGTAATATTTTATCAACTGACTTCACAATTAAATATCTAATACATGGCAGAACTATAAATATTTTCATTTTTTTGATGGAGTTCATTAACTTTTGAACACCACTGTACCTACATGTAATGATAAACATTTCGAATTGTACAGTGTGTATACATGCAGGCTATTTCATTCAGATTTTGACACCACCATCCATAAGATGTGAGTTGTGACCAGAGTCCCCTTTTCATAAAGAATTGCACAATTTCTATATTACTATTTTATTATCAGCCAATCATATTAGAGGATTTCAATAGCTTTAAACTGCTATTGCAAATTTGTTATTATACCAAGTCTTATTAAACAGGCCCCAGGACTCGAACATTTGTATCAATTTGTATTTTTCCCATAATCCCATGTTCTGTAGCTAAAATTACAGGTGCATGCAAGCATGTCCCAGTGTCCAGTTAAACCGTTGACTTTCCCTGAAAACCCCCCAATGAAATACAAAATAAAACTTCTTGTTTCAATCAGTACACAGTAATATAAGGATGAGATTTCCCTTTTTCCAGTTGCCATGGTTACAAGGTTCTTGTTCCCTGCAGTGTGTGAAAGGTGACCAACCTAGGGAAAGTGCAAAATGGAGATGTTTACAATTTTCATAGCTCCCAGGTTAGATCCTTTGATTGACCCCTGCCTTGACCGAGTCAAACTAGGTCCAGGGCAGGTCAGTTCTGTCATGGATAGTCCCCACAGGGCCCACCACTCCCCCCCCCCCCCCCAAAAAAAAAAAAACAGCTCGGTCTTTGTAGAGGTTCTTAACTTCCTAGTAAAGATTCAATTTTGTAAATGATAAAACCTTGCAGTAAAATTCACGATATCAATTTTCATGGACCAATCTTATTAAAAACATGTACATGTATGCATGGATCCATGATGTATGTAAAAGTTGAACATTGGATACCGTATATATTTTTGTAGGCCTACATGTATCATTCAGACCTGTAGACAAATTGAAGTTTGTTTCCAGAATTTTGGGTTAATAGCATATTGATGGAGTGGTTACAAATTCGCCCCAATCCAACAAACCAAAAAAATGATAGAGATTTGAAAATTTCTCTCAGCAAGATTTAGATTTCTGTGATTTTACATTTCTCCAAGGAATTAAAACTTGATCCATGTCAGTAAACTACCATCATCCTTGATTGTAATTGTAAATTCAAATAATACAAAGAAAAATGACACAAATGTACAGGAGTGTTACTTTAAATTAAAAAGAATTTGTAACAGTATAAAAACAAATTATATTTCAACATATAAAATATAAACTGTTCTGTTAATTCTGTAGCCTTCTTAGTTTTCAATCTCTTAGTGTTTTCAATAAGTACTGACAAAAAATTACAGACATAAACTAATGGGTGCTTTGAAAATTTGTTAGCCCCAATCTGCACCAAGGGGGGTCTTTGTGTGGTGTCCTCCATATAATCTATAAATTCACTTCACATGTAAACTCTATAGGCGGTGCTGCACCATCCCGAGTTTGCTCAATCTCGAGATTTTAGCCCGATCAGCCCTCTTCGCGATTAATCTCGAGATTCAAGAAACCCCGTCTGCACCATCCCACGAAGAGCGATTCCTGCTCGAGCGAGGCAACAAGCCCGATATTACGAGCATGCGCACTTTCGGATCTTGGAGTTTCAACGGCCCGCGCTTTTGAATAACTTCCCGCGATATGCAAGCAATGTACTCCTTTCACTAGCACTTTCGCCGAATCCAACCGGTGTTATGCAACAATCCTCTCAGCTCAGCGAGTGAAGAAGTGATGTATTCTTCGTTAAATATGATGGCGGAGTAGGAGGCAACGACAGAGAGAGAGAGAGGGAGAGAAGGAGGAAAGAAATGCTATTTGCTCACATTTTGCGAAGGAATAAGACAACACTGCTGTCAGTGTTGTTATTGAATATGACCATCGTCGATGAGCGCCTCCCCCTTCGGTCTGGTCTCTCCCAAAATCCATTCACTGGTGGGACACCATCGTTGCTTATGAACGCTATTCGCATGTATAAAGTTGACTTTCGCACGTGTTTATGTTTTGACCAAGGCGGAAGTGGAACGCGAATTGCATTATGGACTGACGTCATGAATAAATTACCCCGAGTCCAATCTCGAGTGCGTCTGCACCGACGAATTAGCGGGATAATTCGTAAAATAGCGCGCTATTTTGCAAATAAACCCGAGTTGACTTGGGATTGCAATCTCGAGATTAATCCTACGAACTAGCGCGATAATTGCGTCTGCACCGCCAACTATCTCGAGATTTTTCAGATCGGGATAATTTGCCGGATCAGAAATAGCGCGCTAATTTGAAAACTCGGGATGGTGCAGACGGCCCTTATGATTGCAAAGTAATAAAGCCCATTGTGGTGTAAGGAAGGATACTTTTACTTTCATTTTCAATTTAAAGTTTGTCCATGTGAAATTGTGACTAAGCACTATGGCTGTTCTTTAGCCAGGGGCAGAAATATATTTTATTACCTTTGTGTAAACAGTAATACTGTACAAAGTTGTGTGTTTTTTTTTTTTTTTTTTTTTACACAGAGCTTGTATTCTACCAATGGAATTAATTAAAAGAATGAATGAACGTAGGCCTACCTCCTTGGTTTTGTCGCAAATATTTTGCTAGTTGCCATGATTTTTTTTAAAGTGAATGCCCTATATGTATATTTGAGCCTAAATGTAGTTCGATATGGTACAATAAAGTTGTCACCTTTAAAGCATGGTCAAGTTTGGTAAATCTGAAAATAGGACAATGTAGTTACTTTTCAAATTTGTTGAAAGATCATTTCATTAAAAACAAATTATGATAAAGATGTGATCTCAGAACGTACAGTAGTTTGATAAAATAACAAAAGCACAAAATCTTGGATCCAAAACACAAAACAGTATCTTGGCTTTAATTGCAAACAGTGCAGTAGGCCTATCGCAAAATCCCTTGTCTAACCAACTCCTGGTCTAACCTCTGTAGCTTGGTAGGAAAAAAGGTACTGTCAAACAACTTTTTGAGAGTGGAAACGATCAATTTAGGGGGTTTTCAGCCCAATTAGCACCTACATATCCTCTGCTACTACCACGTCAATGGTATTACTTGTCATCCGAATCTACCCCCAGACAGGCAAGGGAAAATCATCACTTCTTTGCAGCTCGTTCCCTGCTCTTTGATGAGAAAACCATAAAATTTGTGATTCTTTAGGTTCGTATTGACCTCGTTGTGACCTCCCGAGGGCAAATCCCTATGGATAGAACTGTTGCTGTCTTTTTTTTTGTCTAAAGATGGAGTGAGATTGAGTCAAAGGGATGAGTTACTAGTATTGGATTGGTCAAACTATAGGTCCATGGTCAAACCATGTGTAGTAGGTCCATGGTCAAACCATAGGTCCATGGTCAAACCATGTTGAATGGAATGAAAATATTAATTTTCTGCTGTCAATTTACTCAATAAACATCTACATGTATGTAAGCTTTTCAAGGAATGTCCCCATTTGGTTTGAAATCATACTAATGTGCTGCTTCAGTAGGTTAACCCATTGATCATCAGAACACTTTCTTATAACCTGGTGTGACAGTTATTCGAATCTGTTTGGACTGACAAAATTTGTGTTTTTCATTAAAAACTTCAAGTTGAATACAAAATTTGACTACCCCCCCCCCACCCATAGATTACATATGTTTTGGATACTCCTGGTAGACCTACAGTAATACTAAATATCTTAAGTTTTGACAGGGAAACTGTTGTGACTTTATAGAAACCTTTGTGAGGTTGACTGTAGATCAGCATAAAAAAAAAAAAAAAAAAAAAAGCATGTGATTCTGCCTCTTTAAACATTAAACAACTGTGCTCCCTTTCTACTTCTGATTCTAGTATATTCTTCTGAGAATCTTTCAATATTTTTTTTCTTCTAAATTTTCTTTGCCTTTTTCCTTCACCCCAAGAAAGTGACACCTACCCATCACGAATATATGCATGTAGATTAGATGTACAGTCATGAGCCATTTGGTTTGATGAGTTCCCTCAACCCCCTTTAAACTCTTGGAGTAGCTCCTCTACTCTTGCCTGCAAAGCCTGGCTGCCAGCCCCAGATATATATATGTAGGCGAACATCACTGCAAAGATACAGTCACTGTATGAGCCATTGGGTTTGATGAGTTCCCCTCAACCCCCTTTAAACTCTTGGGGTAGCTCCTCTAGTCTTGCCTGCAAAGCATGGCTGCCAGCCCCAGATTTATGTAGGCTAATGTCACTGTAAAGATTAGATTCTACAGTAAGTGAATTAAAGGGGAATCCAACCCAAATAAAAACTTGTTTTTATAAGAAAAAGAAAAATCAGACAATTTGATAGGTGAAAGTTTGAACAATATTGGACAAACAACAAGAAAGTTATGAATTTTTAAAAGTTGTAAATATTGGTAATCACTATACCCATGGAGACTTCAAATTGGCCGCATATGGGATGTCATAGTGATGTAAGGCAAGGACTACTCTTCCATGTACTCCAATACATATTGTGGCTAATATGTCATTTTTCCCAAAAGTTTTATTTCAAATTATATTTTTCTTTCATGAGGACATAAAACAATATACTACCTGGGTTATATTTAGATTACTGCCCCAGGGGAATGGGTACTTGGGAGAAAACCACAAATCCCTGATAATAAAGTACATGGCCTATGGGAAAGTTGTCCTTGCCCCTTGTCATAATTTACTTACCCAGTTGCCAATTTGAAATCTACATAGTATTAGTGATCTCAATTTTAAAGCAGCTATAACTTTCTTATTGCTTGTCCGATTTCTTTCAAACTTTCACCATTCTGTTTAATTTATTTTTCTCCTTCCCAACACAACATTTAATGGCCAAGGCTGGATTCCCCTTTAAAGCCAATGAGCTCCCTCAACTGCCTTCAAACTCTTGTACAGTAGTTCCCGGGGTCTTGCCTTCCAGCCCCAGCACAGAACGAGGGACCCCCAACTCCTTTGCCATAGGTGTGAACAGAGACACCATTCACATGTGATGTGGAGTTCAAAATGATCATGCCATATGTTATCCTTCCTCTCAATATCCCTATTCACACTAGGAAAGCTTGTAGTTTTCATGGATCAAACCTTTACTCCGAAAACTTTGATTCATGTCTGGTTACATCATACATGCAGTAGCCCTATGGTTGAACTGGGACCCATTCACATTCGCTCTCTTAGACAGATTTGCTGGTCCAATAGTTGGGTTTTATGTGTGCAGCCTTAAACCTGGACCCTTTCACATTCACTTTCTGAGACCGATTACTTCCTTGAGACTTCATGCGTTAAGTTAGGTAATGTTTACGAGATCATGCCTAACAGGGAAAAAAAATCCCATTATTAGCCTTTGATCAACATTATTAAATTTATTATTATTATTGGTATTACCGGTATGTTGCAAATTCATTTGATACTTTTCAGAAAATGAATTATTATAAAAAATACACCTGAGGTCAAGATGGGATTAAGCGTGAACCTTGAATGTTACATGGTATAACCCCCCCCCCCCCCGAATAAAATTGAACTGTATTAACATTAAATATTTATCCAGTCGATACCCTCAACCTGCAATAAAGAATATAAATGTATCTTGATAAAATACCCAAGAATATCCCAAGGGTAGATGATACATTGTACAAGTCCAATATAGGCACGATCTAAATTATTAAATGCATGTTCATTCAAAAATTGCAATTGGGTATTTCTTCATGGAGGGCAAGTACTTTGACTGCACTCTCCATTTTATGGGATGTAATTTTCATAAATTGAATCTGTCACAGACCTCTAAATAAGCCATTTATTCTCATGACCCTAGAATATTGTTTAGAATGACCTTATGTCTTGGATATTATCATTTGATCATGTGATTTGTGAAGGTGTTTTATGTAGTTTGATAATCATGGTGTTTGATATATTCCATGTTGCTAAAGTTGTTATTACCCTTTCAAAAGATGAAGTGGTTGAAAATTTAAGCATTCTTTCTATGTTTGCTATTTTCATACAGCAGAGCCCTTTGAACACAAAGCTTAGCGATTGATCGTGGGCTGATTTTTACGATGAATCATACACACCATAATCAATGCAATCAATTGTAGACACCAGCCCCATGATCAATCACTAAATCTTGTCTTTATCTTTGGTAACTTAGGGTCAATAATGTGAACTACAACTTGATTAACACATCTAACATTAAAATTTTAAAACTTGTGGTAGTCCGTTGATCTGTTTTTTTCAACTGGCGATTCTCTGTGACAATTTAAATATTCAAATCAAACATTTTTTGTTTGCCTTTTTGAAAGGGCTTTTGAGCACTGATATTTATCTCCACATTATAGCTGTTTTGGGGAATACACATTCATATAATCTAGTAATTAACTGAAAAAGTCGTCACATTTTGGTGGATTTACCTAAATATGGACTGGCTTTAATAAGCTTGATGTTCTGAGGCCCTGATCGTAGCCGTTGTAGTAGGTCCATGCGCTGATATAGCCTGAGAAAGCATCTGCAATTGACTTCCTGTCACAATGCAATGTTTTTGTAACTGTTCCTTTTTCTTTCTTTTTTTCCATGAACAATCCTGTGAATCTTGAACAATAGGAAGCAAGGAACATAAAAGTGTTGCGTGGCCTCCGTCACATACTTGACATAACTGTTCATTGTAATCGTATTGATACAGGGAAGGAATCGTCCCATTCATAGTCCTATAGAAGACGTGGGGGAGTGGATATAGCTGCTGCTTATTGAAAGAATCAAAAGGGAATATTTAGAAATTATTTTGAGGGTAGAAGAAAAAATTGTTTTGCCTGATTTGAGCTGCTTTTGGTTCATGGGAAGGTTTGCTCTGGGCACGTTCATACTCATTTTTTCATCAAGAATGTAGGCATTTTGAAATATTATGTTAACAGATCAAAACACAGCTACATTCTTTATCATTTTCATATATAGATGAATGAAAAATGGTAAATAGAGATTTTGAAATGCATCATACACTTGAGATTTATAAACTCATGACATTTTCAATTTCCATTATATGATAAGAATCTTTTTAAAATTAAAAATCAAGCATAAGTCCCAAAACCAATTCAGTTGCAACTGAACTTTCTTCTTGATTTTGGGACTTGCACTTGATTTGCATTTCGAAAGTATGTTTCTTTCAATGCCCCATAGGTCATAACGTGGGCCCTGTCAACGGTAGACCAGTGCTGTCGCAAGTCCTTAGAACTTTTACCCAAGCAGACTGTGCGGAGTGTTCTTGTTCTGCATTTACTGGTCCATGTACTTTGTGCATTTTAAAACGTTTATGATACTGCCTTTGAAAATTCAGCATGAACGCACCCATATTCTGTTTGCCATCGGAAAATAAAAGTGGGATTGAAAGGAAGTGGGATGCTTTGCTCTGTCGACGGCGTGGAACAGCTACAAGTTGACGAGCGTGTCTATCAGTGGAGATACTCGGGCCTGAGGATACAGCCATTCATCTTTTTTTAGGACCTGTTTAATCTCGTCATGTTTTTGTGGCAAAGTTACAAACATATTTACACCTTGCGCGAATAATGAGACAAAAGAAGAATTCAAGACATTGAAATTAGAAATATGCAGTAAACAAGCTTGTTCGCATTTCCCACACCTTCATAGACGTCCCCCATCAAGTTTTTTTTTTTCTTTAGAAAAGATGTTTATTAGAGAACATCCTCATTCCTGGGGTATTTTCATTGTTGCTTCTGTATAATATTTTCAAAATACATGTTATTTATGCATTTTGCAAATCAAATGTTCCAAACTTGCTCATTCTCTATCAAGGTTTAATTCTACATGCATGTTGTCATTATAAAAGATTACAGAATATGGTATATATTATTTATTCACATAGGATCCAGAGGAGCAATGCCAATTGCACAATAAGGAATAAAATGAGAAATTATCTAAAGAACAATCGTAATTTTCCATCTGCTCAATTTGTTAAGTGCCTGAAGAGTTTTGAACGAAAGTTGCTCATCTTGAAAAAAATGCTCAATGATTGTAGAAAACTCATTCTTCCTATGTTTTCCTCCAAATTCTTTACTTATGATTTTAACACACATTTGGTAACAATATAGTGTACTTGATTTTTAGGCAAGCTGATGTACGCAAAGATGACACATGTATGCCAACATATGATTAGCATCATAAATCTATAGGTGGATTATTCCGTTGATGAGTCATATCTGTGTAGATTATTAATTATAATACATGACAACCATATGGACCCTGTCTATATTAGCAGCAGGTGTAAGGCCCATAGTTCATTATTGTATGCATTATCAATGAAGGGATATGTATAATGACTCAGTGTACTGTAAACAATCAATTTATTTTGTGCATGAAATTGAGGGAGATAATTCTATTTCTAATAGATCGATGATGTTTATAAACATGCATGCATCGTACTGTTTAATTTTTGCTTGAAGAATAGATTAATTCATTTTCCTTCTTTTTATGATTTATTTTGCAATTTATTTGACTAATCAGGATGATGAATAAGAAATAAAACAAGGAAT
Source organism: Lytechinus pictus (assembly GCF_037042905.1). NCBI lineage: Eukaryota > Metazoa > Echinodermata > Echinoidea > Temnopleuroida > Toxopneustidae > Lytechinus > Lytechinus pictus. The sequence goes on from NC_087260.1 coordinate 18,868,461, forward strand.
TGGCCAAGACATCATACAGGCAATAAACCAAGAAACTTTAAAATAAGAAAGAAAATAAATCTTACCAAACACTCTTGATTCCAAATGAAAAGAAAAGTACTGGGACAAAAAGAAGATGATATGTATTTGATAGCAAATACAGGAAGTAGTTGATGTCCAATAGCTAGCTGAATTGCTTCCTTCTAAGTAATAGTCTACAGGCACTGCAGAGTGCAGACCTATTCCATGTTAAATTTTAACACTAGATTTCTCATTAGTACAAGCATTATTTCTTTGTCTACATTTGCAGACTCATTTCAAATTCATTATGAATTGGTACAAAAAATTTCCACAACACTAGTTCTGAGGACAGTACCCACCTATTGAGCATGCATGCCTCCGCCATACTCGCTATATGCAAATTTCGCTATACAAAAGATACACTCTGGTTGTATTGCCAGCGAGGTTCTCTGACCATTGACCAATATTTTTTTTTTAATGTCAGAAAAACTAATCATGCCGTATGTGGTAGCATTGAGTTAAAACTTCGAAATTAAGTATTGTCTAGCACTCAAACTCTACCAAAACCTTATACAGGCTTGTACATGTACAAGAGTTACTCAAGTCAAGATGGTTCTTAATCTTAGTGGAGGAATCAGAGTTCTCGAAACATGAGCTGTGAGATCATGTGACCTAACTCTACGGGGTTGACTTATTTTGGTATAGAGTCCTGTTGTGATTAGGTTCTAGTTTCATTTTCCCCATTGCCAACTTGAACTTAATTGAACCTTATACCAAGCAAGCTCCATCGTTTAAGGTTGCTTTCGTACACGATTTGCAAAGACACTATGAGTAATTTCAAGTGGGGTGTTGTGTTGGCGTAAGTGTGGCAAAATCTAGCTCCAACATCTAATTTGGGTTTATAAAATAAATCACATCAATGTTTAAACACCTCATTTTAAGTTCACCGTTTCTGGAGTAAAAATCAACCCAGCACTAACACTTACACTTGATGTCAACACCATATTTTTCTGTCTAGTTCAAGTACTGTTTCTGGTGTAAAAGTCGACCCAACACCAAAATAAACACCAGATGTCAAACACCAAACTTCAAATCACCTTATGAGTACCGGTAATATCGACTCTGGATATTTTTCAGGAAAATTATTTGTTCCATCATGATAACTGATAGATAACAATGATAAAAATGATGATAATAGAGACCAAAATGCTGGTAAGAAGAGAGCAAGTAATGGTGTATCATGACATGAGCAGGATCAAGGAGTGTCTCTCACATCTATGTATTCTACAGATATTAAAAGTTACCTGTAATTTTACACGTAAATGACACCTCCGTTTTTCACCCTACTTTGTAATCAGTAGATAAAAATGGAGTGTAGGCGCCAATAAGGAGGCTTAAAAGTGGTTCAAGTTTGTAGAGGTTATCAATAAAGTGATGCTTCGGTTAGTTCAAGTTCATTTGTGGTCAGCTCATATTTGCACAGATAATATTAATGGAAGTGGAATCAATTTTAACCCTGTCCGGTGGGTCTTCCGGTGTGCTTGTGTGTGTGTTTTCGTTTACGAGGCTTGGTTTCCGGCGAGCTCGGTCTAAACTGGCAACTTTTGTCATGAGAAGAGCTAGCTTGCTCCCCATATTATTGACACTGTCAATATTGATTTTGTGACTGTGGTATATAGGGAGATCCACTGTTGTGTAACACTTGCAGTATATTGCGTTTTCTCTGTTCATAAAAACAAGGGAAGCAACGCTTCAAATGTATATTGGGTAGGAAATGTTTACCGATATGTATTACACAATATTCCATGAATTGTAGAGTGGGAATGAATCGCTTGATTCATATTTGATTTCATTAGTCAAAGTGCTTGATTAGTAACCATAATTTTTTGGTTCGATGAGGTCTACACAAAGTTCCATTGAAAAGGTACATATGTACATCAGTCAACAGAAAATCATTGTGAACATTTGTGAATACAGAAATGAGTTATGTTTATACTGAGTAGTAGGCCTATAATATCCTACATTGGGAAAGATATGAGGATAAATAATTTTGAATTAGGATGAATTTCCATGACAATGTCAATGTGTTTAATATGCATCTTATGCTCTATTTATATTTTATAAATTTACTAATTTAAAAGTTGTTGGGGTATTATGATATTCTTCATGACTTTATATTATTAGAGGTTGATTATTTTAGATTCATTGTGACCAGCCCAAGAGAGAAAAAACCTGTGAGTTATTACAGGTAACATAAATTTTTTATTTTTATTTAAAACGGTTTATTTCAACAAGGGTATCTATAGCAGCTGAAAAGCCGAATTGCATTACCCTTTACAATCATTTCAGGGTGCTACATAAGCACTTGCCCGATTGCCAGGGGCAAGTAAAAGTTAGAGTCGGGCAAGTGTTTTGAAGTAAAGACCAAAACTACTTGCCCGAATTGGGCAAGCAAAATTCTCACAGTAGAATGACCAAAATTAGGGTCGATATATGATATTGACCATAATTTTGGTCATGGCAGGCAAGATAAAATCACTTTGGAAAAATAAATGCAATAACAAGGTAGATCAGTTCGTGTCAAAAGGGAGAAAAGGTCAATGGTTTTAAAATCCGCGATAAATTCTTTTGAAGAGGTAAAACTTTTTTTCAATGATTTTTTCGGGCAAGTGAAATAGATTTTTGGGCAAGTATATTCCAACTATTTAAAAATTTACTTGCCCGACCGGGCAAGTGCTTCTAAAAAGTTATGTAGCACCCTGCATTTACATGAAAATACAATCAATATAAAATAATAAAACTAAATTTACACAAATTCTACATCATAAGAAATATCAAAACACATAGAAAATGTCATACTTGTGGGACTACACTCGTTTTATCCACAGCAGACATGCAGTATGCATTTTACTTGAGGGATTTACTTCTGTGACACATCCTTTATTGTACAGTGCTCTCTGGACCTAATACATTTATAGCAGATACATATGGTTAAGATATTAACTGGTAATGCACAGGCTCTCTGTTATGGTCGTTTTGCCAGATGAGCGAAATCGCACGCGCCACAGCGAAAGTACAATTGTACATGTATTCAAATCGAAAGTAGGTAAATTGCATCACGATTATGAGATAGGGGGCCATGGGTCATGTGATGGGAGAATGGGAGATTACATATACTGTACTTAGTGTATAATGGGCTTCCAAGCATGGAAGTGATCTGTAGACTGTACATGTACCTCCATGATGTACAACAAATAAAAATATTCCCCTTTTTCCACTTGATATTCATTTTTAATGAAATGATTTAGGGAGAAGTATTCTTACAGTCATTATAAAGGTAAATTGCCAATTCATCTACTGCCAACTGGTCCACTCACCACATGGTCTACTTTCATTTAATCTAATGCCATTTCGTCCATCAACATTTTGTCTAATAACCATTTGGTCCAACTATCATTTGGTCCAATCATCACTTCGTCTAATTACCATTTCGTCTATGTCCTATGATCATTTCGTCTCATAACCAGTTGGTCTAATATCCATTTCATTTTCATTCATTTTGCACAGTTAGCGCTCTAGTCCTATTAGACCAAATGGTATATGGATTAAATGGCTATTGAACCAACTGGTTATTAGATGGAATGGCATTAGAATAAATGAAAGTAGACCATGTGGTGAGTGGACGAACTGATGGTAGACCAAATGATAGTAGACCAGTTGGCAATTGGACAAATTGGCATTAGATTAATTGGAAAACCAATTTCTGTGTGAAGATGAAAATTGTCAGATCAGTCAAGCCATGGATGAGGGCGCATCATCTTGTGTGTGTGTGTGTGTGTGTGTCAGGGATGGGGGGGGGGGGATCCCAGAAGTTCAGCCATGTTCTTGGCATGCCTTAGCTGTTCTGAGCTTAAAATCTGTTCTTTAGTGTCATACATCCTATTAAACCTTACAAGTAGGCCTATTTCATTTATGTTCTAGAGAACATAAAAAGAACTTGAAAAACTTTGAAAGTGATCTGTATGAAACTTTACAAGAAAGTTGTTTCCATTTTCTCTTAATTTCAACAGTTATTAAAACCATCACAAATCACAATCAGAGCTAGATAATTAGTGAAAATGTAATATTTAAAAAAGTACAATATCACATATACATTCGAAGTAACGTTTTATCATTTTACAATGGCAAATCTCAACCAAGGGTTATCGTAAAACTGGGTTGAGTAAATCCTTCAAAACGTAGTAAATGTTCATGACCAAACAATTAAATATTGCCAAACCAAAATTAGGATATTTCGGGATGGGATATTATATTTATTTGATTTGATTGGAGAAATGATAAGTAAGGCAGTGTCAATAGTTGTTTTAGATTAATGACTGATGATAAAATGACATGTCGGTGCATGAATATTATACTCCAAACTACAGCAAGATTCTAAGAATTCTCGGAATTGGAACCTGATATGAAATTCATTTAGCTTTCCAGTGATATTTGCAAGCAGGATTTCAAGATTAAAGTCTAAAATCCACAATTAATTGTATTGATTTTATCAAGTCAGGTTTCAGTTTTTAATTCGCTATGACACGTACACTATGTAGACTTGGTTTATATTGACTACAAGACATGCTTGCAGAATGAATTTTCTAAATTTTCAAATTGTCAGGTCCCATAGCTTTAAAGGTCAAGTCCACCCCAGAAAAATGTTGATTTGAATAAATAGAGAAAATCAAACTAGCATAGCGCTGAAAATTTCATCAAAATCGGATGTAAAATAAGAAAGTTATCTCATTTTAAAGTTACGCTTATTTTTCACAAAACAGTTATTTGCACAACTCAGTGACATGCAAATGAGTCAGTTGATGATATCCATCACTCACTATTTCTTTTGTTTTTTATTGTTTGAATTATACAATATTTCATTTTTTACAGATTTGACAATGAGGACCAACTTGACTGAACCATATAATATTAAAAAATGCTAATATCATATGTTCAGGAAGGAATTAATCTTTGTTTCACTTGTCAATAAGGAGAAATTGGAATATTTCATATAATAAAATACAAAAAAAATAGTGAGTGGATGACGTCATCAGTCTCCTCATTTGCATACTGACCAGGATTTGCATATAACTGTTTTGAGAAATTAAGCAAAACTTTATAATGTCATAACTTTCTTATTTTACATCCGATTTTGATGAAAATTTCAGTGTTATGCTTGTTGGATTTTTCTCTTTTTATTCCAATCAACTTTTTGTTGGGTGGACATGTCCTTTAATAGTTAATGATAATTTTTAGATATGTATGTTCGTTCACACATAATAATCATTGTAAGGATTGCAATCAGCTGTAAAATAATTCATATTCATCAGTCAATATACTTTGTATTACAGGGGTCCCAGTACTGTGGCTTAACCTTGTACATTACAGCAATACGGACAGAAATGTTTTCATTTGTTGAGAAAGTTGTTAGTTCTTGTTCAATTCCATTGTGTAGCTGTTTTCTTCAAAGTCAAAATGTAAGGCCTCATTTCGTTGTCATTCATGTTTGAATTTGTCAACCTGAAATGGGCCATGTTTCTGTGAGCTTAAGGTCAAGGTTCAAACTTATGAATTTATCCAGGTTTCAAAGTCGCTTTATCCATGCACTTTCAGGGTGAAAAATGTGCAAAACATCTTGAAAAGACCTTGTTTGTTCATAATATTGATGCCAAATTTTTATGCCTTCACAGGCAAACTTATTTTTTCATGACTGTTTTGTTGTATTATATAGTGTAAAATATGGTCAGGGGTTTGTATGTTTGCATATTTTTATATATGCCCTGAGGTGGGGTTTTAAAGAACTGATAGATTTTTCAGAATAGGTATTATCGGTTTGGTTGCCAAAGTGCAAACAGTTTATTAGCAGTTTGGAGCCTTGAGGTAGTCTTGGTCCATACTCTGGCAGTATTTGAAATGTCTAGTGTACTACATGTACTTTGTTCATCTGAGAATTGAAATAAAGTTACTTTTTTGTGTCGAGAGACAGACAAGATTGGCTAACAGGATAATTTCATAAAACCAATACAAAATTGTCCATTTCGGCGTAACAGGAATTATGAAGGCTTTTGATTAAAAATACATGCTGAATGGTCTTATTGTGATTCTGAATAATTTGATGAAGGCAGAATGAAGAATAATGAATGATGAAATTAAATGAAAATAGGATAATAAATGCATTATAATTTCTTTCTGATTTAAGTGATTTATAAAATGAAATGTAATAGATGAAGGATACATAAACATCTCTGCATTGCTATATTTCAGATTTATGGATCTGTAGATACCCTCTGTAATGGATATTTTTTACAGTCCATTTACAAACTGCTATTTATAGCCTCTTCCAAAAGAATTGTGGCTTAGTTTCATTATTGTGGGAAGAATCGTCCTTTTGCCACTACCATTCACACTGAATGACCAATTACAATAGGTATACATCACTGCTACATGTAGTTCTATCTTGCTTGTGTTAAAACTTTGAACTTGCTGAACAATCTGACAATTTTTCTTTTTGAAATTTGATGCAATTGGACCATGAAATTAAGCCTGATTCATGGTGATCAAGAAATCTGTTATATCTTTGTTTCTCTATCTATTTTTTTTTCTGACATCTACATGTACATGTATCAAGACTATCATTATATTTTTTGATTTACTACATGTATGAAAAATAAAGTTAAGCATTGTTTCTCTGCCCTTGTTAAAGGTGCAAATTTGTAATAAATAGGCATTTTATACGTTCAGGTCTTTATAGATCAAATTGATGAAAAAAGTTGATTATATTGGTATCTTATCTTTGCATTAGTAAAACTAAAAAGTTCATGAATTGTTGCATGAGGAATATAACATTCAATTCAATAGCCTATATTTTTAATATTTTTGTAATAAAAAGTACAATGATATGATCAAAGGATGAAAGAACAGCAAGATTGAACCATTGCCATGTGAACACCCCTGTTGAATGATATGCACCTTGTTCCAGACTTTTAAACTTCTGTGTAATGTGAATGCACCACTGACATTCTGTGTAGAGCATGTAGAACGTTGTAAGCTGTGTAATGTGAATGAACCTACATGACCTATGAATGAAATTGTGTGCATACGGGTGGAAAGTGCTCATGTGCTTGTGTGTAGTTTGCTGATGAGAATTTTGACCAAATCAGATGTTCTGCACATGAAAATGTGTATCCAGGCTCATTTTTATTTTTGTAACCACATAAATTGGCTGTTTGTGAACCTCTACTGGCTCTACATGTAAAAACACCCAAATGATTGATGTTATTAAAACATAAGTTATGAACACAATTATTGATAGATGAATTCATCTACATGTACATGCCATTCAAAAGTAGATCCAGACTCCCTTCTTAATCCAAAAATATAATGTGAACATGTGAACAGACCCATTGATTGAATAAATACATGTACTAAAAGCAGACCCTTTAGAGCTTAATTTCTAATGTGAACACACCCATTGCTTGATATGAATGAACCCCTTGACAGTCCCTAGGTCTTTTGTAATCCTGTGTGTTGTGTCTGAACACAACCCATTTACTAGTTATTGTGGGTTGGTCCTATCCCTCTGATTACAATCTGTGTGTAAACCACAGGGGTACTACAGTAGTTGCATCCATTGGCGTGGCCTTATTTGGGCAGATCCATTAAAACTGTAATGCTTTTCAACTTCACCATCTCTATCTCATCCGTAGATAACTAGATATCATCACGGACCTACAAGGTCCATGATATCATAGACTGCTTTGTGATAAAAGTTTTTTTTTTTTTTTTGCAGGAGTTTCTGCATTTTATTCATAAATCAATGATAAATTAACATGTTCACATGATATCAAACATATAAATGAATACAATTTAAATGTGACAATTGAAGAGATACATTGTAAATAATACAGAAAAGACTGATAAATAAATCATACATAAGCATGTGATATAGTAAATTTGGTAAAATACAGGGACCTTTTATTATTTATTATTATTATTATTTTATTATTACTTCAATACAAAGTATATAGGCCCTACTTACAGATGATATTCATTTTTTCAATTTTCTTTTTGTATTATCAAAGATATTTTTTTCATTAATTATGATTATTACAAAAATAACGATAATGACTTGACAAAGGGATTGTCCGCTACCTACAGTGTATGCTGATATATATTTTTTATCAGTTTAAACATGGAAGTCGTAATGTTTGTATTTTGAAAGGGGACAGATCATTGTGATTGTAGCCCGCTTTATATAAGGTGATTCAAAACAAACCTATCTTGTTTTGAGATTTGTTTTTATCAAATACACACACCAAACCTGGATCAATTATTGATTTTCTGAAAGCATGTTAATGGTAATATGTAATAATGTAGCATGCACCGGTGTGTTGGCTCAGTTGGTAGAGCGCCCGTCTCACAACCGGGAGGTCGGGGGTTCAAATCCCGGCAGCGTCAGACCAAAAGACGTTAAAAGATGGGAGTTGCTGCTACCCTTTGTGGCGTTCAACAATTAAAGGGATAGAGCCTCGTCGATCTGGCGCTGCACAGCGGCTGCCGGGCCCACGATCAATTGGGCAAAACAAATTTTCAGAGTATTTCATTTCTGGTGTCTATTTCGAACAATAAAATATGGGTTTTAAGATTTAAGATGAAATATGATGTAAAGTAAAAAGGGGAGTGAATTCCCCAAATAATGCAAAAATGTAACATGAAGTACCGTATGTAAAATAACAAGGGGGATTGAATTTCCTCATTGGGTAAACATCTATTAATGTGGTGTTCCCTAATTTTTCACAAATCACTTTTTTCATTTTTTGTTGAAAAAAATGGTTGCTTGAATCTAAATGCATTTCATTGGTTGACTCTGATAGATCTGAAAAGCATTTTAATTTCCTGTCGATTGTTACCATTTCTATCCATACTATTCTTTGATTTAGTCTGACCAATCAGATCTTATTTGCACATGTTGTATTCCCGACAGCCACAGCAGTCAACAGACGACGTGGGAAGACCCAAGGAAGCCTGCCGTTGCCAATCAACTGAGCAAAGCAAACACAAATACAAATAATAATCAGGTGAGTCCAAATTTTGTAGTGATTTTTTTTCTCCTTTTATTTTGCACAAGGGATATTAGTATTGGAGCTCTTGGGTACTTTTTTTTGTTATTTAGTTTACATATTTGCATTTTCTTCTTCCAAGATATGTTGCATGTGTTACATTTTATAAAAAAGACTGATTTTATGATCATTTTATTGATCAATAGACATGACTAGAGACAGTAAGGAGTATGGATTTGATGATCATTATACCAGTGAGGAAGATGAGAATTACAAAGATGACAACATAATGATAATGACATCAATTATAGCAATGATAATGAAAGAAAGACCTAATGATAAGATGGATTTGTTATAGAACATTTAATGCTAACTTTTTGAGGAATTTATTTTTTTATGTTTTGAGAAATTGATTGGTCACAACTTTTTGAATAGTTGAATTGGGCCAAGATTTTGAAGCCAGCTAGGCAAAAATAAAAGATGCATCTTAACGCAGCAACATTGTGGGGGTCAGGCCATATCACCTTGACATGGTATACAAAACTGAAAAGCGATGCTGAACTTTACTGCCAAGTTTTGTTGCGGCATATCTAATCGAGCCTACTATTGACTCTGTAGGTGCAGCAAATTATCATGCAAGGCAGCGGTCAGCCCCTGCCGTCCATGCAAGATCTCGGGCCACTGCCCATCAACTGGGAACAAGCCGTAACTCCAGAGGGCGAAGTTTATTTTATCAATCACGTAGAAAGGACGACAACGTGGCTGGACCCTAGAATTGGTAAGTCAGTCATGCCGTGCTACGACGGTACATGTATTATCAGTAACTTGTTAACTACAAGAATCAGATAATCTTTTGGGTGAGAATTTAAATGTCTTTGAATCCATGATATTATCTGAAAATGGTAAACTGTTCGAAAACATCAAAATTTTAAGTCATATCCAAGCTCAAAAAAGTTACACTACCAAACATGTGGTCATACATCATTTTGTAGCTGACTTGTCAAATTTCAGCCGATTCTTTATTCCAATTCCAGTGATACATCGTCAAGGTGGCGGGCATTCTTTTTTTTTTCTTTTTACCCTTTTTTGATGATTAGAAAATATTTGGCACGATTGTAGACCCTGATAAATTTCATTGAAGTCCTATGCAAACAGTAGTCCCACCAGCTTGATTATGTGCGGTTAGAAATTCACCCCCTTTGCAGACTTTCATTGAACATGCCACTCCTGTCAAGGCCCTGCCTTTATTTGGAAAGACTGTTCAAATAAGCTTTTTACTCCCATCATCAAAATAGTTCAATCAGTGTCAAGTTTGTTTGTGAAATAGGAGTTTATCGAAAGCACTTAAAAATAATACTTTTGTAGGCAGGGTTGTTAGAAATGTAACATTGAGAAGTTGTAAACTTAATGTGTGCCACTTTATCATGCAATAATAGTTTTCTTAATGTGTTTTTATAAACACATCTTTTCTGAAAACTAATTTACTTTTTTTTACATTACAATTATATAAGGATATCTATTTGTATTTTATTAATAGTTATCAAAATGATATCCCATTTTATTATATACCATCCAGCATTCATTGACTTTAATGTCAGAACACTTTCAACCAACAAAGAATAGACTAGCTGCTTAACCAAATCTTCATGGTACACCAACCGTTGCAAACCGTTAATTCTGTTAGTTTTGAATTTTTTAATGAAGGTTGTTCGGAGGTGTGCTTATGAATCCGTGTGGCAGCCTAGTGGATATAGCTTTCACAGCCATATCGATACTCACTCGGCTACATCCATGCTAACATAACCCTATATATTTGTTCTTGAATAAATCACAAAACTGGTTTAGAGTTCAAATAAATAATGTCTTATATTTAACCTGATAAAAATCAATAAAAAAGGTACTATTGAAATATTTACTTATAGGACTCGGAAGGAACATCTTTTGATTATCTTAATTTGAAGTTAAGATATGGTAATTACCGTAGTAACAGGGTTCAACAGTCAATTAATATCAAGGTTTCCAAAAGTTAGCAAGTTACCATATAATCATTTCTGAAAGCACTGCCTGGTTTTTTAAATGAACTGTTATTTTTTTGCATCTATTGGGGCATGTTTTTTTGGCACCCAGTAACACTCACCCTCTGCAAAAACCCATTGAATACATACATGTGGGTTATATTTCATAAACTTGTTATAATACTAAATTCACAATAGCAGTTAAAAGCTACTGAAATCCTTCAATCCGATTGGCTGATAGTAAATTTGTTGTAGGAATAATGCATTTGTAAGTAAGTCTTGATGAAATGAGACCAAGTGTATGTTGCTAGCCCTTCTTTTGTTTCATGCTTGTTAGGCGTGTTTCAAACTCCTAGCAGCATCTTCCCTTCCCAAGGAACGTGAACCTGATACCCCTTGCCTGTGACATGCAAGGGTCATCTCCAGTTAATGCCTTGACCTACATCATCCACCATTACATACAGTTGCTAGGCAACTCAAGATAAAAGGGAATTTGTTAGGTTGTGTTGTTTGAATAATTTGATAAGAGGGTCGTGTGCATGTATATGAATTGCAGAGTTGTGTATACATGTAGGCTTGTGTGATAAAAAGTGTGCTGTAAGAGACTTCGGATTGAATTTGGAAATTGCAATTTGAAAACTCTTTAGAAAAGTTATGCCAAGATCAATTGTTTGAGCTTATCTTTGAAATGATAAGTTGAATCATTGCTTAAGAGATTGCAAAGAAAGGTAGCCTCATTGTTTAAGTGCATCATTGCACAGACTTTAATAGCCTTTAAGATTTTGATCAGTAAAGTACATGTAATGGTACATCGATTTCAGAAGAGCTTTACTTTATCAACTACCCACACTTTGTGTTGCAAATGATTGTTTTTGTAAGTGAAATTATAAATGTTGCTCTCTTTGCAGCAATGAGGGCGCCAGGTACGGTCCAGGCAGCTGCGGCCGCCTTACAACAATCGCAGAACAACTCTAACCCTCCCCCAAGCCACTCCGTTGCAACTGCCTCCACTACAACATCACTATCCCAACAGTCACAGCTGCAACAGCAGGCACCACTCAGCCCTCCACAACAGGTGAGTTGAAATAAACTTTCATGAAATGCTTCTTCTTCAAAGATAAGGCGAAATCTAAAGAGACTCACACTCGGGGTCTGTTTCATAATACTTGTTATAATAACAATTTTCCAACAGTTAAAAGCTACTGAAATCATTCAATCTGATTGGCTGATAGTGAATTGTTATAAAAATTGTGTATTTGTCAAGTCTCTTTTATGAAACGGAACCCTGAATGTTATAGCCAGGAATGTCCTTTCCTTAGTCCCATTTTTTATATTTTAAGAATTGCCTTTTGTTAACAACATAAATTATTTTCATTTAAAGAATTTGAATTCTTGATATTTTGTGTTAACAAAATACAATTCTTCATATATCAAGTATAGAATGCTTGATATCATCACCAAATTATTGTTGACTGGTAGAAGATAGCTTATATTAGGATCTTGTAGCTATACAAAATCTGAATGGATTTACTTCTCTTTTCCAATATATGTATTCCTAATATTTATTTTGAAGCATGAATGATTGAGAGGTCTTATTGCTAGGAAATGTCATTTCCTGGAGACAAATAGATTATCTAATCAGAGAAATTGGGAGGCTCGTCAAAGAAATTGGAAGAGAGATCAATAAAGTGGAATTGTCGTGATCACTGTTTGTGAAATGGAAATTTGTTACGGTGTATTGATTTGAAGGTTGGGAGATTTCAAATGACATTAGTCATGTGACTGCCAATGTGACAACATCCCTCATAGAGTCGGCACTATCAGGCTAGGTCAGCATGTTTGTAGATGGAAAATAAGCAGTATGACAGGGAATGGGATTGAGAGATTGAATGATAGAGGGATAGATGGAAGATGGGAAGGGGTAATGATGGATTAGCTCAATAGGACATCTATATCTGTCATTCACCAATCTCGGTTTAGAGGGCATATGACACGAAGGCAACAGCTGATGATGTGTGAGGAGCCACGAAGGATGGATGGTTTGAGGGAAGAAAGTTAAGAGAGAGAGAGTGAGAAGAGAAGAGAAGAAGGGGAGTCTTGTACATGTAAAGATAGAAATGGGAAAACAGAGAGGGTATGTGTGTTTGTTTATGTTATACAAAGAGGGGTGAACATGGTAAATCAAGGAAAGGGGGGGGGGGAGGAAAAGTTTGAAAGTTTGAGACAATTTGATAACAGAGGGCCTCTCTCTGTGATGGGTGCAAATGTGTTATCGTTTGTTCTTTAGGATTGAATTTGGGATGGATGCAAACAAAAATTGAGATCTCAGGAATTGCACGAAATGATCAAGCTAGAGCTAGCGCGTGCTTGATTTGAAAGGACTTTTTGGTGATGGTATAAAATGGTTAGAGAGTAGTTCCACAACATGAAGTGGTTATGAAGAATATTGATATGATGTGGGTTTTGAGAGAAAAAAAATGTTGTAAAGGAAAACAAGTATCGTATGACAAAAAGGGACTTTCCTCATGATAAGCTGACAATGGGCAATCAAAGTCTTCACATGAAATGACTTCTACTTTCTGAACTCTTGTAACAGGCAAGCCAGCAGGGAGGGCCGATGACACAACAGCAACAGCTGCAGCAGAAGCTTCGCCTTCAAAGAGTGATGATGGAGAGAGATTGTCTTCAGAGACAGCACATGCGTATCCTACAGCAGGTATGGTGCTATACACACAAACACACACATCCAAATATACACCCACTCATCACCCACACCAACAGACCCGTAAAGTATCAGTAAGAGTATGCATCTGTACACTCGGTCACACTGTGACTCACATGACATCTCCATATGTTTATGACTTATTTCTGGAGGTATACTTCACTAATGTAAACAAACATTCATGAAACACACCCACTCACCCACCCACCCTCACACCTGCACATTTAGGTGCTCTCCACAGTGACCAACGATAAAAAATATGCTTTCACACAAACACACACAGCCATCACGTTCACCCTCACCAACACCCACAGTCTGAGTATGTGGTTAACACACACACACAGCCAAATCCTGACACACACATACACACCATCCCTCCCAAACCCACACTTACACCCTTATATTATCAGTATGCATTTGAAAAGACACTCAGACCCACACCCACATAGCATCTCAATATATTCATGACTGATTTCTTTAAGTGTGAAATACTGTACAAACACTCATGAACACACACACACCCAGAGAGTATCATCTTTGTGAACACACACTCCAACCCACACTCATATTGCAGCTCAATATAGGCCTATTTATGACTCTGGAGTTATACTTCTGTATTCACATCTATGGGAACACTCGCTCAACCCAACTCACATGTCATGTTTCTTCATTCATTTTCACAGGTATAGTGCAGTCATAAATCTCCCCACATGCACACCTATGTGTTGTAGAGACCAAGGTCCTGTAGCCCAAAGGTTAGCGATCGATTGTAAGCTTGATTTTCACGATTGACTGTCCATTGTAGTCAATACAATCAATCATAGAAATTATTCTACGATCATTGCTAAGCTTTGTGTTACAGGCCCCTGATCATGGATATTCTTTTGTTTATGCCATTTTTTTTTCTCCCAGGTTCACTCAAATATTTTTTTAGACCAATCTTGGTTATTATATGCCAAAATCTAATAAGAGTTTGCTATTGATCATAGGTTGCATTAGTACATTCAGTCCTTAACTGCAGTTTGATTCTGAAGAAACTCCGTGACCTAGATGGTTCCAAGTTGGGTTTGTTTTGCAATCTTTAATTTAGAGGACTCGAGTACAGGAGTCAGCAGGCTGTCAATTATAGCAGGGTGGACCTGAAGTCAAGCACAGTTTGAAAGTGTTTGTACAAAGGCGTATAATTACAAACCTAGCAGTGCTTTTATTAGCTCTTATTGGTCATCTGATAAATTCCAAGATTAAGGAATAGACTTGATTGTTATGGTTTTGGCTATTATCCAATCAGTACCTACTTATATAATATCGCAAAAGGGGTCATTTGTTGAGTTCTTTCAAAACAAGAGAGGTTGTTAACACTTATTCAAGTGAATTACAAGAAATCTACAAATTAAATGCTTAGAGTAGTTGAACTCAAATTGAATTAATGGGTGGTCCTTTTGTTCGTTTTACAAGACATGGTTTAAAGCAAGGCAAATGTAAAAAAAAATGTGTTGGGAAGTGTAAACCCTTTGAATACATTTTAGTTAATTACTCTGGAGGAAATAAGGAAATATAAAGAAGAAGAGGAGGAACATCTCAAATTCATAATTATAAGGAAGAGGAAACTTATCAAACAATAGCATTGCAGGAAAGTAAAATACAGCATATAATAGGATTTAAAATCTTTGAAGTACTCCAAGTGACAAGAGGATAGATATTTCCAAGCGTTAGAATAAAAATTAACTTTATTTTAGAAGGAAAGGATGAATACATGAAAGTATGCACGTGGTATGCACGAGGGTCAGTATATGCATGAACCTAGTAGGTCCATGGTATATGAATATCGACTTGAATTGGTCAAAACATGGACCTACTACTCAGAGTAGTAGGTCCATGGTCAAAACTAAGAAAATGAATTTAAACAGAATGAGCACAGTATAATACAAAATGTTTTTTTCAAAGAATCTGAAGTAATGATAGAGCTCGTTTGTTGAGTAAATCTACACAGAGGTTGAGCAAAAGAAATAAAAAGATTATGATTGCAAGGAAGACAAAGTTTGTGTCTCAAATAAAAGAATTTGACCTTAAGGTCATTTGAATATCAAAGGCACCTGAGACCACAGTGTTATGCAAAATACAGGGCAATGCACTTTCGAGAATCATGACACCAGCCACAGAATGAAAAAAAAAAATCTGTTTGGGTTCGAGATCAGCAGGTATTCATGACGACAACAAAACAGATCACCAAAGCAGTGTGTAAACGCCCCTATTTGGGTTACATTTGTAGAGATGAAATCAGAAAGCAAGTTGGCTGAAAGTGGACGAACTATTGTTAAATGATAAATGTGTGCTATTTTTAGTGCATTTGGTAGTTCCAGATAGATTGGTTATTTAGTCTTTGCATTCATGCTTTTTATCAGGGTTTTTCATTGATTTCCGTGTGTATTGTACAATGACTTACTACTATATGTCTGAGCTGTTATTCTTGTCAGATACTATGTCATAATCATTTAGGTTCTCATTTATGAATTTCTAGGGTGGCATTACTAAAATTTGATTTATTTAAAGTTCACTTACAATTGCCAGTGGTGCCCAATAAGGAATATGCAACTCGCATTTTGAGTACAGTTTCCAATTGGGGAAGTATAACACTTATCTCTCAAAAATGATTAATGAGGGTATATTTTGGGGGTGAGAAGAAACTGATTTATGGACTTTTTTTGTGTGTGAATTCTGTTGAGGTGGTCTGGCTTTTGCTTTATAAGTGTTTGAATTCAATTGATAGGTTGGGAGCTTCTAAAAAGTGAAGGAACTTTGTCCATTTCCTTGAATGGTTTCAGTTGAATAGCTTCTATAATAAGGGTCTCACACAGGCCCACACCAGAACAAAGGCTTGGGACTAACTACGCTTTAACAGAGGATTAAAAAGCCACAAATCAATGGCCAGAAGGACTTTGCCAAGTCTCATGTGAAGGAACGCACTGGAGCTTAAACGGTTCTTGAAAGGAAGAAAAATTGAGAGCAATAGGGGTTCAAGTGTCTAGGGATTGGACTGTAATAGGAGTGGACTGGTTTTCCCCTTAAAAGACTTATCGCGATCCCACGGACTTATATATTTTTTTATTTGACTATTATCTAATCATTACATATATCGCATGAAGCCGATGGAAGCTAAAGTAATCATGAGTGCATGTTACTAATTTATTTTTGGTATTATAAAGCACTTTGATTCTGTACTTTTTGAGCATTTACCCAATGAAAATATTGAAATGATAGACAGAATGATAGCAAGGGATTCTTAATTGAAATTTTGCAGATTCCTCCAGTGTCCAGATGGTGGCAAACATACTCGTTAAAGTACAAAATTGTTTTTGTAATTATGAAAAATAACATATACTATTCCTTTTAATGTTTTGGGGGAAGAATGTGAATTCAAACTTCAGATAAGGGTTGTCTCATAGATTTTACCCCCTGGTTGCTAAGAGACCAAACCACATCAGTATAAAACAGGGTCTTTATGACTGAGACTATCCATAAAGGAAGGCTTCAGAGTTGTTTTGTCTTTGCAGTGTGGGAACGCAGAAAGAGAAGTTTGAAGCATTGATTATTCCATTTATAACAGGTGTATGCATATCTCGTGTACGAAAATGAGGATTCTTCCATATTGTTTGAGATCTGACCGCAGAATTCAGCATCAAAACCATTGACACATGTCAGTTGGTGTCAGAAAATTTACATTACATTTTGCAACGAAGTTGAGTCTATAGCATATGAAATAAACAAATGTGCCTGCAATAAGTTATATAAAAACAGAATATAGAAATCAGACAATAACATTGCATGTACCTTGAATATAGCCTATTATTAGGATGACTTATGACAGAATTTCAAACATGTGGAAGGGAAAGAGAAAACAAATATATCAGTTTTCAAGTTAATAGTCCTATTACAAATGAATTTATTGTAATAAGTGATATAATTTTCAAACAAGGTGATATATATTAATGACAGATAAAGGGAAATGAAATAAAATAAACACATTCAGACAAAGGATAAACATATTACAAAATAATAAATTCAAACCAGATGGTTTTTTTTAGTAGTGTCTGCATAAAATGAAAGAGAAAGTGAAATACTGTTGACAGAAATGAGAATCAGGAATATTCCAATAGCAAGTCTCTTTCTTATGTTACTATGACAATTCATTATTATACAATCATTGACAGAAATACAGCATAAAAATACACAAAATGGGTTACCATCGCTATATATTGCCAACATTCTCTCTGCCTTTGTGTGGGCTGTTGCCATAAAAAAATTGTTTCATTTTTGTTTGATATAATAGTAAGCCTATATTTTGTTTTCTTGTTTTATGTATCGCTTTCATTTGTTCCTAATAATCCAGTTTCATACAGAACATGACATCCAATCATATTTTTGTTTTCATTTGATTTGCCTTGTTTTTCTAGACCCAAAGTACATTTTAGTTTTTAGAATTAAAATGTTTATCTGTTTTATTTACAAGTTTGCCTTAATGTTTTTTTTTCTTTTTGTTGTGCCCAAAACTGTATTTCACTATAAGATGTTTCTTTTTTCATAACTTTTTTTGTTTGTTTCATATTGCAATCTATCCCAAAGGTTTCACACAAAAATTATTTATTTGCTAAGAGGGGTATTAAGTATACTGAACAGTTTGTATATTTATTTGAGTACAGTAGCTTATTGAGAGGTAAACATTAAATATATCAAACAAATTTGTATCAACATATAGAAAATACTTTCCATTTATTTTTTGAAACTAGAACAATATGAATATTGAAATAAAAATTTTGATGGATCTTTTTATAAAATTAGATAAGAAAGAGTGGATTTTGCTCAGAGTGCACTTGTTCAACTGTCTTGCTTTTTGTTCTGTAATCTTTGTTCTATTTATTGTCTCCTTATTTTTGAGAATGTGTCTGGTTTTCTATCAGTGTGTTGTGTTTGTCTTACATTCAGGCGCAGCAGAATCCTAAAAACTTGTCATCCTGCCCCAACCTATTCCCCAGAAGTGACCGATTTCAAAATGTAAGTGTCTCTTTATATATTCAATGTACACACTGAATAGTAATCTGCACCAACCTCTTCCCCAGAAGTGATAGATGTTAAAAATGGAAGTGTTTCTCAACAAATTAATTGTACACTCTAAATAGTTATGTGCACCAACCTCATCCCCAGAGGTGATAGATTTATAAATGTATTAAAGTTTTTCTCAATTTATTGATTTTGCACTCTAAATATTAAATCTACACCAACTTCATCCCTAGAACTGATAGATTTCAAAATGGAAGTGTTTCATCATTTTCTATGTACACTTTAAATGCTACCAACCTCTTCTTCAGAAGTGACAAATTTCTAAAATTTTAGAATTTTAATGTATTTGGGGGTTCTGTATCTCATTGCAATCTATGACTCATAATCTGCAAAAAAAAATTATGCTGCCAGATGTAGGTTAGCCTAAGAACCATATTTTTATATCAAAAAATTTAGCCATCCCTAATTTTTCTACGTACCATTTTTTGGCCAAGAGCAGCCTAGGAACATTTCTTTTCCCATCCTAAATTCTGGGACTTCCTATAACAGAATGTTTTCATATCAAGATTTAAGCCAGTCTAAATTATCTTGAGAAAGGGGTTTGATGCAAGTTTAGTTAGACCTTTTGCACTATGTGATAAGTAGTCCAGGACCGAAAGCCCACTATAGTATCAACATAAAGGATGTCCTTATTCAACCCTAGCTTCTATCACCCTTTCTTGGACTAATTGATACACATTAAGCCGGTAGATTACTAGTGTGACTACACGACCATATGTTATTACTTGACACTTAATTTACTTCATTAATCTTATGACAAGTTTTACGATGGTATAGCGATATGGGGAGGGCAAGGGTGCTTTATTGTGGCCTGGTTTTTCATAATCTGTCGACCATCTTTTTGATCGTTGGTATTGCTTAGAAATTCAAGGTCATGGAAAGTCCATATTAAAGATGTAGTTCTTATCATTAGATCAGACAAGATTTAACAAAAATGTGACCTAATATTTGGTCCTGACATAATAGCTTATTTTTTTAAAAGGGATAATATTGATAAATAAATAGGATTTTCCCTGCTGTATTCATATTTGTTTTTGTTGGTAATGTATTTGGATGTATATTTGTGCAGCTGAAAATTGAAAATTTATGTTTTCAAGTGAATTTGGTATTTTTCATTGATGGTTACTTGTTGACTTGAATCTGTTGCGTGCCTGGGGTTGTGAACAATTCTTTGCCCTCTTTCACAAATTTATTCAATCACTTGCAAACTAACAATAGACAGACCATGGCTCCCAACACAATAAAAGAAATTCCAGTAAAAAAAATATGGCAAATTGCTGGTCAGACTTTATTACAGCTTTGTGTAACTGGGTCCATGATATCCTTTGCATGCTGAATGGGTCAAGAAGTTTCACTTACCAAATATGTTTCACCACTACAACTTTCAATTAGTTGAAAACTATTGTGATTGATTGCAAATCTTTGCATACAGGCTTGGTCCATAAGTTTGACCACTCACTAATCATTGTTTTTCTAGATTTGCATGTATGGGCTCGCAAATATGCATGTATTTGGGGTCAAGTTATGTAGGCGTGTGTGATCATGGTTTGTTTATATCTTTTTCATTTTTGTTTCTACGGCAACAGTCTTTCATTAATGACATTATAAATGAATAAATGCCCAATTGATATAAACTTATTATCTAGGCCTGTATTGTTGGACAATTTAATCGTAATCCATTCTAATTTCATACAAAATTCTTCATTTTAATAATTGTTTTTTACTAGTATACACACTTTTTTCACATGCACATACAATTGACATTGATTTCATAATAAAAGTACATCGTACATACATGTATACTATATGAAGGAGCAAGTAAGATAAAGTGTCCTGCTCAAGGATGTCAGTGCTATGTCAGGGATTGCACCTGTAACCTTTACATTTCTTGTCAAGTGATTAAATCATTAAATCACTCACAGCTCTGTGGCCTAGTGGACTCGTGGACATGATCAAATTTCACTGCACTATTTGCCCTCTACATAAATTCATGTATCAGATAGCAATCTATAGCCAGTGTAAAGAATACATATATTTTAAAGCTTGTCAACTTAATATCAACTTTGTTCACCATTCACTCAAAGTATACACAACCTCCAGAACTACTTCTTTCAGCTTGTTTTCGAGCGATGCAACTCGAGCAGAAAGTCAACATTAAAAAAAGGGGGAAAAAAGATAGATATTCATATCTTTTAGGTACTAATCTCCATTGAAAGCAGTCAAATGTTGCCACTTGAGTGCACAGTATCACAACACTATTCAATTTTCGTTCAGGTAAATCTGTGATTCGCGTCCTTCCTCCTATTCTGTGCATTGACTCTGCCTTTTTGTGATCAAACAAGGGTCTGGCTGTTTACCCCGAGTTGTTTTTTAGCCATTTATTATTAACTTTTTTTTTTTTATTAACGACGGAAAATGGAGATTCATTTCAGTGAAAAACTAGCAATGAAAAGATTTAAGGTTGCCCGAGTTCTGGCCTCGGAGCCTAAGTCGGTTTATTTTCAGTCAGCAGATAAACATCCAATAGTGGGACCTGAAAAGTAATCCATCAGCAGATTTTTTTTCTTCAAATTTTGTTTATTCCAATTTTTCTTGTTTATGCCAAAATACAGGC
Organism: Lytechinus pictus; assembly: GCF_037042905.1. Lineage (NCBI taxonomy): Eukaryota > Metazoa > Echinodermata > Echinoidea > Temnopleuroida > Toxopneustidae > Lytechinus > Lytechinus pictus. The sequence continues at coordinate 18,890,025 of NC_087260.1, forward strand.
CTGGTTATTTGGCTGTTGAACTTTGCAAAGTTCAATCAAACGTTTCGAAGGTTTGAGATGACAGAGTAATTTAGTTAACTGGTATTGCCTGTTATATCTGTGTGTATCTGAAAGGGAATAGTATAAACCCTTCTAGTTCTACTGCTCAACAATCAATTGGCCTATTGCTCAATGATTTTTGAGGATATCGAGAAATTTTCTCTTGTCAAATAACACAACATTATCTACATATAAACCCTTCTACTGCTCAATGGGCAATGTATTGCTAATTAATTGATACTGAGGTTATGGAGAAATTTCATCTTGTAAGCACAACATATAAACTCTGCTATGCTCAATAGGCAATATATTGAGGGCATTGAAAATTTTCATCTTCTCAAGTTCTTCATTAGTATGGCATATAAACCCTTTTAACACTCATCGGGCGATATATTGCTCATTAAAAACCGAGGGCATGGAGTAATGCATGCTTGCTGATTGGATGGTAATTCAAGACGAGGAGCAAGGAATCGGATTCTACCAGGGACTGGTGCCTAGTTTTATATTGGGTTATGCCAGGGTTGCCTGCATGTTGGATTGCTGTACAGTAACTTGCAAAATGGCATTGGTTTGTATTACCACGAAGCAAATGTCCTTTTCATTCTTTTAAAGCCAGAATTCTGGCATTGCATCAGTATGAGTTTCAAACAGCTCATCCTGGGCGAGGTGACACAAAAGTTTTGATTTCTTGCAAATTTGAAACAACAATCCTGATTGGTTATCAGTCTCCTAACAAATTGCACATGCATCAGTGATCTTGATTGGCCATTGCAGTGATTGCACGTTATGCGATCAATCGCTACTTTCGTGTTACAGAGCCCAGGGGCCCGTAACACAAAACTTAGCAATGATCATAGAACATTTTTCTACGATTGATTCCATTGACTACAATGTACAATCAGTCGAGAAAATCAAGTGTACGATTAATCACAAACCTTTGTGTTACGGGACCCAGGAGATGGAAATGTTGGTTTTCCAGGAAGACTAAGATTTTAAAGGTTTTCATTCCCATCAGCTCCTGTGCAAACTCTGGATTGCTAAATTGAGGAACAAATATCTAGGAAAGTTCCTATTGGCTTGTACAATCTCAACTTTATGCACCCGGTGTCAAAAATGAAGGAGATTATAATGACCTACAGTTTCAGGAATATTACATGTACCATACGTTTTAGGGGAAGCATCTTCACAAAGAGTTAGTGTGAGAGTAAAGATCGACATGCATAATAACCAATGCACATAATGCGGACTATCCAACAGTACCATAAAGAATGACTTCATCTGATTGGTGCGATAATTTGTTATATTGCATGCGAATAGAAATCATAGCACTTCTATCATTTAAGTTAGTTTATAGGCTTTAATTCTTTGCGAAGCAGTCCCTGGCCAGACATATTTCATACTGAATTTCCAATGTATCCGTGTTTCTCTTGGCACAATACCAAAATGGGCAGACGTTTCTTGAAGCCTATCTATTATCTTTGGTTGCCCAAGAAACTCTGCATGCTTGGTGTCATACTTGGAAATATACCAGGCTTGTCAAATACAAGTAACTTGTGTTGCGGGATTGTAACATCAGGAAAGCAGTAAGCAATAGTAAGCACCTATCACACTTACATTGATATTAGGCCAGCATGATCTTTAGTCTTTGGTCAGCCATGTTTTCTTTTAGTTTTACTTTGATTATAGTCATTTCTGATAGGCCATTACTTGCGTAGTGGTATGGTAACATCAGGAAAGTATCACACACTTTAGGCCAGTATCTTTGATCTCAAATCTTTGTTCAGCCATGGGTTCTTATGATATTACTTTGATTATAATCAGTTTTACTTTCTGGTCGGTATAAATCATATTACACCAATTTCCGATATACTGTTTCTTGTTTCTTTCTCTCCAGTCAACTTTGGTTGGCTTTCCTAAATTAAAAGCTGGTTACTCTGCCATTGGCATCGTACAGTCGTGACGAAAAGGGCTGTGTGTACAATTGAGTACAGCTGGTTTGCGTAGACCACCATACCCCCCTAGCTCTGGCCTCCTACGGGCCTGGAGCCTTGCCAACTATACCAGAAACACCAACTTTATCTAGTTTACATTTCAGACCGAGTGTATCTAGCAGCTACGTTTAGGGAGAAAGATATTTATTGGGTTTGTTGGATCAACTGTAGAATCATGATCATGAAAGTCTTACAAGAATTAGAATTATGGTCTCATTAGTAAACATCTTGTTTGTATCAGTTTCATGCAAAGTCAAGAATGCGGTGTGATTTTCATGAACGGTTGATCTCTAGATACATGTACTTTGCCTGTTGTTGTGTATTAGTAACCATACATAGAAATTATTAAAGTATGTTGAACTACATGTGGGTCCATTGAGAATCTGCTGGTGATACACCAGGGATACCTCATGCAAGGTTGAAGTATTCTTGGATGAATGGCTTCTTTATCTCTTTATCTAAGTGTTGGAAGGGTTTAATTAGATAGACTAGCTGGTGAAATTGGATGGCTATTGGAGTCGTCTGGGCAACCCCTGAGTATGATAACATACACAGTATATAAAAGACCAATCTGTGAACTTGAGTACTAGTCTTTTGGATCAGACACTGAAATGTTGCTAAAAGACAAATCCATTAAAAAAAGTCTTGAACATATAAAACTAGCTTTCTTTAATTTATTCAGTTTTTGATGTGTAAACAACAATTAAGGAAAACTTCTTGAAAAATTAAATTAGCCATTGTAGTCTTGCAATCTAAACCACATTTTTAATTTTTAAAAAAATTAAAAAGTTTCTGACTGCAGACTAGGTTGTCCAAGGGCTTGTAAGCTTGACATTTCATTTATAGAGTGTCTGTAAATAGAAAAAAATCTTTATAGAGCAGTTATCAAAGACCGATGGTCACTGTGGGCTTGATGCAGTATTGACTATAATAATTCTAATCAAACGCTTACATAATTTGCATCATGCATTTTAATTATTACCATAATTACTTATTTGTTGATAACAATCAAATTACTATTAAGAAATTGAATAAACTCTTTACTGATTAGATAATGATAGATCAACCAAATAGCGTGTTGTTCAATAAGGAAATAGAATGCAGCTTGCTTTATTTTAAACAAAATGTTATGCAGTTTCATCTTTTTGACAAAGCTTTATTTTTGTAGAATTCTAAAAAACAGAAGGATCATTTTAATTATTCGTAATTGATTTCCAATTTTCGTTACTAATTGTTTTCTGTTTTTGGAAACAACAGCGACTTAAATTGGCAGGTTCTTTTGAGAAGAAGTTATTCAATACTTCTAAAAACCCTTTTGAGTTTTTACGCTGTTATGGTACCTCTAGACCCCTTTTACTGTGTCTCTACCAGTATCGACTTCATGCGTAGATATGAAACGAGTGTGCTTTCCTCCGTAAATGATTTTGCATAAGGTTATGATTTATAAATCTGATTAGGGATAGCTGTGCTTGTCATTAGACCAAAAGGCCTCCCTCACACGGAGGAGCTTTATTCCAAAGGTGTAGAATGGTGTATGTAGGCCTACAATGTAGTCGCACAAATGTTTCAGTGGTATATATTTATGAAAAGAACAGATGAATACTGCTCCTTTACTGTTAACCAACAGAAAATTAAACTCATGATGTGCCGAAATGACATTTTTGAAAGCAGCTCAAACCGTGTTAATTTAATAATGGGTCACTTTATCAGACTATTGATATCTGGTATGTGCAATCCCGTGTTAGTTTCCTTTTTATAACTGGTTTGTGGCCTTGCTTCACACTTATATATGTTGAGTTTATCAAAACACACACCCCACTCCCCTCAAATAAAGGGAAGAAAACAAATTTTGTAAATGAATAAATTAATGATTGCATGAGTAAATAGATGAATAAATCTATTTAGAGTAAAAATAAAAAATAAAAAAATGATTAAATTTCAATTGAATTTCTGAACTACAGTATAATGATCACACTCTTTGTGTGTCATTCTGTTGTATTTTTTAGAAACTATGTACATGTACAGGGACATGTACAGATTTACTGAATTGGTGCCTCTCTCTTCCCAACATATGATTAAAAAAATTAATCCTGATACAATGCAGTGTTATACATAGGGCCTCAGGTCTAGTGAATTTGTTTTAAACTAAAGTAAATTTAAGCTGGATGATTCAAATGACTTCACATGACCCTGGTTGCCATCTAAGGATGTTCTTTTTCCTAGAAACCGCTTCATGTACTTGAATCTTGGCCGCTGTCCAGATAGTCCCCCCATGTTTCTTTTCCTTTTGTCTGATGGCCGCCATGATGAATTGTACATTATGCACTTTTTCCAAGTCCAAGCATTGCAGTTGAGTCCAAATTCGTTATTGTTTGAATGTTTTGATGTGAAATTTCAGATTTCACATCAGATTTCAGATATCCTTTGTTCTCTATGATTATTTATATTCAGATTCTCTGTGCAACATTGATCTTTGTCTAGAACGTCCACCTACATATGTTGCATTTGTTTTGACTTATGCTACATTGTCCGGTGATTTACTCACTTGATTTGTTTGTTTTTTTCTTGAATAAACTCAATTTTCCTCTCTCAATTTGAGCATCCCTATTTAGTCACCTAAAAGTGAAGACAGACCTTATTCCTTTTCATAAAATACACTCTAAATTCCAAGGATTTAAAGTAAATCCGGATCGGCTGTGAATAGTGACTAGCGGAATATTAGATTAAGATTTAAACCATTAGGATTTAAACATAAAGCTAAAAGATTTGAATCTAAATCATTTGAGATTTAAAAGTTAATCATAAAAATTAAAATTAATCCAAAATTCGGCTGGTCACCATGCACAGCCGATCTGGATTTATTTCAAATCCTTGGAATTTAGAGTGTATAGGCCTACACCCTTTTGATTTTCTTCTGAGACTAGACTAAAATCTCTAAAGATCCCTCTCCTTTCGTCCCCGTTTTTCATATTCACACTACAGTGGTGAATTGATGCAGTGTGGCATACACACAATAGGTGGTTTCAGACCGCCTCGAAGTTCGTCAGTTCCAGGTATTCTCTGATCGGGAAATTTATTCCCGATCAGAAAATACCAGGTATTTTGGTAATGTGAAAGCAAACTACGCGTAATTTCCCCGAAAGAAAATACACGCTAAATAGTAGGTACTTGGCGAAATTACGAGAACTTTCGCGGGGATTTTTCCAAGGTCGCAGGTATTTTGGCGATGTGAAAGCAAATTACAGGAACTTTTAGCCCAGCGTGTCGTTGGGTGCGGCGCCGTGGGTGGCTGCTGGGCTAGTAGTTTTGAATTTCGCGCCTTGCCTGCTTATTAGACCATACTGCGCATGCTCCTAACTTCAGGAATTTATCCCGAAGTGTATGTTTCGGGGCGGTCTGAATGCAGGAATAATTAATGGGTATTTTTTAGCCTAAAAATGTTCTCGTAATTTAACGGGGATTCTTGTGATCGAGGCGGTTTGAAACCACCTAATCTGTAGTACCATGGATACTACTAGAACCATGGTAGTACCAGGGAAGTGTTATGGTAGTACCTACCATTCCTTTAGAATGAATGTACGCTTACCCACAGTCCCCTGTGGAACACGCCGTATTCTCCGTAACCAAAACTCCTCGATGACAAAAGGGGTAATCCGAAGTATCAAAATGCAAGACAAAATTTAAAAAGGCTTTAAACTTTTCATATCAAAACATATGAAAATGATTTTGGGTTTGGAGTAGGCATGTCAAATCGATATTTGGCTTTTGATTAATGAAGTTTGCTCTGGTGGCTATATAGGTCTCTTGAAAATCTGCGTATTCATTTCTAAAAGAAACTCCTGTCACAATTATGCCTAGTCGCAACCCGACCTTGTCCCTTACCCAATGTCTTTGGATAAATCAGAATAGGGCACTAGTCTCACAGGGGCCAATGTGTGGTCGCCTCCTTGGCTTTTAAAGTTCAAGTACATTTTCCATTGTTTGAAAGTCTCTGCACTAGCGTTAGTGTTGTCCTCTGTAAAGGATTTGTAAATGGGTCTTAAAAGCAGAATACAGATCATAGGATTACTAATCAAACCATCATTCCTCTCTTCAGTCTCTTGTTTCATAGGAACCCAGAAATCCACCCTCATTAAACAAACCCTGAAAGGATCCAGACGACTCCCCCAAACCCCCCTCGGGAGGATTTCTAAGAATACCAGAGGACATTGCCCTCCGGTTTCCAAGAGGGATGTGGCCCCCCCCCCCCCCTCATCAGATTTTATTGTTTTGGCTCATTTTTTTTTTTTTACTGTATTAAGAAATCAAAAAATTGTGTTTGAAAGATTATTAATAGTTTTAGAGATTTAGAAAATCACAAGATCTTTCAAGATCTGAGAAAGTTTATATATAATGCATGGGACTTTTTTCAGATACTTCCTTTTTTATATTTTATGCAAGAGACAGAAAAATGTCTTCGACAATTTCTATGTGGGTGCTTATACTTACAATTAGTTCTGTTAGATTGCTTTTTGTTCTGATAATATGCTTTTCTTTTATCAATAAGTAGGCTCACACTTTCAACTGAATTGATAGTAATTATTAGTGATGAAAATCCCAAAATTGCTTGAAAACCAAAAATGTTGATTACCTTCAATATTTGGATGATACCTGAAAATTTTAGGGTCATTGACAGTGTTTCATTCCCTATTTTTCACACATGTTCTTGCACATTGAAAAACAACTCGATAACGAGCAATGTGGAAATTGATCTCGATCTGTGAACTGTGAGTTAGCGGTATCCTGCTGTTAATTTCACTGCCTTGTTAAAGGTTTTGCAGCACCATGTGGTGTTTTAAGTATGTTTTCATGTTTCGTGTACTGTGCATGGGCAATTTAATCAACACAAGAGTATAGGCCTTTAGGGTGAGTTCAAACCATTTTTAACGCTAGAATCACAATGTAAAGGGTAATGTAAAATATGGTTACTTTGGGGAGGCATTTTCAAGCCAACCCACTGCGCATCACAGATCAGTAAGTTTGAATAATTCAGTTTCAAATGTAAGTACCGATTTCTTTTCTCTTGAAAGTATAACATAGCATATCCCAACCAAAAGTTGATTGTATTATACAAATCACATGAAATCATTGAAGGGACTTCAAAAGTTATATTTGGCCTATTGGAAAGTGGGTGAGGATTACGATTTGTCGAGACTGATGATGAATTTTAAGACTGCTTGGAGTAGAATTGTTTGTTGCTTTCGCAAGGCAGCTGCAAGGCAAATGTGAAGAAGGTACTTCTATACACCAAACTGATGTTTCTACATACATACGAGAACATACCTATCGATTCCCGCGAGACGGGAATGGCTATTTCCGAACTCGCGATACCCCAAATATACCCCCTACCTCCTCTGACGAGTCACAAAAGGTTCAAGTCAAAACATGGATTTCGTAGAAGTGTGATGAAAAATGTCAGTGTTCTCGTTTTTGTGAAAGAGATTAGAAATCAACAAGATTGAAAGGAGTGGGGAATCCCAAGAGGTGAATAGAGCAAACCAGCAGGTTTAACTTGGGACAAAACATGCGGATCTAATGTTTCAGCAAGAGTTACAGGCAAAATGGAGCATCGTAATTATAGTGCTTTGAATTGAATTTAAAGAGAAATTCCAGTAGTTGCAGTAAACACTGATTTCATGAGAAAGTCTGTAAAACCAGGCTTAATTGTCAGTATATCATCGAGGATCTAGATCTGGTACAGTTACATAAACTGAACTTTGTGAAATCTTGAAATCTACGCTGAAAAATGTTCAGACTGAACTTCCCCAACAGAGATAAGCGCACGTGGGACTGTGTATAATTATTGCTTTGAGCGTCGGGCCCGACGCTCTACCCGAATCCTGTGCTTATTTGCTGATTTCTCAGCAATTACACAATTTCTTCCAGAATCCTTTGGCACATGCGTTTTATTTATACAAACAGACACTTTGGTGGTCATTTCATTGGATTCTGTACGAACTCATTTTGATATCGTTACCAAAACTAGCATTTACCTTTAAAATCGAACGTTATTTGGAAATATTGAAAATCGACATCAAAATCATCACCAATCACAAAGATGTACAAAATAATGAACCAGGACCTCCATACATTGATCCATGCTAAAAGCAACTTATGCTTGTGGGTGAGGCCTTTCATGCTTTTGGGCAAGTGAAGTGAGCCAAAAACTTCAAATCTTGGTGAATCAACAACATGATCATATTGATCTTGTTTTGTTAGTATCACGTCAAATAGGCCCCTTCCAACATATACGTCTTAGCAAAACCATGGGGAAGGTACATTGTTTATAACACCTTGATATGTCATAGGCCTATAAAGAATTGACAAATGTGGAAATATTCCTGTTTGAAATTTAGCACTTTCATTAAAGATGCATGCAACAAAGGATTGGTCGTAAGCAGACAGAAATTCTGATGAAATTTTGATTCAAATTAGGACCTATGCTACTCATTTTCAGGAAAAGGGAACAAGAACTTCTAAGGGCAATCCTATTACAACTAACTGGCTGTCTTCCACTGGAGGCCTTAATATCCACAGCGGAGAGTGACGAAGAAACTTTCCATGTATTTTATAGCCCTCGCTTGCTTTAGAAAGGGAGATGTGTAGAAGAAGCTGATTATCGTTGCACAAGGGCCATGACCCTCTCCAATAAGAAGGCGGAGTAATCCAAGATGTTGTTCTTTCTGCCTCCCTGGCTGTCTTGCTGAAAGATTAGTCTCCCTTTCCAGGACTTTAGTTCTAGGTCCCGAGCCTGAAAGTTGTGAAAGAAATTAAATTGTCTCAAAGTCATAAGGAACCATCTTTCATAGTGTACCTTAATAGTATAAAGATAACTTGACGCAACTTAGCACTGCACTTAGTAATCAATATATGGGACTACACAGAGCTCATTGACTCAATCATTTTAGCTATCATTAATTTTGAAGGCATTTAAAAAACAATCCTTCACAATGGGCCATTTTCTATAATCTCCCTCAAAATCATATCATAGGTGTTTAAAATATACTTAAGTGTTACATGTAACAGTTACACCAAATGGTATTAAGACATGAAACAAAATGACACCAATAGGTGTTGAACTGACTTAAGCACTGGTGTAAATTGCTTGGCGTGGTTCTCTGTAACGACTAGTGGTGTATCTTGACACCTCTGTTTCGATTCTTCTGCATATCACTTTTGCGTGATACTCATCAGGTACAGATAAATTAATAGAACATTGAATCATTAATGCTGTTGATAATCTGAAGGTAAATAAATCTCTGATAGCAAGACCTCACTGGGTGTGGAGAGTGTCACTAATCAAGAAATAATCATGATATAAATATTTACTGCAAACATAGATATGAAAATGTTCTACGAAGCAATTTTTGTCACAAGCAAGGAGCTTCCAACACACAAGTAACCCAATGATCTTTATGTACCCTGTCTGATAATTTGAATTAATGGTTTAGATACTAAGAGAAAATAACAATTGTCGTTTTACATGACAGCTGAATAACCTTGATTGGATATTAAAATTGTCATCATTTTTTTTTTTTTTTGGGGGGGGTACTTGAGCTTTTGGTGATGAACTATCCGATCTTTGTACATGATTTGTGTATTTTTGTAATTTTCCTTCATGAACTATCCCATGACTTCACTAGCTCCTCTGATTATATGTGGAAGATTTCATTTAAAAAATATATATATCATTTTAGATTTACAAATTATTCATTTTTACATATTGTTTTTAGATTTATGTCGAAAATAGGTAGTTCTTGAAAAAGAGGTCTCCCCCCTCTCCATCATGTGCTAAGGATATAAAGTTATGACGAATGATTTTTATTCAGAATTGTGTTCTAAACCTCTGCTGTCTGTTTTGATTTTTTTTAAAATCCAGATTGGTAAAGTTCTTCAAACCAAATTATATATCAGGCTTTAGCTTTGTTCTTCTACATATGTGTTTTCAAAGCTGTTAGAGTTTCTTGAAAATAATGTAGAAATCATCTCCTGTTGTGCTGTCTGTTTCCAATATGTATTGATTGTAAGAGTCTGTCCAACGAGTCTAGTTGATGCTGATCATGAGGTCATCAATCTAGATTGACTGTCAAGCTTTATTTGGCATCTTCCAGCTATCCCAATCTTGGGGCTTAGCTCTCCATGGCTCCTGTGTTTATTCTTTATTTGCTGTACGCCCTATCTGTTTTAAAGTTTTGAATGTATAGGCGTACCTCCAGTAGTATGAATATTTTAAGTAGCTTTACTGAAGCTCACTTTTGAGAGATTAGTATGTATGTTGACATATCAGGAAATAACAATTTTACATTTATTTGAGAATGACTGAATGCTTATCAAACTAATTTTGAAAAGTTGTCAAGTTGTTTACAACCATAACAACTCTATGTCCAATTCAAGTGTATTTGATAGTGATGGTGGTTAAGATGATGATGATGATAATGGTGATGATGAAGCTAAAGCTTTTATTGTTATGGTGGTGGTTGTGGAAATAACTATAATGCAAGGCTCCACATTAACTTTTTTTGGTGGTGGCCCATTCGGGCCACCAAAACCATCAAATAATTTTTTTTGGTGGCCCGATATTAAAGTTTGGTGGCCCGAAAAATATAAAGAAAAACATTATAAATGAATAAAACAAACTTCTGAAATATTCATTCTGCAGCCACTACCACTAAGTTCCTTTCACTTTATACATCTTGTATGTAAACCTTGTTTGCTGTTATTTTACTTTGCTAATTGATAATTGTTTCTATCGTTGTAAAAATGAAATGATTGAAAGTGAATAAATGAATTGTATTGTTCGCAGGTTGTGTGGACTTTTTTTTAAATCTCTGTATAGAGATAATTGTAAAGTAAATAAATAGTGCATAGCAAACTCAGATAGATGTACAAAACTTTGAATCCTAAAACCTAGATTATGCATGCCCCAAATCCAGTTTATTTCTTTTTTCTCTTTTGCAGCATATTATAGAAGGAGAAAATCACAGAAAAATATGCTGCAAAATTAGAACAATGCATAAAAGGGGGAAACAAACGAAAATAATTTTCAAAAAGTATATAACAAAAAGAAAACAAATATAATAAAAGAAATTAGTGAAATAAAACAAAAGAAATGAAATGAAGAAAGAAAAAAACAAAGAACAGGGAAAAAAAGAAAAAAATAAAAGAAAAAAATTAGAGAGAAAAAAGAAAAGAAAATGAAAGAAAAATTAATAAAACAAAGTTAATATAAAAATGGGGAAAAGGGGAAAATTAAGAAGCCATTACATATATTTTTTAACAGCTGTGGCAACAGTCTATTCTGACTGGAATATAATTAAAAGCCAAGCATATAATTTTTACTTACCTTTTGGGAATGGCACATTTCTATTTTTATATCCTTTAGTTTGTATTATTTTATTTTCAGTAGAAACATATTTTTTAATCAGGCATATTCAATGGGAAGGGGTATAAATGGTTTAACCACTGTCAAAAAAAAATGAAAGAAAAAAAAAAGAAAACGGCAAAAACTATATCTGGAAAAAAAGTGTGAGAAAAGTCCTTCCCTATATTTGCCAAAATGTTGGAGAAAAAAAAATCACATTTCATATCAATCAATCAATGAAATGCCTTCCCAAAGTACATTGTATTTACTTTCTCAAGAGTGGTTTAAGAAGTCATTTATAAACAAGAAAGAAAGAAACTGTCCGTTTGTTTAAGGCTAGAAAATACACAGCTTCGAAAGAAACCAAGTATCAACATACATACAAATGCACACGTGGGACTGAGATGTACTTGCCTATGTGTTTTTATGTGTATTAATTCATGTGGAAATCGGTCTTTTTGAGTCAAAAGAGAGGTCATAATTCCTCTTCTTAATACTTGCAAATAATCAGGGTACACCAGATTTTCGTAATATAGACTGTAGAATTGCATTTCATTGGTGTAAAAGGTGACTTTGACTTAGATTTTCAAAGTTCTGTGGAAGATTTCTCAGCAGCAACATTTTTTATCGCAGCTCCCCGAGTCTGAATAGGCTGAGCTAGATCTAGAGCACAGCTGTATGCAGTGGCTTCATGCAAAGCTCACGCCAGCCGGCCGGCGCGGCTGGCTGGATAATAGCTACTGTATGCTATAGCTGTAGGCCTAATATGCAAACTGTGTGTGTGTGTATTTGTGTCTAGATCAACAAAAAGGGCGCATGACGAACTGGCTTGCAATTTGAGCTGTAGACAGTTGATAAATGCGTGCAAAATTGGGAGAAAAATTGCACTACTTTGAAAATTATTGGTTGCCCGATTCGGGCCACCAAAACTTAACTTTTTATCAATAATGGTTGCCCGAGGTGAATTTTTGGTGGCCCCGGGCCACCGGGCCACCGCTAATGTCGAGCCTTGTATAATGATTAAACTGCTCTTTTAAACTAGTAGCTTTAATATAGGGTGTCATGCCTTTGTTTACTGTTTCATGGCCCAATAACTATTCGTTTTGGATAGGCTTTGTTGACTATTTACACAAATTATGGGAATAAATGGCGATTATTGGGAATTATAAAATGTAATATTAATTGTACTGCTAATTGTAACGATTCAACTTCCAATGTTTGGATGATGCAGAAGTAAATATTTACAAAAAGTTTAGAATAGGACAAGTAAATTTCATGTGTTTATAGTTAGGATGTTACTTTTTTAGGCTAAAAACATTATACTGGTCTGCAAGTAACATTCGGCATTTATTTTAAAATGATATTGAATACAGAGAATACAACTCTTGGCTTTATAGAGCAGATGTAATTACCAATTATCCAAATTTCAAACTTTGATAAGGGTTAAAACAAAGAGAATATAGATCAGATGCGATATGACCTAGATCCATGCCTGACCCAGTATACTGCCCTCGCTCAACTCCTTGAAGACAAGGCGCTCGTTATCCACCATGAAGACTTGTTCTCCTTGACCGGGGCTGCACTACAGGGTCAACGCTGCTGGTTCTGTGTGTTTCTGAAGTAGTTCATCTCACAGTGGGGGGAAGAAACTTGCCCTCTGACAGTAATGGCTTCTGGTGATCTGTCATCATGGTCGGGTGTTCAGAGGAGCATTTCACGAAACAAATAGTCTGTGATTTTTCATTGCTAACTGTTATAAGCTACTGAAATCCTTGCATCTGATTGGCTCAGAACAAATAAGCCTGTGAAGATCACTGGCAGGATGTTTCATGAAACTCTCCCAGGATCCGTTTGTTATGGACACCATCTCTGTTCCATTGTTTGGAAAAATCTGTTGCATTTATGGAAATAAAAGTGACTTTTATCAACTTTATAATTGCTGTCATTACTACATCTGATAAGGCTTGCGGTTCGACACAATTACAAATGTAGAGATATCTTATGTTATAATAACCTGAAGAGAATCAAATGCAGACATATCTGGCAAAAAAATCAACCTTTTTTCCTATTTTCTGGAGATAATGACACAGTATGAAAACTTGAAGGGTATTGAAATTTACACATTTCTGAACCATAAATCTATTGTGTTCACCCTTTTGTGAATATGAGCACACATTGCACAATTAATCTCTAAAGTTTTTTTTTTTAAATAGCTACCTGTAGTAGGGTAAGTAGGCTACATTGTTCACATTGAATTTTTTTCTTTTTAGAACACATTCTTCTCTAAAAAATGGTAGTAAAAATGTGTAAACAAGACAACTCTTCCTTTATAATTCTTGCATCAAATTGTCAATCCGTCAACAAAAGCTGTATGAGGATACAGTGTTTGTAAAATGTGTATATTACCCTGTTACCAAGGACATATCTAATTTAAATCTCATATCTTTGATTGTAATCTCTGTTCATCTACTTTGGAGTTTCATTCATCGATTGCGATATAGACTTTACAAAATATGCATGCATTGTTGTAAAAATTGATTTTTTTTTTTTCTTTGTGCAGCCTACAAAGTGAAATGATTTTCATGTTAGCCTAATACTTGAGTCGGGTTGTGGTGAGAATTGGGGATATATTCTTTGATGGGGAATTTCCATGTCGCAAACTTGAGAAGTCCAGATTTGATGGACTATCATATAACTTCCTACCAAACTATAAATACAGTTGATATAGGTTTGGGACAAGTCATGCCTGGCAAAAACAACTTTTAACAACTTTATAAACAGCTTTACTTTACTGTATTTCCCTTTAAATTTGTTCTTTCAGGAACTAGCACTGCGACGAGAATTAAGGGACTCGCTGCCAAACAACAACAACAATGAATCTATCACAGGAGGCACAGATCCCTTTCTGAACAGCGGCAACGGCAGCAACACCACCACTAACTTCCATCGGCGGGAGGAGAGCGGCGACAGCGGATGCGGTCTCAGCAACGTCAGCCACCCAAGGACACCAGAAGATCTCTTGTCCACTCTGGAGGACATGGACTCCTCTGAAGGTGAGGAAGTGGCACTTGTGTCTTTGAGCCATTGCAGCATTAAATCCAAATTTACCCCTATCAACCCAGGCTATTTATTCATTTCTGATGTTTTTACAGGGCAGCCCATATCACCAACTTGGTGGTTTTCCATGAGGCTTTGTTAAGAACTAAACAAAAAATATGAAATGTCTCGGGTAGATCTGGGGCCCATCTTACACAGAGATTGATCCAATCAAACTCAACTGTATGGAAATCCATCAATGTCATAATTTTTTTGAAAAAAATTTGCACAATGTCCTTTGCAACAAAGAGAAGCAAATTCAAGAAAGCAATGTATGAATTTATGGCATATCTAGAAAATATTTTAAGCGAACATCCATTTTAAATGCTTATGTTTCTTGCTTTCCATCGTTGTGGTTTATCATATCAATCGCTACTCTTTGTGAGATGGGGCCCTGATGGGTAAATCCATTAAGTATATTATACATCTGACCCCTGATGAGCAGGACCTTTCTGAATGAATTCATCTCCACTTTGTGCTTCAAATGGAAGGTTTAATGCTCTCGAATTATGGTTTGAGGAGCTCATGAGGTGAAGTATAAAGTGGAGAAAATGGGGTGTCAAATGAAAAAAAAGGGTGATTGTTTTATGGAACTGCCTTATTGTAAACGTGGTCTGTTCGCAATACATTTATTTAAGATTTAAGGCCATGGAATTGTTGCTTTCTTGGTTTCGTTTTCATCCCTGCTTCACGATTCTTTTCTCATATTAAGCTTTTCCTTGCTCCTCTCAAAAAACAAATGAATGTTCATCAACATGGTCTAAATCAACATTTATTCAATATTTGTGTCTCTATTACAGCTCCCACTACTGACCGTAAACCTGTAGAAAAGCAAGCACAACCTGCTCTCCCGCCCCTGTCCAGCATGGGCGACTTCTTGGAGACCCTCCCCAGTACCAACGTTGACATGGCCACCATGGACCCTTCTGACAGTAGCACGGCAGTCACCTCCATGGACAGCGATGACCTGGTCCCGTCTCTACCCGAGGCCCTTGATTCTGATATCCTCAACGTCGGCGATGTCAACAGTCTTCTCACCTGGTTATAGGGCCACAGTCCTCAACATCCCTTCGTCCTGCAATTAGTCCTCTGAAAGCATTCTCTCTCGTTCTTGGGCCATAAGACTTTGGAGCACTTGTAGCCACCAAGTGTTGGCTCAAGGTACAGTTCTTGACACAGTTTTAAGGGATTAGGATCTTATTGCAGGTGGACTGGATCCTGGATAGGGTCAAAGGTCAAATGTCTTGGGTCACAGGTTACATGACGGATCATATCAGGATGCTGTAAGCTGTAAAAGTTCTGTAAAAGAACTTTGGGATTGTGGTCAGGAACTTACCCCTTTGCATGCCCTTGCATTTCCCCTTGATAAAATGTAAGATATGACACAAACACGAAGAAACAAACATGATCGATGCTGCCTCCTTGACAAAATAGCACAGAGGTGGAGACGATATCAGTACTCTATCATTGTTGTCATGACAATGGGCGCAGCGACCTCCTAAAAATTGTTGCAACGACGTATATATTTCAGAAGGAACCGGAGAAGTTGTCAATATGATATCAAAATCTTAACACCCTTATCAATGTGTAACATGTTGCTTACCTGTACTTAAAGATATGTCTATGTCTTAGTGGAGGTCTTCAATGCTCTTTGAACAGTGCAGGCAGGAAGGTTTGGTAGTAGGTTTTTCAACTGCATGATGGAAGGTTTTTCAAAGTTTGCAAGGTTGAATCTTAAGCAAACCAGTGTGCCATGGCTGCTCTTGCCATGCATGTACATGCCCTGATGAATCCAACCTCTATTACCTGGTACAACACTGCTGCAGTTTCACAGTATTGGACATTCACAAGATATCAGATAATGTGCTCCAGAGGTGTGTCCGTACAGTATGCCAATGTGATGTGCATGTTGGCTTACGTTGAAAGACACTCGCAGATTGGGATTAATGAAGGTCACAGAATGTATTCAAATTTATGCATTTAATTAATCATTTGTAATTATTCTTCAAGCATCATGTTCAATATTCTTTGTATTACTGAACATACAGGGCCGTGAATTATGCTAGAGAGCATCAAATCTTTTAAGGATCGTCCTAATTTTCAGGGGTTTTCTTTAATTAGGCCATCAGTTGTATGACTCTAGTGCTGGTGGTCCAGAAGTTCTCCCACAATGCACTGCTCTCCCCCTGATCATGTGATGCAGAGGACAATTTCTGTTTGGGATATTTCTGTAATTTGTTGGTCAGAGTACCTGAAAATCACCATAAACTAAACACAGAGTATCATGTCTATGCACCAGTCCCATTTTACCAATCTTTTATATGTAATTAAAACCATGGCGATTTTTGTAGTCGAGAACAAATACAAGCAATGATCTATTTACTGCCTTTTATACGAAGTGCCTTTACCATTTATTGTCTTAGAAATATGAGTAATTATTTATGTACTGCCTTGACTTGGTGTAGAAGTCATCACCCCATTGGTCGGATCATATATAGAGGGCGCACGCTACTAAATATTTTTCAGTGGGACTACGTGTTAAATACCATGTGCGCATTGGTAGTCTTGCATGAATCCAAAGTCACACTTTACTGCCTGTGAAACATGCCCCCTTCCCCAAATTCAGTGGTTTATTTTTCTCCATTGAGGACACATTGTGCCTTTGTTTTTATAGAAGTCCAGCCAAAGAAGACATAGTTTTATATTGTATGTGTATGCGTGTCTTGTGTGAAATAGAAATGTATTCATCTTGCAGCCTTTTGCAGTACACTCAAGGTGTCGACGTGGTCACAGTTTGACTTTTCTGCCGTACTTACACCCAGGTATTCAAGTAGAGAATCATTCTACAGTTTACGTACAGTACCTGCTTGGATAATGATTATATTTAGTCCAATTATTGGTATGATATTTCAGCCTATGTATTGATTGCCTTGTATGTGGCAAATGAATTTATATGAACCACTTTTGTATGATTGTTATCTATTTGTATTCACGTTCCTTGCTCATAACAGAATTAGTATTTCATGTGTAGCAGTACTATATGTTCATATATATCTTGTAAATATATGTTTGTATGTGTGTTTGTTACATTGTATGTATATTGTCAGTTCTGTCATATTATCAATGAGGGATGTTTATTCAAATGTCCAAATTGATTAGGAAACATCACATTTCATAGTACTTTTACTGCCCCTTTCTCTTATACAGTGCTCTCAATGTTTTGTTTGTTGTGTACTTAAAATATGAAACAAATGTGATGTCATGTTTTATATGACAAAATACTTTTTTAAAATATGTACGAGAAGTTAAATGTAGGATTTTTGGTATGGTGGGTTGCTCTATCCTTTAATCATTGTACTACACATATTTCCTTCTTGTCTATATTCAAAGCCAAGTGTTTTGTGAATTTCCTTTGAAATTACCCTTTCCTAAAAGAAAATCTATTTCTGTACATGTAATTCATTTGTAAGGAAGGTGCTACTATGTTTTCGTTCAGTGACCTCAAAAAATCGAATGGTATTTTCAGATCCTCACAATATTTATGAAATTGCTTTTGAAAGATAAACATACCATTTGACAAACCATTGAGCAAACGAGTATATTCATTTAAATTGCTTATTCGTATATTTTTCATAAATTGTATCACTTGTCCCAATTACAAGTTGTTCTTGAAACTTGATACTTTTATCTAGATGCAGTCCTGTCAGCCATCTGAAGTGCAACAGCTGTAGTAAAAGAAATAGATAAAAAGAGATATCAAAGCGAAGGAGAGAGTTTTCCTTTAGATAGAAAGGGATGGAATAAAAGTTATCTATGTTTTATATGAGAGGATAACAGTACTATTAAACACACACAAGAAAATCAACAAAAACCAGCTAAGACTGGAGATTTATCTGTGTATAAAAACCAGCAAACTGTATTCAAAATGGTTTTTAGTTTACTTAAATTTTATTTTATTCAAATATTGTATCTTGATTTTGAGTGATGAATTTAATCACTTCCATTTGATTTTGTTTTCATTTTGAAGATGTTTCTTTTTTCTTTTTAATTCAGAGTGATTCTCTTTTATTTTCTGAGTGCTGGGAAGATCTTACAGATTACCTTTTTGCTCTCATATTAGCGTCCTATTTTATCTTTTTGGAACCAGAAGGATATGAATCATGTGAATTGTTTGTGTTTTACACTTTCAATATTCTAGATGCAAGCTTCCTCTCTCCAGAAATACGAAATAACAATATCAAGAAGTATTCAGATTTGGTTTAGGACATGGTTTCAAACATGAAATTGTTTTTTGTTCAGTTCATAATCAACTTCATATTTTTTTCTGTTTTCTCTTCCTTTTACATGTCACAAATATTTCCTCATTATTGAGTGAAATAACAACACAGCTAATTTAGAACTATGGTTTTGAAATTTATTTTGCATTATTTATTGAACATTTTCTTGCAATGCCAAACAAGAATTGGTGTTGCATTGAGCATTGTTCGGTATAAAGGTCAAGAAAAACAATAAAAGTGGTCTCATATGAGCAGGTGAACTTTATGGACAGGTTTCTTTAATGCATGTTTCTATGGAGAAAAAAATCAGAGAAAAACCAAACCAGTGTTCCAGGGGGTTCTTACAGGCAAAACGGGTTTTACTCTTCCAAAGCAGGTCCTCATCTTACTAGGAGTTACGATTCATCCAATCAATCTCAACTTTATGGAAATGCATCCATACCATAAATTTTCTTCAATAAATTTGCACAATCTGCTTAGTAAAACAAAGAGAATCACACCGAATCTTCAAGAGAACGATGAATGTATGAATATACATCATACCAGTACCTAGAAAGTAATTTGAACAAATTAGCATTTTAGATATTGACGTTGCTGGTCATCCATAGTTGTGGTTGATCGGATCAATCGCAACTATGGAAAGCCAGCAAAGTCAACATATATGAAATGCATGTTTGTTCAAAAAAATTTCTAGATATGAATGAATATCCATAAAGTCATTGATTTCTTGACAATGTGGTGTGTTTTCCTTTGTTTACAAAGGACATTTTGCAAATTTCGTGTAGAAAAAATTATGACACTGATGGATTTCCATAGAGTTATGATTGATTGGATCAATCGCAATGCTTTGTAAGACGGGGCCCAGATGTATTTTACAAAGGGGGAAATGTATTACTTGCATATTAAAAGAAAATACTTCATGTGTACTACATGTCTACCTATCATTCAGTACAATGTAATGTTGGCCTTAAAGTACATATCACCTTTTCAGTACTGCATTGTATATTGTATGGAATCAATCAAGCTGTACTTTAGTATATTGTGTATCATATCTCGTGAAATCTTTTCTATTTGTATTCAAGTATAAAATGTAACAGAATGGAATTCATTTTTTATTTAAAGCCAAAGTGTCCTTTCTAGTTATCCATTGCGTACATCATTTTCAGGAGCCAATGGTTGTACTACTTGCTAGTTTTCTGATTTTGTACAGTAATGTATCAACATGGTATTCCCAACTTTACAATCGTGTTCTAGTATTAATACGTATTCTGTTGTTATACACCTTTTGAAAGAGAAAATGTGTTTATATATATTTAATATACTTTTAATCAAGCATTTTGTATTGAAATAAGCCAAGGATAACAAAATCTTTTTGACTCTTCTAGTAAAAATCAAAGTCTGTATTGTATCGGATTTCTCCCAGCAATAAACAGAATTCACTACTTTTATTGTTTCAGGTATTCATCAAGTTTATTCGTCTGAAAAAGCTTTTTGCCAAATGAGGTCAAAATTCGGATATTTAAAAAAAAATGTCACAAATCTATGCATGCATGCATATACCACAAAGTGCCATTGTCAGTGTTTTTCTATATTTTTGATAGCTTAAGTGCCTTTAAAAGAGTTTTGTAATAATTTGTCATGCAATTCAGCCTCTCATATTGAAAGTCATACTACAGCTATAAATCATGTTCCATATTACATTTTTTAAACCCAGTATTGTCATTTTGAAAAATTTATCATCATTTCCCTTCTTATTTAAATATTGCAAGACTACATCATTTCAGGTCTGTATAGATGACATGTCCGTTTAAAAATTCTCATCAGAGCCTTTTCAACATACTTTTCAGGATGCTGGTGTCGTACTTGGTCTTTAAGAGGATTATGCGTCTTCATACAAAGGTCAACTTTGTGTGACCTCTCAAATTATGCCAAAATGTACAGATTTGTTTGCATGTTGGTGTCGTGCATAACCAACTTTGTATGGAAGAGATAAGGAGAGGTTCATTGGATCAGTGAAAGATACCGGTGAATCAAATGAATTGACATGATTTGGAAAAAAACTATATTATTTATTTTTGCACATGATGATCCATGTTTAATCTTTGTGGAGGCATTTTTCAAAGCAAGCATGCTGTATATATGACAAGGTGTGATATTTTCAGTCTCTGCGTACAATTAGTTTACTATTGGCAAATCAAATTATTTGTTGATTAAAGACATACTTGTACATTTGTTATCTAAACTACTGCAAGCTTTAATTGACCAAGGTGTTAGAATTTTTTATACATTATGTGAAATAAGGATTTTTCACTTTTTATTTGTCTCTTAATCAACTAGTAGCATGATATTTTTATAGAGCATTATGATAGTTTGTACATCATGGACAGTTTTGAAATTTGTATTGAAGCCATGAACAGTAACTGGAATGTTTAAATTGCAAAGATTATTTCCGTCTTCCTATTTTGTAGTAACAGATCAAATCCAAATTAATTTTGATAAATATATTTCATGAAATCAAAGTACTGTTAAGCATCTTCGAGAAACTTCATTTCTATTTCAGTATATTGTCTTCTAGCTCCAAGGTAGCTAGATACTATGTTGTATAGTAAGTTCCGCAAGAAGGTTGTAAGTGCTATTACTATAATGACTTGGTACATTTTGTGGACTAGTTCAGTGAATTTGAATTTTTACGATGAATATGAGAATTTCTGTTTTTCACAATCAGGAAAATTGACCTGTTTTGGCTAGCTTTTGCTTGTGAGGCTGCAATCTTCATGACACCTTTGTTGTAGATGACTGCAAAATTGCCGATGTCAATTTAACACTAGCTCGGAATCTATTAGGTCCACACCAGTTTGGAATCAAACCGATGCTGTTTTGATAATTGGTGTTGTATAAACATGTCTGGTGTTAGACCAAAACCAAACTGGTGTTTAACACTTCTCTGGTGTGGACATACATAGATTCCGGGCTGGTGGTAAATCAACACCAGAGTTTTTTCAGTGTAGCATAGTTTCAGATGCAGCATGATAAAGTGTTGAGATGATGCTTGAAACATCGCAAGCAAAAGTTTGCCAAATGAGGTAAAAGCCATGCGATTAAAAAAAAGGTTTTTTTCTTTATCATCAACTTATCAGATGGCATGTCTTCTGTGATGTCATGAATATTTTTTATTTTGAAGAATAAAAAAATGGATTCTGAATTTTAATTGAATGTTACTTCAAACCTCATCTTCTTTTAAACCATGAAATATATCTTCCTGTAAATATTATTCTGAATAGTGGGCTACTTCATGCCAGTAATGTACATAACTTAGCATGTTTTCAAATTTCCATTAATTGATTTCATGACACACATTGTACTTTATATTGATTTTTTCTGGCTTCGAAGTGATATTCATCTTATTTTAACCCACCTTTGTATAGTAGTGAAAAAGCATTTTGAATGTATTTATTTTGTTGTGTTTACACTGAAACATTTTTATTGTTGTCTGTGTCGTGGAAACAAGGCTTTATCACTATCATTGTTATATATATTATATATATTAAAACTTAACTTTTCAATAGCGGTGTGATGTATGTGATCCAATGCTATGCAACTTTCAAAAAGAGATCAGGATAAAGGTCTGATTTCAACGTTGTACCCTTGTGAATGTTGTTCTTTCCCCTCTTCCTTTGTAAAATACTTCTTGTCGTGAAAATTTAGAAAAGCAATATATTGTAGTGCACATATACATATATAGATATATCTTATGTTAACTGTGTTTAGCAAGAATTTGGAAATGACATGGAAAATTCTCCGGCGTTTTTCAGCCTAAGGTGATATCATTTTCTTTCCCCATTTTCTAATCAGAAGTAGCTTTAGAATGGTTATAAGATTTTAGAGAGGAAGTGTAAAAAGAAAAAAAAATGATAACGTGGTGGTTTGAATATTATTATTATAGCATGCCTCATTCAGAGGGAATGATTTATGAGTTTAACCAATAACAAGCATCATAAAAATAATTCTATTCTTGTATATTTCCCTTTCGTATTATTGCATAAAGTTCTTCGATAAAGGGGGATTTCGAATAATTTGGTGGAAGCAAGTAGCGATGTACGAGATTGTAATAATAAAGTCATCTTAGCTTTTTCATGAAAAAAAAATGGAGAAAGTTTTGTTTTTTGCTTTGATGTTTATTGAAAAGTTTGAGTGAGGGGGAGAGAGAGAAAGAGAGGGGTGAGAGACAGTGGGGGTGTTCCGTATGTTTTCTTCCAGTTTAAAGTCGCTGAAAATAAAGGGGAATGGGCAAGGGCAATGAGAGGGAGGGAGAGAAGGGTGTAAATAAGTGAAAGAGAGAGAGAGAGAGAGTAACAGTGAGGAGTAGCATTGAGATGAATTGGATGGAGGGGTGGAGCAGAATTTAAAGAATGAGAAGAGGAAAAGGGGAGAGAGATAGAAAGAAGAGCAATATTCTGGTTTCCAGTTTTAAAGTTGTTGAAAAGGAAGGGGAAGTGGGCGGATGCCCAGAGAAAGAGAAAAAGAAGAGAGATGAAAGTATGTTGGAAACGATCGTAAAGTGTTCAAGTGGAGTGATAGAGCAACAGCAAAAGTTGAATAGTGAAGAAAGGAAAAAGCAGAGGGAGAGAGAACAGTCATATTTCCCATTTAGATTTGAAGAGAGGAGGGAAAATAAGCGAAGGCAGTGAGAGAAAGAGATGACGAGAGTGCCATGGAGGTCACGATGGAGGTATTGGTTACGTGTTCGAATGAACGGATGGGGCACATATTTGATGAAGGGGAGAGAGAGGGAGAGAGCAAAGGAGATTTCCAAAGGAGGAAGGGAGAGAGTGAATAGGGGATGGTAGAATGGAAATGGGATGGAAGAGGACAGTGCGGGGAGGGAGAGGGAGCACAGCCTGGAGAGAAGATCGAAGAGGAGAGGGAATTTGACAGAGAGGGGGGGGGGGGGCTATAGGGGTGGAGCTGCATGGGGGGAGGGAAAGAAAACGGGGGAAAGAGGGCCGGGAGAAAAGTAACACAAAACGGAAAAGGTGAAAATAAAAGGATATGGGAATGAACAAAGAACTTGAAAGGCAATCGATAGAAAGGATAAGGAAAAAAATATCGGGAGAGAAAAAAAAAACTTTGAAACTTCTTCATCACCCAAGAGTGACCAGAATTAATGAGAATGACTTCTAAGAATACAACATTTATATGTTTTTTATTGCTCCTCTAATGTATAGAAGGCACAGCTATTCACATTCAGCTCATTAGAGTGGTGGATCAGGGGGGGGGGGGTAGTCTGCTGATCCATCACAGGGGCAGCGGGAACGGGGGGGGGGGGTAGCTGGGGGGGGGGGGGCTTCAGCCTCCCCCACTTTTTTCCAAAACCGTGTACAAAAACGTAAAAATTACCATATGATTGTGATTTTTTGCATGGTCAGCCCCCCACTTTTGGCTCAGCCCCCCCCCCCCCACTTTAAAAACCGTTCCGCGGCCCCTGTATCAATGTAATGAATGAAAGTTTTAAAAAAATTGGACATTAATTTTTAATTACAATGGTGTTATTTATTTTCATTACTTTTCACAATTCAAGAGCCCATCAAAGGTGAAAACAGTTTTCTGCCCCCTTTATGGCAATGAATCCCGTTACGGCGCCGCCACCCCCCCCCCTCTTCTGCTAAAATAAACCATTTTTTTTGGGGGGGGGGGTGTTCTATAGAGAAGACCTATATTTCTTAAAAAGATCGAGACAAGAAATTCTTGGCTCGGCCGCTCCACTTACTCGCATATGGAAAGGTTTATGAGCAGTCATATCAACTCTTGAATTCCAGCCAGAGGTTCTAGCCCCTCTCTCGATACTTCATTGACAAAACAATTTGAAATTACGTGCAGCTATTTCACACCCTTTTCTTGCCAACATGGCCAAGGTGAGTTGACAAGAGCAGTTAATAAGGCTAAAAAAAAAGGGGGGGATGACGTATCCTATGTATATCAGACAATATTGATTAAAGGTGCTCGAAATTAAAAATGAAAATGTGTTTTTACAAAAAGAAAATGTTTAATTGATAGGCCTACAATCAATTGATAACAATTTGTTCTAATGTATTTCCTAATCATTCTTTTTTTTCATGTTTGCAAATTAGGACTTTATTACTATTATTACTATTTTTTTTTTTTTTTGGGGGGGGGGGTTCATTTCTATGACTGGATGATTGGTTTTTTTTTCTTTCAGCATTAATTTGACTTGCGCCATCTGCGGTAGCGAAACAAAAGGTGAAGAAAATAAAACTTCTTTACAGTTTTTGTCACTCGAATAAAATCTGGATTACAGTGATTATTCCACCCTTTTTTAGAACTGGAAACTTTCAACGTGCAAAACTCACCTACAGGTATCCAAAATAAGTTTAAGTAATGATTTTTTTGTAGAAAAACTGAAATAAAGTGGGGATTTCGATAGTGTGGGTTATGCATGTTTCTGCGTGGAAGGATAGAGACCATATTGTGCAGTTATTGTATGGGTAGCCGCTTTCGTGGAGTGTCGCATGGGATGCGTATTAAAAAAAGGCTCTCGACTGAGTCGACTCGTTCACGTTCGGACCTAGACAGGAATAACCGTCGTTTCTGGGGATTTATTCAACAATTTCTGACATTTTACTGTAATCCCCATTTACCGACGGTAGGGTGTACGTGTGGGCTCGCATGTGTTCTCATTCCCTCCCTTTTGTCAATTCACAGTCCAAAGTTTGATGTAATTTTACACATCGAATTTACAATCTAAGTAAGGATGTATAAACAACAAACTTTTAATTATTTATATTCCAACATTTAAATACTTTAAACGATATAGATGAAAAAGGCATGAAAAATATACTTTACCGATGTTTAATTGGGTTGAACACGATAAAAATGGTCAAAATGGCAGCCAAACTATAAAATATTTACAAACGAACGTCAACAATCACGAATGTGATATCGATATTGCTTTCGATATTATACGATCTGCTCCATATGCGAACGAAACCGAAGATAAACGATACTAGTTATACTAGTACTAGTACTAGTTATAATCGCGATATATCGATTCGAGACATTAAGTTAATAACGATAATGACGTCATTCAAGATGGCAACTTGCAAGAAAAACCGTCAGGTCAGGTGAAAATGTCTTAGATGACAGATTTCTCAATCATCCAGAGGATTTTTTTCAATAACTCCGGCCCAAGGTATGCAATTACTTAATTTATTTATATTTCCCTGATAATGGAAACCATGAAACTTTCAATTTTGCTTAAAAAACAGTTTTAAATCGCGATCTATAAAACGCTAGTTCACTATACGTTGGCTGTAGGTACGGGGCCCCATCCCCTTCAGTCTATGTATGGTGAGTGGAGCCAACGTAGTTCAGCGGAACAACCAAAATACAGAGACTGAAGCTTTTGGTCTAGTTCGGACCACTCACACAAGCATGCGAGGTTAGTTGTACTGTAGGATGGGGGGTCGGGTGTCCGGACACTTTATATTTTTGAAGCCTTCTTTTTTTGTCTTTGGATTACACTAAAAATATGAATTCAATACTTGTAATCATCTTCTATTGTGTTCTTTATATAATATTTCCTAACATTTTGTACTAAAATAAAAATTAATGAAACTTCGCTTTCAAATTTTTCCAAATGACTTTCTAAAATTGATCGTCCGGACACACAACCTGTCCGGACACACAACAACTGGGTATACTAACCTCGCACAACGCATGTCATTTCATAATGAATTTTGACGTTTTCATTCATCACACGAATGTGAGAGAATGATGAAACACGCCAAAATCTTCACTGTTCACAATATACTAAAAAAGTCTAAATTTATTCATCTAGGCCTAGGCCCAAATTTAATTTTAAAAATATGCTCGAACGTAAAGGGATTTTAAACGCTCACCTCCAAATCTCAGCCAAGATACTCCGTCCGATCCTTAATACTGCGGTGGAAATTACGCAAACAACAATCGAAATGCGAATTTTTCCTATCGAACAGTCTACTTTTAGATTCAAGTCGTCGGCGCATTAATAGGAAATTGTACCAAAAAAATCAACAGGTTACATCTCAGTTTTCAAGTATAATCGCTGATGGCGCTACATCATAAAATAACGCTGAACAGCGGAAAAAAATGCGGAGCGCCTAGAACGCAACCAGCAGTACAGCTGATCTGACGTAAACAAGCAAGTTCATTAAATAATATCGCGCGCCCTCTGTGCGTATAGAGAAAACCAGCGAATTAGGCTATTAGCTCCATGCCTGCTTCGAGTTCGACATCAAGAAAAATCATCGATATAAAGTACCAGAAAGACAGAGAGGAAATTAGATTGGCTTCATATCGTTTGGTAAGTTTCATATCCAAAGCTTACTTGATTTAACATGTAGTCTTGTAGATCTATTTCTAATTTTTACAAAAGAGGAATAAACTTATTGCAAGTGCCGTGCCAGTGGTTATCCTGTGCACGGCGGCGGTAATGTACCCGTGGTTGGTTCGGACTAGCCAGGAGGCTTCTTTTCTAGAGAATAAAAATCATTTACTAACGTATGCTTACTCTCCATGGAGCCAGGGATTACGTCCTATTCATGTGCGTGTACCGCGAAAAAATCTGAAACTTTCGCCCCAGAGTCGGAGATCAGATTTCTACTTTCTGTTCTATCAAGTATCAAATTATGTAAACGGAATACAACTTCTTTTCTGACATTTCTACGAAATTGATTTCACTTTTAAACAAGAAATCATTAAAAAATTGAGAAAATGTGAAAAGACAGAGACTTGCTCGATGTTTACACCCCCATCTTGTTTCTTATTGTTCTTTGCCAACGTTATAGACGCTACTTGTAGTTGTAATATGGTTATTGTTGGTCAATTTTTTAATTTTAACATTCTATCATTTTTAAAGCATAGTAAATGAATTTCCAAGCTCAATAAAAATCTCAATATTCATTTTGGTCGGCTTATTGTTGGTTTTGGGGTTGCAGGTCACAAATAATGTAGCTATCACAGCCGGTTCGAGATTACGACACTCGTATCTGTCACTGTGATAAATTGGGGAGATCAGTTACATAATATTGACAAAAACTCGTACTTTAAAAAAAATAAAAAAGGTATTTAAGGGAAATAAGTTTTATGGTATACAAAATAATTACATTTAAAACTTGCATCATGTACTTTGAGGTCCATAATAATCCATTTTACAGAGACGATCTTGTCACTCGTACATCCCCAAAAAAGTCGCCATCTTGAAAAGATCAAGTTTTGCGGGATCTGACTTCCGGGGTTTCTTTTCTCTCTCATATCGTCGCTATTCGATGAAACATCAAATTTCTTTCTTTGCGAGCATGATTTCGAATTTCGAAAAGTTCTTTTGATGCTGGAAATATGAAACGGGTGAGCAAAATTGTGTTTTTTAAGTGATTTTTTGTTTGCATAATTCATGAATATTATCAATTTTTGTTCGGCCTTTATTTCTCTTTTATTTCTCAGGTGACGTTTTCTTGACGCCGATGTATGAATTAAGGAAGGTTTTTTTCTTCGGGCGATGGTCATTTTCTGACTTCACAAATGTGTCGCATATCGCCCTCAAAGCTGAAACTCAAGACGATGTCGGACTAATGAGTCCTAATTTTTCTTGAGTTTGAGCGAGGATGAACTGGCATTAATAATGACCCTTTACAAATTGTTGTTTGATATAAATAACAATTCGTACCTGTAATGAATAACAAATGTCGCATTCAACTTGTGCAGTGAATTGAAATGAATGGGTCGAGCTCTGTGTGTCTCTAGCTAGTGCAGTGGTCACCGGTAGAACATGTACTGCACGTGGGGTGTGTGTGTGCATTTTACAAGTCATGTGCAATCATCGGGTGTGAAGCCAAAGGAGACAAAGGGGGTATGTTAGCCCCCTCTTCAAATACAGTATATATTTTTTGACAGCAAATGGGTTACATCAGGGATGGAAGGGGTATATCTCTTTCCAAATATAGTATTGACCCCAGGGGTGGATCTAGGATTTTCCAAGGGGGGGCACATTTTCCCCGAGGAAAAATTTGACAAGCAGAAAAAAAAATGTTTTTAACCAAAAATGAAGTACATTT
Organism: Lytechinus pictus; assembly: GCF_037042905.1. Lineage (NCBI taxonomy): Eukaryota > Metazoa > Echinodermata > Echinoidea > Temnopleuroida > Toxopneustidae > Lytechinus > Lytechinus pictus. The sequence goes on from NC_087260.1 coordinate 18,918,937, forward strand.
CTTCTACGAATAAATCTGACAAGCAAAAAAAAAGTCCTCACTTTCAAGGGGGGGGGGGCAGGGGGACATGTCCCCCCCTTAATTTGAGGTGGGGGGACGATCCCCCCCTAAATTTTTATTTCATAACCTTTCTTTTTTAATTTTTTTTTTTTGCTTGTTTGCTTCCGCCGCCAATGGGGGGGGGGGCACATTTGTGTTTTAAGTTTTAACAGCATTTTTACATATATTGCCTCTATAGTGCCACCAGAGGTTAGTTATGCCCCCCAATTTAAATGCATGCCCTGTACATGACCAGTGGAGGATCCAAGGGGGGGCACATCCTATCCACCCCCTTGAGAGCCATTATCAAAATTTTTAATGTAAAATGCTGCTTTTACACGTGTACCCTCCCCCTTTCATTGGTGGTAGAAGCCAAAAAGTTTAGGGGGGTCCACCTGAAAAAAAGAAAGAAAAAAAGTTATCAACCAAAATTTTAGGGGGGACCACCTGAATCTAAGGGGGACGCAGGGAAAAAAAAGCCAAAAAAAAAAAGGTTAACAGAAAATTTAGGTTTTTTTTTTTTTTACTCCCCCTTCATGCAGGTATATCCTGGACCCGCCTCTACTGCAGCCTTTGAACAAAAAAAGCTTACACAGCTTGTGATACACAGTCATACAAATTCAAATTTTTCAAATTCAAAAGTTTATAATATAAAATCCTGACATTGAAGGATCATCATAAAAAACAAAGAAACGTGAGAAAAAAAATAATACAGCATAAGCATTACATAGTAACAACAAGGTACACACAACCATATTTCATATTTTGCTCTCCCCCCGGCTCTGCTCCCCCCCCCCCGGCTCTCCTCACGCATAAGCCTGAATCCCCCCACTTTGTACTTGCAGCAATTCAGCCACTCTCGTGATCACATGACACATGCACACACAGCATATCATTCAGCATTGCTGGAGTCATAGAGGTACATGTACAGTGCAACATGCAAATGAGTGTTTGCAGCAAAAAATATAATCTCATAGCATGAATATGCTCCCCCCATTTCTCTGCAAAAGATCATGATATGGCAACAAAAATTTACAAGATGGTAGAAAAATGACATTAACTACTTCATTGTAGAGCTAAACTTCACTCAATATATATATGTACATGTATATACTTCATTCTATATGAACTAATTATATGCTAATTTATTCATAAAATCATATATTCTGTTCTAATTCAGTAATTAAAGCTTATAGAGTGCTAATTTTTGCTGTATGTATTCTTCATGGCATTTCTACAAATAAAAAATAAAAAACAACTGATACCAAAGATGTTTTCTTACATATTTTTCGCTTTTGAAAATTAAATCACGTATTTCAGCATTTTGGAGGCTGACATGTACTACTAAATGTTGCATAATTTTAAAACCGCATACCCGAGCATCATAAATTTGGACTCAAAAGTTGCGCAAGACTTGAGGGAAAATATTCTTAGAATGACGTGGAGCAATTTACAAACATGAAATGTTTATTGCAAAATTTTGAGGCATCATATGCGGCAGAATGGGTTTTAAAAATTTGATCTTTAATTACCCATAACTCCTTAACGAATGGCCGAATTTTCTTAATTTTTTGTTGTTGCATTTCTAATGCAAAGACCTTTCATTTGATATATCATTCGCCAGTATTTATTATTATCTTAATTTTTGGGTAATTTAGCTAAATAATGTGTTGTTACATTGCAGATTTTTTAAAAAGGAAAATGACGGACGACGAGAGAGCAGGATGGGAGCCCACCCCAAAGAAACAAAAGACGTCCATGACCTCTCCGAAGAATGACCTTTACCAGCAACGATGTAGTTTGCCCATCTACCCGGCCAGGGGCAAGCTTATCACAGAGATCCGCAAGGCTGCTAGTGTTGTCGTGCTGGGGGAGACAGGGAGTGGGAAAACAACACAGATTCCTCAGGTTGGTATATGAATGGATTCATCAGCGCGTGACAATGACCGGCACCAGTCCGACGGTCCCGGACCGGTAAAAATTGCAATCGGGCCAGTAACTTTTCAGAAATAGCCGGATTTACTGGTTCGACATGACCAGTACAAAATATATCAAACTGATGCAAATGATATTTACTCCTCTTTTGTAAATTATAGAAAAGGCTCTGGCATCTTAGAAAATGGCTCTCGTGAATTATATTGTGTTTGTGTCTACTGTTTTTTTGTATGTTTCTTTTTTTTGGGGGGGGGGCAATAAAAGCAATAAAAGACAGCAAAATAAACTCAATATTTTAAAAATGTTTTACTTAATATTTGGTGACCAGTAAATTTTTGGTTCCGACTAGTAAAAGAATGGAAAAAACTACTGGCACGGCATGAAAAGGTTGGACCAGAAGAAAAAAGGGTTAGTGTGGAGCCCTGGATTAATGCATGATTGGTCTGCAGTAGAACCACTCCTTTGTAATTTCCAGATGAAGTTATGGACCATCTTCATTCTGGCTAAATCTCTGTGTCCATGTTTCAGTTTGTCTTACTGGTACTTTTTATAGTCTAACTTTTGATATCTTAATGCTTTTGATCGATCTTCCTCATTTACAAATTGAAGAATATTGTACTCCTGGGAAGCAATTTATCAACATTTTTAGGTGATCTGTCAATCGACAGATCAACTATTAATTTCGTACGAATTTTCTTTTTTATTTATTTATTATTTTTCTTTATTTTCCGCCCTTTTCTTGTTAGCACAAAATCTCCAAATCTACATATCAATTATCTTCAGAATATCATCAGATATGGGGACGAATCATGTGATGTGTATAAAACAAGTTCAAGGTCAAAAGGTCATCATGACGTCATCTAGACGCCATTTTGTAAAATCACGTTATCAATCATATCTTCATTATCAATTTTAAAAAATTAACAATATTTACATCACATTAACTTCAGGTCAAGGGTCAACTGTCCATGTCATCAAAGGTCATGTAAAGGTCACGACGCGCGCGTACGCGCTCGTCAAAATTTTAAAATGCTCAAAATCACTTTTTGACCAAAGTAGAGTACAAATCAGGTCATTTTAAGCATTTCAAAAATTTGCGGGCGCGCACGGTTACGCGCGTGCGTAACGGCACTATAGAGCATAGGAACGCCATTTTCTTTATATCAATGCATTGATAATATAATTCTGAATAATTTGATACCTTGATAAACCTTTTACGACAAGTAATAACGGAATAAGCCTCCATCAAAGTTTACAGCAGGCATGCGCGCGCGCACTAACCATAGACAATATATGTGCAAAAACATGCCTATACAAAATTCATTATAGCTCTTTAGATAGTCCGTTGACCCCCAATTTTTTTTTCATATTCCAATAGTGTATAGATGGGAGATATGATTTCATGTCACATTTGACCCTTAATTTTATCATGACGTCATCAAAGTGGCGTCGAAATTCAGAATTCCCACTTTGCTACCTATGACGTCATCATAGTTATGCAAATTTGACACTAACTCCTCAAATAATGGCCAATTTTCACTCAGTTTTCAATATATTGTAGCTGAGGACATATTCTTTTTAATTTGATGGCTATATTTTCTTTTAAAGGAATGAATCATCCTGAAAAAGTGCAAGTAATAGAGGCATGTCATTTTCGCTCATTTTGTATGCAATCTCTATGGGAAATGACTTTTTCTCAAAACTGGATTTTACATTCTTCTATTTCGCGAGCCATATCTCCATTTCTTTTTGTCGGTTTTCTCTGAGCTTGGAATATGTTGTAGCTGAGATTGTAAGCTATCGCAAGTGTGGTCTCTATTTTCCAATCAGATGCCGAAATCATGCCCGTATTTCACTTGCAAAATTGGATTTGAGATCCTCTCAATTTGCTATGTGTAAAGTCTATGGGAAATAGTGCTTATGTGTATTAGTCTATGGGAAATAGTGTTGCTCAGTTGATAAGGCATCAGACTTGCAATCCTAAGGTCGAGGGTTGGAACCTCCGGGTGAACATTTTTTTTTTTTTTTTTTTTTTTTTTCAACATTTCACAAATGGTCCTTCATGACCATTACAAGGTATATAAGTTAAAACATTGCACAATAAAATAGTTTTAAAAATCCTTTTAATATAACATGTACATGTACCATGTGTATCATTTACACCGATTTTCCAAAGTTTCTCATTTCTTTCTTTTCAAGAGTATTCAACACGTTCTTTTCGTAATAGAAGTTCAGTTTTCATCATGATGATCATATTGATCTCAATAAACATGCTGATTGTCTTCCTGATCATGAAATCAGAGACAGATCACCTAATTCGTCCTCATGACGAATTAAAATTCTAGTTTACTCTACAAGTTGTCAGATCTGACAACTTCCTTGAATTTGATCGACTGAGAAGCATACTTCTTTTGGTAACTGTCGGATAAAACATGCGTTTATGGATGGAAGAGATCACAACAGGTTCTTGTCCTATAACACAAATATATGCAATTAAAAAAAAAGGAATCTGACAGGTTGATAGTGTGTATATGGAACAGCACAGCTGTTTGGCACAACAGTTACAGTATGTACAAGCACGAATGTCAAATAAAAAATCATAGTGCCCTGAATTCTTCTTATAGGTTATCACCTTATTCATAGCTTTTTTCCCCTCAAAATGAAAGATGCACAAAATGTCTTAAATCTTTATGTTATATCTACCTTAATATAATTTCAGTACCTTTTGGAGGCCGGAATGACCAAAGCTGGCATGATAGCTGTAACCCAGGTAAGTTTGCTTCCAGATGCAATCAGAATATGGAACTCACTCCGAGCGAATAGCCCTTCCCTCGAGTCTTAAGCAGGAGCTGCAGCAAAGGAGGCTGTTTTTATCTGCCTATAGCTTTTGTATTTTTGTCGAGAGATTTGAACTAGCACTTTCCATCTGCACTTGACAAGCACAAACAAGTATAGAGTCCTCAAAGATGTCACAGTTTATGCAACTCCTGTTTCAATCGCTCCAGTCTCTTGATACATGGAATTAGGGGTATGGTGGGGTTTTTGGCTCAGCATATTATGATAAGGGTTTGGGGTTAGTGTTGAGTTTAGCATGAGATGGTAAGCTCAGCTTTACCAGACCTTCTTTGGGAGAAAATGTCGTTGGAGCAAACATTGCTGAATGTCCTTGAAATCCAGTTTCTTAAAGTCCAGATCACATCCCAATGCCTTTCTTTGCAGCCGATGCAACAGATTCTCACACTGTAGAATCGCTTGACCCAACACCAACATTCAAAAGTCAACACCGAACCTAAAAACACCAATTGCGGTTTGAGACGGATGATGATACATTATTCTACCCCAGAATTTTGCTACTCATCTCAAATTTGACGATTCCCAGTAGTTTTTAGCTTATGCAAATTGCATCTGTTTATTATGCACAATCAGTATTTTGTTATAAATCTATATTGTTATTTAATCGGTTGATAATTGTGGGCATAATTGAAATTGTGTGTTTTTCCCCTTATTTTGTGTTTTGTAGCCTCGTCGTGTTGCAGCCATTTCTATTTCAACTCGAGTTGCTGATGAGATGGGTTGTGAACTTGGTACGCAGGTGAGTCGTTGTGTTATTTGCTGACCCAAGACATTACCTGTTAAAGAGTCTTCTTTGGGGAGAGCAAACTCTGGACCAGCAAGAAATTCTTGGGCCAAGCTCAGTTTAGCCTCGGGCAACTGTCAGGCCAAGGAAATGGAGATAATGACTTTACCACGAGGCACTTTCCAGTAGCATTACATAACGTCTGCTGGTCATATATCTCTTTTCTGCACAATCAGTGTGATTGGTTGCCGAATTATTTAAAATTCCCCATGGGAAGTGATGCACAAATGAGTGTTTAATTACATAGATGTCAAAAAATCATCAAAAAAAAATTAATTTCTAACTTGACACTCATAATATTGTCATAGTCTCACTGGTGAAACCGACTCCAGATCGACCAAATCTATTATGTTATTACCAATGACATACCATTGGTCGGTTTGGAGTCGGTTTCGTTGGTGTGACTGTAACATAAGACCTATGAAAAAATTTTCCCGTTACAGATTGCAAACATTAAAAACGTGATGATTGTATTGATAACAACCCAATTTTATGTTATATCATATTTTCTTTAAAAGGTGGGCTATTGCGTCCGCTTTGACGATGCTACCTCGGAACAAACTAAGATTAAGGTAAGGTTTCATTATTCTTTTGAGTAGATCAACTTTATACACTGTGAAAAGCTTGTTCAGACAGACCTGACAGAGTGGGCCTGTGAATATCACGCAGCTGTAGGTTTTGTGATGCAACATCTGTGACAATCTTGATTGGCCAAAATTCAGGCTATGTGCATTATGTGTAAGAGAATCAGTAGCTGTTCTGTGCAAGCATGTCACAACATTTTTGCAGAATAATCACATGGTCACAGAAGATGCATCACAAAGCTTAAGCTGCCAAGTTGATCGAGGGGAGGGGGGGGGGGGGAAGAACAGCTTTGTAAACCCTCTTATCGGGAAGCTCTTATAGTTATTCTTATGATATGTTCACATCATGAAACTGTAGATCAGAAAACGATTGAACGTCTTTTAGTTGACTATTTCACATTGTCACTGACCATTCAGTGTTTGGAAGTTCCAGTGCACATAAAGTCAAAATTCACAAGATTTTTATTCACATGCCTAGTCAACTTTGGTCGATAAAGAATGGATGCATTTATTAAGTTTCATTTAATCTTTATTTTATTTTCAATATAATTCAAACATTCCACAATTTCTCCTATTTCTGTAGTACATGACCGATGGTATGCTGCTGAGAGAAGCCATCTTAGATCCAAAATTATCCAGGTAAATACTGTAATAAAATTCATCATTCTAGAAATAATCCTTAACCCTAATTGCTGTACTTTTGTCACAGAGTCGTTTCATTTTCCAACTATTATAATGCACATGCATTGTGTTTGGTGAAGCACAATATGTAATAGGAAAACAGAAGTGGAAAAAAATTAAAATCAAACAGAAATTCTCATATGATAATGATATATTTATGTACAGCTGTACTGTGTACATTAATCATACTGTTACATGTTTACTGATAAACATGAAATTATGCATGCAAATTATGATATATCCTACATAAATTTAATTGGAATGATATTTACAAGAAATTAGCTACAGTATTATACAATGGGTAATGTCCAAAAAGTTTTTATACCACCACCTACTGTATTTGGTTGCCAGAGGTATTATGTTTTTGGGTCGTCTGTCTGTCTGTTTGTCCCTCCTGGTAGCTTAGGAAATTATTTGTTATTTTTTCTTTGATTTATTTCGGTCTTTATTTTTCTCTTTCTGCTTTTGATATCTCTTCTTTATTTTTTAAAAGGTTATTTTTGTATTTATTGTACTTATATTAAACCCAACAGGTATAGCATTGTAGTATTGGATGAAGCCCATGAGAGAACTGTTCACACGGATGTCTTGTTTGGGGTCGTGAAAGCAGCTCAGCAGCAAAGAGTCAATGGAAACAGACCACTCAAGGTATTGTAATAAGTATTAAAGAAGAAAACCTTATCTTTAAGACAAAGTGGTGAATTGTAATCAAGAAGTAGAAACATCTTCCTCAAAGTAGATCCGAACTTTATAGTGGAGCAACATTGTACTGGCTACGTTTGTGATTCTATAATGGAAAATGGCCTCTTCTCCTGCGATCCACCAGAATTCGGAATGGTTTTAGCAAAGCTTGTATTTGTATTCACTGTAAGAACGCAAATTTGCAAAGAAGTTGGAACAATCACCTCGTGCTTGTTGCACATTGTAAATTACATTAAGTGCGCTCCATCTGCACTAACACACTTTCATTTGTGCATTATTTGTTTTATATTGCTCATTTTACCCCCCTCACAGATTGTAGTGATGTCCGCTACGATGGATGTTGATCATTTTTCAGAGTATTTCAACAATGCTCCTGTCCTCTACCTTCAAGGCAGACAACACCCTATAGAGGTAAGGCACATTCATTTATCACAGTATATTAAAAGGATCCTCAAATTGGCAATAAACGTATGCAATACCAAACGGACAATGTAATTCCATTACCAATATTTCTCTAGAGAGTTAGTGTACCTTGCATCATCTTGCCTTCCTTTTCAATATCACATGAAGTATTTCATTTCAAATTTTATTCTTTGAATTTATGGTATTATGGATTTTAACTTTGTACAGAATTACCAGAAAAAGAACAATATTTACAGAACAACAAGAATCTTATAAAATCAATTGAGCAGTACAAGTATACCATACTGATCACAGTGGTGTAACTCCTTTTTGTTTAAGCTTTATTTTCAGTATGTCCTTTTTAAAGCTATCTGCTGCATATTTGATTGTTGCCATGATTATGTACAAATAGTTCTTATTTCTTTTTCTTTAGTTGATGTACTCCAGTTCGCCTCAACCAGACTATTTATTCTCAACGTTGGTCACCATCTTTCAAATTCACCAGGAACAACCAGCTGCGTAAGTCTATCCACAAATCTTCTTCCATTATTTATTTTACAAATTAATAAGCCTGTATTTCTTTGAAATTCCAACATACTGTTATGAGTAAAAGAAAGCTGGAATTTCACTTCCAATTTTATAGTTGTATCTTTCAGATTTTACGTATCGTTGCCGTGGTGTTAAAACCTTGTATCTAAAAATTCAAACAATTTTAGGCAGTTCAGAAAAAAGCAGCATATTAAAATTATGGCATTGATGGCATCCTCATATTGTCTGAAAACAGTCTCTTAATTTCTGTAGAGAACTCTTGAGGCAAAGTAGCCTTTTGACAAGGCCTCATTACTTGGTTGCATTCTTCGTCAAAAGTGGATGAAACGAGACTAGCATTCAAAGAAGAGAGCTGGTGAAACCCAGGTGAACTCGCAAACCTTTTGGAACTTGGTTTTCACTGCTTGTTATGAATCATTCATAAGCATGACGATGCGCCAATTCATACTTTCGATGCCTGATGAAACCATGGGCCTTAATGTTCGCTGTATGGTACAGGATTCATTGATGCAAACAATACGTTCCCTGATTGGCCGCTACCTCTCAGGTAGCAGATTCAAGTTGTTAACAATGGTTAACATATGAAATCCTAGTCGGTTTCTTAAAGGCTCTTTGGCTGGCTTCTTCACTTGGTTTCTGATGTGTGAGTCATATCAGACACGGGGCCTTGTCTAAGGCAAAGGAATAAATTGTGTTTATTTTATTGTTATTTACAGAGAAGACATGCTTGTATTTCTGACCGGCCAAGAAGAGATTGAGAGCGTTGCTAGGTCAGTGAGGGAAGTAGCACTAGATCTCCCTCAGGGTGAGTAGAACATAAATACTATATTAAAAATTTCATGGTCTTATCTGGTATTTTGAATAAATTACTATTCTAGTTGTTTTTTGAAAGCCAATATGCCACAATAATAGATGTAAAGCATCTGGAGAAATTATTTCAAATCGAGACCTAACTATACAAAAGCGGAATATCATTATTTGTAACGATTTTGAATGGCACCATCTCTAGACCCAAACTATTCATATTAATCCCGGGGCCCATTTCATAAAGCTGTTCATAAGTTAAGAGCGACTTTAAGAATGACTGGTGATCCTTTCTTGTGGTAAATGATGTTCACCATTATATGTTGGTGATTATTTAGCGCATAAGAAAGGATCACCAGTCGTTCTTAACTTACGAACAGCTTTATGAAACACCCACCCGGATAATTACCCAGGCTGCAACATTTTGATCATGTAGCCTTGTAATATACGCCCAGTGCCCACAGGCAGGGTATGTGTCTGGGTGTCCTTTACAGTAGAGATCTATGCCCATCGAAATAATTCTTAATGGTATGCTATATTTATTTTGTAAATTTTGATGTATGAAAACCTCTCAAGTTGGCAAATGTAATAAAGATAGTAACTGGAAAGATTATTTTGATTTTGAATCTTGGAAAACAGTGCCCATGGCCAAAGGCAGATTTATATATTTATTTATTTATTTTATTTATTTAATTTTTATTTTTTTTGGGGGGGAGGGTGGTAGAACGTATAAAAAAATTATAAGAAACTCGAAAGCGAGGGAATGATGAAGTTATCAAATTTTCATCGGGTGTTTTTTAATTGAATGATCAGTGCACAGTTTTGGCGAATTTTGTGAAATTTTTAAGTAATAATATGTCATTTTTCAAAATTTCTGCTTCTTACGGCCATGAAAGTGCCTATATTTGCATTCAGTGCTTCTCTGCATACAAGAATTCACTGCAGCTAACTAATCCCCCATCTCTATGGAGATGGAGAGAAAGAATCTCAGTGGGACATCTGCTAAAAGCTTGGGCAAAACTAGCCCAGACATTTTTAAGGTCCCTATTAAGTGCTGAATATATTGTTCTTTGTAGGTGTTCCTGGTCTTGTAGCCCTTCCAATGTATGCATCCTTGCCTCCCGGTCAGCAGCTGAGAGTCTTTCAACCCGCCCCGGCTGTGAGTATAATAAACATACGAGTACTAATAGTATGCACAGACGTACAGGGGAATCTCTTGGGACCACAGTCATCTGTTCAACTTTGGCAAAATTTGACTTGGAAAATGTGATTATTGTTTGCATATTCTGTGCTCCATAACAAAGGTTTGCGATGGATTGCAAATATGAAAGAACCGCACTGATTGGTCCCTGGTCAGTATTTTAAACCAAATGTGCGTGTAACATTGATATTGATTGGTCAGTTCATTTAGCGATTGATCGCTATTCTTTGTGTTACGGAGCCCTGATCTGAAATAACGCTTTGAGTTAGGCAATTATTTGACTTATGAAGAGTCTACTGTAATAGTGATTTTCATGTTTATCTTTCTCATGACTTATATGTCATTTAGCTACACAAAATTTATATAATTTACTGGCACATGTGTACCCCACCCCACCCCTCAGCTTAATATATTGTTAGCGTGAACTTAGAATGCTTGCATGGTGGTGAGACTAGATAAAAATAGTTTTTAGTTTCACCATGTAAGGTAGGTGATTTTAGCTGACCAGTTCTCTCTCCACTAATCATAAATCATATGCAAGTATTTAAATATAATACTATTTTTTTTTCTATGAAATAGTCTCCACAAATCTATCTCTTGCATTTTCCATTGTACCATCTGATTGATTTACAGGGCAAGAGGAAAATAATTTTAGCGACAAACATCGCTGAGACATCGGTTACCATCCCGGGTATTAAGCATGTCATTGACACAGGCAGGGTCAAAGCTAAGTAAGTCTATAGGCTTTTTAATGAATGTCCTTCAGGATAGGATCATGTGATTGAGCAATAATCAAAGATACATTTCATTTCATTTCATGGCAAGTTTTTTTTATTTCGAGTAAAACTATTATACACATACTGCAATTAAAAAGCTGAAATCCATGCATTTACAGAGTTATAACAATTTGATAATACATGTAGCATAAAACAATTACATATTGATAGTAATGCTAATGGTACATTTTAAAAGAAAAAAAAAAATCCAGTTAACATTATGAAAATATAGTGAGGTTAAAACGGGAGGTCCTGCATCTGTATTGCATATACTTTTGTTTATTGCGTAAAGTCATGCCAACAATGCTCCTTTCAGGTAACCAGTTTTTACAATGTGGGTTTTTGCTAAACAGATACAGCAAAGTTGATAAGCAAAACAAAAATGATACATGTATTTGTGAATTTTGTTATGAAAATTGTAAATGCCAGTTTATTAATGGGAAAACAGGATTATTTGGAAGCTACTTTTCTTGTTATCCTGTTTTTTCTTGGCAATATATTGTGTAAATTTGTAAAGTAGGAGACAAATTTGTTATAATTTTAGTGAGTACTTACTATCAGGCTACGTTATCAACGTGATTACCTCCTGGGTAAGGAACTTAGTGAGTGTTTCATAAATCTGTGTGTAAGTTACAAATGACTTTACACATGACTGATGACCCTCTCTTGTGCTAAATGATATATCCCTGTGTAGAGGAATTAGCACCTAAGAACAACTTCCAGTCGTGCGTAAAGACATGCGTAACTTTATGAACATCTTTATGAAATGCCCACCAGGAACTGCATGAATAGTCTAGGGTATGAGCTAATACTGTGGATACTAATGGATGTGGCAACTTGTACTAAAGAGATATTGTACTGTAGTCATTGATTATTCTTATTTATTACTTGTGTTAAATTATTGGTTGATATATCAGGAGCTACCAGGCAGGGACTGGTCTAGATCTGTTGAAGGTGCAGTGGGTATCTCAAGCCCAGGCCTGGCAGAGGACTGGTCGAGCTGGTAGAGAGGACAGGTAAGTCATGGGCCATGGGGACTTATATTCACCCATTCACCTTTATTCATCAAGCCAAATCCATTGGTAGGAAGTTATGTTTAATGTTGTTACTCAATACAATGTTTTGATTCGTGGAATGTATGATTTACGATACCAATATGTTTAGTTGGTCTTTAAGTTCTGATGTATTTTTTCCATGTGAAAAGAAATGACTTGAAATAATGTAAAAGCCAAAGATACAATGATCATAAATAGAAATTTCTTGTTTGAGATTTAGGGATTTTAGAACAGATTTATTATTTTACTTAATGGTAAAGACATGGTTCTGCAAATAAAGTTTTAAGTGAAAAGAAGATGTTGGAATTTAAAGGTCTATTTTGTTTTCCTTTTGGATACAGTGGGACATGCTGGAGAATGTACACAGAAGATGAATTTACGAAGCTCAACGCCAACACTATTCCTGAAATACAACGGTATGAACACAGCTCATGTATTTGATGAGGATGCAATGGTGATGTGCAGTGGCGTACCTGGGATTTTTCACAGGGGGGGCAAAACCGTCCGCCAAAAAATTTGACAAGCAAAAAAAAAAAAAAAAAAAAAAAGTTCTTCAATCACAAATGAAGGATTTCGTACCAGAAAAAAATTTGACAAGCAAAAAAAAAAGGGTCGTCAAGCTCGTCAGGGGGGCAGGGATACGTCCTTTTCATGGGTTGTGGCTCGTCAGGGGGGGGGTAGACTGCCCCCCCCCCCCCCCCCCCCCCCCGTAGGTACGCTAGTGGTGATGTGAGATTATGATGATGATTTGGTGACGATGATTGTGATGACAGTGGTGGTGGTGTTTATGGTCGTAATGATACTGGTTATAATGGTGGTGGTGATGAATTTCTGAAACTACACACCAACACCATACCAGAAATAACAATGTTATGATGCATCTTTTCCAGGTGAACCCGCCAAATATGATTAATAATTGAGATAAATGATAGTGATAATGATGATGATGATGTCGATTACACTGAGGATGATATATCCATGTAAATTCTAATATTTATATTGCTCCTGTGACAAGAAAGTTGATGAAATACTTTGTGTAAAGATGTATTATACTCTGCTATAACGTAAATTTCATTAGATATTTGTAAATACCCTGTTTTTTATGCAATATATTCATCATTTTTTTGGAAAAATAATGTAAATGATAAAACATTACATGATGTAACAGATACTGAGTTAAACTGTGTCTGTATTGTCTCTATGTATGGACTTAACACATCTTCATTGTTAACTTTTCTTCATTTCAGGAGTAACTTAGCGAATGTTGTTCTCCAGATCATGGCTCTGGGCATCAAGAATGTGCTGACCTTTGACTTCATGGACCCCCCTCCAAGAGAGGTCAATTTATTTATTTCTCTTTGCATCTTTTTGTAATATATGCATCAAATTTAAGTCAATAATTGTTTTTCTCCTTCAGATATGTGACATCTTCCAGGATTTTATTGTTCATTTTAATTTATGAAATAAATAGATCTTAATTGCATTGGGCTTTATAGGTTAAGGATTTTTTTTTCTAGCAGCAGAAAATTAGGAAAAGTCATGGATTGGAAAAAAAATCAACAAACATGACAAATATTTTGTCATGTTACTTCACCAAAAAAAAAGAAGCAAATTAATGATTGTGCCAGCCCCAGCACTTATTGCTCTCAAATCAACAGCCTTTGTCATAGAATTGCATTGAGGAGTTGTGACCACTTATTTTTCTTCCCTGGAAAAACTTAAAAAGTCAGGGAAGTTTGTGAATGCTGATGGCAGTTGCAATATATGTTAGTGTGTTATGATCATCTCTATCATCACATTTGAATTGTATGAAATAATTTCATTTTAGATATGGATTATCTTTACTCTATTGAGGCTGACAATTTGTAGAACATTTCTACTTTATGCACTCATTTCATTGTTAATACTTACAATTTATACAGGCTCTTGACGCTGCATTGAAACATTTGGAGCTCTTGGGAGCAGTGAACAGAGAGAGAAATTTACAGGTAGATGTCAAAGTTTTTTTTTCATGTTTTTATGTTTAATTTTGAGAAAAATATGTGTTGGATGTGCAGATAAATATGAAACATCCTGAGATTATGATTTCAGTTTCTGTATCTTGTGTTTACAACACACTTTTCTCATGAATTTAATGGTAGATAAAACTATTTTACTCCGTATTCAGAGATCTTATGAATTGAAGTATAAAATGCACTGATATATTAAGGCCACCGCACACCTTACGACCCGACTGGTCTGCGACTGGCTTGCGACCGAGTGAGGGGAGATGTGACGTCACAGCTCTTGTCAGCTTGATAGTCGCAAACCGGTCAGAGACAAGTCGCAAGGAAAAACGTAAGGATTTGACATGTCGTATCCTTATGACTGGATCGCAAGCTCAATCCAACTTCCAGCCAATCAGACAGCAGAGTTGCACGACGCGTATATGATAAACAACGCACATACACAGTAGTAAGCGCATTTTCTCAGTTGCTATGGCAAAAAGCAAAAAGTGCATACGTGCGTCGCAGACAGCATGGTAGTCGGATCGCAAAGTGTGCGGTGTCGAGGCTTATGACTATGTTGCGATTCATGTTCCCTCACTCAGTCGCAAGCCAGCCGTAGACCAGTCTGGTCGTAAGGTGTGCGGTGGCCTTTAGACATCTATTGTTGAGAATGGGGTCACTATTGGCAATCAAGCCACAGTTTAAGTCAAACATGAGTTCTGAAAGAGGACCATTGCGTTAAGACCAAAATTATAAGAAAATAATATACTCATAATGCTGCTTTTGAAATTGAGTATTAAAAATCTGAAGCTAAAATGCTGATCATTCCCAGAAACAGAGTGCAAAAAAAGTTATAGACTTGAAGAATATTAGTTGCTGAAAGATACATAATTATTTAGCAAAGGTTTAATCTCTTGATTATTGTTATCATATATTTTGTTCTTTTATACAGCTAACTCCCATTGGCAAGGAGATGTCCTCGTATCCATTAGATCCACCCATGTCGAAGGTCATCATAAGTGCAAAGGACTATGGGTGTTTGTGAGTATATATTCTACAGCTGTTTTCATTCAGAATTGAGCCGTTTCACCATGCATGTAACTTTGACGATTTCCATGGTGGTGAATGAATTGATGTAGATGTTCAGTGCTACACTGTTTTGTATTTCTTGGGCTAGTGTCTGGTCTTGAAAAGGTCAAAGGTCACATTGGTTGTTTTATACCAGAAAGTAGTTCCAGATTTCTCTGACCCTTATTATTTCATGATTATATTTCTTTTATTTTTTAACAGAGAAGAGATCCTGACAATTGTTTCTGTGCTCTCAGTGGAATCAGTCCTTCACAGTCCAATGATCAAGGTATTAGAAATATTTATATTTTTTAATGATTGGTTGTTATTATCATCATCATTGTCATCATTATCATCACCACCATCACCACCACCACCATCTTCATCATCATCAACTTTACCATCATCATCACTATCGTCTTTGTATTTGTGGTCATCGTCACTATAATCATCATCATTATTACCATCACCATCATTGATTTGTCGTCGTAGTCAACCTCATCATCATCGTAACCTCTACCACTATCACCATTACCACCATCAGTCAAAATCATCATGACTGTAATAGTAAAAGTGATTTCTTTCATGAAGGTTTATACTTACAGGTTGAAAGGAATAGAAGTTATGCCTTAGGTTTGATATTTTTGTGTCAGCTGTATCCACATATTACCGCACAAATGTTGATAATTTGATGAACAAAAAGTATACATGTCTGACCCCTGCTTTTATGGGACCTACCTGAAACGATTAGTTTCTATCTATCTACTATCATACTCAAGGTTGTCATGCTCTGAAGCTATCATGGTTTCAGTAGTTTATGAAATAAAAGAGAAAAATTGATTAAAAATTTAGGAAATTGGGGGTTGGATGTACAAAAATTTTGATTATTTTTTTAATCGCTCTTTGATAAAAAGAAATCATGTAGTTTGTTTCCCATTTTTCCCTTTGACAGAGAGAGAAAGCATTAGCAGCATGGAAGAAGTTTTATTGCAGTGAAGGGGACCATGTGACCTTACTCTCCATCTTCCGAGCGTACAAAGCTGTCAAGAACAAGAAGGTAACAATGACAATGATTTTATTTTTTATACGGCCCCTCCAGGTGAGTGTTTTGTTAAGCTGTTCGTAAAGTTACGCATGACTGGAACATGTTAAGGCCACTGCATACCTTACGACATTTCCACGATCAGATTTGGGAACAAATCAAATTTTTCTCATTTTCTGAAAATGTGAATGAAAAGTATCTTTTATTTTAGGTTCAAATTAACCGTAGAAAATACTAATATAACCATTTTGGATGATTGCAAGCCTTTATTTTGGAGGCCAAATTAGTTTCAAGTCGTAGCCAATCGTATGATTGCTATGATATCATTATGACTAAATATTAAATTTGCTTTTATTCTAATAGGGATGATAGCATAGTCACAGATTTGAACATAGGTATTCGTACGATGATTTATAATTTTACACAGTAAGATATTCCATGTCTCAATTTTGGCATCAAATTCTGCTACATTTTATTCCCAAATCGGGTCACAGAGCAATCGTGAGGTGAGCGGTGGCTTTTAGGTGCTAGGTCAGCTACATAGAGATCATTTAGCATAAGAAAGGGTCACCAGTCATGCAGAAATTCATTTGTAACTCATAAACAGCTTTGTGAAACACCTGCCTGGGCATAGAAGAAGTACAAATATATTAAAACAGTGGCAAAAATTGTCATATGGAAAATACTAAGAACACTGGACACTGATACTCGGACAACAAGACTACTATTACTTTATTAAGGACTATATAGTCTTCAAAATTACTTCAATAGATCTAAGACATGATACTGTGATTCTTAGTTTTTTTTAATTCATCTATTTTTTTTCTTCATTTTATTTAGTTATCTATTTATTTATTATTATTTAATTTTTTTTATGGGGGGGGGGTAATTCACATAGGGCTAGATCCAATACTTATATGAGAAAATTGCTCTTATGCTCAATATTATTCCTTAGACCAATATCACTTTTAGGAATGGATTCACTAATGTACTTCATATAGTACAAACAATGCAATTACTATCAAGAATGTGCGATATGAATAATTTTACTAGAAACAATTTTTATACAGTTGTCTATTGTTTTTAAATGTTCTTGAGCTTTGAACTTTCATTTTGTCTTTGCATTATTTCAGGAGTGGTGTAAAGTGAACTTCATCAATCATCGTAATGTGAAGCACGCGATAGATGTCCGCAAGCAGCTGAGAGAGCTGTGCGTCCGAGCCAACCTTCAACTTCAGTCATGTGGACATGACTTTACTCAAATAAGGTATGAAAGAAATACAAATGTAGTTATGCAATCACCGCTTAGAAATGTGATATTTAGTTTTGTACCATACTTAAGTTCTGCTTTTGTTTTATCCAAACTGAGGTACATGTATGGTTTGACAACCTGTTTATGTATTTTGCGATTGGTGTGCAGTTGCTACTTAAAATTTTCATTTCAAGTCTCAGTCAACTTTGGTACCAAGTTGGGGTTCTTAAAACACAGAAATTTAGGACTAAGCTTTAAGTGTGTACTATATCCTGTTCTTTTTTAAGGGCTTATGAAATATTGCTCAAATTTTCTTTTTTCTAAGATGTTTTTGAAAAGTATAATGGATTTTTCTTTCTTTTTTTTCTTTCAGAAAATGTTTGACCCAAGGCTTGTTTATGAATTCAGCAGAGCTTCAGTGTGACGGATCCTACCTGACGGTAAGAATGACATGTGATGGGGAATAGTTAGAATTATACACTGCATAGGAAGATTCCTGGCTTCTGATTTGTCAATTTTCGTGTGTGGAATTTGTCATTGACTGCTGGGAAGTGTAGCAAAAATAATTGACTAGTAATCAAATTAGAAACTAGATTTTAATTCGTCATGCGGACGAATTAGGTGGTCTGTCCTTATTCTCGCCATCATGATCACCATTACCATGTTCCAGCAGATGAATATGATCTTCATGATGACAACGGAATGTTCATTATGGATGGAATACTTGTGAAAGACGGGAGATGATAAAGCACTGTGAAAATGGTCTCTTTGATATAAGACAATACATGTGATATGAAAAAAATAATTATAGTCTGTTTTATCTTGCTAAATTTTAACTTTTATACCTTTTAATTATCATAAAGGATCATGTACGAGGTGGTAAAAAAGAAAAAAAAATGAAAAAAAAAAAATCTTGTTTACCCCCAGGACTCGAACCTGCGCCCCCGAGAACGCAAGTCAAGTGCGTTATCCATTGAGCCACGACATTCCCCATAGAGATTACACGTAAGCAAATTTGAGAATTGCAAATCCAATTTTGCAAGCGAAAAACGGGCATGATCCCGGCATCTGATCAAAAAATGGAGGGCACATTTCCGAAAGCTTAGAATCTCAGCTACAACATTTTAAAAGCTCAGAGACAACTGACAAGAAAAGGTGGAGATATAGCTCACGAAATAGAGGAATGTAGAATCTAGTTTTGAGAAAAAGTCATGTCCCATAGAGATTACACGCAAAATGAGGAAAAATGACATACCTCTTTTGATCGCTATTTTACGCCATGATGCGTTTTTCAAAATGAAATTACATGCCAACCAAGGAGAATGAGTACATTCTAAACTACAACATATCGAAAATTGGGCGAAAATTGACCAATATTCACGGAGTTAAAGCCTAATTTGCATAATTATTATGACGTCATAACAAGGAAAATGGATATTTTAACTTCCGACGCCATTATGATGACGTCATGATCAAATTGAGGGACAATGGTGACATGAAATCAAATCTACAACTCATACTCTATCGATATATGAAAAAAATTGGGGGTCAACGGACTATTTAAAGAGCTACAGTGAATTTTTAATAGGCATGTTTTTGCCCATATATGGCCTATAGTAGGAGCTCGCGCGCACACGTGCTGCAAACTTTAACGGGTGTTAATTTCGTTATTAATGGTCGTAGAAGGTTGATGAAGGTATCAAATTGCTCAGAATTATATTATCAATGCAATGATATAAAAAAAACGGCGTTTCTGTGTTGCGTTGAAGGCGTTACGCGCGGAAACGCGCGCGCATACGTGTGCGTGCGCAAATTTTTGAAATGCTTAAAATGACCTGAAACGTACTCTACTTTGGTCAAAAAGTGATTTTGAGCAATTTTAAATTTTGACGAGCGCGTACGCGCGCGTCGTGACCACCAGGTGACCTTTGATGACATGAACTGTTGATTCTTGACCTGAAGTTAATGTGATGTAAATATTGTTAATTTTTGATAATTGATAATGGAGATATGATTGATAATGTGATTTTACAAAATGGCGTCTAGATGACGTCATCATGACCTGATGACCTTGAAAATGTTATTGTCACGTTTTATGACAATGACCTTTGACTGTGCCAAAATTGAAAGAAATTGACAAAACCGATCTGGAGTTATCCTTGGAACAAAAAATTGGCGGAAATAAAAATAAATAATAATAATAATAATAATAATAAAGAAGAAAGAAAATTCTGACAAAACTAATAGGTGATCTGTCGTTGACAGACCACCTAATAAAGCAAATTATGATCAGAGGAAATAGATAGATCGATAGAATTGTTTATTGAAAGATCATCGCAGCCAAAGGCCATATTGCGATCAGTTTTACAAACATGCTAGTTACATAAAAGTTTTTATACAAAATATTGTAGCATCAGATACACAAACCTATTATGTAAATATAGAGTCAGTGGAGAAAGAGAAGAATGTAGCAGTAGCATTTAATTCTTAAATAAATTTTGTAATCCACATTTGGTACGTAGATTAAATATGTGAAGCCCTTATTTTGGATAAATTTTGTGTGATAATTTTAAGTGGGAATGACATTTCTGGATATGATCTTGGTATAAAGCTTTCTAAAATATATTAACCAAATCTTTACGGTAAAATGTTAATGGAGGTCATAACGGTAAAATTCAAATTACAAATGTTCAATCAGCCAAGAAATGTATGGAAAAAAAAAGATAAACAAAAAATGGTCACTTTGTGTTTAAAGGCTTTTAAACATTGCAATAGTATTCAAATATTATCTATACAGTAGTCTGATTAAGTCGAGCTTTTTTTGCAGACCAGAAATTGCAAACATATGTTATTTATTTCTCAAATTTATTTCTATGGTCCCAAAATATTTCGCTTAGGCTGATTCACCTGTATAATTGTATAGAATCTGTACCAAATCTATACATTGGATAAAAGAGATGAATATATTCTGACTGTTATGTATTGACCACAGTTGGATAGAAAACAGACTGTAGCAATCCACCCCTCATCCTGTCTCTTCCAATGCAAGCCATCCTACCTCTTATACAGTGAACTGGTCCATACATCAAAGTGTTACATGAGGTGAGGATTAGTCCATTGTATGATTATTATATTTGCTTTTAAATAGCACATATTATTAGGTGTTGTCTTGCTGAGAATTCATCAACTGTTTTACTTTATTAAAGTTTGTATATTTTTCTCTCAAATAAAATATTCTGTGTGTTCCTGTATAGAATTTCCTCTAATAATTTATCATTTTCTGCAAATTTGAAGTGGCTGACTTTGATTCGAAAAAGTCCATTACACAATGATGTATTCCCTGATTACTTAAACAAGTACAAAAAAATGTGGAAATAAGAAATGCCTTTAGATAACCTTTCAGAAGTTAAAATTGATAAATTTTGGGAGGAAAATATTGTTGATCTTTCTTTATATTACATGTTCAATCTACAATGCATTTCATTTTACATTTTGATTGGTTGGAATCCTCATGTAAACATCCTTTGGCAAGACATAAATCTACATCAGAGAAAAAAATAAATTTTTGAATATCATGGTCTATTTTTCACAACCCACTGCCTAAATATCCTACATTGGATAAGCTTTAGCATAGCATTTAATGGGGATTTTCTTGGGCTCTTTTGAACATTTCCGGGACGAAATCGCCCACAGCCCCTGTGTAGTTTTATTTGTTTCCCTGATCTACGTGTGCCACATTTCACCCAGGTTTTAATAATGAATAATTGTAGCTCAAATATATGACATTTGCCAGGGTAGTAATGGCAATAGGGGATACAAGTGCAGAATAAATTACTTTATGATTATTATAATTATTGTTTTTGTAAGATATTCGAAGCAATGTGTTAATGTTTTCATCTCAACAGGAATGTATGCGTGGTGGACGCCGACTGGCTTTACGAGACGGCACCAGCATTCTTCAGGCAGAGATACGGTAAAAAGAGATGACACGAGTCCTATTAAAGAGACAAGAATGCTCCAAACGATACATCAGGGATGTGCGTGTCTTCAACGTCGACTGGCTTTATGAGACGGCTCCAGCATTCTTCAGAGAGAGATACATGGTGATAAGAGCTACATGTATCTGAAAGAGACGAGAAGAACAATCCGAAAGATACATCAGGAATGTTGCATCTTGGACGTGGACTGGCTTTACGAGATGGTTCTGGCACTCTTCAGAGGTACGGAAAGAAGAGATGATAAAGAGTCCAATGTCAGAGACAAGAATGATCCAAGCAATACATTGTGAATTAACTTGTATGTGTGATGGTAGCTGACTGGCTTTACGAGACGGCTCTGGCGTTCTTCAGAGGACAAGAGCTTGACGAAAGAAAAAAGAACGCTTCTAAAGATGCATCAGAAATGTATGTGTTTTGGATGCTGACTGGCTTATTGAGACAGCTTTAAGAGCTATATGAAATAGGCTCTTTTGACAGAGGGTGCAAAATTCATGCTTGAACTCAGTGTAGTAATACTTCAAAAAATTGTTTTTTTATCTTGGTACAACAATTATGTCTTGAGCAGATCATGGAAATTTATAAGGGTGGAGAAAAATGAGGGTTATATTTATTTGGTTATGCGAAAAAGATAGAGTTCAAATCACTCTGAAGTAATCACAAAGTAAACAGTCAAACTTTTTAATCATGTCATTTTTTTATTGCACTTGTATCTACAGACATTATGTACAAAGTATAGAAATTCAGATATGGTACAAACATTTTTTTTTTGACATGAAAAGTTGAGATACCAGTCTCTGTGTATCAAAGTGGTGTGTACAATGCAATGTGTAAAAACCAGACGGAGACAAGAATTGACATTAGTGTTTGTCTACAAACAGATCTTTCTTGAACTGATTGTTACCATGATATATTGGGAGGGGGGACACACTATAATTTAGGCAGAAGTTGTTGCTATACATAAATATTTGGTATGATGTGGCAAGACTGCAAACATCGGGCAAAGCCTATATAGGTCTTGCATTCAATGACTCCCTGCATGCTTTCCCACATTACTAAAGCAAGACGCGAGTGTAGGTGATGGCTGCTGGTTAGTAGATGTCAAAGATAGTCCAAAATAATATGTTAATATTCATTTTGCTATATATCGGGATGGTACATACTAGTAATACCGGGTATTTTCATTAAGAAACTTGATTTGCATAAATCCAGTAGGTCAAAACTTTACATACACCAACTGCTTTGAAGTATGATTAATTAGTTTAGCCATAGATGCATACCTGGAATTAAATCACATTTCATGGTTTCCTTGGGCACCCTTTTAAATGACTTTCCGTCATTTGTGCATGTTTCAGGTCCAGGCTACTCCTTGACCATCATGCTTATGAATACCACTAACCTGCTTTACCAAAGCAGTTCATGCAGTAGAGCTTAGTCAAAGCACTAGACCGATAAATAGGTCTATTTCTGTCAGGCTCCGCAGCATTCCCTCTGTCAATAGACCAAGATGGCCATTGGCTCGTAATGGTGGAGCAAACAACCACAGCAGAGTCTATGGTGAAAGGGTGCACCCTCTTCAATTACTCCTAAATTTAGCTTTTTTGGTAAAAAGAAATAATAAATTTATATCAAATACAATCAGCTTGCCACCTTTCCGAAAATAATTTCAGGCAAGTTGGTAAGCTGATCTTATTTGATATAAATTTTTCTTTATTCTTCCTTTTCCCCCGTCAAAAAGCAAAATTTTGGAGTAATTGAGGAGGGTGCAAAAGCGCACCCACTCTCCATTGACGCTGTAGTTAAGTAGCGGTTGTTTGCTCCAATAAGTCATTCGTTTGTGTAGGACAAAAAAAAATCAGAAAATGTTCAAAAATTTCCTCCGAAACAGCCGACCAAAACAATTATCTTAATATATAGTTAGCCCTGTGGATAACATCATTACGATTTGGAATTGGAACTTCGATAGTCCTACCACTAAGATTTTTATCACATATAGTTACAAATAAACATGGCCATGCACCTGGATCATGGTGTTACTAAATTCAAGCAAGAAAATTGAGAAGAAATTTCCGGCATGCATCAGTATTGGTTGGGTCTATCAACAAGTCAATGATTCAAGATAATTTTGCAAATGTAAAACAAAAAAAAGATTGATTAAATTTTGATGTAGTAGTAAACACTATGCAGCAAACCCAGTAATATTTGGGTTAATCTAATTAATCCTTGAAAGGTCTGTGTCATTCTGTCAAATGTACTGGAAAATGAATTGTAATAAATTTGGTGCCAAATACCTTAGTAATCTTGTGAAAATAAACTCTGTTATTCAAATACAGTTTAAACCAAGCACCACCCCCCCCCCCCCCCCCCCGATTGTTGACATATCTGACGAATAGTAATTATTAGAAAAAAAAGCAATATGTTTCCTGTAGTAACAAAAACATAACTAAAGTATCTACAGAATGAATTTTTCGTACAAAAATAAAGTTTCTTTTTCAATGGCTAAACAAAAAAATGCTGGAAGGCAATGGTACTGCCTTTTTACTGAGTATACAGTAAGTACAATTAAAGCAGCCATTCCCTTTTATGATGGGTATGAAATATTTCAATGCGAATTTTCCCTTGATAGTGTGATTTAGAACTGAACAGTTCAATTCTAAGTTGTGTGTATTATAAAAGCCATTACCACATTAGTCAACTCATCCTTCAAGTGTCTTGCAACGCCCCATATGAGGACCTGCACTACTGCGTATTCATAAGTTTGCATGTTACATATCATGTGCCCATTGGCATTTAAGCACAACACTAAGTCACATTTTACTCTTTGTGAAACGTCCCCCAGTAAATCAATGAACACAACGCAAGACATACAAATCATAATGATAAGTAGGAAAGTGCACACAGAGTACATAACTTTCTACAGTGCAGTTCGGATAGACCAGGGGAGCGTTTCATCAACATTTTTGTCCGATACATTGTCAGATCTGACATCTTTCCTGGATTCTGATTGGCTGAGAGGCACTGCTACTATGGTAACTGTCTGATAAAATGTCTGACAACTCCTTTCATGAAACGCTCCCCAGATGCTATACAGCTCACAAATATCTGTTACATATGAGGTATTTATCAAGAATTGTCTCTCATTCGGGTCTGTACAATTTACTATACCCAGATACATAATGGGTGATTTCAAGTCCGGTGTCGGCCTTGGTGTTGAAATTTGGATTGCTTCCCCTAGCTCCAAAACTTATTCAGTTTGTAAAACTGATCCTGATCACATTATTGACATCTCAACAACTAGTGAGTGACTTTTCCGGACCATCTTCACTTCAAGTTTGGTGTTATAATCATGTAAAATTTGACCCAACACCAAATGGTCAACACTGAATTGGAAATCACCCAATGGCTTTCTTGTATCTCAGTCAACATAACAAGGCATTTTGTTAAAGGTGTCATTTTCCCACCCAGGTCGAGGAGTGACAAAATGTGAAATAAACTATGTCCATTGCTCTGGAATTTTTTATCATCTAAGATTGACGTAAACTAAGCAAATGGTGATTGATATGACATCAGGTACGTCAAGGCTGGAAGTTTCGAGTCACAAGGCCACTGGTGAAAACCTCCCTGAAGAGACTTTGACCCAGGCCGAGGCAGAGGCCAAGGATGGCAAAATGTTGGCTCAAGGCCAGCCTTGACTATACATCCCTACTTCACATATTCAAGGGACTAGAACATATTCTTAAACTACTATAAATATCGATCCCCTGAAATACAGATCAACTTGCACAAGTTGAATATTCACCCAAATTGAAGCAATCTTTTTTTAGAACAAATTACCCAAAAGAATTGATTTAGGCAAAGTTACCTGCACTATCAAACTACAATTCCTATACAGTTTCTTCTTTTTTTTCTAAATGGTATAAATGTTTGAAATGGTCCCAAGTTTGCCTCACTTCCCTCAGATGAATCTACATTGAATGCAGCATAACTTTATACATACGAGTGTTCACACACATTGAAACATCATATTACATCGATAAAACGTGATTTGGGCTGTACAAAATATTACACTGGTTTGGTTTGCTTGGCTTCCATTGCATATGATCTGTGTAAATCCATGTGAAAAATGTGTTCACACTTAACAAAGGCAATTCTTTGAGTTGATGTAGTGCGGTGATTGCTCATTTACATGTATTATTTTCTGATTCATTATATGAAATCTGATTCAGTAAGTGAAATAAGAAGTGTAAATAAATATGCTACTAAACATATACTACATAAGATGCAGTAAAGGATCCTTGCCCTTACAAGATGTTGGTTCTAAAGATTCAAATCGATCATAAACCATCTTAGAAACTTGCATCTCATTTTGGGTTTGTTCAATAATGCCTTAACTATAGATTGTCAAAAAATTTAACTGGAATAAAACAAAATCCTTTCTTTAAGCCTGGCTCTCACCTTTTCATTTTGGGCTTGCGTTCAGCTGCGGATTGCCTGAATGCAGACAAACACAACACAATGCAATGAAAAGAGCTAATGTGAGGTCAATATAAAGACTAAAGCTCGGTAGTTTGACATTTTTTCAAACATCCGCAACTGAACGCAACCAAAATCAATATTCGCAAAGACAAGTGTAAAGTGTAAAGGCTCCTGGGGCCCCATTGCATAAAGAGTTGTGTTAGATTGCAACTCTATCAAATATAAAGCGCAAGTCAAAAATACATGCTTTTGATAGTGCCTTCTAGTTAAATAACTAATAAGTCAAAACCTTGATCCAGTGTACACTTCTAACAATAAATGGAGTCATTTAGGGGGAGTTCCTGATCAGCAGTCTCATTGGTTGCACAGTCTTACAAAGAGTTACGATCAATCCGATTAACCTCAAGTATATGGAAATCCATGAATGTCATTATTTTTTCTTCAGGAAATTTGCGCAATATCCTATGTAAACAAAAGCACAATGAATTTTCAAGATCTAAAAAATATTTTGAACAAATATGTATTTTAGATGTTGATGGCTTTCCATAGTTGTGGTTGATTTGAGCAATTGTAACTCTTTGTAACACAGGGTTCTGGTTGACACCCTAGCTTAACCTTATACTGCTATTATAATAACAGGCTCGGTCAAGCAATAAACCCAACAATAAGGGTTAAGAAGTCCTAATCCAGAGTCTCCGGATGCAGATCATCTTGATGAGTCGCATCAGCCTCCCTTCCCTCCGCTTCACTGCTGCCCCCCTCTTCCGCAGTGGACTTGTCCTCCTTGTTCAGCTCCTGAATAAGCTTGTCCAGATCTGTGCCTTCCATGAATGCTTGCTGGTCCTCCTCCATTGGGCTGGGCTCTTCCATTCTTGTCTGTGGGGGTGAAAGGGGTGCTGCTGAAGAGGTGGTGGAAGAAGAGGCAGAGGAGGAGGAGCAGACAAGCGGAGGGGGCGTGCAAAGGGCGACACCCTCTTCTGTCTTTGGACCGGTAGTTGGGGGCGGTAGTGGTGGAAGGGTGAAGTCGTGGTAGGATCCTAAGGGGTAAAAAAGAAGCACCATTTGGGCTAGTAATTCGGCATCCTCTTCAATAAATATTGAGAGGATAAAATGTGTTCCCAATAACAAATATTGTAATTTGAGCAAGTTATTAGGGTGCTATTTGTGGCTGAATATAAAAACCTGCTACTGATGAATATGTGGATTGCCTTTGACAATCCAATATAACAGCAGTACTGGCTTTGAAAACAACGAAGATGAAAAAAAAGTACTTTCACCCTAATAAGATGGGTGTGGAGGGATTTTTTTGTGATAAATCTGTTACATCGAAAAAGCTGTGTCGTGCGCGATTTTTTTTTGTTAAATGCACAACTTTTGAGACCCCAAATTATGTAACAATTTGCAAGTGCATGTCAGACCCCAAATTGCTCAAAAATCTGAATTTGTGTGCATATAGTGTTTTTAGCCAAATAAATGTATACTTATTTGTACTTTTACTGATTAAACTCAATTAACTCAATTATTTTATGGTCTGAATAAAGATGCTAACGATTTCCCCATCGAAAAAACACAAAAAAACCCTCAAAGAAATACAGAAGAATTCACATACTAAGTCAGAGCTTAAACAACAGATAACTACCTTTTCTTGAATAGAATAAGATGTAAACACTGGAAGCATCTTGTTCTGAAGGTTCTTGCTGTGACACTGTCTCGTCGTTGCAGTACTGCCACTGGTCTGTCCACGGGTTCTTCACATAGGCAGTATAATGGCCAGCGTTCACACCTGTATCAAGCATGGAGTGTAAAGATACGTGGTTATTATATCCTGAATAATATTACAGAATGAATATGTGTGTGATTCACAAACACGTATCCATCAGATTATTTATGTCTGGGACTGACCTTTTACAAAGGCTCGAACCATCCACTGCATCAATTGGTAACTTCCCCCTTGTATTAAACCTGGATTACAGGTGCACGCCTCAAAACCCAGTTCACCAGCAGCAGTAGCCATTTTCAAGGCCTCCCATGTATAAGGTCTGATGTGGAGTAGGGTCTAATGCAGAAAGACTACACTCGAAGCTGCTAAGTAGCAAGCCCTTGAGAGTGAGGTGGCCAGTGGAATATTGTATCTTGTTTCTTATTAGATACCAATATGGTAGATGCCGGTGGCTCTATTCACATATAATTTTGCAATATATATTTACAATTGTTATCATAACAGTGGAGAATGCAGAGCAAGAGAGCCCCCATCATTTTAATTGAGTCTAGTAATTTTGTACAGAAATTAAAACAAAATATATATATATATATATTCATTTATTTGCCCAGCCGATATAGAAAAGGCCCATATTCACCTATACTAAAAATGCAAACAGGGTTTCCTGCAAACATTCTAAAGTTTTTATGAAAATATTCTCCAAATATTCCGAAACCTACAAGGCACTCCACGACTCGACTCACCTCCAAAATGACTGACAGCACCCTGAAGATCATAGACCAAGTCTTCATGGGAATCCGAGATGCTCATGTATTCACCTACATCCATGTCTTCTACAGGAAAGAGAACCTTGTTGTCCAGCTTGGTGCTCATCGCTTGATGGAACACAAATCTACAGCAAAAAAAAAGGAGTTGTTTTGAAAACAATGAAGAATCTTTAAAAAACATGGTGGAACCTTGCAAAAATACATGCCGGATAGCCAGATGATCAGTAGGTGGTTTCAAACCGCCTCGATCACAAGAATCCCCGTTAAATTACGAGAACTTTTTTAGGCTGAAAAATACCCATTAATTATTCCTGCATTCACACCGCCCTGAAACATACCCTTAGGGATAAGTTCCTGAAGTTACGAGCATGCGCAGTATGGTCTGATAAGCAGCAAGGCGCGAAATTCAAAATCACTAGCCCAGCAGCAACCCATGCACGGCGCCGCACCCAACGACACGCTGGGCTAAAAGTTCCCGTAATTTGCTTTCACACCGCCAAAATACCTGGTATTTTCTGATCGGGGTAAATTTCCCGATCAGAGAATACCTGGAACTGGCGAACTTCGAGGCGGTCTGAAACCACCTAGTAGTGACTCTTGATTAGCTTTTAATGAAATAGGTCCATATACTTGGTTGTGCAGAAAAATCTCACAGTTGAATATGTAAATGAAAGACAATCCCTCGTTGACACAAAATGTAGGAAGAGTGAATATAGCCTACCTATCTCAATCTTTGTACACTTGAATTCACTCTGCTTTACTGTAGATTCACTTCAAATCTAATTAGCATAAATTGCCATTGAATCGAAAACGCAGCCCACTAGCATTACCTATTCATGCCAGCTGAAAAAAGGCTGACATAAATAGATAATAAACAAGGCCAGCATACAGCATAAAGGTTAGCTGGGGTTATGGTATTTTGTAAGAGTCTTGTGTTGTGCATGTTTATTGTTATGTTGATGTGATGACATCATCATCACATGACTAGTCACATGTTCTGTTATATGTATCACTGTACACTGGCCTTGCTTGCTCACTGCCTCCAGCCTATGAGCAAGCAAGGCCTGTCTTATATACCCCTGCAAATGATAGGCAAAGTTTTTGACAGTTGGATAAGAAACCACCACGTTCTGATTTCTCTTCCAAAATCTCATGCATAAACATGATATTTGACAATAGACTTTAGTGCTATCATCCAATAGGCAGTGAGGAGGTGAGAATCTTTTATCATGCATTCATCAATACAAATTAGGTATTCATGACATATATCTCTCAATTAGACTTTAATTCATAATGACTAGTTCATAAAAGGTATTCAAACTTCAAATGTTAGCAAGCTACCCTCTGGTTCTTTGAATACCAATGGTTGGCATTCTTCCATTCATAAGGGCCTATCTACCAGAAGTGCTCAAAGCAAATGTATAATAATGAACATGTGCATCACATTCATGATCGTTGCTAGGTCAGACAATGGCCTGCTAACTAGATAATCTCACATGTCATGAATACCTTCTCGACAAAGATGAATGCAAGGCAACCCCATTGTTACTAAGAATGGTGAAGCATTTACAGATTAGCTATTCACCTGTTGATCCCATTGTTATGGTTTGTAAAAAAAAAGTATCATTCTTTACGAAGCTATGCCAAAGGGGCAGCAGGGGGGATGACTGTCCCCCCCCCCCTCCATGATTTTTCAAGTAACAAAGACAGGAAACGGAAGTTATTGAATAAAAATAATAAAGGAAAAGGGAAGAAGGGTACTAGACAGATATATCCAGCCAGGTCATGTGCATTTAACTACATTACCTGTTACTTGATTGCGCATATCAAATCATGTCATCTTACCCCCCTTCACTCATGCCAGCTGACACTTGATTACCCTTATGTCCAGTTTTCATGAAAAAGGTCCATATAATTTGTAAGTTATGATGACTTGGCCTTGGTTTCAATAATGACAACGCCGCTGCTGTCACATGAGACATGATTCATACTGTATTAATTTTCGTGTATGAACCAACCCATCTACGATACTATACTTTTGAGGTAGACAATGAGAATATATGCAGAGCGACAGACTGAAAGGCCCGAATGCACAAAGGTAGTTTTGAAAACCCACGGTTGCATCATTGTTTATAGATATTTCCTGTTTAAATTGCGCTCAATTTACCGCGTATCGGGCGCGTGTATAAAACACGTCCAATACTAATGCGCGCTTTTGTCACAGTGCGCCAAATTGATGCCTGTTACCATGGTTAGATACGCTATTTTATTCATGAGTCCACTGCTTGAAGAGTGGACTCATGAATAAAATAGCGTTGATAACCACGGCAACAGGCGTCAATTTGGTGCACTGTGAAAAAAGCGTGCATCAGGATTGGACATTGATCATACACGCACCCAATACGCGCTAAATTAAGCGTAATTTATACAGGAAATCTGCATAAACCGTAGGTTTTCAAAACCACATTTGTGAATTCGGGCCAAATGGTCTTATTGGCCGGTTGAGGTTTCTTGCATTTAAGGTAGAATAAATACAACCAGATTAAAATAAAGCAGTGATTCATATTGCATTAATTTTTGTGTATGAACGAGCCTGTCTACTATACCTTTTGAGGTAGACAATGAGAGTATCAGGAAAGCGACAGACTGAGATGGTCTTATTGGCCGGTTGGGGTTTCTTGCATTTAAGGTAGAATAAATACAACCAGATTAAAATAAAGCAGTGATTCATATTGCATTAATTTTTGTGTATGAACGAACCCGTCTACTATACCTTTTGAGGTAGACAATGAGAGTATCAGGAAAGCGACAGACTGAGATGGTCTTATTGGCCGGTTGGGGTTTCTTGCATTTAAGGTAGAATAAATACAACCAGATTAAAATAAAGCAGTGATTCATATTGCATTAATTTTTGTGTATGAACGAACCCGTCTACTATACCTTTTGAGGTAGACAATGAGAGTATCAGGAAAGCGACAGACTGAGATGGTCTTATTGGCCGGTTGGGGTTTCTTGCATTTAAGGTAGAATAAATACAACCAGATTAAAATAAAGCAGTGATTCATATTGCATTAATTTTTGTGTATGAACGAACCCGTCTACTATACCTTTTGAGGTAGACAATGAGAGTATCAGGAAAGCGACAGACTGAGATGGTCTTATTGGCCGGTTGGGGTTTCTTGCATTTAAGGTAGAATAAATACAACCAGATTAAAATAAAGCAGTGATTCATATTGCATTAATTTTTGTGTATGAACGAACCCGTCTACTATACCTTTTGAGGTAGACAATGAGTGTATCTGGAAAGCGACAGACTGAGATGGTCTTATTAGCCGGTTGAGGTTTCTTGCATTCAGAGCAGAACCAAGGATTGTGTTCATCCAACGTCTCACTGGGGATATAAAAAATCAACAACTTTCAAAGATTTCCTGTTATCTGATTGGTTTATATCTGGTCACATGATGTTTAATGAATTGCACTATACCAAGAAAAAACAGATATCTGCTTGACTTAGATGATGTTTAACTTTTGAAGAAGAGATACATAACATGTGATTTGCATTATCAGGTCAAGAAAATTACTTAAATTTGGGTGATTTACAGACTCATTTGTATTTCTGAATACATAAAACAAAATCATTACATTATTGGACCTAGCTCATTCGAAAATATCTATCTACCACAAGATATTGAGACACTTTATTTCTATATAGTTTTATCATTTTAATTCTTGAAGTTTCCCTACATTTATCAAGATATCCGACTTTAAGAGTGAAGCTGCCCTTTAATCATGAGTATCCTGATTCATGCCTTGAATTCCAAATTAAACCCACCTCTCTGTGAATGCCTGGAAGCAATCCCTGAGCGTGATTGGTTCATTGCCCTGGAAGCCAGCCACTGATTGGTCCTCACAAACCCTACTGGTTGATTCCACTATCTCTGAGGGGAGATTATGGTACACTACTGTGAGGTGATCATCAGAGTTGAGTGTAATATCCACCTCCCTCACTAGCTGGCAACCTGAACAATGGAGGTCGTAGCTGCATCGGCTGCAGCTTAGACCCTGATGGGGGGGAAATAAATCAGAAAAGTTTGAATCATCCATCAAATCTAAAACCAATTTTTGTTCGCAGCAAAGAGATGTTAACTTCTTCAAGGGGACATACATGTAGTTGAAATCTCAAAGATAAGTTTTTTTCATTTTTTATTAATCACAACTTTAATATAATATAAAATAATGACAACTGCCAGAAACCCAAAAGAGCATGCAAATTATACCATCGAAATATCCCGTCTCATGCCAAAATGCCCCATTTATTTGCCAATTACATATATATCAATGCTTGTTTAAGAAAGAAAAAACACCACAAAACATGTTGACACTAAATATTCATTCATACATTTAAACACTTTAAACAAGTGGAACGCCTCTGGCAGTCTCGCCTGCATTACGCAATTCGATATAGCAGCAGTGCTGAATTTGAAAACAGCAATTAAATAATTATTCACAAAAGAATATTATGTCCATTGACCCAAGATGACCTTTGACCATGATCATGTGACCTAAGACATGTGCAAAACAATCATTTATACTTGATTACCCTTATGTCTATGTTTAATGTTTCATTCATACACTTTCTAAGTTATGATGCAAATTCAACAAATACCCCCAACACGGCCAAAGTTCATTGACCCTAAATGGCCTTTGATTTTGGTCATGTGACCAGAAACAAGCACAAGATATTCTGGGATACATGGTTACTCTAATGTCCCAAGTTTCATGAACTAGATCTATAAACTTTAAAGTTATGATAATTCCACCAATATCCCCCACATTATCA
This sequence comes from Lytechinus pictus, assembly GCF_037042905.1. NCBI lineage: Eukaryota > Metazoa > Echinodermata > Echinoidea > Temnopleuroida > Toxopneustidae > Lytechinus > Lytechinus pictus. The sequence goes on from NC_087260.1 coordinate 18,952,450, forward strand.
AAGTTTGTTGACCCTAAATGACCTTTGACCTAGATCATGTGATATGAAACTTGCACAAGATGTTCAGGGATACTTAATTGCTCTTACGTCTAAGTTTCATGAACTAGATCCATAAAATGTCAAAGTTATGACAATTCCTCAAATACCCCCAATATGGTCAGAGTTTGTTGACCCTAAGTGACCTTTGACCTTGGTCATGTGACCTGAAACTCAGGCAGGATCTTTAGTTATACACTATCACCCTTATGTCCAAGTTTCATGAACTAGGTCCATATACTTAAGAAGTTATGATGACATTTCAAAAACTTAACCTTGGTTAAGATTTCGATATTGATTCCCCCAACATGGTCTAAGTTCATTGACCCTAAATGACCTTTGACCTTGGTCATGTGACCTGAAATTCAGGCAGGATGTTCAGTAATACTTGATTACCCTTATATCCAAGTTTCATGAACTAGGTCCATATACTTTCAAAGTTATGATGACATTTCAAAACTTTAACCTTTGTTAAGATTTCAATGTTGACGACGCCGCCGTCGGAAAAGCGGCGCCTATAGTCTCGCTCTGCTACATGTATGCAGGCGAGACAAAAATTGCTCTTAGCCAATTAAATGGCAGTATTTCAGTAGTTTTCAACAGAGTAAGATAACCTGTTGTTAATAGGCAGCTCTGTGATGCACTCATTTGTTGAAAATGCCGCTATATGAATGCACAATACTGCTGCTCCCTTTCTTGCACAAGGCAAAATACAGCTTTGGAAATAATCATCAGACCATACAGTATGGGAGTTTATTAGTAAGAAAGTGATCTAATAAATATTTCCTAAAATGTATTTTCAATAATGTGTGTCACAGATATTGCACCGCAATTTAAAGGGGGAGTGAACTGTGTGTGGTATATCATTGACTGTGTGTTATAAATACATAGTCTTAAAATATACGTTATAAGATATCTACTAATACTACAGAGAATAAATTGACCTATGATTGTATATGTAGAAAGAAACTAAAATGTTTTGAGAGGAAAAGTAATCATTTTGCTACTTGGTAACATAATTTTAGCGGTATAAATGTATTGGGTAGTTAATTAACATGTTATTATTCAAGTGGGTCTATATAAGTAGACTATACTTAGTCTTGAGGACTCCATGATGACGTTTTATTACTATTTAGACATATACTTTTTCATCATTGGAGTCTTGAACCCCCGGTCATATATGTATAAGAGACTGACCAAAACAAAGATGGATTTCCCTAGGAAATCCATCTTTTAAAGGACAAGTCCAACCCAACAAACAGTTGATTTGAATAAAAAGAGAAAAATCCAACAAGCATAACACTGAAAATTTCATCAAAATCGGATATAAAATAGGAAAGTTATGATATTTTAAAGTTTCGCTTAATATCACAAAACAGTTATATGCACATCCTGGCTGGTATGCAAATGAGGAGACTATGACGTCATCCACTCACTATTTCTTTTGTATTTTATTATATGAAATATTCTAATTTTCTCCTCATTGTCAAGTGATACAATGATTAATTCCTCCCTGAACATGTGGAATTAGCATTGTTTAATACTATATGGTTCAGTCAAGTTGATCCTTATTGTCAAATCTATAAAAAAATGAAATATTGTATAATTCAAACAATAAAAAACAAAAGAAATAGTGTGTGATGGACATCATCGACTGACTCACCTAGTTGTGCATATCGCTGTTTTGTGAAAAAGAAGCGAAACTTTCTTATTTTACATCCGATTTTGATGAAATTTTCAGCACTAAGCTAGTTTGAATTTTCTCTATTTATTCAATTCAGCGTTTTCCTGGGGTGGACTTGACCTTTAATATAAAAAGCACATAAATTGTGTTGATTTTATTAATTTCTACACCTTCCTACGCCTAATGCGTAGGAAGGTTTAAAAAAATGGTCAATAAAAATGTAAAAAAATGAAGGTTTCTTACCAGACTGATCTCGTGTAGATCCCTCGATCCACATGTACACAACGCAAATACAATAGGGTCGAACACCTTGAACCGCTTATGTATCCGGTTAGCGATGCCGTTTTGAAGAACAATTTATAGATAACAAGTGGAATGCCTCTGGCCGTCTCACCTGCATCACGCGATTCAATATAGCAGCAGTGCTGATTTTGAAAACTACTATAACTCGCACAAGATGTTCAGTGATACTTGGTTACTCTATTTCCACGTTTTATGAACTAGACCAATACACTTATAGAGATATGATGGCAATTCAACAAATACCCCCAACGTGGCCAAAGTTCTTTGACCTTACATGACCTTTGACCTTGATCATGTGACCTGAAACTCGCACAGGATGTTCAGTGATACTTGATTACTATTATGTCCAAGTTTTATGAACTAGACCAACACACTTTCAAATTTATGGCTGTAATTCAACAAATACCCCAATTTGACCAAAGTTCATTGACCCTAAATGACCTTTGACCTTGATCATGTGACCTGAAACTTGCACAGGATGTTCAGTAATACTTGATTACTATTATGTCCAAGTTTCATGAATCAGATCCATAAACTTTCAAAGTTATGATGGTAATTCAACAAATACCCCAATTCGGCCAAAGTTCATTGACCCTAAATGACCTTTGACCTTGGTCATGTGACGTGAAACTCATGCAGGATGTTCAGTGATACTTGATTAACCTTATGTATAAGTTTCATGAACTAGGTCCATATATTTTCTAAGTTATGATGACATTTCAAAAACTTAACCTTAGGTTAAGATTTTGATGTTGATTCCCCCAACATGGTCTAAGTTCATTGACCCTAAATGACCTTTGACCTTGGTCATGTGACATGAAACTCAGGCAGGATGTTCAGTAATACTTGATTAACCTTATGGCCAAGTTTCATGAACTAGGTCCATATACTTTCTAAGTTATGCTGTCATTTCAAAAACTTAACCTCAGGTTAAGATTTGGTGTTGACGCCGCCGCCGCCGTCGCCGCCGCCGTCGGAAAAGCGGCGCCTATAGTCTCACTCTGCTATGCAGGTGAGACAAAAATTATTATTTCAAAAATACTAAAATTTAATACGTGACTATAAATAATTAGCATAATACTACTAATTATTTATAATCACGTATTAAATTTTAGTATTTGTGAAATAATAATTTTCATCTATAAATTATTCTCCAAAAGGCATCGCAAACCGGATGTACGTCATACATAAGCGGTTCAAGGGTCGACCCTATTGTATTTGCGTTGTGTACATGTGGATCGAGGGATTTACACGAGATCAGTCTGGTAAGAAACCTTAATTTTTTAACATTTTTATTGACTATTTTTTTAAACCTTCCTACGCATTAGGCGTAGGAAGGTGTAGAAATTAATAAAATCAACACAATTTACGTGATGTTTGTATTAAAAGATGGATTTCCTAGGGAAATCCATCTTTGTTTTGGTCAGTCTCTTATACATATATGACCGGGGGTTCAAGACTCCAATGATGAAGAAGTATATGTCTAAATAGTAATAAAACATCATCATGGAGTCCTCAAGACTAGACTATACTAGCAGTATGGCTCAGGAAACTGGCCATGTATGAGAAGTTGAGGACCCGAGATGGCGCTAGTGGTTCGTATCTCCTCTAAGGCAGCCTAGATAACACTTTCATGAAACAAAGCTCTTAATCACCCACCTGTGAATCTGAGAGTACAAGGGAGAAGGGGGCATGGATTGGCATCAAACTCTCCACCTGACAAAACAACTCCTCTCCGCTAACATCGTTAAGAGAGTACAACACACGAGGGTGTCCTAATAGATCACGCTGCATAGGAGAGATAGAAAAGAAGCAGAATTAATGAGGCAACAGTAATAGATTCAAATCATTAGCAAATTGATTTTGATTCAAATTCCTATCTCTCATTTCCATGTAGATCAAACTCAGTCCAAGTTTGAATGTAACAAAATTAGATGGCACCCCGAGAAAAGGTTGTCAGATCCGACAACTTTTCCTGATTTTTGACCGAGAAGAACAGTTCCTATAGTAACTGTCAGATAAAACCTCCAATATGTTCTTTCAGAAAACGCTACCCTGGTAAAAAAAAAATGCCTCTGATTATGCAGATTAACCTTATTTTCAGCACTTAAACTTTGTTACACTTACTCTTATGACTCCATCCTCCTCCACGTCGTTCCTAAAGGTAACCGATAGCAACAGGACTCGTTTCATGAGGTTGGGCGCCGATGCCCCTGCCATGGCAACATAGTCTGTAGCTGGGTCTATCTCCTGACGACATACCTAGTGAAAAAACGGACCAAAAAATAAGATTGGGACAGCATTAGCAAAAATACAATTACTATTTCATCGTATCATCACTGCGCCTTGGTATCTGGAGCAACTAGATGGATAATTGACTGCGCACTGTTAACAGACGGGTCAATATACGACCAAAAATACCCTTACCCGGAACAAATTGCAACAAATGATTTTTCAACGGCTTTTTGTACTATTTGACCTCAAGAATAACGTACTAAAAATCTACCAAAATCCGCATCCGGGAAAGTGGTTATTTTCAAGATGGCGTCCAAGATGGCCGCCATTCACTGAAAATGGATACAACTGACTCATTATCAACCCTAGAATCATATTTCAATTCATATTCCATAGTCTAGGGGTTAAAAATTGTTGATAGAGGCTAGAGTGAATTATAAGCCCTCCAGTGTACCTGGCAAATCCAAGATGGCTCCCAAAATTGCTGCCGTAGGCTAAAAATCCAATTCATCTAAGTGGCTTTAATTTGGTTTTAATTCAATGGTCTTAAGGGTGAAGTAGTATATTGGAACAAGTAACAAGGACAGCCAGTGGTCTGGTGTGTCAAAAAATCCAAGATGGCTTCCAAAAATGGAGTTTAAAAATGGCTGTTGATAATTAAAATGGTCATAGTTCATTTCATATCCACCTGGGACATAATGATTTTGGTGTCTAGACCATGTTTTCAATGGTCAAATGAAACATTGGGACAAGCGACAAGGACAGTCAGTGGTCCAGTATGTTAAAAAATTCAAGATGGCTTCCAAAAATTTAGGAATCATCTCACAGCTATTTCTTTTGTACACAGAGTTTCAATTTACAGATAAAATTCTAAATTGATGGTTACTTACTGGACAATTTACTGTCTGGTCACCATAATGCTTGACAGCTCTCTGGATGGTAAGAAAATAAAATAAACAAAATTACAATAAGAACAGACTGTATGTACATATTCTGCGTTGAGTAAATTTGACAAAGTTGTGTGTAATTATTATGTATCTTTCATCATCATGGTCATCTTCACCAACACTGCAACCATCACTACCATACACTGCAATAACTACCACCACAATCATTCAAAAAATTTCTTCCTACCGGGGTTGAGTGCAGCACATCATCATCATCGTCATCATCACCAATTGCAACACAAATACAACCACCACCACCATCATCACTTTCACCACCATCAATACTACTTTTCAGTAGAGTAAGCATAATCATAATCATAATTTTTCCACTGAATGAGATGGAATTCAAATTCTTACTTCCATACAGATTGCACAAAGAACCCCACCACAAGGCTGATGGGTCAACAACTGGTGTGGGGGCAGTTCCTCCAGGCATATTGCACACGATTTCCACGAAGCGATAACCGCCGACGTTGGACTGTTCGCCGGAGCAATGTCTTCCGGTTGATTGGAGACCCAGGGCGTCGAATCAGCTTGGCTGTCCGCCCAGAGCTCGACGCCGCTCGATGAGCCGTGCACAGCCTGCAGGCTTGACGATCTCTCAAGAGTTTCTGTACTGTCCGCTAGCGTTCCTTCAAACGAGGTAGCGCCCTCACAGTTTGTGCTATCAGTTGGGTCATAATATCGAATATTTGTGAAGACATCACCATGATGGGACATGGTGTTGGACGGGAACCCACTATCTAACCCAGATGTGGAGGTAATATCAGGCGGCTGCACCATACCAATACCACTGAGTTCATCCGCAGTAGACGTCGTGACCTCGATGTCCCATGAGCTGGTGACGGGCTGGTAGCTAGGGGGCGTGGCATCGCCCATGTGCGTGATGACGTCGTCACTCTGTGAACTCATGTTGCTGTGTTCGTTCATGTAAAACATAAAGTTTGATTGCTTTTGCTCGGTCTCTGAGGCATCGCCCTGCTCTGGACAGAGGCTGCTGTAAAGTCGTTCCCTGGCGTTGCTGCTGACTTCAAAGGCATAAAGCAATCGGTAGCAGTCGTTTACGTAGCGTAGTTGGATGCCATCCTCCTTAATAATACAAAAAAGGAATTTAAACAGACATTTAAGCATAAGGAATTTATACCTTCACAAATTTTAAAAAATGTAAAGAAATTGCATGATGACAGAAAATGGTGAAATCTAGGGGGTGGCATAGGAAAATGATACTAAATTTATTTATTTTATTTCATCAGTTTGACATACACTTACACAATGTTGCAAATTTGGAATTATAAGTTGTGTATGACATGAATTAAACAAAGTAATTAAGTGAAGCAAAAAAATGTTGGAGAGGGACATTATGGCCTCCCATGGACTATTAGGATTAATATACCTAGAAGTACAGTTCTTGTTAAACAGATCATTAAGATAACTATTACTAAGTGCCATTCAGGAAATGCTTACAACTTAATTCTACAAGGGAACTGCTATCTGGCAAAGAACTTTAATGTCTTTTGAGGCACTTGAAGCTGTTGAATGTCCATTTTTGCAGGGCTGCGTTTTTATATCACATCATTGCATGTAGGGTTATGATGCTAACATTACTATAACTACCAATAACGATGTAAGCTATTGCCCAAAGGAACCTTTCCTTACGTACAAAAAAAGAAAACCCATCCCCCCACAAAAAAAATTAATAACAGAACTTACCAAAAATCTGGAGACATGATGGTCTAGCACTTCTGCTAGGATCACATCTCTCTCCTCTTCCTCGCCCCCACCGATGCCTGAGATAATGTTTTTTAAGGCTATCCTGAGCTCCCGTACGGATTCAAAACGGTTTAGTGTTACAAGGTGACGGGTTGGTAAATGGCCATGGTTTGAGATGATTGTAACAACTGAAAGAAGAAATAAAAGTTATACTAATCGTAACCAAATTATAATCATTGTTATTTCATATCATGGGGTTTCATAACAACTAAAATAAAAAACAAACCCTTACATTTATTATGCATTTAATCCCTTTGTTCAACATTGAGAATGAATCACTTTTGCATACTGGGCTTTCCAGAATAACAGTATTGATACTGAGAGTCGTCACACATTTAATAAAAAATAAAAGGCACAAATTTTCTCTGCAGATTTTGAAATCCTGAAGATATATATCTTTTTTTTTGCAATACCAGAAATTGCAATATTTCTGTAGGAGGGAGAACCCCCCCCCCCTCCCACAACCAGCCCCAGCAGGTTTAGTTGCTGCACTAGCTCACAAGTTTTAATTTTCTTTTTCCCCCTCTTTGTTTCATGCCTGATATAAATCAGTCAACCTACCAGCTAACCAACAATATTACCAGTCAATATATCCAGGGGGGTGTTTCACAAAGACTTAACTCACACTTTAAGTCATCCTTAGTGTTACGCACACATGATATTTAACATGCTATCATATTGATTAATATGCAGTAGCGCACATCCTCGTAGCATGATTCAACCAATATGGTCAGGCCTTTTATATATGATCTTCAACTGGACATTAAAGTGTGACCCTAAGTCATAACTGACGTTTTGTGAAACATCCCGTCATCGATTGATCCAATGGGACAAGAAAAAAAGAGTGGCAAGCCACATGGAAAGAGGAAATTAAAGAGGATAAACAAAAGAAAACAGGATTGATCACTACTCACTGAGTTGTTTCTCCATGGCACGCGGCAGAGGCACAGACAGGTACATAAAAGGCTCAAACATTATAGAAACATGGCCACATACAGCACACACAACCTGTCAAAAAGGAAAACAAAAAGTACATGATTGTATGCATAAATTGAGTCATGAGAGTAACAATACATGTTTAAAAGTTAGTGTCATCAATTATAGGGAATAAACACAAGATTAAAGTTTAACTTGAGCAGTTGCGAGGAATTATTTCACAAAAGAGTCTTTAAAATTATACTTGTATCATTGTGAATTCAGATCTAGTAAGTTTACTTGAACTAAACTTGAAGAAAAATCTATGCCAAAATGTCAGCACGATGAAGATCGCTATTCAACACGGATGTGAACATGTGTTAATATGTAGTATTTTATCTTATTGTTTGTAGTAGAATGTGTCGTCTGTCACATGGCAAAATAATCATGCAGTTTCTGCCAGAATCATTTGGAACATCAATAATATTATAAGTATAGATACAGTACAATTCTCTTCTAACTTTGAGATCATTCCCACAGCTGAAATTTAGGTTAAAATGATTCATCAGCTCTGAAATCTAGAGAATTCCATAAATTTGGTTTTTCTTTAATCTCTCTTTCTTGATATCTAAAGGCCACAGCAAGCCTTAGGACTGGTCAACGATTCGATTTTGGAACAAATCGTGTTTTGCATATTTTCTGCAAATGTGAATAGAAAGTATCTTTTAATTTGAGGTTCAAATTAACTGACAGAATACTAATATTACAAATTTGAGATGATTGCAAACCTTATTTCAGAGTAAAGGCCAAATGAGTTTTACATCGTAGCCAATCATACGATTGCTATGACTTCATTACGACTAGACATTAAATTTGCTTTTATTCTAATAAGGATGATAGCATAATCACAGATATGAATGTAGGTATTCTCATACGATAATTTAGAACATTATGCAGTAAGATATTCCATGTCTCAATATTATTAGTCGAATTCGCAGACCAGTCGTAAGGTGTGCTGTGGCCTTAACATGTATAATCTGTTGCTATTTCTTGCAAAACTTGGGAGTGTAGACTTACAGTGCTTTTAAACTGTCCCTGGAATGTATCAATGACGACAGACTGGTTCCTACGTAGATGCATATCCCATTCCATCTCCCCTTCTCTCTCCTTCATCATCATCCCCTTCTCGGCCGTCATGGTTGATGACGACGATGATGAATCAACCTTCATCTTCTCTCCAAGTTCTTCCTGTGCTTTACATATCGCGGCAAAATACTGCTGATTGTTCGGCAGGAAGCTCCGCCCCAACTTGGTGTCAATGCCCCCCTTGTCCAGAAGATCTGCGCAAGGGCTCCCAAGTTGCTTCTCATTATCAAATTGCTTTGAGCTGCACGTTGTGGGCTCTGCACTGTTATCCTCAAACTTGCTGCAGAGAATCTGACTCTTGAGGCCGGTGGTACTATCTGCTGGACCTTCCAGCTCAGCCAGTTTATTTGTCATCTTCTCTGTGAAGATGTTCACCGATTTGGCATCATCCATCGACGTCACGTAATCGTGAAACTTCATCGGTGACGACAAGCCATTCGTTTCCTTATAAATCTTGGCTATACTTTCCGAGTTGAGGTCCATCTTCATCCGTTTAATCGGATCTGGCTCTTCTTGGTTTGTCCTTTGGTCCTCCCCAGTGGATTTTTCCTGATTGTTGGTCCCAGTCCTAAAATAAGCTTTGTTCTTTTTGGCGGCTAGAACGTTAGATTTCTTGGGCTTGCCGATAGACCTGCTGCTGGCATCGGGAATGGGATCCATTGGGTTGCGAATGGAAGACAGTATTGGGGACTTGTCCTTCTTTGGAAACTTGGCGCTGCTTTCAGAGACTGAAGGAGATATCTAGATAAAGTAAAAAGATGATCAAATGAATGCATTCTTTGAACTTCATATCATTTCATAGGCCTATGAACTTTGTTCATTGGATGAATGTATTTTTTAAAAAGAAAATGGCATTTTAAGCATTTAAGCATTTCAATGTAGTGATATGAATTACAGGTGCAAGTTTAACTCTTGCCTTGGGCATAGAGCCTGAATGAAAGAAAGTTATGTAATATACTAACAGGTGCAAGCATAACTCTTGGGCATAGAGCCTGAAGTGAATGATAGAAAGTTATGTCCAATACAGGTCAGCCTGTATTGTATGCCTGCACCAGGCCATGTGTTTAATGAATAGAAAAATCCTTTTGGTTGGTTTTTAGGGTGTGTCCTGAACAGGACCCTTGATATGTATTAAGAGATTAGACCATGCAACCTGGCAGTTGACTCTTGTACATGTAATTCTCGCTACCCCAAATAGGAACAAAAATCTCATAATGCGCGAGACGAGATAATTTTCACTCCGTCGGGTCGTCATCACCACTTCCGGTTTTGAGTCATGCTCGCGCGAGGTTCGCGATACTGAGTTTTCCACCACGCTGAAATCGATGCCAATCAGCGTAATATGTACAGAGTATAATACTTTTTATTACATTTGGTCAGTTTTGATTCCATTTGAATTATAAATAAAAATAAAAAATATATTTCACGTGAGTATAATTTTTATTCATGTTTTATTTGGTTATAAAAAAATCAAACAAATAATGAATATCTTAAAATTTTGCATTTAGCGACCGGCCTGACATCACGATCGTATTCAACTAGACACTAAATATATTTAGCATTCATTTCGTTCAATTTTTCGTCGACCACAAAATCGATAAAAATCAGTTTCGGAACTTAAAAAAATCTTAACTGACAGATGAATACCGTGCAATGGAAAGCGTCAGGCAGAATTAGTGACTTTAGCAGAAAAGGCTGTAAAACTGTTAGTGAAAGAGATATAGGGTTGTGATCACGAACTTTCCGAGCAAAAGCTACGTTGTGTTGTTGTGCATGACGGCACTGTTGATCTAAATGGCAAAACAGTGCGTTGGACTTCCGAACAGGAAGTTGTAATACCGAAAAAGCTATCCCATAATGCAATGCACGTTACAGGGATTTTCCCGGATCTCGGCGAAATCGCTATTTGGGGTAGCGAGAATTGTATGCATTATGTAAACTCGGTTTTTGTGAAGTCTGAAGACTATTGGAGTTAAAAGCTGAACTGAGTTTTGGAGGAGATGAGAATAAAGTGATTTACTTTCTCTTTACCTGCATCATTATTTTGTGCCCTGTTTATTTCAGCAAAAACACAAAAATACCTATTAACCCATTATTTCCTTCAAAACAAAAACCGTACAATGCCTTATTGGAAAGGTTGTGCTAAGGCCAAGATAATAAAACTGCTGGCCCTTGAAAACATTTGTAAAATACTATATCATGGCTTCATCATCTATCATTAAATTATCAGAGAAATCCCTGACACAATTACAATTTTTGTGTCCTTATCACCAAACTCATAAAACAACATTCCTCTTCTCAGGTGTCTCACCTCTTCTCCTTGTAACATGTTTGTATTAAGAGTCTTCACATCTTTCATGTAGAACTCTGCAATACTGGGAAGCTTGGTCGCAGTAGCTCCTTCCTCCCCATCCTCCGGCTCCATCTCTTCTCCTTCCTCCACCTTCCTCATCCCATCCTTACCCTCCCCGACCCTCTGAGGGCTCCCTACATCTTCCTCTTCACTCTCCTCCATCTTGTTCCGTCGGTTGTTCTGACTGGTCGAGGACGTCTCTTCTTTCCCTGAGTCGATGTCGAGAGCCTCTAGCTCGCTGAGCTTGGAGGTCGATGCTTCGGAGGCATAGTGCGAGTCGCTGGACTCTTCGGAGAAGTCGGTGGCTGGAGACTGGCTTTTGGCTGGACGGTTGGCTTGGTTGAGCTCCTCATGGAGTGTGTCTAGGAGTAGGGCAAGGAACTCCTGGCCATCATGCTGTAGAGGAAGAGAGAAGCATTTAATTTACTCTCTCATTTGGTACATAAAATTTTGATCTAGGAATGTCTTGCATAAAACTACTATTACATCTTACACAATATGATAACATTCAATTTACTTGTTTTCACATTTTCCATAAATTTTCTTTCCATGTAATGCTCAACGCACATATAAAACCTCCACACTAAGGGGCCACTTGGCAATTACAGCATATTACAAAACAATTAATCATTTGAAGCCTGATTTGATCATCTTTTATTTCTCACATTGGCAGTGTTCATAATTTTCATTCATGCCTTCCTTAATTTTATCCTGGCAAAATTTATTATTTTCATTTTATTTAAATTTATTTTATTCACCTGTCTGAAGTCTTTGAACTGTGGATGGATGAATCCCATGGTGTCCTTGAAGGAACTGGGATGGAGCACGCTGTATTCTCCAGCCCAGGTCTTCTGCAGGAGCTCGGTGAAGTGGCTGGCCATGCCCTCCTCAGGGAGCCCCTCGTGGTCCAGGAGGTAGACGGAGAGACGGGGGTGGTGCAGGAGGCACTGGAGACCGGAGTTCATGAAGCAGGTGTTGCCCATGTTCCGTAGGCCGCAGACACCCCGCACCGCATTGGAATCTGGTTGGTGATGAAACATAAAAGGTCAGAAATTATGTAGAATTCATGCATTAGTTACACTTTTAAAAATCCATTTTTTTTTAAAATCAAGTCTGACATTAGAAATACTCAATTTTTAAAAACCAAATTCATCATGGGCCCGGCAGCCACAGTGCAGCGCCAGATCAACATAGTTCTATCCCTTGAATGAATGAACGCAAAACAGCAACTCCCATCTTTTAACGTCTTTTGGTCTGATGCAGCCGGGGTTTGAACTCCCGTCCTCTGGTTGTGAGACGGACACTCTACCAACTGAGCCAACACGCTGGTTAATGTAACACAATTATTGAGAAAGAATCTAATAATGATGTATTAGTTATCACTGAGTCTTGGTTTTCAGGTGATCACAGAGATGACCCTACTCTTGCGCAGTTGAAATTGTCCCTTCCAAATTACAACATTATCAATCGTCCCAGGAAGACTAGGGGAGGAGGTATATGTGTCCTCTACAGGTCCACAGCACGCTGTGTTGTAAATGAAACCTTCAATTGTTCCTCATTTGAATTTTTGGATCTAACCGTCCATCTTACCCCATCATCTCCTGTTAAACTGTATTGCATTTACCGCCCACCCCAATCCTCCCGGCACACTTTTTCAAGTGGTGATTTTCTTGAAGAGTTTCTCACTCTTCTGGAAAGTGCTGCTGTGGATGTTCATCCTCCTATTCTTCTTGGTGACTTTAATATTCACGTGGATGATTCTTCAGACAATTTTGCTAGATCTTTTCTTAATGGAGTGGAAGCCCTTGGATTCAAACAACACATCAACGGGCCTACACACAAGGCTGGTCATACACTCGACCTTATCCTTAGTAGAAATTCGGAAGATATTATCTCCCAGCATAGCATTTTACCATCTCTGCCATCTGATCACTCTGCTATTATATGTACTATTAATCTCAAAGGGCCCCAAAACCCCAAGAAGAAAGTGACTTTCAGGAAACTTTCTAACATTGACCCTAAATCTTTTAGTCTGGATGTTAAAGATGTCTTAGATTCCATTCAATTTCCCTCTAGCCCATCTGAGGCTGCTTCTCTGTATAACGACTGTCTTGGTAAACTGATGGACAAGCACGCCCCTCTGCAGACTGTGACTGTTACAGTTAGACCAAAAGCTCCCTGGTTCTCTGCTGAAATTAGGGAGGCACGGCGACTGAGGCGACGCGCAGAACGTCGAATGATGAAGTCTGGCCTGCAGGTTGATAAGACATTATATCGTCAAGAATGCGAAACTTACTACAATCTCCTCACTGATGCCAAATCAAAATACTTTAGATCTGAAATCGCTAACGCCGACTCCAAACTGCTATTCAGTATTGTACAGAAACTCACCACCCCCTCTCAGTCCTCCATTTATCCTGAACACTCATCTGCTTCTGATCTCGCCAACAAATTCAGTGAATTCTTTAGCAAGAGGATCAGTGATATTGTGTCCTCTTTTGCACCTGACGTTCCTAGTGATCAACAACATCCTGTGGGCTCTTTGAATTGCAAACTGAGTGAGTTTACTCCAGTGACTGAAGTTCAACTTCGCCATCTCATCAAGTCATTACCACCGAAGTTCTGCAGTCTTGATCCTCTTCCAACTTGGTTGCTCAAAGACTGTCTTGATGAACTTCTACCGCTTCTCATAAACATTATCAATTCATCACTCACAACAGGTGTTGTCCCTGAATCATTCAAATCATCACTAGTTCTTCCTCTGTTGAAAAAGCCCAATCTTGATCCGAATGACTTTGGCAATTATCGCCCTATCGCCAACCTGCCATTTGTTAGCAAGGTTTTGGAGAGAATCGTCGCATCCCAGCTCATGTGCTATGTGGACAGTCATCATTTACTTCCTGAGAAGCAGTCAGCATATCGCAACTTTCATTCAACAGAAACGGCTCTCTTGAAAGTACTCAACGATCTACTGCTTACCGTCGACAAGGGTAACGAAGCTGCACTCCTTCTACTGGACTATTCTGCGGCGTATGACACTTTAGACCACTCAGTGTTGCTCCAGCGTCTTGCACATTACTACTCCATTACCGGAACGGCTCTAAATTGGATTGAGTCATACCTGCAAGATCGTACTCAGCGGGTGATTATCAATGGAACTTTCTCAGCACCTTTCGCTTTGAGCTGCGGAGTCCCCCAAGGTTCTGTTGTGGGCCCTCTCCTATTTCTTCTGTACACTGGTCCTCTCGCAAAAATTATCACTAGCCATCGGGGTGTGAGTTATGCCATGTATGCAGATGACACGCAAATCTACGTATCCATGGCATCCGACCAGAAGACATATGCTGTTAATCTACTGAGTGACTGCCTCAAGGACATCAAGGTCTGGTCAGCGAAGAACAGACTCCGTCTCAACGAAGCCAAATCAGAACTGGTACATCTTTCTTCGCAATTCAGAGCTACGGAGCCTCTGCCAGACTTCAATATGGGAGAGGGCATACTTAAGATGTCTGACTCTGTCAAAGACCTTGGTGTCACTTTAGACAAGCACCTTACCCTCCAGCCACATATCAGGAACATCTGCAAATCAGCATCATGGTGTTTATTTAGGATTGGTAAGGTCAGGCGACTACTCGACCAAGCCTCTACTGAAAAACTCATTCATGCCTTCGTCTCATCCCATCTAGACTATTGCAACTCCCTCTTTGCCGGCCTCCCAATTTCTTCCATCTCTCCCCTCCAGCGAATCCTCAACACTGCAGCGAGAATGGTAACCTTGAGCAAGAAACACGAACACATCACCCCTATTCTCCGATCACTTCATTGGCTTCCCGTTCACTCTCGCATAACGTTCAAAATTCTACTCATTGTATACAAAATTACCCATGATATGTCACCCAAATATCTCCAAGACCTTATTTCCCTTCGTTCTTCCTCTTCTGTCAGATCCTTACGTTCATCATATTCCAATAATTTAATTCATGGCCCTCGCACTAAGACCCGATATGGTGATCGTGCATTTTCTGTAATTGCTCCCACCCTCTGGAATAAACTCCCAATTCATATCCAAAATGCTCCCTCCGTAGAAATTTTCAAATCGTCACTTAAAGCTCACCTTTTCTCATAACTTTTTTTTTTTTTTTTTTTTTTTTTTTTCCACCGATTGACTGTATATTATTATAATCTGCCAACCTGTGCGCTTTGAAACACCAGTATAAAGCGCCCTACAAATGTTATTATTATTATTATTATTATTATAATAAGAGTCTATTTAGCAGGTATTGCCCATGATCCAGATTGTGCACACCCCCCACATCGCGTTGAAATCTGATCGGTGATGAAAGAGATAAAGGCCTGAATACAGTGAAGTGGTTTTGAATTTGTGGTTGATAATCATGGTTTATGTAATGGTTTGGTAGAAGGTCATGACGGGTAGATGGCTATATCGATCCCACCTGCATAATAATGCTTCTCAGGGAGTGGAGAGACAGCATACATGATATCTGGGAAAGCCAGAATTTGATGACAAGGGTAAAAACAAGACTTTGTAAATACGCTTATTTGTGAAAAGAAATTGCAGGAGTTTTAAAAAGGGTGACACAAGATTTGCTTTCGTCGACAATTGCTCCAGGCTTTATTTCATCCAAGAAAAAGGGTTTTATATTAGCTTTAGGATCTAGGTTTAGGATAGTCTATAGTGTTAAATCCAAGGTTGAAGTTGGTCATTCGATTAGTGTGTGGAATTTACAGCAGAGCAGTTGTCGCTGGAGCAAATGTCATGGAACCATAAAAAGAAATTGCAGGGGCATATCGCCCCCCCCCTCCGAATCCTTTTATTTTTTAAATGTCTTTACTCACCTTTTGTGTCCGATCCTTGTGAGGCAGCTGCTTCTCCATCATTAGCCATGAAAGAGTTTGGCAACGAGCTAGAAGCTTGAACTGCATATTCAAGAGAAAAAAGAAAGGATATTTACACAACATTGATTAAATTGTACGCACATAGTCACATGATAGAAATTAAAAAAACTGAAGAATGTAATAAAATCATAGTAAACATGGGCTTTTTTCATTTAGGTAAATTCTTCATAAAACAAGTGGAACGCCTCTGGCAGTCTCGCCTGCATTAAGCAATTTAATATAGCAGCAGTGCTAACTTTGAAAACTACTATAAAATAATCATTCACAAAAACATCATTCAATGACATAATACCACGTTCATTGACCATAAATTACATTTGAACGGAGACTTAAGACTGTCAACTACACCCATGTCCACATTTCATTCACTCTATCCATAAACTTTCAAAGTTATGATGGCACTTCAACAATTACCCCAACATGGCCTAAGTTTATTGACCTTAACTGACCTTTGACTTGGTTTTGTGACCTGAAACTCACAGGGGATGTTCAGTGATGCTTGATTACTCTTATATCCCAAGTTTTATGAACTAGATCCGTAAACTTTCAGAGTTAGGATGGTAATTCAACAAATACCCCAACCACGGCCAAAGTTCATTGACCTTTAATGACCTTTGACCATGGTCATGTGACCTGAAACTCGTACAGGATATTCAGTGATACTTGATTACTCTTATGTCCAAGTTTTATGAACTAGATCCATAAACTTTCAGAGTTAGGATGGTAATTTAACAAATACCCCCAACACGGCCAAAGTTCATTGACCTTAAATGACCATTGACCATGGTCATGTGACCTGAAACTCGCACAGGATATTCAGTGGTACTTGATTAACCTAATGTCCAAGTTTCATAAACTAGATCCATAAATTTTCAAAGTTATGATGGTAATTCAACAAATACCCCCAACTTGGCCAAAGTTCATTGACCCTAAATGACCTTTGACATTGGTCATGTGACCTGAAACTCAAGCAGGATGTTCACTTATACTTGATTAACCTTATGTCCAAGTTTCATGGACTAGATCCATATATTTTCAAAGTTATGATAGTAATTCAACAAATACCCCCAACTTGACCAAAGTTCATTGACCCTAAATGACCTTTGACCTTGGTCACGTGACCTGAAACTCGAGCAGGATGTTCACTAATACTTGATTAACCTTATGCCCAAGTTTCATGAACTAGGTCCATATACTTTCTAAGTTATGATGTCATTTCAAAAACTTAACCTTCGGTTAAGATTTTGAAAATAATTTTCCCAACATGGTCTAAGTTCATTGACCCTAAATGACCTTTGACCTTGGTCATGTGACCTGAAACTCAGGCAGGATGTTCAGTAATACTTGATTAACCTTATGTCCAAGTTTCATGAACTAGGTCCATATACTTTCTAAGTTATGATGTCATTTCAAAAACTTAACCTTAGTTTAAGATTTGATGTTGACGCCGCCGCCGTCAGAAAAGCGGCGCCTATAGTCTCGCTCTGCTATGCAGGCGAGACAAAAACAAGTGGAACGCCTCTGGCAGTCTCGCCTGCTTTACGCAAATCGATATAGCAGCAGTGCTGCCTTTGAAACAGCTAATGAATAATTATTCATAAAAGAAAACACTAATACGATAATAAAATATTGTCCATTGACCCAAAATGACCTTAGACCATGATCAAGTGACTTAAGACATGTGCAAAACAATAATTCATACTTGATTACCCTTATGTCGATGTTTCATGTGCTAGATCCATAAACTTTTTAAGTTATGACAATTCCTCATATAACCCCAACATGGCCAAAGTTCATTGACCTTTAAATGACCTTTGACCTTAATCATGTGACCTGAAACTCAGGCAGGATCTTAAGTGATACACTATGACCCTTATGTCTAAGTTTTATGAACTAGGTCCATATACTTTTTAAGTTATGATGACATTTCAAAAACTTAACCTTGGTTAAGATTTCGATATTGAGTCCCCCAACATGGTCTAAGTTCATTGACCCTGAATGACCTTTGACCTTGGTCATGTGACCTGAAACTCAGGCAGGATGTTCAGTAATACTTAATTACCCTTATGTCAAGTTTCATGAACTAGGTCCATATACTTTCTAAGTTATGATGACATTTCAAAAACTTAACCTTGGTTAAGATTTCAATGTCGACGCTGCCGCCGTCGGAAAAAGCGGCGCCTATAGTCTCGCTCTGCTATGCAGGCGAGACAAAAACTAAGAAAAAAGAAGATTTTATTTTTTTGCAGCTGCTATCAGCCAAATTTTAACCAACAAAGGCACCTCTGTAAGCTTAATGCAAGCTCTCTTCTCATTAACTCAACTTTAAAGAAAAAAATGATAGCTTTGCCTTCGGCTACAGCCTGTATGCTTAACTTTTCCAAATCAAATATAAAGATTAATGTGCAGGTGCAGACCCTTATCAGCCACTAAAACAACAAGAGTAGCAAAAGTTTTAATTTTCTCCAACACATAGGAATAAAATATTTCATTCAGCTCATTGTAAGCTTTTAAATTCAGACAACTATTGTATGTTTCAACAAACCAAGGCCTTTTGTATATGAGCTTGGTAAAGGGGCTGTTGCAACTCAACATTTTAGCCATATGTATGTATGGCAAGCTGTTCACATTTAATCCATACCTGCCAACCTTTGATAATAAAAAATCAGTATCAAAGCTACGATGGCGCCGAGCGGGTGTCCGGCCCGCTCCAACGGTAGGGACTGTTTGCATTTTCAGCATGTAAAAGTAGCATTTCCCTACACTTTTTAAAGCACACCAGAGGATGACCTACATAGAGTCGACCTTAATTTATCAATTCAAAATTTTAAAAAGGTCTTTAAAATATCACTTTTGTGACAAAAACCCACCCAGTTTCATTCAGGTGTGATTTGTTTTCATTTAAATCTGTAAGGAATAATTTTTCTTGTTCACCAGAGCTCTCAAAAACTTTAATTTTGAGCATATTTTTGTGAGGCCCTCTATTGGTAAAAAAATATACAGATTCTCTTTTTAATTAGAAAAAAAAATGAATTTCAAGAATTCAATTGATTTTGGGCCAGGGCATATTTTCTTATGATGAATTTAGATTTAAGTTAGCCCTACTTTATGAAAGACTGACGTGCCAATAAATCAAACATCTATTTATCCAGCCTACATCATCAATGCAATCATGCATCAAGGGGAAATAAGCAAAACTTTGACAATCTTATTCATGTTATTTCATCACACAGGGGTTACTGACTGAGGATAAGGTTACATCATAACGTACAATGGATAAGTGTTTGTTGGTATAAGAAAGCAGATTTCAACAATGAAAAAAACGGAGCCGAAACTAACGGCTGCATGCGCCCGACCCGCACCCACCACAGCAATTGTGGTGCTGCATTCGCCGGCGAGACTGAGGCGCAGCAACACAGCGGGCGCCGGGAGTTTAGGCAAGCGAAGCAATTAGATTTGGTGTTCCGACTCCGAAGGCTCAATTGAGATCAAAAGTTGAAATTCGCCTTTCTTCCTTAAAAATTTGACAATTGCTCGAAAAAATAAAGTACAGATCAATGTTAAAATTGCGTGGGGATACATCTAAAAGTTAGAGTAACTGCGTCGGTGTGCAGCCGTTAAATCAGCGCAGCAGACTCAGCAATATACCTCTAAAATCACCATGTACACTACACATTCTCTAACTCACTCCCACACTACAAAATCATCCGGCAACATGGGCAATACCTCAAATAAAAAGTGATTTTTTCTAACCTATATCACCATATTACGCATCAAAAATATCACCATCGGTGATTCTTAACATCGTAGTTAGGAAACAAGGGGTCTACAAAAGTGAAATTTTCACGGTTTTTCCGATGTTCGTGGATTGTGAAAACATGTCCTCACTAAAAACTGGCACTTTCGCTAGCTGATGTCAGCTGCCATTTTTTTTCAGGAAGTCAACGCTAGCATCGAAAAATATAATAAAAAACATGAAGAATACGACAACACTTCAAAATGTAGGGCTCTAGCTCTAAGTGCGGCCGTTGCGTGTAGGTGTACCGTACGCTCGTTATTTTCACATGCATTTGCAATGGAACTGCGCACTTAGCAGTGTTTTGCGCGCAGTTGACTGTGTATTTGCGTAGCCGTGCGCTCCAGTCGTTTGTGCGTCTTACAGCCGTGCATGCGTTAGTCGCATCATACAGCCGTTTCAATAATTCAACACTAAATTGATTACCCCAAAAATCGGAATTTTGGTTTTAAAATTCGGAATTCGGAATGGAGGTCGAAAAATCTGTATAATTCCGCCAAAATCGGAATGGTTGGCAGGTATGTTAATCCTATAACTTGATATTGACACAAATTCTATTCTTGGATGCAATAATTACCATTTGTTCACATCACAAAATCATTTCCTTTACATCCATAAATAAATTGATATTTTAAGAACTTCATGATTTCAATATCAAAGGTCAAGTCCACCCCAGAAAAATGTTGGTTTGAATCAATAGAGAAAAATCTAACCAGCATAACACTGGAAATTTCACCAAAATCGGATGTTAAATAAGAAATTTATGACCTTTCAAAGTTTCACTTTATTTTCACATAACAGTTAATATGCTCAGTGACATGCAAATGAGAGTCGATAATGTCCATCACTCACTTTTTACTTTATTTGGTTTTTTTTTGTGTTTAAATTATAAAATATTCAATTTTACCAATTTGACATTAAGGAACAACTTTACCGTATCATAATATGTTATAACAATGGTAATATCACGTGTTCAGGGAGCAATTTAAGTTTGTTCCACAGGAAAATAAGGAGACAATTTGACTATTTCTTATTTCCTATAATAAAGTTTCAAAGAAATAGTGAGTGGATGATGTACCTCATTTGCACACCAACCAGGATGTGAATATACCAGTAACTGTCTTTTTTTAATTAAAGGGGAAGTTCACCCTGAAAAAAAAAGTTTGTTGTAAACATAGCAGAAAAAATAACGAAAAATATTGGTGAAGGTTTGAGAAAAATCCATTAAAGATTAAGAAAGTTATTAGAATTTCAAATTTTTGATTTGTGACATCATAAACGAGCAGCTGCCCCATATGTTATGTAATATAAAATGCATACATTTCAATTATTTAATTGTTCATGATGACCTGTTTTTGTTTTCTTTTTAGGAAGTGGTGTGAAATGATTTGTCTAAGTATACTGAAGGTACATAAAAAACTATTTTCAATTTTATGAGAAAATAACATTTCAATTATTTGTTTTACCACACGAGTAGTAGGAAAGCTGCTCGCATATGACGTCACAAATCAAATAATCAAAATTCTGATAACTTTTTTTATCTATTGATGGATTTTTCTCAGACCTTCCTCAATATTATTAATTATTTTTTCTGCTACTTTTTAGTTTTTTGTCAGGTGAACTTCCCCTTTAGGCAAAACTTTAAAATGTCATATCTTTCCTATTTTACATCCGAATTTGATGAAATTTTCAGTGTTATGCTTGTTGCATATTTCTCTTTCCATTCAAATTATTTTTTTGTTGGGGTGGACTTGTCCTGTAAGAAATAAATCGATGATAGTTATTCGCACCAAGAAATAAATCATTGATACCAAGATATATGATTAAATGTTAAAATGGCTTGCTATACATCTATGGTCATACGCTTAGGTGTGACTGTCTCATAAGGATTATAACTAAGGAATATTAAATCCAAGATGGTTGCCTGCATCCACTTACAATCATTCATGCTGTGGCCTGCATCCATTCCCGGTGGGAGGAACGGACCGTAGAGCTGGGGTGGGGTGTAGGGTACAAGCTCCATGCTGGATGGGGTGGGGTAATCATCGTGGGCGATGTCCTCACTCCAGCCCCCTAGCTCTGACTGGCTCAGTGTGGTGGTAGTGCACGTGTCAACCTGAAGGGACGCAATTGAGGAGTAATCATTATTCTTTAATCATTCATTATTATTATCATCATTTTATTTGGCATTTCAGAACAAATAAATAAGCAATTACTGGTACAGCAATATGCGTTATATGAATAGAATAGACAGGGGTGTGAGTAATCA
The DNA here is from genome assembly GCF_037042905.1 of Lytechinus pictus. Lineage (NCBI taxonomy): Eukaryota > Metazoa > Echinodermata > Echinoidea > Temnopleuroida > Toxopneustidae > Lytechinus > Lytechinus pictus. The sequence goes on from NC_087260.1 coordinate 18,974,821, forward strand.
CAAGTAAAATGAGCTGAAAAAGCTGAAATTGAAACCACAACCCCAAAGCCACAACCATCCCTATACCCACCACCCCACAACCTCCATCACCATCCCACCCTCACATGAAAACCATAACCCAACCAATCAATCAACATTTTAAAACCACAAAATTTTTGTATTGGAGACTTGCTTTGCAAAAGAACAACAAAAACAAAAGCATGATTTTCTCCACCAAAAATTTTGTCCCACTGAGGTCAGAAGCCCATTTGTTTTGTGTGTGGATGACAACAAAAATCCATAAATAAACAAAAGTAGACGGTGAAAAAGGGTAATTCTCTGAAATTGGATACCCAAATTCTTTATAAAAGTTTCTGATATTGGATGCCAGATAATCTCTCTCATGGGAGACAGTCTCCCATATTGGCCGTGCACCTCTACTGACAAAAACAAATTTAAATTAAAAATCTAAATAACAATTAACAACATTAAAAAATAACACACATATACTGAACTGGTCTAGACCAAAGGCTTCGGTCTCTGTTTTATTGGTTGTTCCCGCGGAGGGGCCACTTCCATTGACGAGTGGATACCATGCGCGACCATGGGGTCTCGAAAAGCACCCTAAACAAGTATTTTCCATATTCTGAAAATGCACCCCTTAACAAGTATTGGCGTGTGAAACCCTACCCTTAACAAGTATTGGAAACAAAACGGTACCCTTAACAAGTATTCCCTGAATTGACCCCCTAAACAAGTACAGTGATATTTTAATTGTTATATCACAGACGTCAGTTTTACCTTTACCTACATTGGCTTTAATACGGCCCCACCTCGCGCAAATCGGACTCTAAACACGTAGTGTTGGGGCAAAAAGTACATCCTTTATAAAACTTTTAATCTTAATTTTTATACCCCCTTTCTTTAGATAGCTGCCGCACTGTGCACGAGCCGCTGGCGGCGAGTGCCCAGTGTGCACCATCTGAAGAAAATGAGCTATCTCTGCATTTACTTTTACGCACGACAGAGCAAGTGCATTATTTGTTTTATAAAATAGCAACACAGAAACAAATTCTTAAAAAGTTACAGTACAGTTTTGTTGGACTTCTACAGCACTGGTCTACTTGAGCGTGCAATGTCAATTTTCGTTGCGCACCTTTTGCACTGCCGTGCAATGCACACAAAAAGTGGGATGTCATGTGCGCGTATTGGCCTATCTCGATGCTTGAATATTTTTAAGACACACTTATATCTCTTTTATAAAAAATGTTAATAAACTCCTCGAAACAGACGGCTGCCAGGTGTCTAGAACTGGTCATGAAACTTTGAAAGTCTGGCCTTATCGTCATCCAAGTCACTGGGGACAAACTTGAGAACCACCTCAAATATCAGCAATCTTTCAATGGAATCCACGGTTGGACGATTTTCAAAATAAATCTATTGTTCGCGGTGCGAAACGGTGCGAAGCGTCTCACTGAACGGGGACTTCCTTCCACCACACGTTTTCCCATTGACATTACAACTGACTCGGACACTTTTTCAAACGACAAAAATAGTCTTTTCTTTTCTCTCCTGTGGCTGTATATTCTTCCAAGTTGATGAAACAATGATAAAAAACACTAAATCAAACAAAATTAATCACTAAAAACACTATTTAACTGTCTTATTACTCCTTGTGATTCAAGTCCCCTTCCCGTGTTGAGACTACCAATTTGCCATAGGAGGGGACTTGGATAACGAGTAATAGCATATTACTCGTTATCCGAGTCCCCTCCTATGGCAAATTGGCAGTCTCAACACGGGAAGGGGACTCGGATCACGAGGAGTAATATGACAGTTAAATAGTGTTATTTATGTGATTTTCATTGATTTTAATGATTCTTATTATCGAAAATATTCTTTTATCATTTCTAGGAACTGTCTAAAAGTGGAAGAGTGGTTTTGAAGAGGAGGGGTAGATGAATATCAACGGGTTATAATTGCCGTTTTGTATTTTTAGGAGAGGGGACTTGGATCACGAGTAATAGTACTCCTACATGTAGTTATCCAAGTCCCCTCCTATGAGAAATTGGACAGTCTTAACACGGGAAGGGGACTCTGATCACGAGGAGTAATTAGACAGTTAAATAGTGTTTTTAATGTGATTTTCATTAATTTTAATGATTCTTATTATCGAAAATATTCATTAATCATCTCTAGGAAACTGTCTAAAAGTGGCAGAGTGGTTTTGAAGAGGAGGGAAATGAGGGGTAGATGAATATCAACGGGTTAATTGCCGTTTTATTTTAGAGGGGGACTTGGATCACGAGGAGTATAGTTTTATAGTGTTTTAATTCAATTCTATTTATTTTAATAATTCATATCGATAATAGGAAACTGTCTAAAAGTGACAGTGATTTAATTCGGATGAAGGGGACTTGAATCACGAGGAGTAATTATACAGACATTCTTTTTACCTGACGAAATAAAGCAATGGAGACTGAAGAGGGAGATGCAATTTGATTTATTTAGTAAAAACGTGATAGACGAAATAAAGCATAATCATAAGAAACATATATATGAAAAGAGATTTATTTAGCAAAAAAAGTACGACGAAATAAAGCTTTAAGGACTGAAAAAAAAGTAGATGCTGATTCTGATTTATCTAGTAAATTAGGAATCAACGAAATAAAGCAATGGAGACTGAAGAGGGATAAGGCCTATTGATTTATTTAGTAAAAACATAGACAAAATAAAACAAATTCTATATTGTGAGAAACATAAAAAGATGAATATAATCCTGATTTATTTATATGAAAAGTACTTGTTTACGACTCTAAAGCAATAGATATTGAAAAGAAGTAGATGCAATTCTGATTTATTTAGTAAATTTTGAATCGACGAAATAGCCTAAAGCAAGGAGACTGAAGAGGGATCCATAGGGCCTATTGATTTATTTAGTAAAAACGTAGACAAAATAAAGCAAATTTTATATTGTGAGAAACATAAAAAGATGAATATAATCCTGATTTATTTACAGTAGAGGCACACGGCCAATATGGGAGACTCTCTCCAATAGGGGAGACAATCTCCCACATTGGAGACTTGCTTTGCAAAAGGACAAAAGAAACAACACCAACAAAAGCATGATTTTTTCCACCCAAAATTTTGTGTCACTGAGGTCAGAAGCCCATTTGTTTTGTGTGTGATTGACAACAAAAATCCTAATCAAAACAAAAGTAGACGGTGAAATTTTAAAGTAGACGGTGAAAAGGGGTAATTTTTTATGAGGAATCTGCTTATCACATTTTTATTTGCCGCCAAGGTAATCCTTTTGCAGCAAATGTAAACAAAGGAAATTGGTCTCCAAAACTGGAGACTGTCTCTGAAATTGGATACCCAAATTCTTTACAAAAGTCTCTGAATCTGATATTGGAGATAATCTCCCACATTGGAGACAGTCTCCAATATTGGCCGTGCGCCTCTACTGATTTATATGAAAAGTGCTAGTTTACGATTAGACCAAAAGCTCCGGTCTCTGTTTTGTTGGTTGTTCAGCTGAACTCTGTTGGCTTCACTCACCAAATACAGAGAAATAAAAAAAATCAAAATATGTTAAAAAACTCCTCGAAACAGAAGGCTGCCAGCTGTCTAGTCTAGTTTACGAACTAAAGTAAAGCAATAGAGATTGAAAAGAAGTACCGTAGATGCAATTCTGATTTATTGCGCCAATAAAGTGGAGACTGAAAAGAGACAAGTGACACACAACTACGATTCTTTACGAGGTAACCCAGGGAGCTCCCGCCCCCGCAGCGGGCGGGAGCCCAGGGGCTTACCGTGTATTTTACCATAGTCACCGGTAATGTTGTAAATCGGATCAAAAATCAGATCGAAAATCGGATCGGCAGTTAAGCTTCTAAAATTGAAATCGAATCGGCGATGTTTAAAAACAAAGGAATACATCAAAATGTGTTTCGCGGTCGCGTGCATCTTCCTGACAAAGTCACAAAGACGAATGCATTGGAATGGAAGTCGCCAACATGCGCGATCGTTTGGAACATGTTTTAAAGCCAGGGGTTTTGAGGTGTTATTGCTTTAAAATAAACCGAGTGATTGTTATTAGAAAGATAAACGAAAGACGCATCTTCCGAGCAAAGGCGCAAAGGAAAATAAAATGAAAATATTTCTCATAGATCACAGGTTAATGAACGATCGGCGGGACATCTTTTAGAAGTATTTTTAGGTGCTAGCGATTTAGAATTATTGGAATGATCTCTTACGACGCATCATCTTAAAGTCGCAAGTGCAATTAAAATGAAGTAAAAGACGCAAGCACGCACAATGATTTGAAATATGTTATTAAAATGTTTTGGGTAGCTAGCGTTTTCAAATCAATTTGAAGTTCACGGCGGGGTCCGCTATCACCACGAGGTTGAAGAGAAGATGTCTATCATCATAAAGGGGGTAAGAGAGTAGCGCAGTGAGCTCCGTCGGTAATACGACCTTTCAAAGTTCACGGCGGCATCCGCTATCACCACGAGATTGAAAATAAAATGTATATCATCATAAACGATGTAAGAGAGTAACTCAATAAGCTCCGTCAATAGTACAGTCTTTAAAAGTTTATGGCGGGGTCCGCTATCACCACGAGGTTGAAGAGAATATTTATATCATTATAAAGGGGGTAAGAGAGTAGCGCAGTGAGCTCCGTCGGTAATACGACCTTTCAAAGTTCACGGCGGCTTCCGCTATCACCACGAGGTTGAAAATAAAATGAATATCATCATAAACGATGTAAGAGAGTAACGCAATAAGCTCCGTCAATAGTACAGTCTTTAAAAGTTTATGGCGGGGTCCGCTATCACCACGAGGTTGAAGAGAAGATTTATATCATTATAAACAGGGTTAGAGAGTAGCGCAGTGAGCTCCGTCGGTAATACGACCTTTCAAAGTTCACGGCGGCATCTGCTATCACCACGAGGTTGAAAATAAAATGTATATAATCATAAACGATGTAAGAGAGTAACGCAGTGAGCTCCGTCGGTAATACGACCTTTCAAAGTTCACGGCGGCATCCGCTATCACCATGAGTTGGAAGAGAAGATATCTATCCTCTTAAACATCGCCATAGATAATACCGCGTCTTTCTCCCTGAATAATGCGACCTCTAAATAGCTAGCACCTCAAAAACAATCTTGAAATATGTTCTGAGCGATCACGCACTGTAACCAGATCTACGCCGATTTTTTATTTTCGATTTTTTTCCTTCAAGGGGCATGATCGAAGATCGGCAAGTGATTGCCGATTGTGGTGAAATCGAATGGAATCGGTTGCCGATTGCAAAATCGGTTACAAGCTTAGTCACCGGACTAGGGTGATTTATGGTCTAAATATTTCTCCAAATGAATTGTGAAAACAGAAAGTATACAATTACCACGATTATATGGATGAAGGTCTAACGAGTGGCAGTTTCCTGACATCTGGGCACAGACTTGAACCTCAAAAAAACGAAAAGTTCTCTCCTTCTACCCCCGTCTCGATCGGCCATTTTTGTTAAAAATCGTAACAAAATGGCCGATCGAGACTGGGGTAGAGGAGAGAACTTTTCGTTTTTTTGAGGTTCCAGTCTGTGCCCAGATGTCAGGAAACTGCCACTCGTTAGACCTTCATCCATATAATCGTGGTAATTGTATACTTTCTGTTTTCACAATTCATTTGGAGAAATATTTAGACCATAAATCACCCTAGTCCGGTGACTATGGTCAAATACACGGTAAGCTCCTGGGCTCCCTCGGTTATTTACGAGGTTGGTAGAGACAGGTAGGACATGTTTTACTTTTACATTGTGAAAAATTGTCCGTGGATCCGAGTCACCGGGGACTTGGATCACGATAATGGCAATGCCGAAAGTCTTGGCCCAGCTCAATAAAAAGCAGTATTCGATCATCTTCTAACTTACTAAATCTAACATTAATTCATACATCTCACTCTTCGCCACTCTGCCAGCCGCGCCACACCACAGGCACACGCATTCACGTTCACGTTCACACAACAATGGTCTTGGCAGACTTGGGGAAATTCACACAGTAACCAATTCACACGCACGGGACTTTGGACTTCGTCGATCCTCAGTTCGTCACAATAAAAATCAACAAAGATTGAACACAAAGTACTATTAGAACCAAAGAGAATAATATACAGGTTTAGAATTGTGACTACATGAATGTTTCAGTGTAGTAAAGTTGTCTAGTTTTCAAGGAAAACCTTTGTTTACAAATAAAATATTAGTCGTTTCGCACTTACCATTTCCGCCATTATTTGGCCAAGAACTATTATCCTCGTTCATGAGAAGTTTAAACATGATAAAACTCAACTAACATTTAGGAGTTGAATTGATTTTGAATTTCAATTAATTAAGCATAAATATCCTCGAAACATATTTGCAGTATTACTCATTTTTCTAATTGTTTTAAAGGCCTTTTTATTTCAGTTTCTTTTATTTCCGGTAGAAAGGGCCAAAGTTCGCGCAGGAAAAAATCCAAATGCGGGAAATGTGTCATCCATTCATTCTCTGACAGCATGGCGGGGCCAGAAGAACAATTTTCGGCGGTGCTTGGAAATCTTATGTCACCTGATAATGACATAAGATCACATGCTGAGGTGATTAATTTGTAAATTTGTGTGACTTGAGTATTTCTTCTTTTGATTGCTAGTGTTATGTTTAATGTTATTATCCATATCAGTCAGTCCGCAGCCCGTCCGAAAGTGCTCTATTTTATTCAGCGGTATGCGCATTGCATAGCCGTCCGTGGTTATGCATACGTAATGAGCTGTGATTTGTGAAGACGAACTTTCCGATCGGTGTTTTTTGCTCTTAGAATCGTTTATTCCTCACAAAATTGGTCTTATTCTATAAATAAAACTTTGAAATTTCTCATCAGCTAAATAAAATGCACATTTAATGTATTTTGAAGACCGATATTTAGCTTAGAAAAAATGATTTTTTTCAAGAAATATATGTGAATAAACAGAGCGCATTTTTGCATCGAAATCACACTTGCGTCAAATTGATATTATAATCAATATAAAGCGTAGACATTCTTCTTTACGACTAAAAAAGAATTAGGAAATTTCATGATGTAGCAAAGTCAGGAACCACAAAAAACCACGGCAATGTCCATCGCAAAATGATTGGAATTGCAGTAGAATTGCCGACGCGTTCTGATTGGTCAACAGCGGCGCACAGACTTGCAACATTTTATATAGCTTAAAAAACCCAGAAGTAGTATGGAAAAGATCGATGGCGAATTGCGTAAGCGCATTGTTTTGGCGTGTGCAAGGACCCTGGTTCGAACCCGCCGGACTGTTTTTTTTTTTGTTTTTTTTTTTGGGGGGGGGGTGATGGGGATATGTTTATGCTTTTTCTTTAAATCATATTCCTTCATCGTTCCTACCCAGCTTTATTCTCTTTTTACTTTCATGTGAAGTTCTATTTAGGCCTGTATTTATTAAATCATGGAGCTATTAATAGCTCTATGATTAATTCTTACTTCTTCTTAATCACTGCTTTTGATTTTCAAGTTCTTGATTACACTTATTTGGGCAGGGGTGGGAAGGGAAGTGAGTTAAAGGTCAAGTGCACATCAACAAAAAATTATTTGAATAAATACAGAAATTTCCCTTTTTTAACACAAAACAGTTATATACACAAAACAATGGTATGCAAATAGAGTTGATTATGTCACTCACATCACATTACTTTTTAAATTTTTGTTGCATTTTTATTATATAAATTTTAGCAAATTTGATCTTAAAAATCTTCCTCGAATCACAAAAGGTTACATTTATGGAAACTACGAATGTTAATGGAGGAATTAAAATCCCTCTCAAAATTTGTTAATGAAAATTAAAATAAAATATACATGTCATGTACATGTATCAAATAAAAAAATACACAAGAAATTAGAGTGCGTGTGACATAATCGGTTCTGTAATTTGCACATTGACCAAGATGAGCATATAATTGTTTTATAAAATTAGGCAAATTTCTCAATGTCAAAATAGTAATCTTTTGAATTTTGAATCATAGTTTTAATGAAATTTTCTGCAATACTTTATTTTTCTTTAAATTCAAATTAATTTTTGGGTGGGGTGGACTTCTCCTTTACTCTTTGCTTGGAATAGGGAATGCACATTAATATTTATCCACGAACAAAATTGTCTAAACATATGCAAATCAGTAATTGGACACATGCTCACTTTCCTTTCATCCAGGCCACTCCCTCACATCCACCAGGTTTACAGTCTTATAACAAAAATGATGAATTAATTATAATACCATCACACCATAGCTCCATGATCACACAACATTCATACAGTGCTTCACAACAAATATTTCACTTCTGTTCATATATGCAATAATTACTATGGAAAACAAAAACAAGGCGTAACCACATTCAAATACCGTTTAAAAGGACAAATATATTATACCTTTCGAAAAAAAAAATTTGTGAACATACATGGCACTTAACCTTCAGCACATTAGATAACATATAATAGAGTTGCTTGAGAACAAAATATAATTATGGGGCATTGCAAGAAACTTATGTTCAATTGCAAATCAACTACATGTTTGTGTTTAATCAAAGGACTTACCCTTAATTTTGGAATGTGTGATTGAGTAGAAAGTTTCTTGCAATGCACTATTAGTAACATTAAAAATGTTTTTTGGTTTTGAATTGTGAATTTTTATTTTTGTCAAGCTGTATTCCTGTCCAAGTCAGTATTCTTAGTCCTCCCCAAAACTGTGCTCTAATTTTTTTGTTTCCAATATTGATCAATTTTCTGTTGTATCATTATCAGTCCAAAAATTGCAAACGAAAAAAGGGCTTTGTCCAAATCATGGTCTGACCATTATAGTACATGATGGAATCTCCCAGAATGAAGTAGCAAGCAGAGACCAGAGTCAGCAAGTATGCAGATCTGTGTGTAGAAGAGACAAAATAAGAGAGAAATAGTCTAAATTACTAAATAATCATTCAAAGTATGAATTATGTTACATGTAAGTCAATTGAGACTAAGTCTAAGTACTGTCTGTGACAGCCACAATTTTTTTATTTGAACAAAATGGTTTATAAATACTACTGAGTACGGTAGTACCAGACTTTTTAGTTTGACTTTAAACTGTTTATAGTCTCTAGAGTAGACTGTCTGAGCTAATCATCATTTAATTCTTAACCGCAGCCTGGGGCAAAAATCATCATGGGACATGGGGCTCAACTTCGACTAATAAAGAAAAAAAGGTTAATAATTTTCAACATAAATCAAGAAATATCTCAATCTATAAAAACTTGATGGAATTCGGAAACCTGATAATCATTGAATAAAACTTTAGAAGGGATCTACTTATTAAGCTTCGTTTATATTAAGTCTTAATTAAAAAAAAAAAAAAAGTCCACCGTCCACAGTCACATATATAATGCGAGCTATCTGCCATCATTACAGAAGTTTCAACGTATGGGACCAAAGGCGAAATTCTACCAACCCGCGACGAACGTAATTTTGGCATTATTTCGCGCCATCGTGGAGTGAACGAGAAGGTTACTTCCGGGTAAAACGTAAATTTCTTGATTTTTAGGGTATCATTTTCTCTAAAATTAAAATATAAGGTGAGTTTGCGTCAAGTTGGTTCTGACATATTTTGAACAGTGACTTTTCTTCGTTCTAAAAAACTCCGATCGAAACAATTTGGTTATGTAGCAAAGTCAGGAACCAAAAGTGAAATTCCGACTACAAAATCGCAGTTAAAATATTACTAAAATAAGCATCAATTAAAGTGGTAAAAATGGTAGGTTGAAAATGTCGAAATATGGAAAATTATATACCAAAGTGTAGATGAAGGTCTTGAGAATAACTTACCACAATTCGTTTCGACGTAAACTGAAGTTAGCGACCAGTACAGAGCTATAACTTCAGCCCCTCCAATTCAGTGGGAAAATCAAGCCAAATTGATCGCACGTTTTCCTTCGGAGACCGCTAGAGGGCCGCTGAATAAATTTCCGTGAATATGCTCATTATCGCGCGAGCTGCGGTCTGACTGATATTGAAACAAAATAGCACAAAATAATCATGAAATGAAGTCAGACGTCATGTCTCATCATCATGGAGTCCTGAGCTTGAAGTTGAGGTTGAGCCTTGTCAATGTCATGTTAATATTAATAATTTGATTTACAATTTGATTTGATTTGAAAGTGAAGAAGAGATATGGGGCCTGTTGCATGACGAGATGAGCGATACGTAGGAACGTCCTAGGACCATTCTTCCGAGATAGGATTAGGAGGAAGATTGGCGACAAATCAGCGCTTTCCGTTTCACGAAGGCAATTTTGTCTTTCAAGTCCGCGACATCGTTTGATATCGATAGTATCGGAAAAATATTTAGTCTTCATCGTCACCTGAACCTTTTATTTTGGAATGACGACTTTTCATAAAATCATATAGGGGGCCTATTTCAATAAAAGGGGATCAAATAATGTTTTATTTATTACTGATTGTAGAATTGATGTATGGAGCGTACTTTATGAGGTAAAAAGAGAAAAAACTTTCAAGATTCACAAACATAAATTAACTGGATAAAATCGAAATTTTCATTATTTCCCTTATTTAGAACACGGTGTCCTTTTAGAGACACCTTTCATTGATATTTCAACGAAAGAGACCCTTGTCCGACATAAAAATTGATTTAACTAAATAATTTCGACATTTTATTAGGCGTAGTTCAATATAGGCCCTACTGATTTTTTATAGAATACATATATATAATGATAATTTTGCAAATTATGCGTTAATATGTTATCTGTTGAGGTAAAAATAGGGTTTGAATGGAGTAAACAAAATCAACAGTGTCTGATTGTATGAGACTAAAAAGGAAAATATGAGAGGCTGCCTGTGAAAAATCAAATTTATTTATTTTATTTGTCAGATAAAACGCAAGAAATACAAATGTGAGTGTTTAGAGTACAAACATACCTCAATTGCATGATGAGTAACCGAAGACAAGGAAAATATGAAAATTACTGCAAACTTGTCTAAGTGGATAAAGTAGTGCTTTGCAATAACTAGAAAAAGGTGTGCAATCCGCAATGGAAAAAATACTATTTACAGAAATAATGCTAAATATTACAATGATCATAAACGTTGGTCATCTTTAAAGTTGATTACTTAATTTATGGAAGCTTATATAAGAATATAAGTTTTAAGAATATAAAAAATATATATTTAACATTTCAAAGTTGAGGAGTAGAGAAGCTTTAACATTACATAGGGGCCGAAAGGGGCCTATATGTACCCTACGATTTAAAATGCGTCTCTTCGTATGGACTTTCCATATTTTTTCTTTAATGAACTAGCTAGCTTATCTTCATTTGTAATAATTGTGATGGATTCGTAATAAAGCTATACTCCTAATCTGTATCTTAAATTCAATTAGCTATTTTGTTACTGCAGTTTTTGTCTCACCTGCATAGCAGAGTGAGACTATAGGCGCCGCTTTTCCGACGGCGGCGGCGTCAACACCAAATCTTAACCTGAGGTTAAGTTTTTGAAATGACAGCATAACTTAGAAAGTATATGGACCTAGTTCATGAAACTTGGCCATAAGGTTAATCAAGTATTACTGAACATCCTGCCTGAGTTTCATGTCACATGACCAAGGTCAAAGGTCATTTAGGGTCAATGAACTTAGACCATGTTGGGGGAATCAACATCAAAATCTTAACCTAAGGTTAAGTTTTTGAAATGTCATCATAACTTAGAAAATATATGGACCTAGTTCATGAAACTTATACATAAGGTTAATCAAGTATCACTGAACATCCTGCATGAGTTTCACGTCACATGACCAAGGTCAAAGGTCATTTAGGGTCAATGAACTTTGGCCGAATTGGGGGTATCTGTTGAATTACCATCATAACTTTGAAAGTTTATGGATCTGATTCATGAAACTTGGACATAATAGTAATCAAGTATTACTGAACATCCTGTGCAAGTTTCAGGTCACATGATCAAGGTCAAAGGTCATTTAGGGTCAATGAACTTTGGCCAAATTGGGGTATTTGTTGAATTACAGCCATAAATTTGAAAGTGTGTTGGTCTAGTTCATAAAACTTGGACATAATAGTAATCAAGTATCACTGAACATCCTGTGCGAGTTTCAGGACACATGATCAAGGTCAAAGGTCATGTAAGGTCAAAGAACTTTGGCCACGTTGGGGGTATTTGTTGAATTGCCATCATATCTCTATAAGTGTATTGGTCTAGTTCATAAAACGTGGAAATAAGAGTAACCAAGTATCACTGAACATCTTGTGCGAGTTATAGTAGTTTTCAAAATCAGCACTGCTGCTATATTGAATCGCGTGATGCAGGTGAGACGGCCAGAGGCATTCCACTTGTTTTGTTTTGTTTCACTGTTTCACATCTCAAGTTAGCCCAATTAAAAATCCGACAATTAATTTTCATTGATTAATATCAATCTCAGCAACAACAAAAATTATTATAATGAAAATGAAATAAAAATAAATGAATGATTTACCATGTTTAACATTTTAGTTTTGTATCCTTTTTTTTTGCTGAACGTTATAAACACGTTTTTTACTTTACATAATTTCTTTTAAAGAAATTTGTTTTCATGTTGTTTAATTATCTATAAATGAGAAAGCATGAGGGGTCAAAGAGACAGTGCCACCCATTTCGATATTAAAAAAAAAATTAATGGAAATTGTGTGGGGATAGGACGGAGAATAAAAGAAAACATATTAAAAAAAAATATTTGGGCCTATACATTACCCCCGGACATAATGCCCGGAGAAGTTAAAATGACATCTGTTTTTGGTCGTCTTGCCGTGCAAAAAGACGACCTGAAATTGATGACAACTAGCTAGCCCCCATATAAAAAATAACTTGGCGCCATCCCAGATAAAATGCATCAGTGTGCAACCCCAAAAAATGTTTAAAGGTGATATGTCAGTGTGCATGGCTTGCCGTAAACGCATTTTCTCTCAATGCCGACGGTGGCGGGCGGTGTGCAAAGAAGATCATGCCTACGTAGGACATGTCTGGAGGTGTCTTTCCAAGGACCATTCTTCGTATCGCCCAAATCGGCTTTGTGAAACAGTTGAGCGATATCTCGTTCTTACGTAGAATGGTTCTACGAAAGACCCTTTCATGCAACAGGCCCATGGCCTAGGCCTAGATCTAGATGGTGAACTTCTTGTGATTTGGAGCAGGAGATTGAGATTTACTAACATGAGTCATGACTGATGTAGCCAGGCGGCTTCTAGAGAGTAAAAATAATTTAATACTAACGTAAGGTTACTCTCATACGAAGCCAGGCCTTCTACCTCATAGACCCACACAAAGCCTCAAAGGAAGCCAAAACCTGAAACTTTCACCCCCGAGATTTCTACTTTCCTTCTAAAAGATCTAGACCTAAATCATGTACATGGGATAAAACTTCATTTCCGACATATCTACGCTCTCGTTGTTATTTTTGAAGAAGAATTCATTAGTAAATGATTTTTACTCTCTAGAAGCCGCCTGGCTAGACTGATGATAAGACACAACTGTCATGACTGTATTTTTCCAGTGATGCGGTATAATTTAAAGGTATAAATCCAAAGACTGTACTGTAGCCAGTGTAAATTATGGCCCCATTTGGCCTTATCGTGAAATTAATCAGTCACCTCTTGTACGGGGGTGGGTGCACTCGTTGCAGGATGACCAGACGTCCCGTATTTCCCGGAATCGTCCGTATTTTGTCCCGGCGTACCGACAAACCTTCCCAGGATGCCTATTTGTCCCGTATTTCAGAATATTAAACAAAATATAATTAGGCCTAATACATTTAAAACTGACAAATTTTCATCAAATAATTACCAACATATGATGAAGCAGAGACAACAATAAAATCGATAACTGTATACTTTTGCAAGTTCTGCGGTAATTTTCTTGCTAACCCAATGCTTTGCAAACGAACTGGCCTGCCTGTGTGTGGCAGGCTACTAGCTACGCATGTACATGTAGGATCAGAGCAGATTCTCAATGGTGCAAACAATCTCACATGATAAACAGTTTTTCCACCAAAATAATCACACAATCGGCGGGAAATATAATTATATTATGGATTCTCAGATTACTGATTTGGAGATGTAATCGGAGGAACAAGTTATTGAGTTTAGATAAAGAGATCTAGTTGTTTCAGCTTTCGTTTTGAGTCTTGTGATCAATGCGAACTTTTAATGGGATGGGAGAGATACCTGTGTTATGTGTATGATGCCGCGATGTTTCATCTAATTTTTAAGTTTGACAATTTTTCACTTTGAAATTTTATTCATTTCTAAGACTAAAACATTTGTTACGCATTATGATTTTTGTTTGAAGATTGGATTTTCATTTGTTTGCTTGAACTTTGAACTTTTGTCCTTTCTTTCTTTTCTATCCTTCTTTCTTCATCCTATCCTTCCTGCTTGCCCTTTTGTGTTCCATCTATCTTTATTTCCTATGTTTCTTTCCTGATCCTTTCTCTCTCTGTTCATTTTATATCTTTCCTTCTTTCTCTTACTTTCCTTCTTTTTTTAAATTTCCTTTTTTTTTATTTCCTTCATTCTTTCTTTCCTTAAACTTTTCTTTGCTTTTCTTTTCTTTCTTTCGACATTAATTTCAAAGAATGATGGAAACCTGTTTTCTCTCTTTTATTCTTTCTTTCATCCTTTTTTTCTTTTAATTTTATCTTGTTTTCCTTCATTTTCCCCTTCATTTTTTTCTTTCTTTCTTTTCAATTCATCTCTTTTCTTTCTCTCCTTTATTCTTTCGTTCACCCTCCCTTCCAATTCTTTACATTTTTTCACACGTTTAACACTGTGTAGCCTTCTTTGTTGATCTTTTTTTTATTAAAACCTGGCTCGATCGGTCCATCCGCTCGTGCAGCGTGCTTTGTCGATTGTCCCGTATTTCATTTTGTGAAATCTGGTCACCCTGACTCGTTGTGTATTAAGTCAATGGAAGTGAAAAGAAGTCACCAGTGCTGACGATATAAATGGCAGTGAATGGACTGGTTAGTCACCGGTGACTGTCTTAAGTTAAACTAGGATAATGCCGAATAATCCAAGGTATTAATATGTCCTTGGTCCATCAGATGAGAAAAACGCACTAAAAATTCTTTAGTTTACAATTCAGTCTTCAGATGAGAGGTTTGACAACAACAAAAATCAAATTAAAAAATCCAACTGTTATTGTTTGACAGACTAACGTTAACTTTATTGTTGATTCAAATCATGCTGTAATTTCTTATGTCATCGTGACTCGAGATGCACAATCCACATATTTTTTGTGGTAAAATTGAATTTATCAATTGGTCAAACGACTAGCATTAATCATTGCATGGGGAGGGGGTTAATCTGTCTGACACATTCATGACATTTGTTTTAAGTAGCGAGTAGCTTATATTGGTTTAATGTTGATTGTGAATGAGGTCACAAACGTCTGCAAGCGCAAGCACAGACTCATATTTTGACACTTGACCAAATAACAGGTCTAGAGTGAAGACTAGGTCTAGACTCCAAAGACTCTGTCTGTGTGGTAGAGCTAGCCACAGTACATAGTGAATCTAGTCTCACTGCTTCAGACTGTTTTATGCACTATGCGAAATTGCGAAAAACAAGGGTCTGTGCCTGCAGACTATTTTAAACGAGCGCTTAATCGTATGATGAAATTTGATGGCAGTACAGACAGACCTAGTTGCCTATAAACTTAATGTTAAATTATTTTTTTGGGACTATTTAAAGAAGTCATTGGAATGTGGATATTGTTGAGCTGTATATCATGCGCTATAAAGAAAAAAAAGTATTACGAATATTGAGTTGAACTGAAGGTTAAATATGCTTTCATTTGTCTTAAAATGTTTTATATTTTTAGATGAAGATAAAGATATAACCTTGAGCAAAACTTGTAAGGGTCATTTTTTTCAAGTCTTGTTTGGTTAAGTGCGTTATTGTAAGATTAATAGTCGAAGGGGATTTATTTCTGCCAAGTGAAGTTTCAAAGGTGCAGTTCACACTGGCAATAGCTGGGAATGAAAGCAGAAAGGGGAAATATCGGTGAAGATGAATGAAGAGAATCAGTCGAAGAATAAAAAAGGTTATGACTTTGTAAAGTTTTGAATTGTACGTAGGAGCAGCTGTCCCAAATATGCCATGTTATAAAGATTCCATTAATTCCCGTCTTACAAGGACTCACGATTGATCCAATCAATCGTGACTCCATGGAAATCCATCAATGTCATAATTTTTTCTACAGGAAATTTGCACAATGTCCTTTGTAAACAAAGAGAAGCACAGGGAATTTTCAAGAAATCAATGACTGCATGATGAATATACATCAAAGGTAGAAAATATTTTGAACAAACATGCATAATAGATGTTGACATTGCTGGCCGTCCATAGTTGTGATTGATCGGATCAATCGCCACTCTTTGTAAGACGGGGCCTATACTGAATGCACAGGTAAAACACTTTTCTGATAAAAAAGGCACGACATGGAATTGATCCCATGACTGACATATTGGGGAGATGTTTGCATGTGACATTACAAAATAAAAACTAATACCTACTTTATTCTTTGATGGATTATCACAGGTCCCCAGCAAAAATTCTTCAGAAGGTCAAGTCAATCTTCAAGTTCATTTGCCATAACAACCCGCATAACAATAAAAACTATGGGCTTTAAATTATAGACAAGACAAATCCTCATTGATGTGTTTCTTTTTTTTTTCTGCTTTCGTTCAAACCAACTATACATCATGTTGAACTTTCCCCTTTATATGCTTTAACTTCTATTAAAAAGAGAAAAGATTACACATGTAATGTGATATCCATGCATACCGTACATGTTCACAAAAGCTGATAATAGGGATTGAAAATGTAAAAAATGAAAATCCATATTTTATTGTTCGAAATAAACAAATGAAATAATCAGAAAATTTGCTTTGCCCAATTGATTGTTTGCTCGGCAGCCGCTGGGCAGTGCCAGATCGACTATCCCTTTAATCGTTGAACGCCAAATTGGGTAGCAGCAACTCCCATCTTTTAACGTCTTTTGATCTGACGCGGCCGGGGTTTGAACCCCGGACCTCCCGGTTGTGAGACGGACGCTCTACCAACTGAGCCAACACCCCGGTAATTGTGTTATTTGTGTTATTCATTCAACATGTTTTCTTCTCATGACTTTGTTTCCAGCAAGCATACGAAGGCATAGCACCGGCAATTAAAGTTCAGTTCCTCATCCAGACGATAGGCAATCAAGGACCTCCAGAGGTATGTATATAGTCTTCCTCTTTCTCTAGAAATGGCTCACAGATTTGTCTGTATTTCCTGCAAAATAAAAAATGAAAATTCTGCATTTCTTTTTTCTAGTTTACATCTTGCTTGACTTCCTGACTCCAACTGAGTTATTTCCAGGAAAAGAACAGGGCCTTGAATTTTATATTTTCATGGCAAGACGGAAGGTCACTTCTTTATAGGACACATAATTTGTAAATTGTGCTGCTGGAAGCAGAAGCTAAAGCTAGGGTAATAAGTGCAATCCAGCAATGATTATAATTTATTGGGGCACAAGTGAGAACAAATTGAAAATGGCTTGGGAAATTTCATGATTTATTCATAATGAGTTACAATAATTGTGATTTTGCATGTCCTTGTAAGAATCAAACCATGTTTTTCATTACAGATGGGAAAATTAAAATATTTTCATATCTTTACAATGAAAATAATTAAGCTAATGTAGTGAATTTGTGACATCAGTTTACATGCTGCTCAATTTGTGCACATAATATGAAAATGAGCAAAATTATAAAATGCTGTAACTCTTATATTATGTCTTTATTTTTAGTGTTATGCCTTAAAGATTTTTTTCTCGGTTTATCCAAAGCAAACTTGTTGACTGGGGTGCACTTACTTAACCTTTAGACATTGTCTTCTGTACCTCCTTACCTTGTGCAGAGAACACAGCTTGCTGCTGTCCTACTCCGACGTGTCTTCAATACCAACTTTGACGAGTTATGGCCCAACACCCCTCAGGATGTGCAGGAGATGATCAAAACACAGCTGGTACAGATCCTGCAGCACATCACAGATGGCTCGTTGAGGCGGAAGGTCTGTGATGCCATCGCAGAACTTGCCCGCAATCTCATCGGTAGGTTTGAGACTGTGATCATTAGGTTATTTAGTTTCTGGGCTGAAGGAGATAGGGGGAGGGGTGGGGGAAGGGGGATCCAACAATCCACAAGATGTCTAGGAAGTGATAAAAGCACAGCTGGTACAGGTACTGCAACATATCACAGATGGTCCGCTGAGGTAGAAAGTCTGCGAGGCCATCGCAGAACTTGCCCGCAATCTCATCGGTAAGGTTAAAAATTTTATTGGATTTTCAACCAAGTTTCAAGTTTCTGGGGAGGGGAAAAGTGGGATCCAACAATCCACAGGATGTCCAGGAGAAGATAAAAACACAGCTGGTACAGGTACTGCAACATATCACAGATGGTCTGCTGAGGTAGAAAGTCTGCGAGGCCATCGCAGAACTTGCCCGCAATCTCATCAGTAAGGTTTAAAATTTTATTGGATTTTCAACCAAGTTTCAAGGGAGGTGAAAAGTGGGATCCAACAATCCACAGGATGTCCAGGAGATGATAAAAACACAGCTGGTACAGGTACTGTAGTATATCACAGATTGCCCTTTGAGGCGGAAAGTCTGTGATGCCATCACAAAACTTGCCCGTAATCTCATCGGTAAGTTTAAGACTGATTATTGGGTTTTTAACAAAGTTTCTGGGGAGGGGAAGGGTGGGATCCAACAACACACAAGACATCTAGGAAATGATGAAAACACAGCTGGTACAGATCCTGCAGCATATCACAGATGGCCCGCTGAGGCGGAAGGTCTGTGATACCATCGCAGAACTTGCCACAATCTCATCGGTAAGGTTAAGAATGTTGTTATTGGGTTTTTAACCAAATTTCTTGGGAGGGGAAGGGTGGGATCCAACAACCCACAAGACATCTAGGATATACATGTATAAAAGCACAGCTGGTACAGGTACTGCAACATATCACAGATGGTCCGCTGAGGTAGAAAGTCTGCAAGGCCATTGCAGAACTTGCTCGCCATCTTATTGTTAAATTCAAGACACTGATTGTCAGGGTTCAAACCCTGTTTTGGGGGCTGGGGGGTATGCACTATTACTTGGGATGGGATGGATATTTGCATGCCTACATTCTAGCCTACATAATTTCCCCCAAGACTAGTTGGCGGAATACAGAAAGCCTGCATACATACTTGCCAACCATCCCGATTTTGGCGGAATCATCCCGATATTTTATTGCCAATTCCGCATTACGAATATTAACCCCATAATTCCGATTTTCATTAACTTTTACATTGATAATATTGAAAAAACAGCTGGAGCGAAGGTTAGACAAAACTGAAGCTTGCGGGCACCTGGATATCGCGATATCCCAAATAGCATTATTTTTCCACCAACTGAACACACTCTTGTATGTAGTTTTTCACTTTGCCTATCTCACATGGTGCGCACATTGCAGAAGCGCGTGCAAACACAGCTAGAGGACAACACGTGCAAATACAATGCATGCTGCGACGTCACCGGACGTCGCGATACCGCGCTGCATGCATTAAACAAGTGCATAATACGTGTGCAAACGTAAGATCCAGCTCAACGATCGTCGGTCTAATGCTAATGGCCAAAGGATATAGTTTTTCTGTAGAATTTTAAAGCCAAAAATTACAAATTTAGTGTGTGGAAAGTGGATACCGTCGCCAATGCATCGTTTGGATTGTGAATGTGACTGTGATTCCGATCGTTAGGCAGACAGTGCAGTGGGCAGTACAACACAGTGACAGTGTAAACCCCGGGAGCTCCGGCCCGCTTTCTCCCTGGGTCATGACAGTGAGTACCGTACCGGTGCATTTGCAATTGCATAGATTCTAAGTTCATGTGTAAGTTACATGTGCATTTAGACTGTTACTAGTAGTCTGTTTTCGTGAAATAAAGTCAAAATGAGCAAACCCAAAATTAATCAGAAATACAAGAAGGAGTATTCTGAGAAATATCCAGTTATTTCACTTCTATCAATCTCATCCAAATTTTCATTCAGGATATATCCAGTTAGTACAATATTGTAATGGAAATATATCTACATGTTTTTGAAGTCTAAAAAATTGGTACAATTTCATGAAAGGAATCCTGTTGATTTTCCTGTTTCATGCTTCATTACACTGGGACAAAATTAAGATTTTTTCTTTGTGGACAGGTAAAAGGCACTTCAAAAGTGAAGGAAAACCCCCATTTCACGTTCTGAAATTCCAAAAATGTCTAACCGTGGGCGTGGCAGGGGGGTACCCCCACACCCTTCCCCCGCAAAATGTCACACGCTCGTTACTCAGAAAAATGGATTCCTCTTTTTTTTTCTTCTAAAGTTGGCAAGTATGCTGCATATGCTGACTTAACGCAAGACAAGACTAAAAGGAAAATAGCCCTTTGAATAAAAATTGAGAAATTTTTTTTTTCCTACCCTGCTTAGAATCTTTTTTGTTATTTGTAGATGATGATGGGAACCAGCTGTGGCCGGATATCCTCCAGTTCTTATTCCAATGTAGCACATCAAGCAGCCCCGAGCTCAAGGAAAGCGCACTTCATATTTTCAAGTAGGTACAAGGGTAAATTGCCATTTAGTCCATACCAACTCTCTGTTTCATCTCATCCCACAGGATCTAACTTTAGTTCATCTACAATCAGTTGTCTACTTATGATTTGGTGAAATTGGCCCGTTTACCATTTTTTCTACCGGTATTTTACAGTTAGTCTATGTGCATTTTGTTTTACACTTCTGATTAGATGAACTGTTCATAAACTAAACATTCTTTTGACAAAATGTAACAGTTAGTAGTCATTTAGCAAGAGGCTAAATGATGGTTAGACAAGTGTTAAAGTTATAGTTCACGGCAGTGGTCAGGCTCAACCGGCACAGAAGATTTCCAACAACCACTCATGAAAAATACTGCTTCCGTCCACCACTAATTTCAAATGAAAAGTGCTTCAAAACTAAATCCTTGCATAGATTAATTGCACTTGTGTTCAATTCCATCTTTAATCTTGTTTTGTTGGCATAATTTACTTTAAACAATCTTATATTTGATAACTATTGGTTTATTTTCAAAGATTTGCTAATGTCAGATTGTTATTACATTGATGTTCCATAACTTTTGGCTTTTAACACCACTAACTCGACCTGAAAAAACTGTTGTAATGCCATGAAATAACGACCACCACTAAAATGGGTCTAGCTAGAACACTGAGTTAGACCATATGAGTATTAGACGACCAAGTGATGGTTGGACTGAACTGTTAGTAGACCTTATTAATAGTAGACCAAGTGGGTTTAGACATAAAATTAAGAAACTTGAGCTGAAAAAAAATATATACTGCCAACACAGAGATAAGGATATGTGGGTGAGTGCATAATTATTTTCTTGGAAAAAATCTGACTTCGAGCTGGATTGAAACATATTTGCTTATTAATCAGCAATTACTGGAATTATTTACCACATATATCTTATTCATACATTACAACCCATTTGTGGTTATTTTGTTTGATCCTGTTCGAACTCATTTTGAGTTTATTCCCACAACGGGCAATTATGTATAAAATCCATTGGGAAATCTCACCTTTTTAAAGTTCAAGAGTACCCCACTTTAACTTTATTTCCTGTAAATTTCCGATTTCATAGATAAAAATTAATTTGTGATATCCTGTTGAAGTCATAAGGTTTATGGTTCGGAAAGGATCCATACTTTCAATTTCCATTTCACTTCCCTTTTTATTTCCCTGCCATATGTGCGTCAAGGAATTTTTTTTTCTTCTGTTACCTGTAAAATGAATTTTTTCAATTGTTCATGGGGCTATTTTTTATGATCGATCATACACAATAATCAATGTAATCAGTCGTAGAAATTGGCTCCATGATCAATTGCTATGAAAACTTTGTTATTGGGCCGTGGACTTACCAGCAGTCAAAAGACAAAATAACTCTAGAATAAGAGAGAGGAAGAAAATGTTTTGGCTCATCCAGCCAAAAAAAGGATAGGACTCCCAATTGAAATTACAAGACTGATTTCATTCAACCCATTTTGGTATGTTTTTAGTAAATTACTCCCAATTAAAAAAAAAAATTACCAAACCGATTTCATTCAACCCATTTTAGGTATGTTTCTAGGAAATTACTCCCAATTAAAAAACAAAAAATTACATGACTGATTTCATTCAACCCATTTTTGGTATGTTTTTAGGAAATTACTCCCAATTAAAAAACAAAAATTACAAGACTAAATTCATTCAACCCATTTTAGGTATGTGTTTATGTTAACACCCAATGATATAAAAGGACGAAATATGTCTGTGTCCTTCTGTTATAGGAATGTTTAAGTCTGTAATTATTTTAACTATAAAGACCATTCTTAATGATAATTCATGTTTGTGGCTTTCCTTCACAGTAATTTTCCTGGTATTTTTGGCAACAAGCAAGAGTATTACCTGGTCGTCATCAAAGGCATGTTGGCTCAATGCCTTGAAAAACAAGAACAACCGCAGGTAAAATAAAATCATTTTAAATTCATTATTATTTCATTTATTATTTTTTGTACAAACTGATCAACAATTGCCTATGTTTATAGAAGAAAAAAAAGCGCAACAAAATCATAAAGCAGTTGCAAGGCTTGAATTTCAATATGTTTAGGCAATGCCACTATGCGCATTGCTATATTACTACTCAAATTTGAAAAATAAAAAGGGGCACAAAAAATGTCCGAGGCCAATCAATAGAGCATCTGAGGCAGTGGCCTTAGATGCTTTGGATTAATTCAAACACTGATCATCAGATGGCTGTGTGTTCATGTGTGTAATTTCGTTTTTATAGACGTGTATCCATCAGATTTGGGCTTACCTTTAACTTTATCATCAAAAGTTTGTGACCAGGGTACCGTTTCTTAAAGATGTTTGTAAGTTAAGAGCGACTTTAAGAACGACTGGTGAACCTTTCTTACGCGCTTAATAATCACCAATGTACATTTGATGGTGAATATCACTTACCACAAGAAAGGATCACCAGTCGTTCTTAAAGTCGCTCTCAACTTACGAACAGCTTTATGAATGACTGGTGACCCTTTTCTTGTGGTATATGATATATACACCATATCATCGGTGTTGATTTAGTGCCCAAGGAAGGATCACTAGTCATTTGTAAAGTCACTAGTAATATAACAAACACCTTTGTAAAACACCTACCAAAGCTCAAACCTCTGCATCAATTAGTAATCACCCCCCCTTCCAATGTAGCTGGATTACTGGTACACGCCAAAATGCCCAGACATGTATTAGAGCAATTCCATAACATATGTACGTCCGACCTTCTATATGTGGGACCTTCATGAAATTTTCTGTCTCTGATTTGTGGTTCTTTTGACAGTCTGCAATGTTCTCAAAGGACCATGACTGCCAGTTTATGAAGTGAAGTAAGACTTGAGAAAAATGGGGGCTGGATGTACAAAAAGGTTGATCATTTTATGGAATTGCCCATTGATTAGTATCCTCCTATATTGCCTTCTGACTGTTGGCCTAAGAACTCTTTTGTGCATTTCTTTTTAACAGGTTCGAGTTGTTGCTGCCAAGGCTACAATATCATTCATAGTCACAAATGGAAAAGAGAAAGCCATACAGAAACATTTCATGGATCTTATGCCTAGTGTTCTGGATGTGAGTAGATATTTTATTTTATTTTGTTTTGTTTATTTTATTTTAATTCAATTTAATTTATTTTATTTTATTTTATTTCTATTTTATTTATGTATTTATTCATATGTACATTTGTTCATTCATTTACTTATTCATTTACTTATTTACCTACTTATTTTTCTGTTTATTTATGCATTCATTCAATTGGGTATAATTTTTTATGTATATTTGTAAAGAACACTACGAAGAGCATTCTACAAGAGTGTCATTTAGAAAGCAAAAGTGTGAGTTTATGCATAAATTAGCATGATATTTTTACAACTAAGTTTGGAAGTTGTTGGATGATGTGCCTCTCAATTTTCAATGCAATAATTCAGTTGACTGCCAAGATCTCAAAACTGGGGTCTCTTCTATAAACCAATTTTGATGTATTAAATCTCCTCAGATCGTGACAGAGAGTATCAAGGGACAGGAAGATGACACTCTACTCAAAGCTTTCCTAGAGTTGGAGGAAAGCACGCCCAAGCTCCTCAGACCCTACATGGACTCCATCCTTAACCTTGCCGTTGGTGTAAGTACAAATTTGAGTTTCACAAAGATTTAAGTGTAACTTTTGAATCACTCTTAAATTTCAGTTCAATGCGGTATAAGCTGCATTACTGCAATAGTTAGGGCCCCATTTCATAAACAGTTGCTATGATAGTGCTCAACTCTTGCTGGAATATATCACCTTTCATTGGAAGAGCCAGTGGAAAGCAGATTTTTTCACTGTTGTCGTGGTAGTTGACATTTCAGCAAGTCTTG
Source organism: Lytechinus pictus (assembly GCF_037042905.1). Taxonomy (NCBI): domain Eukaryota; kingdom Metazoa; phylum Echinodermata; class Echinoidea; order Temnopleuroida; family Toxopneustidae; genus Lytechinus; species Lytechinus pictus. Next base: position 18,999,440 of record NC_087260.1, read on the forward strand.
TTATCAGAGCAACTTTTTATTTTTTGGGGGCCCTGATCATGCGCACAGGATATGCACTTCCGTGTATAACTCAATCAGATTATGTCTTAAATATCATGTGCACATTGGCGTTCTAAGGGGGTGTTGCAAGAAAATATCTGCGATCAATTGCAAATATTCTGTTGCAATTTTACAACTGATTAACGTTAGTTATAGCAAATAAGATTAAACTTCTTGTTTCAAGGAGTAGATTAGCAATCAATCACTAATTTGCAATTAACTGCAAGACATATGATTGATTTAGGGACCAAATATAGACTTGCAATTGATCGCCAGTTTCTTGCAACACCCCATTTGTCTCTTTGTGGAACACCCCCCAGTGTATAAACACAGTAAATTCCATGAACTTTTTCATTATTTTTTTCTTGAGCTTATTAGAATTTTGATGATATATAATTTTTCTTCTTTGTTTTGCCTTTCAAATACTCTCTTTAAAAATTGATAAAGCTTTATTTAAAGTAAATATGTACCAGCAGTCTTGTATAGTGCACCACATCAAGTCCTCATCTACTCATATCTGGCCACGTTCCTAACCATAATGCAACATTCTGGGCATTGCAGTCTTGCAATACAGGCCAATTTGAGTTATACCACATTAATTCACTGCTCAATACACTCATACCACTCTAATTATGTTACCAAGTAGCAAAACAAGTACCTTTCCTATTAAAACATTTTAGTTTTTCTTTACAAAAAAAATATAGGCCTAGGCTAATTCTCTGTATTGTTGATAGTTTTCTCAACAGGTATATTTAAGACTAGCTTTTCATAACATACAGTCAGTGAGAGGTCTCACCCTGTGTTGGTCAGTTTTCTCCTTGTTTCAAGATGATCGTGGTCTTGCCGAAGAACTCCGATGGTATCTAGGTTTTGTTGTCTCTTGCAGATCATTCAGGAAAGCAGTTTCCCCGACAGTTGGAGACAACTTGGCTTGGAGATGGTGGTGACGTTGGCAGAAGCCGCAGCGGCAACTTTAAGGAGATATCCCAAGCATATTGAGAGTTGTGGTGAGTGTGTGGTAGCAGCAGTGGTGAAATGTCACATGGTCTACAACTATTTTGTTAACTTCCTTTTGGGTCTTATCTTACATGATCTAATCCTAATTCATAAGTTTGTTTCAATCCAATGCAATAAAGTTTTTATGTGACAATGTGCAAGAAGTGGAAATTAGACCAGGGAATCATTTTCCTGGTATCGTTCTACATTTTTTTAAAACTCGGCTCCTCAAATAGTCTTTTGTGTCAAAGATTTTTACATAGGACAGTACACAACATCGTTGAGATCTTTTCTCTTGTGACCATATACGCTAATGAAATATATTACCCGAAGACCATCTGGGCATTTAACTAAATTTGGACCAAATGGTAATTAGACCAAACTGTATAGTAGACCAAGTGGTTCTAGCTATGATGGTGTTAGATGATCTGAGAATTAGACCATAGTCTGAACAAATATGGTTTTGTTATTAGTAATCTACAGTTATTATTTCATTTTGCAAAGTGTGTGTTATTACTTATTTGTCACATCTATGTCATATTAAAAAGGCCTTAGTTGAACAGATTGTTCTCGTCCCAAGAGAATCATCGTCATCGTCATTGGTATCATCATCATTACCATCATCATCACCACCAACATCATCATCAACGTTGTCTTCATTGTCTTCATCTTCATTATTATGCTTATCATTTATTTTCCAGTTCCATTGATGCTGAACATGATGATGGATCTGGAGGATGACCCCGACTGGGCAAACTCTGATGAGATCGACGACGAAGACAATGACAGCAACGCCGTGGCAGGAGAAAGCGCCCTTGATAGGTTCGCGTGTGGAATTGGAGGAAAGACGATACTCCCACATATTATCAATGCCATCCCCAAAATGTTACAGCAAGGTAATTCCGTAGTCATTTCTTCGTGGCATACAAAATATCTGTTTGTGTTTTTGCAAAATATTGAGTATATTAAGTTAATTACAAGTAACCGCACTGAGCAATGATTTTGAGAGAAACATTTACAAATCATTGAATTTTTTTTCTCATTTTCATGGTTTACTGTAAAAAAAATCAATAATTCTTCCTGGTATTCATAGTTTTGTCAACTTCTGAGATGTTGTACAACATATGTATTAAATATTCCATTGACACAAAATTTTGTGTTTACTAAAAACATGCTATGCCCCTTTTTAATAGGGCATCACTTACTCACCTCATGTGATATATTGTTCCACCACAGTCATGCTTATTCGCTATCTTCATAAGATTGAATACCCAACTAGGCCATTTGGTGCAGCCTGATCTCTCACTGTTCAAGTGTAAATCAAGGTGTAACTGTTAGGCAGGTGTAAGATTGGATTGCCATACCTAGATTAAGTGTTCATTATAAATATTTTGGAAGGTGTCGGATCTTGCATCCAGACCACGTGCTAACACCAGTCCAAAGGCCTATTCATAAGATTGAATACCCAACTAGGCCATTTGGTGCAGCCTGATCTCTCACTGTTCAATACTTTTTCAACACTCTTCAGCTTTTTCAGATCTTTTTATTTGTGACCACTCACACCCCTGTCTATATTCAATTATTCACCATCCTCTGTTCCATCTTTAGCTGACTGGAAGTCGAGGCATGCTGCTCTTATGGCTGTGTCAGCTGTTGGCGAAGGGTGTCACAAAGAAATGGAAACACTGTTGCAGTCGGTGTTAGACTCTGTACTGCCGTACTTACTTGATGAGGTAGGGATTGTTGTGGTGTAAAGCCAAGTGTTAGACAAGGTGTTAGACTTGTATTGCCTTTATAATAGATGGATAAGAATTATATACACCAATTGAAAGCAAAGTGTTTGGCAAGGTGCTAGACTGGCAATGCCTTTGTAATGTACATAGGCAAGAATTCCCAGTGTAAATCAAGGTGTAACTGTTAGGCAACGTGTAAGATTGGATTGCCATACCTAGATTAAGTGTTCATTATAAATATTTTGGAAGGTGTCGGATCTTGCATCCAGACCACGTGCTAACACCAGTCCAAAGGCCTATTCCGTTAAGGGGAGGGGAGAAAAGAGTAAATTACCCCCTAAATCCCATGCATATATAGTTCGTAAGGAAAAAAAAGGAAATTTAAGAGACGATATCATTAGTAATAATAGCTGGACATTTAAACTGCTTTTTCCATAGGATACACGGTGCAACTATCATTACCCTGGTTCGTTTCTGCTCTAAGAAAAAGTCTTTGTTATGACTCAAACTATTGACTTCCAGAGATTGAAGCCGTTCTGTATGTAAATGCTTATCCGTGTTGATTCTGTTTATCTCCCTCTTTTGGCAGCATCCGAGAGTTCGTTATGCAGCCTGCAATGCGTTAGGTCAGATGGCAACTGATTTCGCTCCCACATTTGAGTTGAAGTTCCACGACAAGGTATATAATTTTATTTTTTTTAGCAGCAACAAAATTATTTGATGCTGGGAAAAGAATACAGGTATTACAAATAATGACATATTATAACTTGTCAAGGGTCTTGTGAATGTTTAAAACTATTTAACAAAAACAAAGAAAGGGAAGTCTACTGTAGTTATAATGATGAAGCTGGATGTATACACTGTGCTAGTAATTTGTTTGTGTTGTAAATATCCCCTCTGTTTTATGCAAAAGATGTGCAAGATCACAATGTGTAGACAATCTTATAGTTGTGCTAAAAAACTTAATGAGCCCCACCACAGAATGCTCTCCTTCGTGCTGAGTGTTGAATGTAGACAACGGTGCAATATTCGGCGAGCCCAGAGAAACAAACTCTATTGAATGTAATATCTTATCACCTGACTTGACAATAAAATATCTAAGAGACGGCAGAACATGAACACTTGAATATTTTCACTTTTACAGCCCCATTGCATAAAAGGCCCTAGTGGGGTACACTAACTTTTGAGCACCACTGTATCTCTATTGTTGCAGTAAGAAAAGTCTTTAGAATTAAGTAAGTAACTAAGTATCGAATAAATATATGTGAATTATTTTGTATATTGTCTTTGTGATGATACCGAAGAAGTAAGATGAATCATAGCATTCCATCGAAGTGCTGACTAATTTTTTTCTAACATCTACATAGATTCAAACCTGGGAAAGTTTAATCAGAATTACTTACTTGGTATTAATTTTGTGATGGCTACCATGACCGGAATTTCTGTTTAATATTCGTAATTTATTGTTTCTTCCAGGTCATTGGAGGACTTCTCCGAGCACTGGACGATTATGGTCATCCGCGTGTCCAAGCCCATGCCGGTGCAGCGCTGGTCAACTTCAGTGAGGACTGTCCAAAGTCCATCCTTCAACCATATCTCCAGTCCATCCTAGAAAAGCTAGAAGCCATCATTGCTGTTAAAATGCAAGAGGTAAGACTTCACTTTGCACATAGATACTTTAGAACCTTAATATTCGAAATATGCAAAAATTAACATAGGTCCATGTGCTTGATTTTTTGCTATAGAACTTCAAAGTTCACCCAAATTGATGTTCTTAAGAATTACGCATTCAAAAGAATTTGGCATTTTTAGACCGCCCAAGATTACTACAATGAGTTTAAACCTCCATTACTCAGTCAAAATACATGAAAAAGTCATCAAATTTCGCAAGAGAGTTAATAATTGTATCGTTAGAATGGAGAATATATTTATAGTGCTATTTGTTTGCAATTTTAAGTTTAACAGCACTGTCAGTTCTTAAAAATGGCGTAAAAGATAACAAAATCCCAATCTAAAAAATGTGAAATTTCAGTAACAAACTACAAAAGTACAATAAATGCTGCACTTTATTCAAAATCCATGTCATTTTCACCAAAATTTGTAGTGCTGTAGAGGAAGGTATACCTAAGAGGAACAAACATTAAAAAATAGGGGTTCATGTGCTTGTTTTTAAACTATCAGTATTTTTATTAGAGCAAATGTGCTTTTTAAAACACCAAAAATGCGCCGAATGCTTTGTATCTATGTGAAGAAAAAATCAAAACCACTCTACCATTTATTCAAACTCGGGGTAATATTCGTGATTCTTGGCAGCACCGCAGAGTATAGTATTTTGAAATTGTAGAGAATCTTTTTTCTGAATGGTCCATGGAATAATTCAATTTTTTAGCTTCATGAAATAACGCATCGGATCTGCAGTTAAAGTGCAGAAGATGAGAAAAATCAGCACATACCCGCAGCTAATTAATCACCTGTTCATCCATTGTGACGTCAGCGCGCAGAGTGTAAACTATGCGCAGATCATAATGCGCACAAACATAACTGTGGAACGTCCTTAAGGGTAGAACAATGTCAATCTAGCACTGCACAGTGGCTGCTGGGCCCACGATCTATTTAGGGCAAAATGAATTTTTGGGATGATTTCTATTTTTGATTTTTATCTTTTAACAATAAATTTTTTTTTCTTCATTTTATGCCTATTGATAGGTACAGTCCCAACTTTTGGTGGAAGTGATAAACACTTCATCCAATGTTGCTAATATTATTGTGAAAAATCTGTCTGTACTGAGATACAGGAAACATTCTGATATCCCTATTTTCAGCCTCTGTCATCCTGTTTGTCCAATATTCTGTGGTTTCAGTGTTGACAGGTGACACTTCCCTGGTAGAGCTGCATGATGTGATAATTTTGACAAATTGTAACAGTAGCTCATAACATATGTCAGTGAAAATCATAAACAAATCTTATCACCCAGGTTGCAAGTGGTCACTGAATTTTCATTTTAATATTTCATGCTATAAGGTTTTGAATGGTCAGTGGAACATGTTGATTTTCCTTTCTTTTGATTCAGATCAGACAGAATGGAACCAAAATTAGTCTTTGATCAAATGATGACCACTGTGGCAGCTATTGCAGAAACAAGAGAAATAATAATTTTGAGGGGTCAATAATAGAAAATAAAATGTCAACTGTCCATTTCTATTCTTTTCTATCAATTCAGCTCCTACAGAAAGGAACCAAATTAGACTTGGAACAGATAGGCCTGTATTTATAAGGTCTGGCCTTAAAGGACAAGTCCACCCCAACAAAAAGTTGATTTGAATAAAAAGAGAAAAATCCAACAAGCATAATGCTGAAAGTTTTATCAAAATCGGATGTAAAATAAGAAAGTTATGACATTCTTAGGTTTCGCTTAATTTCACAAAACTATGCACATCCCGGTCAGTATGCAAATGAGGGAACTGATGACATCACTCACTCACTATTTCTTTTGTATTTTATTATAGGAAATATGAAATATTCTAATTTTCTCCCCATTGTCCTGTGAAACAATCTTATTTCTCCCTGAACCATTGTTTAACATTGTATGGGTCAGTCAAGTTTGTCCTTATTGTCAAATCTGTAAAAATTGAAATAATGTATAATTCAAACAATGAAAAACAAAAGAAATAGTGAGTGAGGGACATCATCGATTCTCTCATTTGCATGTGACTAAATTGTGCATGTAACTATTTTGTGAATAATAAGCGAAACTTAAAAATGTCATAACTTTTTTATTTCACATCCGATTTTGATGAAATTTTCAGCATATTGCTTTCTGATTTTTCTCTATTGATTAAAATCAACATTTTTCTGAAGTGGACTTGACCTTTAAGTTGTGGTTTAATAATGGATGGCCAATTGTGATACAGATCTGTAACAGTACATGTTCAGTTGATGTCCGTTACTCAGATCATTCGTAACTGCCTGGGAATTATTACTGAAATAGTTTTGTAAGTCAGTAAATCACTTTCAATTTGTTCTTTCCTATCGTTTCAGCTCCTACAGAAAGGAACTAAATTAGTCTTGGAACAAATGGTGACCACACTTGCTGCCGTTGCTGACACGACAGAGGAAAATTTCACACCGTTCTACGATAAGTTCATGCCCAGCCTCAAATATATCATTCAGAATGCTAACACAAAGGAGTATAGGTTGCTGAGGGGGAAGACGATCGAGTGCGTCAGTTTGATCGGTTTGGCTGTCGGAACACAGAAGGTAGTCTTTGCTTGAAGATGACTGTGCTATTGATAATAGTTGGTCATTAAATTTGGTTACCAACTTTTACACATTGTGGGGCTGTTTTGTAGGCTTCCTTGCTTTTCTTGTAACATTTATTGATCAGGAGATATATCTGGGTCCCGTTTTGTAATAAGAAATGCACAATACTGTCAGTCAGTCAATCAATGAGGATTTCTGTAGCTTTTAACTGTTATTGGAAATTTGTTATTGTAATTAGTTTTATGAAACCGGGTCCAGTTCTGTCACCTGAATTCATTAAAACTTTGTACAAACATCATGTGATTTATCTGTTGTAACGTAACCAGAAATTTAGTTGTTTCCATAGAATAAAAATGTGTTATATAATCAGACATATATGTTAACTATTCTATCATGGTGCCATGACTATTGGTATAAGCTTTGTTTAATCCAAGGATTTATTCTGACTTAGCAACTTGGCTCTTTGCGATTGATGAATATGACAACAAGATTATCATTGTAATACTATTGCTATTACTAATACTATTCCTTGTGTTGTGATTTGGATTTGACTGATGATGAAATATGATTGGGATGATGAATGTGAATATATTTATGAAAAGTACAATGACATAAACTTTATACTCCCCAGTTCATGCAAGACGCCAACGAGGTGATGGACCTCCTGTTACGAACTCAGACCGATTCCAGCGAGCTCGAAGACGACGACCCACAGACGTCGTACATGATCTCAGCATGGGCCAGGATGTGCAAACTCTTAGGACCTAGCTTTGCCAACTATCTGCCAGTCGTCATGAAACCCTTGCTAAAGACTGCATCCCTCAAACCAGAAGTAGCCCTCCTTGATTGTGAGTTTGACTTGATCTTGAGGCTGTTTGTTAATCTGTTAAGGCTCACACATTCTCAAAATAATATAGATGAAGATAATGTTTAGTTCTTTTTTTGAGTTATCTGGTAAAGACTGCTATTATGCACCATGATTAATTGCTGTATGCTGTAAAATTTTAAATCATAACAAATTCATTCTGCATAGAGTCACGGGCACCATACACAGAAATACATGTCTGGGACTACATTCCAGATTTCTGCCCAAGCAATTAACCTGTCTATTTGTCATATTTTGAATGTGATGGCATCTGAAGATTAATCATGTACAATGGACCTCGTTTGCTATAACAGTCTTCTACAATGTCGTGGAAAGAATCTGAATTCATGTAATAGTTGTTATCAAAACTCATGAATTCACTTTCCCTTCCAAATTTCAGCCGAGGCTGCCAAGAACATCAGTGAAGAAGAAGGATGGCAGTTTGTAAATCTAGGTGACCAGGTGAGTCTCTGGTGATGTTTTTGTGGTTTTTATCTCGCACAGCTACACACAGATACACACCGTGTTCAAATTACTAGTATCCCCCTCTTGCCGGGATATCCCCACAGGGATCTGTGTGATTGTTACAGTCATTTAAAATTTTGATGTTAACTTCCAGGAGCTTCTTTGTGATTGAGCCAATCACTTAAACATACCTTTGAAGAGCATGTGTAATAAACTTGGAAGTTTATGTCTCATTTTCATTTGTCTTTCGCTTGCCATTTTGTGACTTTGGATTCAGAAACCAATTGATCAGAGAGGCTATTGCCTCTCTGTGATTGAACCAATCTCTTAATTATTGACATGTGCTAAGTAAGGATTATTTAAGCTAGCCTGTGTAAAAATATTGTTCAATTAGACTGAGTGGAATTTGTGCAGTGCCCTTGCAAACCTTGATAAGTTTCTTTTGGAACCCACTTTATATACCTATACATACAAACACATTCTGGTCATTCTGTTTGATTCTATGTGATTTTCTTTAAGCTTATAATACCTCAACTTGCATATTATGTTGCACATTTGTTCACCGTAGCAAAGTTTTGGTATCAAGACGGCTGGCTTGGAAGACAAGAGCACGGCCTGTCAGATGTTGGTCTGTTACGCCAGGGAATTGAAGGAAGCCTTTTCTGATTACACCGATCAGGTGGTGGAGATCATGGTGCCTCTCCTCAAGTTCTACTTTCATGATGATATCCTTTACAAAAAAAAATAGTATACAGGGGTGTGAGAGTTCAGCTTTTGGTCGATTTCAGCCCTTTGTGTGTTTTGATTTTTAGTTTATTTCTGGTTATTGTAGCTTTCCTCTGTATGGGAGCTCTTTCAATTTCAACTTTTTTAAAACATTCTTCATCCTTTTCAACTCTTTGGTAGTCGTGATCACTCACAGCCCTATAGGAGAATAGAAAGAACTATGATCAGAAAAAGTTTGTGGTTTTAAGATATCGATGGTGGTGTTGATGGTGGTTGTGGGGGTGCTGGTGGGGTTCTGAAAGTGGTGTGTTTGTGGTGGAGGTGGGGTGGGGGTAGTGAGGTTGTGGTGGTGATGGTGGTGAAAGAATGAGCCAGGATCATCTATAGCATTACAAGTTATGTTTCAGTGACCACAGAAAGATATGAAAATGACATTAATTTCCTTGGTCAATCGTAATTTCTAATGTTAATCAAAGGTTATTGTTTTGGTTTGGTGATGTAGTTGTATTTCATTGCATAAAGAACCAATAATTCAAATTTAGCAGATATACTTACCCTCGCTTGCCATATATATTGCCCCATTTACACAATGAATTAGACCCTTCCTTGACGTACCTATTGCACTTGTGAGGTATACTGCCGCTGAGTCGCTTCCGCTTCTCTTGGAATGTGCCAAGATCAAAGGAGAGGACTACTTGGATGCAAAGTGGGCTTATATCTACCCGGAGTTACTCAAAGCCGTCCAGACGGAACCAGAGGTGGACATCCTGCAACAGCATATGGAGTCTTTCAGTAAGGTGGGTCTTGATATTGAAAAATGAATAAAAAATGTGAAGAAAAATAGATGTAGCTATGGACCAAGTTGGTTCGAGTACTGTTTTTGATCGGTAGTGTGAACAAAGTATAAAGAAAAAATGTGCTATAGACATTTCGGTTTGGAATGCTGTTTTTGTTGTTATTTTTAATGGGAGGCTTCATGTTCGCCTCACAAAAGAAAATTAATATTGTGACATAGCGACTTACCTGGCTCATTAAATAACCCATTACAGTGCCTTTTGTCACAGGAAAAATGACAAAAGCCAGCTAGAAAATACTTCTCGGCTCGAAGAGAGCGTTTATTCTTCTCTCTTCGTATTCATGGCCTGTGCAAAGGCTCCAAATGTAAAAGAAAAAACAACCATATGTAATTCTCAAGTTTTCATATGACACCTTTGTTCATCTTTGGACCCCCCGCCCCATTATGACCACCGTAAGTTACAGTGCTTCGATGTTGGATTCATTTATAGGTGTCTAGTTTCATTTTGTACTTAAATATTAAAATGAGAAGAGAAAACTGATAAAAAATATTCTTACCAAAATTCATCTACCTACAAATATTGAAAATGTGCACTGACATAAATAATTAGCAGATATTGAATTAATACTGAAAATTGAATGAGCTTCTGATTACTTAGTTTCTATATTGCAATCTGAAGGAGTTTATTCCTTGATGTGCACTGAGCGCTGGAAGGCTGCTTGAGCTACAGCTGGGGTAATAATATCCAAGTCCTTTGGAAGCGCATAGAGACGTTATTCATAATGTGTTATGTGCTATACAAGAACTGTCTATTATTATTGTTATCTGTAGTCCCACATGCACACATTGATGTTACTGTCATTTGCCGAGTGATCTATTTTACATTTCTCTGTGTCCACAGTGTATAGAGTTCTTGGGACAGAGATCGTTAAATCCCAATCAAATGCAGGAAGTTGGGACGACCTTGAATGACATGTTTGAACAGCACTTCAAGAGACAACAGGAGAGACAAGGTAAAGAGAATGGGAGAGCCGTTCACACATCATACAAAACTGCAAACATTTTCCATGTTATACTTTCAAACTGAATGTTTATGCCCTAATTGAAGAATACTTTAGATGTGGCAATGACGGAGAATAATCTATTAGCTTCCTAAAAGACTTAATTTCAATTTTTTTTTTAATGGTAACATGATATGGTTAATTAATTCTCTGGCAGTTGGTAAATAAAAAATTTGTTAACATCTTTATTTGACACTGCTATTGACTTTGTTGCACTTATTTTCATTAAGCAAGAGGTTTATTTTAATCAGGGTTTAACTGAATGGCATATATGATATTTGATGGTATTGATTAAGAGAGTTGTATTAATTATTTTGTATTCATCAATTTTTTTCTTTTTTTCCAGTAAATTCACAATATTGAAATGAAGACCTCTCACCAGTTTTCTTCATTTTTCTATAACAGAACAAAGAAAAGATGAAGACTATGATGACATTGTAGAAGAAGGACTTCAAGATGAGGTGAGAAAGTAATGAAGAAGGGATGGTGATGACGATAATGATGATGACATAGATGATGATGACGACGATGATGGTTGTGATGATGATGATGTGGTAAGGATGGTGATGATGGTGGTGGTTTTGATGACAAACACAGCTCGCTTTTATCCCATTTCTCTTTTTCAACCCCCCCCCTGCATGTTTCTACAAACATGCTTCATTGATTCAACCTCACAAACTTTCGCTTTGAAACAAAAAAGTAAAATGTGGACCAGTAAGAGATTAACAAAGACACAGATCAACATCACGTTATTTAATTTCATGTTGCATTTTATTAGTATATTTCGTTCATAAAGTTATTGCTTTTTTTTTAAAGTTCATCGTGTTTCAAGATAGCCACTGTTTCGTCAGTAACGATTCTCATATAAAGGTTTTCAAGGTCAGGCGGTGGTTTATATATCTTGCTGTTTAGGTCGCCCCAGAAGTCGTGTGGCAGGAGGTTGGTGGATCTGGGAGGCCACTTTACAGGATAATGAGTTGCGCCCACTCTCTCATTGAAGAGCTCTGCCATTCGTCCCGTCCCATTGATTCTTGAATGTGCCGGAGCCCCATCTTTTATCCACCAAATCTCCCAGATGCTACCATCATCCTGGCGCTGAAAAATCTATTGTTTGATGATGCGCAAATAGCTATTTCCGTCCAAGTTGTTGAAGAAAATTTGGCCAATCAATGCTCCATATCTGCACATTCCCATCCAACCAGATACCATTTTGCGTGAGATGTTGCGATTGAAGTGGAATGGTGGTGGATCACCGGCAGGAGCGTATTGCCTCGCGTTCTGACTGTGTACTCGCCCTTTCATGAAGAAAGGGGCTTCATCTCCTATTACAATGTTTGTGATGATCCCTGGGACTCTTACCAGTAGCCATTAGCGCGAGCGAAGTCTCCTCGATGGGTCACCGAAGTTGGTGACAGCACATCGTGCGAAATGGGTACCACGAGGTGTCATTCCTGATGATCCGTTGAAATGAGGACTTGGATATTCCCATTCCATTCCTCCTTGATAAATGTGGGTTCTGATCCAGTGTGCGCCGTAAATGATCAATGTTTTCAGCAGTTTTAACCGTTCTCCTCCTACCCGACCAACCCTTGTTCAAGTTCAGTCTTGTTGCACCCTCTTCTTGGTTTTCCTTATGTTGTGTCAATGGTTGACTGGATTGGAACCTCTCGGCTGGAGAAGCGATGTCGAAAAGCCTCAGCAATTTGTTAAAGGCTTCCAGATCATCCTATTTCTAGAAGAAATACTTTTTGTTTTTGTTGTGTTAAACAGAAAGTGACAATGACAGCCATTTTCAGCTCACTTAATTTTCATTGACTACCCAGTTAGTTTCATTGGCAATCTACGCTTCGATTATTTTGTTACCTTTGTCTAGTGCTAGGAAAGGCAACAGTCTAACAAATTTGTTGAATGAAATTATTAAAATGCAAGCACTATTTCAAATGAACATTACTCTTTATTCTGAAGCATTTTTGTCTCACCTGCATAGCAGAGTGAGACTATAGGCGCCGCTTTTCCGACGGCGGCGGCGACGGCGGCGGCGGCGTCAACACCAAATCTTAACCTGAGGTTAAGTTTTTGAAATGACAGCATAACTTAGAAAGTATATGGACCTAGTTCATGAAACTTGGCCATAAGGTTAATCAAGTATTACTGAACATCCTGCCTGAGTTTCATGTCACATGACCAAGGTCAAAGGTCATTTAGGGTCAATGAACTTAGACCATGTTGGGGGAATCAACATCAAAATCTTAACCTAAGGTTAAGTTTTTGAAATGTCATCATAACTTAGAAAATATATGGACCTAGTTCATGAAACTTATACATAAGGTTAATCAAGTATCACTGAACATCCTGCATGAGTTTCACATCACATGACCAAGGTCAAAGGTCATTTAGGGTCAATGAACTTTGGCCGAATTGGGGGTATCTGTTGAATTACCATCATAACTTTGAAAGTTTATGGATCTGATTCATGAAACTTGGACATAATAGTAATCAAGTATTACTGAACATCCTGTGCAAGTTTCAGGTCACATGATCAAGGTCAAAGGTCATTTAGGGTCAATGAACTTTGGCCAAATTGGGGTATTTGTTGAATTACAGCCATAAATTTGAAAGTGTGTTGGTCTAGTTCATAAAACTTGGACATAATAGTAATCAAGTATCACTGAACATCCTGTGCGAGTTTCAGGTCACATGATCAAGGTCAAAGGTCATGTAAGGTCAAAGATCTTTGGCCACGTTGGGGGTATTTGTTGAATTGCCATCATATCTCTATAAGTGTATTGGTCTAGTTCATAAAACGTGGAAATAAGAGTAACCAAGTATCACTGAACATCTTGTGCGAGTTATAGTAGTTTTCAAAATCAGCACTGCTGCTATATTGAATCGCGTGATGCAGGTGAGACGGCCAGAGGCATTCCACTTGTTAGTGGTTGTGGTGTCTTATGAAAGGGCAGGAAATGAAAGTTTTGAATGTAGATTTTAAGGAGAATTGCACATACTTCCCACCAAACAACAATTTTTTTGTTTCCTGTCTTCAAATTGTTTTTACTCACTCATGCGTGGAATGAAAGAGAAAACTAAGTTTTAAAATGATGGGTTATTCATGAATTTTGATTCAGAATAAGTTATGATAAATCATTGATCAATCTCAGTTTCCTTTTTCAGGGACACATTGTATAAAAGCAGATTATTATTTTCATTAAATATATCTGCTTGTGTGGTTACCTTTTCAATGCCCAAGGAGACATGATAGAGGAAGACTAATTTTTACCTGTTTCTTTTCTGTTTCTATCAATGCAGGATGATGATGATGTCTACCTACTCAGTAAAATCTCGGATATCTTACATGCTGTATTAGGCACGTATGCCGATGTTGCCCTTCCTTTCTTTGAAATGCTTTTGAAAAACATCATCAGATTATTGGTAAGTCGATGCATTTTAGTTCTTAGCTTTTGAGCACTATACAAGGATACCTTATGTCCCATTCTTAATACTTATGTTAGAAATAAATGCCAGTTTGTTGTAACAATTTCAAAATGAGTTCGGACGGAACCCAATAAAATAACCACCCAAATGTATGAATGAAAAATATGTGGCTAAGGATTCTGGAAGAAATTGTGTAATTGCTGAGAAATAAGCAAAATGAGCATGACATTTCACCAAAATGTTGAGTCTTTTTTCAAGCAATAATAGCATGCTGTCCCACACGTGCTTATCTGTGTTGGCGATCTTCAGTGTGATTGTTTTTCAGCTTAGATTTCATGATTTCACAAAATTCAGTTCAACCTTGGTTTTGTAGACTTTCTCATGAAATCAGTGTTTACTGCGCATACTTTCATTTATATTTATGAATTTTGAAATTATTCTGGTAATATTTTGTCGCAACCAAACTACCCATATAAGTGGAATAATATATCAATAAATGATAACATACATAAAATTTATATCATGTTTCATACAAAAATTTAAAGTGCAATAAAGAGAAAAGATTCTTTTAAATTCCTAGTGCCTTGTCTATAGTTCCTTTTTTGGTTTGAATACTTTATTTAAAAAAAATATAATTCCAAGTAAGGTTTTTCCTCATTACTGGGTCCCTTGGAGAGGACCTTAAGCCTTCAGTCTTCCAGTTGCTTGCCTACAGGTAGGCTTTCTTAGCAATTGGTTCAGATCATTTTCATTTTTCCTTTTCTGTTTTTATTTCAGCCTCAGGACAAACCATGGACAGACAGGCAGTGGGGTATTTGTATGTTTGATGACCTCATAGAATTCTGCGGATCGGTAAGTAAAATTTTCAGAAAAGAAGACTCACCATTCTACGCCCACCTTACACCCTGCCCCCACCCTCAAACATTGGGCAGGGGTAACCACTGCATGTAAATGAATTATTACTATAAAAATGTAAAATTGTATGTTTTTATAACTATTCAAATAGGGATTTCAACCCTAACCAAGCCAGCTTATTGTTGCTGTTCTTTGGGTGTGGAAGGGGGAGGAGGTAAAATCAACCCCTCACCCCATCTGATCTTGACTTAGAATAATAACTGTACATTAAAGGAGAATGAAACCTTTGGAACAAGATAGCTTGTGTGAAAACAGAAAAATCAAAGAAACAGATCAACGAAAGTTTGAGAAAAATCAGACAAATAATGAGAAAGTTATGAGCATTTGAATATTGCAATCACTAATGCTATGGAGATCCTCAAACTGGCAATGCGACAAAGATGTGTGATGTCACTTGTGAACAACTCTCCCCATTATCTTAGTATATATTTCACTTAAACTGCCTCTTTTATCACATCTATCAGTAGATCATTTGTTCTTTCTATAGGAGGGCATGTAATACAGATTTTTAAACAATACATCATGGATAAAGAGTTTGTATCACCATTAGAAAAAGCAAAAAGCGAAATTTTAGGGGTATTTTATAGTCCATCAAAGAGAAAGTTGTTCATATGTGACATCACACATCCTTGTCGCATTGCCAATAGGAGGATCCCCATAGCATTAGTGATTGCGATATTCAAATGCTCATAACTTTCTCATTATTTGTCCGATTTTTCTCAGACTTTCTTTGTTCCTATTCTTTGATTTTTCTGTTTCGACACAAGCCTACTTGTTACAAAGGTTTCATTCCCCTTTAAGCTGAAAACACAATTTGTATTGCATTTGCCAAAGCTTTGATAGGAGCTATCAAACCAAATTATCAGTCATACATTTTCGACGAATTTCAATGATGGATCTCTAAAGGTATGTTTTTATCCACTTTTTTTTAAACTACCAAATTGTAATGCTATTTTCTGTTGACAGATTGCGTGGCAGTATAAGGATTATTTTCTCGTTTCGATGCAAGAGAATTTACAGGACAAGAGTCCTGAAGTCAGGCAGGCGGCATCCTACGGGTTCGGGGTCATGGCAAAGTGTGGAGGTCCACAGTTTGCTCAAGCTTGCGTAGGTAAGTCAATCAAATTTACTGCAGTGGAGTAAACAAGAGACACAAACAAACCTAACAAAATGACACGCCCATACATTATGCAACAATATCATAATAGTACTGGCCGATAAATTCAAGCAAGAGAATTGAGAAATTCTGCTTGGTATTTCCATGTTTCTAATTGGTTGATTGAAGGATTGAAATTTAATATATGTGAAAGATTTCTATAGTTAAAGAAAGATCTTAATGAAATACAGCTCTTGACAAAATCCCCTGAAACCACCCATTCTAAACTCAGTGCATCACAAAAGACTGCCCATCTGTTTCAATGCACTTAGTAAATGTGAGTAATTTATATTCCAGGGAGTATTCTGCTTAAATAGAAAATTACATGCTATGTCAATAAAATCTTATAAATAAAACAATAAATTAAATTCAATAAAATGAATAAATTCAATTCAAAATCAGTTATAAATATAAAAATCAATAAGATATTATTAAAAATAATGTCAACATGTGAGTTATAATGAAGCACCTTTCAGTGAGTAAATACATGTAGGTACAGTTTATACAGATGCTAATGGGTTAAAGCTGTTAATATTCACAATCTTTGGTGACAGTGAATTTCCATTAAAAATAAGTATAAAGCAGCATTTAATCAATCTTCAACTTGTGTAGATTTATTTTCCACCTTTTACCTTTGTGTAGGGTTTGTTTGGTTTTTGTCTCACCTGCATAGCAGAGTGAGACTATAGGCGCCGCTTTTCCGACGGCGGCGGCGACGGCGGCGGCGGCGTCAACACCAAATCTTAACCTGAGGTTAAGTTTTTGAAATGACAGCATAACTTAGAAAGTATATGGACCTAGTTCATGAAACTTGGCCATAAGGTTAATCAAGTATTACTGAACATCCTGCCTGAGTTTCATGTCACATGACCAAGGTCAAAGGTCATTTAGGGTCAATGAACTTAGACCATGTTGGGGGAATCAACATCAAAATCTTAACCTAAGGTTAAGTTTTTGAAATGTCATCATAACTTAGAAAATATATGGACCTAGTTCATGAAACTTATACATAAGGTTAATCAAGTATCACTGAACATCCTGCATGAGTTTCACATCACATGACCAAGGTCAAAGGTCATTTAGGGTCAATGAACTTTGGCCAAATTGGGGGTATCTGTTGAATTACCATCATAACTTTGAAAGTTTATGGATCTGATTCATGAAACTTGGACATAATAGTAATCAAGTATTACTGAACATCCTGTGCAAGTTTCAGGTCACATGATCAAGGTCAAAGGTCATTTCGGGTCAATGAACTTTGGCCAAATTGGGGGTATCTGTTGAATTACCATCATAACTTTGAAAGTTTATGGATCTGATTCATGAAACTTGGACATAATAGTAATCAAGTATTACTGAACATCCTGTGCAAGTTTCAGGTCACATGATCAAGGTCAAAGGTCATTTCGGGTCAATGAACTTTGGCCAAATTGGGGTATTTGTTGAATTACAGCCATAAATTTGAAAGTGTGTTGGTCTAGTTCATAAAACTTGGACATAATAGTAATCAAGTATCACTGAACATCCTGTGCGAGTTTCAGGTCACATGATCAAGGTCAAAGGTCATTTCGGGTCAATGAACTTTGGCCAAATTGGGGTATTTGTTGAATTACAGCCATAAATTTGAAAGTGTGTTGGTCTAGTTCATAAAACTTGGACATAATAGTAATCAAGTATCACTGAACATCCTGTGCGAGTTTCAGGTCACATGATCAAGGTCAAAGGTCATGTAAGGTCAAAGAACTTTGGCCACGTTGGGGGTATTTGTTGAATTGCCATCATATCTCTATAAGTGTATTGGTCTAGTTCATAAAACGTGGAAATAAGAGTAACCAAGTATCACTGAACATCTTGTGCGAGTTATAGTAGTTTTCAAAATCAGCACTGCTGCTATATTGAATCGCGTGATGCAGGTGAGACGGCCAGAGGCATTCCACTTGTTTTTGTTTTGTTTTGTTTTTTTGATTTTTTTGTTTGTTCCCCTTTATTGTTTGATCTTGTGTTTTATTGTGGGCAAATAAGTTTCTTATATCTTATTTTGTTAATTATATTTTGTCTAATTCCTTTAAGGGAAGTTATCTTGACAAACTCTATTTTGGGGTTTTTATAATTTCCCTATTTCCTCTGTTTAAAATGTTAACTTATTGTATACATATATATTTTATGTGGAAGACTTTTGTAATACATGTACATGAATATGGTTTACATTTGCTCAATTATGTATTTTTATGAATTTTGATGTTGTGATTTTTAATTGGAAATAAATGAAATTGAACTGAAACTGATATGCATTTTTTTTTTTTTACTGGTCCACCTGTCTCTGCTCAAAACCATTGATGGGCACTGGTTTAAAAAATGTGCTCTGACTCAGCCCTGATACTGTCCTTTGAGTGGTGATTTTATTGGGATTTTTTCTCACTACTTTGAGTATGTTACCACAACTTGGGTCTTATTTGTAAAGACTTTCCAAGGGCTTAAAGAATTTGTAAAGGAATTTCAAAGAGAGTCAATAGCTCTTTGTTCCCGTCTCCTTCGCAGAAGCTGTTCCGTTCCTCAGTGCAACCATCATGGCTGCCGGAGCGAGGGAGAAAGAGAACCTCAACGCCACGGAGAATTCCATCGCCGCGGTAACGAAGATCATCAAGTATCATCAAGACAGGGTGAACCTGAATGAGATAATTCCACTCTGGTTCTCGTGGTTACCTGTTACAGAAGACAAGGAAGAGGCCGGCCACATCTATGACTTCCTCTGCGATATCGCTTGGACGTGAGTCCCTATCATCCTCTCCAGGGATTGATCAAGGATTACATTAAAGGGAATGGAGGGGGGGGGGGGGGGGTAGAGAAAACAGATCCTTCTGTTTGGCAGAGTTTCTATTACACCCCCCCTTGCCAATAGTGACAATTGCAATGATATGAGTTAAATCACAAGGTCAGATGTTTAATAGAAAATTGAAGGAGGTTAGTCTGGCAATGGTGTAGGCATAAATTTTGACTGCATGCAGTCAAGAACCTGTGAAGTTGTGTTCAAATTTCTGGGGGGTACAGAAAACAAATCATTTCTGTTCGTCAAAGTTTTTATTACCCCCCCCCCCCCCAAAAAAAAAAAAATAATAATAATAATAATAATAATAATAAATAAATAAAATAGAATAAATAAATGAAAATAAAAATAATGATAATAATAATTAAAAAAAGAAAAGAGAATGATCTGTGTGGGGATCACAATGTTCACAGAGATCACTATTTGAATATTGTAGAAGTTAATTTTGAGGTTTTTTCTTGGTGTGGAGGCATAAATTTTGACTGCATGCAGCCAAGAATCCTTTAGGTTTTGTTCAATTTCTGACATCCATCCATAAAAATACGCCTTTCTGACAAGTAAGATGTTGTTGGAATCTGGAAAGAAAAATTTCTGACACAACTCAGTCAAAATTTCCCTATATTGTAGAAGTTAGGGGGGGGGGGTATTTTCTTGGTGTGGAACTTGTGGAGGCATAAATTTTGACTGCATGCAGCCTAGAATCCTTTAGGTTTTGTTCAATTTTCTGACATTCATCCATAACAATACTCCTTTCTGACAATACGTTGGAATCTGGAAAGAAAATTTCTGACATGACTCGCCAAAATTTCCCCTTACATCCAAGACATGGTATATAACTATGGTAACTGAATTTCCTGAAAACTTAATTATTTTCACTGAACAAAAGTGTAAATAAACTTGAACGTGCTTTGACCAATATTGACAACCATGGCACAATTTCTGTCTGTATAGCATTGTTTAAACCAAGGAATTTAGCATTTCAGGGGAGTTTTCAGAAAACATCATGTCAATGATTTTCATTTAATAGATTTCTCTTAGCCAATCAGATGCAAGGATTACAGTAGCTTGTAACAGTAGTCACTGACTATCTGTTTCATGAAATGCTCCCCTTGACTTTCAATTGATCAGCGTGAATTGAGGTAGTCATTGTACTCATGTGAAATTACCTTCCAAATTTTTTCCCTCTTTTTCAGTGGAAACGAGGTCATCATGGGAAAAAACAATCAGAATTTACCAAACATCCTGTCGGTCATAGCGGAAGCCTTCGATCGAGAAGCTCTCTCAGAAAACGAAGAGGTCTTCATAAAGTGTTGCAGGTTCATCAGGGATGTGCAAGTAAGTTGAATCTCGGCATAGAAAATCTTAAGGTTTTTGACTGAAGCCTGTACAGAGATGCATAGCTTTCAAATTGGCAACAATCATTAATATTCTATTCTTTTTCATACTTTGAAAAAGTACTGTCTGGATATAACATGAGCCAAAAAATAATGAGTAATGGATATGTTTATTGAACAAGAGCCAGTTGGCATTTGTAAACAGAGACGCAGTACCTCTTTAACATGATTTGTATGCAAATGGAAGTGACAGCGATTCTTGGTTTATGAGACCAAAAGTCAACCATTGAATTCATGAAAATGATCTTTTCTTGTGGTTACAAAGAACTGTTTGATAGATCTAATTCGAACTTTGTTCAGATGTCCGATAAAAAAAAAATATCTGCATATTGTTTTTTGTTTTTCTTAAAGCAAGGATTAAAATTTCAGGATGGTATCTTTGTCTAAATTTTGAAGAAAGCATGTGTGCACAAAATAACCGTTTTAATGAAAACTAAAAACATTAAGACACAAGTTATCAAAAAATAAAATTTCAACTCTTACAGAGAATTAACAGCTTCAAAAAAGGATTCAAAGGCCATTACACTTCGAAAATTTGAGTTTTAGATGATACTTGTGTATAATTCACATTATTGATGCTTTATCAAAGCTTCAGATGGGCTTTAAAATTCATCTTCTATTTATCATCTTAACTTGGTCTTTTCTTCTATTCACAGAATAACGGGGACATATGGGGACCGGCATTTGCCGAACTGAATGAAGAGCACCAACGTGTAATCACGGCAGCGCTTCAGATGACGGCTTCATAGAAGTCGCCAGATGGGGTCCTTGTCTTTTATTTCACGGCTTTTCGAGGGCGACAGACACATCCCTATCTTCTCTTGGTCTGTCACGCATAAGACTCATGAACGATCATAAATTTATCTTGGCATTTTCTTCTGATTTTGGAACAAATGTACCATTTTTCTTCTCATTGCAAAACTTTCATATCTTTCTCCTTCGTTTCTACAGTGGCTTTTATAGGTTTTTCCAGGGCGTTGAGAGCTTTTGTGAAGTAGATAAGAGAGAATCGTGTGATTTATCTGAGAATCAAATATAATACTTCTAAGTTTATTGAAGAGCGATCATGAATAAGAATATCATATGGTTAAGAATTGAATCGGTTGCAGAGTTTTGATAATCTGAGGGTAATTGTGAGGTTCCCGTTTTTAAGATCATAGTGTTCGAAGTTTTTGTCTGGTGATGTGGCAACGTAATAGCTGATGAGGAAGGCCAGTGAAATGCAGTCTGCAAAATGATGATCTTGAAAGTTATGTAACATGATTCCATACTCTTTCAATACTATGGGTAGATTCTTTTATTAACCACAAAGCATCAACTTATATTGTCATCAACTTATATTGTTTTTCTTGCGATATCTGTCGAGATAACATTACTTCGAGCCATCTACATCAAAGAAAGAAGAATTATTCCATCTGTGTATGAAATTATTCACATTTCAATGCTCCATGTTGAAAATCGTTCTGGGATTCTTTTTTCTTATTGTCGATTCCTGTGAGTTTGGGTAGTAAACTTTACAGAATGATATGCTGATGAAGGATTTATTCAGACTGTTTTCATCAGCAAATCAAATAATAATGCATGCTGGTTGAGTGATGTGCAGTGATGAGATAGAAATAGAGGAAGTCATATTCTGTTATGGTTCGGGGAAAACTTTGAGGGATAGCGGGAGGCCTTAAACTTCTGTAATTTTCAGGCAAGGCGACTGTTCAAAAGGCCACATTTTTGCATTACAGCACAAATTGGCACAAAAATATGCTAGGCTGGTGAAAGGGAGTGAGGAATACAAGTAGGTCATGGCTTTGAGTCAAATCAAGCCCCGCGCTGTGGCACTTTGTTTATAGACAAATATTGAACATGTGAAATCTGAAATCTCAATGACATTTCTTTCATACACGTGTTCATGATCAACCATTTATTTGCATGAATTATATAAGAAGTCTGAAAATGTGTCAGACGATATAGCATGGAGTGTTTTACATAGTATTATAGTTGAATTTATATAGTTAAGAAATATGATACCCTTCCCCAGTTATGTAATTGACCAAGTCAGTACTACAGTTAGTCCTTTTCTTTTTCCCCTTTTTGATTTGCTATTTGGTTCTACCATACATGTGGATGTATGCAATTTCACAAATGAATAAAGTGTTATTTTAGCATGACAAGTATATAATTGTGAATTGAAATGAATAATACTGCATGTGAATGCATGCTGTATTAAGTGAAACGATAGTTGGATTGATTTGAATTTATTATTTGAATCCCATTTTTTTTTCATTTGAATGTTGAGGACCATTTATAAACAATTCCATATCTGCTATTGTTTTGTTGATGGTATATTATTTCAAAGAGCTGAATTATGAATATGTTTCTTGTTGTTCACGCGAGTATTGTGTTAATCCAGAATCCATGTATGTTGTACATCTTGAAAAAACAAAAACAAAAACTGCCATATTGCTTTTTTCAGATGGAGCACACAATCTGCAAAGAAAATGATGACTGCAATATGACAATGAAAATTTGGTAATCCCCCTTGATTTGATTAGAATGCATTTTTTTTAATAAAACAGTTGGAAGAAGCACATAATTTGATATATGTGAACAAGAAATCAAAATATGCAAGAACATGGACGGAGTAATCTTTGTTTGATATAGTACCACAAAACAATGTTGAACCATGGAGGTAGACAGAAAAGGAGTAACAGCCCATTAAAAAATATATATAGCCCATATAGATTAGATGTTAATATATAGATTTGCATCATACGTTCAAAAGAATTTGAAGATTTGCTGAATTCATAACATAGTGATTTCATGTTGTGAACTTGTGAGTAATATTATCTAAATGAGATTGGTGCATGCCTTTCAGAAGCCGGTCTACCATACCTCCTTTCATCTGCAACTTGTTATTGTGTCTCTGATCCCATCTCCGGTAAGGTTGTTTAGCTCTGTTGCACCCATGACTGAACAAGCCAAGAGTCATAGTGTTTCTTTCTCTTTGTATTTGAATCTTGGCAACTTAGATCCCATCAATTAAAAAAACTTTATCCATGACAGGACAAGCCTAGAGTCTGAAATTTCTTCCTCTTTTAATGCCAATGTTGGCAGGTTTGGATCATATCATTTCATTATTTGCTATAGTACTATTAACTTTTGCCATGATTTTATGTATCTGTGTATCGTTTTGGCTTGGTTGTTCTTGTTATCTTTCGCAAAGGTGTGTGATTGCCGCCCCCCCCTTCTCTTTCATATGCCATCCTATAGTATACAAGTTTTATTTCGGTGTTATGCTTCAATTTTTGAAATCCTTCATTAAATTAGACATGCTGTAATTGCTGTTTAAAACTCTCCATCTCCCATCAGTTAATGTATCCCAATTCCGAAGATTTCAGTTGTAAATTACATAATTTCTTCTCCATTAAATACTTTTACCTTGTGGAGGTGATGGTATATTTTTTGTGAAGAATTATTACTTGTTTGTACATTGTGTAAGTATAGGTATTCAAAAATGATATTTTGAGGGATGTAAAAAGTTTACAATTTGTCATGAGCAATTTGCTAGCAGCGTAGTAAAGACAAATGTAAATAAACACTTGAAGAAAAATAAATATGTGCAACTTATCGAAGAGAATAGGGTATGCAAAATTTCTTTTGAAATGTGATTTATTTTTGTATATTGTACATGGAAATACATATCATAAGATGTGATTTATAATTCAGTTTAAGGCTAGATATTCTTGAAATTAAGGGCACTAGTTTTTTTTTCCCTCAGTTTGAATGCATACACTACAAATCAGTTGTACATGTACCTTGATTCCTTTGAGCAGTTATCTAACAATTAGCCTTTTTAGAATTAAACTTTTATTACCAGGTACACACCCTTAAAAACATACTGTGTGGCTGCTATTAAAAATGGCTCATCAGCCAGCAGTGAAAAAATAGTCTTTATGAAAATTCTAATTATAAGGTCAAATTCAAGATGTTTAAGTGCAAATCACAAATTCTGGCATAAGAGATGACGAAAAGATGTTCAAAACAAATTCAATCAAGTCTTTCATGTCCACGGATTACATTTCATGGGCAATTGTTGCGCACAGCCTCACACAATTGCACCTTTTAATATATCATGTGTTACTATACAATGTCTTTGTTCAAGTCTGTAAAGGTTAACATGTATAACTTGAAATAAATTTATTAGTTTTAATCATGTATTATTTGTATACTTTGATAATGAGGTCCAATTACAAAACATTTTTGTAATTTTGGGGGAAAGTACTTGAGAAATTATCTTTGACACCATCAATCAGTAAATATATAAAACAAGGAATAGTATGGGAAATGAACTAGAAACATGCATCGTAATTATTTGAATTTTCCACCATTCAATAGGCCCATTTTCAAAACTGATTCAAATTTATTAAATGTAGGCATGCTTTTTTTCCTGGGAACTCAATGAGGTATTCCTTTCACCTGTTAGTAGTAATTCTTGGAATCCAGATGCATACATGCACATTAGTTGTTGCTATGCCTTTCAAGCCTCTAGCAAGCATTCAGGT
Organism: Lytechinus pictus; assembly: GCF_037042905.1. Lineage (NCBI taxonomy): Eukaryota > Metazoa > Echinodermata > Echinoidea > Temnopleuroida > Toxopneustidae > Lytechinus > Lytechinus pictus. The sequence goes on from NC_087260.1 coordinate 19,024,659, forward strand.
TGTCAAGAACAAGCTTTGAGTAAAAACGCAACCATAAAATTCATAAGGGTTAGTACGAGTCGAGGGAGGGTTTCATGAACCATCTTGCCAGTGATTTTCACTGTGAAATTTGCTCTCAGCCAATCAGATTCAAGGATTTCAGTTGCTTACAACAAATTGGTCAGTGAAACTGAAAATCACTTTCATGAAATGCTACCTTTTCTCCACCTTGTTCAGCTCACCGACTTTAATTTTTCAAGAACTGTTGATATTGCCTCGTCTGATCTGGAAGTGTACGCGCGTACCTGTAAACTGTTGCTGTTCGAGTATGACTTAGTGATTTTGTTCTTATAATTTCCGCTTTTATCATGTACCAAACTGAATTCACCCAAATGCTCTTCCTCTCAAAATACATAGTTGTGCCTTTTTATTTCATTTGTAAATTTCATGTATATTTCCTTTTGCATATATTTAATTTCCTAAAGAATTGTTTTTTGCTTCTATTTTTTTTCCTTATTCAATAGCATATTGCAAGGGTTAAATGATTATTATATTCTCATTAACCCGTTACATGTATGTACATTATTCGACATTTAAATTAAAACATAGGACCTATTTTAATGATCCATATTTGCATATTTTAGTGATCGTTTCATTTGGAGTATTATGTTTCTCTAGAAACCTCTTTCTAGTATGTAAAACTCTGCATCTGAGCATTTTCTGCATTGTTAGGAAGTGGGTACGCCTAAAACATTCGGAATACTTTTTTATGTATGATACAATAAAGTGATTTTAACCTGAATTGTTACCGTCTTATTTTCCTTATTGTGTCTTCCGAGGGTAAATTGCCAATTTGTCCACTGCCAACTCGTCCACTCACCACATAATCTACCTTCATTTAGTCTAATGCCATTCCGTCCAACATTTCGCTTAACAACCATTTGGTCCATTTGTCACGTCTAATCACCATTTCGTTTATTCTAATACCCATTTTCTTTTAATTTTGCACAACTAACACTAGTTAAATTAGACCAAATGGTATATGGACTAAATGGCTATTGGACCAACTGGTTAATAATATTAGGCTAAATGAAAGTAGACCATGTGGTGAGTAGACAAACTGATGATAGACCAAATGAAAGTAGACAAGTTGGCAATTGGCTGAATTGGCATTAAAAAATGAGACGATTGGAAATAAACCCTTCTGAGTAGAGTACTGAAGCAATGCCGTCACAATTTTGTTATCTTTTTTTTGCATTTCACCATTTTAATTATGTTTTCTTGTTAGCATGAAAAATATCTCCAATTGTATTTTTCATTACATTGTTTTTGGATACCATATCTTGGCGGAGCATGATAAAAAAGAACATCCACAACCCAAAATTGGTAAGAATCGGTCCATGGGGGCCCCCAAGATTGGCCTTAGCCATGTTAATGTCTACTTGTTAGCCCCACTGAAACAAGTGTATATCAGCCTGGTTCCAATGCCGGGTCCCATATCACAAAGGATTGCGATTAATCGTAAGCCTGATTTTCACGATAAATTGTAGTCCGTGCAATCAATCACAGAAAAATGTTCTAAGATTGCTAAGCTTTGTGTTATGGGCCCCAGGTTATAAATCAGGCAAATTTATAGAGATTTCAATGGGGCATATCAGAGTCCCGTCTTTTAAAGATTTACGATTGATCCAATCAATCGTAACTCCATGGAAATTCATCAGTGCCATAATTTTTTCTACAGGAAATTTGCAAAATGTCCTTTGTAAACGAAGGAGAACACACCAAATTGTCAAGGAATCAATGAATTCATGGATATACATTCATATCTAGAAAATATTTTGAACAAACATGCATAATAGATGTTGACGTTGCTGGCCATCCATAGTTGCGATTGATCGGATCGATTGTAACTCTTTGTAAGATGGGCCCAGGTATTTATACCTTGGCTCACCAAGTAACACGTAAAATTTGGTGTGTGGAGTTTTTCACCATGCTCTACTGAAATTCCTGTGAATTGGTCATAAAAATGCTAATTCACAAAAAAGAAAATTGATAGTGTGCACTTTGGTACTCAAAACGGTTAGAGCAGTACAAAATTCCATCTACTAGAATGATTTTTTTTGTGAACTTTATTACAGAAATAATATTGATCATCATGATCATATACAGGTCAGCCGGAAGGACGGCACCTTAGATGGTTAGAACAATTAAAGTAAAACACAATTCCCATTTTCATAAAATGAATTATATTGTGAACTTTATTACAGAAATAACATTGATGATCATGATGGTGATCATATATGTTCAGCAGGCAGAATCACATGTTAAATGGTTAGCATAACAAATAACAGTAAGATACTAATATCATGAACTTTATAACAGAAATAACATTGAGGACCATGATCATATAAACTTTCAGCTGGCAGGACGGCACCTTAAATGGTTAGAATAACAATACAATCACAATATCATTTTGTAAAATGAATTATATCATGAACTATGTTAAAGAAAACATTGATCACCAGACAATTGAGCTAGCAAGACGTTGCGTCTTCGGAATAAGAGTACGCATGCGCATGGACTTCATCTTTACAAAATTAATTTCGAACTCTACGTTCACTTACGTAGACCAATGAGCTTGGTCGCCTTGGTTTAATAGGTCTAGTCCGTATATAGGACTAAATCTAGTAACACAATTGTCGATTTGGAGCACGGGAAATTGAAAAATAAATAATTGGTAAAGAAAATTCTATTATAATTTGTTGATCAAGATCGAGGGTTTACTCTGCGATTTTTTCCATCCCCAAAGGCTTCTCAAAATCCCCAAGTTTTGGAGATATGGAAATCGCCAATATGGTTTACATGAACAGTCACGTCAACCACTGCACTCACAATTAATTATGTAAAGATCAAGTCCACGCCCATGCGTACTCTTAACCCGAAGAAGCAAGTCATGTATATTCATATTGGCTTCCACAACTGTGGTGGGAAAAATAATTTCGCTGGCAGGACAGCACCTTAAATGGTTAGAATAACAATTACATTACAGTACATCTCATAAAATGAATTCTATCATCTTTATCACAGAAATAACATTGGTCATCATTATCATATACATTGTTCAGAACAAAGTCTGTGCTTTATCTTTGGGCAGGACTTCCGTTACGAAGGCATGTGTCTTTCTGAGTTGCGTTCCTGCATTTAGGATTCTAAGCTCATTGAGGAAATCAGGGAAAATCATTTTACTTTTCAGTCGAGGAAAAGTCAGTGAAGTTTGATTGGCCCCGAAATCGAAAGTAGGCTACCTATTCAGGTGCACACAGCTTTTTGCGGAATTACTTCCTGCTGGTACCCATTTACCTCACCTGGGTCGAGTGCAGCACACTGTGGATGAATTCCTTGCTGAAGGAAACTACGCCATGGCTGGGATTTGAACCCACGACCCTCTGTTTCAAAGTCCGGAGACTAATCCACTGGGCCACAACTCTCCACAAAAGGAAAGGATTGTTATAAAGGGCAGAAGGGTAGTTTTGCATTACAGTGCTTCAGACCTACTGCAAATAGTTCCCTGCAACATGTGAAAATGGAACTAATTGAAATAATTATCATGGAATTTCGAGACTTCACCAGGGAAAAATCTGTGTATTTTGTTTTGTTAAAATGTTGGGAACCCAGATGGTGGTCTTTGATGAATGCGAGGATTAGTGATGAAAAGATGCTGCAGGATTTCAGAGTGAAAGACGCTTCTCTAGCTTGTAGTACATGGCCTAGACATTAGCACATAATACAATGTACATGTTGATTTAAGTACTTTATAATTACAATACAATGTTTGTTTCAACATTTCAATTAGTGATAACATGGTATAAAGTTGACAAAACAAGTACAACCAGGTCGATCTAAATACCAATCATGAATTAATGGTTTCTCAAAAGCTCAAATGCAGATGAACTGGGACTTGTTGCATAATACAGTAACTGTCATAGTGGCAAAGAAAGACTAAACTAGACAATTGTAATGAACTTAGTTGAGAACTTATGGCCCAAAAATGCTAATCAAATTTGGGAAGCAGAATTGTTTCCTGTTTACTTTTTTTCAATAAATGAATAATCATTGCATTCATGAATTGGGACAAAAGTGAAAATTTCCCGAGAGATGAGTTGACATCAAGTTGACCATACAATACTTTCAGTGACCTCTTTTCTTTGAGAAACACATCCGAAAAAGAGAATACATGTAAAATGGGCTTCATGTAAACCTATTGATTTAACACATGTGGATTTTAAAAAAATAGATAAACAAGGTATGTCTGCTTGACAGAGTTAACATGCATGTGTATAAAAATAATAGATAAAGATTTAGTTTTTAATGAAATGGCAGCAAGATATTCACATTGAATAATACTGCCTAAAACTCCAATAAAAACATGTAAGATACAAAATGGAATGTTAAAAAAAAATAATAATAAGCAGATGGATAAAAGTTTGAGCATGATCGGACAAACATACAAATATGAAAAAGTTGTAAAGAATTATCATTACAGACCACGGTGTGAACAATATCAATCCAAATCTATTTGGCAGACGATGCAATTAGAATGAAAAGTAATCATAGTATATTATGAGTTCTAACATACACAAAAACTTAAAATAAGCCACTGTTGTCTCACAGTGTCGAGATGCCGTACCCACATTTAGTTAAATTTGGCTTCATACGTTGTGCAAGACTTCAAAGGAAAATTCAAATGCTGTGGCATTACGTGTTCCTTTGTGAATTTATGAAAAAATGCCACGTAACATTAATTATCATTAACCCCCTGTCCTTTAAGAGTTAAGTTGGCAATTCAACAGACACCGTTCCTTTGTAAAAATACCATAAGTAACAACATAATACTGCTATGATGGAAGACACATTAAAAATATATCACTAAGATGAAAACTGTAACATAAAATAATACATGTACTGTATACATGTACCAAAAATAAAATGACACAAATGAACAAACTTATGATGTACTGCTACTATTTATGAGGTGCATAATGAAAATACTACTCAAATATTGATTTTCTTCTTTCTGATACTGTTAATGATAGAAAATAGAATTATATAAACAATAACAATGTCTAAGGCCAAGAATTTGTAAAAACTATACAAATAGTAGCCTACATGTATAACATAGATTGGCTAGGTAGTGTTTCATAAAACTGATTGTAAGTAATTAATGACTTGACATACAACTGGTCAAAATGAATTTTCATGATTTTCTGAAATACATGTACATATATTAAATACAGGTAACTTTGCCTAAGTCAGCCTTTCATAAGTTGAATATTCGCCCAAGTCGAAGCGACTTTTCAGATCAGATTATTCAAAATATGTGATACACCTCCCTGGAGACGAATTTCTCCTCTGACAAATAGATTTCAGATTCACATATGATCTACAACATACACACGTGTCTACTTGTGACTAGGCACTTGTGTATGGGTGTTGTGGTGAGGTCCGAAGACAGGCGAGTCCTGATTTTCATGCATGAAACATTACATTTTTTTTTAGAATTGAATAAATACAGAAAAATCAAACTACATGTAGCATAATGCTGAAAATTTCATCAAAATCAGATGTCAAATAACAAAGTTATGACATTTTAAAGTTTCGCTTATTTTTCAAAAAAACAGTGATATGCACAACTAGGTGAGCCAGTCGATGATGTCCATCACTCACTATTTCTTTTGTTTTTTATTGTTGGAATTATACAATATTTCATTTTTTATAGATTTGACAATAAGGACCAACTTGACTGAACCATATAGTATTCAACAATGCTAATTCCACATGTTCAGGGAGGAATTAATCATTGTATCACTTGACAATCAGGAGAAAATTTGAATATTTCATATTTCATATAATAAAATACAAAAGAAATAGTGAGTGGATGACATCATAGTCTCCTCATTTTCATACCAGCCAGGATGTGCATATAACTATTTTGTGAAGTTAAGCGAAACTTGAAAATGTCATAACTTTCTTATTTTACATCCGATTTTGAAATTTTCAGTTATGCTTGTTGGATTTTTCTCTTTTTATTCAAATCTACTTTTTGTTGGGGTGGACTTGTCCTTTAATAATTCATCATATCATTATAATCGTTATTATTCATTTATTGAATAGTGAAGATATACATACTGTCAAATATCATGTTAACATGAGAAAGTACGTGTACTGAGCAGTAAGTAGTCAATATTATTAGTCATGGTCTGTTTCAGAATCCATGATCCCACCCCCCCCCCAAAAAGGACAGAAAACAAAATGATATGTATGAAGTTCTTTCAATTTTTTTGTGTGTCTTCTATATCTTAAAATTACTATATTACTTTGTTTGTATGGAAGACTCTGCAGAAGTTGACTTTCCAAATTTAAATGTTGAATAATCACCCAGAAGCATTATTTTAGACTAAAATACGCAAAATAACATCATACATGTATACTTGATTCTTGTCCAAGTTGAAGACATTTCTGCAGTCCCAGGAGATTTGCCTTGAGCAAAATCATCTGTACCTATCTTTTACAAAAAATTGCTAAAAATAGATGAAAATAAATACCAGTAGGTTCTCACACTGATATGTGTGCCAATGAATACACACTAACTTGCTCATACACATACCCGTATGGGGGGGGGGGGGGGGAGAAAAAAAAAACAACCCTGAGACCTGTCTGGAAATGATCTTGGTATTATGTTCTGCAATCTAACCTAGCTTGTATGGCTATCAACAAGATGAGCCTGGAGTTCCTTTACGTTATCAAATGGTTTATCACACAACATGCAAGAGACGGGACTACTGCTTTTGTCCACTTCTTCAGATGCTTCTGCATTGGCAGATGCCTTTGGTGATTCTTCGGATGCAAATGCAACACGAGGTGACACACTGGCATTGGTTTGTGAGTTTACCGCACAAGAATGTACATGCCTATTACTGTGGTCGACAGATCTATCTTTAACTTGAGAAAAGCCTTTGTTTCCAGGAGTTTGGTGATCCTTGACATTGGGTGGCAAAGTGATTTTCCAAGCATCCAGATTTCCTGAAAGTTCAGACCCAGAGACACACTGTTCATGTGTTAATACTTTTGGTGTGCTCTGACCGACATTGGCACATGATGATACTGCTCCGACACGTGCCTGCCCACATCCTCTGGAAGGATCAACATTCATTTCGCTTGAGGATTGAAGAGCAGTCAAAGATTTGTTCTTCATCTTCTTAGCCTGGTTATACCCTATTCCGGGAATGACATTTACTGGTCTTTTCCTAAAAAGCTCTAGTCTATTTCCCCTGTTGGGATCCACATCCAGTGCCCTTGCAGATCCAGGAGCAGAGTAAGGTTTGTTTTGCATTGTAGGTAGAGGATCCTGGACAGTGGGATCTAAGGGTAGTATTGTTAAATCCCCTTGTCTGATTCCCTCGTTAGGATCCAGACCTTGTATGCTTGCAGATCCATGCACAGTGCAAGGTTTGTTACTCATTGGATGGCTATGCCCAGCACTTGAAGCTACAGATACTTGTATGGAACTCTCTTGTCCAACTCTGGTGCTAGGATCCATAACAGGAACACTTACAGTCTGAGGAACAGTACAAGATTTGTTATTCAGATTAGGATGTTGATACCCTAAACTGGAAGCCACAAGTTCCTCTGTGAAATGCTCCTGTCTAATCCCCTCACAAGGATCCAGACTCTGAGCACTGGCAGATCCAGGAAGAACAGATGGTGTGCTATTCAATTCTTTGGTACGGAGGTCCGTGATAGAGGGGCATACAGAAGACATTGACAGATGCTCTTGTGCCTTTCCCTTGCCATAATCAAGACCATGCACATTTATGGATCTAGGATCAGCAGAAGATTTGTCTTTGATATGTCCTACATCTGGAGATACAGGTACTGTTGAGAAACACTGGCATCCACATTCCTGGTAAGGAGTAGTGCAGGATGTCTCCGGTATCATTGAAGTCTGGTGATGTCTCACATGCTTTCTGGAAGCTTCAGGTACTGTTGCCAAACATTGTTGTCCAGGTCGCTCACTAGGACCCAGACCCAGTACACTTACAGGTCTCAGAGCAGTATAAGGTTCATTACTGCTCACCACAGAATGGTGATATCCTACACCAGGGACTACAGGTGCCGCTGTAAAACACTCTTGTCCCCTTCCCTTGGTGGAATCGAAACTCGGTGCGCTTACAGATCCAGGAGCGCAAGAATTGTTTGTCATTACACTTTGATGCAGATGATTATGATACCCTACAGTGGAACCTACAGGTGCCGTTGAGTAATACACATGCCCACTTCCCTTGCTGGGATCCAAACCCAGTGCACTTACCGATCCAGAGGCAGTGAAAGGTTCGTTTGTCATCTCATTAGTATGACAATACCTTGAACTGGCAGAGGCAGTTACAGGTACTGATCTAGAATGCACTTGTCCATTTCCACTGTTCATATTCAAACCAAATACACTTGCAGTTGTAGGGGCTACACAAGGTTTGTTATTCATCACTGTAGTCTGATGATGCCCAACATGTCCCTTGTAAGTATCCTGACTCTGTACACTCATGGGTCCAGGACCAGACTGGGTTTTCCCTTTCATCAGTGTAGCCTGGGCAAACCTAGAGCTAGATGATGCAGGCACCAACACAAAGTCTCCCCTTCTCTTGCTAAGATCCAGACCAATGGACCCAGGAACAGTTGAAGGATTCTGTGTCACTTCTGCAGGCTGGCTATGTCCTGGACTGTTAGACTCATAGAACAACTTTGGCCCTGCTTGTCCAATTCCTTGACTGGAATCAAATCTACTCGTGCTCAGGGATATAGGTGATATAGGGGTATACAGAGGTCGGACATGAAGCACTGGAGCTTGACCCGTGGTAGATCTAGGGACCACAGTGGATTCACCAGATGTTGTTGGTTGATAGACAAGCACTGCATTGCCGGGGGTAAGTGGTACCAAATTCACTAGAAGATTACTACTGGATTTTGATGTCTTTTCCTGGTTGTTCCCCATCTGAAGCACATAAAGTTTTTTACCAGAGAGTACAGAGTCTCCAGAGTCAAGTCCGATAACCTTTCCACTTTCATCCACAATGAGCCTTGATCCTTTGTTGACCATACTCGTTGTTTCAGCTGGGTCATTCTTGAAGTGATGGAGGGTTGAAGGACTACATCTGGCCTTACTGTTGCTATCCTTTTCCTTATCCTTTTTCTTCTCCTTCTTCTTTTTCTTCTCCTTCTTTTTCTTCTCCTTCTTTTTCTTCTCCCTATTCTTTTTCTTTTCCTTCTTTTGCTTTTTAACTGAGGAATCATCTGTCCGTCCTTTCTTCATTTCAATTGGAGGGTCATCATTCTTTCTTTTTGCAGCTGTCTTTGATTTTTCCGTGGTACAATTGCACAGTTCCTTCCTTGAGCAGGCACAAGATGGGTTTACCTTTTCACCTGAAAAGAAAGAGAAAAGACAATGGAATATTTTGTAAATAAAATTCATTGAAATTTCCGTGTTTAGTACCACTTTCAATGATCTAATAATTAGCAATTATTCTGACTCATTGCAGAAGTTTTAGTAACCTATGCTTTCTTCCTATAAATGAATCTGTACGGTTGCTTTAGGGGAAAAGATTATATAACAAAGTCTATCTTACAAAAAATCTCTGTGAAATTAAACCAAGAGGAGCGCCTCTGGCAGTCTCGCCCGCATTACGTGATTCAATATAGCAGCAGTGCTGACTTTGAAAATGACTACAAATAATCATTCACAAAAAACATCATTGCTTCTACGTTCATTGACCCTAAATGACATTTCACCTTGATCAAGAGACCTACGACTTGTGCAAGATGAGCAATGATACTGGATTCCTCCTATGTCCACATTTCATTAACTATACCCATAAACTTTCAAAGTTATGATGGCAATTATTCAACAATTACCTACAACATGGCCAAAGTTCATCGACCTTGGTCATGTGACCTAAAATTAACACAGGATGTTCAGTGATACTTTATTACACTTATGTCAAAGTTTTATGAACTAGATCCATGAACATTCAAAGTTATGATGGTAATTCAGCAAATACCCCCAACATGGCCAAAGTTCATTGAACCTAAATGACCTTTGACCTTGGTCATGTGACCTGAAACGTGCACAGGATGTTCAGTGATACTTGATTACTCTTATTTCCAAGTTTTATGAACTAGCTCCATAAATATTAAGTTATGATGGAAATCCAACAAATACCCCCAACATGCCCAAAGTTCATTGATCCTAAATGACCTTTGACCTTGGTCATGTGACCTGAAACTCATGAAGGATGTTCAATAATACTTGATTACTCTTATGTCCAAGTTTCATGAACTAGGTCCATATACTATCAAAGTTATGATGTCATTTCGAAAAACTTAACCTTAGGTTACGATTTGATGTTGACGACGCCGTTGTTGTCGGAAAGGCGGCGCCTATAGTCTCACTCTGCTATGTAGGCGAGACAAAAATTGAATGAACCATAAATGGCTGTTCAAACCCTGTACCTGAGGTTAGTGGTGTGAGTGCATCGTAGTATCAGTGATCCCTTGCTGAAGGATTTAGAGAGGAATTTTTCAAAAAATTATCAAGACAAGTGGAACGCCTCTGGCAGTCTCGCCTGCATTACACAATTCAATATAGCAGCAGTACCGACTTTGAAAACAGCTATTGAATAATTAATCACAAAATAAAACACTCATATGATAATAAGATACTATGTCCATTGACCCAACATGGCCTTTGATCATGTGACCCAAGATGTAGGCAAAACAAACTTAATTACCCTTATATCTATGTTTCATGAGCTATATGTGTAGGGGAAGGCGGGGTAAGTTGAGCATAGGGGCAAGTTGAGCCACCACCTCCAGGCCAATAATGAATGAGTCAGACATTATGGTGGTGTCATGTATTGATGACCCATTACATAACCCTTTACCCCACCACATTGTTTTCGACTTTGAAACAAAAAGTACTTTTTTAGAGGGAAAAATACAAATTTCAGCAAAAAAAGTAAAAAAGGGTGTAAAATTGATCAGTGCTTTTTACCCACACACGTCTTTAAATATAATAAAGAAATAAGAACAATATTGTTAGTCTAGGTATGGATCTTCATTCTTGTCATAGTCTTTTACATGATGGATGCATAAGAAATGTGTGGACGTGAAAGTCTCGCATTAAGTTCGGACTGGGGTACTTTGAGCCAGCAAACATGGGGCAAGTTGAGCCATGGTATTTCTTATGGTAATGTATAATAAAAAATAAAAAAAAACCTTGAAAAGCCATTGATATGCAGGCAGAAAGGTGCAAATTCATATGACAGTTCTTTTACTTTTAGAGGATGTTAGTATTTATAGAGAATTAGCAAGTGAAAAGATTTGAAATAAAAAAAATTGACATGCTGGTTCTTCCCGCATACATTTTGTACATAGTTTTTGTGGCTCAGCTTACCCCAGAAGCTGGCACAACTTACCCCACAGATGGGGCAAGTTGAGCCATTTTACATCGTTTTTTTCAAAGGTCACAATGAATTTCAGTGTGGGGGTAGAAAGTTATATATAGGTGAAAAATATTTCCCAAGAATCAAATTTAAAGGCAAGGTACTTATTTGTACAATATTATTAGTCATATCAATTCTAACATGCAAAATGCAAAAAGTGTCACAACTTACCCCGCCTTCCCCTACATGTACATGTAGATCCACAAACTTTCTAAGTTATTTACATGTTGATGTGAATTCATTGAAATGACTGCATTATTTCATGTGGGCAATGTACTTTAAGCCAATTCAAATAATGCCCCCAACATGGCTAAAGTTCATTGACCTTAAATGACCTTTAATCTTAATCATGTGACCTGAAACGCCCACATGATATTCAGAGATACCTGGTTACTCTTATATCCAAGTTTCATGAACTAGATCCATAAAATTTTAAAGTTATGATGACAATACCTCAAATACCCCTAACATTATCAAAGTTCGTTGACCCTAATTGAACTTTGACCTTGTTCATGTGACCTTAAACTCTCACAGGAAGTTCAGGGATACTTAATTGCTCACATGTAAAGTTTCATGAACTAGATCCATAAATTTCAAAGTTATGATGACAATTCAAAAACTTAACCTTGGTTCAGATTTCGATATTGATTCCCCCAACATGGTCAAAGTTCATTGACCCTAAATGACCTTTGACCTTGGTCATGTGACTTGAAACTAAGGTAGGATGTTTAGTAATACTTGATAACTCTTACATCTAAGTTTCATGAACTAGGTCCATGCACTTTTTAAGTTATGATGACATTTCAAAAACTTAACCTTGATTAAGATTTCAATGTTGACGACACCGCTGTCGGAAAAGCGGCAATTTGTAGATTATGCCACAGATGATATACTTGCCAATTTTGGAGCAATCCCAAGGTCGATGGCCATGATCCTGAACACCCCCCCCCCCCCCACCTCCCATGATCTACCAAAATATCCAGCCCTTATAGTGTCAATACACACAATTCTGGGGGAACCACTGAAGATGGAGCAAATGGCATGAAATCCTTTATTTCAGTTCATTACCTAGACACTCTTTATCCTTCATCTTTGGCATGTCCTCCAGCCACCTTTTATCATCATCTTCCTTCACACTCTCAGGTTGCTTCACTGAGGAGTCACCGATTACATCTTGCCCCAAAAAAGCATGTATCCGATGTGGCGCCCCAGCGCAATTCCCGTCCGAGCACAACGTTCTCAGCTCCATCTTCTCCTGGAATGCATCGATGGGGTTCCGCCGTCTGAACTCTGCATGCAGCTGCGTCTTCAGCTTCCGCACATTCTCCACAGCGCTGTTGAAGCGTAAGGTATGAACAAGCCTTTCTATTGGCAGTTCATTTGCAACAGCGTCCCATTCTAAATTGGTGCAGAGTTTTGGTCTCCCTTCCTCCCATACATGTAGTCTAGCGGTATACGTAGAGGGCATTTTGTGCTGAACCTCAAGCATGGTGAGTTGTCCGACCAAAATCCTGTTTTCCTGTATCAGCCAGTACCTTTCAGCCTCCAAATTGTTGTTTTTAATCTTCAAGTTCTGCAATAAAAATAAATAAAGACTTTTAACCAACTCGTATTGAATGGTTCCCAAGGCCAAAGGTTAGTGGTAGATTTAAATGGATTGGGTACAGTACCATTTCAGGGGACTGTAGTTATGTGCAAAATAATCCGCCCCTCCAAACTATTGTGTCTTATTTAGGGATGCCAGTTGGAATTGATCAAAAGGCCTGAAAATCACTTGGAATACAATATTTTGTACACAAAAGTGCTAAAACTATGGCCTGAAAATAAATGGCCAGAGCCTACATTCAGGCTTTTGCCTGAAAACTGGTATCCCTGCTTATTTGTCTGGATCTGTGCCTGAATGGGGGTTACAAACTTCAGCAGTCCATGGTCAAATTTCATTGACCCTAAATTACCTTTGACTTTGGTCATGTGACCTGAAACTAAAAAATGATACTTGATCACCCTGATGTTCGTGTTTCATGAAATAGCTCTATATACTTTCCAAATTATGACAATATTTCCAAACTTAACCTTGATTAAGGTTCCGATGTTAACAATCACCATTGAAAAAAGCGATGCTTTTGTCTTGCTCCTGCTACACGGCAAGGAAAAAAAACAGAACTGTGGATATTAGATACTTTGCTTCAATTCACCTCACAAAATTCGATAGCCTTGGATCAATCAATCATTAAAAGATGCTCTGTCCAACATTGCATACAAAAATCAAACATTTTGAAGGCAAAGTTGGTAAAATAGACACCTTATACGACAACTATTATACTAAGTACAATAACCTTCTAGACATAAGTTTTGGACTCACCTTGATGTATGTACGAGCCAATGTGATACATTCGTGCAATGATGGCCTCTTCGCATATATGGGAGGTCCTATCACTTCAGCAGCTAATTTTGTGACCGCGTCATCCAACTTCTTGCGGCTGTCGTCAAACATGTTACAAACAAAACAGGATTGAAATTAATTGGTTTGAATTCATTTGGTTTACAAGCAGTTGGTCTACAGTTTCCAATTACGCTTCAATCTGCATTATACTTGCTCTAATTTATCATTTGTCTACTCGTTATATGTTACCTTGTCAAATAGAAATTTAGTTGATAAACAAAAAAGGCCCATATTCTGTAGTCTAGTTTAACTTGGACCATGGTCTACATGTAACTCTGTGCTAAAATTATGGGAAGCCAAACGTGTCAAAATTTTGTTCGTTTATATTGTATGTTAAATTGTTTCTTATATTTAGTGTGCTCTTTCCCGATTCTTTAATGGTGAAGAAAGCTAGCTTTTTATCATTCCCAGACAGTTAAGAATTATTGAATCTCCAATGCTAAAGATTTGTGTCACAACTGGCTATCCGTAGTTAACCACAACTTTAGACCAGAGGTTGAATAAAACCTGACTTCATTAAGATTATTAAGTCGTGTTAGACCAAATCCAATCTTGTACATGGGTTGGCAGGGGGATTGGGCATCCAACTCGATTGCTTTACACACTGAGTGATTTCAAATTTGGTGTTGCCCATATGCTGTTGCTGATAGGCCAATTTTTTAATCGGGACATACAACACCAATCATGAAATGAGGCAAGTTCTACTTAACATGAATTTCACTTGTCATTGAGCTATTGATAATGCATCTGAAACACATCTACATCTGTATTAACTTTGCGACTTCCTAGATCTCATCTTTTGTACAGAAATTCCATTAATCCAAGGAGATCGAAGGCCATGACCGTGGATGCATTTATTGATTGGCATTGATGTCCCTCGTTGTGCCCCTTTTGAGCTTAATCCTTATTAAACTGGGGGGGGGGGGGTCAATTTGAGACCAAATTTGCGACGCCCGGGTACGCGGTTCCGAAATTACGCAACATTTTATAAGTGCATGTCAGACCCAAACTTGCTCAAAAACGTGATTCCGTGTACAAAGTCAATGCGAATTGTGTTTCAACCAAAAATCATAAATGTATGCTTATTCTACTTTTATTGGTTTCAATGGATTTATTTCATGCTATTTATGATCGCAAAAGGGTCCCTGACAAAGTTCATTGGAAAAAACAATAAAAAACAAAGGTTTGAAAAACAACGAAATACATGTATAAGAATGTAAAAACAATGAAATACATAAGAAATTAATTATATTTTTGCAATTTTTTGTAGGTATCTGTTAGAAATGTAATAATTGACAATCCCATCAAAAATGAGCATTTTACTAGCTATATAAATTGAGTTAAAGGCAAAAACATACACAAAAAAACAAATTTAGGGCAAATTTCATATGCTTATTTGCATAATTAATCAATTAAAGAATACAAACAATTACATTTTTGAAAATTTTACTATAGTCTTGTAGTTTACATCCGGCTCTACGCGCATGCAAATTTTCGCGGCGATCACGCGATCAGCGGCCGAGATCTGAGGCGGGTCAAATTGACCCCCCCCCCCCCCCCCCCCCCCCAGTATATACTGGTCTGAAATAGCCCAGTTAAGATAGGGTTAAAGGATAAGTCCACCCTAACAAAATGTTGATTTGAATAAAAAGAGAGAAATCCAACAAGTAAAACACTGAAAATTTCATCAAAATTGGATGTAAAATAAGAAAGTTATGACATTTTTAAGTTTCGCTTAATTTCACAGAACAGTTGTATGCACATCCTGGTCAGTATGCAATGAGGGAACTGATGACATCACCCATTCACTATTTCTCTTGTACTTTATTATATGAAATATTTTGATTTTCTTGTCATTGTCATGTGAAACAAAGTTTCATTCCTCCCTGAACAAGTGGAATTCCATTATTTTAACATTTTTTGGTTCAAGCAAGGGGTCCTAATTGTCAAATTCATAAAAACTGAAATATTGTATAATTAAAAAACAAAAGATATAGTGAGTGAGTGACATCATCGACTCTCTCATTTGCATATCACTGAGTTGAGCATAGTTCACTGTTTTGTGAAAAACAAGCGAAACTTATAAATGTCATAACTTTCTTGTTTCAAATCCGATTTTGATGAAGTTTTTGGTGTTATTCATGTTTGGCTTTTCTCTATCTATTTAAATCAACTCTTTTCTGGGGTGGATTTGACCTTTAACTATATGAAAGTGCCCTAGAGAAATGTGGCCTAAAAATATCAAAATCTAAGACCTATCTTGTAAATTCAAGAATGTTATTTTTACCTCTCCTTATCATGCAATTTCTTTTCCTTCCTAAATCAAAAAGAAACAGAGGGAGAAAAAGAGAGCCTAGTAAATTTCAGACCAATTATAGGATAATTCTTCATACATGTACATGTACGTGCTCAATTATATTATGTGGGTAGATAACTTACGAGATGCGTATAAATCATATTGAAAGTTCTTTTTTAAGTAATTTTTCATTTAAAGCTAAATTACCAATTCAAGGATTGCCAGAGAGCCAGGAGAATATAGCATGTACAAAGACATTTCAAACATTAAAAACTCATTTAGTTGTGTATATGACAACATATGAATTGCTTAGTATTTCTCCCCACAAACATTTAATCAAAAAGTTTGTTAACAGTTTCACAAACAGGCTCACTTATGCACACATTTCCAATCCAAAGGACAATTCTCATTTTCACAATTTTTTTTATCAAGTTTTGCAAATAACGTTTTTGAGATTCTGGACTAAATTCATATGATTCACTTATTAATTTGTCTGAAGTGTCTTTGCAATGGACTAAATCTAGAAACCTTACTTTACCACCTCAACTGTTTAAAAAACCAAAAAAACAATCAAATAAAATAACAACCAAAGGTCCTAATCAAGGTCCCAATCAAACAACAATCAAAGGTCCTAATCAATCACTGTATGTGCATACATTGCCTGGTCATGAAAAACATCTTATTTAGCTTTTGTAAACAACTACAACTGTACGGTGCCCTCTTCCCCCCTCCACGCCTATACTTCATGTATTGTGATTTCCATAATAAAAACCCTGTATGCACAATACCATATATTTTTAGCAAATTGAGCAGTATCTAATAATGAATTTACACCCACAGAGAATGGTGAGGTTACCTAATTTACCTCGCTGTTTTATCGTTTGAGGAGTCGCCCATTTCTTCCTGGGAGGTAGTCGGCTCGTTATATCCCATCAATTCCAGACAATTGCTTACAGCGATAGGCCCCTCTGAAGTCATCTCCATGGTCTGTGTGTACAAAGAGAGAAAATATCATCGGTGATTAATAACCCCTGCCTTATCAGGAAAATAGTCATGTGAGGAAGATATAAAACATTATACTCTAACCATATATGGTTATGTAATGTCTCGTTCTGAACAATAAAAAAAGAGGGATTGGTATCATATGATGTGACCATATGAATGTAATATGTCTCCTTAGTCTATATCGACTGAACAATTAGGAAGGATTGGTATCATATGTAGATCTTAAGTTTAACCATAAGAATTCTAATATGTCTAGATATGTCTTGTTCTGAAAAGTAAAAAATAGGGATTGGTATCGTATAAGAGTGCAACCATATGAAAGTAATATACATGAATTTTGTTCACACAACATTGGCATAGTAGGCTCGTTGGGAGCATGTTTAATCTCACATCGATGGCTCATTGGAAGCATGTTCAGTCTCACATCGCTGGTATCGTAGGCTTGTTCGGAGCATGTTCAGGAATGGCCAATGTCCCTACATCCTCTCATCACATCGTAGCTCGTTGGTCACTTCACTCATCCAGCCATGCTTTCGTTGTGCAGGGTATTCTCACATTCTGCAGTTGTTCCGAAGGCGGAAGGGGGTGCAGGGAGCTGTTCGGCATGCCATGGTCTTTTCTTCATGTTCTTGGTTGTTTTCTTTCTTCTCCTTTTTTCCCCTTGGCCATGCCCATGGCATGGCCTTTGTCCATATATATCATCATGTTAATTTTCCACTTTCCCTAGACCTAGGGGTAGGGCCATTGGGAGTCACTCTCCACATGGCCTGCTACGCACCCGCGTCCAGAAAAAACGTCGAAAAGGGTCCCGTTTCAGGCACTCGGGCGGCGTCGATGTCTTTGGCAAACATTAAGGGTTGCATTTCAGCACCATTCGCTCGTAAATCGCCGATAAGGGTAGCCTTTTCTTTCTCTCTTCACGCCATTTAGGGCACTCCTACTCCTAGTATAGTCACGTATTGTATTACCGGACACTATTATGATTCCGGACGCGCATATTACTGCGCTCTAAAACAAATTCGTACCGTAAGACTTCCGCAATTCAATTTCACAGAGCAATACATAGAACAAGATTGCAAAAACAAGGCGAAAAATCCAACTTTTACCTAATTATCTCTAAAAATGACAGAAAATGCTTAAAATATCATATAACATAGTTTTGTATTAACAATTGATATATTTTTTAACGGAAATATGGGCCTGATTTGCCGAATTTCAATCTCGTCCACTCCTTCGATCGAATGATGAGGTGTGGTGTATTGTGGGTGATCGTCAACGGCTAGTTCTCAAGGTACCCATGCGCGAGGTTTACCGTGATTAGAGCCGTCGATCGGCAGCGCATCGATAGAACTTGATGAGCGTCACGATACGAACGCGAGCATATTATTATTGGAAAGTGCCATGGAACATGCAGCTAACAAGACAAAATAAAATAAGTTATCAAACACGAATTTATTACCAACATCTGCTCAGATTCGATATAAAGAAAGCAAATAATACTTAGAATTTACTCATGATATGATATAAGAAGAAAAAATCACAAAAATTTGTTCTTACCTTACCTTACCTTACCGCAAATACTGGAAGAATGCTGAATTAGCAGTCGAGCTTCCAGGTCTATCTTCTAATTTTGTCAGCTTCCTTCATGCTTCAATAAGTTTCAATAAGTTTAAGGAGGCAGTGGGGCAAGTTGGTGAAAATTGACTTCTCATATCCAGTTAAGAGTAGTGGGAATCATCATGCTTATCTTTCCAGTGTCGGTCTAGCCTGATTTTGAAGGTGTCTACTGTGGGAGCTTCAACTACCTCAGCTGGGAGAGAGTTCCAATCATTGACTACTCGGTGACTAAAAGCTTGCTTTCTCACATTTGTTCTGCATCTTGGCTTTACAAGTTTGAACCTATGACCTCTTGTAGTACTGTCAGCTAGCTGAAAAAAGTGGTCTGGGTTAAGCCTGTTGACTTCATGAGTGATCTTATACACTTGAATCATGTCACCTCTCTTTCTTCTATACTCCAAGGATGGTAAGTTCAGGTGTTTAAGCCTTTCCTTGTATGGAAGATGTTTGATCCTGGAGATTACTTTCGTTGCTCTCTTCTGAACTCTCTCGACAGCCTTAGCATCAGCAATGTACTGTGGTGACCAGATGACATTTCCATATTCCAGGAGTGGCCGCACTAACCCTTTAAATAGTTTGGGGATAGTGGTCGAATCAAGACACTGGAAAGTACGTCTGATGCTGATTAGTACCCTGTTTGCCTTATTGACAGCATTTGACACTTGCTTTTGGAATTTTAGATCGTCGTCAATGATGATCCCTAAATCCTTTTCTTCTCTAACTGCATTCAGTGCTGTACTCCCGATGTTGTAGTGCTCTCTTTGGTCACCTGATCCAAGATGCAAAACACTGCACTTGTCAGTGTTGAATTGAAGTTACCACTTTGAGGACCAGTCCATCAGTGAGTGCAAACTTGCTTGAAAAACTTCACATTGATTTGGAGAGGAGACAGAAGAGAAGGCCTTAGTGTCGTCTGCATAGATCCTTACAGTGGATTCCATAACATCAGAAAGATCATTGATGTACAACACAAACAATGTCGGGCAGAGCACGCTACCCTGGGGCACCCCGCTCTTTACCGTGCACCACTGAGATCTGGCATTGTTTACAACTACCCTCTGGGTTCGGCCACTGAGAAAATCAGCAATCCAAGTTTTGAAGCTCCCTTGAATGTTGTATGCATCTAGTTTTGCCACAAGACATTGATGGGGTACACTGTCAAAGGCCTTTCTAAAATCTAGGTAGACAACATCAACCTTTTCACCTTTATCCAGTAAGGACGTCCAGTCCTCTAGTGTCTGGAGCAGCTGTGTAACAGTTGATCTACCTGGGACAAATCCATGTTGGGAATCGCTGATTAGTTCATTCTCCATCAGATGATCAACGATCTTGTCTCTGATCAGCGACTCCATGATCTTACAGGGTACTGAACTTCTGAAGTCAAACTTATTGGTCGATAATTAGTGGCTTCAGACTTGTTTCCCTTCTTGTAAACTGGAACAACGTGTCTTGCTTTCCATGCTGAAGGAAGCTTGCCTTCTTTGAACGACTTAGTGTAGATGATTACATCATTAGAATCAAGGATTAAAGGATATCTTTACCCGTCCGGCGCGCGTCCGGAATCATGATGTAATTTGTCGCGCACGAAAATAATTGTTTTTCGTGGAGGGGTATGCGGCAAGTGCGATGCAAAGAAAATGGTTGGTAAATATAAAATAATTTTATCATATTCATAATTTTCATAATATTTGGAATAGCAAGTGTGAATATTTCTTGATTGTATTTCCTCTAGTTGTCATTTTTAAAGCACTTTAATAAAGGTGTCCGGTAATAGGAATAGGATACACTGTAGGTATGTGCGAATACGGGCGCATCGCGAGCGCTGGTTTTGGCTGCACGGTTTTCGCGCGGGTTTTGCTGCAAGTGGCATCGCCTCTGTCTGGGCGGCTCATCGAAAATGGGGTTTCATGCGCATGCGCACATAGTTGATGCAATCTCGTGCCTTGATACAGACAGTTGAAAATGTGCTCTTTCTGTACATATAAGTTTCAATGTGGATACTCGCCTGTGAAGTGTGGATATCGGAGCTTGAAAGTTCATCAAATTTTTGGATGCGCAAATGATCGAAATTTTTTTATGGTAAGTAGAACTACGATCCAATTATGTATCTAAATTGTTTTAGAATATATTCAAATCTACAAAAAATGTCAAATCAAACGATTCTATCGTGACGCAGTCCAGATATAAGCGAAGCGAGCTACCCTTGTCACAGCCGGTCTCTCGGCAGTCGAGCTGCCCGATGCGGTGGGCTCCCGACGGTCTTTCGGCAGTCGAGCTACCGGTACCCGATGCGGAGGGCTTGGTGACGGGAGTGGTCGATAGTGAGTCGTTCATGCTGGATTGAACTGGATCTAAATTGTTCACTTGATAATATTGTGCCTTTTTCTGAAAATGTCTGTCATTATACCGTAGATTGTTATTCTGATATTGATTTAAATATATACATTTTGTCACAAAAACATTCTTTCCTCCTAAGGTTATAGAGTCAACATGAACATGTTTTACTTTGATTGTTCAATCATGTTTTATCATTTGGAAACTGGATTCTTTTGGAAGTGGAATATTAATGTTGACTTATTAAGGACGTTCCACAGTTAAAGTGAAATCCATGTCATTTTCACTAAACTTTGCACATAGATACTTTAGAACCTTAATATTCGAAATATGCAAAAATTAACATAGGCCCATGTGCTTGATTTTTTGCTACAGAGCTTCAAAGTTCACCCAAATTGATGTTCTTAAGAATTGCGCATTCAAAAGAATTTGGCATTTTTAGACCTCCCAAGATTACTACAATGAGTTTAAACCTCCATTACTCATTCAAAATACATGAAAAAGTCATCAAATTTCGCAAGAGAGTTAATAATTGTATCGTTAGAATGGAGAATCTATTAATAGTGCTATTTGTTTGCAATTTTAAGTTTAACAGCACTGCCAGTTCTTAAAAATGGCGTAAAAGATAACAAAATCCCAATCTAAAAAATGTAAAATTTCAGTAACTACAAACGTACAATAAATGCTGCACTTTATTCAAAATCCATGTCATTTTCACCAAAATTTGCAGAGTTGTAGAGGAAGGTATACCTAAGAGGTACAAACATTAAAAAATAGGGGTTCATGTGCTTGTTTTTAAACTATCAGCATTTTTATTAGAGCAAATGTGCTTTTTAAAACACCAAAAATGGGCCGAATGCTTAGTATCTATGTGAAGAAAAAATCAAAACCACTCTACCATTTATTCAAACTCGGGCTAATATTCGTGATTCTTGGCAGCACTGCAGAGTAAAGTATTTTGAAATTGTAGAGAATATTTTTTTGAATGGTCCATGGAATAATTCAATTTTTTAGCTCCATGAAATAACGCATCGGATCTGCAGTTAAAGTGCAGAAGATGAGAAAAATCAGCTCATACCCGCAGCTAATTAATCACCTGTTCATCCATTGTGACGTCAGCGCGCAGAGTGTAAACTATGCGCAGATCATAATGCGCACAAATATAACTGTGGAACGTCCTTAAATTAAAATGCAAAATCTATAGTGTGTTTTTTTTCTTTTGTAGAAAAAAAAATGTTTTGAAACTTTTCAATCATGTTTCATTATTTTGGGACTGGATTTGCTTTTGAAAGGGGAATATCATAAATGTTGACTTTTTAATTAAAATGCAAAAATTATGTTTATTATTTAGTTTCTTTTTTTATATATTTTTTTAAAGTTTCATTTTTAAATTATTGTATTGTTTATTTTTTCATTTTTTGGGGGGGTCATATTTCAATATTTGGAGACTGGATTTGCTTTTGAAAGGAGAATATCTTAAATGTGATTTTTTTATTAAAATGCACAAACTAGATGTTGTTTATTTTTGTTTGTTGTAATTTTTTCACTCTTATGAGAAAATACATGAAAACTCAGAGGAAAGGATATTTCATTTCCAGATGGGTCTAACTCCTGTATTTATGTTTTCTTTATTATTAATTGTACTATTTATTTTTTTATTCACTTTTCTTTTTTTAGGGGTGCAGGTGGGGGTTGTGTTTTGAATTGGAAAATGGGGATGGGATTGGTACAAGTTTTTGTGTCACTTTTGTTTCTCTTGTTTTTAGTGCTTGTTTGGAGCTTTGATGTCTGTTTTGTTGTTTAAAGCTTTGTTATATATTTTTACTGGTTGCTTTTTGTTTTGTTTTGAAAGAAATAGACCACTCTTTTCCTTTTCTTTTGGCTTCGACTAATAATTTGAATTTATTTTTCTTTAAAAAGAGAGCTCAAACAGGGCCTTTGTAATACAATGTATGTATACAAATCTAAGAAATTGACAACTGATAGAATATATTAAAACTTCATTTTCGTCCTTCTTGATACTTGAAATAAATTGCATACAATTCTACATACATATTTTACACTCAGCTGCTCATTCCTTCTAAAAAAATGTAATCACATGTCCATTGTCTCTCAAATCAAAAGCTACATATTATAACAAATTGTTGAAACAATAGAATACATAAGGAATTGGTGAAACAATCAAATACATCAGAAAAAAACACACATATTTTTATTTGGTCATACAAAGTACAAAATAAATTTTTTATATGTAAAAAAGGACCCCCGTACATAAAAAAATTACAATACTAAGTTGAAAAAGAGCTTGTAATTTATATCAGAAAAACAAAGAAATACATTAGAAATTACAAAAACAATACTTTAGACAAATTTATTAGGAAATTATCTACATGATGCTGTTTTGATGCCAACTAAATTATATGAATTATCTATCATAATCACCTTCATTTGGCAAAATATAGAGGCGAGTAATTGTGATTTTCTGTTTGCATAATTAATTAGAATTAATTAGAAGAAATTATTTTAAACAGAATAAGAAAGATTACAAGATGAATTGATGCACATCAATTGAGCCTTCTCTCACCTTTCCATTGATACCTAAATTACTTCATAGGGCTCAAAAACAAAGAAGTTAGAGCCTGTTGAAGACTTGGGTTCAAAAAAATCAGTTCTGTACTCCATTGACTTTACATACAGTCTGTATTACAGACAATGACCACAAATTTAGATCAATATGTGCGACTTAAACTGGAATAACTTTATAATTTCTTGATGAAAATTAAAGTTCTTGGTATCATTTTAAAGGTCTTTTTAAGAGCTTTCAAGTGATACCAAATTTATTCATATTTGATGATTTTCATTTTTTTTGTCACATACCTATAATACACTGCCATACATTACGCTATTTAGGGGTGCAAATTTGGGCAAATTTTAGGAGACAAGGGAGCAGACATAAGCCATAAACACCATGAAAGGCGATTTTAAGGGATACAAAATAGTCCTCCCACACGACGGCGCGGCCAGCGCAGCATGCATGTCTCAGGCTCAGCGGAGCCTCTTGGGTTACCTCGCCCACAGTTCCGGGGTACTTGCTGGATCATCACCGCTCTTCATCGATCAACCGACACGACAGTGACAGTCGAATATCATCAATATGAATATCACTCGGAATACAACCATTTAATCGGCGAATTATCAGGTACTCACCAAATTCTTCGGTCTATATTTGAAGTCTGAAAAATTACAGCCAAATAATAGCTGTGGTCAACATTGCTTTTGAGTTATTTGAGCTGTCAGGACTTATAATATTCCATAAACAATAATAAGTTCACGATCAAATTAGGCTGCCAAAATTATCGGTATCAGTGAACAGTAGAGGGCAACATTCAAATAACTCTTCCTTGCTTTTACAATAAAAATTAATGCAAAAAGGATATTATGGTGCTAATTGAAAGTTTCCGTTTTAAGAAAATTACTTTTATTCGGAAGACTTAGAGCATTAATATTCTCGTTATAGCTAGCTATTTGACATTTTTCTCATAATTTGTTGCACATGAAATGCGGCATGATCCTCCGGGACATCCTCTGGACTGGAATAGAGAATTAAAGGTTTATAATTCTAGGACTACATAACTCCGGGGACGGTGGTATATAGGCCTATAGGGGCAGATCTCAAATGCATCTATTGTTATTAAAAAAGGGACATTATTAAAAGGGAGTCCACCCAAAGTTGATTTAAACAACTGATACCGAAAAAAAAATCGATATCAAACAAGCTTGATGGTGAAAATCATTCATCAAAATCACTATTAATTTTTATTTTACATCCGATTTGATAAACTGCGTTATTATGCTTGTTTGATTTATTTTTTTCTCTATTTGGAAAGGTTTAAACATCTGTTGTACAATTATGTGGGGGGGGGGGGTTAAAACCTCCATTTCTCAACGCGGGAAGTTTTACAAATTTAAACTGTCGGCTAGATAATCGTCAAGCATATACCTGAAGTAAAGACCGGAAAACCTATACAGGAGAAGTCCTTCAAGGACGTGATGTGAAAGCAAAGTTAACAGCTCATCAGGGAACCAGCTGAAAGAGGGGATCGACAGCCCGCCTGCTCGATCCACCAGTTGATAATTTGGTCTTTGATTATAACAAAGATAGTATGGCCTTCTTCTGAATATTTTTTGAAATTTACTTTTTCCGCACGCCAATTAAGAGTTGTCTTAATTGGCATATATACTTTGCAGATGTTTTTGTCCTATAATTTCAAGTTTTACTCACCTTGGCAATTAATTAACTTTAGGAAAATCTGGTGAATATTTTCATCCATTTTCCCCGATAGGCCGCTATAAAAGCTTATTAGTTGTGGTAGTAGATAGTATTTTTTATTTTGAAGGGTTATATATTCCCAGGCAACAAAAGACCTAAGTTTTTTTAGTACATTTCCACATTATCATTATACAAACAAGGTGATGTAACCCCTAATTCAAAATGCGAGCGCAAAGCCGAGTTCCAATTTCGGATATTTCGTGAATAACATGAAAACATTAAGTTTTTGGACCATGAAGTAAAAAAATATGAGCACTGAATCGAGCTGAATTTTCATTATTATTTTATTTATGTATTTTTTTACTTCAAATTAATAGATCTGTAATGATCATGGCTTAATTCAATTTGCAGTAAGTCATGCAGAGGATCATTATCTCATTCTATTAAGGTTAGGGCAAAGCCGGAGCCAGTTTGAAACACGCTTAACATTTTAAGCACGTTTTTGTTTTGTTTTATTATTATTGTAAAAAAGAACAACTTACCGTCAGGGTACTTCAAAACACACTATGCGAGCACAAATCATGAACTGCTCTTAGAGAGGTGAGGGGGGGGGGGGGGGGGCAAGAGCAACAAATTTCCCGGACATGATTTATCATGGTCTGAACAGGATATTTTTTTTATGATTGTGCCCGAAGCGTATAATGATAAGTACAAAAAAAGAGCCAGGCGCGCCTGAGGCAAAAGCTACTAAATATACAAATACACAAATATAAGTCTCGAGCGAGCGAAGCGAGCTATAGCGAGAAAAAAACCCACCCTTTCATGAATCTAACTTTGATTTTGATTGATACCGCCCATGGTATTCAGAAAATAGCATCATAATTTATTTTAAATCTTCCTATCCTTTCCTTTCATCTTTTTTTTTTTCTCGGTTGCAGAACCTTTGGGGGCCAGTGCTGTGCGGATCAGAGTTTGGGGCAGTGTGGCATTGGTGGGGGGGGGGGGGGGCAACACGATTTTTTGCCTATATTTCACAAAATCGAGCGAGAAGCGTGAGCTGATTGTTTTCAATGCAGGCCCTGGCTTTAAAAGGGACTGTATATAGCTGTTTGCATTGGGTCATGAAGATGATATCTCACCAAATAAATAATGCAAGCGCGAAGCGCACGAGCTGATAATTTTTGGTATCCTGAGATGATAACTGGACGAAGCACTTTATAATATCATGAACTGAATGGCTATCTTACTAAACAATAATTTGATTTTGATTTATGAAAATTATGAATACGCAGGATGTGTATCATCTCAGTGCTAAAAAACTCTAGTCGCGAGGAGCATATTGACTTGAACACTGGACTTTTAAGCCCCATGTAAATGATCTCAGTCAACAGTTACTGAGATCAAGTAGCGCGAGCGAAAATTTTAATTTTATATACTTTTATGGCCTGAAAGATTTATGTTGACAATTGAGCTATATACAGTGAATGGATAAGAAAGTTTTTAAAATATAAAGAACGAAAAAGCTGTTTTGATCGAGCACTTTGCAGCTTTAGACAACATTCTACTTTTTTTTTTTTGGGGGGGGGAGCAAGTGGGGGGCCAACTCATTGAAGGCAAATACCCCCCCCCCCCGTGCCTCCCCCTTGGTCCGTCACTATGTCTGGGGCCGCCGCCGCGGCGGAACCTCGTTTGTTTGTTTGTTTGTTTTATTTCCGTCATAAAAAATACATAACAATATATAAACAAGAGATACAAGGAGTAACATACACATACATAATGAAATGAATTCTAAACATTGATTAAAAAAAAGAAAAGAAAAAAAAATGATTGATTGAAACATGTTAAGAAAGTTAAAAGATCAAACTTAAGACAGGAGACGGTTGGATAACCCATATTCAGCTGCACCAATTATATGTGCGGCTGGTCTTCCATGGGGACCAAGTAAAAAGAGAGTCATATAGGGAGCGGAAAATGAGAACAGAAAAGAAAAGACAAAAGAGGGAAATGAAGGAAGAAAGAAAAGGAAAGGAGAGAGAAAAAAAAAATCACTATCAGTTTGCTTACTCCTACCCCACTACCCCACCCCCCCAAAAAAAAGAAATCAATGTCTCAAATGTGACAACGCTGATCTAAAAGAATTTAAGGTCATACAATTACGAATATTATTTGGGATACTGTTAAACAACTTAGTCCCCCTATAGAAAAATGTGCGTTTGCAATAATTAGTTCTGGGTTTGGGGAGGCACAAATTATTTTTTCGAAAATGGTAAGGTCTTGAGGTGTAAAATATGTATTTTGTTAGATATTTGGGAGCCAAATCATGGAGGATCTTAAACATCATTGTTTGAATATGAAAGTTTTGCCTAGACTTCAGGGTTTGCCATTCCATTATTTCATGAATTGAGTCAATAGAAACATGTGACCGATTATTAATATTAAGGATAATTCTACCATGATGTTTTTAAACATTGCAGATGGCTACCTTTTTTATCAAATCGCGGGTATATACACATAAAAACACATAACTTCAACGCAGTTGCGGATAATATACTAAATATTTTGAGGCAGCACAGCATAGCAAATTTGGCCTTTTCAAATGATTTTGAAATGAAATTCTAATTATGTGATAGTAGCTTTGGAAATCTATAGCCAAATAGCAAACATTATGAGGCTTTTTTCGATACCCAGCATAAAGCTTTACTTAGGTTATAGGACATAGAGGGATTTAATAACTAGCCCTTAGTATTATTTTTTTTGTCCTGATTGCGACCATATTGCATTAAATTTAGCATGCTCATATAGACGCCATCCACCTTTCTTCCCGTTCTCAATATTTTTCTATTCTCGGCAGCCCGGTCGTTTTATTAAATTCTTTTCTTTCTTTTATCTTGTTCATTTTCTTCATATTCTGATTTTCCAATTTAGCCATTTTGGGTCTACCTTCATTTCCCGTTTATTTTTGTCTCTTTCTCCCATTTTCCCGCCATTCTTGCCCGTATCATTGAGTCATATCTTAAATTTTTATTTTATATCCCTCTCTTGCTAATCATGCTAATATATTAGTATTTCAGGATATTTTGAACTTTCTTTTCACCTTCCTTTTCCCGCTTTCCTTCCATTTTCCCTATTTATGTTCTTTCTCCCTGTCCCTTAGTCTTTTCACCTGGCCGTTTCCCTTTCCCTTAGTTTCCCCCTTTCCTCTTTTTTTCTTCCTTTCCCTTTCCCCTTTCACTCCTTCTCCCTTTTCTCTTTTTCCCGGTGAAATATTCTCCTTTTTCTTAAAGTACAGAACAATTTGGCTTTTGAAAAAAAAGTCTTATAACAACTTTTCATTTTAGATGATGGTTAATCTAAGTATGTATATTTTGCATTAATATTATTGATTTTTTTATGCATTGATAGTTGTACATATATCTCCCTCTTTTTTAGCGGCTCTTATATTTGAGTCCTATTTGCCCTCCACTCGTGCCAGGTGGCATCACAGTTTCTTGTTCTTATAATCAATGCCTGTAACTATTATGCTTACTTTTTTTTAACGATCGATGCATGCTTAATTGTTGTTTTACATGTTACCCGTAATTAGTGGTTGAAATGCGATCACTGTAAGTGTAAAGCGCAACATTGATAACATATTTTTTATTTGTAAAATTTTTTTTATTGTAAATAAAATTTACTTTGAAAAGTAAAAAAAATGTCTTCTAGCTTTCTTCTTCTTGTGATATCCACGGTATTTCCGTTTTGTCGAAATTTGTACTTCACATTTTTACCTGTAGATGGCGCCAATCGCGACTCGATTATAGCCAGACTTGCGAAATTGCGTTTTTGTTTAGTTTGGGTAAGTGGAGTTTCACAACTAAATTATAGATTTAATTATTCTTTATGCTTCTCGTTTCATAGATTCATAACCCTCTCTACATGTATGAATGCATTACCTCCCACATATGTTCCCGCAATTGTACAGAAATATAACACCTGCATTACCTTGGCTTGATCCATTTAATGACTCCCTGCTTGGTATCAGATCACGAAAAAAAATCATTTACAGTCCCATACATTGAAATTGGTGTCATGTCACCTACCGTATGTCTGCCAAACAATTCATAAAAAGTGTGAGAGAAATATGTGATTTTCTTGGAAAAAACCTTGGCCAGTCATTTCTTTTTAAATTTCAGTTTGACTTGAAGTTAACTGAAGTACAAAACAAATGCCTGCGTGCGCGCACTGCACCCAATGTCATAGACAGGAATAACCGTCGTTTCTGGGGATTTATTCAACAATTTCTGACATTTTACTGTAATCCCCATTTACCCATTTATGTATGGTGAGTGGAGCCAACGTAGTTCAGCGGAACAACCAAAATACAGAGACTGAAGCTTTTGGTCTACCAATGTCAATGATCCATTCACTTTATGTTTACACACGATTCAGGGATTTTGACGAGAAAGGCTGCATTTTTAGGTCGTCACATGAAATGCCTGAAATTTGTT
This sequence comes from Lytechinus pictus, assembly GCF_037042905.1. Lineage (NCBI taxonomy): Eukaryota > Metazoa > Echinodermata > Echinoidea > Temnopleuroida > Toxopneustidae > Lytechinus > Lytechinus pictus. The sequence goes on from NC_087260.1 coordinate 19,054,642, forward strand.
ACTCTTATACAATTTTAGTCCGATTTAAAAAAAAATTATGATTAGATTCTATCTGTCTAAATATGTATTGCATGTCACATGTGTACAAGTTTTGGTAAGGTAAGATAATTGTATCAGATGGAGGTTCAAATGCCATGAATTAGGTTGGTATCACATTTTACTTATTTGGAGACCTTTTTCTTTGCTTGCAACTTTTTTGTAACCGCCCCTTGTAGCATGTAAGTTTGCTGTTTTCAAAGTGCCTAAAGAATTTGAAGACATTTTATTTTTTAAAACTTTCTGAAAATGTTTTGTGTTTACTTGGTTAATCTCTGCTTCTAGTGTAACCAGATTACATGTTTTCTCTGATATCAAATTCAGTAGTCGACGAAGGAAGGATAGATAGCCGAAGATGACAACAGCAGCACGACCAACGTTCAACCCAGCAAAGGGAGGCAGTGGGAAAGGAGAAGGGGATTTGAGTGCTCTATCCAAGCAGTATTCCAGTCGTGATCTCCCAGGGCATACAAAGTTGAAATACAGGTAAAGCCAAGAGAATGAAAGTTTTAGATTTGCGTCCACCGCCCGCATGCTCCAAAACCACCCGCACGAAAATTTCATTATTAAAAAAAAAAATCATTTACTTACTCACGAAATTACGAAATTACAATTTCCAAATCATCGCAGGGCAGTAAATACGCACTTACTACGTGCATACGGTATAGCACTGCAGCGCACCTTCGATCTTCGCACAGCAAGCTAGCTGTGGCAAATTGTCCATAGACTGTGTACAACGGATAGACTGTCTCGGCTAAGCGAATCGGAGATCGCTGATTGGCCAATCGCGCAGAACACGTCATGACTACGTGGTCGCCAAAATAATTCCTTCGGACTGCGTGCGAAAGTATCGAAAGCGATAACGATATCCGGTCACATGGTCTTCGCGGGAAATGGTCTTGGTTCGTGATCGGATCGCTCCAGTATCGATCAAAAATTATTGAAACTCAGTAATTTCATGCATATTCACGCGACGCTCCCAAACCCGGAAATCAATTGACTTTGTACACGTTGCGATAGACTCTACAAACTCCAACGAACCCGATGCCATATCGACGCTAATTCGTAAGATTTTGACCGAAAAGCAAGAAGTAATCGAAATTCACTTACCTGTGCGGTATCGGTGAGAAAATAGATCTTCCGAGAATACCTTTCATAATTCATATAAAATATAGGAAAGTGAAATTCTAGGTCGATTTTGGTACGAGGTGATAGAGAATTGCACACTTGTTTTGGTGGAATACTGTGTGGGGCTATGGAAGGCTTGCAATGCAATGCGCATGCTTACTATATTTTCATTCATAAATTGGCTCTCGGCATGCAGTGGCTGGGATGACGTCATGTAATAAGCAAAATGTACACGGCCGCTAGCGCTAGATAATGAATAATAAGCCTCATGCCATTTGAAAAATTTTCGGATGCAAATCTAATACCTTACTTCTCATGGCCTAAGTGTCTGTACACTGTATCGAGTTAGATATGAGTGTATTTTCTAAAATTTGGCATGAAGGTTGAGTATGGTATAGCGAAGAAGCCTATCGATTTTGGTGTGGGCGGAGACATCGTTGCCATGGAAACAAGTTTTTTTGGAAATAGCAGAGATGTCCTTGTGAGCGCTCTACCAGCTGCATTTCTTCTCCGATCATCTTCAAATGTAGCATGAAGGTTGAGTGTGGTAAAGCAAAGCCGCATATTGATTTTGGTGTGGGCAGATACATCGTTGCCATGGTAACAAGTTTTTGTGGAAATAGCAGAGATGTCCTTGTGAGCGCTCTATCAGCTGCATTTCTTCTCCGATCATCTTCAAATGTAGCATGAAGGTTGAGTGTGGTATCGCGAAGCCGCCTATCGATTTTGGTGTGGGCAGAGACATCGTTGCCATGGTAACAAGTTTTTGTGGAAATAGCAGAGATGTCCTTGTAAGCGCTCTAACAGCTGCATTTCTTCTCCGATCATCTTCAGATGTGGCATGAAGGTCCATTATCGTAAAGCAAAGTCGCCTATTGATTTTGGTGTGGGCGAAGACATCATTGCCATGGTAACGAGTTTTTTGTGGAAATAGCAGCTATTTCCATGTGAGTGCTCTATTGGCTGCATTTCTTCTCCAATTATCTTCTGATTTGTCATGAAGGTCCATTATGGTAAAGCAAAGCCGCCTAATGATTTTGGAGTGGGTGGAGACTTGGTTGCCATGGTAACCATATTTTTGTGGAAAATAACAGTTGGCACTCAGAAGCAATATTAGAAGGTGAAGCGAAGATGCCTATCATTTTGGGGGGTCTTAGGGTTAGGTTTATAAAATATTTCCAGATTACTCTATAATTGTATTCCCCAACACATGATACTGGACAATATTTTAGGTTCTGCAGAGTCATGCTGCTACGTCATATTATTGTCATCAAATTTGGTACCCACAGGCAAAATGTGGGCAGGGTCATTGTCGCCATGACAATTGTATTTATTTGTCGAATATCTGTGTGAGCTCTATATATCGCAATGACGGATGACGCGGTGGGTTCGGGGGATACATGTGCTCGGCCGCGCGACCCGCCGAGCATCTCTAGTTTAATCTACAGACAGTGGAGGTCCATTGAATAAATCTGTGAATGACAAAAAAGTGAGATAAAGCTGTAGGATACTAGCTGATTATCCTATATCCACATTTGAATATAGACCCCACTGCAGCCTAACTAAAAAGTCCTTTTATCTCTTTTCTCAATTTGTGATTTTTGGGGTGCTATCTGGGAGAATTGATGATTTTGTTGAATATTGCTAGATGCATCAAGGTAGATTGTTGCTGGTATGTTTTCTCACTTGACTTTAATTCTTACAGACAACCTGGTCAGGACACGAGCGATGAGCTCCGCAGCCGCGACTTCCGCAAAGATCTTGAGGATAGAGAGCGTGCAGCCCGGGAGAAGAGGAGCGATAGGGGAAGGGGTGAGTAGATATTGATTTTAAAATGAATTGCTTTGTTATTTCAGACTCATTATGTTCTGGCCAGTGTGGGGATGCATTACATACCTCAGCCATTTGATTTTAAGAGTAAATGTTAAAATGTTAAACTTTGATAAATCAGCCCGTGGCAATCTTTGACAATCATGCAAGAAATCTACTTTCATTGTTTTAGACTCGGCATGATCTGACCATTGCAGTGATGGATACTTCACACCAGCCATATTAAAGGGTTTTAAGTCACACTTTAATTACATGTATTGTGAAACAGCCCCCTAGCAATCTTCCGCAATCATGCAAGTAATCTGCATTGTTCTTTCAGAGTCGTCTAGTAGCAGTAGCACCAAGAGACCAAGGTTAGAACAGATACCAGCCGCTAATCTGGATGCAGATGATCCTCTTGATAATGATGATGATGTGAGTATAGGTCATATTTTACATGTTGATGTATAAAAATACATTTATCATTGTCTTGGTGTGTGGAATGATTACATATTTTTTCATTGCCTATTCAGTGAGGAAGCTTAACCAGGCCTTAAATTTCAATACATTAGGGCAAGGCCCTATAGTGCACATTTCTATATTTTACCACAAATGGGGAAATAAAAAGAAGCATAAAAATATCCTAAGCCACATAATGACAAGTTTTATTGGAAATGAATGATGATTTTTTAATTTTGTTTTTCAGTTAATTTTGATCTTAATACATAAATGGGATAAATGTGTAATAAACCACCCTAGACTAGAAGATATGGAGAAAAAAAAATTCACTGTGATAAACGGTGTTCCTCTTTAATTACCAGGAGTGTTTGAAGAAGGGGCATGTTTGATGTTTTATCTGACAAGGTTTGTCTTGTGGTTACCATAGTAACAGTCAGACACCTGTGCTTCTCATCCAATCAGAACTAAGGAAATTTCTGATATGTCAGATGGCGAATGTTGATGAAATGCTCTCTTGATCAGTTATCTGTTTAAAATTGATTTTGCTTATGTGTGCATTTTTTTTTTACGTAGGATGCATCTGACGACAGTGATGACGAGACAGCTGAACTTCTTGCTGAACTAAACAAAATCAAGAAAGAAAGAGTTCAGGAAAATTCAAGAAAGGTTAGTAAAAACACGATGGTTATTTTCAAGCCCTTTATTTGTCATGATAATGACCATACTTGATTGAGAAAAAGACATGATTATGATGATGATGATTGCGTGATGATGATGTGATGATGATGATGATGGTTATGATGTAGATGGTGATGACAATATTGATCAATGTATAAAAATGGGTATAAAAAAACCCCAAAGTAAATCAATGTAAATACTTGTAAACATTTAATTTTTATTAAAGAGAACTGTCACTTTGCTAGTTCTTTTGTATAGCATACTCTGTTAGCTTTCTCTCTAATAATTATGATTATATTATTGTGATTGTGATTATGATTTATAGATATGATTATAATCTGATTTTGATTATTATGATTATGGATATAATCATGATCATGATTATAATTATGATTGCGATTGAGATAATGATTACGTTTTTTATTATGGTTATGATCATAATTAGTATTATTATTAACATGACCAATTACAATGTAATGAAAACTTGTTTCTAATTCTAATAGTATAAGGTTGATGTTACTGTGATGAATCATGTATCTCTGTCTTATGTTACATCTCAGGAGCAAGAAAAGAAAGTCGAAGAGGAGAGGATAAGAACAGAAAACATTCTGAGCGGCAATCCTCTCATGTCATCACAGAAATCGGACTTCAAGGTCAAGAGAAGGTCAGTGATTATTCTCTTTCTTTATTTTTCATTCTGCAATAAATGATGCTGGTGAGTGAGATAATGAAACCATTCTTTGAGATGAGAGAGATAAAACTCTATACAAATGTCTTGGTCAAATAAATTCAAAACCACTATGGTTTTCAGTTAAATTTCCAGCTTACAATTGATGAATATGAAATAATTCTTCTTAATCATTAGGTGGAAAATTATGTGTTTGTGTGAATTAAGGAGAAGTTTTAATTTTACACAAATTTTTAATGAGAAATCAGGTTGGTTTCTTTCTATTGTTATTGGAACATAGAGTGGTTAAACTATAAGGCGCGAATCCACAAAGGTGATTTTCTGTTGGTGTGTACATGGCAATCTTTACTTACATGTACATGTATTAACACTTATTTTTATTATGCTTAACAAAACATTTTTTGGGTGGGGGGGGGGGTGGTTGTACCTTCTTCTTGATTAAACCCTTTTTCAGAATTTCTGCATAAGTTTGATGTCTGTAAATATTACTTGAAATCACCAGATATTTGTTGTTATGGTCTCTAATATACCAGGTGGGATGACGATGTGGTCTTCAAGAACTGTGCCAGGGGGGAGGACGACAAGAAGGAGAAGAAGTTCATCAACGATACCCTCCGGTCAGAATTCCACAAGAGATTCCTGGAGAAATACATACACTAACCAAGGCACACGAGTGTGAGAACTCAATTGGACGGTGCATTAATGCTTTGCTTTTTGTCATGAAACATCTTTTGATGGTGCCCAACAATGGTGGGCAAAGGAGGAACAACATCAGAGATTTGCACACCTTTTTCTAATAGCTGGTGACATGCATTTATATAGAAAATTTTAATCAGACCTTGACCAGGAGAGACGTGTTGCTTGGTGCCCAACCCCTGGACATGAAGATAGAACTGTCTTTGGAGGAGGAGAAAGGTTTACCATCTGAGCTTTGTTCACCATTTTCCACAGGTAACACCATCGGTTTAAAGTGAAAATATTACATTTTGCTTCGGATCTTTACCATGAGAGAGCCGTTGCATGGTGCCCGACCCCTGGACATAAAGATAGAAATGTCATTGCAGGAAGAGAAAGAAGGGTTACCATCTGAGATTGCCATGGTTTCATAGTGTAAACATTGCTTTGACACTCAACAGTCAACACAGACACACATATCCACTACATGTTCACCTGGCCACATATATGTAGGCCTGCGATTGTTGACCGCTAGTTTTGACATTTTCTCAACTATAACAAAGAAGCAGAAGGTAAAACTGGCCAAGTTTAATGTAAAAAGTGTATAGTCTTTTCTTTATTTAGTGCATTATGTATATTTGTAATAGTGAACTTGTGTTTCAGTTCATTTCAAGTACAGGTAACTCTGCCTTAGTCAAATCTTTTTTGACCATAGAAATCTGTTTGAATAGAAAAAAGAATATAACACGTTTTAAATAATCTTGTCTAAAAATTCCTTCGACTTCGGCAAATATTTGACTAATTGAAAATTGACTCGGGCAGAGTTACCTGTAATTATCTTATTCTATGTTATCACTCTTATTCTATTAATGAATGATAATTTATCATTGACTACTGAATGATTCAATTCTCATGCACTTTGTACATAGCTTAGTGATTTCAGAAGGCAATGGGTTAAATCTTGTATCGCTCTGGTGGGTGTTTCATAAAGCTGTTCTTAAGTTACAAGTGACTTTACGAATGACTGGTGACCCTTTCTTGGGATCTAAGTCCACTCCAATTAAAATCTACCAGAGATCATTTTACCACAAGAAAGATTCACCAGTTGTTAGTAAATTTGCTTGTAATTTATGAACAGCTGTATGAAAACCAGACCTGCTCGGACACTCTATCTAGGATATATTCTTGTCAAGAATAGTAAACTCTGTATGTTATCTGTTTGTAATTAGGGAAAGTAAATCAAGATAAAACTCACCAATATGTTTGTGTATTTTTTATTAGCATATTAAAGAGGTGTGTCCATGTCATTCATAGCACAGGGTCCTTCCAAGAATCTGGCAGTCAATGGAAATTTTTTTTTCTTCATAAATTGATTTTTTTTTTGCAGATATATTGGGTATGCAAGAATATTTTTGAAGGGAGCTTTGCTAGTGTTTGCTGCTTGAGAATGATTAATTAGAAAGAGAGGGGGAGGGAGGGAGATATAGAGAGAAAGTAAGAGCGGGGGGGGGGGGGGGGTAAAGAGAGATGGGAATCTCGGGACAAATCAAGAGTGCAATTTATCGAGAGGATGTTTATTGAGAGAGAAAGAAAGCAATGAGGGAAGCGAGATAATAAAAGGAAAAGAAGGGGGAGACAAAGATGTGAACGTTGGGGCATCGGGGGAGTGTTTCATGAAAGGACTTGTCAGATATTTTATCTGACAAGTCCTGTTTTATCTGTTGCCATAGTAACAGTGCATCTCAGCCAATCAAAATCAAGGAAAGTTTTCAGATGACAATGTTCATGAAACGTTCCCCTCAAAAACAATCCTTTGTAACAGACCTTTTTAATATACTTTTCTTCCGAATTAACCATTCACAACGGAGAGATCATTTTCCCCTGTACATTCATTTCATCTCTCTCCAAATCCTCCTCTCTCCTGTGGTAAAGTGCTGATTCGTATATTGCCAACTCATCCACTCATCACATGGTCGACCTTCATTTAGTCTGCCATTCCGTCTAACGGCCATTTGGTCCAATAATCACTTTGTCTAATCACCAGTACGTCTATGACCATCTCGTCTCGTAACCAGTTGGTCTAATACCCATTCTAATTCATATTGCCCAATTAACACTTAGTCCAATTAGATCAAATGGTATATGGACTAAATGGCTATTGATCAACTGGTTATTAGACAAAGTGGTGAGTGGACGAAACTGCAATTAGCCCATGTGGATAGTGGATGAACTGATGGTAGACGAGTTGGTAATTGGATGAATTGGCATTAGACCACTTGGAAATAAACCTCTCCTGTATTAGAGTCTATCTCACTCGGTGACACGACAATCGCTCCAGCGACGATTGCTCCAAGCTTTATTTCATGTAAGATATATGATTAGGGTTGGGGTTGTAATAGGGGTGTGTCATCCCACTAGGTTTAGGATAGGCTATTAGTCTTACCCCAGGGTTAAAATTGGTCATTTTATTAGTATGTGGAATTTACAGTGGAGCAATTGTCGCCCGAGCAAATGTCATAGAACACTCTCACTCATGTCTATCTCAGTTAACTTTCCATTGTGTTGCATTTGACAGAAGTGTTAACATTTTAACAAAAAAAATATGCACAGACTCTAATTTACAATATTAAAACATTTAATAAGATCACTGTACCTCTGAACATCCTAGACTACAAAAATATGCATTTACATTTACAATCAAATCCTTTATTCTCACATAGGCCTATATGTATAATGGGAATATACAAACTGATGAAGAAAACTTGATGAAGTGTAAAACATTGAAACTGAATCATGACAGTACTCAAGTCAAGAGTTTTCCTCATCTCTTTGTACAGTCAAACTTTGTTTCTTTGTCAATCAAAAATCTATTTAATGAAGGATTATGAATGTACTTCTACCAGATAAAGACTTCACAATGTTTGGAAGCAATAGGAATGAAGAGTAATTATCAGATGTACAAGGTTATTCACAATTTTAACAATCAAGAGTTGCTTTTACACATCATGGATGGCAAGATGAATGTTACGACAAATACGGAGAGGGATATCGCTGACAATTTTGGTCCATATGGCAAAGGCGGGGGATGGGGGGGGGGGGGTGGTGGTCAATAAACAAATCAGCATACTTTTTCAGTATTCATTCTAAGTTTTGCGAAATAGGGTAAAATGATGATAATTCATCAGAACTTCCACCAGAAAGGGTATATCACAATATTACACAATTTTTATCACAATTAAGAAGTGTTTTAGATGAGCATGGAAAACATCAGTATTTGAGGAGTGACCCCCCCCCCCCATAGGGTGGGGGGGGGGGGGCAAATAATGCACTTACTGATCAGAGTCTTACAATGCACAGAGATGCGTATCTTGCCACTTTTTAAAGGGAGTGGGGCTCGGGTGAGGGTACAACTTCAGTTCTTAAAAATCCAATACATGCATATGAGTTAGAGTTGGAATCATTTGAAATACAGTGAAGTTCAGAAAATAATACATCAAATCTTTCTAAAATTTCATTTAGCAGTCTAATCTTACAATTTCTAAACATGTGATGTTCAAATAGATTTTTATATGTCAACATTATCTTTTAAAATTAAAATGGTTAACAGTAAGCACTTACACAATTAAAGACATGAGATAATCACACATGGCATAATCACATAATCACACATGACATGTAATCACACACGATTCTAAATATTCAAAAGAATCCCATGCGAGTATATTCTCCATAACAGTAAAGACCATACATCATTTCATTCGTCTGTGAAAGGCACAATCAATCTCTGATTTAATAGACAAAGATTAAGCTAAAAGGAATGTTAATCTCCACCAATTAAAAAAGTAATTTGATCAATTTAATAGTGAATACAGATATAATGTACATACACATATACAGATGAGGGTAGTTGTTATTACACATATCACACATGAAATGATACAGTGATTACTCACTATTAATTGAAATATAATCCAATGCTTAAAATATTATTTAGTTGCCATCTGGAAAGCAAGTATCTAATTTCAGTTAAGAAATGTCAAACAATAAATCTATATTCGAGTCTAAGTTTATATATTTTTGAAACTATATACAGAAACAAAATAATATATTACGTATTCATTAGTAGTACTATGGGAACAAAGAAACAGAATATTATGGATTTTAGCTGCAGTAATCTTTGGTTAAGGACAATTCGTGCCTTAGCTCACAAGTTCTTAAATTACGTTAGATCTAAAAGTTTATGAACAAGAACGTATTGGGATTAAAGATGATTAGATTCAAGTATATATTAGTTCGTTTTACAATTCTCAATATACCATATATTGAAGAGCATTTCATTCAATCATGATTTGAATTCTATTGATACCGACATCAAAGCTTAAAATTAAGAAAAAAATATTGCAAAAATATATGTTTTTATTCATTTTGCACAGACGATGGAGAAATCTGATTAAATAACAAATTACAGGCATGTACAAGAGTATAGGCCGGTTTCACTGAGGGAAGGAGGGGGGGGGGGTACATCTTGGAACAAGGTGCAGGTTAAAGTTCATACAAATAGAAAAGATGCACATTAGTTGTTTTTTTAAGTCCTCAAAAGAGGAAATATTGAAAATTTTTATTTTAATCTTTATTTTTCATTATTTTAAAAAATATTTATACATTTGTTATTGATAATAATAATTCTTTATTCATTTGTATTCTATCTATTCATTTATTTTATAATTTTTTAGGGGGGCTCGAGGGAGTGGGACTCCTCTGTCTGTCCTAGATTGAGCACCCTATCAAGATATGCTGTGAGAGAATTTGAAAGAAACAATTCCGTTGAGTCACTTCAATTCCTTCATGTATTCACATAAAACATGATGATTAGAAAGAATTACTGTAGGAAATGGAGTCAAGGAATGACCTTCTGTAAACCTTTACAGTACACGATAGCAACTGGGACAACGGGGCAAGTCTTGCTGGGCATCATACTGAGTTTTTCCATGAGGTTTATGGCTGGCATACACGTTCTTATCTGGGTCCCGTAACACAAAGGTTAGCGATTAATCGCATGCTTGATTTTCACGATTATTTGTACATTGTAGTCAATGCAATCAATCGTAAAAAAAGTGTTCAACGATGATTGCTAAGGTTTGTGTGATGCACCCCTGATCAAGAATGACAAAGTTGACCTGTGTAGTGGATACACACAGCATGATAGGGAAAACAAGAGAAGAGTATAAGAACTACGAAGTAAAATCAATATCACTCAAGAAACATCACCAAATATTCAAGATTTTTTAAAACAAATTCTCCATTTTGCAAGAAGGTACATACAAATGACAGGTTTACATGCCTCATAAAAGGCCAAACAAAGTTTTAGCACCTTTTTGGGGAGAGGGGATGAAAAATTTTAAATATTGAACTATAGAACACAAAAAAATATGTAGTTTGTAAATAAGAGTGTGCAAAGGAAATTGTCATCTATATTCGTATAAACTTGTTGTTGGTGTCGACATGACCTTTAATGATCATATTTAGAGCTTTTCAAAAACCAACAAATGTGGATGATGCTTATTGTGAATGCATCCACACATTTTTACTTTTAAAATGAAATGGGGGGAAAAAATAAAAATAAAATTTATTACCATGGATGGAATTAAGTGTTTGAAGATGAAGGAACCTTAGTAGTATCTGGTTCGATACACTTGGGTGGTGGCTGTAAATGAAACAAAGAAAAAGGAATGTTGTTAATAATTTTGAACTTTAAAATAAAGCACAGATGAATGAATATTAAAAAAATACTACATGGATGAAGTTCATACTCTTACAAAGGTAGCACTTTAATAACATTATTTCATTTGGCATTTCAAAATATAGAGAATACATATGTACATGTACTTGTATAAACAATTAAAAAAGAAGAACAATCTAATACATGGATGGGAGTTTGAGATAGTACTCAATTACTTTTCCAAAGAAAGTATATTTCCATAGCAATCATCAGGAGCAGATCCAGGATTTTCCAAGGGGGGGGGGGGGGACATTTTTCCAAGGAAAAATTTGACAAGCAAAAAAAAAAAAGGCTTCACTTTCAAAAGGGGGGGGGGGGGTCACACTTCTGTTTTAATGGCATTTTTACAGTTACAAATTTTAATTTTCCTTCTCAAAGGGGGGGGGGGGGCACAGGCCGGATGTGCCCCTGGATCCGCCAGTGGCAATCATGTATTTATTGATGTTTTCAAATAGTGGATGGATCCAAAACCTAAGCATCATAATTGTCCTTTAGTTAAAACACCTTTTGAAATTGAAATAACAACAATAGTCACCAATAGGCAATATAATACAATTCAGGGGGCCGTATTCTGAAGTCAGGTTTAACTTAGACCATGGTCTAACTCCGTGCTAAAATTATGGGAAGCCAAAAGTGTCAAAATATTTATTAAGTTGTATGTTTCTTAAATTCATGTTTACTGTGCTCTTTCCTGATTCATCAATGGTGAAGACAATCATCTATTTATACTTCCTAGACAATTATGAATGATTTGAGAGCCAAATGAGCTGAAATATGATATATCTACTGCTAGTGATTTATGTAACAATTGGCTATCCATACTTAAACCACAACTTTAAACCTGAGTTCAAGTTAAACCCGACTTCAGAATATGGGCCAGGGAAGTTTTTCCTTGTTCAGCCAAGCATAAAACCAAAATCATGTTACTCTGCATCAAATCCATCATACCACTGTAGTCTCTACTTTTTATATCCAATGTGTAATTGGACCACTCTATGAGGAAATGTACTGTGGTGCAATCATCCATGGATCCAGTACTGTATTTATGTACTTCACCCATTTGGCATAAAGTAAAACCACATTTTGTGGTTTCACCCACTCACTTTTGATGTAGATTCTTAAAAGTAATTAAAAAATAATAATGAGAAAGAGTAAAAAAATTATAAACATACAAAGCCAATTTTATTACATCAGTATCTTTTGTACAATGCTAAATATATCAAAGTGGAAAATAACACTAATATCCATAAATTGGCAACTTGTTAGAAAAATAAATATTTTGTAAATATATAACCTTTCTTAAAGTCAATCTTTGTTCATTAATGATATATTTACATTACTTTAAAAGAGAAAAATGCATCAATGATAGAAATATATTAACATCGCCAATTTGAAGAATAAACAATTATCAAATAAAGGCTTTAATTACAGTCCCAAATGGGGTTTAAAATCCAAATAATTGTACTTACTCTGATTTGGGACATGATATGTGGTCACTGTTCCATTGCTACTTGGGACGATGGTCTGACCAGGGTACGTGTAGACGGTCTGCTGCACAGGGTAACAGGTCCCCAGACCACCTCTTTGGATGTGAGTGACCGACTGACCATTGGGATAGTAGGTTGTAGAGGTCACCCTGGAAGTGGACCCGGGATTGATGACAGTCACTGGGGAGGGGTTGACGGCATACACTGGGGGAGGGTTGACGGCATACACTGGGGGAGGGTTGACCGATACGACTTGGGGAGGGATAGGGGCGGGTCCAGCTGCGTAGCAGGGTGGAGGAACAGTGCCGTTGATGAATACGGGTGGTTGCTGTCTTTGCGGGGCATTGGGGGCCGCCCACTGAAAAATATTAAATAAATGTACAATTGACAATCAACAATCTCAATTAGATATATAATAGAGAATATCTATCTCTTAAGGCCACCGCACACCTTACGACTGGTCGGCGACTCGATTTCAGAATAAAATGTAGTAGAATTTGATGCTAATATTGAGACTTGGAATATCTTACTGTGTAATATTCTAAATCATCGTACGAATACCTATGTTCAAATCTGTGACTATGCTATCATCCTCCTTAGAATAAAAGCGAATTCAATATCTAGTCGTAATGACGTCATAGCAGTCGTACGGTTGACTACGATTTGAAAATAATTTGGCCTTTACTCAAAAATAAAAGCTTGCAATCTTTCAAAATGGTTATATTAGTATTCTTTCAATTGATTTCAACCTCAAATAAAATGATATGTTCCATTCACATTTTCAGAAAATAAGCAAAATGCGATTTGTTCCAAAATCGGATCGTGAACAGTCGTAAGGTGTGCGGTGGCCTTTAAACATGACATTGTTGGTAGAAGTAACAAAAACATATTTCATGAATAAAAAAGAAAGTCATGTCATTTCCAATATCAGCAGTTTATCCTTCAAAACGAAATAAGTGATGTATGATTTCAAAAATAGTTCTATTTTTTTTCAAATGTTACTGCATTCATATGCTTCAACAGTCCTGGGCCTATTATCAAATTAGCGCCTTGAGCACTCTACAGAGTGGACTTGACACTGTATATATTACTTCATTGAAATTATTATGAGACCAAGTGAATCTTAATGAAATGATTGGTTGTGCATACCCATGTGACCAGTCAATGATTTTGCCTAATGCATCGCTTTACAAATGATGAGCGGTTATGAGTAACATATAGTGACCAGTCATGATCTTGAGGTGAGGATGGTTTATCAAATTACAAGGTTCCCACACCAATACCTCACTACACATATAATACATACCATTTTGCTTGGGCAAATTACACACACTTCTTACCTTTCAAACAGTCCAAGCCCAGTGAGAACTGTTCGAAAGGTACCTAATGCATACACGTATAATTCTTACTATTGCCCTCAATGATGTGCATTAACAGTATACTTAATGACCAGTGGTAAATACCAGGGTATCATTCTTTAATGGTCAATCATATAATAAGAATCAAAGATTATTATTATTTGATCGGCATCACCTGTGCCTGGGTCTGGGAGGTGAAAAAGCAAAATGAATCACTTTGACCTGTAGGTCTCTCCTCCCGATAAACTGTATGGGGGATGCAGGTGGACCACTTCACCGGGGTTTCCCCCTACTCTTATATGAATAGTGCAGTGAGTTCTTAATGTGCAAAGGTGGTGACTCTCCTCTACACAGGGCCTCCATTTGACATCCTATCCAAGGGACAGTGTGTTTTCCACTGTAACATAGCCTGCATCTATGGAACAGGGGAGGAACATGTGTATACATAACACAGGCTTCAGTCATCCACCCGGGGTGGACTCGAACCCACGACCTTTGGTTCAATAGACAGACGCTTTACCGACCGAGCTAACTCGCTCCCTTTGTTTTACACTTATTCCAAAAATCCTAATTAAACTTACATTAGCTCTGATGACATCATCAAACACAAGTTTCCAAGTCTGGGCATCGTCGGCCGAATCCGCACAGAAGATTGTATTTGCCTGACTGGTACGGATTTCAATCAAGCCCAGTATATCGTGGCTGGACGGAGGCGTCACACCAGTCACATCACGTGCAATCTGAATGTAGTACAAAGTAAGACATTAATAATATTTATCACCTCTCAAAGTTGAGGAAAAAAGAAGAAGATTTAAATATTTCGGACAGTGAGATAAGTCAAAATCCAAAAATTCTGATGACTTTAATCCAATTTGCCAGGGTCCGAGGGAAATGCTCATTAAGGTGTCAAACTTAATCATTATTTTCTTTTTATTAACTGCATCTGGTCCATGTTAGTCTTAGCGAATGGCATGCGAGTGTTCATATTCTTACGGGCAACAGAAGAATTTTTCTTTCATGAATCTTGACCCACATGTCATTCTGTCTTATCTTGCTCTTTATTGTACATCCTTTATTTCAATTAGACAAAATTGATGTGGATCAAGTGGGTTTAGCCAAGATGGTGTTAGCTGGTCTGAGAATAAGAAGATCTAGGCATTACACTCAAATGATCATTTGACCAAGTAAGTATTCATGACTGGACCAACTTGTAATTAGACCAAACTGATCTACATGTAGGCATTAGACTCAAATGATCATTTGACCAAGTAAGTTGGTTGGATCAAATTGTGATTAGACCAAATTTATAGTAGAACAAGTGGATTTAGCCACGATTGTGTTAGCCGGTCTGAGAATAAGACCAGATCTACGAATTAGACCATCTGACAGTAGACCAAGTGGATATATCTAACAAACCTTCAAGACAAAGCAGTCCCTGGAGAGGTTGATTTGTCCTTGTAGGTCATTCTGCTTCTCATCGTTGAAATACGAAAGCATACCGTTCGTCTTCAAGATACAGTAACAACTCTTCCATCTTCTCAATACATCACCTAAATAAAGAGAACGAGAGAATGTGAAAAACAACTTGAGGTTGATGTTGTGTATAATACAGACATTGCCTATGTAGGTGTAATTTCAATTCCCTGATGGAGTTGTATTTTCAAAAGGGATTATATTTGCCTGAAGCCTGCAGTGCTAAGGGAAAATATTCTTCCAAGGAAAAAATATATTTTCGGATGAGACTTTAAATATTAGGCTATACATTAAACAGATAGACCAGGCAATATCTGTTGCACAATCTATGTAGATTCACAAGCAGAGTATGCATTAATGATAATAATAATACTAATAATAATATGCAACATATAGCGCTCAATACAAATGTTTCTAAGCACTGCATACTATTACCCCGGCTTTAGCATGGCTATCCTGATCGGACGCTCGAGCATTCAAGGAATTCCTTCCTACCGGGTACCCATTTACTACACCTGGGTGGAGAGTGGAAAATGTAGATAAACGCCTTGCCAAAGGACGCGATTGCTGCGGTGGGGTTTGAGCCCCGGACCTTGTGGTTCAAAGTCCGGAGACTTACCCACTGAGCCACAACACCTCTACAATATGATATGGCTTTATGATAAACTCACAATGCTTGCTGCAACTCTGATCCATCATAACAGAAAAATGTATAATAGAAAAATGCAGTAAGCACTAAGCACATGCTTCATGAAATCGACGCGTACATACTAGCATGTACATCAAGTAAACTACCTACTGTAACTACACAACTTTCAGCAGGAGTGATGTCACCTAAGTGAATATACCACCGCCATTAGCAATACAACGAAGTTATATTCGTTGAGGTGCAGGGAATAATTTTGCTTAACAAATTTGAATGGCATTTTTGGTCAGAAGAGAAAAGCTCCCAACTAAATAATGTAGGCTACAGACCTACAGTCCTATGTAAAAATATGCTATACAAAAGACTTTATGAATACATCGTAGCAGTCTTTAAAAAATGTGGAGCGAATTGCGATGCGATACCAGGAAAATTATTCCCAGAGGTGACATCAAAACGTAGATTATATAACAAATGTGATCCTTTCAGCTTTGATCATATGATGGCATATTGAACTATCACTGATTTGAATCTGCATAACCTATGTGATTTTATTCAGATAATGCCTACCTAGGGGTAATTTTATTTTCTTGAATTAGTTGTATTTTCCTCAGGGAGTATATTTTGCCACAAGCGACAGCGTTGAGGGGAAACATTCTCCCAAGCAAGGAAAAAATATGATTCGAAAACTTTTGCTCTGACAGCAATTCCTCTGAACTATAAATTCCACACTTATCGTATGGAAACTATATGTACAACCCTGGATTTAACACTATACCGTATCCTAAACTAAAAGACATTAACATAAGACCCTATTGCAGCACTAATCCTAATCCTACACCTGAGATGAAATAAAGCCAGGAGCAAATGTTGTGTCACCAAAAATATAGCTACAGGGCCCCATCGCATAAAAGTTACTATAATGATTGCCATCCAATGGTACCTATCATGATAACACTGATCACCAACCAATCAAAATCAAGGATTCCAGACAAGTAACCATTGGATGCAAAGTTATCATAATGGTAACTTTCACAAGAATTTATGTTATTTGTTAAAGAGATAGACCAGGTGGGTGTTTCATAAAGCTGTTCGTAAGTTAAGAGCGACTTTAAGAACGACTGGTGAACCTTTCTTATGCGCTAAATAATCACCAATGAATACATACTGGTGAACATTATTTACCACAAGAAAGGATCACCAGTTGTTCTTAAAGTCGCTCTTATCTTACGAACAGCTTTATGAAACGGCCCCCAGGTGAGTTTGTATTGGCTATATAAAGCCTGTATCACATGCTGCAGCTCTGATGTGTCTATGTAGGGCTCAGCCTCAAGTAACTAGACCAGAACACAAAATAAAGCAATAATAAATTAAACAAATACATCAATATTGCCAATTTGAAGACCAGAATGTGATCGAAATCAAATAAGGCTATAAATAAGAAAATGGCCCAGATGGACTAACTTACTCTCTCTCTGCATCCAGCCAGCTTTCACAACATGGTGATTTGCTGCAACTGCACTTGTTGCCATGTTCAAAATGCAGATGTCCCAATTCACTTCTAAAATGAAAATAAAGAAGATGGTGAATATCTGGAAAATTACATGTGAAGAGCGGATGAAATATGAGAACACAACTCTCATATCTTTAGGGGGGGAGCATGAAAGTCAAAGTGCAAAGTAAAAAATCAAAGATCATATGACTTGAACATAATACAACAATGATGATATCTTGATTATGTTTCTACATATGTATCATGGTCTGAAATGCAAAATTGTACTTGGAAAAAGATTTACTTGCATAATGAAATACATCGGAAACATTTACATGTAATTACACAATGAATGAACATTTTAAAATGATAGAAACAAGAACAGTCCCAAATAGTTGCTTAATATCTTTTAGTATTTTGTCTTTAAATTGAAGTCCTTTCCACAAATAATGATCACACAAATCAGTGCTGATAACGCACTGTCCCGAGTGGAATAGTCATTGCTGTTTTGATTTAATAAAGCATTTCTTCTAATTGTCAAGCCTGCAAAAATACTGTATAATTCAAACAATAAAATACAAAAGAATGTAATGAGTGACATCATCGACTTTCTCATTTGCAGTTGTGATTGTTATCGTGAAAATAAAAAAAGTTTCAAAATGTCATAAATTTCTTTTTTTTTCATCTGGTTTGAACAAATTTTCAGCTTTTTTTTAATCAAATTAAATATTTGTTGATGTGGACTTTCCCTTTGTTCCAAAAAGTCTGAATCTGGTCTGAAAATTGTTGTTACTTTGATAGGCGATCACTTTTCGATTAATGTTAGAGTTTGAATTTTAAGTGCAGATTTAGGTTTATTTTAAGCAATTCTGTTTGTTAATGTTACTTTTTAGGAGCTTTTTGAACAATGTTTTTTTTTAAATACTTTTTTGTTTCTCATCATACACATCTAGCTCGGAGAAACACCATCAGCTAACATTACAGACAGATCTACAGTGAGATAGAGACTGACAAGTCTGAAGACATGAAGTGAAGGCTAACTTTCAAATTTAACAAGTTTCGATAGAGACGATTTCTAAATCTAGATCAGAGTCAGAGATGGCCTAGTCAGCGGGAACACTGAAATTTATTGATAGGCAGCTAGCAGCTGACAGAGTAACAGACAGCCTACAGGGGACTGACATTTTATTGTTATTCCTGCTCCATTATTCAAAAATTCAGCATTGATAAAATAATGGCAGACGTTGCTGTCTACCCCCAAGCTGCACACCAAGCCTGAGCTGCGCTGCCCATAACCATGATACCCACTTATAGTGAGTGATTGTATTTATACCGACCGGCCTTGTATTACCGAACGCGCACATCATACACATCAGACAATAATTTCATACACTCAAAACTTTGTAACATCCTTCCAAAGCCAAAAGGAACTTAAAATACAGAATTAGAAAGATGATGAAAAATTGTCAAAAATATGTTTTCAAATTTGTTATAATATTCTAAAAATAATAAAATATTGTAAAACTAAAAATAGCTCATCAGTGATTTTGTTGTTTGCTAAACTTTTCCCATAGAAACACACGTTTGGTAGAATCTATGAGATACCATTTTATTGACTGACCAAAACATTTCACATGCGAAGTGAGGTCCGATTTGAAGCTGATAAGTGATATCATTATTACAAGATCTAATTCTAAGTTAATTAATAAAAAAGAAAAACAATTACGGCAATTTTTTTTTCATAGATCTATCATGTCTATTTAGATCTAGATCTATATTTTTTAGCATTCAACGTTAGGTATTTGTGTATTAAAGGTAAAGTCCACTCCAGAAAAATGTTGATTTGAATAAAATGAGAAAAATCAAGCTAGCATAAATTAACGCTGAAAATTTCATCAAAATCGGATGTAAAATAAGAGAGTTATGACATTTTAAACTTTCGCTTATTTTTCACAAAATAGTGATATACACAACTCAGTGACATGGAAATGAGACAGACGATGATGTCCCTCACTCACTATTTCTTTTGTTTTTTATTGTTTGAATTATACAATAGTCAATATTTCATTTTTTACAGATTTGACAAAAAGGACCAACTTGACTGTACCATATAGTATTAAACAGTGCTTATTCCACATGTTCAGGGAGGAATTAATGGTTGTTTCACTTGACAACGACGAGGAGCAAATTAGAATATTTCATATTTCATTTAATAAAATACAAAAGAAATAGTGAGTGGATGACATCATCAGTCTCCTCATTTGCATACCGACCAGGATGTGCAGATAACTGTTTTGTGAAATTAAGTGAAATTTCAAAATGTCATAACTTTCTTATTTTAGTATTTTTATATCCGATTTTGATGAAATTTTCAGTGTTATGCTTTTTGAATTTTTCTCTTTTTATTCAAGTCAACTTTGTGTTGGGGTGGACTTGTCCTTTAATGGTGAAAGTTTGGTGAATTTCATGAGAATATTGGGTTCGATATGACTACATTAGATACGACTGAATTCATGAAAAGAATTCGGTACTAATAGTACGACGAGTACGATCCATACTTTCCCCGCGCGTACCGTACATGCCGTCCCCGCGCCCGCCCACAGCACTGCCGTCCCACTCCCGGCTCCCAGACCACGGCCACACATGAATTCAATTTTCACCGTCCCTGAAAAATGAAATTATGTTATCCTTTTTCATTCATCTCTCTAACCGTTAGATTACGATTACTTTACAAGAAGAATGCAACAATATACTCACATAAACAAATCGTAAGATAACTGACAATATTTCAATTAAATTCAAAGAATTGTGGGCTGTTGTTCTCAGATATCGCAATGATGATGACAACACCTATTTTTATCTATATTTTATTTACGTCGTGAAATATTACGTCATGTGTGCGGTCACATGACGTGGTCATGTGATCTGTTCTAATTTTCTCTCTCAATCATTGATATGCCGCTCGCTATATCATGATAAGTCGAAATTGTTTATGCGAAATAAAGGCGAACGTCTGAACTTACTATGCATCGATTTTTGAAGAATTTTTTCAGCGTGATGTATAATTTTCTCCTATCATTCAAATGAATCTTATCCCAACATCTAAAGAACGTACGTGATAACATGGTAATAATCAGACCATAAAGTGCTCGAACACTCGATTTATACTGGTTGTCTATTTACTAGCTTATGTTTGTTATACTGTGGACTCTGAGCAAATAATGAGATAACCTTTAAGTATAAAGAGTATTTCAATTATGAAACTATAGTTAATAATATCTAATGATAAAGTAATAGGATAATATTTGTATAGATTGGATTAACATAAATTTGAATGTAATTAACATTACAT
This sequence comes from Lytechinus pictus, assembly GCF_037042905.1. Classification (NCBI taxonomy): domain Eukaryota; kingdom Metazoa; phylum Echinodermata; class Echinoidea; order Temnopleuroida; family Toxopneustidae; genus Lytechinus; species Lytechinus pictus. The sequence continues at coordinate 19,075,699 of NC_087260.1, forward strand.
TTTTTTGGAAAAATTATCATAGTTTTAAGTGCATGAACTTAATGACAAAATAGCAAGCAATCTGTGTAAATCAATTTTGTTTTAATGCGGCGTTGATCAATTACACAATTGCCCCAAGGAATGTATCGATTATAATAATTTCTTCAAGGATTACGCGCGTGTGTGGTGTCCACATAGGGTGTCCATCTGGGTTTCATCATGGGTTTCGTATAAATAATGGCGTGTGCACGAAGTTTTCAGGAACAAATCAAAATAAAGACTTACGAACACATACCATGTACGATCTTCTAAATTCAGATTTGATTATATGAATAAAAAAATATCAAAGTATCAAGATCCACCACACTAGGGGTTTGGGTGGTCTAGTGGTTATAACTCGTCTTTTAATCTGGGGAAAGTGAGTTCGACTCCAAGCCATGGCGTGTTTTCCTTCAGCAAGAAATCTAGAAATCTACCCACATAGTGCTGCACTCCACCCAGGTAAGGTGAATGGGTACCCGATAGGAAGAAATTCCTCGAATGCTTGAGCGCCTAGGTAGTTTTTACATTTGTATCTTGAAACCCCGTTTTCTTCAGTATACAAGTGAATGTAACTAGAGATGTATTGGAGTATCTCTTGGTCTCTTGGAGTCTCATCTTCAAGCTCTGCATACTTGAACTAGGCTGCCTCGAAATCCGTAAAAATGAAGTTCTTCCATTTTCGGAACCTCTCTGTTCAGCTAGTTTCCATTCTTTTAGTCTATCTTCTTGTATTGAGGTTTTTTCTGTGTGTGTTATAAAAATCACATACTTTATTAGGATTATTATGCGATTCAACAATTGAAAGTCAAGTCCACGCCAGAAAAATATAAACTTGAATCAATAGAGAAAATTTAAGCAAGCAAAACACTGAAAGTTTCAGTCAAAATCGGATGTAAAATAAGAAAGTTATGACATTTATTTTTTCGTTTACTTTTTACAAAACAGTTATATGCACAACTCGGTGACATGCAAGTGAGAGAGGGAGATGATGTCTCTCACTCACAATTTATTTTTTCTTTCTTTACAGATCTTGATGTACAGTTATGTGAAATAAATTAGTGAGGCTTAAGAATGCCTTTAAACTTTTTTTAAATTTTACACCCGATTTTGATGAAATTTTGAGTGCCATGCTTGTTGGATTTTCTCTTTTTATTCAATTCAACTTTTTACGGTGGACTTTGAATATCTCCTCTAGCATGTATACTTGACACTTCCCTCACCAACGCGGACGCTTTTGAAATCCATATATTATAATCACTGGCGGATCCAGGGGGGGGGGGGCAAATCCGGCCCGTAACCCCCCCCCCCCTTGACAAGGAAAATTAAAATTTGTAATGTAAAAATGCCGTTAAAACAAAAGTGTGCCCCCCTTTTGAAAGTGAAGACTTTTTGCCCCTGGCTAAATCTTTCCTCGGAAAAAAATGCCCCCCTTTGGAAAATCCTGGATCCGCCCCCTTTGTTGTGATTTTAGAGAGATGTATATTATGCGTACTACATTTATTGAATGTTTTAAACTGGAATTCTCCGAGTCTGCTGTTCAGAGTGGATTTACAAAATAAGACATCAATACTATGAACCCTCTATCGTCATCAAGAGTGATCCTCGCTCATGCGAGAGGATGAAAGTCTTGGAGCAAGTTAGCTTTTGTGAAGGCAGAAAAAGCAAAGAATAAGATCAACAAAAGTTTGAGTAAAATAGGACTAGCAATAGAAGAGTTAGGAGCATTTGAATGTCGAGATCACTAATGCTATGGAGATCCTCCCATTGGCAACGCGACCAAGATCTATGATGTCACAGATGAACAACTCTCCCCTTTTGGACACTGAAAATATACCCCAAAACATCTATTTTTGCTCATTCTAATCATATGACAAACGATTCATCAATGATATAATGTTGTGAAACCTCTGTACTAATTGTCCTCTCATAAAGAGAACACCTCACCTTGTGATAGACTATATAAAAGTGAGAATATAAGTGAAATAAGTACTTAAGTAATGAGGAAGTTGTACGTGTGTGACATCACAGATCTTGGTCGCATTGCCAATGGGAGGATCTACATGGCATTAGTGATCTCGACATTCAAATGCTCATAACTTTCTTATTATTCATTCAATCTTCCTCAAACTTTCAATGTTTCTTTGATTTTTCTCTTTGATATGGATTCAGCTGGTTTCAAGGGTTTCATTCTCATTTAACACCGTTCAAGAATTATGCATTTATCTTTCATGACTTAACATGCCCACCGAATTTAGTAGCAAGTGCCGATTTATCGGTGGGGTCCAAAAGTGATTGTATTTAAACTATTTGCGAAAAAGTACAAATAAACGTGGAAATTAATTATCTATACATTTTTTATATTTACTTAAAATAGTTAATACTATATTGTGTATCAAAACATCTATTTTTAGAATCAATCCAAATTTTATTTAGGTTTACATAAATTAAATATTTTTTTTTTAATTGTCATGATTATAGGGAAGCTAATAGGAAAATAGAAAAATACTAAAGTATTACAAAAAAAAGGATAGAATAGGTAATAAATTGATCGATTATATTAAAAAAATTGTCCCAAGAAATTATGGATTATAAATATTTCTCGATCTCTTATCTTTTAAAAGCGCACATGTGTAATGAATTTCTACAGACGTATATCAATTAGATATGATCATTCATATCTGGGACTAACCTTTAATATCACTTTCCACCACCAGTAACCACCCCCACGTATCATATATTATAGTTGATGAGTTACTTCATATTGTAGTATAAAAATCATAAAAATGAAATATATATTCTTGATGAAGCTTACCTTTAAACTTCGGTTAATCTAGAAAAAAAATCCCGTACCCTGTCTAATATTAAGTTTGCTTTTAACTACTCAAGCTGAGTGATTTCTGAATCCATGGATTGTGTACGTAAATTTTGTAATGTAAAAGTGCCGTTAAAACAAAAGTGTGCACCCTCCTTTTGAAAGTGAAGACTTTTTTCCCCCTGGCCAAATCTTTCCTCGGAAAAATATGCCCCCCCCCTTTGGAAAATCCTAGATCCGCCCCTGATAATGTCAAAGAGTTGAAACGTCTTCTTATCATGTCATGAAAACAATAAATGATCTTATCATATGTTTCTATTTTTTACGGCAAAGTGGACATAAATCATCTGTTGTGATTTTAGAGAGATGTATATCATATGAATATGCATACTACATTTAGTGAATGTTTCAATCTGGAATTCTCTGAGTCTGCCATTCAGAGTGGATTTCCGTGGTCTTATAAAAATGATTGAAATATCATTACAAAAAAATTAGATATTAATACTATGAACCCTCGATCGCCCTCATGAGAGATCGTCGCTCTTGCAGGAGGACTTTTAAGTACTTTTCTTTCAAGAACTGATGGACCCACCGAATTGAACAGCCAGTGCCGATCAATCGATGAGGTCAAAAAGTGATTATTTTTTTATCTCCGGCAGATAATAGAAAAGTGGAACTTAGTTATAATTAAAACTTTTTTATTAACTCAAAATAGTTAAAACTATATAAATATTGTATCAAATTTTTTTTTATATTAAATAAATACAAATTTGAGTTAAGTTTACAATAATTAATAAAAAACATTGTAGATACATTGACATGATTAAAGGAAAGGTTCCGGGACAGCCCGACCACCGGACAGCCCGACCCTGGACAGCCCGACCCGCTACCCTGGACAACTCGTCCCGGTCGAGTTGTCCAGGGTTGGCTCTGAATCGGACAACTCGACCACTTGAATTCTTCTTCAACATTTCATGAAATAAAATTTCAAACTTTACTTCAAAAGTATTTTCCCGCATAATCCATGTTTCTACAATATATTCTCGACAGAAAATATGACATTTCAGTGCATTTTGAGCTATTTGAAAGAAAATAAAGCGAGTTACCTTGCAACGAGATTACCGGTATCTTGATAAATTGATGATCCGATACCGCCGGCGAGCTGTGTTCAAAGTCTGCAAATTTGAGTTGATTTTTCCGTCACTTGACATATTTTAATGATGAGGGTGTGCTTTCGCACCGCATCGGGTGTCCTTTCCAGGTAAACTATCTCAAAAGTTTGCATTAAGTATCAGTTTTGTGAAATGCAATAACTTAAAATAAGTAGAAGAAATGTGAATATGGAGTATGAAAATACAAAATAGCACACCCTCATCATTAAAATATGTCAAGTGACGGAAAAATCAACTCAAATTTGCAGACTTTGAACACAGCTCGCCGGCGGTATCGGATCATCAATTTATGGTAGGCACTTATGATCCAAGTTTGAAAGGAGACTCGTAAAATGACGTCAGTCTCGCCGATGAATATTCATTAGATCGTGGTCGTGCGTGTTCAATACACTCTGCGTGCAGGCATGCAGATAGTTATATGCGAGGAACTTTGGCTCCAGAGACAAGTTGTCAAATAACGTGTGTGTGTGTGCGTGTGTGTACCATCGGCTAGTGTGCCATGCTGTCTAAGACTTCAAACACGTCGGAGAGAGTGCATGACAATTCGGTAAAACGAAGTTTCCCATATAAAGAGATAATAAAATAACACTATGTACAGTACGCCCGGGGGGGGGGGGGGGGGGGCCACTTACATTGACGAGTGGATACCATGCGCGACCAAAAAAACACGTAAAAAGGATGTCTTTTTCAAGAGAGGGCACGTTACGTACGTAACGTGATAAGGGTGTCAAAAACACAAAAATATTGAAAAAAGGGTATCTAAATTTCCAGTACGTTGAGAGGCAAATGTCAGATCAGGGGAGGCAGGAGTACAATCAGGTTTTTTTTAAGGGAAGAATAGTGTAGAATAAAAGGTATTATATATAGTCAAATGTATAGGTGAGGGAAGTGAACAATGATGTTTTTTTAAAAAAGAATGAATATACCTTACCTGAATATTATGGTGAAGCCAATTTAAAAGGAGGTGAGGCAAGTTTTAATGGAGGTTTTTAAAAAGAATAAACTGTATTATGGTGAAGCCAATTTAAAAGGATGTGAGGCAAGTTTCAATGGAGGTTTTTAAAAAGAATAAACTGTATATGGTGAAGCCAATTTAAAAGGAGGTGAGGCAAGTTTCAATGGAGGTTTTTAAAAAGAATAAACTGTATTATGGTGAAGCCAATTTAAAAGGAGGTGATGCAAGTTTTAATGGAGGTTTTTAAAAAGAATAAACTGTATTATGGTGAAGCCAGTTTAAAAGGAGATGAGGCAAGTTTCAATGGAGGGTTTTAAAAAAGAATAAACTGTACTACAAATTTAAAAGGAGGCGACGCAAGTTTCAATAGAGGTTTTTAAAAAGAATAAACTTACTACAAATTATGATGAAGCCAATTTAAAAGGAGGTGAGGCAAGTTTTAATGGAGGTTTTTAAAAAGAATAAACTGTACTAAGAATTATGGTGAAGCCAATTTAAAAGGAGGTGAGGCAAGTTTCAATGGAGGTTTTTAAAAAGAATAAACTGTATTATGGTGAAGCCAATTTAAAAGGAGGTGAGGCAAGTTTCAATGGAGGTTTTTAAAAAGAATAAACTGTATATGGTGAAGCCAATTTAAAAGGAGGTGAGGCAAGTTTCAATGGAGGTTTTTAAAAAGAATAAACTGTATTATGGTGAAGCCAATTTAAAAGGAGGTGATGCAAGTTTTAATGGAGGTTTTTAAAAAGAATAAACTGTATTATGGTGAAGCCAGTTTAAAAGGAGGTGAGGCAAGTTTCAATGGAGGTTTTTAAAAAGAATAAACTGTACTACAAATTTAAAAGGAGGCGACGCAATTAGTTTCAATAGAGGTTTTTAAAAAGAATAAACTGTACTACAAATTATGGTGAAGCCAATTTAAAAGGAGGTGAGGCAAGTTTTAATGGAGGTTTTTAAAAAGAATAAACTGTATTATGGTGAAGCCAGTTTAAAAGGAGGTGAGGCAAGTTTCAATTAAATGGAGGTTTTTAAAAAAGAATAAACTGTATACAAATTTAAAAGGAGGCGAGGCAAGTTTCAATGGAGGTTTTTAAAAAGAATAAACTGTACTACAAATTATGGTGAAGCCAATTTAAAAGGAGGTGAGGCAAGTTTTAATGGAGGTTTTTAAAAAGAATAAACTGTACTAAGAATTATGGTGAAGCCAATTTAAAAGGAGGTGAGGCAAGTTTCAATGGAGGTTTTTAAAAAGAATAAACTGTATTATGGTGAAGCCAATTTAAAAGGAGGTGAGGCAAGTTTCAATGGAGGTTTTTAAAAAGAATAAACTGTATATGGTGAAGCCAATTTAAAAGGAGGTGAGGCAAGTTTCAATGGAGGTTTTTAAAAGAGTCTGAAGCGATATGGCGCAGCCCGGCCCTGGGAGCGTGGGTGCTCAGGCACCACCAAACATTTCCTTGGGGGTGCTGCGTGTATTATTCGGTTGGCAGCTCCCCCGGGTATTCTAGAAGATGTGTTAAAATAGAAAGGGTAAATTAAAACCAAAAGCTTTTCAAATTACTCGCGACTGTTTGACATCCATTTTGTATTGATAATATTTTTTTTAAAGTTTGAATCAGCACCCCCTACTTCAAAAATCACAGGGCCCTGATCTGAATTAGAGAGACTAGATACACTTTGTTGATTCATTTTTACTTCACTGATGACATGTAGTTTTGATTATTATTATTATTATTATTATTATTTATTTGGCCATAAAAACATACAAAAATTGTACAATGCAATTGCATAAATACAAAAATAAAACCTGAATAAAAAATAAACCTGAAATAAAACCTGAATTTGAACTTAAACTCTTGACCTGTTTATTGCTTGAAATTTCTAATTGAGGCCGTGGTACTAGACTACTCTTGGGCCGACTAACCGTTTCTTATCATTCTCGCACTTAACAACATAAGACAAAACCGTTAGTAAGTAGTCATCTTATATTGTATTTTACCCCCTTTTTATTTTGTTTAATTTTTTTATTTTATATCCATTTTCTTATGTTTCTTGCGGGGAGGGGTTCACTTGATTTTCTAGGCCTAGATACAGTTTTTTTTTCTTCTTCCCTTGTTATTTTTTTTTCCAATCTTATTCCAAAGTCCTTTTCCTTCATTCTCTCTCTCTCCCTTTCTCCCTGACTCACTCTCGAACACATTACTCGTTAAGACTTTGTTTTAGCAAATCGCACCGCGACTCCATCTTATCCCTCGACATCATTATAAACCTGCCTCACCTCATGTTACATTGACCTATTCAACTCTTTTTTCCTATCTATGGTCATTCCTTTCACATTCGCACTGGCCTTTTCATATATTATTTGAACTACTTTTACATGATTGATAAAAACAAACCTCACCGATGATTCTTGCTGAACCTCATCATTTAAACTTGTCTCTCATTTTTTGCATTATTCCACTTATTTTACACCATTCGGATTCATTAATATAAAAACGATTATTTCGTGGTACTTGTCCCACCCCATCTTCCCCATATGTATACCGTTATTCATATTTCTATACTATTCTTTAACAAAAAAAAACTCATTGTACACTTGCCTCACTTCCTTTGAAGTTGGCTTCATACTATTCATTCTTTCAAAAAAATCATTGTACACTTATAATTGCCCGCACCTCCTTTCCAGCTGGCTTCACTATACTAGATTCAATATTTGTAAAAACATCATTGTGCACTTGCCTCACCTCCTCTCAAGTTGGCTTCACCATAATATTTATGACACTAATTATTCTATTTAACAACCTCAATTGAAACTTGCCTCACCTCCTTTTAAATTGGCTTCACCATAATATTCAGGTAAGGTATATTCATTCTTTTAAAAAAAAACATAATTGTTCACTTCCCTCACCTATATCATTTGGCTATATATAAAATACCTTTTATTCTACACTATTCTTCCCTTTAAAAAACCTGATTGTACTCCTGCCTCCCCTGATCTGACATTTGCCTCTCAACGTACTGGAAATAGATACCCTTTTTTCAATATTTTTGTGTTTTTGACACCCTTATCACGTTACGTACGTAACGTGCCCTCTCTTGAAAAAGACATCCTTTATACGTGTTTTTTTGGTCGCGCATGGTATCCACTCGTCAATGTAAGTGGCCCCCCGGGCGTACTGTACATAGTGTTATTTTATTATCTCTTTATATCGGAAACTTCGTTTTACCGAATTGCCATGCACTCTCTCCGACGCGTTTGAAGTCTTAGACAGTATGGCATACTACCAGCCGATGGTACACACACGCACACACACACACGTTATTTGACAACTTGTCTCTGGAGCCAAAGTTCCTCGCATATAACTATCTGCATGCCTGCACGCAGTGTGTATTGAACACGCACGACCACGATCTAATGAATATTCATCGGCGAGACTGACGTCATTTTACGAGTCTCCTTTCAAACTTGGATCATAAGTGCCTACCGGTGCGGTACTTCGCCTCGCAGGCCAGCTGGGCGACCGGCTGTGCTGTGAGGTACCGTGCTGTGATTGTGACTGAGTGTGGCACTCGGCTCAACTAGCTATGCGAAGTCAAACTTACTTATTTTAGTGACATATTCCAATGGCGAGAGTGCTATTTTTGTATTTTCACACTTCTTCCACTTATTAAAAAGTTTTTTTTAATGTCACTAAGCTGATTATAGGAGTATAGGACAGTGAATGCGTGGTCGGAATGTGCTTCCCAAACTCCTTGACGCCCCTCTTTGGAAGCCTTCAGGCCAGGGGGGTGCTTCCAACCAACATATAAACAAATTGAGGATGTGTCAGTATGTAAGTTTTGAAGTTTACAATTTTTTGTAGGAAAGTGTCTTTTTTACTCTTTATTTTTGTTCTTAAATAACTACCGCGGTATTACAAATTTTTATTGTTTTCTAAGTTTAGAGGAGCAGAATGGGGGTGCACAACTGACATAGATTGGGTAATTATAATTATCAAAATTGAAAAACTTAGTTTTGATATCAAAACGGAATAGTTTATTGAAAAAAGAAATTTTATTATATGATCGCGAAGTAAGGTTTATTCAATTTTTTTCCTCCAAGAACTAGAAATGTATTGCTGCAACTTATTACATTATAAGGGAGACAATTAAATAATGAAAAAATGATTTTAAGTAATAACATAAGAAAACGGAAAGTGGGATGTGACATCATCAGCCCACCTAATGAATATTCATGACTGTTTTCACAAAATATTGCTAAACTTTAAACTTCAATAATTTTGTTATCCAGTGAATTCTATATATACTCTATGTATTAAGATATAAATATTTTCAGCCCGGACCATCCCTTTTAGAAACATCACCACCAACATCATCTCTATCATCGCCACCATCACGATCGTCACAATCAGTGCCATCACCACCATCATCATCATCTCTATAATCACTATCGCCATCATTATCATCACCATTATCTTAATTATCATCGCTATCGCTATATTCATCGCCATCATTATCATCACCAAAATCACTATCGCTATCATCATTGCCATCATTATCTTAATCACCATCATCACATTACCATTCAACATCATCGTCTCTATCATCGCCACCATCAATATCACAATCATTGCCATCACCACCATCATCATCACACCAACATCACTACCAGCATCATTCTCATCCAGTCCTTATCATCATCGCCATCACCACTATCATCACCCTCATAATCGCCATCATAACCATCACCATTATCTTCATCATCACATCACCATCATCGCCACCATCACCATTGCCATCACCACCATCATCCATCATTATTGTCATCATTATCATTGTATCACCACTATAATCACCATCATCAGCAAGCATCATCATCACCAACATCATCGTCACCGTCATCACCAATGTTCATCATTATCATCATCACAAACATCATCGCCACCAACATCCTTTTCATCATCTCAGGAATATTACTGAGAACCTCTTGGAAATGATGCAATCCCGAAGGCAATTTGACTCGATCTCATCAGTGGCGTAGCTGGGTTTATTCAGCTTTGGGGGCACTGGGGGCCTTGAACTTTTGTAGGGGGCACCAAGATAAATATGTTATGGGGATAGTCCTGCAGACCAAAGTTTAAGAAAATCATCAACCATTTTTGCATCTCCATTCCTGTTTCATCTCAATCCCTCCTCTCATCTCCACCCCAACTCATGTCAACCCTTCCACATCATCTCCATTCATCTCATCATCTCCACCACTCCTCACCATCTCCATCCTCATCTCTAAACCTTATCATCCCCATCCGTCCTCTCATCATCCACACCCCTCTCATCAACTCCATCACTCCTCATCATGGCCATCCCACCTTTCATCATCTCCATCCTCCCCCCTCTTCATCTCTCCAATTATCTCCATCTGATTACCATGTGACACAACATTTGCTCCTGCGACAATTGCCCCGGGCTTAATTTTGTCCCTTTCACAATTGGTGGTGCGACTGCTTACGACCGTTCACTGTTGCAATTCTGTGCAACATATATTGTGACCAAGTAATCGCAAACGATCGCACAAGCAATTGTGAAAGCCCCTTAAGATAGAGGTTTTAGGGTTGCAATAGAGTTTTAGGTTAGGTTTAGGCCTTGCTGGTTGAAGCTGTTCATAAGATTACGGTGTGGAATTTACAGCGGAGCAATTGTTGCCAGAGCAAATGTCATGGAACCTGTCACCACAGCTCTCATTAAAAGGTAAATATTCAGCGAGAAAAATGATACGCAATAGTGAAAGAACCAAATATTCAAAATACTTTTTTGGAGTCAAGTGGGTTTTATTAAGTAACATTAAGGTAAACTTGATCAGATGTAAAATTACATAGTAACACATATTGAACTTCAGTGTATATAAAATATATTATATCCCACATAGTTACATACTGGTTCAAAATTTCAAATATTATTACATTACCAAATATGTTATTATGATGATAAATATGACTATAGCATAGTCTTATTTATCATCACAATTCCAGTTGGGAACAATATCCTCTGCTTTTGGTGTTTATGTAAAGCTAACAATAAAATTACATTAGTGCCAATATAAATTAACATTAACAATTGCACTATCAGGAATATACAACCTGTTATACATTATTATATTTGGTTTCCATGGCAATTAAATGATCCCTAACTTAGCTAGAGGGATTTTCAACCCTCCCTCATCTTTTTTTTGTCATACAAAAACTGGCCATACAGAGTTTGCAATTCAGGTGGTCTCAAAGAGCTGGAAAGATAGAAATAAAATAAAGTATTGACGATATAGTAATTTCAACTATTTGATGCTCTGCACCTCTTTTGCTACTGAAACAAATCAAACCATTTCAACCTTTAATTTAGGAGCAAATACATTTTTAAAATATATTAAAGTTAAGTTAATTGCAACTAATTCAATCTTAAAGGGAAAGTTCACTCTGAAGAAAAGTTTGTTGTAAAAATAGCAGAAAAATAATAGAAAAATATTGGTGAATGTTTGAGGAAGATTTAAAATGTTATTCAATTTAAGTTTGGATTCGTGGCGTCATAAACGAGCAGCTGCCAAATATATTTTGTAATATAAAGTGCATGAATTTAATTTTTTTTAATGGTTCCTGATGACTTATTTTTGTTTTCTTTTCATGTTTGGGTGTGAAATGTTTTGTCTTTTGATATACAAAAGGTATAGTAAAACCATTTTCTGAGAAAATGACAATTGATTTTTTACCATTCATTATGTAGAAATGCTGCTCGCATATGACATCACAAATCAAATAATTGAAATTCTAATAACTTTTCAATTCTTTGATGGATTTTCCTCAAACCTTCGGCAATATTTTTAATTATTTCTGCTGTTTTTACAATAATTTTTTTGTCAGGGTGAACTTCCCCTTCAAACTCACTTGAACGATACTGGGTATCATCTAGAAGATGTATATAACATAAATGTTCCACATGAATTAAGCATAACCTCTACATACCCAAAATTAATTTAGAATGTTACAACTTCTACTAAACCTAAAAATGTAGTGGTTACTCACATTATCAAGAAGCAATTTTGAATTTTTATTAATAAAATAAGAAAAAATAAGTTAAATTTTTGTTCAATTGAAACAATGTATAAAAGAAAAAATAAGTAAATTTATTGTTCAATCGTCCTTTTTTTCTTTTAAAGAATTTGAAGAAAAAAATAATAAAAAAATTGAACTTTGATATGCCTGCATGAAGTGCACAAAAATTTATTTATTGTATCTAAGAAGCTGTATTTACCTCATCGATCAAGGGACTGCCGCTCTGATGCCCAAGTCATTGGAACTCAGTATTATTTCTGCTCGTGAAAGAAATGGAAAGGCCATCGCATGTCGAGTATGAAACCTCTTCTCCTCATCCCGGGTGTAGGTGGTTGGTACCAGCCCAAGTGCTGGTATCCTCCAGAAGACCCGTTGTTTCCAATGGAAGTTGCATTAAAAAAAGTTGTGACAGTATAAACTGACAGGTAAAAAATGAGACACATGTTTTTCGATAACGAAAGGCAAGTTTTAGATTTTGATAAAAAAGTTAAGTTTTTCAATTACAGTAGAAATAAAAAATATATTTCTTTTTTCAATAAACTATTCCATATTGTAAACTTCATAACTTACATACTGAAACATTTTCAAATCTATTTCCATAATTGGTTTAGATGTTGGTTGGAAGCACCCCCCTGGCCTGAACTTGAAGGCCTCCAAAATAAAAGGGGCGTCAAGGATGGTTTTGGGAAGCGCATTCCGACCACGCAGTCATTGTCCTATAATCAGCTTAGTGACATAAAAAAAACTTTTTAATAAGTGGAAGAAGTGTGAAAATACAAAAATAGCACACTCTCGCCATTGGAATATGTCAAGAGACGGAAAAATTTACTAAAATAAGTAAGTTCGACCTCCCATAGCTAGTTGAGCCGAGTGCCACACTCAGTCACAATCACAGCACAGCCGGTCGCCCAGCTGGCCGGCGAGGCGAAGCACCGCATCGGGTGTCCTTTCCAGGTGAACTATCTCAAAAAGTTTGCATTAAGTATCAGTTTTGTGAAATGCAATAACTTTAAATAAGTAGAAGAAATGTGAAAATGGAGTATGAAAATACAAAATAGCACACCCTCACCATTAAAATATGTCAAGTGACAGAAAAATCAACTCAAATTTGCAGACTTTGAACACAGCTCGCCGGCGGTATCGGATCATCAATTTATCAAGATACCGGTAATCTCGTTGCAAGGTAACTCGCTTTATTTTCTTTCAAAATAGCTCAAAATGCACTGAAATGTTAAATTTTCTGTCGAGAATATATTGTAGAAACATGGATTATGCGGGAAAATACTTTTGAAGTAAAGTTTGAAATTTTATTTCATGAAATGTTGAAGAAGAATTCAAGTGGTCGAGTTGTCCGATTCAGAGCCAACCCTGGACAACTCGACCGGGACGAGTTGTCCAGGGTAGCGGGTCGGGCTGTCCAGGGTCGGGCTGTCCGGTGGTCGGGCTGTCCGGACCCCAAAAGGAAAGCCTAATAGGAAAATAGAAAAATACTCAAGTATTACAGGCAAGGACAGAATAGGTAATAAATCGATCGATTATCAAAAAAAATTGTCCCAAGAAATTATAGATTATAAATATTTCTCGATCTCTTATCTTTTAAAAGCGCACATGTGTAATGAATTTCTACAGACGTATGTCAATTAGATATGATCATTCATATCTGGGACCAACCTTCAATATCACTTTCCGAAATACGTGATCAAGGCTTGTACCTGAAACCTATTCATCAACAGGTAACCATCCCCATGTATCATAGGTTACAGTTGATGAGTTACTTCATATTGTAGTATAAAAATCATAAGAATGAAATATATATTCTTGATAAAGCTTATCTTTGAACTTCGGTTAATCTAGAAAAAAAAATTTGCTATCAACTAATCAAACTACATGATTTCTGAATCCATGGAGAAAAAAATATAATCGATAATTTTTGGGTGCAGTCACGTAATCGATTAATGACATTACGATTTTTCTCATGTGCATAAAATAACACATTTGAATTACTTTCTAATCTGAACATAAAAAATGGATCGAGAGGAGAGGAAGAGGCTTTTCGGGAAGTACGAAAACAAAAATTCAAAGAGCTAGAGCAGGAATCGAAGAGGGACAGTATACAAATATACAATGACACTCGAGGATCTGGCTAAAACTATTCGCATCGAAGGAACATCATATAGTACTATTCTCCCGAGGGCCATCGGCCCGAGGGAGAATAGTACTATGTGATGTTCCTGAGTGCAAATAGTTTTAGCCAGTTCCGAGAATGGGTCATTGTATATTTGTTTTATATCCCTTCCACTCATATATATTCTTCATACGATATTCTTCGTTGAGAAGTTGAGAAAACAATAAGCCTTGCCGTATCGATCGTCTGTTCAGCGAGCGCACCTGGTTAGTGCAGCTCGCGGAAAGTTTGCCGTGGCATGCAGTAGAGAGTACCGTTGGGCTGAGCAGCGCTCTGCTCGCATCGCGCCGCACAGCTCGCGAATCGAGTAGGGGGCGGGGTCAAAAACGTATAGTTCACTTTTTCCCTAGGGAAAAAATGGACTATGCGTGACGTCAGCAAGGAAAATGAACTATTTCATGGCAAACGTTTTTCGTAGTAAAACTATTCTTTTTCTCCTTGTGTACACTCTCAATACAACAATCTTAAGAAAGGGATATAATGTCGGATACATCCAAACGAACCCCAAGCTCCTCCTCCGAGTAACTCCCTAGCCTATCCGATATGCGTCGGGCTAGTGGGCAAACTACTGACGGGCGAGGGCGCAGCCCGAGCTCGGGCTTCGTCCTCGCCCGTCAGTCTGCTTCGCGCGACCAGTAACTTGCCCACTTTAGCCCAGCGCATATCAGATAGGCTAAGTAACCCCTCGAATCACCAAGGGTACTTGCTTACGAATGCTGTCACCTACACCAGCGCTTCTCAACCTTTTTTTACTCGAGGACCACTTTGACTCTCAAATTTTTTTTCGAGGCCCACCTACCAAAATTTTAAGAAAGCGATATGACTTCTTGTCTCGACTCATAGATAGATAATGATTATAATAAACATATTTGTGCTTATAACTTTCAGTAGCCCGGCCTTTGAGCCCCTCCTCCAAACATATACAACCATGACAACATAACAACTTAATAACAAGAATACTGAATACCTTCAACATTCGACACACATTGTATATGGTTCTGCATCACTGCCAGCCATGATGAATCCAAATTTAATGTATTCAGGGTCATGTTTTCTTACAGGTACATTCAGAGACTTTTCAATTTCTTTCCTCCCTCGCTCTTTTTAAATCGCTTAAAAAAAAAGGGTCCATTTTGATGAAAGTATGTTTTCGTGAAATTTGAACACAAAGCCCTGAAGCACGTTCGAAACAAACAGTTCAAGAACTAACTGCATTCACAAAGGTCCGGTTAATGGGCAATAATTAACTAAATGCTACACAATATGCATACATGATGAGGTTCACATCAAAGTTAGATCGAAACCATCATACTGTGTATGCATATTGCAACATGCATAAAGCATGCTTTAGCTTTGTTTGACCCACGTAGACCGGTCAAACATAACATATTCGGGCTGTCGGACAGGTCCAGGTCTGTGAAACATGCTATAGTCATGATAGTTTTTCTCCCATTTTTATTTCTTCCTCTGGAGCTTCTCGCGGCCCACCTGGGAGAGCTTCGCGGCCCACCGTTTGAGAAGCGCTGACCTACACCGTTTCATAGCTAACTTTCAATACATTTAGATATTTTTTTTTAAAGACTTACGATTTTTTTTATTCATGAAATCATTTACTTTCTCTAATCCACTAAATAAAGCTCCGAGAATGCTAATTTTGGGCGTAAATATCATTTATAGCATTCCCAATAGTTATACTTGAAAAAAATCTAGTGTGGACCCTCGGCCTCATGGGATCTCATCAGCTCCATAAGAATATGGTCTCGCGTTAGTCTGCTAGCTCAGACTCATATTTGATATGACACTTGAAACAAAACCATGTGAAGACTAGAAACCAAAAACTCTCTTGTATGAATCTAGTCTCACTACTTCAGACTCTGCATTAGGCACAACGCGAATTGCGAAAAACCAAGGGTATGTGCCTGCATACTAGCCTCGTCTGGAGAGACTAGTCTGCTGTGCAAACCCTTCACTTCGAGTAAAGGGTCTGGATTGCAGCCTACTCATGCCTTGTGTACTGAAGGCCCTCTCGCTCAGGATTGAAACAGCAAGTTTTGTATGTGCTATAGTCTTTGCGTGGAGACACACTTGTTGATCAACGTTTCAATCAGGGTCTGTGCCTGCAGACTATGAAGAGACTTCCGGGTGTACATGATTGTCCTCCAATTTTGCTCGACGAATGCACTAAGTTTTTTTGCACGGCGACACAGAACGAATTCAAGAGCAATGACGGTCAAAATAATGACAATGAACAGCTAGGAATCTTTGTCGAAAATTGGTGAACCGGAACAGTAGGTTTGTCCTACGTTTCGGAGCTGACTGAAAATCGTGAATGTGTTGTTTCATTGGTCCAGGTTCCAGTGAGAAACTACTGTTTTGATTCACCAATTAGCCAGTTCGTAGTTCCAGAAGATTCTGCGCATGATCAGAGGAAGGTCATTGGTACGAAAGTGACACGGTGGTTTAAAATTTAAAGCACCAACTTTGATGTTTGTTTATTCATATATTCTTTTGAATTGTGTTTTTCATTTACATCTACACAAAATGGTATTTCATAGCGTGCCAAGAACATTGTGCAAAATGCTATAATACGCATTCAAAGTAGAAATGCAACAAATACCTTCACAGAGTTTTCATTGATGTGCTATTCTAGTCACATGATGGGTGTTTCATAGAGCTGTTCGTACGTTAAGAGCGACTTTAAGAACGACTGGTGAACCTTTCTTACGCGCTAAATAATTAATGATGAATACCATTTACCACAAGAAAGGATCACCAGTCGTTCTTAAAGTTGCTCTTAACTTACGAATATCTTTATGAAACACCCACCTAGGCCAATTCAATTTATTCATCCTGCTATGTAAGGCATGCTTTGAAATCTGCCTATCATAATGAAAGAAATGAAAGGTCAAAATTGTCCATGAAGTAACTACGAACAGACTATTCTTGATTAGGAATTCTTTGTTGATCTTCATCATGAAGGACATTTGTTAATAATTTTCTATGATGATGGAAGCGTTCTCTGTCGCGGCGTGGGAACTCATCCTCGTGCGAGCACCAAGGTGGTATCTACATTCATGTGCTGTCTTTATTTCCATTTTGCCCACCGATGTGATTAGCAAGTGCCTATCACTGGTGGGGTCAAAAAGTATAAGTTTGTATGTTATATCGACTTCGATAACAAAGAAGACAAGATGGCGACAGATGTCAATGGTGCTGAACTTGTTATTATAAGAATGCTTTTATTATATTAAAGCAGTTATTGATTCACAATAATACTGTAACATAAATTTTCTACAAAAAAAATCTGGACTGAATAAAAAAAAAATATAAAAATAAAAAAAAATGTAAACAGATATTAGATACATTATTTTAAGTAAGTTTAATAACAAAACAAATTTTTGATCTGATGTGAAGAATAGATTAGGTTAGGATAATCGATTACATAATTGTACCAAGGGTTGTATCGATTATATATATTTCTGATGGGTTCAAAAGCGAAATCTTGTGTGGGTGTGCGCGCGCTTGTGTGTGGTTGTATGTGGGTGAGTGTGTGTGTGTGTGTCAAGGTTAAAATTTATAGTGGTTCCTCAGTGGTTGTACACTGAGGTGGAAAAAAACATTTGAATTTTTATGGTCAGGAAAAGATCGGATAAAGAGAATTATAATGTACCAGGATTGCTCCATGATGATGTTTGTGAAGCCTTATAAAACGATTACTTTACGAAGAACGGGATGCAGGATGGAAGTTGTATTTTTAATTTTGTTTTCGATCAGTTGGGGGAGATTTCTGTTTCTTTGACACTTTAAAATTAAATTTTATAATTACAATTTTATTTAGAAAAAAATGAAGGCTTGGCAAGACATGAGGATATATCGTCACACTGGAAAGGCTATTAATACAATATTATATTTAATGTTTGTATAATTTTTTTACAATGATCTTTTTGATGAAGGAATATATAGCGTGCGATTTTATTTTTGATGATAAACACATAAAGCCTGTTTAATTTTTTGTTAAAAGCTTGGCATTACTGCAAATCATCTCCAAATGATAGATTTTTTTTCTTTTATCCTCTTAATCGAGGTACTTATTCACAATGACATGTATACAAACAATAAACAAATAAATTCAATTCAATAATTTTTTGTTTATATAAACTTTCTAAATAAACAATCATAGTAAGCTTGAATTCAATCCATAAAGAATTTGCATCACGTTTTTTACCTATGAATATGCTTTTTATATAATTCCGATAAATAATAATTGAGCAATAACACAAAATAGATTACACAAAACATGGCTGGAATTTTGCAGATCATAACCTATAATTAATGTTTTTTTCATCTATAGAAATAATAATCTTGAAAATATAAAATACTAATCTTTCTATAATCTTCCAAAATAATCGAACATATTTACAATATGGCCGAGTGGTCTAAGGCGCCTGGCTATACATGTAAAGTCCGGGGTTCGATCCCCGGCCGCGGCACCTATGCCCATGAGCAAGACATTTAATCTACATTGCTATTTTATCCTGCTTTCAAATAAATGGAAATGCTATGTGCATTATTGGTAACTAGGTGTGTACTTGTTAAAAAATATACAGTATGGAATGAACAGTGATTTCAACTTCTCCACAGATGTTGTTTGTGTTTTTATTTTCAACATGCCACTTAAACAAATTATCTCTTGAGGGTAAATCTTGTTCAAAAATTTAAAACTAAATTATCTAATTCTGTTATCTAAAATTAAATGAAATACATGGTTCTAATTAAAGAAAACTGGTAATGAAAAAAGATTTAACAAAAAGATAAAATGCCTGGTTCTTCAGGTACCTCTGCACATAATAATGAAAATATCTTTCTTGTAGGTAAAGAATCTAGAATTATTTGTACTCCTTTTTTTAATGAAATTAAAATTCATACACTTTTTTTTTTAATTGAGTAGATAATTTTCCTTAAACAACTTATTCAACCAATAGACAGGAAAATACTTTTTTAATTTAGTATATTCTTAATCAAATAAAAGATGAAGAATAGACAGATTTATTCAAAATATTTGGTGCTAACCACTGACGATTTCTTATAACATCTTTTACCCTAAGTATACCTGCATGCTTCCATTTCTCAAATACCAACATACCTTTATTAAAAGTTATATTACTGTTATTCCAAATGATTTCATTTCAATGTGTTTTACTCCAAACATACCAATATATCTTAACTTAGACCAGCTACAAAGAAAATCATGGTAAAAAAACTAGGTAGATTTGCTTTTGTACAAAGATAATGCATATCTTTTGTTGATATATTGTATTAAAAACATAAAGGAATTTCGCCATTTTTTTATATACAATAACTAAAAAGAAATTTCCCACTACTTTCGCTTTGCTCTAATAACTTGCTTATCCATTAAATCTTAACCCTAAGAAGACTAGGGGAGGTGGGCTGATTCAGCCCCCCTCGACATTTTTTGTGATAAATCCGCCGCGCGAACTTTATTTGACCGCGTCGCTCACTGACTTTTTACATTCAAGTCTCGCGCAACTTTTGAGACCAAAATTGCGACCCCCGGGTTCGCGGTCCCGAAATTACGTAACATTTTGTAAGTGCATGCAGACCCGAAATTATTCAAAAACGTGAATTTGTGTACAAATCCAATGCAAATAGTGTTTTTAGCCAAAATTCATAAATGTATCATTGTTTTTCCTTTTACTGATTAAAATCAATTAATTCCATCTTATTTATGGTCAAAATAAAGTCCCCAACAATTTCCATTGAAAAACAATGAAAAACAGAAAGTAAAAAAACAAAGAAATACATAAGAAATTTAGAAAACAATAAAATACACAACAAAATAAATGTGATTTTGAATTTAAAAAAAAGTACATTTGATCAGATTCATATAAAGTGTCTGTGTACCAAAAATTTGCATTTTAGGGGCATTATTTACTTAATTAGAGCAAACTTTTTATTTTGTGCATAAATTAGCTTAATTACTTAGCAATGAGATTTTTCGCACAAAATCGATCTAGTAGTTTTGTAGATTAGGCCATGGATAATGCGCATGCCAATTTTCGTCGCGATCGCACGATCGACGGCTGATATCATAAGGGGGTGGGGTCTTAATCAGCCCCCCCCCCCCTCAGTCTTCTTAGGCATTGAAATAGCCCAGTCTATTAGGGTTAAGCAATTCAATTTTCGATTCCAGGTGGACCGTACCACCAAGACCACCTTAATTTGCATTTGAGAAAATGGATAGGCCTAATATAAGGCATATAGCGGACAACATGCAATGCAATATTACATTTCTGCAGTGTTCATGTTAAAAAAAACCACAAATGAATAAATACATGAATAAACTGTATGTATGATTGTCTAATGAGAATAGTCCAACAAAACATTATCCCAAATGGAAATTAGAAAAATTGGAAATTAAACCAAGTGGCATGTAGACGAAATGAATATTAGACTATCTGGAAATTAGCCGAAGTGGAAATTAGACCAACTGCAATATAGACTTAAATGAATAATAGACCAAGTGAGGATTAAACGAACCGGTATTAGACCAACTAGTATTAGACTAACCGACAATTAGACGAACTAGTATTAGACAAAATGCAATTAGACCAAGTGATAATAAAATACATTAGACAAAGTGGCAATTAGACTAAATGAAAATTAGACCAAGTGACGATTAGCCAATCTGGGCATTAGACCAAATGGCTATTAGACCAAGTGGTCATTAGACTAATTGGCTATTAGACCAAGTGGTCATTAGACCAATTGGCTATTAGATCAAGTGGTCATTATACTAATTAGCTATAAGACCAAGTGGTCATTAGACCAAATGTGAATGGAACTAATGGGCTTAGCCCGAATGTTGTTAGCCCAGTCTGAAGATTAGACCAAGTGATATTAGACCAACCGTCAGTAAACCATTTCGTCGGCGTTCATCCGAACCGTCATATCAGTTAATCAATCAATTTTGGTCCCAAAAAAAAAATCGATTTGAGATTTTTGCAAAAATATAAGTAAAATCCCTATTCTATACATACTTATATGTTAATTTCAAGGCAGCAATTTGCTTTATTTTCTGAGAAATGTGGGGATTTTCACGGCGATTCCACACAAATTGTTAATAAAATGCGCAAATCCTACTGGAAACGTGCACTGTAGCAAGGGCAAAGGAAACAACAACTGCGCGCACCGTTTGTCATATCTACCCATCGAGTCTAACAACTTTTAATGTTAGTAGTTTTATATTATATAGGCCTACTTATTCCAAAGTTTCCGTTAATAAAGTTTTATTATCTTACGATCAACTTGAAATAATATGAATCAAAAATCTAATTTTGAGACCACTATTTTGTTAGACAGACCTTCCAGAAGGAAAGAAATAATTTTTTCTCTCCAACAAGCCAATCGGGAATATTTGTGAAATCGATAATTATTGATATTTGCTGATGGTTTGCGATGAAACTTATTCCTCTTTTAACTTATTTTTTCGAATGACCAGATAGAAGAAAATTTTGTTTTTAATAAGTGGGATTAACAACCGACTGAGCTTGCACGCTTTCTGTGGTTTTACACCTCTTATTATTTTTTTTATTGTCAGATTTTGTTTTAATTCGAGCCCCCTACTTTCCAATCATGTATCCTCCAGTGTATCAACCGTATCGAGATTGTCGGTACTATTCAGAATTTTATGTTAACCTGTAGTATAGAACTAGGGGTCATGTTCCGTGTGATTGTGCCCGCGCCCTTTCATCTCCGCTGGTAAAATAGCTAAAGAAAACAACATTGTGTTTGCATTGTGTCATTTCATTGTCTCTCAAGTTACCTACTTCTTCACATTCAAAGTAGGTTTCAAAATTTGTAAATTTTAACCATAATATCGTGCGTGAGATATAAGTAGTTTTGACTTAATATATTATAATATAATGTTTTTTGTCTAGGTTTGTAATTTTTATTTTCCCAGTTTTCCCTAGTATTGTACTTATTACACCAACTTTTCAATTGCAAGTATAAAAATTACAATTTGAATTATATGATAACTGGAAAATATGTGTTATGAAAAAAAATAGAGAAGAAAAGAAGGTAGGTATAGAAGATTTTTTTTTTTTTTTCTTTCAATAATTTTATTCCTCAAAATATCAACATATATACAATATTTACATACACTCAGTACATGTAATATACATACCATGCATTCAGTAAAATACTACAATCCAAAACACTTATACATAACAGAAAACTTTAACGAAGAACATCAACAAAAGTAAACAGTCAAGTGTAAAACCACCTCGGTAACTAGTTAGCACTTTTGTACAAAGCCTAATTCAACGACCCCCCCACCCCACCGTTACTCTAAGCCATGCGATCTACTCACTCCCTTTAAAATACCCGCTTATGAATCAAGGCTTGCACACTTGCCATTCTCTAAAATTTATTACTTTCCCTTTAAAACCGAAGCCCCGGCCAGGACTGCCAAGGATAATGGGCCATTCAGCCAATTATGTGACATTCTTGCAATTTCTGAGATGCCATAAAAACATATTGTGAGGTCATGATAACTCACACAAAGTATATTCTAACTTTATCCCCTTCTATTGAACATAATCTTGACCCTTTTACCCACAGCTTTTCAAACTGTCTCCTAGTTACTCTGTTAAAATCTATCTCTATTCTTACTCTTATCTCATTTTTAATTCTCAAAATTAACCCGTCATCTGTTATTCTTTCCTTCGAAAACAAAAACCCGCACCGCTTAGCCCAAATAGCATTTTTTACAACGGTAAAAACAAACCAGGCTCGAGGCCAAGTGACCACATTCAAATTTGAATTAGGGAATCCATAAACAAACAACGATTTAACTAATGCGTGATCAAAACCTAAATGACGATTTGCAAAATCGTCGACCCAGTCAAGAATTTTACTCAAAGACTTACATTCCCAGAACACATGAGATATATTTTCTAGTTTCCTACAAAATGGGCATTTCCCATTTGTCACTCCCCATTTGAGAAGTTTCTCACCAACTCCCAACGCCCCATGTGATACCTTCCAACAAAATGATCTTAATTTATTGCATAGCTGACGATTATTACACATTTTCCAAACACTGTCCCATTCCCAACTTGGATCCTTAACCCTACATTTTGGAACAAAATCTATTGTTAACAAAGAAATAACATCCTTTAGTGTGTTACAAGTGGTAACAAAATCATGCTTACGACTGTATAAATACGATATCAGTTCATACCCCTTGCTATAAGACCGTGAAATCTTGTCGCAAGAAGGAACTAAATTGGAATAAAACTGTGGAAACATGATTCGTAACTTACACGACAAAAAGTAGCGCAGAAACTTATAGTTACATGACTCCGTATCTTCACCTGATAAGTGAGGGATCAAAAAGAGAACAAACGAAGCCTTTGTCTTCAGAATAAAATCATCCAAACCAAGACCCCCTTTAGTTTTTGGTAACATTAATGTTTTTCTCGATACTAGTTCTGTCTTCCCATCCCATAGAAATGAGAAAACGACTTTTTGCAGATCCGTACATAAAGTTTCACTTAAGAAATAAACCCGTGACAGGTAATAAAACAGTGAATATATACATGAATTGACAATGGAAACCTTTCCAACTAAAGTCAGATGGCGCGATGACCACCATCGGATTTTCCTTTTTGCTTTTTCATACAAATCTTTTAAATAATCATTAATACTATTCTGCGAACCGAAGGGGATTCCATTAATGATAAGTTTATCTTCCCTCCAGTCGATATTTCCCTTTAACTTCCGGCCTAAAAAACCACCTAGCTTCAGACCTTGTGTCTTGTTTAAATTTAACGAAGCACCAGTAGCTCTTTCAAAAAGGGAAAAAGATCTAAAGAAATGCTCGACATCGGTCTGTGACGTAGCAATACACGTGGCATCGTCCGCATACTGTACAAACTTGACTGATCTACCACTCCCTCCAGGAACATGATATCCAATTATACTTTTATTTAATCTAATGAATCGTCCAAGTGGTTCAATAAATAAAACATAGAGTAGAGGAGATAAAGGGCAACCTTGCCTTACTCCCCTATAAATTAACACATCTTTACTAAACACATTATTGATAAAAAGACGACTTTTGATATCCGTGTATAGGATTCGTATCCACTGAATAAGATAAGGGCCGAAATTTAACTTTTCCAAGACCCTAAGCATAAAATCCCAATTTACCTTATCAAAGGCTTTGTGCTGATCCATAGAAATTAAAGCACAGCAGTTGTTACGAAGTTTAGAACAATCTATAATATCTCTTAACAAACATAAATTAGAGTGAATAGAACGCCCAGGAACAGAACAAGTTTGATGTTCATCAATAATATCAGGCATTACACGAAACACTCTTAACTGTAATATCTTTGTAATGATTTTATAGTCAACAGTCAACAGGCTTATTGGTCGCCGGTTGGCGGGGTCCAGTGGATCGCCCTTTTTAGGCAACAAAGTAATTATAGCGGTCTTTTGAGACTCTGACATACTCCCGCTTCTATAAATTTCGTGATAGACAGCTAACAAATCTTCAGCAATAATATCAAAAAATTGTTGATAGAATTCAACTGGTATACCATCTATGCCTGGTGACTTATTTTTTGCCATGCGGGCTACGGCTTGTTTAAGCTCATTAATATCAAAAGGTTTATTTAAAGCTTCCGATTTTTCCACATCTATGGCAGTATATAAACAATCGAGAAAAGTATCTTGAACTGTATGATCAATTCTAACATCATTTGCATACAATGTAGAATAAAACTCATGGAAAATTGAAATAACTTTATCACCAGAAACAATTCTATCTTGATGATCCCGTATTTCTTTAATTCGTCTATCATCCATTTTCTCCTTTTCCATTCTATGGAAGTATCCCCCTGGGCGTTCGCCGTCATCCAAAATTTTGCCCCTAGCCCTGATAAATGCCCCACGATTCTCTTCTCTTAATATCCCTAACACCACTTCTTTATTTTCAGTGTTACATGCCCGTTGCAATTGCTGCAGTCGACTTCGTCTTTCCTTGGCCCTTCTTACCCCGTGGCAAATTGAAAGCTCTTTTATTCTTACTTTTATATTCTCCCACCACAAGGTGATCGATTCAAAACCGGGTTGGAGTGTCCTCCACAAATTATATTGCACCCTGAAATCATGACAAAATAAATCATCAGAACATAACTGGACATTAAATTTCCAATAAGATTTTGTTTTATATGACATGGACGGTATATTCATAATTATTTTAACCGCATCGTGATCTGAAAAATGGAAGGGCAATATCCTTGATCCTAGAACATCAAAACTTTTGTGAACATAAATCCGGTCCAGCCTCGAACTTTGTTTGTTACCCGAATGTTTCCACGTATGGCTGTCTACGAAATCATTAAGGCGTAACCAAGAATCACTCAAAGAAGCGGATGATAAAAAAGCTTTTAGCTCTTTACGTCCGACAAAAATTGAAGTATTTGTCGAACCCTGGGACCTATCAGCTTCATACAAAATACAATTAAAATCACCACCAATAATAATAGGAATATTGCCCCTGGTTAAGTTATACAAATTCTGGAAAAGAGAAACTCTATCTTTTGGATCGTTTGGGGCGTAAATATTACAAACTCGAAATGAAAAGTTATTGGTAGAACAAAGGACTGATACAAACCGCCCTTCGTGATCAGTACGGACTTGAGAAATGTTAACCTTAGATGCAAAAATCGATGAAAAAGCTATTGTCACTCCCGTCGAATGGGAGGACAGAGACGGAGAAAAGAAAATCGGTCCTTTCCATAAAGACTTGAACAGTAAATAGTCAGGACTTGACAAATATGTTTCCTGCAGAAGTATAATATCAAGCTTAAAAATGTGTAACCAAGAAATCAAGTTTCTAAGTTTAGCATTGTCACGTAGACCACGGACATTTAGGGTTATCATAGATGTAGGTAATTCAGTAATTGTCATTGATTTAAGATGGAAGGGCACCGAAAAGAATAAAGGGGACACTTAAACCGTAGTTATTTTCTATTTTCTCTTTGGAGAAAGCGACGTCGACTGTCTTTTAATTCCTCTACGTCCAGGGCGTCTTTTCTTGGTTTCCCGGGCGTCAAAAAGCGGACTAGGAGATATATAAACGGGGCTCCGCTTACCTTCACCGCTAGCCGTCTCTTCTGCCCATGACATCTCCGTATTCATTTCGTCACTAGATTCACCTGAGCTGTCATCATCAAAAATGGACTTCTCACAGGTTTGATCTTCTGGCTCTATTTCTCCATTGACACTAGCAGACGATTCTCTCTTACTGGAATTGGGGTCCCGGGTCCCTTCTCCAGAGGTCGATGGTTGATTGGGGTCCTCCTTTTCCTCTTCCTTCTCCTTTACTTCCTTATGAGCAACTGCTTTGTCTCCATCCTTCTTCTCTACTCGATCACCAACTTTTTCTTCCTTCTTTTCGACTTTCTCACTATCTCTTTCCTTCACACTTGCCCATGCTGATGAAATTTTGAGCCTTGCTGCAAATGACACTGGGCAGGCTCGAAAACCGTGCCCCTCCTCGCCACATATGGAACACTTCATTTCCTCCTTGCAGTTCTGGGCAATGTGCCCCTCTCTGTCGCACCTGTAACACCTGGTGACGGTGCAGTCCTTTGCCTCGTGGCCCGCCTTTTTACACTTTAGACAGGTTCTTGGCTGCCCGTCATACCTCACCCAGCAATCCCGCCCCTCTATCATTAAGGAAGACGGGATGTCCTTCTCAAGTTTCATCTTATATTGTCTAGTCCCGTTAAAAATATTTGGGAACTCCCGATGAGCGAGCATCCGCCCATCCAACACTTTTCCGTACCTGCTCAATATGTACCTCACGGTACTATCGTTCGCCTCAAAGGGAACGTGTAAAATTGTTATTATTTTCGTGTCCTCACAGTAAGCTGATACTGTACATTCCTTTTCTTTCTCCAAAACACTTTGGAATTCCCTCCTCAAAGCAACAGTTTTGAACGTGACATCGTAAAGCTTCCCACCGGGCAAGCTTTGCACCGCCGTCAAATGTTCCTCAACCTTTACTCCATTTTTCTTTAAAAACACAAAAACACTTCCTTCCTTCTGGAACTCTACACGAACTGAACATTCTCTCCTTACACGCTGCATGATTATTTGAAATGTAGCTTCAAACAAATACAAAAACGGAAAAATACATAGCACACTATAACTTAGTTCGAAACGTTGAACCGGAGCGAAACGAAAACACGTCCGCTCGCCACGGCGGAATATAAAGAGATGATCGATTACAAACTTTTAGATTGATGTAAAAAGTAACAAGTAATTTACGAATATCTCGTTCTTTTATGATTTATACCGCTGTAAATGTCTCTGGTTTGCAATCTCAGGAAATTCATCTATATTGATAGCCTAATTTTTATTTTCCCAGTTTCCCGTGGTGTTGTACGTATTATACCAAGTTTTCGATTGCAAGTAAAAAAAAGCACTTTGAATTATAAGATAACTGGGAAATATGTGAATTTAAAAAAATTGGAGAAGTAAAGAAGGAAGTGATCGAAGATGATCGATTACAAACTTTCAGATTGATGTAAAAAGTAACAAGTAATTTACGAATATCTCGTTCTTTTATGATTTATACCGCTGTAAATGTCTCTGATCTACATTCATAGCCTAATTTTTATTTTTTTGCAAAAAAATACGAGTCGCGTTCCACGTACAACTTTTTTTTTTGTGATCTGATATTGTTTTATTTCTTATGTAATTTTCCCTGTTTTTTTTTCTTTCATTATGGAATATGTACGCAGGACCAACTCTAAGAGGGTCCTGATTTTCTCTGTTGTTCATGTAGTTTATATAAAGATGAAATGTACTTAAAGGACAAGTCCACCCCAACAAATTGATTTGAATAAAAAGAGAAAAATCAAACTAGTATAACACTGAAAATTTCATCAAAATCGGATGTAACAAATAAAAAAGTTATGGCATTTTAAAGTATCGATTAAATTCACAAAACAGTTATATGCACATCCTGGTCGGTATGCAAATGAGGGGACTGATGACGTCATCCACTCACTATTTCTTTTGTATTTTATTATATGAAATATAAAATATTCTAATTTTCTCCACATTGTCAAGTAAAACAACGATTAATTCCTCTCTGAACATGTGGAATTAGCATATATGGTTCAGTCAAGTTGGTCCTTATTGTCAAATCTGTAAAAAAAATGAAATATTGTATAATTCAAACAATAAAAAAAACAAAAGAAATAGTGAGTGATGGACATCATCAACTGACTAATTTGCATGTCACTGAGTTATGCATATCATTGTTTTGTGAAAAATAAGCAAAACTTTAAAATGCCATAACTTATTTTACATCCGATATTGATTAAATTTTTAGCGTATTGTAAGTTTGATATTTCTTTATTTATTCAATTCAACATTTTTCTGGGATGGACTTGACCTTTAATTAAGAAGTGAAGTATGGAGGGAATTGTCTGGAAGAGGATGCTTTTGGTAATACAAATTGATCTTTAAGTCTTCAGATCATTATGAATGGTAAATTGCCAATTCGACTACTGCCACCTCGTCCACTTACCACATTAACCGTCATTTAATCTAATGCTATTCCGTCCATCAACATTTCGTCTAACATCCATTTAGTCTAATAGCCCTTTGGTCTAATCATCACTTCGTCTAATCTCCAGTTAGTCTTTGAGCATTTCGTATCATAACCAGTTGGTCTAATATTCATTTTATCTTCATTCATTTCGCACACTTAACACTTAAATTAGACCAAATGGTATATGAGCTAAATGGCCATTAGACCAACTGGTTATTAGACGAAATGGTGAGTGGACGAAATTACAAGTGGACCATACTGACAGTGGACAAACTAATAATAGACGATTTGGTAAATGAACGATAAGGCATAGGGCGGATTGGACACCTACCATTAAAGGTCAAGTCCACCCAGGTCAAGTCCACCCAAGAAAAATGTTGATTTGAATAAATAGAGAAAAATCGACACAATCATTATGCTGAAAATTTCATAAAAATCTGATGTAAAATAAGAAAGTTATGATATTTTAAAGATTCGCTTATTTTTCACAAAACAGTGATATGCACAACTCAGTGACACATGCAAAGGAGATAGTCGGTGATGTCCATCACTCACTATTTCTTTTGTTTTTTTATTGTTTGAATTATACCATATTTCATTTTTTACAGATTTGACAATAAGGACCAAATTGATTGAATCATATAGTATTAAACCAATGCGTTGTTTGACACGACAACAGGAAGAAAATTGTAATACTTCATATTTCATATAATAAAATACAAAAGAAATAGTGATGTCATTAGTCTCCTCATTTGCATACCGACAAGAATGTGAATATAACTGTTTTGTGAAATTAAGCAAAACTTTAAAATGCCATAATTTGCTTGTTTTACATCCGATTTGATGAAATTTTCAGCGTTATGCTTGGTGGAATTTTCTCTTTTAATTCAAATCAAGTATTTGATGGGTTGGTTTGTCCTTAAATATTATCCATGGTTATCAAATACCATAGATGCCAAAATATATTCAAACTTTTTATTTGAAGTTTGTCCATGTCAATAGTTCATATATGGCGGCAATATATATATTTGTTTTATAAATGTTTAAAATAGTGATAAATGTATTTTTAGATTTAATATGATTTGTGACCAAAATTTGATTATTTTTTAAAATTTTGATATCTTTTAACATTTTTAAAAGTAAAGTTTGATGTAAAAAGTGATAGATATATCATATGTCAAACGATGGATGCCATGAATTATTAGCACTCTGAGTATATATCGATTATTATTATTGCATTGAACATCGATATGTTGAACATACCGCTGTTTGGAAGCGGTTGGATCGCTGTTCTAAATCTATTACATGTATGTTGAAATCTTATAGTAAGGGATTTTTATTTCAAACGAGATAGAATGCGGAGTTGATTATGGGAAAGCTATTGCGTGAAATGTGGTAAAATCGTGTTGATGATTTTATAGCTACTGGTATTAGTGAATATTTTAAATATCAGCTTAAATGTTGGTCAAATATTATTTATTCAATATTAGATTTTACGAATATACTTTGTAAAATGAAAAAAAAGTTGAATCATACATCTAAAGATTGATTTATCAATCCCTTTTTTTCTCATGAAGGATTATTGAAAACATGATACAAAAAATTATTGCATATTTTTACCCCTTGAAAAGGTTGAAAAATGGATCGATTACAAATATTGTCGATGGGGTTATGTTGTTCTTTTGAAGCACATGGCTCCATTACAATGTGTAGCGCCAGATCGACGAGGCTCTATCCCTTTGATCGCTGAACGTCAAACAGGGTAGCAGCAACTCCCATCAACTCCCATTAGAAGGTAAGAAAGCAACATTTTTTCCTCCAACAAGCCAATTGCGAATATTTGTGAAATCGATATTTGCTGATGGTTTGCGATGAAACTTCTACCTCTTTTAACTTATTTTTAGAATAAAATTTTGTTTTTAATAAGTGGGATTACCTACCGACTGAGCTTGCATGCTTTCTGTGGTTTTACACCTCTTATCATTTTTTTTATTGTCAGATTTTTTTTTAAATGTGAGCCCCCTACTTTCCAATCATGTATCATTCAGTGTATCATCCGTATCGAGATTGACTGTACTTTTTAGAATTTTATGTTAACCTGTAGTAGTACTAGGGGTCCTGTTCCGTGTGATTGTGACCGCGCCCTTTCATCTCCGCTGGTAAAATAGCTAAAGAAAACAACATTGTGTTTGCATTGTGGCATTTCAATGTCTCTCAAGTTACCTACTTCTTCACATTCAAAGTAGACTCCCACATTGTATAAAAGTTATATTATTAACCTCAGATGTAGTCAGGTAGTTTTGAATATAAATATATAATAATTTAATGTTTTTTGTTTAAGTTTGTAGTTTTTATTTTAAGAGTTTTCCCTGATGTTGTACGTATTATACCAAGTTTTCGATTGAAGGTAAAAAAAAATGCCATTTGAATTATAAGATAACTGGGAAATGTGTGAATTAAAAAAAATGGAGAAAAAAAGAAGGAAGTGATCGAAGATGATCGATTAGAAACTTTTTAGATCCATGGATGGAAAAGTAACAAGTAATTTACGAATATCTCGCTCCTTTATGATTTATACAGCTGTAAATGTCTCTTGTTTGCAATCTCGGGAATTTCATCTAAATTGGTAACCTCATATAATCATTTCGTGCAAAAAACACCTTTTTTGCAACTGATATTACTGAGCAGCATGTGGCCATGAATATGCAATAAATGAAACGATAATGCCATATCCATATCCTCTAGCTCTTTCCCGTTTTCCTGATTTTATTGAAAATTTGAAATGAACTCGTAATTGTCTCAAATGTATGTATGTCGCCTGATTAACAAAATGATGATCATTGAAGCAATATTCTGTCTGGACAAAATTTAAGTAAACCTAATTTTGTATGATACAATAGACCCTCATTGCATACTCCATGTGACATGAATATAAATTTTACCGAAATAGGGCCTAATGCAAAATTTTAAGAAACCATATTTTTCCTACTCATTTCCAATTTTTATCACTTTTTCATTGTTTTGTTTGTCTCACTTTACTGTTCGAACCATATTATTTTCTTCAGCCTGGAGTACTTCCTTATAGGTATATAGCGGGGGATGTTGATTAGTGCCAAGATATATGATCCTTTTCAAAGATTTTTTCTTCCAAGATATATCATGTATTTAGATGTGTGAAGACATTTTTTATGAATAGACCCTACATTAGAAAGAAGAAAAATAGCTGATGAAATTTATCGCATGATAACCATCATTGGCAAATACTCTATCATGAGCATGATGAGTGAAGTCTGTGAAGAGCATTAAATTTTTGCAAACAAAAGAAACTGATGAAAAGTGGATTGCATTTTTTTGTACAGAATCTCCATCGTAATATCATGATAGGCAATTTTTAAAAATCTTTTTAAGCTCATTCGATATTTTTAAAATTAAATTAGTAATACTACCCGCTGCCATTTCATGTTTAAAATGTAATAATAATTCAATTTTGTAGGCCTATATGATAATGAATTAAATTCCTTTACCCTTTCCTAGACAAGATTTTAAACTTGTAGGATGTGCAAATAATCATAACTAAATCTAAGTTAAATCTACCAAGACTACGCACAAATTAAAGATTTTGCCTAACTCTAATCCCCTAACAACAGCTTTCTCTGCCTTCTTCGCGGTAATTCTACCCATGTTAAGAGCTGATTTGTTAATGGATAATACTATATGTATTGTGATGTCAAGCGTTGATCTCAGATGTAAATAATGCATTACAGCCATCGCGGCGAGATTACCGGTTGTAACATAACAGGGGCCCTTCGTTAGCGCAAAGTTGGTGAAATGTTAGGCCAACAGCGTTTCTGTGCGCCCGATACAGACCAATAGATAACTAACCACCACTAACCGTGAAAACCGTCAATATTATCTATGGCTATTTTATCCATAGATGACAAAATTTATTTTATCTTTGTAGGTTCGGATTATTTCGACACCACAAAATCGAACGCGGCAAAATCTATACATGTTTTTATAATTTTTTTTAACAGTGATACACATATTTTTAGATTTATTATAACTTTCAACGATAATTTGATGTATTTAAAAAAAATTTATTACTTGAATAATATTATTTTTTTTTAATGCGAGGTTGTTGCTAATAAAACAATGATTATTCATGTGTGTAACGATGGATTCTATGTACTATTAGCAATCAGAGTATATA
Source organism: Lytechinus pictus (assembly GCF_037042905.1). NCBI lineage: Eukaryota > Metazoa > Echinodermata > Echinoidea > Temnopleuroida > Toxopneustidae > Lytechinus > Lytechinus pictus. The sequence continues at coordinate 19,108,813 of NC_087260.1, forward strand.
TCGATTATTACTATTGCATTGTAGTTGGAGGTGCCGTGGCCGAGTGATCTAAGGCGCCTGGCTATTCATGGAAAGTCCGGGGTTCGATCCCCGGCCGCTGCACCTATATATGCATTATTGGTAACTAGGTGTGCACTTGTTTAAAAAATATTTAAAAAAGCATTGCACAAAAGGCTGTTTGACTTACCTAACTTGCCTACTTTTGTCAAATAACCAATTATATCAAAATATGTTTAAAAATTGTGCATGATTTATATTTACACGTAGGCATTACACGTAGGTATGTTATACCCCTTTCATATCGCCAGCGAAGGGGAAAGTGTCCAGTATGAAAGGTACACAGGAGAACTTCGCCGGTGAAACTTTTCCCCGACGAAGTTCGCCGGTGAAACAGCCAGTATGAAAGCAAACCGGAGAACTTCTCCTCTTTAATGACGTCAGAGGTCATTTTTTCCCCTCCCCGAAATCCCCTGAACTGAGATTCAGCTAGCTAGCTATTATTTCCGTGGCTAAATGTAGAAGGCCATGCACGCTTTATGAGCGATTCGATCATTCCATAGAGTTAAATACCCTCGAACATACTATTTGTTTTTTCACTAACGGTATTTATTATTATAAAAGCGTTACTTAGATTATGAAAATGCGCTTAATATATCAAAATAATTTGATTCTTTTTTTTTTTTTTTGCTTCTAATATTTCTAGAATATGACTTTTGTTGTAATTTTTTACACCATTTTGTAATCGGTAAGAAGCAATGTTTACAATATTCATTTCGTTCGTTTTAATTCTGCATGGACGTGCCGAGTGAGCTGATCAGAGTTGTCTACCAGCCGTCATCTCAAAAACTTCACTGATTAAATTGATTAGGTATCTGCAATTATTAAAGGAATAGTGTTATGTAGTATGTATTTAACTTCCTGTTATCCTTTCAGTCATTCACCCATCACTTGTTTACAAACTCCCCCAATGTCATCTAAGAATTCCTAAACCCCCAATACCATTTAACTCCGAAACCTTGACCATTTAGACCAACCCTCAGTGACGTCAGCTAACTTCAAGGAAGAAGTATGACTCACACTTTCAGCCCCAGTCACTTGCACATAGCATCACCACACCCCTTATACCAGAGAAAGTTTGATAGACAGTTATCTGTAGACCAATCAGAACCAGTTTAGACCCCCCACCTTAAATTGTTACACCCCCGAAACTCATGATATAAATAAGACTTCTTGATTATTAGAGAGGGAGAACAGAGAAGATACTAGACCCACACTCATCCAGATAGATAAGACTGAAGGCGGTGCTGCACCATCCCGAGTTTGCTCAATCTCGAGATTTTAGCCCGATCGGCCCACTTCGCGATTAATCTCGAGATTCAAGAAACCCCGTCTGCACCATCGCAAGACAGCGATTCCTGCTCGAGCGAGGCAACAAACCCGATATTCAGAGCATGCGCACTTTCGGATCTTGGAGTTTCAACGGCCCGCGCTTTTGAATAACTTCCCGCGATATGCAAGCAATGTACTCCTTTCACTAGCACTTTCGCCGAATTCGACCGGTGTTATGCAACAATCCTCTCAGCTCAGCGAGTGAAGAAGTGATGTATTCTTCGATGGTGGAGTAGGAGGCAACGACAGAGAGAGAGAGAGAGAGGGAGAGAAGGAGGAAAGAAATGCTATTTGCTCACATTTTGCGAAGGAATAAGACAACACTGCTGTCAGTGTTGTTATTGAATATGACCATCGTCGATGAGCGCCTCCCCCTTCGATCTGGTCTCTCCCAAAATCCATTCACTGGTGGGACACCATCGTTGCTTATTAGGCAATTGATGAACGCTATTCGCATGTATAAAGTTGACTTTCGCACGTGTTTATGTTTTGACCAAGGCGGAAGTGGAACGCGAATTGCATTATGGACTGACGTCATGAATAAATTACCCCGAGTCCAATCTCGAGTGCGTCTGCACCGACGAATTAGCGGGATAATTCGTAAAATAGCGCGCTATTTTGCAAATAAACCCGAGTTGACTTGGGATTGCAATCTCGAGATTAATCCTACGAACTAGCGCGATAATTGCGTCTCCACCGCCAACTATCTCGAGATTTTTCAGATCGGGATAATTTGCCGGATCAGAAATAGCGCGCTAATTTGAAAACTCGAGACTTAGACGTCCATCAAATATTATCTTAACTTCACAATCTTAATCTGATTCTTCGAAATTATTCATCGTCTCCTGCTATACCTGAATCTTCATGCACTTCGAACTGTAAACTGTAACTGATGATTAAATACCCAGTGATTTGAACTGTATAACTTTCTCCAAAGTTTCCTTATTACGCTTCCCTTCAATAATCACCGATCCCATCCCAACATAACCATAGTATGATTAAAATTCAAATTAAAAAATCCGCGCGCTTTCATTTGCACTTACTTCCGCCCGAGCAATCACCCGTCGACTTTCGCCGGGGAAGAGATGTCAGTGCGAAAGGGTAAACATAAAAAAAAAATCTTCGCCGGGGAAGTGAGGAATGCGTGCCGGAGAAGTTCGCCGGGGAAAAATGAAGAGGCCAGTCTGCAAGGGGTATTAGTGACGTAAAGATCGATGATCGGGTCATAGACATAGTTTCCGTATTCTGAAGTCGGGTTTAACTGTACTAAAATTATGGAGAGCAAAAAAAATCAAATATTCTGTCTATTTTGTATATTTATTATGTTTACTATTGTGTATTTTTCTGCTTCCATAATGAAGAAAAATATTTCAAAATACTTCATAAAAATTATATCATTCACAGACAACTACGGACAATTTGAGTGTCAAATGAGTTATTTAATTCGATGTTTACTGACATTAGGGATTTGTGCCCCATTTTTGGCTCTCCATAGTTAAACCAGGGTTTAATAATTAAACCCGAGTTCAAAATACGGGCCTCTAGTACCGAAACGATGGCGTCAGTTGCCATGGTGTCATGGCGGTCTGGTTCTAAACAACCCGCCGAATGAAAGCGTGTGTTTCTCATAAAAATGGCTGCTATCGGAATTTGATCGCTTGCAACCTATTTTTTCAGACGAGCCAAAGTCATTTGCAAATACATAATGTGTACAGACCATCGTCAGCTGCGACTCTGTTTAGAATGATGATGATAGAATCAGCCCGCCATGACACCATGGCAGCTGACGTCACACTTCGGTACTCTATTCGACTTCCTTGCTGAGAAAAGGTTTGAATACCATTAAAGCTGTTCGTAAGATAAGAACGAATTTAAGAAAGACTGGTGATTCTTTCTTTTGGTATAAATGGTATACATATAGGCGATGGTTTAGCGCGTAAGAAAGAATCACCAGTAGTTCTTAAAGTCGCTCTTAACTTACGAACAGCTTTATGAAACGGCCCCCAGGATGTAGATTGCTTCTTTCACGCACGGAAATAAAACTGCTTTCACGCCACTCTCTCTAAGTACCACGGCTCCCACTCCAACCTTGTTGTTGTCCACGTGATGTCCAGGCGATTCGATGTGGACATGGTGGATGTGCTGAGATGCCTCGTTAGAAGGGGAGCTAGGGCGTAGAAGGAATCTGGAGGATGTAAAAAAAAAAAACACACCCCCAGTTTTGTTTGTTTGTTTTAGTTTCTTTATTTGTATTTTTTGGTTTGTCAAATTTGTCGGTGAAACCCCCTCCTTGGACAAAAAGCTAGATCCGCCCCTGAAATGACCCCAGAATTATTGACTGCCACCAGGAACCAGACAAATTTCGATATCAAATCGGCACATCTGGGGGTGATTCACAAAGATGTAAGTATGACTTATGAGTCGCACTTAATTATAGTTGCGTGCCGTATACGAAAGGCGTGATCGCATTGGTCAGATCGTATCGTGGGGACGCGCACTACGTATCAATCAATAAGATCACGTGTTGTATATCATGTACGCTTCGGCATTTAAGTGCGATTTAAGTTATACTTAAATCTTTAGTTGTGAAACACCCCCCAGGATCAGGACCCGCCAAACGGTCCCCAAGCAAACCGATAGCTTAAGGTAAAAGAAAGCGATTGCTTCAAACAATTATTTTATGAGAAAGCTTGTAAAATCAAGGTCAGTTACCACCAAATTATCATCGATGTAGGTCTGGAACTTTGAAATCAACTCATCTTTGTCAAATCGTGAAATCTTAGCTGAAAACCGATAATTCTGATAACTAACACAAAAAGGCATATGTGGGACACATAATAAATATTGTTTTGAAATACCCCTTATTTTATGGACTTCCCTGCTTATTTTGCTAATTTCTCTGCAATTACACATTTTTCCAGAGCTAGTCGGTACATATTTTTTTTTATACATACGAACACTTGGGTGGTCATTTTATTGGATTCTGTTCGAACTCATTTTTGACATCGTCAAAGCCGAGACCCAAGCTATGTCCGATGCGGCGAAACCACGAATCGTGACTTCACTGTCAACTGCCAACTTCAAAATTAAAATAGCTTTTCATCAGATCTGCGTGTTTGTCCTGATAACAACCTTTAAATAGATCAGTATAATATGCTGTAAAGCGCTTTGAGCCGTTAAGGGAAAAGCGTTAATAAAAACTAGCTATTATTATTAGCAATAAGTTATTGCATTGCCAATCTCATAAATCATTGTGTATGTACACACCTAAACGGATCCATTAACTTGTCAAGAATATGAATTGCATGGTGAGTATTGGCCTGATCATGTGTCCAGATATTAATATGTAATAATGGGGGCTATATGCAGTTGTAACTTAGGAACCCTGTCACTTCAGTATAAGAAAACGAATATCGCCTCATCTTTTCGTATGAAATCGAAAAATATCTTCGTAAGATATGACACTGACTTCTTCTTTTTTCGCCAGCTATCCAGCTTTATCAACGAGAACAGGCCTTTTTTAAAAGAAGGATAGCGAACCAGAACAGAAATATAACTGATTTTTGGAGTTGTCCTCGACTTCGAACAACCTAATATTTCGTTTTTAGTTCGATTAAATTTTGTAATTTGCATCGTCCTATATGGAATCGAAACACTCTATTTGAAAACAAAAACGGCTATAGTGGAAATTGAAATGAATATCACTACCCACTACTAATCATAGTGATACGTTGGGCTTTGACATCGTTAGCTTCAGCAAGCTCTTGGGTACACCCATTAATTAATACATTGGCGACTTGCTATCGATTTCTTTCGAAGTCGATTTCTACTTCATTAAGAGATTCGCATTTCCGTAATGTGTGTTAAAGAGATGGAGTATAAGGCCACCCTGATACGAGAAATTATATTCATGAGATGCAAAGAACATAAGGAAAATGTTGTCCCCATACTGTCAACATCTCAGATCATCGGCATTGACATCATTGTTTGTAAAGAACCTTTATAATGCTACTTATAGAGACAGACCAGGGGAAAGTTTCATGAAATGATTCAAATACGACATTTAAAATATAAACAATCAGACAGCCACTTAGCAAATTAAATATCAAGAGTTACGATTGATCCAATCAATCATAACTCTATGGAAAGCCAACAACGTCATAATTTTTTCTACAGGAAATTTGCACAATGTCTTTTGTAAACAAAGAGAAGCACAGTGAATTTTCAACAAAACAGTGAATGCATGAATACACATCATAGTCAGAAAGTATTTTGAACAAACATGAATAATCGATGTTGATGTTGCTGGCTTTCCGTAGTTGCGATTGATCGGATCAATCGCAACTCTTTGTAAAACGGGGCCCTGATCTGACAAAGACGACATGATAATAATAAAAATTCTCCAAATGACCAAACACATCACATGCACATTTTCAGCGCCATGCTTATTTGGTTAATTTTCCTTTTTTTTTTCATTGAAATCATATTTTCGATGGAGATGATATATTATACGCCGACTGTGTTCAGGGAGCAATTTCAAATGTTCAGGGCTCCGTATTAAACAAAAAGGTTTGCGATGAATTGCAAATATGAAAGAACTGCACTGATTGGCTCCCGGTCAGTATTTTAAACAGAGTGTGCATGCAACGATGATCTTGATTGGTCATTGGTATTTAGCGATTGATCGCAAACCTTTGTTTTACGGAGCCCAGATCCACTGGCAAGATTAGCATTCATGCTTTGCTCATGCTCCAATTCTTTAAGTCTTCGAAGAGGAAATTATTCTGAGGTATTTGCATAGCGTGCAGAAGTATACTTCGACATTTGTTGAGAATTATTGATGTATTCGAATTAACGAGAAAAATCGGGATTATTCGGAAACTGCAAACAACCAAAACGCGGCTGACTGAAACAGGAACATCGAGATTTTTTTTTCACGTTACACGTCAGTCGCGAAAAGTGTCGAGAGGGAAGGCTGGCTTAAAGGCCCGGGGGGGCCACTTCCATTCACAAGTGGATACCATGCGCGACCATGGGGTCTCGAAAAGCACCCTAAACACGTAATTTCCATATTCTGGAAATGCACCCCTTAACAAGTATTGGCATGTGAAACCCTACCCTTAACAAGTATTGGAAACAAAACGATACTCTTGGCAAATATTCCCTGAAATGAACCCCTAAACAAGTACATGAATGTTTTATTGTTACCGGGTCCTTCGGTCGTCGGCTTTACCTTATTTGGTTTAGTACGACCCCACCTTCTACACCTCGCGCAAATCGGACTCTAAACACGAAGTGTTGGGGCAAAATGGACATCCTTTATAAATCATTTCAATTTTGTTTTATCATTCCCGCAAATTCGACCCTAAACACGTAATTTTCCTAGCGAAATAGACACCCTTTTTTCATTATTTTTGTGTTTTTGACACCCTTATCACGTTACGTACGTAACGTGCCCTATCGTGAAAAGGACATCCCTTTTACGTGTTTTTTTGGTCGCGCATGGTATCCACTCGTCAATGTAAGTGGCCCCCCCGGGCTTAAAGGTAAATGCTAGTTTTGGCATGGACCTATTACATGGTTTTGGTAACGATATAAAAATGAGTTCGTACAGAATCCAATGAAATGACCACCAAAGTGTCTGTTTGTATAAATAAAACGCATGTGCCAAAGGATTCTGGAAGAAATTGTGTAATTGCTGAGAAATCAGTAAATAAGCACAGGATTCGGGTAGAGCGTCGGGCCCGACGCTCAAAGCAATAATTATACACTGTCCCACGTGCACTTATCTGTGTTGGGGAAGTTCAGTCTGAACATTTTTCAGCGTAGATTTCAAGATTTCACAAAGTTCAGTTTATGTAACTGTACCAGATCTAGATCCTCGATGATATACTGACAATTAAGCCTGGTTTACAGACTTTCTCATGAAATCAGTGTTTACTGCAACTACTGGAATTTCTCTTTAATACTCCAGGGCTGTATAATCATGATTGATGGTTTCATAAACTCTGCATGTTTGTTCCTGCGACTTGCTGAAAATGATAACTACAGTATATTAATGGATATATCATTCACAGACAATTTCATAATTCAGTCACTGTTTACATAATATGTATTCATATGGAATCCATTGACTTGTCAAGAGTAATAACGGAGTGGAACGATATAGGGAGTTGCCTGCTCAGGTGTATTGGGGAGATCATTAGGAAGATGTCACATGACTAGGAGACCATCTTCATTTCATATTTTATATGACTTCGAAAATAGCTTCGATAGATACAACATGACTTTTATTATCGCAAGCTCTATTAATGAGAACGGTCTTTTTAAATGAAGGGCAGCCACGTAACCAAGTAGAACCCATCAGGAACTAATTCTCATGGTTTGCACCAGTTTCCAAATACCTTCCATTTTGTTCTCCGTCCATTGATGAAATCATCCCTTGAAATCGGCAAACTACATTTGACACCAAGTTTTAGCGAATATCGAAATGAATATCACTAACAATGACAGATACACGGTTGGGTTTGAACTTGATCCTGCTTCTAGCATATATTTTGTCAATCTAGTTCTTTGCATACTTTTGAACGTTTTAGTTCTGACCATCATTACTCGTCAAAGAGAACTTCAGGATATGATGCGATTGTTGCACCAAGTGTTCGCGGCCGCCACTCTTGTAAATGGTGTCTCGTGGAATCTTTGGTCTCTTCTATGGGACCAGCTTAAGGACGCATATTCATGTTCAATCCTTACTCTCACTTTTCTGTTCCCGACCCGTTTTACCAGACTTCTGATGATGGCCTGTCTCTGCACCATGAACTTAAACCTCTACCTTCTGATCTCTCGACCGATGCGCTATAACATCATTGTAACCACTAAACGGATACGAGTCATACTTGGTATAATTCTTTTGGTAGCTCTGATTGGAAGTGGAAGTACCATCCCAGTGACGAGATCGCCTTTTATCCAACATGAAACTGACCAGTGTCTCCTGAAGAGCATCCTTTCCGTACAGACAACTGTAGAAGTTATAGACTCTGTAATTATAATTCTTCCGATCAGTTTTACCTTTGTCATTTCGACAGTGGTGTACATTAATCTTCTGAGAATAGCTAGACGGCAACAGAAAATGGTTCAAGATTTGGAAATGGGCCTACATGGCAATATTGGAGCTTCTGGGAATATCTCCGAACAAAAGGATATCCCTAAAAATAGATTTAAACCGAAGAAACAATTCAAAGGTGTGATCACGGTAGCTCTTCTCTCAGGGTCATTCCTCGTAGTTTGGGTACCCATGTGTGTGTCTCGTCTAATCCCAGAAACTTCCTATGGGCCGCTATATGATATTTCCGATAAGTTATCCACAACAAGCTCTTGGGCACATCCACTAGTAACCCTGTTAACTAACAAGGAGACACGACGACTTTCTATCGATTTCTTTCGAAGTCGCTTTCGACGCCATTGAGCAATAGCATATCCTGTAGCGCAGAAGACTAGCGCGATAATTGCGTCTCCATTACAAATAATCTTGAGATTGTTCAGATCGGGTTAATTTGCTGGATCAGAAATAGCGCGCTAATTTGAAAACTCGGGCTAGTGCAGACGGACCTCATGTAACTGAGAAACGCAGCAACACTGAATGTGCTCCTCTGGGTCACATCACATTTCTAGATAATTATGATCACTAATAGCCGCGCAAGGATCCAGGTATGTTGATCGGTGTTGATGTGACCTTTGGTGGAAAGTCGCTCTATAGGAATAACCCATCTGAGGTGCAAGCTGCTGTTTCATGTCTACGCAGATTGGTGTGATTTCTATTTCTAATTCTGAAATGTCTGAAAATGGAAATCAACTATATGCGAATCGCACCGGCACCTCCACTTTTTTCTCTGGATGATAATCAAAACTTGAATCCATTAAATCGATGAAACATCTCGGTATATCTATCTAGGGTGACCTCAAGTAAGAACCTTACGTGAATGACTTGTAGAAGTGAGTAGAAAACTGAATATGCTACGAGTTCTGAATGATCTTCGTTTACCATCCCACGACATGTTAACTCTTTTCTGAGGTTATTATCTTCTCTGTCCTGGAATATGACAGGTGTGGCACAATACTAAAATCCATACGTGAGTAGTGTCATAGCATTCAAAGCATTCAAGAAGCATTCCGTACGGGATTCCGTATCATCTTTGGCAGTCGGCGCTTGCAAAATAGAGAGTTTTACAGAACAGAGTATATGTATCGAGAAAATGTCATTAAATGACAAAAAAAAAACTAAATAGCTGGGAGGTCTTTGTCGAAATTTGTGAACCGGAACAGCGGTTTCGTCCTATGTTTCAGAGCTGACGAAAAGTTTCAAATTATGTAGTTTGCTCAGAACCAATTCACAAATTTTCAAAGGGGAATTCTTTTTTTGTTCTTTGTAATGTCGGGAATTTTTGCAATTTTTTTATATTGTCTTGAGCGAAAGCTTCCTATAGGGCCACTGTGCATGAAAATGAGGAAAATATTGCAGTCGCCGCGGCTCGCCTGGTCAACGGTAATCGTGCATTTTCCCGAATGTCATCAAAATTTTGACAAGTTCTGGGTTCTTAATAAGCGTGACAGGGCTTTAAAACTAGAAAAAAAAAACATTTGATTCTTACTTTTGAATACGTTTCCATTCGTACCTGTTAGTAAGATAAGGTAAGATAAGATTTATTTTATTTATTCACGGTTAAAAAGCCCAAACAGTTCACAGAATGATTTCCATTGGGGCCGTGTGGAACATTCAATTGACAAAGTAAACATTTTAAAATCAGTGTTTAACGAACAATATATATGGAACAGAAGCATCAATGAAATATTACAAGGCAATCATTGAAACGATCAAAGAAGACCAGCACAGTATTGTACAAACGGGACTATGGTGCAGTATAATTCTCACAGAGTACACACAAAATAATTAGGTCTCACTCAAACAAATTCCATAACTTCATCATATTAACAAGTTTGCCAATCCTGATTGCACAAGAAGTAGAAATACGATATATTCTACACAGATTTAATCATATGATTATAGATGGATATATAAGAAAACAGCAAAAAATGACTAAACATTCGAGCAATATCCGAGCACTCATCTTTTTTTAATTTTATGCTTACGTATTTTGTTTTCTTATTTAGTATATTGAATCTATCAGAATGGGATACCAGAAAATAATCCACGAGTGAGGGCCACTATCACATGCATTGCAGGTGAATATAGTATTGGCCCTTTGATGCTTTAATACCCCATGAAGAAAGGACATCCATGATAATGATTAATTTCAATGAATGATATAGTCAGGTTCACTATGTTCATATTTGAGCTTTCGCAGGATTTTGTTGGAGAAATTGAAAACTATATATTTTTGGAAAGGTAATTGTATAAGGATTCGGAATAACATGTTTCCATTTGCACCGTGACCAATATGGCCGCCATCTTGGATTTTTCAAAATGGCCGCCAAAAACAGGGTTATTGACAGCATCTCGACTTCTAAGTAACCTAGAATCATCATTTTCGACACCTAAACCACCATTTCTGAGGTCAATGAATCTGTTGGTATCAAAATAATGAACTTTATTTAGGAAAGAAAATAATTTCCATGATATTTTTGTATGTTTCCCGAATAATTTCCAGACTAGAACTCCAAAGTCCAAATTAAGTATTCCAAATTAAGCGACCTGAACATACCTTTCATACGTACGTTAATCCCTCCAACTCAGAGTAAAAAGTAGGCGGAGCTAAATCGGATTTTCGCGCCTAGCAACCTTGTTAGCAACGCCTTGTTAGTATCGTTTTGCTCACTCTCCATAGTGTTTGCGATATTAAAACCCTAAAAACCAATTTAATCTATGAAATTTAGTAAGGCAATGAATGCTTATCACTTACATTGACTATCGGTTTACAAATTATACAGAATTTACCAGCAAGTGTGGGTAAGATTTCGAATTATCAGTCATTTTGATGAGTGATACAAAATATGCCAAAAGTGATGAAAATAAAGCAAAAATTTTATATAACATTTCAAAATCCTTATTTTCAATATGAAGGTAATTTTATTTTTTTTCAAGAAACATCTTAGTAATTTTGCCAGAGTTTTCCCGAACCGATAAGTTTGGTAGATTGTTATTTCTCGTCTTTATAAAGAAATAGCAAGCCTCCGAAATCATTTAACTTTTGTTATATTTTTAAAAGAAAATCGTTAGATTCAAACTACTTACCAACTAAAGTTTGACTTTTTTGTAATTAAGGTAAGAATAATAAACATTACCTTACCAAGTGCGGTTTCGGGGGGGGGGGCACGTGCCCCCCCCCCCCTTTGGAAGCAAAATTAAAAATTTTTAATGTAAAAATGCCAAATTTTTTATCCAACACGCATTGCTACACTCCTAACATTTATTGTTATGTATCATTTATTCAACAATGTGAGATGATAACCCTTCTTCGGGCAAACAGTTGGTATAGTAGTTCGAATCTAACGATTTTCTTTTAGAAATAAAACAAAAAATAACCTGATTTCAAAGGCCTGCTTTTTCCTTATAAAAGAAAGAAAAAGTAATCTACCAGCCTTATCAGTTTGGGGAAATTCTAGTTAATGTAATAAGATGTTTCTAAAAACAATTAAATTTGTGAAGATATTGAAAATAAAGATTTTGAAATGCTATATAAGATGTACGATATATTTTCATAAATTTTGGCATATTGTATCGCTCATCGAAATGACTGGTAATTCGAAATCTTACCCACACTTGCTGGTAAATTATATATGTTGGTACACCGAAAGTCAATGTAAATGATAAACATTCATATAATTACTAAATTTTAACGATTCCATTAGTTTTAAGGATTTTAATATCGCAGAAATTTTGGAGAGTGAGTGTGACGATGCTCACAAGCGTTGCTAACAAGATTGCTAGGTGACCTACCGCGAGAGGGCTTTATAATGCGGGCTCCGCTGAGTTGATACATAGCCTTTGGGGTATCACAGGCCTAATTCAATCCCCATATACTCGTGTGTTAAAGTGGCACCTAAAAAGAATTCATTAAAAATAAGGAGGAAATTTGAGGGTTGAATGTTTACTACCAGTGGATAGGATAAATGTCTGACATTCCATATCTGACCAGAAAGGGGTACCTCGACCGGCTCATTTTAACAAGCCTTACAGTGACTTGTACAAAGGCCTGTTATGGGGGAAATCTAGACTTCAAAATAAATCAGCATTTATGAAGACTACACCTGAAGGGATCAAAATCATCACTTGAGAGAGTAAAATGACCCTAATTCCTCCGCCAGTAAAAATTTAGTTCCATAGTGGTGATATATCTTTCCAATTTGGAAAAAAGAAGTTCAGTATTTACCCTCCCTAGAATCAGTGTTAGATTGTCAATCATATTCATTTATTTTTGTCAATCAGCAAGATCAAATTTAAAAATTGAGCAATGGGTTGGCTCGAATGAATATCTATGGCCTGCCAGTTGTGATTAGGCCCGTGCAACCTGTATTGCATGGCACATGAAGGTTTCTTTTTAATTTACCTTCCTGGCTTTTCTTTAACATCTGTACAGTGTCTAGTGCCCTGTCTAGTGCCCTATATATGGATTTACACACATCCTACCTGCCTATATGTAGCTCAACAATGGATGCAATGTAGGGCCCAAATCCTGGGCCCTACATTTTCGAATGGTCAAGGTTATATTTCGAATGGTCAAGGTTATATTTCTTATAGGTATCACAGGCCTAATTCAATCCCTATAGACTCGTGTGTTAAAGTGGCACCTAAAAAGAATTCATTAAAAATAAGGAGGAAATTCGAGCGTTGAATGTATACTACCAGTGGATAGGATATATGTCTGACATTCCAAATCTGACCAGAAAGGGGTACCTCGACCGGCTCATTTTAAAAATAAATCAGCATTTATGAAGACTACACCTGACGGGATCAAAATCATCACTTGAGAGAGTAAAATGACCCTAATTCTTCCGCCAGTAAAAATTTAGTTCCATAGTGGTGATATTATCTTTCCAATTTGGAAAAAAGAAGTTCAGTAGGTACCCTCCCTAGAATCAGTGTTAGATTGTCAATCATATTCATTCATTTTTGTCAATCAGCAAGATCAAAATTAAAAATTGAGCAATGGGTTGGCTCGAATGAATATCTATGGCCTGCCAGTTGTGATTAGGCCCGTGCAACCATGGGAGGTTAAGTTCGCGTCACCGTCAAAATCCGTAGTCCCGCCCCATCAGACTTACCTGCCCGTTCCGGTGTCACGCGCGTAAAACATCCCCCATAGACTTGTGTGTTAAAATTCATAAAAAATAAATGTGAAATTAGAAGGTCGAATGTTTACTAACTTTGGATAGGATATATATATTTGACATTCCATATCTGACCAGAGAAGGGTATTGTAGCCAGCTCATTATAAAAATAAATTGCCATTTATGAAGATAACTATGATGGGATCAAATTCATCAACTGAAACAGTAAAATAGCCTCGATTATTCCGCCAGTCAAAAATTAGTTCCAAATCATTGATATATCTTCCCAATTTGGGCAAAGGAAGTCCAGTAGTTACCATTACTAAAATCAGTGTTAGATTTTGAATCATATTCATACACTTTTGTCAATCAGCAATATCAAATTGAAAAAAAAATGAATGAGTTGGGTCGAACGAATATCTTTAGCCCTCCTGATGTAATTAGGCTCGTGGCACCTATATTATATGGCCTATGAATTTTATTTTTTTAATAGCTACTTTGCTATTCTTTTATATCTGTACACTCACACTAGCACAAAGAAATGCATTGAAAATGGCTATTTTCTATGCAATGACCCATTTTAATGTGTTACTCATACATGTTATATTCACTATATGGATGTATACATATCCTACCTGCATATAGTATATAGCCCAACAGTGAATGCAATGACAATATAGGCCCCTATTCTCCTTGTATTATTAAGGTGTATGTAAATTTTGTGTAGATATCAGGATACCAGAACTGCCCCAAACATAATTACCAGATATACATGAGATTGAATGAGGAAACAATAAAAGAATGAGAACATAAATTACCTTAGTACATTTGCATTTGACCTATTATATCAAAATCTTCCTATGGCTATTGCCTATCAGATGTAAGAAGAAAGATATACATAAATATATAGAAAGAGAGAGAGAGAGAGAGAAAAAAGATAACTTTATAGATGTCATGGCTTAAAAAGAGGGGGGGGGGGCTAGACTAAGACTGGAGCACACAGCCACCCCCTCCTCCTTAGTTGAGCACTATTAGATACCTTACCTTACTCTGTGCCTTTTTCTAAATACCTTCTTGAAGGTATACTCTAGTTCTCTTCAGCAATCTCCTCTCTACCCCATTTCAAAGAACAGTTTTAACATGAGCAATTTGTAAAGGTCTTTCTAACATTAAGTAGGTGATCATACACTAGCACAAACCAATGATGAATCAGAACATAAAGAGGCATATAGACTCTCATTGACCAGTCTATATGCATTCCTAGGCTTACATACACATACCTACTAACTGTACCTGATATAGCCTTGCTAAGCCATTAAATCCATTTTTTGCACCACTTGATGACTCAACATATTGATATCAGTTAGAAATGGTTTGCTACTGAGGAGTTTGGGCAGGTATTCCATCCACTATGAGGAATTCGCCTGTCTTACTTATAGGTGTCACGCGCGTAAAACATTAGACTTGTGTGTTAAAATGGCACTTAACAAAAATTCATAAAAAATAAATGTGAAATTAGAGGGTCGAATGTTTACTACCTTTGGATAGGTTATATATCTGACATTCCATATCTGACCAGAGAAGGGTATCGTAGCCAGCTCATTTTAAAAATAAATCGCCATTCATGAAGATAACTATTATGGGATCAAATTCATCAACTGAAACAGTAAAATAGCCCCGATTCTTCCGCCAGTTAAAAAATAGTTACAAATCATTGATATATCTACCCAATTATATTACCATGTATTACCATGTTTATCTAAAATACTGGAAAGAATTATTTACAATCAATTGTTTTATTTTTTTGAAAAATGTAAGATTATAACACCATGCCAGTATGGATTCCGTAAACACCACTCTACGGAATTAGCAATTGTTGACTTATATGACAGAATTTCTAATGCTATTTCTCGCAAACAGTTTGCAGTTGCTTTATTCATCGATCTTAGTAAAGTATTCGACACCCTCAACCACTCTATTTTGATAAATAAACTCCAACATTACGGAGTACGGGGAACACCACTATCCTGGTTCAATGATTATCTGACTAACAGACAACAATTTACAACTTATCATCATCTATCATCAAACATCGTGCAGCAAAAGACTGGTGTTCCACAGGGATCAATATTGGGACCACTGTTATTTTTTATATATATTAATGATATTGTGAACAATTCAGAAAAATTATCCCACTTCTAATTTGCAGATGACACAACACTTTTATTTTCTCATTCTGATCTAAATTGTACAATAGACACATTCAACCACGAACTCCCAAAACTTGTAAACTGGTTTCAATTAAATAAACTTGTTCTTAACATCAACAAAACAAATTTCATTGTATTTCACTCCAAAAATAAGAAGATCACTTCTTGCCCTAATATCAACATTAATGATACAGTCATAGAAAGGAAAGACCATGTCAAGTTTTGGGCATTACCTTCGATGAAACCTTGAACTGGAATAACCATTTTAATAATATATCGATTCTTACATCTCGCATTGTTGGAATTCTTTATAAAATAAGAGACTTGCTCCCACAAAATGTTTTATTACTTTTATATAAATCATTTATTTTATCATATTTGTCATATGGCAATATCGCTTGGGGAACTGGGAACAAAAAACACCTAGATTCGATATAATTACTCCAAAAGAAAGTTATTAGACTATGCACAAAATCTCATTATCTAGGACACACAAATCCTATATTAAAAAATTTCGGCCTTTTAAAAATCCACGATATTAATAAATTACAAATCGGAATATTCATGTATAAACTAACACAGAATATGCTACCTAATTATTTTAATACCATGTTTACACTAAATCGTGATATTCATTCCTATGACATAAGAAATTCACTCAATTTTCATTTAGCAAATCCAATCACAACCACAGCACATAAGTCTATTCGCCACACTGGTCCAGACATATGGCATTATTTTCCCAATGAATGTCAGAAACTCTTCTTTATTATCCTATTCAAACAACAGTTAAAATGGCAACTCCTTGATGCTTATTGATATGCACATACCTGTTCTTTACATACATACATACATACATGCATGGTGGGGGGGGGGGCGGGTGGGTTAGGTTATTAGTTGTAAGTATTATATGAATACAATATATCTTTATCATCGATAGAAGTTTTATCCGTTCAGTATTTCAAATAACTATATTTTGTATTCTATCATTTACCAATTTATATATTTTTTGGGGTGACCCAACTTAACAAGCATTCTGCTTTCATGGGCATCCAATTTTCCTGATATATATATATTATAATGAACTGTTGTGCATTTTTAAAAAGTATGTGTATGATACGTCATATTTATAATGTCTAAAGTTTATACTTTGTAATGTTTGTATATTCTTGACTTTGTATATTTTTAATGGAAAATAAATGAATTCAATCAATCAATCAATTTGGGCAAAGGAAGTTCAGTAGTTACCATTTTAGAATCAGTGTTAGATTTTGAATCATATTCATACACTTTTGTCAATCAGCAATATCAAATTGAAAAAAAAATCGAATGGGTTGGGTTGAACGAATATCTTTAGCCTTCCTGATGTAATTAGGCTCGTGGCACCTTCCCCAGCACGACAGCAAGTCAGCAAACCGCGGCCCCGTGATCCACCATAGATCCACTCATTTTAGAGTGCGAAACTCTGTAGCAGCACGCAGAGGATTCAGATAGCATTACTGTAAATGGGTATATACTTCTAAAACCTGCGCAAAACTTAGTCCTGTTCGTCCGTCATTATAGTTGTCATAAAGATTTTAATTACCTATGGTCACAAAGCCATAGATGCCAAAATTTGATTAATTTGATAGTCTGTGGATTTCTCTGGAGACGAGCGAGAATTCAGAGAATATTGAACATATTTTATAAATATAAGAAATAGTTATTAAAATATTTAAAGGATTCAATGTGATTTGTTACAAAATTTTGATGTATGTTTTATTTATATATTTTTCATATATGTTTTTATCCAAAAAGTAAATTATTTTTGCAAAACAAATTAATAATTCATGAATGAATCGATTAAATGAATTAAAAAAATGAAAACTTCCATTATCACTAATTTTTTAATTGCTAATCAGGTAATATATCGATCATGATAATTGCATCGATCCACGGGATCAGTTTGGAAATAGATCACTGTACTGGATCATGATGAATTTTGTGTGAAAACATCCAGATATATGGATCGTTTAGTAAACTTATATCAAAGGATACTTTCAAACTGGCTGGAATTGGAAAGATAATAAAGAAAGGAGATATATAAGGAGATATTTATCACATATTTTGTCCCGTTATAAAAGAATATTGAAGATTGGGTCGATTACAGATATTGTATATCGATAAAAAAAAACAATACGGAGAATTGGAGTCCCTTCCATGTAGAGTATAGGCATAAAGGGGAGGGTGCTCCTAACCTGGGGACGGGGGGGGGGGGGGGGGGGAGGTAGAACAACACTTTTCATCTTTTTTTTCTCTCTTATCATTTCATACATCTTGTTAATATTTCATTTTGTAATTGCTGAAACGCATTAGTATTAATTTCTAGTATCTTTGAAGTTTGATGTATAATTTGTATAATTATATTTGTAATGGATTTATTGTATAATTTATAATCATGTTTCAAATAGTTTGTACAACTTGCATATGTAATGTAAATGTGTATTTTTATTTGAGAGAATACAATAAACCATCCTTTAAAAAGTCGTGCGTCCAGCGGGTGGTTTCGAAGTACATCGGTCTATTTCCAGAAGCTATTAGGTATGTTTCATGATAGTTTTGATTTAAAATGTTTGTTGTGCTATTTCAATCTTGATTCACGATTGATGATTTACAAGCAACCTTATCGATGAAGTTTGTTCATAATCCAGTCTGTTTTATCAGTTGCATGATTAACAAACGAGCTTTACCGTCTTGCTATTTTGTAGAGTATCATTTATGTATAAGCTTATAATTTTTCAATCTTACTGCAGGACAATATATCTTAGAATATAATATATGTTTAAGGTGAAACTTTTGATTTGTATATTGACTTTGAATGGTATAGGACAGCAAATTATAGCAAACAAATATATTATGAAAAAGATATTAAATGATTACTTTGCCATGCTGATGGAAGAATGTCTCACACATGTCTGTGACAGGAGGAAAATGATTGAATGAGGAATTCTCTGAACTATTCGCATTTGAATTTTGTCAACTCTTTCAACAAACTTTGATTTTTTATCATTAAAACGCAATAAACGAAATCATTTATTGCTACTGACGATTCTAACGCACATATTATATATATATACATGTATAACAAATGAAAATGAGAGAATAATTTATGCGAAGCTTCACTCGAGGTCCCTCAGAGCTGTCATCCATTTTGAATCAAAGGTTAAATGTAGAATATTTCTCATATATATTTGATTAATCTTGGTGGTGTATGTGTACGGGTCACCTTCATGATTATATTTGAGATCAAGAGTATGGAGAGGGTCGTAGCAAGATCAATGCCAGTCTTCATCAAGCTTTCGGGCACATGCCCTTCATCAGGATGTAAACCAATATATAAAATACAAAATATACTATTAACAATGATAAATATATATGTTTATTTCTTGATCTTTCAACATTTTGGACTTGATGTTTAGCTACTCGATCATAGTGTCCACTTTGAAGGAAATTTCCCGAAAGCCAGGAAATCTAAATTTCAGGTAATTTTCAGATTAAAAAAAATCCAGGAGATCCTGAAACCGAAAGCAGGGAGTTTATTGCAGCAAATTTTTATCGATGATTTCATAGAATTTTTGTAATTAAAACAAGTTATGAAATCGTCCTTATACCGGAAATAATAAATCATTCGATTACGACGTCTCTTTCTTGCTCGCTGTATCATCATCCGAAATTTGTAAGATTTTTGAACAGAAATATGAAATTTCTAACCACTCATTCCGTTAAATGTTCCTGCTCAGATTAAAAGTGAATAATAACTTTAATAATATTCGTAGTACATGCGTAATAACATTTATAATGTTAATAATACTAATGGCAGATTCTAAGGACTTTGATCGCCAAATGTCTCTCTATTGTTTTCTCATTATCTGCTGGCTTATCATCAAAATAAGAGCAGATATCAAAATTCCCTAATTGCGGCTGCACGATAGCAAGTAATATAAGAATCATTTCATACTTTATTAATATATACTACTATAAAAAGAATGGTTAAAAATATGTAGTCAGAAGACAAAAATATCCAAACTTCTAATTAGTCTTTTGTGTAACTTATAAAATATGAAAATTGATTGTGTAATATCGAATTATTGTTGAGTCATTAATTGCAAATTTGTAATTTGCATACACATAAAATGTTTTTGATCAAATTTTCTCACTTCGAATCTTAGATCGATCATATTTTTTGCTTTTTGCGAAAAAACAGCATTTTATTATTGATATTCAATATTGTTATGGATTCATGTAAATATTTTCTACATTCGGTTCACTTTTTTAAAGTTAAATTCTAATGTGTTTTTTTTTTTTTTTTTATATTAGAAGAGATATGTTTCATCGGTTTGGTTTGGTTTAAAAAGTCAGCTACGGATTTCCATATAACTTAAATTCGTTTGTTCCAATGATTGATTATGTCAATATACAACCAACACAGATGAGGACGTATGGGACAGTATAATAATTTCTTGGAAATAGATCAGAGTTCGTGCTTGAATTTCATACTTGTTCTGCTAATGTCACCTCAGTTATGTGTACTTCATGATCAGTCATTTATATCAGGAACCCATAAAAATATCTTGTACAAAATATTGTAATACGTTATGTTTTATTTGTCCCTTTTACATTAAACGTGGCAAATAAAACCACCCCCCCCCCCAAAAAAAAAGAAGCAATAATTAGATTACCTTAGTTTTAAACAACGTGGAAAGGTAACCAACCCGTATCCCGTAGCGTAGCCGTAGGTCACAAAATCAATTTTATTTCCTTTTAATCTTTATTATAACATATCATTTTATTGCATCCCAAATGAGAGAAAACCGTTTAAGTGGTCTGTATTTTATGACTTTTCCGTTTACCTATATACTATTCTGTAAATAAATAATGTAGTATTTTGTTTTTGTTAAACAATTGAAGTGGTTGACAAAAAAAAGCCCAAGGAGAAATTTCGAATAGGTAACTATTGCTGGTAGAGCTTAATTTTCTATTTACCCATCGTCTGTCTTTTTTAAAATAACTTTATTCTATTTTGATCCTGCTGTGTTCCGCCGTCAGTTAGGCCAGCTCAAGGAAACAGTTCGTGCTCAGACATTAATATTGCACAAACTGCATATGCGCAGAAGATGTTATATCACTTAAATCCTGGAAAGTCGATGTACAGTTCTCGTTTACCTTTGGTTGTCTTAGCTCGATGTGTTTTATTTGGAAAATGAATGCATATTTTAAGATAGAGACAATATTGTGATCTATTGTTTATTTTTTATAATCCATTTGTATCCAAGTTTCCACCTAATATTCCAGAGATACATAACACGTAGCATGGGATCGTGTATCTTTCAATATTACTGAGGTCATTTGTGCGCGGAAGTTTGCGTATAATAACCAGTGTCATAGTGCCTCGATGCTCGGCCTTGGCCTTAAGGCGACTTATAATCTATTTGCCTACTTTTTCAAAGTCCTTGGCCTTGAACATTCAAGCCTTGGCCTTGAGAGGGCCTTGGTCTTGAAGATTTTGAGCCTTGAAGTTTCAAAGCGTTTTTAAGGCATTTTCAAGGCTTTTTAAAGGAATTTTGTACTTCCATTTTTTTATATAAAGTAATTATATATGTTTCAATTGTTCTGTGACACAATGACACTAATGGTCAATATCAGTCAGCAGTAGCAGTAGCAGAAGCAGTAGTTAGTAGGCCTAAGTGTACTAGCAGTGCCATCAATTGTAATTATCGCCATTATCAAGAATTATCATCAAATGTGTAACAAATAATAATAATAATAATAATACATATGATTTATACAGCGTCTTTTCCAGTGATGAAACATAGCATTATGATTGGTAATGTGTTGTAATCATGACTGATGATGATAATGACAATATCAATAATAATGATAGTAATAATGATTATGATAAAGATTACAGTGATTTGATGACAGGAATAATTCTGACAGATCTGACTGCAGTTTCCTTTTTTCTTTTTCTAAGTTTATTCTTGTTGGTGGAACTTCTTCTTCTTCTTCTCTCTCTTTTTTTTTTTGGGGGGGGGGGGTGATATTTGTTTAAAGGGGAATCCAACCTTGGCGAAAATTTGAAAGAAATCGGACAAGCAATAAGAAAGTTATAGCTGCTTTAAATTTGAGATCACTAATAGTATGTACATTTCAAATTGGCAACTGGGTAAGTAAATTATGACAAGGGGCAAGGACAACTTTCCCATAGGCCATGTACTTTATTATCAGGGTTTTGTGGTTTTCTCCTAAGTATCCATTCCCCTGGGGCAGTAATCTAAATATAATCCAGGTAGTAGGTTGGTGTTGGAGTTTAGTTGGCGCTCTTCAATCTGGTAGATTATCTGCGCCAAGTATATTGTTTTATGTCCTCATGAAAGAAAACTATAATTTGAAATAAAACTTTTGGGGAAAATGACATTTTAGCCATAATATGTATTGGAGTACATGGAAGAGTAGTCCTTGCCTTACATCACTATGGCATCCCATATGCGGCCAATTTGAAGTCTCCATGGGTATAGTGATTGCCAATATTTACAACTTTTAAAAATTCATAACTTTCTTGTTGTCTGTCCAATATTGTTCAAACTTTCACCTATAAACTTGTCTGATTTTTCTCTTTCTTATAAAAACAAGTTTTTATTTGGGTTGGATTCCCCTTTAAACAGGTGAGAAAGAGGAATGGGAAGAGAGAGAGAGAGAGGAGAAACACGTGAGGGCGTAAGAAAGACAGGGGTGACACACTGGTAAGGTAGAATATACTGCAAATATGTTGATAGGCATTACATCTTTTATAAATTGTGTATATTTCGTTTTAGGTCTAGTGTCTCAGATTGACAAAAATTAAAAATAATGTTTACTTCTTTTTAATCATATGGTTCGAAGGTGAATTTTATTTCACTACAGTTTCAACGTATTTGTTTTTGTGTCAATGTGGTTTATCAGAGAACTCTCTTTTACTGTAACAAGAAATAATTAAGATTTACCCTCCCCCAACAAAGGGTATAGGGTGCGCCCCGTTTATTCTTTATCCTTTTGAATATAACTTTATTTTTGTAGTATTCTTTATTCCGGTTTTTGAGGTAAAATAAGTGCAGAAGATTCAAGAAATCAGAATTGAAATTTATAAGTGGTTGTAAGCAGAAAAAAAAACATGAAAACTGACAAGAATCCTAAAGATGACTCATTTTCAGGTCAACATTTAAAAGTTTCAACTGCGATTTATACCCCCCCCCCGCAACAAGATGGTCCGATCTTCCCCCAATCGTATCTTTGATCTGATGGGTGTCAAATGTAAGTTACCCATTGCAACATAAGCAGTGGGTGCCAAAATATAATGTAACATTTTATGTACAAAAATAAGGCTGGCAAATACAGTAAAAAATATATATTTATTTTTTAACATAATAAAAATAGTTTGTAACCTAATTAAAGCTTATAAATGAAACATATTGATATAATATTTCTAATTTCTGTGTTTCAATAAATATTATATTTATTTTTAAATTTTTCAAAGAATTTCGTGCAAAATAATTTGTTGTAGGAAGAAAAAAAGTTCTTTGAATTTTTTTTAAGGATAATACATTAAGATCGATTAACTTTTTCATTTTTTTCCTTAAAAATGATCGAAAACATCGTAGTGTTAGGTAGAAAGTAAGACAAAGTTTAGGGGCTGTATGTTTCATGTGACATATGCCCTTTAATAATTTTTCTATATTACCTCTTGACTTATGCCATTCAAAATGTGCGCTTTTAGCTGGCACATAATATACATCTCCCATAAAACCCCCGTAAGCTACTATATTAATAGGGATTATTTTAGAGATAAATCTCTTATTTTAAAACTGATTTTTAAGCATTTTTACCTTCCCATTCTTCATATTGTTTAATTTTTTTTGTTACACATAAATTCATTTACTTTTCTTTACATGGTAGCTTAAATTCAGTTGATATCTAAGAAGTCGTTTCTTTGAATATACTTTGGGTATGAATCTTGATTTTTTTTTTTTTTTTTTTCAATCATTATTTGTTATATACTTACTTTGCTGTTTTTATTTTTTGTTAAACCCGCACATAACCATGACAAATTTCATAAACAACAATTCATTTCAGACTGTCAAAATTCAATAAATTGACCTACCATCTCTGTCTCTAATTTGATAAATGACTTATTCCTGATTTGACCCAATCTGCATTTTTTCTTAAAGTATTAATTTGATAACCTTGTTTTTTTTCTAGTCATATTACGATGAAGGCTAATTTATATAGAAGTATTGTAATTACATGTTTGAATTTATTGCTATTTTGTGTTATTCCATGTAGACACCAGCCAATGTGGAGAACCTCTCGACAGAATTTTCAATTCTTTTAGGTGATCCCCAGGCATTGGCTGGTGCTCAATTTTACATTTCTTTTGTAATGTTTCTATTGCTGTCATGTTTTCTTGCCTGGAAATGAAATGAAATAAATTTAAAAAAATTAAATAAAATTTCATTTACTCATTTTTTCTTCGGACACAATTCTGGATAAATAATGTGAACTTGCTTTCCCATGTTGTAAGATTTTTTCACCATTTTTTATTTGGATCTGTAATGGATCCAGTGGGAGGGGTACTTGAATGACCTAATGGATCGAATAGTATCACTTTATAAAATTCACTTGTTAACGATTTTTTTTACACTAAAGGTAGTGCTTACTCCTAATAATTAATGACCAGTTACACCACTATACCGAATAAAGAAAATTTTTTATTTTTCTCTTACCCTTCGTAGTAAATAAAGAATATTGAGTTCTGTATTATTTTAATAAACCCACCATATACAAAATAATTCATAATCTGCATAAGTGTAATATGCAGACCCAATTCAATTCAATTCAAGATTTTATTCGTAACACATCTTGATATGCAGCAAGCATAGGGCCATATAAACAAATTTCATAATATACATCAAACCACACATACAAAGATAAAACGAACAAATAATTATCAATAGAGAGTAGATCGATCACAAAAATCAAATAAATTATTTAAGGTTTTCAAAATAATTGTTTAGAATTTCACTGTCAATAATTATGTTTCGTTATACCGAGGTTTTTTACCTGACTGCTAAGAAAGCAATGCCTGTGAGCAAGCAACCTGGGGAGCAACGGCTTAAGGTCCTCTCCGAGGGACCTGGTAATGAGGATAAATGCCTTACCAAAGGGCACAAGCGCACCACTTGGGAATCGAACCCGGGTCACCGGAATCCGAAACCCTCGCTCTACCGACTGAGCTGTCGCGCCATTAACTCTCATTCTGATTATGTTTAAACCACTAGATTAAACAATTATCATACAGAACACATTTTCATGTTACATTCTTCACATTAGATCATGCCCTAGCGATTGCTTTATTTCATATGCATAACCTTTTGCTAGTGATTGAACCCTTTTCTTGCCTTCAGAAAGCAATTGCTAGCGGTTCGAATAATAGCGACGTCACGCTGGTGCGAAAAGGCAGGACTCGAACGCAAAGGTGTGGCACTGCAAATTACCACTTCTTTCATTTAATCTTTCCTCGGGCGTTGTGTCAAACTAATTTGTTTATTTTGGACAAATTTATATTTTTGATTTGCACTTATTAGGAAGAAAGCATGTACTGAGGTTCTCTCTCAGGTGCATAAACATGATTTTTAAAAAACGTGGACATCCTGATCAAGAAAACACCCAGGCTGCTCTGACTGAGCTTAAAAACACAAGCGAAATGTTCGCCTTATCCATACGCTTTTTAACTCTAGCTTAATCGGCAAGGAAATGCTAGTGGCCAACTAGAGATTGCTTGAATTTACCTACCGCAAGAGCTTTTGACCGTTACCAATGAAAGTTTACCCGCTGCAACGTAAGACAGCAGGTACTAAAAATTCGTTAATAACGAAAGGTATATAAAATATATAATTCGACTAAAAGAAAAAAATATAAATCTACATCTTTAAATATAAAAAAAATGGTTAGTAATCTATTTAAAGCTTTTTGATGAGATATATTGATAAAATATTTTTTAATTCTGTATGTCAGTTAAAATATATATTTATTTTTTCAAAGGATTCTGTGCAAAATAATTTTTCGTAGGGAGAAAACAACAAAAAAGTTCTCTGAGTAGTACATTAACATCGATTATTATTATGTTTTTAAACAATTGCACACCTAGTTACCAATAATGCATATATTCAATTCAATTCTTTATTCCATATCCATTCAAAACACAATACAAAGTAATATAAAATAATACAATTTTACAGACGATCATTCTTACTTCGTAAAACAAAAAACAGTATAATATTGAGCATAAATGGAAATGAGGGGGTCCACTAAAAAAGCAAAGCTTGTAAAGTGTGGATCCCCTTTGAAATGAAAAAAATATAATCGACTTATTCATATATGCGTTTATATACAGGAAAGAAAGCAGGATAAAAGAGCATTGTAGAATAAATGCCTTGATCACGGGCATAATTTTCCGCGGCCGGGATCGAACCCCGGACTTTCCATGTATAGCCAGGCACCTTAGACCACTCGGCCACGGATAAAATTGATCGAAAACATGGTAGTGTCAGGTAGAAAGCAATACAAAGTTCAGGTTATGTATATTTCATGTGACTTATGCCCTTAATAATTTCCCTATATTACCTCTTATGCCATTCAAAATTTGGCTGGCACATCATATACATCTCTCATAAAACCCCCGTAAGCTACTAGATTAGTAAGGATTTTTTTAAATAGATAAATCCCTTATTTTCAAGCATTATCTCATTCGGTTGTAAGACAACGACATGATAGATCATAACTAGTTTGAGTTATTTTAGGTGATATCTTATATGAAAATCGTTTCATGTTTCAAAGGCTTCAAGTCGCCGTAAATAAAATTTCATTCATTCATTTTTTCTTCGGACACAATTCTGGATAAATAATGTGAACTTGCTTTCCCATGTATTAAGATTTTGTCACCATTTCTTATTTGGATCTGTAATGGATCTAGTGAAAGGGGTACTTGAATGACCTAATGAATCGAATAGTATCACTTTATAAAATTCACTTGTTTACGATTTTACGATTTTTGTTACACTTAAGGTAGTGTTTACTCCTAATAATTAATGACCAGTTACACCATATACCGAATAAAGAAAATTGTTTATTTTTCTCTTACCCTTCGTTGTAAATAAAGAATATTGAGTTCTGTATTATTTAATAAACCCACCAATTACAAAATAATTCATAATTTGCATTAGTGCAAAATGCTGACCCATTTATTATAAACACAGCTCCATATGCAGCAGAGGGCCATATAAACAAATTTCATAATATACATCCAAACAGACCTACGAAGATAAAACGAGATTAAACAAAAAACGAACAAATAAATTATTATGAAAAGAGAGTAGATCGATCACAAAACCAAATAAATTATTTAAGGTTTTTTTAAACAATTATTTAGAATTTTACTGTCAATAATTATGTTTTATATACTCTCATTCTGATCATGTTTTGATCATTAGATAAAAAAAAAATCATACAGAACACATTTTTATGTTACATTCTTCACATTAGATCATACTTCAGCAATTGCCTTATTTCATATGCATAACCCTTTGCTAGTGATTGAACCCTTTTCTTGCCTTCAGAAAGCAATTGCTAGCGGTTCGAATAATAGCGACGTCACGCTGGTGAGAAAAGTCAGGACTCGAACGCAAAGGTGTGGCAGTGCAAATGACCCCTTCTTTCATTTAACCTTTCCTCGGTCGTTGTGTCAAACTAATTTGTTTATTTTGGACAAATTTATAATTTTGATTTGCACTTATTAGGAAGAAAGCATGTACATGTAGTCTACGGTAGAACTTGAAGTTCTCTCTCAGGTGCATAAACATGATTTGAAAAAAAGCGAACGTCCTGATCAAGCAAACACCCAGGCTGCTCTGATTGAGCTTGAAAAAACCCAAGCAAGTGCTTAAACAGACAAGCGAAATGTTCGCTTTATCCATACGCTTTTTAGCAATAGCTTAATCGGCAAGGAAATGCTAGCAGTGAATTAGCAATTATAGGAATTTAACAACAAAGTCATTTCCTTGCTCTTTGTTGGGCATTTGACCCATTATAAGAATACCCTCTGCACGAAACAGAAGGTGTCAAAATTAATGATAGATTACTTTTAAGATGTTAAGAACACTTCCCAATAGTCATTTAAAAATATATATACAACTTTGAACATAAGGAAATGGTTAGTAATCTAATTAAAGCAAATAATTGAAAATGTCAATGGATTATTTCTAATTTCTGTAAATTGACTAAAAATATTTTTCTGAAATTTGTAAAAGAATTCGTTGCAAAATAATTTGTCGTAGGGAGAGAAAAAAGTTTTCTGAATGGTACATTAAGATCGATTAACTTTTCACATTTTTTGTTAAAATTGATCGAAAGGACAAAGTTTAGGGAATGTATATTTCATGTCACTTATGCCCTTAAAAATCTTCCTATATTACCTGTTATGCCATTCAAAATATAAAAATCTAAGCAAATTACATAGAATAA
Source organism: Lytechinus pictus (assembly GCF_037042905.1). Lineage (NCBI taxonomy): Eukaryota > Metazoa > Echinodermata > Echinoidea > Temnopleuroida > Toxopneustidae > Lytechinus > Lytechinus pictus. The sequence continues at coordinate 19,137,288 of NC_087260.1, forward strand.
ATCAAAACACACATATATAAAAAAAACTTGATTGAAAAAAATTATGAATAAAGGGTAGATCGATCATAAAAGCAGTATATTGTTTAAGGTTGTTGAAAAAGTTATAATTTCAGTGTCAATAATGTGTTTTATATGCGTTCATTTTTTTTACGTTTAAGTACATAAAAACGTATTCGTTGATAATTAAGCAAAATTATGTAACGTTTGTTTCGTGTGTCCTTTTCAATTCTTTGTCATATCTTGTAATATCACCCAACCTTGTTTATTTTTTACTTGGAGAATATTAGAAAAAAAATATTATTTTACAAGTATCTATATTTATTTTCACAAGAAAAATAATTATAAAGATTTGTTATGTTATATGCATTTTGAAATTTGTATGTTGTATGAATCTATATAGAACATATTCGATTATTTTGGAAGATTATAGATAGATTGGTAATTTATACTAACAAGATTTTCTGTTTCTGTTTATGGTAACTCCCGCTGGAACTCGGCAGGACAGCATTTTTTTGCTGGTAAACGCCAAGCTGGTATATAACCAATTACCTAGGAAACATTTTACGTCTAGATTAATCAGTCATAGTGACTGACGTTAGAGACGACAGGTTTTTACTCTCGGGCCTTTTTATCAAAGTGGAGACAATGGTAGAGTTTGGATTCGAACTCACAACCTTGCGATTATGAGTCCAATGCTCTAACCACTGGACCACACGACCCTGTATTATTTTTATAGATAAAAAACATTAATAAAAGGTTATGATCTGCGAAATTCCAGCCATGTGTGTAATCTATTTATAGTTTTTGCTCAATTTGTTATTTATCGAAATTATATAAAACTAGCAGCGATTACCCGAGGCAGCACTGGGAGTTGGAGTAATTTTTATTTATTAAGGTGTGTGTGTGTGTGTGTGTAGGGGGGGGGGGTGACATTCTTGTATGTACAGCTAGACTGCCTATTCACACTGAAAGCCAAGAAGTTTATTGATGAAATATATTCATAGCAGACTAGGAAGAAATTCCTTGAATGCTTGAGCGCCTAGGTATCCCAGGCCCAGCAATAGCCTGGGTAAAAATAATAGCTGGTAAAACAGTTTTCGGAACTGAAATGGCTACCCTTGATAGATATACCTATGTTTTTATTGTTAGTAATTGTCATAAAAAATTGTTAATACCAATATTAAAGTAAATCAATGACACATACTTACTTAAATAATGTTGTAATATAGACAAAAATCATTTTCTTTGAAGAATTCATAAAAGAATTGTTCATAGGGATAAAATGCAAGAATTACCTTTGCAAGAATTTCAACCTTGAAGGAGGCAGAATTGTGACCTGAAGAAGAAATAAAATGTTCGCTTAGTTTACTTCGATCAGCTCCACATCTAGCTTTGTACACAGTTGATGTGGTGCTCAATATTCCAAATTATTATCATAAATATGAATTATAGCGAAAATTGCAATCATGATTAGATCTGATAGTACGTCTGGTTTATTCCTATTGCGTATATCGTGTACCATTCAATAGGAGTCAAACTTAGTATGACTAATTATGTTTACCGGCCCCGGATAACAAATGAATGCGAATTAATTTATACACGTATAATACTTATAAAATATGGTTAGTAATGTAAGTGAGGCAAGTTAATGAAAAATATTTACCCGAATTATTCTAATAGATTAGGTGTTAAATATCATTTTCAATTTCATTTAAGGGAAAAAGTTAAAGGCCAGCAACAATTTTAAGATAATAGTTCGTAAAATAATTATGGAAAATTGATAATTTCACATAGATTTATTGATTTATTTCATTAATTTTCTTTCCATTTTTCACATACAAGTAAAAAATACACAAATACAATTACAAATGTAACGACCTTACATTTGCAAAAATTGAGTAATGTAAATTATACGAACAAAATACGATACTTATATCATCATTTTATAAAACTTAACATTCTTAAAAGCATGAGTATTCTTGTGTATATTAAAAAAGAAAGGGGTGATTAACAAACGAGTTTTACCGTCTTGCTATTCTGTAGAGTATCATTCATGTATAAGCTTATAATTTTTAAATTTTATTGCAGGACAATATATCTTAGAATATAATATATGTATAAGGTGAAACTCTTGATTTGTATATTGACTTTGAATGGTATAGGACAGCAAATTAAAGCAAACAAATATATTATGAAAAAGATATTAAATGGTTACTTTGCCATGTTGATGGAAGAATGTCTCACACATGTCTGTGACAGGAGGAAAATGATTGAATGAGGAATTCACTGAACTATTCGCACTTGAATTTTGTCAACTTTTTCAACAAACTTTGATTTTTTATCATCAATACGCAATAAACGATATCATTTATTGCTACTGACGATTCTAACGCACATATTATATATATACATGTATAACTAATGAAAATGAGAGAATAATATATGCGAAGCTTCACTCAAGGTCCCTCAGAGCTGTCATTCATTTGAATCAAAGGTTAAAAAATGCCTCCATCGGGAATCGAACCCGAGTCCCTGACTCTGAACGCCAATACCTTAACCACTAGACCACGGAGGCGGGTCATCGATTACGCGAGACTGACTTCAAATAACGGGCAGGCAAATTTCCAATTTTTTAATGAATCTTTGTCTATTTGGTGCTGATGAGTTCAACCTTTGACTTTCAATGGATGGAAGCTCTGCGTGACCATGAGTGAAGCTACGCATCTATTATTCTCTCATTTTCATTTCTTTCACAACATATTCAAATACAAGAGTTGCCAAAGCTGTTGTACATGTATAATTTCTCATATTAATCTTGGTATACGTGTACGGGTCACCTTCATGATTATATTTGAGATCAAGAGTATGGCGAGGGCCGTAGCAAAATAAATACCAGTCTTCATCAAGCTTTCGGGCACATGCCCTTCATCAGGATCTAAACCAATATATAAAATACAAAATATACTATTAACAATGATAAATATGTATGCTTATTTCTTGATCTTTCAACATTTTGGACTTGATGTTTAGCTACTCGATCATAGTGTCCACTTTGAAGATGTACAAAAGTGCTAACTAGTTACCGAGGTGGTTTTACACTTGACTGTTTACTTTTGTTGATGTTCTTCGTTAAAGTTTTCTGTTATGTATAAGTGTTTTGGATTGTAGTATTTTACTGAATGCATGGTATGTATATTACATGTACTGAGTGTATGTAAATATTGTATATATGTTGATATTTTGAGGAATAAAATTATTGAAAGAAAAAAAATTTCCCGAAAGCCAGGAAATCTAAATTTCAGGTAATTTTCAGATAAAAAAAATTCCAGGAGATCCTGAAATCGAAAACACGGAGTTTATTGCAGCAAATTTTTATCGATGATTTCATAGAATTTTTGTAATTAAAAAAAGTTATGAAATCGTCCTTATACCGGAAATAATAAATCATTCGATTACGACGTCTCTTTCGTGCTCGCTGTATCATCATCCGAAATTTGTAAGATTTTTAAACAGAAATATGAAATTTCTAACCACTAATTCCGTTAAATGTTCCTGCTCAAATTAAAAGTGAATAATAACTTTAATAATATTCGTAGTACGTGTGTAATAACATTTATAATGATATTAATACTAATGGCAGATTCTAAGGACTTTGATCACCAAATGTCTCTCTATTGTTTTATCATTATCTGCTTGCTTATCATCAAAATAAGGGCAGATATCAAAATTTTCTAATTGCGGCTGCACAACAGCGTTTTGTGAAGAAATCATTTCATAATTTATAAATATATACTACTATAAAAAGAATGGTTAGAAAAATGTAGTCAGAAGACAAAAATATCCAAACTTCTAATTAGTCTTTTGTGTAACTTATAAAATATGAAAATTGATTGTGTAATATCGAATTATTGTTGAGTCATTAATTGCAAATTTGTAATTTGCATACACATAAAATGTTATTGATCAAATTTTCTCACTTCCAATCTTAGATCGATCATATATTTTGCTTTTTGCGAAAAAACAGCATTTTATTATTGATATTCAATATTGTTATGGATTCATGTAAATATTTCCTACATTCGGTTCACTTTTTTAAAGTTAAATTCTAATGTGTTTTTCTTTTTTTTATATTAGAAGAGATATGTTTCATCGGTTTGGTTTGGTTTAAAAAGTCAGCTACGGATTTCCATATAACTTAAATTCGTTTGTTCCAATGATTATGTCAATATACAACCAACGCAGATGAGGACGTATGGGACAGTATAATAATTTCTTGGAAATAGATCAGACTTCGTGCTTGAATTTCATGCTTGTTCTGCTAATTTCACCTCAGTTATGTGTACTTCATGATCAGTCATTCATATCAGGAACCCATAAAAATATCTTGTACAAATTATTCTAATACGTTATGTTTTATTTGTCCCTTTTACATTAAACGTGGCAAATAAAACCACCCCCCCCCAAAAAAAAAAGAAGTAATAATTAGATTACCTTAGTTTTAAACAACGTGGAAAGGCTACCAACCAGTATCCCGTAGCGTAGCCGTATGTCACAAAATCAATTTTATTTCCTTTTAATGTTTATTATAACATATCATTTTATTGCATCCGAAATGAGAGAAAACCGTTTAAGTGGTCTGTATTTTATGACTTTTCCATTTACCTACTATTCTGTAAATAAATAATGTAGTATTTTGTTTTTGTCAAACAACTGAAGTGGTTGACCAAAAAAAAAAGCCCAAGGAGAAATTTCGAATAGGTAACTATTGCTGGTGCATTGCGGTAAAGCTTAATTTTCTATTTTCCCATCATCTGCCTTTTTAAAACAACTTTATTCTATTTTGATCCTACTGTGTTCCGCCGTCAGTTAGGCCAGCTCAAGGAAACAATTCGTGATCAGACATTAATATTGCACAAACTGCATATGCGCAAAAGATGTTATATCACTTAAATCCTGGAAAGTCGATGTACAGTTCTCATTTACCTTTGGTTTTCTTAGCTCGATGTGTTTTATTTGGAAAATGAATATGCATATTTTAAGATAGACGCAATATTGTGATCTATTGTTTATTTTTTATAATCCCTTTGTATCCAAGTTTCCACCTAATATTCCAGAGATACATAACACGTAGCATGGGATCGTGTATCTTTCGATATTACTGAGGTCATTTGTGCGCGGAAGTTTGCGTATAATAACCAGTGTCATAGTGCCTCGATGCTCGGCCTTGGCCTTAAGGCGACTTATAATTTATATGCCTACTTTTTCAAAGTCCTTGGCCTTGAACATTCAAGCCTTGGCCTTGAGAGGGCCTTGGTCTTGAAGATTTTGAGCCTTGAAATTTCAAAGCGTTTTTAAGGCATTTTCAAGGCTTTTTAAAGGCATTTTGTACTTTCATTTTTTTATATAAAGTAATTATATATGTTTCAATTGTTCTGTGACACAATGACACTAATGGTCAATATCAGTCAGCAGTAGCAGTAGCAGAAGCAGTAGTTAGTAGGCCTAAGACGAGTGTACTAGCAGTGCCATCAATTGTAATTATCGCCATTGTCAAGAATTATCATCAAGTGTGTAACAAATAATAATAATAATAATACATATGATTTATACAGCGTCTTTTCCAGTGATGAAACATAGCATTATGATTGGTAATGTGTTGTAATCATGACTGATGATGATAATGACAATATCAATAATAATGATAGTAATAATGATTATGATAAAGATTACAGTGATTTGATGACAGGAATAATTCTGACAGATCTGACTGTAGTTTCCTTTTTTCCTTTTCTAAGTTTATTCTTGATGGTGGGACTTCTTCTTCTCTCTCTCTCTTTTTTGTTGGGGGGGTGGTATTTTTTAAACAGGTGAGAAAGAGGAATGGGAAGAGAGAGAGAGAGAAGAGAAAAATGTGAGGGCGTAAGAAAGATGGGGGTGACACACTGGTTAGGTAGAATATACTGCAAATATGTTGATAGGCAGTACATCTTTTCTAAATTGTATATATTTTGTTTTGGGTCTAGTGTCTCAGATTGACAAAACAAAGTAAAAATATTGTTTACTTCTTTTTAATCATATGGTTCGACAGTGAATTTTATTTCACTACAGTTTCAACATATTTGTTTTTGTGTCAGTGTGGTTTATTAGAGAACTCTCTTTTACTGTAACAAGAAATAATTAAGATTTACCCTCCCCCAACAAAGGGTATGGGGTGCGCCCCGTTTATTCTAAATCCTTTTGAATATAACTTTATTTTGGTAGTATTCTTTATTCCGGTTTTTGAGGTAAAATAAGTGCAGAAATTCAAGAAATCAGAATTGAAATTTATAAGTGGTTGTAAGCAGAAAAAAAAACATGAAAACTGGCAAGAATCCTAAAAATGACTCATTTTCAGGTCAACATTTAAAAATTCAACTGCGATTTGTACCACCCCCCCCCCCGCAACAAGATGGTCCGATCTTCCCCTAATTGTATCTTTGATCTGATCGGTGTCCAATGAAAGTTACCCACTGCAACATAAGCAGTGGGTGCCAAAATATAATGTAACAATTTTTGTACAAAATTAGGTTGTGAAAGACAGTAAGAAATAAATATTTATTTTTAAACATAATAAAAATAGTTTGTAACCTAATTAAAACTTATAAATGAAACGTATTGATAAAATATTTCTAATTTCTGTGTTTTAATTTAAAAAAATATTCAATTTTTAAATTCATCAAAAAATTTTGTGCAGAATAATTTGTCGTAGGAAGAAAAGGATAGTACATTAAGATCGATTAACTTTTTCATTTTTTTTTCTTAAAAATGATCGAAAACATCGTAGTGTTAGGTAAAAAGTAAGACAAAGTTTAGGGGCTGTATGTACTATGTTTCATGTGACATATGCCCTTTAATAATTTTTCTATATTACCTCTTGACTTATGCCATTCAAAATGTGCGCTCTTAGCTGGCACATAATATACATCTCTCATAAAACCCCCGTGAGCTACTATATTAATAGGGATTATTTTATAGATAAATCTCTTATTTTAAAACTGATTTTTAAGCATTTTTACCTTCCCATTCTTCATATTGTTTAATTTTTTCTGTTACACATAAATTCATTTCCTTTTCTTTACATGGTAGCTTAAAATCAGTTGATATCTAAGAAGTCGTTTCTTTGAATATACTTTGGGTATGAATCTTGATTGTTTTTTTTTATTTTTTTCAATCATTATTTGTTATATACTTACTTTGCTGTTTTTATTTTTTGTTAAACCCGCACATAACCATGACAAATGTCATATACAACAATTCATTTCAGACTGTCAAAATTCAATAAATTGACCTACCATCTCTGTCTCTAATTTGATAAATGACTTATTCCTGATTTGACCCAATCTGCATTTTTTTTCTTAAAGTATTAATTTGATAACCTTGTTTTTTTCCTATTCATATTACGATGAAGGCTAATTTATATAGAAGTATTGTAATTACATGTTTGAATTTATTGCTATTTTGTGTTATTCCATGTAGACACCAGCCAATGTGGAAAACCTCTCGACAGAATTTTCAATTCTTTTAGGTGATCCCCAGGCATTGGCTGGTGCTCAATTTTACATTTCTTTTATAATGTTTCTATTGCTGTCATGTTTTCTTGCCTGGAAATGAAATGAAATAAATTTTAAAAAATTAAATAAAATTTCATTTATTCATTTTTTCTTCGGACACAATTCTGGATAAATAATGTGAACTTGCTTTCCCATGTTGTAAGATTTTTTCACCATTTATTATTTGGATCTGTAATGGATCCAGTGGGAGGGGTACTTGAATGACCTAATGAATCGAATAGTATCACTTTATAAAATTCACTTGTTTACGATTTTTGTTACACTAAAGGTAGTGCTTACTCCTAATAATTAATGACCAGTTACACCACTATACCGAATAAAGAAAGTTGTTTATTTTTCTCTTACCCTTCGTAGTAAATAAAGAATATTGAGTTCTGTATTATTTAATAAACCCACCATATACAAAATAATTCATAATCTGCATAAGTGTAATATGCAGACCCAATTCAATTCAAGATTTTATTCCAAACACAGCTTGATATGCAGCAAGCAGAGGGCCATATAAACAAATTTCATAATATACATCAAACCAGACATACAAAGATAAAACGAACAAATAATTATGAATAGAGAGTAGATCGATCACAAAACCAAATAAATTATTTAAGGTTTTCAAAATAATTGTTTAGAATTTCACTGTCAATAATCATGTTTTGTTATACCGAGGTTTTTTACCTGACTGCTAAGAAAGCAATGCCTGTGAGCAAGCAACCAGGGGACCAACGGCTTAAGGTCCTCTCCGAGGGACCTGGTAATGAGGATAAATGCCTTACCAAAGGGCACTAGCGCCCCACTTGGGAATCGAACCCGGGTCCCCGGAATCCGAAACCCTCGCTCTACCGGCTGAGCTGTCGCGCCATTTACTCTCATTCTGATTATGTTTAAACCACTAGATTAAACAATTATCATACAGAACACATTTTCATGTTACATTCTTCACATTAGATCATGCCCTAGCGATTGCTTTATTTCATATGCATAACCTTTTGCTAGTGATTGAACCCTTTTCTTGCCTTCAGAAAGCAATTGCTAGCGGTTCGAATAATAGCGACGTCACGCTGGTGCGAAAAGGCAGGACTCGAACGCAAAGGTGTGGCACTGCAAATTACCACTTCTTTCATTTAACCTTTCCTCGGGCGTTGTGTCAAACTAATTTGTTTATTTTGGACAAATTTATATTTTTGATTTGCACTTATAAAATTGACTTGTTTACGATTTTTGTTACACTAAAGGTACCGTATGGGTACTAGTATTTAACCTGGCATAATTAAAAGATTTTGACATATTCCCCAAAATATTTAGAAATAGGGAATTTATCTTAATTTCATACCTTTGTTATTTCCAGGGTAATCTGTTGTCGATATTTTCTTTGTCAATCTGTCGACTGTATGCGCGGAGGATCGAATTATGCGGCGATGGCCTTTTGCACTGAATGGTACTAGTATTCAACCTAGTGAGGATTGATAGCAAATCTCAAAAGGGTTTAGATTGCTAAATTAGATCTAGATCTATGTAAGTCTCTGGCTTTGATTAATTCCCTGTTTGGTCTCATCTCAAATGGTCTAGTCCATAGTCGGATGGGACAAGGGCAGATTGAGAGACAGGGCCATCTTTCATCGCTAGGTTGAATACTAGTGCCGACGGGTTGAATACTAGTACCAAAATCCGTCGCCGTATAATTCGATCGCCCGCGCACACAGTCAACTGGTTGAAGAAAAAAATAACGGAAAAAGAATAACCAGCATTTGCTCTTGGAAATAAGACGGGTCTGAAATTCAGGTAAATTCTATATTTCTATATATTTGAGGAAACTCTCCAAACGGGTTGAATACTATTGCCCTTACGGTAGTGTTTACTCCTAATAATTAATGACCAGCTACACCATATACCGAATTAAGAAAATTGTTTATTTTTCTCTTACCCTTCGTTGTAAATAAAGAACATTGAGTTCTGTATAATTTGATAAACCCACCAAATATAAAATAATTCATAATTTGCATTAGTGTAAAATGCGGACCCATTTCAATTCAATTCAAGATTTTATTCTAAACACAGCTCCATATGCAGCAGAGGGCCATAAAACAAATTTCATAATATACATCAAAACAGACATACAAAGAGAAAACGAGATTAAACACACACAAAAAACTATATTATGCATAGAAAGTAGATCGATCACAAACCCAAATGAATTATTTAAGGTTTTTAAAACAATTTCACTGTCAATAATTATGTTTTATATACTCTCATTCTGACTATGTTTAACCCTAATTCTCCCGGGGGGGGGGGCATAATGGCCCCCCCCCCCTCGACAATTTTCGCGATATATCTGCTGCGCGAAATTTTTTGACCTCGCCGCTCACTGACTTTTTACTTTCAAGTCTCGCGGAAATTTTTAGACCAAATTTGTGACGCCCGGGTACGTGGTTACAATATTACGCAACATTATATAAGTGCACGTCAGACCCAAAATTGCTCATAAACGTGATTTCATGTACAAATCCAATGCAAATTGTGTATTTAGCCAAAATTCATAAATGTATCATTATTTCTACTTTTACTGATTAAATTTAATTAATTTTGCCTTGTTTATGATCAGAATTAAGTCTGGAACGATTTCCATTGAAAAAACAATAAAAAACAAAAAGTAAAAAAACAGAGAAATACACAAGAAATTCATAAAACAATAAAATACATTAGAAATTGATTTCCAAACCGAAGTTTTTTTTAATTGCGATTGTTAAGAATGCTACAAAGAATATTTTTACCAAAAATTAGCATTCTAGGAGCTTTATTTAGTGAATTAGAGCAAAAAGTATGATATATGCATAAATTAGCATAATTAATTCATATAAAATAAAATCTCATTATTTTGGAAAATTTCACCATACAGCCTTGTAGATTACATCGCACACTACCAGCGTGCAAATCTTTGCGTCGCTCGCGCGATCGGCGGCCGAGATCTTAAAGGGGGGCCATAATGCCCCCCCCCCCCCCCCCCCCGGAATGACAAGAATCAAAATACCCCGGGAGATTTGGCTTATTATATTCACTCGCGTTCGTAATCACTCGCGTCGCGTTGTCACACGCGTTTTTTATTTTTGGCGATTTTTTTTCATTTCGGTGCGATTTTTTTTCTAACGGTGTCTTCAATGGGACAAACACGCTGGGAAAATAAAATGAAATTGAAATTCGAGTTTCGTTTTAAGCCGGCAATTAAGTGCCTTAAATAAGATGTACTCGACTACTGTTTTAACATAACAAACAAGCAAATCAGCCATGTGGCTCAACTAACTTAGAATAGATCCGGACTTCTACTGTGTCTTATACGAGGACTCCGAGTCGGAACTTGCCATATCTGCCACATCGATATTACATCGTATCATTCCCATATGCGGATATGCCTGCATGCAATGGCCCCAAGGCGGCCGGACACGACGGAGCAAGCTGACGTGAGTCGAGCTGAGTTAGATCCCACGTTACATATGAGGCGCCGATTGTACCAATATTATATAGAACAATTATTTGTTACATAATCATTATTCAATAAATAATAACTATTATTTATATATAATTATATTCTATTTGTAAATAATTACTAATATATAAAATAACAATTCTAATTATTTATATATAATTAATTCCAAGTAATACTTCATTATTTGTAAAAAATAATAGTTCGACATTCTATTATTTATAAATAATGATTATATGTTTTTCATTATTTATAAATACCGATTGAATGTTTTTCATTTTTTATAAATAATGATAATTTCTTTTTAATTATTTGTAAATAATGATTATTTGTTTTTCATTATTTATAAATAATGGTTATTTGTATATAAATAACGATTATTTGTATATAATGGCAAACTGTAAAAATCGTTATAAATAATGATTATTTATAAATAATGGGATATTCAAACAAAAGTGTTATTTATAAATAATGAAACACGATGAATTTTCATTATTCATAAATAATGGGAAACTCAACAAATTATTTATAAATAAAGAAATGTGCACTGGCATTTTTAATAGATAATTATCATTTACAAATAATAGAAAACTCGACAAACTTACTTAAATAAAAAAAACGAATTCACTTGGCCTCGAACCTGGTTTGTTTTTACCGTTGTAAAAAATGCTATTTGGGCTAAGCGATGCGGGTTTTTGTTTTCGAAGGAAAGAATAACAGATGACGGGTTAATTTTGAGAATTAAAAATGAGATAAGAGTAAGAATAGAGATAGATTTTAACAGAGTAACTAGGAGACAGTTTGAAAAGCTGTGGGTAAAAGGGTCAAGATTATGTTCAATAGAAGGGGATAAAGTTAGAATATACTTTGTGTGAGTTATCATGACCTCACAATATGTTTTTATGGCATCTCAGAAATTGCAAGAATGTCACATAATTGGCTGAATGGCCCATTATCCTTGGCAGTCCTGGCCGGGGCTTTGGTTTTAAAGGGAAAGTAATAAATTTTAGAGAATGGCAAGTGTGCAAGCCTTGATTCATAAGCGGGTATTTTAAAGGGAGTGAGTAGATCGCATGGCTTAGAGTAACGGTGGGGGGGGGGGGGTCGTTGAATTAGGCTTTGTACAAAAGTGCTAACTAGTTACCGAGGTGGTTTTACACTTGACTGTTTACTTTTGTTGATGTTCTTAGTTAAAGTTTTCTGTTATGTATAAGTGTTTTGGAGTGTAGTATTTTACTGAATGCATGGTATGTATATTACATGTACTGAGTGTATGTAAATATTGTATATATGTTGATATTTTGATGAATAAAATTATTGAAAGAAAAAAAAAAAAAAAAAAAAATAATGAAGTATGCAGTGTCATTATTTATAAATAATGAAACACAAAAAGTATTATTTATAGATAATGAAAAACAAATAATCATTATTTATAAATAATGGAATGTCGAACTATTATTATTTACAAGTAATGAAGTATTACTTGGAATTATACATAAATAATTAGAAATGTTATTTTATATAATAGTAATTATTTACAAATAGAATGTAAATTATATATAAATAATAGTTATTATTTAATGAATAATGATTATATAACAAATAATTGTTCTATATAATATTGGTACAATCGGCGCCTCATATATAACGTGGGATCTAACTCAGCTCGACTCACGTTAGCTTGCTCCATGCTACCGATGCACGTCGTGTCCGACCGCGGCCGGGTCCGGCCGCCTTGGGGCCATTGCATGCAGGCATGTCCGCATATGGGAATGATACGATGTAATATCGATGTGGCAGATATGGCAAGTTCCGACTCGGAGTCCTCGTATAAGACACAGTAGAAGTCCGGATCTATTCTAAGTTAGTTGAGCCACATGGCTGATTTGCTTGTTTGTTATGTTGAAAACAGTAGTCGAGTACATTTTATTTTAAGGCACTTAATTGCCGGCTTAAAACGAAACTCGAATTTCAATTTCATTTTATTTTCCCTGCATGTCTGTCCCATTGAAGACACCGTTAAAAAAAAATCGCACCGAAATAAAAAAAAAATCGCCAAAAATTCAAAACGCGAGTGATTACGAACCCGCACGCGACGCGAGTGATTATAAACTGCCGGAGATTTAGGGTTAAACCACTAAATGAAAAAAAAAATCATCGTAGAGAATACATTTTCATGCTACATTCTTCACATTAGATCATGCTTCAGCAATTGCTTTATTTCATGAGCATAACCCTTTGCTAGTGCTTGAACCCTTTTCTTGCCTTCAGAAGCAATTGATATCGGTATGAACAATAGCGAAGTCACGCTGGTGCCAAAAGGCAAGATTCGACCGCAAAAGTGTGGCAGTGCAAATAAACATTTCTTTCATTTAGCCTTTCCCCAGGCGTTGTGTCAAACTAATTTGTTTATTTTGGACAAAAATTTATATTTTTGATTTGCACTTATTAGGAAGAAAGCATGTACATGTAGTCTACGGTACACCTTGAGGATCTCTCTCAGGTGCATAAACATGATTTAAAAAAAAACGAGCAAACACTCAAGCTGCTCCGACGGAACTTGAAAAATCCCAAGCAAGTGCTTAAACACAAGCGAAATGTTCGCTTTATCCATACGCTTTTTAGCAATAGCTCAATAGGCAAGGAAATGCTAGCAGTGAATTAGCAATTACATGAATTCAACATCAAAGTCATTTCCTTGTTCTTTGTTGGGCACTTGACCCATTATAAGAATACCCTCTGCACGAAACAGAAGGTGTCAAATTTAATGAAAGATTACTTTCAAGATGTTAAGAACACTTTCTAAGAGTCATTAAAAAATATATATACAACTTTGAACATGAGGAAATGGTTAGTAATCTAATTAAAGCAAATAATTGAAAATGTCAATGGATTATTTCTAATTTCTGTAAATTGACTAAAAATATTTTTCTGAGATTTGTAAAAGAATTCGTTGCAAAATAACTTGTCGTAGAGAGAGAAAAAAGTGTTCTGAATGGTACATTAAGATCGATTGACTTTTCACATTTTTTGTTAAAATTGATCGAAAGGACAAAGTTTAGGGAATGTATATTTCATGTGACTTATGCCCTTAAAAATCTTCCTATATTACCTGTTATGCCATTAAAAATATAAAAATCTAAGCAAATTACATAGAATACATCAAAACACACATATATATAAAAAAATTGATTGAAAAAAATTATGAATAAAGGGTAGATCGATCATAAAAGCAGTATATTGTTTAAGGTTGTTGAAAAAGTTATAATTTCAGTGTCAATAATGTGTTTTATATGCGTTCATTTTTGTTTACGTTTAAGTACATAAAAACGTATTCGTTGATAATTAAGCAAAATTATGTAACGTTTGTTTCGTGTGTCCTTTTCACTTCTTTGTCATATCTTGTAATATCACCCAACCTTGTTTATTTTTTACTTGGAAAATATTACAAAAAAAAATATTATTTTACAAGTATCTATATTTATTTTCACAAGAAAAATAATTATAAAGATTTGTTATGTTATACGCATTTTGAAATTTGTATGTTGTATGAATCTATATAGAACATATTCGATTATTTTGGAAGATTATAGATAGATTGGTAATTTATACTAACAAGATTTTCTGTTTCTGTTTATGGTAACTCCCGCTGGAACTCGGCAGGACAGCATTTTTTTGCTGGTAAACGCCAAGCTGGTATATAACCAATTACCTAGGAAACATTTTACGTCTAGATTAATCAGTCAAAGTGGCTGACGTTATAGACGACAGGAATTTTACTCTCGGGCCTTTTTATCAAAGTGGAGACAATGGTAGAGTTGGGATTCGGACTCACAACCTTGCGATTATGAGTCCAATGCTCTAACCACTGGACCACACGACCCTGTATTATTTTTATAGATAAAAAACATAAATAAAAGGTTATGATCTGCGAAATTCCAGCCATGTGTGTAATCTATTCATAGTTTTTGCTCAATTTGTTATTTATCGAAATTATATAAAACTAGCAGCGATTACCCGAGGCAGCACTGGGAGTTGGAGTAATTTTTATTTATTAAGGTGTGTGTGTGTGTGTGTGTAGGGGGGGGGGTGACATTCTTGTATGTACAGCTAGACTGCCTATTCACACTGAAAGCCAAGAAGTTTATTGATGAAATATATTCATAGCAGACTAGGAAGAAATTCCTTGAATGCTTGAGCGCCTAGGTATCCCAGGCCCAGCAATAGCCTGGGTAAAAATAATAGCTGGTAAAACAGTTTTCGGAACTGAAATGGCTACCCTTGATAGATATACCTATGTTTTTATTGTTAGTAATTGTCATAAAAAAATGTTAATACCAATATTAAAGTAAATCAATGACACATACTTACTTAAATAATGTTGTAATATAGACAAAAATTATTTTCTTTGAAGAATTCATAAAAGAATTTTTCATAGGGATAAAATGCAAGGATTACTTTTGCAAGAATCTTCAACCTTAGGGGAGGCAGGATTGTGACCTGAAGAAGAAATAAAATGTTCGCTTAGTTTACTTCGATCAGCTCCACATCTAGCTTTGTACACAGTTGATGTGGTGCTCAATATTCCAAATTATTATCATAAATATGAATTATAGCGGAAATTGCAATCATGATTAGATCTGATAATACGTTTAGTTTATTCCTATTGCGTATATCGTGTACCATGCAATAGGAATCAAAATTAGTATGACTAATTATGTTTACCGGCCCCATATATCACAGGAATGCGAATTAATTTATACACGTTTAATAATTATAAAATATGGTTAGTAACGTAAGTGAGGCAAGTTAATGAAAAATATTTACCCGAATTATTTTAATAGATTAGGTGTTAAATATCATTTTCAATTTCATTTAAGGGAAAAAGTTAAAGGCCAGCAACAATTTTAAGATAATAGTTCGTAAAATAATTATGGAAAATTGATAATTTCACATAGATTTATTGATTTATTTCATTACTTTTCTTTCCATTTTTCACATACAAGTAAAAAATACACAAATACAATTACAAATGTAACGACCTTACATTTGCAAAAATTGAGTAATGTAAATTATACGAACAAAATACGATACTTATATCATCATTTTATAAAACTTAACATTCTTAAAAGCATGAGTATTCTTGTGTATGTTAAAAAAGAAAGGGGTGATTAACAAACGAGTTTTACCGTCTTGCTATTCTGTAGAGTATCATTCATGTATAAGCTTATAATTTTTCAATTTTATTGCAGGACAATATATCTTAGAATATAATATATGTATAAGGTGAAACTCTTGATTTGTATATTGACTTTGAATGGTATAGGACAGCAAATTAAAGCAAACAAATATATTATGAAAAAGATATTAAATGATTACTTTGCCATGCTGATTAAAGAATGTCTCACACATGTCTGTGACAGGAGAATGATTGAATGAGGAATTCACTGAACTATTCGCATTTGAATTTTGTCAACTTTTTCATCAAACTTTGATTTTTTATCATCAAAACGCAATAAACGATATCATTTATTGCTACTGACGATTCTAACGCACATATTATATATACATGTTTAACAAATGAAAATGAGAGAATAATATATGCGAAGCTTCACTCAAGGTCCCTCAGAGCTGTCATCCATTTTGAATCAAATGTTAAATGTAGAATATATCTCATATATATTTTTTTTTAAATCTTGGTGGTGTATGTGTACGGGTCACCTTCATGCAGCGGCGTAACAGGGGTCGGTGGCCAGGGGGGGGGGGGGGGGGGGGCAAGAGCCAAAAATTTCCCGGTCATATCATGGTATGAACAGGTGTAATGAGGCGACTATTTTGAGAAGGCCAGATATTGCGTATCAGGCAGAATTTATCTAAAAAAAGTTGCGAGCGAATTTTGACCTTTTTAATACAAAAATCAAATTTTGTGATAGATTTTGATATCCAGAGAATAATATATTTCACTCTTTTCCCTTTAGATTCTTTTTTTTTGTGGTCTGAACGCCACTGTGAACAGGATTCTGTGCGGCAGTAGCGTAAAGAGTAAAAAAAAAAAAAAAAAAAAAACGAAGGGCGCATTATAGCACATGTGCTAAAAAGCTGCTTTATATAAGTCCCGAGCGAGCAAAGCGAGCGAGAAAAAAATCACCTTTTCCTGATAATCTAACTTTGAGCTATTTTTTATTCAGTAAATAAAATCATATCCTACACTTTTCCTTTGCTTTTCTTTCCTCCTTTTGTTGTTGTTCTTGTTTGTAGAACTTTTTGAAGCCATGGCCCAACCCTTCCATACACTGTGCTGTGCGGTTGGGGTCCGGGGCGGAGCCCCCGGAACTTCTTGATATCAAAGCCATTTAAACCTCGCAGATTGCCGCTATTTTAATCAAATCGCGGGCATATACAGAATATAGCTTAATTTCACACAACACATTTATTCAACCCAGTTGCGTAATGAACCAAATATTTTGAGGGAGCAAAACATTGCAATGTGGGAAAAATATGTAAAAAGTCGCCAGCGTGCAAAGCGAGCTGGAAAAAAAACGCCTATTGAAATTAAATTCTAATTATGTGATATATTTTTCCATTATATTCAGCAAATAACACCTTTTATTGTTTCCATTCATTTCATTATACGTTGTCTCATATAATTTATTTTATTTCCTCTTGGGTGTGGAACCAAGACCCCCCCCTCCCGCCTGTCTGCCAGTGATTGAACGGGGGGCGTTATAGAGCCATTTGAAGGTTATAAATGAAGAGCCCCTACTGCGTGGGGTCTGGGGCAAAGCCCCGGTAGCTTATTTGCATAAAATTTAGCAAGCTTAAAGCACAATGTTGTATGCAGTCCATTAGCTTTTGACTAATTACATTCTACCTTCGTTTTCCGCAATTGTTTGCCATTTTGTCATCTTTTGATTTATTTCCCACTGTGCTATTGCATTACATAGGCCTATTTCGGAATGATTTGCTCTTTCTCAGATGTTCTTCTTTCGTACATTTTCCCGCTTTCCTTCCTTTTCCATTAAAAAAAGGTTTTTTCTTCGTTTTCTTTTCACTTTTCCCTTTCATTTTCCTCCTTTCCTTTTCCCTTTTCCTTTCCCTTTCTTTCTCCCTCTTTTTTTTCTTTTTCCCGTTTTTCTTTATTTTCCCGGTGAAATCCGCCAGGGGGGGCAATTTGCCCCCCTGCCCCCCCCCCCCGCCTGTTACGCCACTGCCTTCATGATTATATTTGAGATCAAGAGTATGGAGAGGGTCGTAGCAAGATCGATACCAGTCTTCATCAAGCTTTCGGGCACATGCCCTTCATCAGGATCTAAACCAATATATAAAATACAAAATATACTATTAACAATGATAAATATGTATGCTTATTTCTTGATCTTTCAACATTTTGGACTTGATGCTTAGCTACTCGATCATAGTGTCCACTTTGAAGGAAATTTCCCGAAAGCCAGGAAATCTAAATTTCAGATAATTTTCAGATAAAAAAAATTCCAGGAGATCCTGAAATCGAAAGCAGGGAGTTTATTGCAGCAAACTTTTATCGATGATTTCATAGAATTTTTGTAATTAAAAAAAGTTATGAAATCGTCCTTATACCGAAAATAATAAATCATTCGATTACGACGTCTCTTTCGTGCTCGCTGTATCATCATCCGAAATTTGTAAGATTTTTTAACAGAAATATGAAATTTCTAACCACTCATTCCGTTAAATGTTCCTGCTCAGATGAATAAGTGAATAATAACTTTAATAATATTCGTAGTACATGTGTAATAACATTTATAATGTTAATAATACTAATGGCAAATTCTAAGGACTTTGATCGCCAAATGTCTCTCTATTGTTTTATCATTATCTGCTGACTTATCATCAAAATAAGAGCAGATATCAAAATTCCCTAATTGCGGCTGCACGATAGCAAATATTATATATATCATTTCATAATATATAAATATATCCTACTATAAAAAGAATGGTTAAAAATATGTAGTCAGAAGACAAAAATATCCAAACTTCTAATTAGTCTTTTGTGTAACTTATAAAATATAAAAATTGATTGTGTAATATCGAGTTATTGTTGAGTCATTAATTGCAAATTTGTAATTTGCATACACATAAAATGTTATTGATCAAATTTTCTCACTGTCAATCTTAGATCGATCATATATTTTGCTTTTTGCGAAAAAACAGCATTTTATTATTGATATTCAATATTGTTATGGATTCATGTAAATATTTCCTACATTCGGTTCACTTTTTTAAAGTTAAATTCTAATGTGTTTTTCTTTTTTTTTATATTAGAAGAGATATGTTTCATCAGTTTGGTTTGGTTTAAAAAGTCAGCTACGGATTTCCATATAACTTAAATTCGTTTGTTCCAATGATTATGTCAATATACAACCAACACAGATGAGGACGTATGGGACAGTATAATAATTTCTTGGAAATAGATCAGACTTCGTGCTTGAATTTCATGCTTGTTCTGCTAATTTCATCTCAGTTATGTGTACTTCATGATCAGTCATTTATATCAGGAACCCATAAAAATATATTGTAAAAATTATTCTAATACGTTATGTTTTATTTGTCCCTTTTACATTAAACGTGGCAAATAAAACCACCCCCCCCCCAAAAAAAAAGAAGTAATAATTAGATTACCTTAGTTTTAAACAACGTGGAAAGGCTACCAACCAGTATCCCGTAGCGTAGCCGTAGGTCACAAAATCAATTTTATTTCTTTTTAATCTTTTATATCATATCATTTTATGGCATCCCAGATGAGAGAAAAACCGTTTAAGTGGTCTGTATTTTATGACTTTTCCATTTACCTACTATTACGTAAATAAATACTGTAGTATTTTGTTTTTGTCAAACAATTGAAGTGGTGGACCAAAAAAAAATGCCCGAGGAGAAATTTCGAATATGTAACTATTGCTGGTGCATTGCGGTAAAGCTTAATTTTCTATTTTCCCATCATCTGCCTTTTTGAAATAACTTTATTCTATTTTGATCCTACTGTGTTCCGCCGTCAGTTAGGCCAGTTCAAGGAAGCAATTCGTGATCAGACATTAATATTGCACAAAATGTATATGCGCAGAAGATGTTATATCACTTAAATCCTTTTAAAAATTTCAACTGCGATTTGTACCCCCCCCTCCCTCCCCCACAACAAGATGGTCCGATCTTCCCCTAATTGAATCTTTGATCTGATCGGTGTCCAATGAAAGTTACCCACTGCAACATAAGCAGTGGGTGCCAAAATATAATGTAACATTTTTTGTACAAAATTAGGATAACTAAAGACAGTAAAAAATATATATTTATTTTTAAACATAATAAAAATAGTTTGTTACCTAATTAAAGCTTATAAATGAAACATATTGATATAATATTTCTAATTTCTGTGTTTTAATTAAAAAATATATTCAATTTTTAAATTCGTCAAAGAATTTTGTGCAAATTAATTTGTCGTAGGAAGAAAAAAAAAGTTCTTTGAATTTTTTTTAAGGATAATACATTAAGATCGATTAACTTTTTCATTTTTTTTCTTAAAAATGATCGAAAACATCGTAGTGTTAGGTAGAAAGTAACACAAAGTTTAGGGGCTGTATGTTTCATGTGACATATGCCCTTTAATAATTTTTCTATATTACCTCTTGACTTATGCCATTCAAAATGTATGCTTTTAGCTGGCACATAATATACATCTCTCATAAAACCCCCGTAAGCTACTATATTAATAGGGATTATGTTATAGATAAATCTCTTATTTTAAAACTGATTTTTAAGCATTTTTACCTTCCCATTCTTCATATCTTTTTCTGTTACACATAAATTCATTTACTTTTCTTTACATGGTAGCTTAAATTCAGTTGATATCTAAGAAGTCGTTTCTTTGAATATACTTTGGGTATGAATCTTGATTTTTTTTTTTTTTTTCAATCATTATTTGTTATATACTTACTTTGCTGTTTTTATTTTTTGTTAAACCCGCACATAACCATGACAAATGTCATATACAACAATTCATTTCAGACTGTCAAAATTCAATAAGTTGACCTACCATCTCTGTCTCTAATTTGATAAATGACTAATTCCCGATTTGACCCAATCTGCATTTTTTTTCTTAAAGTGTTAATTTGATAACCTTGTTTTTTTTTCTATTCATATTACGATGAAGGCTAATTTATATAGAAGTATTGTAATTACATGTTTGAATTTATTGCTATTTTGTGTTATTCCATGTAGACACCAGCCAATGTGGAAAACCTCTCGACAGAATTTTCAATTCTTTTAGGTGATCCCCAGGCATTGGCTGGTGCTCAATTTTACATTTCTTTTGTAATGTTTCTATTGCTGTCATGTTTTCTTGCCTGGAAATGAAATGAAATAAATTTTAAAAAATTAAATAAAATTTCATTTATTCATTTTTTCTTCGGACACAATTCTGGATAAATAATGTGAACTTGCTTTCCCATGTTGTAAGATTTTTTCACTATTTATTATTTGGATCTGTAATGGATCCAGTGGGAGGGGTACTTGAATGACCTAATGGATCGAATAGTATCACTTTATAAAATTGACTTGTTTACGATTTTTGTTACACTAAAGGTAGTGATTACTCCTAATAATTAATGACCAGTTACACCACTATACCGAATAAAGAAAATTGTTTATTTTTCTCTTACCCTTCGTAGTAAATAAAGAATATTGAGTCCTGTATTATTTTAATAAACCCGCCATATACAAAATAATTCATAATCTGCATAAGTGTAATATGCAGACCCAATTCAATTCAATTCAAGATTTTATTCCTAACACAGCTTGATATGCAGCAAGCAGAGGGCCATATAAACAAATTTCATAATATACATCAAACCACACATACAAAGATAAAACGAACATATAATTATGAATAGAGAGTAGATCGATCACAAAAATCAAATAAATTATTTAAGGTTTTCAAAATAATTGTTTAGAATTTCACTGTCAATAATTATGTTTTGTTATACCGAGATTTTTTACCTGACTGCTAAGAAAGCAATGCCTGTGAGCAAGCAACCAGGGGACCAACGGCTTAAGGTCCTCTCCGAGGGACCTGGTAATGAGGATAAATGCCTTACCAAAGGGCACTAGCGCACCACTTGGGAATCGAACCCGGGTCACCGGAATCCGAAACCTTCGCTCTACCGACTGAGCTGTCGCGCCATTTACTCTCATTCTGATTATGTTTAAACCACTAGATTAAACAATTATCATACAGAACACATTTTCATGTTACATTCTTCACATTAGATCATGCCCTAGCGATTGCTTTATTTCATATGCATAACCTTTTGCTAGTGATTGAACCATTTTCATGCCTTCAGAAAGCAATTGCTAGCGGTTCAATAATAGCGACGTCACGCTGGTGCGAAAAGGCAGGACTCGAACGCAAAGGTGTGGCACTGCAAATTACCACTTCTTTCATTTAACAGGTGAGAAAGAGGAATGGGAAGAGAGAGAGAGAGAGAGAGAGAGAGGAGAAAAGGGAGAAACACGTGAGGGCGTAAGAAAGATGGGGGTGACCCACACTGGTTAGGTGGAATATACTGCAAATATGTTGATAGGCATTACATCTTTTATAAATTGTGTATATTTCGTTTTGGGTCTAGTGTCTCAGATTGACAAAAAAGTAAAAATATTGTTTACTTCTTTTTAATCATATGGTTCGACAGTGAATTTTATTTCACTACAGTTTCAACGTATTTGTTTTTGTGTCAGTGTGGTTTATTAGAGAACTCTCTTTTACTGTTTCAAGAAATAATTAAGATTTACCTCCCCCAACAAAGGGTATGGGGTGCGCCCCGTTTATTCTTTATCCTTTTGAATATAACTTTATTTTTGTAGTATTCTTTATTCCGGTTTTTGAGGTAAAATAAGTGCAGAAGATTCAAGAATTCAGAATTAAAATTTATAAGTGGTTGTAAGCAGAAAAAAAAAACATGAAAACTGACAAGAATCCTAAAAATGACTAATTTTCAGATCAACATTTAAAAATGTCAACTGCGATTTATACCCCCCCTCCCGCAACAATATGGTCCGATCTTCCCCTAATTGTATCTTTGATCTGATAGGTGTCCATTGAAATTTACCCACTGCAACATAAGCAGTGGGTGCCAAAATATAATGTAACATTTTATGTACAAAAATAGGTCAGGAAAAGACAGTAAAATATATATATTTATTTTTTAACATAATAAAAATAGTTTGTAATCTAATTAAAGCTTATAAATGAAACATATTGATAAAATATTTCTAATTTCTGTGTTTCAATTAAATAATAAATTCAATTTTTAAATTCTTCAAAGAATTTTGTGCAAAATGATTTGTCGTAGGAAGGAAAAAAGTTCTTTGAATTTTTTTTAAGGATAGTACATTAAGATCGATTAACTTTTTCATTTTTTTTCTTAAAAATGATCGAAAACATCGTAGTGTTAGGTAGAAAGTAACACAAAGTTTAGGGGCTGTATGTTTCATGTGATATATGCCCTTTAATAATTTTTCTATATTACCTCTTGACTTATGCCATTCAAAATGTGCGCTTTTAGCTGGCACATAATATACATCTCTCATAAAACCCCCGTAAGCTACTATATTAATAGGGATTATTTTATAGATAAATCTGTTATTTTAAAACTGATTTTTAAGCATTTTTACCTTCCCATTCTTCATATTGTTTAATTTTTTCTGTTACACATAAATTCATTTACTTTTCTTTACATGGTAGCTTAAATTCAGTTGATATCTAAGAAGTCGTTTCTTTGAATATACTTTGGGTATGAATCTTGATTGTTTTTTTTTTTTTTTCAATCATTATTTGTTATATACTTACTTTGCTGTTTTTATTTTTTGTTAAACCCGCACATAACCATGACAAATGTCATATACAACAATTCATTTCAGACTGTCAAAATTCAATAAATTGACCTACCATCTCTGTCTCTAATTTGATAAATGACTTATTCCTGATTTGACCCAATCTGCATTTTTTTTTCTTAAAGTATTAATTTGATAACCTTGTTTTTTTTTCTATTCATATTACGATGAAGGCTAATTTATATAGAAGTATTGTAATTACATGTTTGAATTTATTGCTATTTTGTGTTATTCCATGTAGACACCAGCCAATGTGGAGAACCTCTCGACAGAATTTTCAATTCTTTTAGGTGATCCCCAGGCATTGGCTGGTGCTCAATTTTACATTTCTTTTGTAATGTTTCTATTGCTGTCAAGTTTTCTTGCCTGGGAATGAAATGAAATAAATAAAAAAAAAAGGAAATAAAATTTCATTTATTCATTTTTTCTTCGGACACAATTCTGGATAAATAATGTGAACTTGCTTTCCCATGTTGTCAGATTTTTTCACCATTTATTATTTGGATCTGTAATGGATCCAGTGGGAAGGGTACTTGAATGACCTAATGAATCGAATAGTATCACTTTATAAAATTCACTTGTTTACGATTTTTGTTACACTAAAGGTAGTGCTTACTCCTAATAATTAATGACCAGTTACACCACTATACCGAATAAAGAAAATTGTTTATTTTTCTCTTACCCTTCGTAGTAAATAAATAATATTGAGTTCTGTATTATTTTAATAAACCCACCATATACAAAATAATTCATAATCTTCATAAGTGTAATATGCAGACCCAATTCAATTCAATTCAAGATTTTATTCCTAACACAGCTTGATATGCAGCAAGCGGAGGGCCATATAAACAAATTTCATAATATACATCAAACCAGACATACAAAGATAAAACGAACAAATAATTATGAATAGAGAGTAGATCGATCACAAAAATCCAATAAATTATTTAAGGTTTTCAAAATAATTGTTTAGAATTTCACTGTCAATAATTATGTTTTGTTATACCGAGATTTTTTACCTGACTGCTAAGAAAGCAATGCCTGTGAGCAAGCAACCAGGGGACCAACGGCTTAAGGTCCTCTCCGAGGGACCTGGTAATGAGGATAAATGCCTTACCAAAGGGCACTAGCGCTCCACTTGGGAATCGAACCCGGGTCACCGGAATCCGAAACCCTCGCTCTACCGACTGAGCTGTCGCGCCATTTACTCTCATTCTGATTATGTTTAAACCACTAGATTAAACAATTATCATACAGAACACATTTTCATGTTACATTCTTTACATTAGATCATGCTTCAGCAAGTGCTTAATTTTATATGCATAACCCTTTGCTAGTGATTGAACCCTTTTCTTGCCTTCAGAAAGCAATTGCTAGCGGTTCGAATAATAGCGACGTCACGCTGGTGCGAAAAGGCAGGACTCGAACGCAAAGGTGTGGCACTGCAAATTACCACTTCTTTCATTTAATCTTTCCTCGGGCGTTGTGTCAAACTAATTTGTTTATTTTGGACAAATTTATATTTTTGATTTGCACTTATTAGGAAGAAAGCATGTACTGAGGTTCTCTCTCAGGTGCATAAACATGATAAAAAAAAAAACGTGGACGTCCTGATCAAGAAAACACCCAGGCTGCTCTGACTGAGCTTAAAAACACAAGCGAAATGTTCGCCTTATCCATACGCTTTTTAACTCTAGCTTAATCGGCAAGGAAATGCTAGTGGCCAATTAGTGATTGCTTGAATTTACCTACATCAAGTGCTTTTGACCGTTACCAATGAAAGTTTACCCGCTGCAACGTAAGACAGCAGGTACTAAAAATTCGTTAATAACGAAAGGTATATAAAATATATCATACGAAAAACAGAAAAAATATCAATATACATCTTTAAATATAAAAAAAATGGTTAGTAATCTAATTAAAGCTTTTTGATGAGATATATTGATAAAATATTTTTTAATTCTGTATGTCAGTTAACATGTATATTTATTTTTTCAAAGGATTCTGTGCAAAATAATTTTTCGTAGGGAGAAAACAACAAAAAAGTTCTCTGAGTAGAACATTAACATCGATTATTATTATGTTTTTAAACAATTGCACACCTAGTTACCAATAATGCATATATTCAATTCAATTCTTTATTCCATATCCATTCAAAACACAATACAAAGTAACATAAAATAATACAATTTTACAGACGAGCATTCTTACTTCGTAAAACAAAAAACAGTATAATATTGAGCATAAATGGAAATGAGGGGGTCCACTAAAAAAGCAAAGCTTGTAAAGTGTGGATCCCCTTTGAAATGAAAAAAATATAATCGACTGATTCATATACATGTATGCGTTTATATACAGGAAAGAAAGCAGGATAAAAGAGCATTGTAGAATAAATGCCTTGATCACGGGCATAATTTTCCGCGACCGGGATCGAACCCCGGACTTTCCATGCATAGCCAGGCACCTTAGACCACTCGGCCACGGTTAAAATTGATCGAAAAGATGGTAGTGTCAGGTAGAAAGCAATACAAAGTTCAGGTTATGTATATTTCATGTGACTTATGCCCTTTAATAATTTCCCTATATTACCTCTTATGCCATTCAAAATTTGGCTGGCACATCATATACATCTCTCATAAAACCCCCGTAAGCTACTAGATTAGTAAGGATTTTTTTAAATAGATAAATCCCTTATTTTCAAGCATTCTCTCATTCGGTTGTAAGACAACGACATGATAGATCATAACTAGTTTGAGTTATTTTAGGTGATATCTTATATGGAAATCGTTTCATGTTTCAAAGGCTTCAAGTCGCCGTAAATAAAATTTCATTTATTCATTTTTTCTTCGGACACAATTCTGGATAAATAATGTGAACTTGCTTTCCCATGTTTTAAGATTTTGTCACCATTTCTTATTTGTATCTGTAATGGATCTAGTGAGAGGGGTACTTGAATGACCTAATGAATCGAATAGTATCACTTTATAAAATTCACTTGTTTACGATTTTACGATTTTTGTTACACTTAAGGTAGTGTTTACTCCTAATAATTAATGACCAGTTACACCATATACCGAATAAAGAAAATTGTTTATTTTTCTCTTACCCTTCGTTGTAAATAAAGAATATTGAGTTCTGTATTATTTAATAAACCCAATTACAAAATAATTCATAATTTGCATTAGTGCAAAATGCTGACAATGCTGAAGATGCTTTGATTGCCAATAAATTTTTTATTGTTTACTCGAATTTTCGACGGTCCTCCGTCTTCTTCAGGAGTTTACAATGTATATATATATATATATATATATATATATACATATATATATATATATATATACATATATATATATATATATATACATATATATATATATATACATATATATATATATATATTTATATGAGTCCGTAACTAACCGTGAAAACCGCGAATATTATCTATGGCTATTTGATCCATAGATGACAAAATTTAATTTACCTTAATAGGTTCGGATATATTCACCAAGAAAAGAACGCGGCAAACTTTATACATGTTTTTATAATTTTTTTAAACAGTGATACCCATATTTTTATATTCAATATGACTTTTAACGATAATTTGATGTGTTTTTAAAAATTTTATTACTTAAACAATATTATTATTAAAAAATGCGAGGTTGTTGCAAATAAAACAATGATTATTCATGTGTGAAACGATGGATTCTATGCACTAAAGGGTAATCGGAGTATATATCGATTATTACTATTGCATTGCATGTGGTCTCCTTGCATATACATATATATATATGTACTCAATTCACTCGCTACGTAACAATATGGTGAGCCTACCACTGCAATAAATCAGTGAGCCACAGAATTTAATAGATATTAGCTATGAACACTTTGTCAAAACATTTTAATATCAATTTATACTTTATCTCATTAAAATAATGGTTAGTACGCAAATTAAAGTAAATCAAGCATATCTACTAAATTGTTTTTATTCATTTATTATTATATATATTGTAACAAACAAACGATTTATTGAATGATCAGTATAGTCTCGGAACGGTGAAGAACGTAGAATAATTTTTAAAAGAAATTTATATCGCTGTTTACAGTAACGTCTGTAATCGATTATCTAGATATTTTCTTTAAAAATACAACGAAGCACTACTTGCTTAGAAATAACGATGTTTACAACTGTA
This sequence comes from Lytechinus pictus, assembly GCF_037042905.1. NCBI lineage: Eukaryota > Metazoa > Echinodermata > Echinoidea > Temnopleuroida > Toxopneustidae > Lytechinus > Lytechinus pictus. The sequence continues at coordinate 19,165,481 of NC_087260.1, forward strand.
TGATTATGTTAGGTATGTATCATTAATTATTCTTCACTGTTCGGGTATAAATAGAAGTGACAATTACCATTGCCGTTGCTAAAAAAATATTTCATGACTTAAACTGTTTTTAAAACAAGCTCCAATTTTTAGTTTATGGGAGGGGGGATCTTTTCGCCGAATCATGCTTCTTACAATGGTGCCAACTATATTCGGCCAGAACTCTTTTATCGTATTTAAGTAGATAATAGAAGGTCCTGGCATTTCTATTGTTTCCTGTTGTATACGGCTTTACTGCGGGTTCACCAATACCGTGGTGGTATTGACTGTTTACTCTTGCTGATGTTCTTAGTAGAGGTTTTCTGTTATGTGTAAGCATTTGGAATATATTCATTTTACTGTATTCATTTTGCATGTATTACATTTACTGAGTGTATGTAAATATTGTACATATTTTAATATTTTGATGTATGAAATTATTGAAAGAAAAATAAAAATTGGCCAGGCACTATGCTTCATCACAAAATCAACCTCAACAACATCTAAAATATATATCTATACTTTAGGGAGTGTTGTGGCCCAGAGGATTAGTCTTCAGACTTTGAAACAGAGGGTCGTGGGTTCGAAACCCAGCCATGGTGTAATTCCTTCAGCAAAAAATTTATCCACATTGTGCTGCACTCAACCCAGGTGAGGTGACCGGGTACCCGGTAGGAAGAAATTTCTTGAATGCTTGAGCGCCTAGGCAGCCCAGCTAAAGCCGGGGTACTAATAATAACAGGGCCCGCTGGTAAACAGTTTTTGGAACTAAAGTGGCTACCCTTGATAAATATACCTATATTTTTATTGTTATTAATTATCATAAAAAATGGTTAGTACCCATAATAAAGTAAATCAGTGAAACATATTTACTAAAATAATGTTGTTACATAGACGAAAATTATTTTCTTTGAATTATTCATAAAATAATTTTCGTAGGTATGAAATTAAATGTTCGCTTAGTTCACTTCGATCAGCTCCACATCTAGCTTTGTACATAGGGGATATGGTTCTCAATATGCCACATTATTATATCATACGATGCAGTAGGGGCCACAATTATTATTACGTATTGCTATTTATATCAAAGTCACTTCGTCAATGCGAATTTCATTATACATGTATAATGATTATAAAATATGGTAAGTGAGGCAAGTTGAAAAAAATATTTACCCGAATTATTCTAGTAGATTAATTATTAAATTTTATTTTCAATTTCATCAAAGGAGAAATGTTAATGGCCAACAATACTTTTATGTTCATGGTTCGTAAAATAATTATGGAAAATCAATAAAATGAGTGTTTTTCACTTTCTTTTAAATACGTTATATAAAAAAATTCATCACATTTTTTTCTTGGATATTAAGTTTAAAATCAAATTGTCCAACTATATTTCTTTTTCAACTTCAATTTGTATTTTTTTGTGGAAACTAAATTTATTAAGTTGTGCAAATATTTAAGGCCAACAATACTTTTAAGATTATGGTTCGTAAATAATTATGGAAAATCAATAAAGTGAGTTTATTTTACTTTCTTTTAAATACATTATGTAATAAAATTCATCACATTTTTTCCCAAGATATTAAGTTTGAAATCAAATTGTCCAACTATATTTATTTTTCAACTTAAATTTGTCTTATTTTGTGGATACTAAATGTATTAAGTTGGGCAAATTCAGAGACTTATTAATTATAAAACAAGTTGTAGTTTGGATTAACATTTAAACTACATGAAGATCGATCACAAATTCTTTTATAATTTTTTAATATTATTTGATCGAACTAATTATTGGTACACGTAATACGAAATATATAACAGCATGATAAAGTTAAAATCATTTGCACAAGGGTTCAGTGCAATCACTGGAGTAATGTATAGATTGGTTCGGAGTGTGCGGAGAGGATTGGCCCTGGGTTAGGGAATTTGGGAAACACTCCCTCTACGCTAGTTTTGGGAAAGCTAGATTCCCTCTCTCAACTGTGTGCGTGTGTGTGTGTATTTGAGTTTTGTCAGACGTGTATCAATCAGATATGATTATTTACGTCTGGGACCGACCTTTAACGTCACCATCCGAAAGTCGTGACCAGGGTTCGAACCTCGAACTTCTGCATCAATTTGTAACTTCCCCACGTAGCTTGGATTACAGTACAGGCGCACGCCACAACTCCTCATCTGCATCCATTATAAGCACGACCGAGGGGAAAGTTACTCAATAAACTGTATTCCACGCGTGATGCATACACATACACCACAGAGTATAATACACACGCAAAGCAATAGAAAAATAGTGGAACTTTGTGTGCGCTTGAACTTTTGACCTTTTGGAGTTGTTTTGTTTATACCCTAAAGAGCGGAATATTGAGGCACCGCGCCTGTTTGGAATTAAATATATAATGTAGAATGTTGTAATAGTAGTGTATTGGTTACTTTTCGCACCATTACACGCAACATGCAGCTATTGAGGATTGCCTACCACTAAGAAATGTAGCAGGTGTCAAAATTAGTAATTAGCGTCGGTATTGCACCGTGTTCATCGAAACCGGCATTCTTCTTGTATCTGTAAGTTCTTATTATATTACAATAATAGTTAGTATAATGGTTTGAAAGAAAAAAAATCTATTGGTTTGATTCATTCATATTTTTCATGATGTACTACAATTATATATTCACGTTTTTTTTTTATTAGAAATTTCTTTTGCACCTTAATTAGTATATTTGAATTAACATTGAATATTCGCCTGACGACTTTTCTTAGGAATCGATTATAAACTTGGTCATATTTTTTTCTTAAACAGTTTGACCGAAAAAAGTAAATGTTTGCACTTGTTATGCGAAAAAGATATAACAACAAGATAAAGTCGAATTCAATTGCTCACGACTTCAATGTGGTCTATTGCGATGATTACTATATCTCATACTGAGTCATATTCAAAGTCTCAGCTCACAATCAGCAATGGCTCTATTATACTTAAAGAAAACGTTTTTCTAATTCGTTGTTTTACATCGTACTTCAAGTATTTTTCATTAAAAATAAAAATAATATACGAACGCTACTATCAGCTTAATAAATTACCACATTAACGATCTGAATCAAATTTATGTTGATACTTTCCTACTCCCCCCCCCCACCCCCCTCCAAAAATGCACCCCTGCCACTCTCCAGTTCCTGGTCCCCCACCCCCCCCCCCCTCCCGCCCCCGGCCACTTGGAGCACAGCATTAATATGGGTATGTTACTATCTATTCGTACACCATGTACGATGCAGTGGTCCCGTAATCGTACGTTTATTTTCATGAGTAACGTACCCTTGTTTTCATGATCAAGAGTACATTGTAGTCAATGCAATCAATCGTTTAAAAAATGTATTCTCCGATGATTGCTACGCTTTGTGTTACGGGGCCCTGGTCGGTGTTTCATAAAACTGTTCGTAAGTTCAGAGCGACTTTAAGAACGACGGTGAACATTTCTCACGCGCTAAGTAATCACCATTTAACATATCATTTACCACAAGAAATCCATATTTTATTGTTCGAAATAGACACCAGAAATGAAATACTCCGAAAATGTGTTTTGCCCAATTGAACGTGGGCCCGGCAGCCGCTGTGCAGCGCCAGATCGACGAGGCTCTATCCCTTTAATTGTTGAACGCCAAACAGGGTAGCAGCAACTCATCTTTTAACGTCTTTTGGTCTGACGCGGCCGGGGGTTTGAACCCCCGACCTCCCGGTTGTGAGACGGACGCTCTGAGCCAACTGATGAGCCAACACACCGGTTCAAAGGATCACCAGTCGTTCTTAAAGTCGCTCTTAACTTACGAACAGCTTTATGAAACGGCCCCCATGTCACATCCGCTAAACCGACCGATAATAATGGTATTGGCCTGCGGTCTGGGTCCCGTAACACAAAGGTTAGCGATTGATCGTACGCTTGATTTCTACGATTGATTGTACATTGTAGTCTATGGAATCAATCATAGAAAAATGTTATACGATCATTGCTAAGTTTTGTGTTACGGGCCCCTGGAGTCGTTATCGCTGCATTACTACGCATGCGTGACGGTGTATAATAAAAGAGAGTGCTATACCACAGCAAATCAAAATCAAGGAATGCTGTCAGTTCTGACGATTTGTCGGACAAACGCTCACCATTATTATTTTTTTTTTTTTAAATTTTGTGATGAATCTTGTAAAGAGTAGCATAAGGTGCCGTGGCAGAGTGGTCTAAGGCGCCTGGCTATACATGGAAAGTCCGGGGTTCGATCCCCCGCCGCGGCACCTATGCCCGTGAGCAAGGCATTTAATCTACAATGCCCTTTTATCCTGCTTTCAAATAAATGGAAATGCTATATGCATAATTGGTAACTAGGTGTGCACTTGTTTAAAAAAAATCTATAATCGTGGTCACGTGACATGGACTAGTTCAAGAGCGCCTTCCTTATTTTTTTTTCTTGCTGTCTTGTACTGAAATTACGTTTAAAACTGATTGAGACGAACGGCAACACCAAGGGGGCGTTTCATCAACATCTTTGTCCGACAAGTTGTCAGATCTGACATCTTTCCTAGATTTTGATTGGCTGAGAGGTACTGTTACTATAGTAACTGGAGCTAGGGATTTTTCGCTATAACTACGCAGACGCATACAATTATAAACGCACCAATTCCTTTGAAAATGCATGTCAAATCGTAATGGACAGCTGCGAGGATTTTGTCGAAAGTTGGTTGGACCGGGACAGCAGGGGAGCGTTTCATGAAAGGACTTGTCGGACGTTTTATCCGACAAGTCCCACTTTATCCGACAGTTACCAAAGTAACAATGCTTCTTAGCCAATCAGAATCAAGGAAAGATGTCAGATCTGACAACTTGTCGGACGGAAATGTTGATGAAACACTCCCCAGGTCGTCGGAAGATTCGACCCGAACGAAAAAACTGCAAATGAGTATGTCCTTTGTCCAGAGTCCAGGGGGGGGGGGGGGGGCGTTTCATCTACAGTTTTGTCAGACAAGTTGTCAGATCTGGGGAGTGTTTCATCAACATTTTCATCCGACAAGTTGTCAGATCTGACATCTTTCTCTGATGTTGATTGGCTGAGAGGTACTGTTACTATGGTAACTGTCGGATAAAATGGGACTTGTCGAATAAAACGTCCGACAAGTCCTTTCATGAAATGCTCCCAAGGGGTCCGTTGCAGAATGAGTTGCGTTTAAACGCAAGTCAAAAAAATCAATCGCAAGTCCCAAATGCGCGCTGTTGATTGGTTGAAAGTCAAGTTGCGAATGATTCTTAGAGTTACGATTGATTGCAACTCTTTCTGCAATGGGCCCCTGACAACTTTCCTTTATTTTGGATGGTTGAGAAACACTGTCACTATTGTAGTAACTGTCGGATAAAACGGGATTTGTAGGTAAAACGTCCGACAAGTCTTTTCATGAAATTGATTTTCGACAAAGGCTGTTTGTGAAAAATAAGCGAAACTTAAAAATGGCATAACTTTCTTATTTTACATCCGATTTTGATGAAATTTTCAGCACTATGCTAGTTTGATTTTTCTCTATTTATTCAAGTCAGCATTTTCCTGGGGTGGACTTGACCTTTAACCACAAGTTTCCATTTACCATTGAAAGTTATGGTCGTCGCCAAATTCCATGTCACCGCCTTTTAGACAAAATATTTTTTTCTAAAATAATCCTGTGACATCCGGAAATCAGGATATGAAAATTGTTACGATGTAAGCTAAACATTAAAATCAAACTTGTATCGTAATGGATGATTTTTGACACTGTAAAATGTAAACATAGGATTTTAGAATAATTAAGAATTTAATACACAACAGTAATGGTTCATTAATCTACTTCATCTAAAGACCGCCTATCACTGCTTCGTACAATCGTGTAAATTATTTTCAGCCATAACCCTTTGGAATATTCAACGAGATAATAACAGGTTCTTTGCATTTTTGTTGTTGCCTGTTATAATTATGCACTTTGCGCGGGCACGACGTTACCTATGGTCGGCTATTTAAGGGCCAAAATCAATATAATGAAAAGAAACAAAACAACGATAGAATGAAACAAAGATTCAGAAACAAGTAACTATAATTTGCAGAATAAAAAAAATGATACTAAAAAAATAAAGAAACCTTAGAAATAAAGATAACACCATAATATAGAAAATCTCAGAATCAAAGCAGGGGCCGCGGAAACGGGGGGAAGGGGGCTTCTGCCCCCCACTTTTTTCCAAAACCGTGTACCAAAACCTTAAAAATTACCATATGATTGTGATTTTTTGCATGGTCAGCCCCCACTTTTTGCTCAGCCCCCCCCCCCCACTTTGAAAACCATTCCGCGGCCCCTGTAAAGATGACTGCATAAATAAGAATTAAGCAGTAAAGAAAACTTTCATCAGTTGGGGGTGATAAATCAAATAATTTTTTAAGAAACAAACAAATAAAGAACATAAAAAAGCTAATCGAGCCGCGGCAGAAATAAGGACAAAATAATGACAATCGCACAAATATAAGTTCACCTAGCATTATAAAAGTGTGGGTAATATACAGACAACCACAGAAATATGGACAAATTCAGAAACGTAGACTAGATAATCACAAAATCAAACTAAACTTACCCCTCGCGTAAACAGGCCGTAAAAAAATACAGCACTTGGAATACAGAAGAAAAATAAAAGTGGTCATAAAGAAACACATCAAAAGGTCTGACAATAGGGGGCAAAAGAGGGCGTAATACTTTTTTCGATCGCGGATACAACCTACCAAGAATAAAGAACCTGGATGGGTTGGGCTTTTTATAAAAATATATATTTCACTAGAATTTATAAAGGGATATACTAATTTTGATCCATGTTACAGTAATTTAGTTCCAAATAACAGATCCACATCTCCCCGACTTATAGAGAATTTAAATAAGATCATACCTTTACAACTTCTCCATAATGATTTTACCAATTCACATTCAACGGATAAATGACGGTAATGATCAGGGGCCGCGGAACGGTTTCGAAAGTGGGGGGGGGGGGGGGGGGGGGCTGACCATGCAAAAAATTTGAATTTTTACGTTTTTGTACACGGTATTGGGGAAAAAGTGTGGGGCTGAAGCTCCGCATCTCCCTCCCCGTTTCCACGGCTCCTGATTAACCTCCTCCTCGTCTTCCCCTTTTCTGTTTTGTTAAAGAAGCTACAAAAATTGATTTTTCTGTCCAAACAAATGCGAATGGTGATTTGTGTAAAATGGGACCGGGCAAGAATTCGAATCGTCACTCCTAACTATGTCGAGTAATGTAAGTGCATTATCTTGGTCTTAAAAAAGAGAAAAATAACTATTTGAAGCGAAGTGAAGGTCCGTATACATATTTTTAGAATTAATATTGCTTGTTGAGAAAATGTCTCAAAATCATAAGTAAGAATCGATACAATATATTTTTTTTACATATTCGGTTAGAATCGATTAAAATAGATCTAGTTTCATGTTTGATATTTTGTGGAATATCAAATGAATGGCAAAGTATCTTAAAATAGTCATAATTACAAATATGATAATTTTTAGTTTACAATGAATAATCAAAACATCATTTCGTGGCTTTTAAATATCTTTTTGTCATAAAAAAACTAACTTGTTAATTTATATGCATATTTATTTATAAATTATCTGTGCTCCTTTGGATATCAGACGTTAAAGAAAATTATAAATATTTTGGCGGAGAAGCAGTGACTCATTCATGCTTCTTCAGTAAACACAAATTCTCATCTATCCAAGAGAGATGTGGTTGTCGCAAAATTCTGTCATTATAGAAAAAAATATTTTCCAAAACATTTTCTGGGTCTTCCGGAAATCAGGATATGAAGATTGTTACGATTTTATGCTAAACTTATAATATTTAGTAAATGAATACCTATACAGCTTCTCCATGATGTTCTTACAAATTCCCATTAAGCGAATAAATGACGGCAAATATTCTGCTCTTCTTTTACCCCTTTTCAGCCCCACCTTTTTCCAAAACCGTGTACAAAAACGTAAAAATTACCATATGATTGTGATTTTTGCATGGTCAGCCCCCCCCCCCCCCCCACTTTGAAAACCGTCCTGCGGCCCCTGTAAAGATGACTGCATAAATAAGAATTAAGCAGTAGAGAAAACTTTCATCAGTTGGGGTGATAAATCAAATAATTTTTTAAGAAACAAACAAATAAAGGACATAAAAAAGCTAATCGAGCCGCGGCAGAAATAAGGACAAAATAATGACAATCGCACAAACATAAAGTTCACCTAGCATTATAAAAGTGTGGGAAATATACAGACAACCACAGCAATATGGATAAATTCAGAAACGTAGACTAGATAATTACAAAATCAAACTAAACTTACATCTCGCGTATACAGGCCGTATAAAAATACAGCACTTGGAATACAGAAGAAAAATAAAAGTGGTCAGGAAGAAACACATCAAAAGGTCTGACAATGGGGGGAAAAAGAGGGCGTAATACTTTTTTCAATCGCGGATACAACCTACCAAGAACAAAGAACCTGGATGGGTTGGGGCTTTTTAATAAAATAAAATTGAGATAAAAAAATATCAGAATTTTCTTATTTTACATAAAATTTTTATGAAATCTTCAGTGTGATGCTTATTTTAATCAACATTTTTCTGGGGTAGATTTTACCTTTAAACGTGATTTTCATTTAACATAGCGTGAGTTTCATTTCACAAGCATTTGTGGTGCGTCGTGGTCTAGTAGTTCTGACTCTCGCCTTTGAAACAGAGGGTCGTGGGTTCGAATGGTGCGTTTCGCTTAAGCAAGAAATTTATCCACACTGTGCTGCACTCGACCCAGGTGAGGTGAATGGGTACCCCACAGGAGTAATTCCTTGCATGCACTGAGCGTGGGTGATGGTAGCTCGAGCTTAAGTAGGGGGTAATGATAGCAGCGCTTTGTATCCTCTGGCAAAAAGTGCATTATAAATCCAGCTATTATTATCATTCAGTCGATTCTGTCGACTTTATTCTCTTTCTCTAGAGAAAAAAAATATATTTCACGAGAATTATAAAGGGGTTTACTAATTTTTATCAATGTTCCAGTAATTTTAATTCCAAAAATAGATCTAAATCTCCCCGACTTATAGAGAATTTTTGTAAGATCATACCATTACAACTTCTCCATAATGATTTTACCAATTTACATTCAACGGATAAATGACGGTAATTATCAGGGGCCGCGGAACGGTTTCGAAAGTGGGGGTGGGGGGGGGGGAGGGGCTGACCATGCAAAAATAAAAATTTGAATTTTTACGTTTTTGTACACGGTTTTGGGGAAGAAAGTGTGGGGCTGAAACCCCGCATCTCCCTCCCCGTTTCCACGGCCCCTGATTAACCTCCTCCTCGTCCTTCCCTTTTCTGTTTTGTTACAGAAGCTACAAAAATTGATTTTTCTGTCCAAACAAATACGAATGGTGATTTGTGTAAAATGGGACTGGGCAAGAATTCGAATCGTCACTCCTAACTCTGTCGAGTAATGTAAGTGCATCTTGGTCTTAAAAAAAGAAGAAAAATCAATATTTGAAGTGATGTGAAGGTCCGTATACATATTTTTAGAACTAATATTGCTTAATTTGTTGAGAAAATGTCTCCAAATCATCAGTTAGAATCGATACAATTTCTTTTTACATATTCGGTTAGAATCGATTAAAAAATAGATTTAGTTTCATGTTTGCTATTTTGTGGAGTATCAAATGAATGGCAAAGTATCTTAAATAGTTATAATTACAAATGAAATTATTTTTAATTTTCAATCAATAACCAAAACACCATTTCGTGGCTTTTAACTATCTTTATATTGTAAAAAAAAACTAACCTGTTAACATATATGCATATTTTTTTATAGAAATTTGTGCTCATTATACAAGGGAACGAGAAAGATAAATAGCTTAATAGCTAAATTTTGGCGGAGAAGCAGTTTTTTTATTCGTGCTTCTTCTGTAAACACAAATTCCCGTCTATCCTAGAGAGATGTAATTGTCGCAAAATTTATGTTAATTCAGAAAAATAATACTGTTCTAAATAATTCTGGGTCTTCCGAAAATCAGGATATGAAGATTGTTACGATTTTATGCTTAACTTATAGTAAAAGAATACCTATACAGCTTCCCCATAATGTTCTTACAAATTCCCCTTCAGCGAATAAATGACGGCAAATATTCTGCTCTTCTTTTACCCCTTTTCTGTTTTGTTACAGAAGCTACAAAAGTTGAATTTATCACTCCTCCAGTTGGCTATTGAGAGTGTGCATTGTCATAATTACTTATCATTGTGGAAACGTCTGAATCTAGCGATATTTTGAAGTGAAGTTCCATACATTTTTTTAATTAGAATTCACATTTTATATTCCCTCAACTCAGTCGACTACTAGTATTGTGTGTACATTGTCTTTGTATCTATTAATTTGTAAAAGAGATGATATTCATTTGCTAGATGTGTTTTCTTTTGTATTTATTCAGAATTGAAGTTAATATCAAATAAAAATATCATTTAGAATCGATAGTAATAGCTCTATATACATGTTTTGATAATTTATGAAGTATTAACGGAATAACAAAGTATCTTAAAAATGTTATGCATAATCACAATTATTTTTTGGAATTTATTGAATAATTAAAAAATTGTGAGGCTTATAAAGGCGCTGATGTTGTAAAGTATATTTAACTTGTTAATATATACATATATTAGTATATATAATAAATGCTTTAATTCACAACTTGGCGTTGTGGTGTGCGCCTGTAATCCAAGCTATGTGGGGAAGTTACAAATTGATGCAGAGGTTCGAGCCCTGGTCACGTCTATCGGATGGTGACGTTAAAGGTGGGTCCCAGACGTAAATAATCATATCTGATTGATACACGTCTGACAAAACTCAAATACACACACATCGTTCCATACTTCTACGTGCTTAAAAGTCAACTTTGGCGGAAAAGTAGTTTTGATATTGCGTCTTCTAATCCCCTCCCCCCAAAAAACCACTTGGTTTCCATTTGTACTAGGAGGGTATCGCCAAGTTCTGAATAATTTCTGAAGAAATGTTTTTAAAAAATCCTGAAAACTTCCGGAAATCCGGATATTGAGACTCTTACGATATAAACGAAGAAATTTCTTGAATGCTTGAGCGCCTAGGCAGCCCAGCTAAAGCCGGGGTGATAATAATAACAGGGCCCGCTGGTAAAACAGTTTTTGGAACTAAAGTGGCTACCCTTGATAAATATACCTATATTTTTATTGTTATTAATTATCATAAAAAATGGTTAGTACCCATAATAAAGTAAATCAATGAAACATATTTGTAACTTCCCCACGTAGCTTGGATTACGGGCGCACGCCACAACTCCTCATCTGCATCCATTATAAGCACGACCGAGGGGAAAGTTACTCAATAAACTGTATTCCACGCATGAGCGTACATAATACACACGCAAACCGCAACGCAATAGAAAAATTGTGTAACTTTGTGCGCGCTTGAACTGCTGACCTTTTGGAGTTATTTTGTTTTATTTTCTATACCAGCCATTCTCAATTAATTTTGTTGAAGCGCCAAATTTCTTGTTGAGAATCTGGACTGCTCCACTATCAAACACGCGAAGAGCGAAATATTGTGGTATGGGGGGGGGGGGGGTGCAGGACCACCTGAAGAGCTTAAAGGTCAAGTATTCCAGCAAAATATTGATTTGAATAAATAGAGAAAAATCAAACTAGCAAAACGCTGAAAAATTAATAAAAATCGGATGTAAAATAAGAAAGTTATAACATTTTAAAGTTTTTCTTATTTTTCACAAAACAGTGATATGCACAACTCAAAATGAGACATTCGATGATGTCCCTCACTCACTATTTCTTTTTTTTTATTGTTTGAATTATACAATATTTCATTTTTTATAGATTTGACAATAAGGACCGGCTTGACTGAATCATATAGTATGAAACAATGCTCATTCCACATGTTTAGGGAGGAATTAATCGTTGTCTCGCTTGACAATGAGGAGAAAATTAGAATATTCCCTATTTCATATAATAAGATACAAAAGAAATAGTGAGTAGATGACGTTATCAGTCTCCTCATTTGCATACCCACCAGGATGTGCATAAAAATTATAACTGTTTTCTGAAATTAAGCAAAACTTTAAAATGTCATAAGTTTCTTGTTTTACATCCGATTTTGATGAAATTTTCAGTGTTATGCTTGTTGGATTTTCTCTTTTTATTCACATCAAATTTTTGTTGGGGTGGACGTGTCCTTTAAGTAAAAAGCCTTTTAAATGGCCGAGAGGGGTTCTCAATCAACAGAAGATATAAAAATACCAATTACACAATTTATTTAAAAAAAAATTGATAAGTGACTTGCTCAAATTAGTGTTAATTATTATGTTTCTGTATTAAACGTTGTTCTTGATGAGGGTCGTGTTTTAAAAGCAAACCGGGTATGTTGATTAGTGGTAGAGCGTCAGCCTCATGAACGGGAGGCCGTGGGTTCGATCCCCGACAGAGTCATACAAAAAAATATATATATAGGAATGGAACCTTCTGCCTTCTTGCTTGGCGCTCAGCATTTAGATTGGAGAAGGGTAGTAATAACATATGATAGAAATGCAGGGCCCGCTGCATTTCCCTAACCGAAATGGCTACCCTGAGTAAATAAAACGTAATTATGATTATCATTGTTATTATTAAAAGCACTGTTCACATATTATGTACATAGTCTTTGTACCAATCGTAAATGAATACATTAAATAGATCCTCCTTAATAGGGGTTATCGAATGCTAGATTACACAAAATCAGAGGAAATCAAATAGCAATTATATTTCAAAAAGAGCGAGTGAGTTTTTATTTTACCTTTGTAATTAAGTGATCAAACCTCAATTCCAGATTAATAGTAGATCAACCTTTTATTTTCTAATGCTTTTTCTTTTTCTATACCGGCTCCCACGCGCCACTCCGGAAGGCTCGGTGCGCCACAAGTGGCGCGCGCGCCATTTGAGAATCCCTGGTCTATACCCTCAAAGAGCGGGTTGAGGCTCCGCGCATGTTTGAAATTAATTAAAAATTGCAGAATGTTGTAGAAGTCGTGAATCGGTTACTTTCAGCAAATAGCCTACTACTCAGAACACGTAGCAGGTGTCAAAATTAGTAATTAGCGTCGGTATTGCACCGTGTTCATCAAAAATGGCATTTTTCTTGTATATATAAGTTCTTATTATATTACAGTAATAGTTCGTGGTATAATGATTTGAAAGCAAAAAATATGTATGGGCTTGATTCATTCATATTTTTCATGATGTACTACAATTATATATCCACGTTTTTTTTTCATTAGAAATTTCTTTGCACCCTTATTAGTATATTTGAATTAACATTGAATATTCGCCTCACACTTTTCTTAGGAATCGATTACAAACTTTGTCATATTTTTTCTTAAACAGTTTGACCGAAAAAAAGTAAATGTTTGCACTTGTTATGCGAAAAAGATATAACAACAAGATAAAGTCGAAATCAATTGCTCACGACTTCAATGTGGTCTATTGCGATGATTACTATATCTCATTCTGAGTCATATTCAAAGTCTCAGCTCACAATCAGCAATGGCCCTATTATACTTAAAAAAAAATGTTTTTTCAAATTACTTATTTTACTTCGTAATTCAAATTTATTTCATTAAAAAATAAGAATAATATACGAACGCTACTATAAGCTTAATACATTACCACATTAACGATCTGAATCAAATTTATGGTGATACTTTCCTACCCCCCCCCCAAAAAAAAAATGCACCCCTGCCACTCTCCAGTTCGTGGCTGGTCCCCCCCCCCCCCCCTGCCACTTTGGAGCACAGCATTAATATGGGTATGTTACTATCAATTTGTACACCATGTACGATGCTGTGGTCCCTTAATCGTACGTTTATTTTCGTGAGTAACGTACCCTTGTTTTCATGATCAATAGTACATTGAAGTAAATGCAATCAATCGTTTAAAAAAAATGTATTCTACGATGATTGCTACGCTTTGTGTTACGGGACCCTGGTCGGTGTTTCATAAAACTGTTCGTAAGTTCAGAGCGACTTTAAGAACGACGGTGAACATTTCTCACGCGCTAAGTAATCACCATTTAACATATCATTTACCACAAGAAATCCATGTTTTATTGTTCGAAATAGACACCAGAAATGAAATACTCCGAAAATTTGTTTTGCCCAATTGAACGTGGGCCCGGCAGCCGCTGTGCAGCGCCAGATCGACGAGGCTCTTTCCCTTTAATTGTTGAACGCCAAACAGGGTAGCAGCAACTCATCTTTTAACGTCTTTTGGTCTGACGCGGCCGGGGGTTTGAACCCCCGACCTCCCGGTTGTGAGATGGACGCTCTGAGCCAACTGATGAGCCAACACACCGGTTCAAAGGATCACCAGTCGTTCTTAAAGTCGCTCTTAACTTACGAACAGCTTTATGAAACGGCCCCCATGTCACATCCGCTAAACCGACCGATAATAATGGTATTGGCCTGCGGTCTGGGTCCCGTAACACAATGGTTAGCGATTGATCGTACTCTTGATTTCTACGATTGATTGTACATTGTAGTGTATGGAATCAATCGTAGAAAAATGTTATACGATCATTGCTAAGTTTTGTGTTACGGGCCCCTGGAGTCGTTATCGCTGCATTACTACGCATGCGTGACGGTGTATAATAAAAGAGAGTGCTATACCACAGCAAATCAAAATCAAGGAATGCTGTCAGTTCTGACGATTTGTCGGACAAACGCTCACCATTATTATTATTATTATTTTTAATTTTGTGATGAATCTTGTAAAGAGTAGCATAAGGTGCCGTGGCAGAGTGGTCTAAGGCGCCTGGCTATACATGGAAAGTCCGGGGTTCGATCCCCCGCCGCGGCACCTATGCCCGTGAGCAAGGCATTTAATCTACAATGCCCTTTTATCCTGCTTTCAAATAAATGGAAATGCTATATGCATAATTGGTAACTAGGTGTGCACTTGTTTAAAAAAAATCTATAATCGTGGTCACGTGACATGGACTAGTTCAAGAGCGCCTTCCTTATTTTTTTTCTTGCTGTCTTGTACTGAAATTACGTTTAAAACTGATTGAGACGAACCAAGGGGGCGTTTCATCAACATCTTTCTCCGACAAGTTGTCAGATCTGACATCTTTCCTAGATTTTGATTGGCTGAGAGGTACTGTTACTATAGTAACCGGAGCTAGGGATTTTTCGCTATAACTACGCAGACGCATACAATTAACGCACCAATTCCTTTGAAAATGCATGTCAAATCGTAATGGACAGCTGCGAGGATTTTGTCGAAAGTTGGTTGGACCGGGACAGTCGTCGGAAGATTCGACCCGAACGAAAAAACTGCAAATGAGTATGTCCTTTGTCCAGAGTCCAGGGGGGGGGGGGCGTTTCATCTACAGTTTTGTCAGACAAGTTGTCAGATCTGGGGAGTGTTTCATCAACATTTTCATCCGACAAGTTGTCAGATCTGACATTTTTCTCTGATGTTGATTGGCTGAGAGGTACTGTTACTATGGTAACTGTCGGATAAAATGGGACTTGTCGAATAAAACGTCCGACAAGTCCTTTCATGAAATGCTCCCAAGGGGTCCGTTGCAGAATGAGTTGCGTTTAAACGCGAGTCAAAAAATCAATCGCAAGTCCCAAATGCGCGCTGTTGATTGGTTGAAAGTCAAGTTGCGAATGATTCTTAGAGTTACGATTGATTGCAACTCTTTCTGCAATGGGCCCCTGACAACTTTCCTTTATTTTGGATGGTTGAGAAACACTGTCGCTATTGTAGTAACTGTCGGATAAAACGGGATTTGTAGGTAAAACGTCCGACAAGTCTTTTCATGAAATTGATTTTCGACAAAGGCTGTTTGTGAAAAATAAGCGAAACTTAAAAATTGCATAACTTTCTTATTTTACATCCGATTTTGATGAAATTTTCAGCACTATGCTAGTTTGATTTTTCTCTATTTATTCAAGTCAGCATTTTCCTGGGGTGGACTTGACCTTTAACCACAAGTTTCCATTTACCATTGAAAGTTATGGTCGTCGCCAAATTCCATGTCACCGCCTTTTAGACAAAATATTTTTTTCTAAAATAATCCTGTGACATCCGGAAATCAGGATATGAAAATTGTTACGATGTAAGCTAAACATTAAAATCAAAGTCGTAATGGATGATTTTTGACACTGTAAAATGTAAACATAGGATTTTAGAATAATTAAGAATTTGATACACAACAGTAATGGTTCATTATTCTACCGCCTATCACTGCTTCGTACAGTCGTGTAAATTATTTTCAGCCATAACCCTTTGGAATATTCAACGAGATAATAACAGATTCTTTGCATTTTTGTTGTTGCCTGTTATAATTATGCACTTTGCGCGGGCACGACGTTACCTATGGTCGGCTATTTAAGGGCCAAAATCAATATAATGAAAAGAAACAAAACAACGATAGAATGAAACAAAGATTCAGAAACAAGTAACTATAATATGCAGAATAAAAAAAAATGATACTAAAAAAATAAAGAAACCTTAGAAATAAAGATAACACCATAATAAAGAAAATCTCAGAATCAAAGCAGGGGCCGCCGAAACGAGGGGGGGGGGCTTCAGCCCCCACTTTTTTCCAAAACCGTGTACAAAAACGTAAAAATTACCTGATTGTGATTTTTTGCATGGTCAGCCCCCCCCCCCCCACTTTGAAAACCGTCCCGCGGTCCCTGTAAAGATGACTGCATAAATAAGAATTAAGCAGTAGAGAAAACTTTCATCAGTTGGGGGTGATAAATCAAATATTTTTTAAAGAAACAAACTAATAAAGGACATAAAAAAGCTAATCGAGCCGCGGCAGAAATAAGGACAAAATGATGACAATCGCACAAACATAAAGTTCACCTAGCATTATAAAAGTGTGGGTAATATACAGACAACCACAGAAATATGGACAAATTTAGAAACGTAGACTAGATAATCACAAAATCAAACTAAACTTACCTCTCGCGTATACAGGCCGTAAAAAATACAGCACTTGGAATACAGAAGAAAAATAAAAGTGGTCATAAAGAAACACATCAAAATTAAAGGTCTGGCATTGGGGGGCAAAAGAGGGCGTAATACTTTTTTCAATCGCAGATACAACCTACCAAAATAAAGAACCTGGATGGGTTGGGGCTTTTTAATAAAATAAAATAAAAATTAAAATATCAGAATTTTCTTATTTTACATAAAATTGTTATGAAATCTTCAGTGTGATGCTAATTTAAATCAACATTCTTCTGGGGTGGCTTTGACCTCTAAACGTGAGTTTCATTTTACAACCATTTGTGGTGCGTCGTGGTCTAGTAGTTCTAACTCTTTCCTTCGAATCGTAGCCATGGCAAGAATTTTATCCGCACTGTGCTGCACTCGACCCAGGTGAGTTGAATGGGTACCCGCAGGAGTAATTCCTTGCATGCACTGAGCGTGGGTGATGGTAGCTCGAGCTTAAGTAGGGGGTAATGATAGCAGCGCTTTGTATCCTCTGACAAAAAGCGCATTATAAATCCAGCTATTATTATCATTCAGTCGATTCTGTCGACTTTATTCTCTTTCTCCAGAGAAAAAAATATATATTTCATGAGAATTATGAAGGGGTTTACTAATTTTTATCCATGTTCCAGTAATTTTTATTCCAAATAATAGATCCAAATCTCCCCGACTTATAGAGATTTTTTGTAAGATCATGCCATTACATCTTCTCCATAATGATTTTACCAATTCACATTCAACGGATAAATGACGGTAATTATCAGGGGCCGCGGAACGGTTTCGAAAGTGGGGGGGGGGGGGGGGGGGGGGGCTGACCATGCAAAAAACATCGTAACCTTTACGTTTTTGTACACGGTTTTGGGGAAAAAGTGCGGGGCTGAAGCCCTCCCCGTTTCTACGGCCCCTGATTAATTTAAACCTCCTCCTCGTCTTCCCCTTTTCTGTTTTGTTACAGAAGCTACAAAAATGAATTTTCTGTCCAAACAAATGTGAATGGTGATTTGTGTAAAATGGGATCGGGCAAGAATTCGAATCGTCACTCCTAACTCTGTCGGGTAATGTAAGTGCATTATCTTGGTCTTAAAAAGAGAAAAATAACTATTTGAAGTGAAGTGAAGGTCCGTATACATATCTTTAGAATTAATATTGCTTGTTGAGAAAATGTCTCCAAATCATCAGTAAGAATCGATACAATATATTTTTTTTACATATTCCGTTAGAATCGATTAAAATAGATCTAGTTTCATGTTTGATATTTTGTGGAATATCAAATGAATGGCAAAGTATCTTAAAATAGTCATAATTACAAATATAATAATACTTAGTTTACAATGAATAATCAAAACATCATTTAGTGGCTTTTAAATATCTTTTTATTATAAAAAAAACTAACTTGTGAACATATATGCACATTTATTCATATATAATATGTGCTCCTTTGGTAATCAGACGTTAAAGAAAATTATAAAACATTTTGGCGGAGAAGCAATGACTCATTCATGCTTCTTCAATAAACACAAGTTCCCGTCCAACCATGTGTAACCAGTGGTTGTCGCAAAATTCTATGTCATTTAAGAAAAAAATAATTTTCAAAAATTTTCTGGGTCTTCCGGAAATCAGGATATGAAGATTGTTACGATTTTATGCTAAACTTATTATATTTAGTAAATGAATACCTATACAGCTTCTCCATAATGTTCTTACAATTCCCATTCAGCGAATAAATGACGGCAAATATTCTGCTCTTCTTTTACCCCTTTTCAGCCCCCACCTTTTTCCAAAACCGTGTACAAAAACATAAAAATTACCATATGATTGTGATTTTTGCATGGTCAGCCCCCCCCCCCCCCACTTTGAAAACCGTCCCGCGGTCCCTGTAAAGATGACTGCATAAATAAGAATTAAGCAGTAGAGAAAACTTTCATCAGTTGGGGGTGATAAATCAAGTAATTTTTAAAGAAACAAACAGAGGACATAAAAAAGCTAATCGAGCCGCGGCAGAAATAAGGACAAAATAATGACAATCGCACAAACATAAAGTTCACCTAGCATTATAAAAGTGTGGGTAATATACAGACAACCACAGAAGTATGGACAAATTTAGAAACATAGACTAGATAATCACAAAATCAAACTAAACTTACCTCTCGCGTATACAGGCCGTAAAAAAATACAGCACTTGGAATACAGAAGAAAAATAAAAGTGGTCATAAAGAAACACATCAAAAGGTCTGACATTGGGGGGCAAAAGAGGGCGTAATACTTTTTTCAATCGCGGATACAACCTACCAAGAATAAAGAACCTGGATGGGTTGGGGCTTTTTAATAAAATAAAATTGAAATTAAAAAGTATCAGAATGTTCTTATTTTACATAAAATTGTTATGAAATCTTCAGTGTGACGCTTATTTTATCAACATTTTTCTGGGGTGGATTTGACCTTTAAACGTGGTTTTCATTCAACATAGCGTGAGTTTCATTTCACAAGCATTTGTGGTGCGTCGTGGTCTAGTAGTTCTGACTCCCGGCTTTGAAACAGAGGGTCGTGGGTTCGAATGGCGCGTTTTCCTCAAGCAGGAAATGTATCCACACTGTGCTGCACTCGACCCAGATGAGGTGAATGGGTACCCTGCAGGAGTAATTCCTTGCATGCACTGAGCGTGGGTGATGGTAGCTCGAGCTTAAGTAGGGGGTAATGATAGCAGCGCTTTGTATCCTCTGACAAAAAGCGCATTATAAATCCAGCTATTATTATCATTCAGTCGATTCTGTCGACTTTATTCTCTTTCTCCAGAGAAAAAAATATATATTTCATGAGAATTATGAAGGGGTTTACTAATTTTTATCCATGTTCCAGTAATTTTTATTCCAAATAATAGATCCAAATCTCCCCGACTTATAGAGATTTTTTGTAAGATCATACCATTACATCTTCTCCATAATGATTTTACCAATTCACATTCAACGGATAAATGACGGTAATTATCAGGGGCCGCGGAACGGTTTCGAAAGTGGGGGGGGGGGGGGGGGGGGGGGGGGGGGCTGACCATGCAAAAAACATCGTAACCTTTACGTTTTTGTACACGGTTTTGGGGAAAAAGTGCGGGGCTGAAGCCCTCCCCGTTTCTACGGCCCCTGATTAACCTCCTCCTCGTCTTCCCCTTTTCTGTTTTGTTACAGAAGCTACAAAAATGAATTTTCTGTCCAAACAAATACGAATGGTGATTTGTGTATAATGGGACCGGGCAAGAATTCGAATCGTTACTCCTAACTCTGTCGAGTAATGTAAGTGCATTATCTTGGTCTTAAAAAAAGAAGAAAAATAACTATTTGAAGTGAAGTGAAGGTCCGTATACATATTTTTAGAACTAATATTGCTTGTTGAGAAATGTCTCCAAATCATCAGTTAGAATCGATACAATTTCTTTTTACACATTCGGTTAGAATCGATTAAAAAATAGATTTAGTTTCAGGTTTGATATTTTGTGGAGTATCAAATGAATGGCAAAGTATCTCAAAATAGTTATAATTACAAATGAAATTATTTTTAGTTTTCAATGAATAATCAAAACATCGTTTCGTGGCTTTTAATTATCTTAATATTTAAAAAAAAAAAATAACCTGTTAACATATATGCATATTTTTTTATAAAATATCTGTGCTCAAATCGTAAAGTAACGATATAGATTAAAAGCTTGATAGCTTAATTTTGGCGGAGAAGCAGTTGTTTCATTCGTGCTTCTTCTGTAAAAACAAATTCCCGTCTAACTTAGGGCGAAGTAGTTGTCGCAAAATTTATGTTATTTCAGAAAAATAATACTGTTCTAAATAATTCTAGGTCTTCCGGAAATCAGGATATGAAGATCGTTACGATTTTATGCTTAACTTATTATAGTAAAAGAATACCTATACAGCTTCTCCATAATGTTCTTACAAATTCCCCTTCGGCGAATAAATGACGGCAAATATTCTGCTCTTCTTTTACCCCTTTTCTGTTTTGTTACAAAAGCTACAAAAGTTGAATTTATCACTCCTCCAGTTGGCTATTGAGAGTGTTCATTGTCATAATTACTTATCATTGTGGAAACGTCTGAATCTAGCGATATTTTGAAGTGAAGTTCCATACATTTTTTAAAATTAGAATTCACATATATTCCCTCAACTCAGTCGACTACTAGTATTGTGTGTACAATGTCTTTGTATCTATTAATTTGTAAAAGAGATGATATTCATTTGCTAGATGTGTTTTCTTTTGTATTTATTCAGAATTGAAGTTAATATCAAATAAAAAATAACATTTAGAATCGATAGTAATAGTTTTATATACATGTTTTGATAATTTATAAAGAATTAACGGAATAACAAAGTATCTCAAAAATGTTATGCATAATCACAATTTTTTTTTGGAATTTATTGAATAATTAAAAAATTGTGAGGCTTATAAAGGCGCTGATGTTGTAAAGTATACTTAACTTGTTAATATATACATATATTAGTATATATAATAAATGCTTTAATTCATCGTTTTAATTTGTAAGTGAATAAAAGTCAACTTTGGCGGAAAAGAAGTTTTTATATTGCGTCTTCTAATCCCCTCCCCCCAAAAAACCACTTGGTTTCCATTTGTACTAGGAAGGTATCGCCAAAGATGTCAGAGCGACGCGAAGCGGCGCTCTTCGCGGCGCTTTAACATCTTTGGTATCGCCAAGTTCTGAATAATTTCTGAAGAAATGTTTTTAAAAATCCTGAAAACTTCCGGAAATCCGGATATTGAGACTCTTACGATATAAACTCAACGCAACAAATAGCAAATGAATGAAAAGGTGAAATTAAAATCAAACATTGTCATTATGGATCACAAAAAAGAGAGACTTATTACGTAATGAATGGGAGTGGGCTGAGAATGAGGGACTCGGGAATTTCCCTTAACAGCAGGGGTGATTTTCATTGTTCACGCTTCACTCCTGTTCAGGACAAGTTACCCTTTTGCACTTGTAACTCAAGCTCTCTCTCCGCTCATATTGCTTGCTAAAAAGTGTACCAGTCTGCCATCACAAAAAAAAGTGAGTTGACTCGATCAGATATCATCATCCGAAATCGCGAAACACAG
Source organism: Lytechinus pictus (assembly GCF_037042905.1). Classification (NCBI taxonomy): domain Eukaryota; kingdom Metazoa; phylum Echinodermata; class Echinoidea; order Temnopleuroida; family Toxopneustidae; genus Lytechinus; species Lytechinus pictus. The sequence continues at coordinate 19,187,708 of NC_087260.1, forward strand.
CTCGCCAGCGCTTGTGCATGCATGCTAGTAGTAGTACGTGGACGGTTTCAACTTCAGCTTTTACTCTCTTGCCGATATAGCACTGCTATCGCTGCGTTAGTTTATTCTCGGCCTTCGATCCGTACGGCCGGTCATCGCGGCCGTCGTCGTTTCGCACATTTCCAATTCCGGGCATTGCATTGTTGACGGAATACGTGTGGTGGACGAACATGGCTGCCGCCGAAACCAGTCTCTCCGTGTCGGACACGGCCACTCCCGTCAGTTCCCCTCACCGTAGGACCAAGTCGGCGATGCAGTCCAGCTCGTTGGAAGATTCTTCGGACAGTGAGGGAGAGGATGTGGATTCATCGTCATCGAAAGCGTTCCATCGACGAGTTTCGACGTCGAAACAGATCAAACATAAGGTAAGCCATAGGCATAGCGCGTGTACGTGCATGATTGTGTGTTTGCCGAGGCTTCACTTCAGCTCAGCATGCGTGAGTTCGAGCGGTATGTTGCTGTTTGTAGTCGGGCAGACACGGCAGACTTCAATACTCTCATCCGCGCCCGCTCCTTCTTTTTCTCATTCATTCATTCACTTTCAATTGGAACTCTTCAAGTGCTCCTCTGAAAGATAATGCAGATGGCTTTGTTTTAATACCTAGGCCTATGGGCAAATCGTTCCACTACCTAGTACCTCCATGTAACTAGGCTACATATGACATTCAAAATTTTCCTTTGGCTGTTTTAACTTTTGGAATGAACGAGTTGTATTTTTCTTTTTTGATATTTTTTGTTGAATTAAAGAGCAATACTGTTACTGAATGATTGGATGGGGAGAGTTGTCCAGTTACAAATTTGTACATAAACGTACTACCTGCAAAAAGAATCCAGATCCAGTTGACTCCACCCCTAGTAGGGGTGTGTGTGTGTGTGTAGGTGGGGGAGAAACAGGTATAGTACAGGTTTAAGAAAAAACACCCATGAATGTTGTTTTAATCGGTCAAATTTTCACATTTCATTCTTGGCTTTAATTCTTAAAGTGATTGGTTAACATTGGTTTGACTTTTAAAAAATCTGAGCTAGAAGGTTACACTTGTCACCTGTGTCTGTGATATGTTACAAACATGAAGCCCAGAAAAAACTGCGTTCGAAAATAGTTATTTAGTGCTTCAAAAATTGAAATATAAAGTGACCGAAAACACCATCTTAATTTCATCCCATACACTTATGTGTACTATTTAGGCATCTATAAGACGCCTATTTACAAAATCGGGGTTTGCCTTGTAGTTTTAGCTTTTCATTCTCAATAATGGTTGTTTTCAGGGTTTATTAGTTCTAATACATGCACTTGTACACATGTTTGATCTTGGTTTGAGAATTTTTTAAATCGGCTGCTCACAAAGTTAAACAATACCTTTAAGTGTAATTTTAAATCTATTCTATCTAGACAAGAGACTAGAAAAATATAACAATAGAATAGATTGTAGAAACAGCTTATTTGGGATGGGAATAACTGTAGTCGCACCAAAATTGAGACTTAGTCTTAGTGAAAAGATACTCTTAATTAATGTGATGTGACAATCTCATTATCAGATAGACCTATACCCTTTTCAATTGTAATATTTATTTACCAGAAACATAATTAAGATTTTCTGTGATTTTGACCCCGTTATTGTCATGTGCTGCCCCTCAATGGACAAAAAAGTACAAATTTTTATACATTTTTTTGGTTAGCATGTCTACAGTGCTCAATATAATACGAGAAATAGCGTTGTGGTGTACCAATTCTGGCTCTCTTCTTCTAATCATAGGATGATGATCATGTGTTCAAATCCCACTGCGGCCTAGAGTCCTTTGGCAAAATCCACACGCTCTCCACCCAGGTGTTAAATGGGTATATGTACATGGTAGGATGTGAAAGCCGACACTTAGATGTACGTGTAGTATGCCTAGCAATTGATTCTTGGAACTCTGGTTGGGATGCTTTCCACAGAGTGCATACATTCTGTGCAGGCATGTCAGGATCAGAGTTAATAAGTGTATATAAAGTGCCTCGATTTCAAAGTACTAATTGTTATTATAAATCATAATTTCATCAGTCCTGGTAATGTGGTGACATACATAGATTTGAATCCTATCCAAGACAAGTACAAAAAGAACAAGATATAATGTGATAAAGTGAGGAAACAAAATATTTAATAGGTTCTTATTTTTTTAGCAGGGTACAATATAAACTGATAATGGAACCCTTTCCTTAAAGGGGAAGTTCACCCTGACAAAAAGTCTATTGTAAAAATAGTGGAAAAAAATATTTCCGAAGGTTTGAGAAAAATTCATCAAAATATAAAAAAGTTATCAGAATTTTAATTATTTGATTTGTGACGCCATATGCGAGCAGCTTTCCTACATATTGTATGGTAAAAAATCAATGAAATGTCAGTTTCTCAGATAATTGAAATGGTTTTAAGACAAATCATTTCAGACCCGTTTCTAAAAAGAGAACAAAAATATGTGATCATGAACCATTGAAAAAAAAAAGAAAATTGTATATGGGTCAGCTGCTTGTTTATGACGTCACAAATCCAAAATTTAAAATTAGAAATAACTTCCTTAATCTTTAATGGATTTTCCTCAGACCTTCACCAATATAGTTTATTATTTTTTCTGCTTATTTCACAACAATTATTTTTGCAGGGTGCACTTTCCCTTTAAAAGTTCATCCTAAAATGGACCATTTGAAATACAGGACAAATCAAACAGGGGGAGGCATAAACCTGCTGTGGGCATAATACTTTAAATGTCCAAAATCAACATCTGTAGGTAACTTTAGCTGAAATTAGTTATTAAAGTTTGTTTCTTCTTTAATAATTACTGTGCTGGTTTAAAGGGTATGAAAACATTTGTATCTCACTCATGATGGCCTGCTCAAGTAATATAAAAAAAAGGAAAGTAACTTGCCTGCGCATTGTACATGTAATCTATTGCACACTCTTCTTATGTTCGTTAGCTATGCACATGTATGTAGTACAGTGTTTGTAGGCCAATGCACAAAATAATCTCCACGAAGAATTTACACTGTATAATGTACATGTGACTTGTACAGTGTACCTGCAAAGTTACTGCATTCACAATAAAAAGGATGCTGGTACTTAATGAACTATGACCTCTGTCATAGATTTGTTTCTTGCATACCACATGGCGGCCTGTTTGATTGCAAGTACGGTACTGTATTCTAACTTAAAGCAGACATATTGTCTTCAATTCACAAAATGAAGTGAATGCCTGCATTACATGACTGATTTGTACAGTAAATCCACTTAAGAAGAAAGTTAGGTTCAAATTAACAAATCAAGGGGCAGGGCTATCTTTTTACCCCCCCCCCCTACATCGTAATTACTGAAAAATTTGGGGCAATTTATGTATCATTTATAGGGCTATTTTGTGCAGCAAGCAAGTATGCTGTGGAAGCTTTTCCCATTATCCTGCTGTACATGTGTTAAAGTAGAAAATAGATGTCATAAACTTTCTTGAATATTGTTTATTGCAGATCTTGGGACGACTTTAGAAAAGAGTGTTGCCCCAAAGCACTCAATGTAGGGAAATTTAGGGGCGATGTTGGTCATCATGAGGGCAAAATCAATGATGTCAGCAGACTTTATCATACCCAATATGTATTTGTTTACCATTACATGTATAAACTAACATTGACATTGTAGTAGGATATAAAACTCATCACACTCAGATGGGTTATACTTATACAGCGTACATGTAAATAAGGGTATAAGCGTAATTAGTGTATGAAATTGTCTTTTAACAGTCAGTTATCTATGTAGCTAACTAAAGCTTGCCTGGTCTTCACATTATTAGCCAATATAACCTTTCAGTCCACCTTTAATTACGTTATCACCTCTATCTCGTTGTGTGAAGAGATATGGATGTTGGAAGAACAGCAAGTCGTGTTTCGATTTTGAAAAAAAACTGAGCTCGAAGAGAAGTTATGTGGGAGAACGTCGTTTACGGCGGTGCCTCGCAGGGACCTTTAAAAAATCTCTGACCTCGGATTTTACGAGCAGGCTTATTGCGTTATGTAAGCGGGCTCTAACTTTCGCCTGGCGGCTCGTTCCTTCGCCCGAAGGAAGCGATAACAAAGGATTAAAAGAGGAATTGGAAGATGGTTCTCCTTCTGTAATAGCTCTATGCATATACTGTACATACACCTTTACAACACATGTAGTTGGATGGTCATTTTGGATAAATTCTATGATCATAAAATGCACCACAGCTATAAAGTATGATTAGCATGGCCTGTACAGGTGCACATCAATGACTGCAGTGTGATATGCATGGTCGTCTTACTGCACGTGGCCCTGTCATTTTCACTACAGGTGTCTGTAATTTGCATAGCTTCCTCTCTTGTGACTGGACATAGATACACCCGCACTTGCATTTGTGACTCATCACGCATACATGTCTGTAACATACTCCCTCACACCTGTCGACTGGTAATGATTGTCCTTGGTGCCATTTACTCCATGCTTTAGAGCAAGTATGGCTTTCCTGGATGAGAGTTGAGGTGTAGGTCCTTCTGGCTGTTAACAGATTGCACCATCCAACTGCTAGACAGACTCTCTATTAAAATGTAAATGGTGTCACATAAAAACTCACATAGGCAAGAATGTTCATGTGGATAAATCAAATTGCAGACTTTTACTCTATGAATGGGTTTCGCACATCATCGATATGTTGATACAGCATCCAAGTATTGCAGACACATGTGAAGGTCCTTATTGTTCTCAAAAGATAACGACACTCACTAATTTGTGTCAGTCAGTATTTCAGTAGCTGGTGTCAATAGGCTATCTAGAATGAATGATCTCATACTTCAGGAGTGAAGTGGTTGATTCAAATTGTAGACTTTTATTAATTATGATGATACATCCAAGCATAGCAGACACTTATGAATATTCCTAAATGATCCTCAAAAGATAACACTATATGTACAGTACCAACTACTATACATGTAGACAGACACTCTTAAATTACACTAGTACAATTGCTATACTGTAGAATGTATGACCTAATACCTCATGTCATTATCAAATTTATTAATTTATTGATGTTCAATTGCACATGATCAGCAATCATCATTAATAGCAGACTTGAGGCCACCTGTCTATAAAGATGTAGACCTAGATGAGTATGGTTTGGCATTTGAAGATATACATGTAGGCCTATATGTTCCTCTACTAATAAAAGAACCTACTTATAGAACATGCAATCTGCCTGAATGTTCTAGAAATTTTTTGTTTTCTTTATAACAAGGATATACGAACCATGTTTGCAAAATTACTATAAATTGTAATTTTTTGTACTTGGTTTGCCATACACTTACATCAGGAGTACTCTACGATTGACTCTGTCATTTATGTAACGGCCCCTATATACAATGTCATCATTTTTGTTTCTGAATTGCAACAGTGTGTTCAGCAAAACTGAAAATTGATGCCTTCACTGCATACAGCTTAGCAATAATTGCTTTTTGTGATTGATGATGACTGAAATTGTGAATAAATGTTAATGGTAATGAATGCCAGACAGGTACATCCTTTGCAGTTACACAACACACAATGCAAGGATTCTCATTAAAATGCATGCTATTTTTCCATCAGTGATGCGAGACAGCTATCTTCTTCTAGAAGAGCCCTTTGGGAGTTAGATAATTAGACCTTGTTTGGGATTTCATCTCCGATTTGGCTGTCCGATGAATTCCACCATAACGACCTTGCCCTACATCACGGCCACTCTTGGCTGAGCACTGATCACGACCTTGAGTTTAACTTTGAGTGGGAATATTTAAATGCTAATTCATTTGAAGGGTGTACAGTTGCTTAACTCTTTAAAGTGTATTATTTTGTGACAATAGTAATGAAAATAATAGAAAAGTTCTTATGTATAGTATATTATAGCCTACTGTACCTTTCAAAACGTCTCAATGAATATTAGGATAATGGAAGAAGTCAAGAAGATGAGGGAAAGCTGCTGGTAATGCTATGATGATATTATTATCAGTTAAATAAATATGTTTTCGATGCAGATTTGAATTGCACGATGGTATCATCTTGCTTTAAAATTGTGCGGGATGCTATTCCAGAGTTCCTGCGATGTGTGCACAAACCCCCGTTTACCATAAAACTTTGTCTTAATGACAGGTACAGGGAAATCTTGAAATATTATATTGCACTTCTATAGCTGATTATTTTAACATTAAGCTTCTGTCTGCCAAGAATGGGCAGTGTAGAAATTATATAAAAAAGTTTTTATAGCTGTCGTGTGTCAAAATTTTCCACTTTAGTTGGAATCCGATTTTAAACCAAAATACACAGTATACACACTAAAAGTCACATTGGGCCTGTGCACCAAGTAAATTAAATAAATTTTTTTTTTTGGGGGGGTATTGTTTATGCACTTCAAAATGGGTGTTTAATTTCAGGGTACATGTTTTAAGTAGGGGCACCATTTTATTCATAGGTTATGATGTGTGCTTAAAAAAAAAATGTGATTCTGCCTATAGATATTTGCTAAATGCATATGAACATCTAACATAGATCAACAATAGCCAGGAAATTTGAGAAAAAAAGATATTATTTTGAAATATTGCCAGCTGTATTGAATCCAGGTTTTCAGGGAATAATTGCCTTATTTGGACAGAGAATATGTATCCTTGTAAAGGCTTGTATAAACCACAATCAGGACTGAGAAACAAAGTTTTTACTTGAGTATAAAAATGTATTGTTTTAAATTGGATTGATTTTTTATACTTTCTTTAATACTTTTTGAAATGTGATTTTTTTTTTTTTTTTTTGGGGGGGGGGGTGTTATTTTTCTTCCGATCAATATATATGGGATTCAGGTGAAATGGCAACTAGAATACAATCTGAGATTGGTCTAAAAGCTAAACAAATGAAATTGAAATATAGGTAGACTTGAATAAGTTGACCATCCATATTAAATCCAAAGTTACATGTGCCTAAAAACTGATCATGAAAATGCTTTAAAAAGATGATAGATACATTGACCGTACCACAAAATATTGGCATGTAAAATCTTTTACGTGTAGGTCATATTGTTTAGAATGTGCACAGGCTGGTTTGAATTAAAAGCCCTGGATGGCCATGTCAACTGTCGGTGAACAATTGGATTTCTGCCACAGCCTCGCCTGTGGCCGGGCGGATGTCATCCACAGCCCCTAGTGAGAAATGTCGCCACCGCTGCCACCCCGAGCAGCAGGGAACGAAAGTCCAGAGTCGGATGATAGCCCTGCACCTGCTGTCCTGATCCTACTAAAACCCCTTTCTTGATCTAGTTTTTGTCCTGCTTCGGGCTATTTCGCTGACCTAAATAGATATATATCCTGCGAGGTAGAATAACATTTGACGTTTCGAGTTATAATTACTTGATGACCATGACAACTTTGAAGAAATTCCTCATGTAGGTTGATAGCGTGGATGTATCCAAAATACCTCAATGGTTTGTTTACATATTTCCAGATGGTGAATGAAATTAATTCTTTGTAATTTAGACATATTCAGTGGGGCTATCAGAAATCCTGTACATGTAGTTCCTACTTTTTCTTATAACTGTATAATGTAGCCTACATTTATGTCCCACGGTGACACGACATTTGCTCCTGCAACATTTGCTGCGGGCTTAATTTCGTGTAAGATGTAGGGTTAGGGTTGCAATAGGGTTTTTAGGTTTAGGCGAACCCAGGGTAGGGTATATCCTACTATAATAGTCTTAAATGTAGTCGTGGTCAAGTGGTTCTGACTCTCGCCTTTCAAACAGAGGGTCATGGTTCGAATCCTAGCCATGGCGTGTTTTCCTTCAGCAAGAAATTTATCCACACTGTGCTGCTCTCGACCCAGGTGAAGTGAATGGGTATGCGGCAGGATTATTTCCTTGAATGCACTGAGCGCCGGTGATGGTAGCTCGAGCTAAAGCCGGGGTAACAATAGCAGCGCTTTGTATCCTCAGGCAAAAAGCGCTTTATAAATCCAGCTATTATTATTATTATTAAACCCAGGGTTGAAGTCAGTCATTCGATTAGCGTGTGGAATTTAGAGTGGAGGAATTGTCGCCGGAGCAAATGTCATGGAACCACGTCCCACAGATTTAAAAATGCATTGATGCAACAATATGATGAAATGTCAAAAGTGCATAATGCATTGATTTTATAGTTTAAAAATATGATGGTCATTATTTATTTGATTTCTTTTGAAAAGCATTATGACTTGATCACACTCTGCTGTACTTAATAAATATTCATACTTCTCAATAATATGATTTTGACGAGTTTGTCTTTAATGAGTTGCCTCATTAAAACCATGCCCACCCATACAAGCTGTCTAATGCCTTTACTTGCTTTTAAGCTCCATGCACGTGTAGGATTATTGTGCCATTTGCAGGCATTCAAGACGCCCCGTAGACCGCAATATGTAATCACCTGTCCCACAATGCACCACAAGAGCCGTTTGAACAAATTGTTTTTCAATAGACAGACACACTCAGGAAATTAACTTGTCATGTCATGCCAACCGCATCTTGGTACCTGGTAATGCTTGATGGTATTGCAATGATAGTTTTATCAGCTGATGGAGATGGGCATTGTTATCATAGTATAAGGGTTTAGGAATAGGAGGGGGGAGGGAAGGAGGAAGTGCACTCGAGAGGGAGGGGGAAGGGAGTAGAATGAGGAGGGGGTTGTACCAGGTATGCTTGATGGTATTGCAATGATAGTTTTATCAGCTGATGGAGATGGGCATTGTTATCATAGTATAAGGGTTTAGGAATAGGAGGGGGGAGGGAAGGAGGAAGTGCACTCGAGAGGGAGGGGGAAGGGAGTAGAATGAGGAGGGGGTTGTACCAGGTATGCTTGATCTTTGCAATGATAGTTTTATTAACTGATGGAGATGGGCATTGTTATCATAGTATATGGGTTTTAGGAGGGGAGGAGGGGGGGGGGTAACTCATAAGGGGAGGGGGGATGGAGTGGGGGAGGGAGGGGTAGGGGAGGAGTGAAATGTGGAAGGAGTTGTACCTGGTATGTTTGATGATATTGCAAATTACTTTGGGTACATTTCATAGCGTAATGGTAAGAGGGGAAGGGGGGGGGGGAGGGAGGGGTTGTAAGGGGAGGAGTGGAATCAGGAGGGTGTTGTACCAGGTACATGTACATGTATGCTTGATCTTTGCAATGATAGTTTTATCAGCTGATGGAGATGGGCATTGTTATCATAGGGAAAGGGTTTAGGAGAGGGAGGGGGCTATAAGGGGAGGATTAGAATCAGGAGAGTGTTGTACCAGGGGCCCGTTTCATAAAGAGTTACAACTGTTGTAACTTTGCCATTATGGCAACTACCATGGTAACAGGGCTCAGCAGCCAATCAAACTCAAGGTTGCCATGGTAGTTGTCATAATGGCAAAGTTACAACAGTTGCAACTCTTTATGAAACTGGCCCCAGGTGCTTGATCTTTGCAATGATAGTTTTATCAGCTGATGGAGATGGGCATTGTTATCATAGTGTAAGGGTTTAGGAGGGGAAGGGGGTGGGGGGGGTAAACTCATAAGGATAGGGGGAGGATGAAGTGGGGGGTGAGGGAGGGGTAGGGGAGGAGTAGGGGAGGAGTAGAATATGGAGGGGGTTGTACCTGGTTTGTTCTATGGTATTGCAATGATGCACATAGTTTAATCAGCTGATGGAGATGGGGATCGTTATCTTAGGGAAAGGGTGTAAGGGCCTAGGAGTGGAAGGGGGGTAAGGGGAGGAGAGGAATGATGGGTGGGGGTATAATGGTATTGCAAATTATATTTTTATCAGCTGATAGAGATGTGGACTGTTATCATAGGGTAAGGGTTTAGGTTTGGGAGGAGAGGGTTGATGGGGGGGGGGGGGTGTTTTGTGGTCTTGCAATAATGCATGAAGTTTTATCACGGGATATATACATAAAGGGTGTAAGGGTCTAGGAGAAGGATGGGGGGGGGGGGTATTGCAATAATATTCAATTGATGTGCATGTAGATGGGCATTGCATTAAGAGGGGGAGGGGGTATTAGAAGGAGGAGCAGGCAGAATTCATATTCATTCAAAAGTTTGTGGGAGGGGGGTAGAGGATGAGAGGTATAAATTGAAAGAAGGAAAGAGGCAGAAGAGGAGGTTGAGGAATTTGATGGAAAGAAGAACAAAAACATAATATGAAGTATAATTTTGAAGAGGATTATGAAGTGGAGGAAATGACATAGATAAACTGATTCAATTTTTGGATTGGGTATCTAGGTAAGTGCTTTGAAAAGAGGAAATTCATTGAAGGTTTATAATATTTATATCCAAACTGTATCATTTAATTTCCTATCATAAACTAATATCCTGCCTTCATAAAATATCCATGGCAACGTCAACACAATCCATTAAAATGATGAAAATGAGAATATTTCTACAACTGAAATTACTGAATAACCGTTATGGCCTACAACATAATGTGCTTCCTTTGAGAGATGAGGCTGATGCGAGGATGGTCTTAAGGTAGGGATGACGATTATTGGAAGAATTTCATAAGCGATGTATTGATTGAGTGAATCTGGCAACACGAAGCTAGCAGAATCATGCTCATAGTTGTATGAAATCACTATTGATGGCCGTCACGCTCTTCCTGGAAATCGGCATTGGCAGGGTGGAAATATTTCGGTCTTTGCTAATATTACAATCTTTGCCCACCACTCTCTCTCTCTTCATTTCTCTCTTTCTCATTTTTTTGCTGCCCTCTCTGTCGTTCTCTCTCTCTCTCACTCTTTTGTTGCTCTCTTCCTCATTCTCTCTCCCTTTCATCTTTTTCTCTTTTCATCCTTTAGCTTTCAGTTTAATTATCCTCTCACTTCTTTGCGGGCTATATCTGCCCCCTTCCTCAGTCTTTCCCTCCCTCTCTCTTTCTCTCTCACTCTCTCTTTCACACTTTTTCAGTCTTTGGCTCAGTTGCTCTCACTCTCTTCCATTTCTTCTTTTCTGCTTGTCAATGTAAATACTAAAAGTCTTTCCATCTTTTAGGTCTGTCTGTCCATGTCTATATATAGTGGGGGGCAGTTACCCCCCCCAAAAAAAAAAAAAATTGAAACTTAAATTTTTGAACTTAAAATTTTCACAAAATTCACCAAACATATATGCACCAAATCCTTCAATTTCACTTTACGAAATGCAAAAGCGCCCCAATGACAAGCTCGGTTGCCTCGCTCCTTCGCTTTCGAGTTTAAAAAAATAAGGTTGACGCTTCGTGCCCGTCACAGCTTTTTCTAGCTCTCACTTTCTCCCCATTTCCTTCTCTTCTACCTGTCAACCCAATAATCTTTCCATCTTATTTATTCAGGGATGCCAGTTTTCAGGCAAAAGCCTGAATTCAGGCTCTGGTACTTTATTTTCAGGCCATAGTTTTAGCATTTTTGTGTACAAAATATTGTATTCTAGGTGATTTTCAGGCCCTCTGATCAATTCCAACTGGCATCCCTATTTATTAATCTTGTGTCCATGTCTCTCTCACTCTATCCCTCTCCCACTCCCTCTCTGTCTTTCTCTCTCTCTGTTTCTCTATCTGTCTCTCTCTCCCTCTCTCCGCGGCAGCCTACTACTCAAAATCTTGCATGTCTGCCTTGTCATCTTCAACAACTTCATGTGCTTATTCGCCGAAAACTTATTTTTAGGTAAGAATAATACGGGTCTAGACTGGTGACCATCTGGATAGGGTTATGCTAGAATGCCTGCCATGAAGTTGTCGTCTTTGATCATCGCACGTGACATCTCCTCAAGTTCAATTAAAGATAACAAAACTACATTTTCATCCTGTTCTACTAAACTGTAGAGTAAAGAGTGATGATAAATCTAAAAGTACAATGTACACCCCCTTTTTCTGTGAAAAACCTTTATTGCAGAAAAACATTAAACTTTGAAATGACCTATATTTCACTTTAAGTTTAACCATTGACTAATTGAACTTGAAAGGGGCATAGATTCTTTTGTTCACTTCCAAGGAAGCTAGTAAAAAGTACAGAACTTCATTTAACATCCATTGACTTTTCTTACCAAAGGAAATTCTTACATTTGTATTTGATTAAAAGACCTCTCTTCTGCAGTGTAACAGCTGAGCTATCTTGGTTCAAGAACCTTGTTTAACAGGATTAATATACATTTGTGTATTTTTTATTTTTTGTGTACAGGGGAGTTACAAATATGGTGAATAATAATGATAATAATGATAATAATAATAATACTAATAATACTGATAGTAATAATAATAATGATAATAATAATAATAATAATAGTAATGATAGTAATAATAATAATGATAATAATAATTCTTCACCTTATATTAAATAACTAAATTGAGCTTGCTGCATTGCCCATCTATGCACTCTAAACACGGAATCCTAAATCAATATTGGAGGAATGACAATCTTTTCTATTAACCACTTAAAATGGTTCGACTCATCACTTAAATTGTTGGGTTCAGCTTTATGCAAAGCTGGATAACATTTGGAAAAGGTTGCCACTCCAACAACCATTCAAATGTTGATTTAACATTTCTTTTTTTAGAGTGTGTATACATCGAACTGCATCATCCTCCCTTCAATGAATTAAATTATTTAAATATACCAGCTAGTTTACCCCTGATTTATAAGCATTGAATCTAAAGTGCGACAAAGCAAAGAGGTTAATTTACTCTCTGTGGAGTCACTATTAGTATTAAAGATAAATACCAGTTGTGGAAACTATCTCAAAATGAGTTCGTACGGAATCCAATGAAATTACAACCAAAGTGTTTGTATGTATAAATAAATATTGTGTGCCAAATATCTCTGGAAGAAAATGCATGATTGCTGAGAAATTAGCAAAATAAGCACAGAATTCCATTAATATGTCAGGTATTTTTCGAAGCAATATTAATACACTGTCCCACATATGCTTTTTTTGTGTTAGTGATCATCAGAATTATAGATTTTGAGCCAAGATTTCATGATTTTACTAAGATAATTTTAGATTAATGTACCAGATCTAGATGTATGATAATATTTTGACAATTAACCTTGATTTCAAAGACTTTCTCATGATATAAATGTTTGCTGCAACTACTGTCTTTTACCTTTAAAGTACTTGAATATATAAAATATCGATACCTTTCCTGGTTTGAGTGGTATCATTAGGAGTCTTTATGATTCACATAATTTGGGGTTATTTACCTACAAATATAAGAATTAAAGCATCATATTTGATTATATTAGACCTCTGCTCTGCAGACTACAGTACATCAAGTGATTTATTTTAATTAAGAAACTATTTCTAAACAGAATGAATCTCGACCTTTATACACATTTGTTTATTTTTTTATTTATTTATTTTTATTTAATTAATTAATTTATTATTATTTTTTTTTGGGGGGTAATGCTTGGAGAGCTACAAAGTATAATTAATGACTACATGTTATATTTTCAATTAATAATTATCTGCAGTGCTCGTCTGTATTACAATAACACCCCCATTTATGAATAAAATGATTAAAATATTGTACCAGCTAGTTTACCCCTGATTTATTTGCTTTGATATAAAGAGCGGCATACCAAAGAGTTTAATTTATTATCTTTTGAGTCACCAAGTATTAAAGTACTTGAATATATTATACTTCACACCTTTCCTGGACCGAGTGGCCTATCATTCTATATTAAGATTTTTTTAATGCTTCATGGAGATCAAGGCTAAAGTGTACCAGCGGATACGACATTGCAATGGAACAGTATTTTGGTGTAGGTGTGCTGATCGACTCTGACAAGCTATTGTTGTCAGTGGCCAATTGTTTGGGGTGCTCAGTTGACGGAGAACGTTGAAAGGGTGACTCCCACGACCTTAGTCCAACAATAGTTTGGTATGCACATGTACTTCTTCCTGGAAAGTTGGAGGGGAGCGAATCTAGGGGCCATTTTTGGTGTGTTATAGGATTCCACAGTGGTGCGTAGTCATGATGCGTTTTGAAGAACAGGTAAAATTGGTTGATGTTTGTCGACTGTATATGTTTTTATAGCTAGTCAGTAGTGGTGGTTTTATGCATAGTGGTTCATATGATGATATTGGAAATTTCAATTGCTTAGAAAACATAAAGTCATGATGAGTTGCTTACCATGCAACCAACTGGGAGTGGCTGCTTGGGGAGAGCTTTAACTGATAGACAACATTGCATAGAAGATAGAACACCAGCACCCAATGTACCTGTATGTAGGGAAAAAGACCCAAAGTGATTGATTTAATCTACTCAAGTGACACTAATACATTAGGCCAGACTTTGCTATTTCAGGTCACTCTGCCTGGAGTACATAAACTCTATTAAAAATTACACTCTTTTTAATAGATTGAAGAAATTTGCAATGTTTATTTTTTTGTATTTTGTTGTATTTTTTAATTGTCATTTAGGGCCTCAAATGTAAGCACAGGATGTTTTTCAGAGGTCCTGGCTCATCCATATGTATTAGTTTACGTTGTAACTTCTTGATTGTTTTATTTGCCAAATAAATCGAATTGAATGTACTTTGTTTGTTTATGTAGGTCCATTGAGTGTTCTGATGTAAGTTACAATGTGCATGTAATTTATGAGGGGGTGTGGCTTTGTGAGCTTACATGTACATAAGTAGCATCAGATATGGAAAATGCAATCAGAAGATATATATCAGTACATCGTACGTGTATGAATGATGAATTCATCATTACTGAAGTGAAGGTACACTTCAAATGTCCAAAAATTAAACTTCCGAGAAACTGCCTCATTTTTACTGTTGCTGCATTACATATACTTTGATGATGTTTTTTTTTTCAGTATAACAGGCTCGAGTTTATACAAGAACATTTTTTTTTTCATCTTTGCTTCCAATCTGTTTTTTGAGTATACTGAATATAATGATGGTATCCCAAATTCTCTGCCATTATACAAATTCACCTTATATTCCTCATCTCTTTCACAGTGAGATTTAACTCAAGACACCTTTGTTTTTCTTTGCTCGTTATCCATCTCGTTTGCAAGCCCGCCAACAGGGACCCACACCCGTTAACTCCTTGCATTCTCTGTCATGCCCCTCCACTATCTGTGAACCAGATATTTTTCTGAGAATTGGTGTTGGAAGGGTTAACGAAAGGTCATTCCTAATGCGCAGGAAGTCATTACACCTGTCCCAGCCCATAACCTTTACTTAGAATTGATTTCTCAAACTGTTTTTAGCAAGTTTTCCCCGATGCCATGAGGGTCCGTTCGCATTACAAAAAGGTTTAACAATGGCTAAACTCTAGTTACATGAATAGCTGTAAATTGTAAATGAATGATTCATGTACATGTATCTGCTACATGCAACAAAATTGTGTTTATACTCATCAAGCTGATTTACATAAGGTACAGATTTGGAAGATAAATGTAGACATGGCATTACCTAGAAGGAAGGTCAATCTGTCTTGGACAATATATGTATATCTAAAAAAAAATTTGGTAAAGAGTGAGTGCATGTTTGTAGGTTATTGATGTAAGAAAAGGTTGAATGAAAAAAGAATGGAAAGTACTCTGATTTATCTTTTTTATGGAGGGTGATAGGAATGATATTAATTCAAAAGATATTTCACAAAATGATAGTTAAATCCTTAAATATGAACCAAAAATGTGGATACGTGACTGTATGGACCCATCTGTGATACTGTAAACTGGTTCAGCTCTGAAATTTTAGATCAATTCAGCAAGGGGTAGTTGATTTTAAAGCCTTCCATGAAATATCACATTTTTCGTTAATTATCTAGGCTGGAGGCCACCACTGAGATTCAAGCATGTCAATGATGATGGATTGTTTTACATCAAACCAAGATTTCCGTAGAAGTGTGCATTTCTCTTTCAAGCCTTTGTTGATGGAACACTATGGAAAAAATATGTCCTTGGTTGTAGTTCGTTATCCGATTTAGGTGTGTCTTGCAGGATATTAATAGTTTCATATCAAGGCCAGATCTTAGTGACGTTTTCTGTATTCTTTGAAGCACTCTTTAGGAAGCACGATTCCATGACCATGTTCTCGCTTGTACTGCATGTGATAGAAAGATTAAGAATACATAGTTTCACATCAAGGAAAGATCTCTGCGAGGTGTGTCGTATTATTCAAAGCATAATTGAGGAGACAAATAGTCTGTGACTATATTCTTTTCTGTGCTGTTCATGCTTTATTGACAGGTTAATAATATTAGTTTCACATCATGGCCAGATCTCCTTCAGGTGTGCAGCTTCTTTGAATCTTTCTTGAGGAAGCATTAATCTATTTCGTCCTTGGTATACACCATTAGATATAGACAAGTTAAGAATATCAGTTTCACATTAAGGCCAGATCTCCTTCTGGTCTGGCTGTATTCTTTAGGCATCTTGGGGAAGCACTTTGGTCTACATGTAGGTGACACTCTGTTGTCCCTGCATAGTCTCAAGGCCCCATCTTACAAAGAGTTACGATTGATCCAATCAATCGCAACTATGGAAAGCCAGCAAAGTCAACATATTGAATGCATGTTTGCTCAATTTTTTTTCTAGATATGAATGTATATCCATAAATTCATTGATTTCTTGACAGTTGTGTTTCTTGAGTTGGTGTGTTCTCCTTTGTTTACAAAGGACATTTTGCACATTTCCTGTAGAAAAGTTATGACACTGATGGATTTCCATAGAGTGACTGACGATTGATCGGATCAAACGCAAATTTTTGTAAGCTATTGAGGGGGCTTCTGATGCCCACCCAATTTCTCAGGAACAGATGCTGCCTTATTGAATTCTTAGGTGTAGGTGGCCATCAGATTTCATTTGGTTAAGAATGATAGTTTCACATCAAGGTTAGATATCTTTGCAGTTTGTTATCTTTGTTTAAGCTATCAAGGAAGGTTTCTGATAGTCAACCAGTTTCTCAGGAACAGACGCTGCTTTCTTAGTTTTTAGGTGACCATCAGATTTTGAATTCTAAGGTGTAGGTGGCCATCAGATTTCACCTGTTTAAGAATAATAGTTTCACATCAGTATTAGATATCCTTGGTCTATTGGTCTATTTAGCCATCTTCGAACCCACAGGAATTTTTGAAGTTGCGGTCGTCTTTGATAGCCAAGGACGAACATCAGATATCCTTGGTATTTGCTACTTCTTTTTACTTTATAGTTCCTTAAGGGTTTCTGACATGCCCTATATTACTTATCAGTTACATTGTTGAATTCTTAGTTTTTCACTTTTTAATAGCGCATGAAAATGTTTTTTTTTTTATACAAGCCTTACTTAACATAGAGATTGCCTCATTGAATTCTCAGTTGTAGGTGGCCATCAGATTCCAGCTGGTTAAGAATAATAGTTTCACATCAAGGTTTCTCTTTGATGTGTACTTTCTATTTTAATGCTTTTGAACAGGGCTCCTGGAAGCCAATAGAGTATTTGATTTCACAGTAGGGCGATTCCATATGTGTGTAAAACAGGATGTTTCAAAAACAGATTCTAGTCTCTTAGCTGAATGCTTGAGAAATAAAATTTTCTTTTTGTCATTGATAATTTGATTATGGGTAATTAAAGGTGAAAATATGTGTCGTATGGACTCAGAAATGCAACATTTTCACCTCTAATTCACCTACGGACAACATATTTTTGTTGGTTGTCATTTTTTCACATGACTATCTAGTATACTATTATTACCACAAAACGATTTGAAATTATTGTTCGTTTAGACAGCAGGTTGAAAATTTTTCAAAAAAATGGCACATTTTCTAGCATGGTATCAACCAGTAATGTTGCATTGAATTCATTGCTATAAAGGGGCCATCAGACCTCACCTGGTTATTAAAGAATACTAGTTTCATATCAAGGTTAGATCTCTAAGATCTAATTTTTCCTCTTTGTAGCGATTCTGAGAAATGCTATCAAGTGTTTTTAAAATATATTTTTACATAGATGTGTGGTCTTTGTGTATTCTTTCATAGTAACTGTATGCAAATAATTTAAAAATGGAGAGGAGCAATAGAGTTTCATCAAGAGTAGACCTCTAAGATTCATTTTTTTCATCTTTGTAGCGGTTCCGAAAAATGCTATAAAATATTTTTTAAATTTAAAGTATATTTTTCCGTAGAAGATGTGGCCTTTGTGTATTCTTTAATAGTAATTGTATGCTATTATTTTAAAACCGGAGAAGAGCAATAGTTTTACATCAAGAGAAGACCTCTCTGATCTATTTTGTCTTC
Organism: Lytechinus pictus; assembly: GCF_037042905.1. Lineage (NCBI taxonomy): Eukaryota > Metazoa > Echinodermata > Echinoidea > Temnopleuroida > Toxopneustidae > Lytechinus > Lytechinus pictus. Next base: position 19,205,998 of record NC_087260.1, read on the forward strand.
TTTGTAGCAATTCTGAGAAATGCTTTCAAGTATTTTAAAATTATATTTTTCCATAGAATATGCAACCTTTGTGTAGATCTTTAATAGTGATCATTTATACCTGTATCATTTAATTCAATAATCTAGATTATTTTATTTTTGTCTCAGTTTCCTTATAACCTACATTTTGATTTACAAGACATTTTGGGGCAGCTTACTGAAAATCCTGGAAAAAGGGTATCAAGACTTATAGTTTCTGTGCCATTGAAAAAACAAACCCTCTCATTGTGTGATGGGTATGTGTGGAGCTACATGCATATTTTTTTGTCTTCATCTGAATACCAAGGTTTAGGTTAACTCTTTGACTGTCCTGTCCAACTCAATAGTCTCTCCGTCTCGCTCACCCACACACCCACGCAATCTGTGCAAGAGTCGATAGCATGCACTCAAGGAGCATGTGCCCCGTCCATCTCCACATGAGGTGCTTGCACTTTCAGAACCATGACATCATCATTCGTATCCATTAGGGCGCTCGGCCTGCGTAAATCTTGTAGATTTGGTGACATTTCTAGATCCCCTCTGATGATACCTCGCGTAAGCAGCCGATCCGCCGGGTAAGCCTCAAATGCCAAACTACTTTGGGAAGTCACTATCCATTGTACATGCCAAGGCATCTCTCTTTTTGGTCATTTGGGTCTTCGGGATCAGTTAGGTATCGTCGGAGAAGCAGTAATATGTTGTCATGGGATCTTAACTCAACTTGTTGTTTCAGTTTTTGTGGTAGATGGCATGTACTGACTGGTGTATGACTTTTACTCATGTCTCTTTTTGTGTTAGCGTCCCTTCCTCAAAGATTACAGGAGAACTGGGGTTATGGGAAATGGGAAAACAGTTGATGGCAGAGCGAGACTATAGGGGCCGCCTTTCCAACGACGGCGGCCGCGGTGTCGTCAATATCAAATCTTAACCTAAGGTTAAGTTTTTGAAATATCATAACTTAGAAAGTAGTATATGGGCCTATTTCATGAAACTTAGACATAAGGGTTATCAAGCATTACTGAACATTTTGCGAGATTTTGAGGTCACATGACCAAGGTCAAAGGTCATTTAGGGTCAATAAACTTAGACCATGTTGGGGGAATCAATTTCAAAATCTTAATCTAAGGTTAAGTTTTTTAAATGTCATCATAACTTAGAAAGTATATGGACCTAGTATGAAGTATTAATAAACATCCTGTCTGAGTTTCAGGTCACATGACCAAGGTCAATGGTGATTTAGGGTCAATGAACTTTGGCCATTTTAGAGGTATTTGTTGATTTCCATCATATCTTTGATTGTTTATGGATCTGATTCATGAAACTTTGACACTATAAGAGTAATCAAGTATCACTGAATACCCTTTGTGAGTTTCAGGTCACATGACCAAGGTCAAAGGTCATTTAGGGTTTAACAAACTTAGATTATGTTGAGGGAATCATAACAGAATCTTAACCAAGGTTAAGCTTTTGAAGTGTCATCACTTTGAAAGTATATGGGTCTAGTTCACGAAACTTGGAAATCAGAGTAAATAAGAGTAATAAAGCATCAGTGAACGTCCTGTGTAAGTTTCAGGTCACATGACCAAGGTCAATGAACTTTGGACTGTTGGGGGGGGGGGTATTTGTTGAATTGCCTTCATAGCTTTGAATGTTTATGGATCTTGTTCATGAAATGTGGACCTGAGGGTAATCAAGTATCACTGATCGTTATGCACAAGTCTTTGGTCACACGAGCAAGTGTGGGACTGCCAGAGGCACTCCACTTGTTACAATTAATCATGCATAATAATCAATGCAATCAATCATAGAAATCAACCTAACAATCAATCACTATTAAAGCTTTATGCTATAGGACCCAGGTCTTTCCCTTCATAGGGAGCATTCCGGAGAGGTGAATGCCCCGGCATTTGTTGGGAAGCCAATTTCCAGAACAGCTTGACGAGGCGACATTCAAATTGGAAACACTGTGCATGCTGTGGGGGCCAGTGCGGCTCTCAAATGGCCACTCCAGTTTGACTACAGATGGATAATAAGTGGCTGAGGTGGGAAGCTGCAACACAGATGGGGAAATCCCCTTTGATAAAGATAGCGCACATTTGTACGGCAAATCACAAGAAAATTGGATTTGATGCATACACTATTGTAGTCCCAATGGGTGACTGAGTGTATTACTAGGCCCTGAACATTGGTGAAAGATAATTTTGAAAGAGAAATTTGTAACATTTTATTAAAATTACCAGAAATGGCATCGTTTACCAGAAATGGTACCATTTCAGAAAACGAGAATGAAATATCAAACATGCATCAGACCGATTCTGACTGAGATAATGGAATTCCTTGATAGTACATGTACATGTACTTTGAAACAGAAGTAGCATGCAAGACTTTATTGTTTGCATGCGCAATATCACTGGGACTTTCCCCACCCTTTCCATTGTTTTGTTTATGCAGACATTGGTGGATTGAAAAAAAACATTGCCTTCCTGCACAAAGGCCGTAAGCAGCACGCACTGCGCGTCGCCTTCCCGTACAAAGGCTGTTAGTGCGCACTGCATGTCGTCTTCCCACAGAAAGGCCGTTAGCGTGCAGTGAACAGTGCGCGCTAACGGCCTTTGTGCGGGAAGGTGACGAAAATAGGCTGTAGGAAGGGGGATTGTTGGAAAGACGTTGCGTTAACACTGCAAAACACTGTGGTGTTGAAATTATTGCACCGTCAGTGTTTACACCATCACAGCAAGCATTTTAAGCCAGTGATAATTCATGGTGTTAGTTTACACCTATTGGCATTATAATAATATTTTGTTTGATGTTATGTTTACGCTCCACATTGTATTTTTAACACCCAATGGTGTGGTCCAACTGGTGTTCTTAACACTGTAGTTATTAAAAACTACACCACCAGTGTTTACAGAGGACTACACCAAACATTTTACACCAAGTTTGTTGTGTTAGGTCAATACCCATTGGTATTGTTATTATATTTATTATTTTGGTGTTACAATGTTCCATTACATCTAGTTATAAGTTTGATGTTGTGGTATTTTCTGGTCATCGACGGGTAATTTTTACTCTGCAGTTTTTAAAAACCACACCACAAGTGTTTACAGAGGACTATACCAAGCATTATACACCAGTGTTAATTCATGGTGTGCACTAATTACAAATGGATGGCTCTTTCAAATCACTTATGGCATTTTGAAGATGTGTTAATGCAGACCTTTTTTAAATGCACTTGAAGTAGTGTGTTCTTGTGGAAATTAAAATAAGAAAAAAAATCATACGGAAACAACTTGTAGTGTTTAAACTTAACATGAATGGTCTTTTGAAGTTGTAATGCAGTTTTGAAATTCCCTTGTAGCTGAATGTGCATGATTTAGCATTAAAAGAATCAATAACAAGTGAAACCATAGTGAAACCACTTTTAGTGTTTACATTGTACACCAAAACAAGGAAGTAAAGCTTACATGCATGTAATGGGAGATTGAGTCCTCTTTAAAAACACATATATCACAGAGGAAACCGTACTTTATTATAAGGCTGTTTTTGTAAACTCAAAGCGAATGTAGAATCTCTAGTTTGTGTGAAAAAATGAAGATACTAAGGTACTGTAGTGAAAGGCTTGCTGATTCTCTCAGAATTTACAAGGTTCTGCCTTTGGCAAGAATCATATGAAGATCTAGGAGATGGACCTAGCGGCTGTTTCATAAAGCTGTTCGTAAGTTAAGAGCGACTTTAAGAACGACTGGTGATCCTTTCTTACGCGCTAAACCATCGCCAATGAATATACCATTTACCACAAGAAAGGATCACCAGTCGTTCTTGAAGTCGCTCTTAACTTACGAACAACTTTATGAAACGGCCCCCAGGTGGGTTTTTCATAAAGCTGTTTGTAAAGTTACGCACTACTGGAACATGATCTGAGTGAGCTACATAGCGATAGTGACTGGTGTGGCACAAGAAAGGTCACCAGTCGTGTGTAAAGTCTTGCGTAACTTTACGAACAGCTGTATGAAACACCCACCTGTTCTGTTGGATGAATGTTTAGGGTAGCAGCTAAATATTTCACCTGATATGAAACTGCCAATCACAATGTTCGATTGTGGGTCGGGAATGTGGGAAAGTTTTAGCTATTTCATGACTTGAGCTCATGCTATTTACGTAGGTTGTGGTATATTTCCAACATGTATTGCATTTAATTCAATTATGAGTTGGATGATGATAAATGGAATTTGGTTACACTCTGAAGTAGATTGAATTTAGCATCACCCCTACTGAGCAGTAAAAAAAAAGTAACAAACAATTTAAAAGTGCAGCTATGCTCTGCGATTGACAAGCGTTTACGTAGATTGTGAACTGGCGAGCACTTGTCGAGCCGGCTCCAATTTCCGGTTTCTGAGAAGTAGGCTGACCCGCCTCTTCCAGAGTTGAAGTGATGCTATCTTAGGCAAGGGATGCTCCGGGCACCAAGTCTCTAGATGGGATCAATACTCTTGAAGTAACCAACCCCCATGCCCTGAACTTACGTATCTGGACCAGACGGAGGGTTTCCGTTTCGCTGACGTGGGGGGAAGGGCGGTGAAACTGGAACGCTGTCGTCTTTCTATGCTAGTGGGCTGAGGAGGATTGTAATAGATATGTGTGCATCACTCCAAAGGTAGTTCCCCCTCTATCTGTCCATGTTCACATTGAGTGTTCTATAGGGCGCGCAGCACAAGTTCAGTGATTGATCGTACAGTTGGTGTGTTTAATAATCTCATGCTACTCTTCTGGTATTCATTTGCTGCCTGTTTCAGAGAGAATGCGATACATAACCATCAATGTAACCATGAAATAAGACTTTGGGAAATATAAAAAATTAATCCCTGTACATAGTGATAAATATCATGTGACCAGCTACTGACCAATCATACTCCAGTATCACCCTGCAGGATCGTAACAAAACTCGCCTTTATCAATATTCCAGGTTTGATAGAAGACCAATCAAAAACCCCTTTCAAACCACAATCCTAATTTATTGCATGTTCATCTCTTAATGAAATTATCCTTTTGTATTTTTTTTATTGAAGCTCATCGAATGAATAATGCTGGTATGTGGGAATCATGTGGTTGCAATTATGTACTTTCCTTGCATGTGAAGTAGCAAATGCACAATCATGTAGGTTATGAAAATACTTGTGCATACCAATTCCTGTGAAATAAAAAAAATGTATTGATGAGTGCAATATGAGGGGGAAAGAGAAAAGGGAGGTAGGCATGGTTTTGGTAAAGATTATCATATCTCTTTATAGAAGGGGATGGTGTAAGGGGGGGGGGGGGGGTTGTTCGTTTATTATGCTAGTGTGAACAAATTACTTTGGCATCCCATATATTATGTATTGCACAAGATAATTAGATGGCAGGGGTGTGGGGGTGGTTGTCATCGTTCTTGATAATGATAGCTCTTTTAAAAGAAATGCGGGGGAGGGGTTATTAACTTTAATAATATGCTAGTCTGAAAACATTCGGTTTTTTTTCATCAATTTTGATATTATATATATAATTTTTGGTATGAGATATTGCACAATTTCTAAAATAAGTAGATGGTATTTTATTGACAAAAGCAGGCAAACTCTACACTTTTATGGAGTGTCAATTGACAGCCGCTTATCCACCAAGTACAAATTATTGTAATCCTGCTGTAAAAGTTGTTCAAAATAATTTTGTAATAATAATAATAATATAGGGTATTTATATTGCGCACATATCCACCTTGTTAGGTGCTCAAGGCGCTCCTATGAATGAAATGAGAACGTATGTATTTTACTTTTCATTAATATTAATTAGGGAAGATGAAACTGGGCATTCCATACAAGTATGGATAATTTCCTTTTTAGAAAATAAAATTCCACATATTAGATTTATAGCCTTCACCCGTCAATTTTGTGCATGATAAATCTATGAGCTAAAACCATTCTATATTCATCATTTTCCACAACATTTCTATTTATAATTTTGATTGATTGATAATCAGCATTGATTTACGTATTGAAAAGGAGGGTACAGAGCAATGACCTCCGTTTATAATGGAGAAATATGTTTCTAATCAAACAGTAATTACGTTCATTTCCCCTATGTATAATATGGAGAGATGAAAATTAGCTTGATGATCAGGTATTACATCATTACCATTAGATTTAATTATCAAATGATCTGGTGTAATGGAGCTACATGTATATATCTGAGAGCCTAAGCTGTGGTTTTTATTTTTCCTCTTTCTAACACAGCACCCTGGCCATTGTGAAAATAGGTTAATTGTTTGAAGGCCATAAATTCAAATAAAACTTTTCTCTACGTTAATGTGATGTGATTGACAACCAAAAATGAACAAAATTTTTATTTGACAAAGTGACAAAATGGATTTTAGACCACATGGCATTAGGCTAAAAGACGATAAGAACAAGACTATTAGAGCAATTGATGGTTAGACCAAACAGTAGTTAGACCAAATTGATTGTAGACCAAGTGGGTTTAGCCATGATTGTATTAAACAATCTGAGAATTAGACCATCTGTTTGTAGACCAAGTGGGTTTAGCCATGATTGTGTTAGACAGTATGAGAATGAGACCATCTGATAGTAGACCAAGTGGGTTTAGCCATGATTGTGTTAGACAGTATGAGAATGAGACCATCTGATAGTAGACCAAGTGGGTTTAGCCATGATTGGTGTTTAAAAAATCTGAGAATTAGACCATCTGTTTGTAGACCAAGTGGGTTTAGCCATGATAGTGTTAGACAGTATGAGAATGAGACCATCTGATAGTAGACCAAGTGGGTTTAGCCATGATTGTGTTAGACAATATGAGAATTTTACCATCTACTTGTACATGTACCCCAAGTGGATGCAATCTATGCATTGCAAGGAGCATGTCTGCACAATGTAAAATTGGTGCCTGGTAATATCTATAGGGTGCTATCAATATCAAACTCCTTCTCCTTCTTTTTCTCTTTCTCTTTCCTGCTCTCTATTTGTCTTTCCTGCTCTCTTTTGGTCTTTCCTGCTCTCTTTTGCTCATAAACCATAATTAAATTGAACTGAATTGAATATGAATTGGAGGAAATATTATCTTTCATCAGATGCAATCCATTCTTTTAAATCCATTTTCTCCTCCATTTGACCTACTCAAACAAAGCATCCATGAACATGTATTTAGGATTTTCGATAATTACACTCCCTTGACTAACGTGCATGCTTCAGTGCAATTACTCTAAAATGGTTCTGGACTTCATCACGTAAAAGATTAAATATTACACTGCATCAGGGCAGGTATTTAAGAGTCATGACATAGTTTGGTTGCCATGACTTTCTTTTGTTTGGGGCCACAAGCAAGTACGTTGCTGTAATTACTATCTGGTCCATTACTATAATGATGAATCATGTAGTTATAGATGTATTTTTTTGTTTTCCTACTTTTTTGGGCTGGTGAATTATTATGAGATGTACTCTATAAACAGTATAAAAATATTCAGAATATGGGGTCAAAATTTTTGTGAATTTTGCTATTTCTGTTCTGATTTCTGAAATATATTTGTTTTTATGTAAAAAAGTTCATTTGACATTTAAAAAAAAAGCCAGCACCAGAATTAAAAAGAATGAAGATAATCAATGCAATTTAATGAGTGAATGAAATATTAACTAATATGATAAAATGAATTATATTGTAAATTTGAAAAGAATTATATATTATTATTTTAATGAGAAATAGGTTTATTGCTGGCATAAATTTTGCTTACAAGTGTAAACATTCTGACATGAATGGCGTGTGTGTATATGAGTAATCTGTAAATTGAGTTATTTGGTCTCTATATTTTATTTCGCTTATTGATATTTGTGTACCAGCAGTTATTGATCATGACGTCATGTCATGCAAAAGGGAAGAAGCAAACAGAAATATAAAAAAACCAGACAAACAAGCAAAATCTCATCTGCTTGGTGCCAATTGGAAATGAAGGACAGCGTAAAGAAAACAAAAGATGAACCAGGTTATGATTCAGATTGAATTCACATTACTATTTAGTTTGATATCAACTTTTTGATAAGCTCATTCAGTTTTTAAATTTTTTGTGAAGATAGTTTAATAAAATAAATTATCTTTGCATAATGATGGGTGACAACAATGATTTATGTCTTATTTTGTTCCATATAACATTTGTCATCTACCAGCAAAATGATGAAGTAGCATTTGTCTTTTAAAAGTGCTATTGATTTCATTTTTCAAGTGGGTGAATTCAGTAACATTGAAAGAAATGTATTACCTTTATTCAAATTGAATTATGATGACGGGCAAGTATTTTGTTTAATATCACAGTGTATTAATATCAACACAAGATTTATAGACTTATGTGCATTTCCTTGTGTTGCTTCCCAAAATTAGAGAATGATACAATATTCATTCAAACTCTTGGTAATATGACATTTACAGGTATAAAATGTGTTGTAGAAATTTTTTATATTTATTATACTCTCTCATGTTTATTATTTAGTTGTTGTTGTTGATTAGTTTTTAACGGGGCTCTCAATAAAAAAAAGAATATATGCACCAATCAGAATTATCTTCTCATATCACTGTAATGTTTTTATTTTTATCATTTTCAGTACAGATAAAGGCCTTATATTAGTAGGAGATTTGAGAAATACACTTGATATACTTAGTATAAATATAATTGCACAATTTTCATTTTATATCTCCATTATGGATTGAATTGATATGATTTGATGTGGACGGATCCAAACAGAAAAGGGGGGAAAGAATGATGAAAAAGCAGGACTCTCTCCCCTCCTCTCATTGTGTGTTTCTGTATTTGTTTGGATTAGATTTACATAATTACACAAATTACAATGAAAAATCATTGTTTCATGGAAACTCTGATTTATAAGCCCTTTTTACAATAAAAGATGGTCATCAAATGCAATATTTTTGGATTGATTTCTAATCTAAGATATTAATGCTTGAATAAATATTCTCTCAAAAATGTGTTCAAAATCATCAAATATGGGACAAAATTTCCAAAATAACAGGACTGTCTTGATATCCGGAACATCTGGTCAGTCTGCATGTGGGTATAGATACCCTTTTGTAAATATGAGCTTCGAAATTATAATAGTTGATTTGTTTTGATTTTTAGAATGTCAGAGAAGAAAAACAAGAGACCACTTTGAAACTTGATTCATTTCTTGCAGGGACTTAATCGTCCTTGCCATTTCCATTAAACATACCAAGAATACCGATCTTGTTTCACAAAATCAAACCGTTATAAGATGAGTCGAAATCTTAATCGGTTGGATGCAAAAGATCATAAGTTGCCTAGGCGACAGTAGTATTTTAACTGCCGAGTGCCAGAAGCCTGTTGGGAATAGAGAGAAAAAAAGGAGGGTTGTGTTTCACTAAGATTTAATTGTGGCTTTAAGTCGCACTTTAAGACATGTTTGATATATAACACATGATTCGTACGGGGCCATTTGCAGAAATGCTACTTTAAAAAACCAACGCAACTTGACTTTCAACCAATGAAATGCACATGTTTGGGACCGGCACTTGATTTTTTGACATTGAAGCGTAAATCTTTTAGATGCGTTTAAGCGTAACGCTTTCTGCATCGGGCTCCAGCTCATGTTCACTAGGCATGCACCATGCACTGCAATGTGGCCATCAATGAGGTGTTTATCTATAGGCATTTTAATGTAGAAAATGATGTGCTCATTTCCGCATTTGTGTTAAGCTGGACTATAACTCACTGTGAAAATTCATCACTTTGTATGGAATGAAGGGATGGTAATGAAGAGATGGACATACATGTAGAGGGCATGAATGCTCCTCACTATTCACATAACCGTAGCAAATGCTGTACAAATCAATCAGTTCAGAAAGAATCCATGATCATTATTGATTTCAGTTGCATAGCAAATGTTGCACAAATTAACCAGTTCAGACCGAACCCCTTGATTATTATTGATCCAATTCTTGGCGCTGTTCGGCACGAACTCCACTTTTCAATCCTTGATATTTGATCTATGGCGTGATTAGCATACACTGTAAGAGAGCGAATTGGCAACTCCTCACGGCCCAGGGTTCAACCCTCGTCCGTAACCGACATCACCCCTCACGGCATGTTCTCGACCGGTGACAGTTCCATCAATTATCCGGCTGGCGATGTAGCGATAGCAGTCGGTAATTAAACTCCCAGAAACGCTACGATAACACAGCGGTATCACACACTTAGCTTGTAGTAATGTTGATAGGCTAATTAAAGGGGGTTTAGGGATTTATGGTATTGTTGTAGATCATCGTAGGTTTGTCAGTGTTGGTGGCCATATTTGTTTCTCCATCACATGGGACGTTGTTACAGCCAGGTAGTCTTCACCTACTTCAGAGAGGCTGTAGGGATACCTGCAGGGGCGGATCCAGGATTTTCCAAAGGGGGGGGGGGCACATTTTTCCGAGGAAATATTTGACAACCAATAAAAAAAGGTTTCAACCCAAAATTGAGGAGATTTCGTCCCAGAAAAAATTTAACAAGCAAAGAAAAAATAATAAACAAAAGGTCTTCACTTTCAAAAGGGGGGGGGGGGGCACACTTCTGTTTCAACGGCATTTTTACATTAGAAATTTTAATTTTGCCTCTCAAAGGGGGGGGGGGGGGGCACGAGCTGGCTGTGCCCCTCCCTGGATCCGCCAGTGGATACATGACTAATGGGAAGTGATGATGCCCCTGGAATCTTCTTCGCATTGTCTTTTTGAAGAGAGGATAGTAACTTCCTTGCTTAGAGGAGATTGCATGTGCTCCCCTGTGTAGGCTTTGACCTTTATATTTTTAGTATTAAGGCAAACACAATATCAAACCATGGTCTTGGTTGCACCTTTTAACACAAACCTAATCTGATATCGAATGAGCAATTAATAATAAGATTGTTTTCTTTCATTGGAAAAAAAATTGTACATATATATGGAATATGATATTGTACAAACAACTCTCTCTATATCCTCTAGAAAATGTGAAACTGCACTTTCAATCATTTTGAAAATGCGTGTATCTAATGTACATGTTTGTAACTATCTAGTACCTGTGTGAAAACCCCTCACTGCATTAAAGGGATTGTTTCACTTTGTGAGCAATTTAAAAAAATATCATATTGCTTTTTGAAAATGGTATGAACATTTGACTAACAGCTCAAAAATACCCATGTGAAAGTTTGGGATCATAACATTTTCGGGAAGTGTTTTTAAAAACTGAAAATCTGAGGCAATGTTTGAAGAGAAAAATGCACTTCTCGACGGTTGATTCATGATTCTGTTTCCAATTTAAATCGATATTATATAGCGCCACCTTGTGATGTATGCAAGAAAGTAGGCGGAGCTTACCACGGGGAATTTCGCTTCTTGCGTGATCTGTGGGCGAAGTTAGTTTGTTTTGGGTTTTTTCTGTGTCTCCGCTCGGTGTGTGCGATAAGCGATCGATGCATGTGCGTTGCTTATTGCCTGTGTGAAAGGGTGTAGCTGTACGTGTGTGTCGCTTGTGCATAACATTGGGGGAATATCATAGGTCCATGATCATACTGTAGTAGGTCCATGGTCAAACTGTGTCGAACTCGTGAATGTCCATTCCGTCTGTGGTCTGTACATTTGAATATGCTACATGTATGCCTCATAATGAACTTTGTAGACTTACAGACCATGGGATTTTGATGAATTTATATTTTGGCGACGTAAATTAGTAGCAAATAAAACGACAACAACAGAAAAGAACGCGACAAACCGGGGCTACAAATACAATCTCGGATCTACAGTGTAGTGTAATAGTAGTTTTTTTTTGTGGATCATGGGGGCCGGGGATGGAGCGTGATTTTCCAGAAGCTATATTGTGCCCCCCCCCCCAAAAAAAATCCCCTCTGTTCTTTTCTTTAGTTTACCTTTGCATGCACTACAAGATATATCCTTGTGGTTGTTGATAATTCTCTTTTACCTGGTCACGATATAGCAAACGTCCGTCGACTGGTTCGAGAAGAAAATGCAATATAGCTCCATGTAATGCACTATCATGGAGCTGTAATATGTATCCGAACTCCACTCTGGTCATGTTACGTCCACGTAGTCACAGGCCTTCGTGTGTCATGTGCATGTTTACATGCACGGGGCATAGCTGGGTAGGAACTCGGAATAAAGGCAGTGACCTCTCCTTCTCGATTCCCCCCCCCCCTGGTATGGAAATTAACATCCACCATCGTGGGTTAGGGTGTGTGTGTGTGTGTGTGTTTTTTTTTTTACGTTCTCCACGAGCTCCCCCAACAAAGATATTCCCATCCCGGATTTCCCATCCCATCAAAATCTTCGGTAGGCCTATCTTCACGTAAGATGCTTATGAGAAACTCCCGGGGAGAAACTATATGATCAACATGATCAACGTATTGCCCCCCCCCCCTCCGATCGATCGGGGCCTATCCGTTTTGAACTTTATTTTGGAACGTGGTAGATAGGGTAGTTGCAAACCCAAAACATCTCAACTCCTAGACCCCGGACTATAATGACTATTAGACCTACAAATTATTATCCATAAACTTTGTTGGTTTTTTATTTTTTTTATTTGAATGTTTTTTTTGTAATGGGTAGGAATCGTATTTAATTTTATCCATGATTGGGGTCAATAATTCTTTCAGTTTCTCCGCCATATAATCCGCTCATGACATCTTTCAAATCATATCACTTTTCTTTTACATTTTCCATTTCTTTCGGCCGCTCTTTTCTTTTCTTCTGCTTCCCCTCTCTCGATCCTCCTTCCGTAAATTCTTTACAGTAAAAAAGAAGTCTGATTTTTTTTACACATCCCTGATTACTATATGAACCTTACGTGAAAATAGTGTTTTGTGTTCTTTTCTAGCTCGTTTACCTGAAAACCTGTAAATTGGTTATTGATTTTCTTTATACAATTTATATGAAACCTCAGCGTATATGAAGCATCCTTTACCTTCGATCTGGTATTGTTTATATTGGTTGGTTATATTCACGATTAAAAAAATGCATAAATATAAACAAAATAACATTACATAATCAAATAATAAAAAAAAAACAATATAACAATTTTTTTTTTTTTTTTTTTTTTTTTTATAATTCTGTTTTTATTATACAAATTGAAATATAACAGTAATGAAGCTTACAATGCATGTAATACAGAATCGTAGGGATAGACCCGTTTCAGATTGGCTATTGATAGCCAACCTGTTCTTCCCCGGGGTCCCTAAAAATAAATAAATTAAATTAGCATTACAATATGAAAATTTCTAATAAATACGAGTATAACAAATCAATATAAAACAAATGTAAAATAATATATCCTCATGATATCATTCATTTGGGGAAAATAATGAAAAATGAAATAGTGTAATTAGTCACACGTTATCAATCACGAAAGTTCCCTTTTCTGCTCGATCCAATCACTGAAACATTCAAATTCCATGGAACAATTAGTCATACATCATCACCACAACTATCACATAACAATACACTTAAATTCGTGTATTTTAAAACAAATTCTTGTGAATGAGCATAATTGTATTTCCGTCGATATTAAAAGGCCGTCTCTAACAGGGTATGACCCCCCCCCCTTCCCATGTCGGGGTAGGGGGGAGAGGGGGAAAATAGAAGTGAGGATGGAAAAAGTGAGAAAGAAGAAAAGTGGAAGAAGGAAAGAAAAAAAATGAAAAGAAAAGAGGCTGTCGGACTGACGCCTACCAGAAAAATGATATAACTGTTGGGTCACGAAGGAATGTTCCATTACTCCGTGTATATATATGCTATACCGACAGTGATTAGAATATACTGTCACACAGGGCGGTTCTAATTAATTGCTTCATGTTCCGAGAGAGATTTGAATGTATATAGGTTTTAGGTCTAAATCGCCTTACAATCAAGCCCATTCTTTTTTACGTACAGTGATTAAAATTGCCCGGCCATATGTCCCAGTCGCCAAAATTGTTAGCTCGCGCTTCGCGCTCGCATCATTCAGACTGTTCCATTATCATCTTCACAAGTTTCTTACGTGTTGGGCAGCGCTTTTAATATATTCACTTTTATGTCAGTAAATTTAGTTCGCGCTACAAACAGCTTGTTCTTTATTGTTTTACAACGTCCAGTCATGATCAATTATATATTTAAAAAAAATATATTGTTGAGCATGATATACCCTTCGTATTCATTATTACAAGAAGTGCAAAAGGAATGTCTAGTTTTTATGTCTACATGTAAAAAATAGCTTATTGTGCTTCGCGCTTGCAATTATTGTTTGATGAGGTACATATAATTTGATATTTACATTAAAAAAACCTGCTTAGAATGTCCAGTTGTCGGGCCATAATAATATTCAGCTCGCGCTATTCGCTCGCATTGTTTAATTTAATGTCCACCATGTCCACAGTGGCGTATCTAGAACAAACGAGGCCCGGGCAAGTGCTAAAATCGCACCCCTTTCAAAATATAGGTCTATTGTATATACTCTGCACTCGACCAGTCAAAATAAAACATAATATTCTAGTCCGGGTTTTTTTATCATGAAAATGATGCGTATCTAACAAAAACAACGTATGCGAGCGCTAAGCACGTGCCTATTATTTTCAGTATTAAGATCTTAAAAAGGAATATTCTAAGCACTTTTTGTAATAATTAACATGATGCATATCCAGACAATGAACGCATTCGCGAAGCGTGAGCCGAAAATTATTGATATTGAGACCTACAATCGGGACATATCGATGCTTGTCTAATTAAGCATTTCATGCAAGCACGAGGGGCGAGCTGAAAAATTAATATTGAGGGGAAATCTTAATAATAATGATGATAATGATAATAATGATAATAATTATAATAACAATAATTGGTGGCTTCTTATATAGCGCACGCGTCCACCTTTCGGTGCTCATGGCGCTTGTAGAAAAATATACACAACACCCAACAACAATAGAAAACGAAAAAGAATAGAATTTGAATTCTCCTGAATGTTAATGGGAGATCAAAATTTAGTTTTCACTGGGACTTGAATGTTTCTGTTGATGAAAATTTGGCGTAATTGGATAGGCAATCGATTCCATAGCTTTGGTCCTATAACAGAGAATGCATCCCCCCATTTGTGTTTGGTTCTGGGTGTCTGGAGCAATAGAGCATCAGAATGATGAGCGGAGACTGCGTGAAGGCTGATATTTTGAGATAGAGCTGCGGAGATATTTTGGGGAAGAGAGAATAAATTGAATAATAGTAAAATAATTTTGAAGGAGATTCTTTTATCAACAGGCAGCCAATGTAAGGATTGGCGAGATGGAGTCATACTTTTTAGTGTATGTTAGGAGACGGGCAGCAGAGTTTTGTAGACGTTGAAGTTTTGTCCAATCTTTTTGCGGGAGGTTAAAGAACAATGAGTTTGAAAAATCTAAACGGGAGGAAATCAAAGCATGGATAATTTTAGGGGCTTTTTGTAGGAATTCATGAAAAGGATACGTATCTCATCGGGGTAGGCCCTAATGTGAGCGCGAAGCGCGAGATGATATTTTGTATATCCTCACCTAAAAATGTATAATGGAGAGTTTTTATCTCCCTCATCAAAATCAGAGCGTGGTGAGAAGCCTTTACAAACCAGAAAATTATATTTCTGAACTGTTTGCAAGAATTAATGAAAAGAAAGGTATAAAAATAATGCAAACTCGTAGCTATAGATGAAAAGTTATGACATTTGAGTTTGAAAAACTATTTTTTTTTAGAAGGAGTGTTTGTTGGAATTCATGGAGAGAATATAAGTATATCACTAATTAAAAGTTGCACGAATATTCATCCCTGGGTAAAGACATGCAAGATTATTTTTTTACGTTGAAAAGTGCATTAATGGTACAGAGAACGGGGGTATTACCGTCAGCGGTATTCCTTTTTCAGCGTCTTAATTCCTTTGCTTTTTCTATTCATTTTTTCCCTTTCTTTCTTTGCATCTATCTCCCGTTTTTGCACCACTGAAAGTAGCACCCGGGGCACGTGCCTCCATTGCCGCCCCGGCTAGATACGCCATGTAATAAAGTCCACTTTTCATGTCGGAAGAAATATCAGCTTGCGCTCCGCGCTCTAATCGATTGTTGAGTTATATATATATATATATGTATAACATGTACATGTATATATGTATAACATGTACATGTATAACTTCACACATTTATATATATATATATATATAGCCATTCTGTTCATGGTTCCATTGCTTTTTATGTCATGTTTTAGGTCTAAATCTAGGGGGAAAATCACCTCGCGTCTAATTCTCTAATATGACGTTTCTTCTTTAAATAAAAAACGGACTTGAACTTTCCAGTTTTTAGATCTGAATTAAAAAAAATAATAATCAGCTCGCGCTTCGCGCTCGCATTAATTGTTTGATTACATACTCATCCAGGTTATGATTTCAAAACGTGGTTAACATGTTCAGTTCTCAATAATACTCATATTGTACATGACAGAAAAAGTGCTTAGATTGTCCGAGTTTCGGGCGGAAAATTAGAATTTCTGTTCGCGCTTCATGCACGCTCGCATCACAAAGTTATGCTTATATATCCATCCAATTTATGGTTGAAAATGTGATTCGAATATACATTTTTTAGTCCCAGATATTGAAAATGTACAACTCGCTCTCGCATTTTATTGATTGGTGAGATTTGTATTACATGTACATTCATGAGTCACTGCAAAACGAATACTTTTGTAGGTGAGTATATTAAAAATTACTTCTGTGTTTCGCGCTCGCACGAATCTTTTCGTTAGATACGCATCTTCTTCATGATTACAATAACTGCCCAGAATATTCAATTCTCAGTTCTAAATAAAAATATACAATAAATTTAGCTTGCATGTGATATATTTAGACCTCATGAGATAAGGTAAGATAAGACTGTATTAGAACTTCGATCTTTAGTTAGGTCAAGCCCTCTAATATAAAATGAATAAATAAATAAATAATAACGTGAATAATGCCCCCCCCCCCCAAAAAAAAAAAAAAATGATTTTGGCGGCCTATTGGGAAAATGTGAATGATAATTCCCACCCCTACCTTTAACTGATGAAAGCCTGTACTGCCCTGGGTATGGTGGAAGAAAATGTGACTGAGGAGAGTGTTGAACACTTCCAAGACTCATGGTCGTATAGCTGACGTCGGTACACGTTACCGATATACATTTGTAGAATCAAGGGCTATACCGACAAACATTTTGAACATTTACGATGGAGTGTAGCTCGTGAGCAAAAAATAAAATAATATAATCACTTTTTAAAATGAACACCACTTCTCCCCCCCCCCTCTCCCTTGCATGGTTGTGGAAGTTCGTAGTGTTTTTCGTTTGCGCGGGGGAGGGGCTCAAATAAAGGATTATAGGTATGTTCGTTTTTATCACACGAATCAAGCAGTGATAATAATACATGGGCACCTTGAGCACCTAACAAGATGGACACGTGTGCTATATATATATTATATTATTTTATTACTATTATTATCATTACTTAGAACTTATACGCTACTCGCCCCTCCCACTTCCCTCGTCTCCATTTTTTTTTGAGGGGGCCGCAGGTATAGGCATAATCTATAGCGTTCCCGCTCCCCCTTTCAATAATTTTATTTTTTTTTCATCGTCCATTCTGGAGATATATGATTTCATCTCTCCGATCCGCCTCGTCAGTGTGTAAATGCGCTAGCGTGAAGGGAGGGGGTCGCTAGCAACCAACCTCCAACCTTGGACAACACAAGAAATAGGAGAAAAAATAAAGGACATTTTAATATTAGAAACGAAAATGTCTGCTATGTTCTTGTTTGTCTTTTCCCCTGTTTATATTCCATAATGATGTAATGATTTTCATTTCAAGATTTCAAAAATCACATGTTCAGACCCCCCATTCCTCCATGTCCAGGGTTGCACTTTGTGAATAAGAGAATTCAACCTGGTCACACGTCGTTTTATTTTCGTTTTCAGATCCTTTCATTTTACTTCTCTCTCCCAATTTTCTTTCTTTAGTCATGTTCGTTGTGTTGTAGAACAATAGAGTGGACTCTTTGACGTCGAAATAAGGTTACCAGACTAACGAAGGGAATGGGAAAGGTAGCGATAAATGGAAGCGAGGGGAAGGGGCACGCCCTCCTAAATTTTAGATAAGTGGGGTAGTTACCCCCTTAAAAAGGAAGAGGGAAAGAAAGAAAGAAAAAAGAAAAGAAAGGAAAAATGTGAAAATAAAAATAAGAAAAAGATGAATATCACATGTTTACTAAAACCAATAATACCAAAATAGCAGTTTTGACAAAGGAAAATACTTAAAATTTAAAGCAAAATAATCATACAATCAAAAATAAAAAGTTTGTTTTCCGCACCAAAATGAAGGTGTTTGGATCAAACCTGTACATCACCCCCATATAAATCTTGGAGGTGATTTAGCACCCCCGCTTACAAAGGCCATGTGCATCGGTGTTTCCACAGATCCAAAACAAACTTCTCGAATTTATAGACATTTCCTAGAATTTTTAGTTTGATTTTAACAAAAATTGTACAAAAATGTAGCCAGCCGAAACTTTCAGCAAACAATTTTAAAAATATAACATGAATGTTGACAGTTGCTATGTTTAATTATTGTTTACTTGTAATCTTTGGATTTCCCGAAATTTCCTGCATGGATTTGTTTCATTCGGAACCTTTCCTGGAAAAGGTAAAATTTCCCGAAATTTCGGGAGGAGTGGAAACACTGATGTGCATCACGGGAATATCTATATATAACCCTTCATAATGCAATGTTATAAGGGGTTATAAGTAATATCACGAACATGCTATTGAAATAAAAATGTAGGATTTTAATATAAAATCGAAAAACTTTTCAAATTCAACTCTTTGCGTTTACTCGCATTTCTCTATTTTATTACTAAACTTTATATGCCCTGTCGCCGAACCCTGCATGTGTCTTTCCACATTTTTTAAAATCGGATTAAAGTGACATTTTTAGATTGGTGACTTCATTTTTTTGTACAAAATACCATCTGGACGTCTCAGGATTCTGGAGTTTCTTGGGGCTTTGCTATCTATGCCTAGAGAAAGGGGAAATAGAGAGGAACGATAAGAAAGGATATAAGAAGAAGAAAAGTGAATGAAATAAGAAAAGAGGAACGATTTGAAAACAGAAAAAGTAGAAATCATTATACAAAAAAAATCAATCGCGAATATACTTTTTTAAAAATCAGCTTGCGTTTTACATGCGCTCTTATCATTATTCAGGAAAATATGCAGCAATATTACAAAACAGTTTATACAATGTTTCGTATTAAGATCTTAATTTCAACAAATATCAGCTCGCTTGGCGTATAAACTTTATACTTACCATAAGACCGTATTTGATTAGAATGACCCGATTCAGCTCTTCATGTCAAAATATTAATAATTTTCAACTCGTTCTTCGTGCTCCGCGCTCGCACCATTCTGTTGTATAATCAATGCAATTTAATAAGTTTGAATCTCGGGTTTTCAGTTATTTTTTTCCAAGCAATGTGCTTATAATGACAATCCTCGGTCCTGCTAATTGTTAATATCATAATATGTTGGGTGTGGATCATTTGGTGTGTGTGGGTTGAATCATATTTTTAATAAGTACACTCTATTATTCATGCCAAAATTTTAAACGATATTATGTTTCTTTTGTTATGAAAATGCTAATACGCATTTACGAGAACAATAAATCAAATCGAATTGTTTAAGATGAACATACCCTGCGTGATTACCAAAAGTGAGTAGAATGACCCGTTTAAGATGTTCATGTTCATAAAAAAGTTCGCGCTCCTATATTTATTTTCAAGGCGAAATATAAAAATAAACATTACCTTGCGCGCTTCGCGCTCGCATCATTAATTTAGGCCATAGTAGGTCCATGATTGTAAGAATAAAACTACGATGTACTTAAAAATTCAGACTTTAGTTGCATGGGACACCCCCCCCTAAATGATAATAATCAAGCATTTATCAGCCGATGTGGAAGAAATGTGGATGGAAATATTTCTTACCCCCCCCCCCCCGAAGTACGTAAAAATATACATTCTGGCACTGGCGGCGGAAGATCATGCTTCAACACCGCCGGAACACCGCCAATCCAGAATCTAATATTTTTATGCTTTCGCCGCCGGCCACAGAATAATGCAATTATTTTTATGTCCTTTTTATCCCCAGCATATACCTTTATATATTTTATGCTGCACCAAATCTTTTTATATAATTATTATAAAAATGTTTGTTATATACATTGGTTGTTGGGCTGTGCAGTTATGTGTTGGAGGGGGGGGGGCAGCTTTACGTTGTGCAGGGGTGGATCCAGGTTTTTCTAAAGGGAGGAGGCACAATTCATGAGAAAATTTTGAAAAGAAAAAAAAAAGGTTTTCATCTAAAAATTTACAATCTAAAGGTATTTCGCCAAAAATTTGTCAAGCAAAAGAAGAAGAAGAAAGGACCTCGCGTTCAAAGGAAAGGAGTGCATACGTGAGTAAAATATGGCAGATTTACTACACAAGTTTTGACTACTACTCTCAAAAAGGTGCTCGGCCCATTAGAGAAACAGTCTTGAATAAATGAAATGTTATAATCATGTGACTGCACAGTCCTGTATTATGTTCATTTTTCGAGCGATATGGGAAGAGTCTTACGTAATACCAAGTAATTTGCATACCCACATAAACAACGAAACGTTCACGCATGGGATAAAGCCATCCTTCCCTCAGCTAGCCATGGTCCATGCCTCAGCTCACGACACACGCAGAGCTCGAGAGACCACATGTTCTTATTCTATTCTCAAGTACATGTATGATGTTCTGGATCGCACATATTTTATTCTGGTGCTACACTTTCGCTTTATCTTCATGTAATATTAAAGTACATCGCCCCAAATTTGCCACGTTACTACCATCCCGGCGAGGAGTCAGTAAGTCTGCATTTTTCTTATCTTAGATGGTCTGTACATAGCTTTCGTTGCGCTATCAGAATCTGTTTTTCTTTTTTCATACTACTTTCTCTGCTTCGACTAGAACCGTCAAGGCACTATAGAAAAGAGCCAGCAGAGAACATGCGCTGCATGTAATGTTTACAATTCTCAGTGCATGCCGGCCGGAGCGGCCTTGCCCCCATTCACTATTGGTTGATTGACAGTTCTCGCTTGCGTGTCCGTTACGATCTCAACGCAGAGGGAGGCATACAATTTTATTTTCAAATCGGGATGTCACAGTAATTTGGGAAATCGTCTAGTAGACGAGTTCTAATATAATCACATTTTCCTACCTACTAACAACTTTTCATTCAAAATAAAGATGATTTCTAGGGTTTCTTAGAACAAGTACATAAACTCATAAACATAATTCATCTTAATTTGAGAATTTTTTAAATCAGCTTCTCACAATGTTAAACGATCCCTTTAACAGAACAAACAGAACATTTGGGAATTCACCTCCTCAGTGCCAAAAATAGCCCCTATAATTTGCTATTTGTTTCAATAGAAAATACTATTTAGCATGGACAGAAGATTACAGAAAATTATTTAAAAAATACACATTGAATATGATTTTGTTGTCATTTGGCTTTTAGTAGCATCTATATCTATATCTATATTTAATTTTCTTGAATGATTTATTAGCTCCTTACGTGTACATTTTGAAATGAAAACAAAGCATTCAGAATCACAAGAAGCTTGAAAATGTTTTCCCCTTTCCATCCTCTGTTTTGCCTAGAAACGAAGGAACTCCGGAATGGAGATGTCCGATGATGAATTTCATGAGCTGAGATCGTAAATTTGATAAGGGAAGTAATGAATGGAAATTGGAACGGGAAAAGAGTTACTATTCATTTCATTGGACTTGCAAATACAATTATATGTGGATGTCGTGAGGATAATTTTGTTCTGTAGCCTCTGCATGTGTGTTTCATAATAAATGAAATTACAGTTTAAGGAGAGTCTGCCCTGTTGTGCAGGATCCTAAACACTGTACAAAACTATGGTGTTAAAAATGACACCAGTATGTGTTTGTAGAGCACCACACACAAAGGTGTTAGTATTGCACCCTAGAGTTTGAACATAGATACACCATATACCAAACATGTACACCAAAGAGTGTTAAATAACAAGCAAAGGTGTCAGTTCTACCTGGCGTTGAACTAGCATTACAAATGTAGATTTGGTGTAAAACAATTCTATATCATAGTTTTGCAGTGTATAGGGAGGGAAAATGTATGGAAGTTCGATATAAGTTCAAGTAAAATACCAGATTTACATGTATGTTGGTTTTTTCTTCAATTTTTAATATGATGGTATATGTTCCCTGTAATGTTATGCTTTACGAAACTGGCCTTCAAATTTCAATCACATAATACTCAAAAGTTCATATAATGGGGAGATTGTTAGGGGAAAGTCCCTCAAATTGCATAATCAATCTCGTCATTAAATCCCTCGTGCTAATATTTGATTGCCAATTTGGTGAGGCAACACTGCCGTGGTTTTCCTCCGTTTAACAGGCTACATGATCGGGGAAACGAGATCAAGCCTATTAAAATTTGATCAATCACGCAAAATGAAGATAGTAATTGCTCCTGTCTCCAATTTACTACATGTACAGTACCAGCAAATGAGAGGTGAATTGGATGGTTGAGCACAATCAATCAATGATTCAATTTATCAAAAGAACAAACGCTCAAGTGCTTTTCAATTTGTTTACTGATACCATTAAATATATGGAGATTTGAGTTGTTTTGTTTGCGGATACATGTATTCAATTACATCGTTCAACAAAATGGATTGTATAGTAGTGTCATGTAGCAAATGGTTTTAGAATATACATTGTCGCCAAATTAATTGATATTTGATAGTGTTTCAACATTATTTTGTTATTGATGTACATGAAAGGTATATTCGTGATTGTATGATTAAAAAAAAAATGAAATTGTCAGTATTTGTTTATACATTTATTCATTTATTATTATTATGTATGTATGTATGTATTTTTTTTTGGGGGGGAGGAGTGGAGGGGGACAAAAGCAAGATAATATAAAGATGATTTATAAATTATTGGTTCATTACAATGCTCTTTTTTTATACAGGTTTGTACATAAATTATGTTCATCATTTGGAATTATGTACTTGAAAACCAAGCAGATGGTACAATGCAAAACAATGTTAGGGTCAAAGGTCATATCTCGGTTGTCTGGCACTTGTAACAACACCCCGCCGTGTTACACACATTGTGGACCATATTACAGGGTGCTAATTGACAATTTAATGCGCACCAAAACATCACCGCCGCCGCTGCCCACGCAATGGTAACTTGTAAACTCCCACACACGGGGATGGGGAGATAGCGGCCATGACTAGCTCTCCTGGGCTCGATGGATAATTAGTACTCTCTAGCACACTTGTCTTTGCTAATAGAAAGCGTTGTTCATCTTAACACGGTTGTTTATTAGCTCATGGTTCGGATAGCACCTAGGATTTTGTCCTAGTTCTCTTTACGTTGTTGGCGTGGAGAGACTCCAGGGAAGGTCTGAGTAGTCAGGGCGTCGGGTAGTTTGTTTAGCTAAGAGTGTTGATTAGCAAGACTCCCAACTACATTCTTTTTACTCATGTTGAAATGATTAATCTTTAACAGTTTATACACAGTGTGATAGAATATCTCCCCGAGGTGCTTCATGAGCTAAACAATGATCTATCATTGTGAGACAGTATGTAAATGTATATGAAATGCATTCATGATTTGTTCTATTCCATGTTTTTTGTTCTAATTCATTTTTACATTGATGAAATATCACCTACATGTAGTCTAATCCCGCTTTAACCAAGTACTATTTGGTCTAATCTTTCATGTTCTACACACAAAAAACCTGTTGTTACTGTACAAGCTACACTTCTAGTGCTTACATATATGTAGGACCGCACCAAACACTTTACACCAGTGTTTAATTCTTGCTGTTGGTTCATCACCCATTGGTGTTATTATGATATAACACATATTTGTTATCTTAACACAATTTGGTTTGAACACAATGTGATGTTTTGTTTAAACTTTAGAGTGTAATGTAGGAAGAAAAAAAAAGAAAAGGGGGCAAGAGAGACAGAGAGAGAGAGAGAGAGAGAAAGGGTTTTGGGGTGGAGAGGGTAGAGGGAGGGGGATGGAAAGAGAGGGAAAGAGAAGCTGGGAGAGAGAAAGAAGTCTAGTATTGAGAGGGAGAAGGCTGAGATCGCATGATGAAAGCAAAGAAGCCGGGCGTCCAGATGGGATCACAATTTTCTGTGCGTAATGTGAGAAAAAAGGAAGGTTAACCAATTACAGAAAACCCTTTCCCCAGACGTGACACTCCTTATTTGCAGAGAAGGCTACAAATAACGGCATAAAAATCGATTACACTTTCTCGGAAGTTGCAAATTGCATTCACCTACATGCAGGGTATGAGACGGTCGCTTTTTTCTTCACCCCCGCAAGTAGTTGTCGAAGATCGTGGCGGCAGTGAAAGTGATCGTGAACTTGTACTTTATTACACGTCAGTGACGGATGATGGCATAGCACCAATTAATCATAGAGAAAAGGGTCATTTTAATCTGTGAAGATGACGGAATGGGGGGGTCACGAGAAGTGTGACATTTTAAGATGACTTTATTGGGTCTTTTCTCCAAGGAATGGATAGGATGATGTCTTAATTTCTTTCTCGGCTTGTCAGGTTTCACAGCAGATTTCATCATCTCTTTCCCAAGGGAGGATGCAGAGTTCAGGTTAAGGTGAAAGTGGGGTAAATTGATTTCTGAGCTTCTCGTGCGTTTATGATGTATTTGAAGCGGTATTATGTCTGAATTCTGCTGAAGAGATTCAGGAAGTTTGTAGAAGCTTTCAAGATTATATGTTAACGTCTGCAGGTTGTGCAGTGATAAATAAAGACCAGGATATGTATTGAAGGGTTTAAGACAATTATCTGCATTAACAAAGGGAATGCTGCCATAGGATTTTTTGAGTAGTTCAAAATAAAAAGACGGATAATAACAACAAAATAAAAAGAAAAGAAAAGAGGAAAATGGAAAAAAAAAGGACAGCATTTTAATGATTGAAAATAAAAATAAGTGTCATGGAACTATTTAATACATAATTTCCTTCTCAGTGAAGTAGCCTGGCTATCAATTAAAGTAATAATAATACATAGGATTTATATAGCATCTTTTCTGTTTATGTTAACTCCCATAGGTACTCAGCAGGACAGCATTTTGTTGGTAAATGCCAAGCTGGTATATAACCAATAACATAGGAAACATTTTATGTCTAGGTTAATCAGTCATAGTGGCTGACCTTATAGACGACAGATATTACTCTTGGGCCTTTTTATCAAAGTGGAGACAATGGCAGAGTGGGGATTCAAACTCACAACATTGCGATTGTGAGTCCAATGCTCTAACCACTGGACCACAGGACCATTTTTTTATGAAAAAGAAGCAAAATAGTGTGCTTAAATGATGCATTGACACATAACAAGTTTTAGAGAGTGCTATTTGATATGCTTTGATACATAAAGTGAAAATTACTGTCTACTCTTGCTCTCCTATAAGAACTTCATATCTACCCCTGATATCAGGGGGGCATTTCATGAAACAAATAATGATTTTCATTCAGTGTCTATTGTTATAAGCTACCGAAATCATTGCATCTGATTGGCTGAGAGCAAATTAGTTAATGGAAAGCACTGACAAAATGTGTCATGAAACACCCCCAGGGGAGCATTTCATGAAAGAAATAGTCATTGATTTTTATTACCTGTTGTTATAAGCTACAGTAATCATCGCTTCTTATTGGCTCAGAGCATATTAGTCTGTGAAAATCACTGACTTTTCCACAGCTAAATAATACCTTCATTTGGACAACATAGGCAAAAAGCCAACAAATATAACACATTGAACAAATCATGTAAGGTAAACCATTGATACAATTAAAAGTTTGTGTACATCAAGTCAAGGAATTTCTTCCCATCACTAATTAACGATTAGGATGTAATGTAAAAAATTCTCTCAAAGTAGACGATTTTTTGTACTTGAGTAAAAAGGTGTACACCATGTTTACATAGAGACTTTGGGAGCAGATGTCTGTAGAGTTCAAGTAAAAGTCAAGTGTCTCCATTGGTACAGGTGCATAAGTGTTCTAGCGAATCAAGGTCAGAAATATGCAGGTATATCTAGGTTAAGCCAATTACAGGTATGACATCTACATGTATGTCAAATTGATGGTGAGTTGCCGCCGAACTGTAGTCACACTTTGGACAATGGTGGATGCATTGCGGTCAAACCATTGCTGTCATATCATTTCATTACGTGTATATCTCCGTGGGTTTTGTTGACACCGACAAGTTTTATTCTAGGCCAAATGTTGGCTTAAGTGATGCCAAACTGTACATGGCTTCACTGTGGCCTTATTCATCTAGAAGTGGATGCTCTTCTCCTTTTGTTGACAAAATGGATTGGCCTACAACTGATGGATGATAATGTTGACAATACACAGGTAATTGTTACATTCAGAGTACTGCGCATTTGAAATCTCATTCATGTAGATTATGTTGTTGTTGACTTTCCATAATTTGATTGGATAAATCACATTCATTTGTAAAACAGGGTCCTGAAATATCTGATAGAATTAGTCACATGAAATTCTATAACTGTAAACATGCTTAACTCAACATGGTACATGCATGAAAATGTGATTTATGTGTATTACGTGGTGATGATCGGCGACTTGGGCTTGTTCAAGGCGAGCTGAGGTTGATGGTCCCTTTAAAGGTCAAGTTTAGATCAAGCGTATCTACAATGGGTGATTAAGGTGACAAATGTCAGATAAGATCTGTCAACATTGCCCTCTGGCTTTAGATCCACCGCACTGAATGCATGGCATCCTCAAAGGGACAAATCGTCAAATGATATTTTGCCCTGAAGTACCTTCTTGGAAAATAAATTTAATTTTAGTTTCATTTTATTTCAGCTGTAAAATATAAAGAACGTATAATACATTACAAGAGAGCACAAGGTTGGGCAGATAAATTGGCTCACTCTGGGTCATGCTGTGCTGTGCCTACACTGTAAAAGTGTGGTGTTAAAACTCACACCATTTGGTGGTAATAGAGGACCACACCCTGATGTGTTAAAATTACACCCTAGGGATTGAACATAACACCAAAGAGTGTAAAGGTAACAACCAAAGGTGTTGTAATAGCACCTATAGGTGTTAAACTAACACTGTCAATTTAACACCGGTGTAAAATAACTTGTGTGGTCCTCTATGTACACCGGTTAACACTACAGTTTTTGCTGCCTAGGTTTTGAACCTCAGACTTTCTTGTGTCTAGAGTCAGGCCTCTTGCCACTTGGCCATGGCATCTCCACATTTGATTGCTCTTTAGTGTTATTTTTCTCATTTTTATTTTTTGTATGTGATATATATCCTCATGCGTAGGTGTGTGGAACCTGATCCCAGTTAATGTGCCATATTTTGTTACACAATTTAAGTTACATTTGCCATGTTCCCCTGGAGGTGAAGCAGAAAAAAAAGATATAGAAACAGGGAAGGACAAAATATGCCAAGTCTAGAATGGCAATCTGAGAGAGGGAGAGAGAGACAGAGAAAGAAAGGGGTAGAAATATTGAGAAAGGTAGATTCATGGGAGAGATAGAGAGATAGAAACAGACAGATAAAGAAAGGGGTAGAAAGAGAGAGACAGACAGAGAATGGGAGAGATAGAGAGAGAAAGATCTACATGTATTTAGAGAGAAAAGCTGATCAAATTGCCATTTCTGACTAATAGCAGAGCCGTCAGTCAACATCTCTTTCTTATTCAGTCTTTTTTAAAGCTGCTTTTTAATTTCCTCTTTATCTTTGTTGCAACATCAAGCAATACTCCACATTGGGCTTGCCGCCCCATTTAAAGCCTGGCCTCATATGCGTTTGGGTTGGGAAAATGAAATCGTAGCTGGAGTAATAAAGATCTTTATTGACAATGTAAGCCTTCCTGTGTCTTCCCAGTACCAAATATACATTCAACTTGATCTCAAACCAAACAAACCGCTTGTTCATTATCATGACTTCTAGTCTAGTCTTGGTTTTCAGACTTTGTCCGTACTAAAGCGGGCACAATCATCATATCCATTGTCAATTTGTCATAGTCTAAATATTGTACATGTATTTCACCTTCTTCTGATCAGCATTTTGGAATTAATTGCATAATGGCCATCAGGCAAAACTTATTTAATTTTTATTTTCAGGGGCTACCTTTCACAACGTAAAAATGTCTAAATATGCAAAATTTGATAAACTAACATTTCAGTGATTGGCAATTTTATTTTTTTACTTTTCTGGGCTATTTTGAGCATTTTTGGGGGCGAAGTTGCCCTGAGCTTCCATGTAAGTTTTGTTGGTACAGTAAATCGCCTCTTGGTCTACACCCCCTCGTCTATTTTTTATTTAGTCTCATCCTACATGTTCTAATCCTTATTCATCTACAACCAGTCTCGTCTACAAACCATTTGCTCTAAATTGTCAAATAACTCATTTACCAATTTTGTCTGATTTCAGGTTAAAATGTACCCATTTTGTCTAATATCAATATTTTTAATGGATTTTGAATACTGACATAAAACCCAAAGTATGATAGTTAAAAGAAAACAAAATCATATAAGTTCAAGTGAGAAGATATGAACTTTATAAAAAAAAAATATATTTTGGAGATACAGAATATTAATTTGCTCTTCAAAGGTTGGTAGCTCTGCTGATTAAATGCTTCCAATTTAAAAGGTTTTACCAATTCAACTTTAAGTCTGATATGTCAAGACTACTCATTTGTTCATTAGGTTTATCGGGATATTTACATTACTTCCACTCTCACTTTAATGTCAATTTTATATGCACATACTGTATGACTTTGACGGGATGGGAAATCAATAGTTTAATAGATCGTGCTTGAAAACCATGTGCATTTCTTACAATATGTGTGGATTTTCTATTCAAATTGTCAGTTTGTCTTGAATTTTGAGTGCACAAATTATAGCAAATATTAGCCTGAAAACAAGATCATACATGTGACAAGACTTGGTGATTGACCCAACCAAGGAGTGCAATGGTCCATAGACATTCCTAGTATGAATTTGGTAGTGGTCAAGTCATCAAATGTTTGATGTGAACAGTGCCTTGTACAGGAACTCCATGTGCATGTATACCTAACTCAATCATGATGGGGTAGGACTAGCCTCTGTTATTGACCCAAACATAGAGTGTGATGGTCCAGAGATGTCTTAGTGTGAATTGGGCATCGGTCAAGACATCAATCTTGGCTGTGAACAGGGCCTTGGAGATAGAGTATGAAATCAGTAATTCAATCATTGTGTGGTATGATGAGCCACTCTTATTGAGTGACCCAACCGTGGAGAGATGGTCCAGAGATGCCCTAGTGTAAATCAGGCAATGGTCAAGACATCAATCTTTGATGTGAATAGGGCCATGGACATGAAGTATGAGATCAATCAGAGCATGATTAAGGCACAGACATGCCTGCCGTGCTCGTCGAGCATGCAACAAGAACCCCTGGCATGCACATGCTCTCTCCGCTCCTTGCTCGGACGGCTGGCAGACCTGTCAATTAAACGCCACGACGTGAACGCAGATAGGGGGCTCGGATTCTTCGGGTCCTCACGACTGTGTTTGAACAATCGCAAGGAGATAGTGCAAGATGAGAGGGCTCAGATTTCATTCGATTTCATGTGTGGGTGCAAATCATGCTCTGTTTGTTGGGGTGATAGTAGGTTGTGATCAAAATAGTGAGAAAATGAGAGAGAGAGAGTAAGAGATAGGCGAGGGAGAGCATAAGAGAAGCATAGCATGGAGAGAATAATATATATCAAAGTGAAGAAAAGGAATAATGGATGTTTTTAATCATTCCCAATAAATTAATGAAAGCAAAGGAAGAATTTAAGAATGAAAGGAAAATACTATTGTCGCCGTAAATTCAGGGACTGAAAGCCGATGGAATGTGGCTTCAAATAATTCATGGTCATGTCTGGGAAAAGTATTCTAGTAATACACCTTTTTTCTTTTTCAACTATATATATGTCCATATTCACAAAACATAAAAACACTTTTAAAATAATTACAAATATAATGCATTCAGTGGGCATCTTTCCCTCTCCTTATATATGCACTGTCACATGACATATTCCCCCCTTTCAACATTTAACATGTACCTACATAGATCTACATTTGTACTCGCAATTCGGGGACCTCATTTCTCCCAAGTCGGTCATTGCTAATTTGTCATAAATTGTCTGCTAATGGACACTCTGAATGTAAATCAATACTTACATTTGAGTGTATTGTGTCATGATGCATTGCAAGCACAAGCAATGCCCCACACAGTGGAATTTTTCTGGGATTACGGGGAGGGAGGGGAGGGTGTTTCCCAGAGTCAGACTAAAAATAGCACCTAAATTGCACTTTACCACATTGGTCAGATTTTTACTCATGGGATGTGCAATACCCACTCATTGAGATTGCATGTAAAATATGTGCAATGTTTATTTTCACCTCTCAAGGTCAAGTCCACCCTAACAAAAAGTTGATTTGAATACAAAGAGAAAAATCCAACAAGCATAACACTGAAAATTTCATCAAAATCGGATGTAAAATAAGAAAGTTATGACATTTTAAAGTTTCACTTAATTTCACAAAACAGTACATCCCAGTCGGTATGCAAATGAGGAAACTGATGACGTTATCCACTCTCTATTTCTTTTGTATTTTATTAAATGAAATATGAAATTTCTAATTTTCTCCTCATTAACAAGTGAAACAATGATTAATTCCTCCCGGAGCATGTGGAATTGGCATTGTTTAATACTATATGGTTCTGTCAAGTTGGTCCTTATCATCAAATCTGTTAAAAACAACATATTGTATAATTCAAACAAAATCCAAAGAAATAGTGAGGGACATCATCGACTGTCTCATTTTCATGTCACTTAGTTGTGCATATCACCGTTTTGTGAAAAATAAGTGACACTTTAAAATGTCATAACTATCTCTTATTTACACCTGATATTGTTGAAATTTTCAGCATTATGCTTGTTTCGGATTTTTCTGTTCTTGGGTGGACTTGGCCTTAAGGATGCAGTTAGCAACATTTTGGAGGGATGTACCCCTTTTTTTAGGAAAGGGGCAATTTTACACCTGCACAGGAATGCAAATGACATACGTGTGTGCACCCTTCAAGAATATGCAAAGTTGCATGTTTTATATAGAGTGGATTTCTTTTGATTCCTTGGAATCTTATAGAGTGTACTCAGTTTGTGAAGTGTGATGATTATTTTGACATTACATTTTAGGTCTTCATCTTCACAATATACAACATGCTTTTAAAGCAAGAAGGGTATATGAAGCTTATATTTTACCAAATCAATTTGGCCTTTAATAATATACCCGCTTGTTTCTGTTTTTTCTCTTTATATTTCAGGTAAGAATTCTTGAATCTTGAGTGATAGACAATTTGGTATTGAGACGAGGAGCCCAAAAGGTAAGTTTGCATGCAGTGCAGGCATCACCAACTAGGAGGCTGTTCTCACTACGTTCCTAAAACTAGTTTACTGGAAACTAGTTTAGTGGAAACTAGTTTAACGTGTAGTGAGAACGGTCGAAGCGGTCTTGGAAGCGATCTTCCAAACTAGTTTGGAAAACCACCTCGCGATGTAGTTTTCGAGATCGCTTTGCCTCGTTAAACTGGTTTTATCGTAAGTGAGGACACAACCGTTCTTCGGGAAGCGATCTTCGCACATTTTTAGTGCGCTACTCCACACGACAGGTGTAGAATGCCTATGCTGCGGTTTTGAATTTCGCGCAAAACGTGTCAACTTTCGTGTGATCAAGTGGGAACGCTAGCAAAGCGATCTTCCAAAATGGTTTCCTGAATCGGTTTCCAGTAAACTAGTTTTAGAAAGCGTAATGAGAACGGCCTCTAAGTTTTATTTTGAATATCTATGACAATTTGCTATTAGCCAATCAAATTTGATCATTTGATTATAGCTTTAACTCTTTATTTTAGGCGTTGGAAGAAACTTACAATCAACTGAAAATCTATTTTCAGTCCCCAAATCAATCATGTCTTGTAATAAATTGAAAATTTGTGATTGATTGCTGAACTGCTTTTTGTAACAAGGAGTGTAATCTTATTCACTACAGCTAAAATTGATCTCTTAATTGTATAATTGCAACAGAATATTTTCAACTGATTGCAAATATTTTGTTGAAACATCTCATGGTGTACAGTTTGTTATTGAACCTGTTGCTGGAATACTGGAGCTGAGTGGTCCCTGTATATATAGTCAATGGGAATCACAATATGCAGGGGCCGCGGAACGGTTTTCAAAGTGGGGGCGCTGAGCCAAAAGTGGGGGGCTAACCATGCAAAAAATCACAATCATGGTAATTTTTACGTTTTTGTACACGGTTTTGGAAAAAAATGGGGGGTTGAAGCCCCCCAGCCCCATCCCCCCCCCCCCGCTTCCGCGGCCCCTGATATGGTCAGCACATTAAACATTTTTTGTGAAGCAGGATCCTTAGTAGCTTGAGCAAAGTTTGATTTGCGATTCTTACAATAACGAGTATAATTAACTCTCATAATTTTTGCCAACAGCAATATGTAAGTCGATTTGTGTATGGACATCCAATCAATTGATAAATCATTATGCCAATCAATAAATTGGAATGTAATATAGCAATTGATAGGCCATTTAATCCAAGCAGTCAATCAATCAATCAATCAATCAATCACTTACATCAATCATTTCAATCAACCAGTCACTTCATATTGTCTCGCCTGCATAGCAGATCGAGACTACATAGCAGATCGAGACTAGGCGGCGCTTTCAGACAGCGATGGCGGCGCCAACATTGAAATCTTAAGCAACATAATACTAACTAAATAGGTTCATTATTGCGGACTGAAATAATCGCTAGAGGGTATTCATTTGTCTCGCAATCTACTATGGTCAACAAGGAAATTTGTGATCACTCTCGCAAAAAGTGTTCACTAGCTTTCTAGGAAATTTGTTTATAAAAATTCGATAGCAATCACACAACGGATCAGTGCCCACCTATTGTTCCCGCGCTCGTGCGTACGGTCCTGGGGACTGGTATAAATAGACTACGTTATCAGATAATTTTCATCACTTGATAAAGAGTTCAAGCGGCACTCGAAAGCTCGTGAACTTGTAAGCTAGTGAACACTTTGTGCGAGAGTGATCACGAATTTCCTAGAAAGCTAGTGAACACTTTTTGCGAGAGTAATCACGAATTTCCTTGTTGACCATAGTAGATTGCGAGACAAATGAATACCCTCTAGCGATTAACATAATACTTATTAAATTTCATCATAACTCAGAAAGGATATAGGGACCTTGTTCATGAAAGTTGGAAAAAAGGGTAATCAGGTATCGCTGATAATCTTGCATGAGTTTCAGGCCACATGACCAATGTCAAAGGTAATTTAGGGTCAATGAAATTCGAACATGTTTTGGGGATCAACATTGAAATCTTAATCAAGGTTAAATTTTTGAAATGCCATCATAATTTAGAAAGTTTATGGACCCAGTTAATGTAACTTGGACATAAGGGTAATCAAGTATCACTGATCATAGTGCGTGAGTTTTTTGTCACATGATCTTGGTCAGAGGTCATTTAGGGTGAATGAACTTTGACCATGTTGTGGTTATTTTCTGAAATGTCGTCATAGCTTTGGAAGTTTACTATCTAGTTTGTGAAATCTGAACATACAGGTAAGGCTAATTAAGTATCATTGATCATTTTGCATCAAGCTCAAAGGTCATTTACGGTTGTTGTGGTATCAACATTGAAATCTTAACCATGGTTAAGTTTTGAAATGGTATCATGAATGGATATATTACATGAAGCTTGAACATAAGGGTAATAAAGTATCTCATATTTTTTCATAGTTTTTAGCAGATTCTGGCAGGGAGAAAGTGGCCTGTGAATTATGTACCTACAAGGTCTTGCCTTGTAAACTGCAGGTGTACAACTACACCCAGTCAGATAATAATATACTGGAGTTTACATTCTGACTGGGAGATGGTGGCCTGTGATTAATGTGCCTACCGAGCCTTGCTCCTTAAAATGTAGGTGAATGGCCGTGCCCAGTCAGATTTTTTTTATACAGTAGTTTACATAGCTTTAGAAGATTGTGGCTGGGAGATGGTGGCCTGTAATTGATGTGCCAACCGTGCTTTGCCCCTTAAACTGTAGGTGAACGGCGTGTCCAGTCAGATTTTTGTATTTATTTATACAGTAGTTTACATTGCTTTTTTAGATCCCGGCTGGGAGCTGGTGGCCTGTGAATTATGTGCCTACCGGGCCTTGCCCCTTAAACTGTAGGTGAACGGCCATGCCCAGTCAGCTTTTTATATTTTTTTATAGAGTAGTTTATGTAGCTTTAGTAGATTCTGGCTGGGAGATGGTGGCCTGTGAATTATGTGCCTACCGGGCCTTGCCCCTTAAACTGTAGGTGAACGGCCATGCCCAGTCAGCTTTTTATATTTTTTTATAGAGTAGTTTACGTAGCTTTAGTAGATTCTGGCTGGGAGATGGTGGCCTGTGAATTTTGTGCCTACCGGGCCTTGCCCCTTAAACTGTAGGTGAACGGCCATGCCCAGTCAGATTTTTGTATTTTTTTTATGCAGTAGATTACAAAGCTTTAGGAGATTCTGGCTGGGAGATGGTGGCCTGTGAATTATGTGCCTACCGGGCCTTGCCCCTTAAACTGTAGGTGAACGGCCATGCCCAGTCAGCTTTTTATATTTTTTTATAGAGTAGTTTACATAGCTTTAGTAGATTCTGGCTGGGAGATGGTGGCCTGTGAATTATGTGCCTACCGGGCCTTGCCCCTTAAACTGTAGGTGAACGGCCATGCCCAGTCAGCTTTTTATATTTTTTTATAGAGTAGTTTATGTAGCTTTAGTAGATTCTGGCTGGGAGATGGTGGCCTGTGAATTATGTGCCTACCAGGCCTTGCCCCTTAAACTGTAGGTGAACGGCCATGCCCAGTCAGATTTTTGTATTTTTATACAGTAGTTTACATAGCTTTAGTAGATTCTGGCTGGGAGATGATGGCCTGTGAATTATGTGCCTACCGGGCCTTGCCCCTTAAACTGTAGGTGAACGGCTATGCCCTGTCAGATTTTTGTACTTTCTTTTATACAGTAGTTTGCAAAGCTTTAATAGTAGATTATGGCTGGGATATGGTGGCCTGTGAAATATGTGCCTACAGGGCCTTGCCCCTTAAACTGTAGGTGAACGGCCATGCCCAGTCAGATTTTTGTATTTTTATACAGTAGTTTACATAGCTTTAGTAGATTCTGGCTGGGAGATGGTGGCCTGTGAATTATGTGCCTACCGGGCCTTGCCCCTTAAACTGTAGGTGAACGGCCATGCCCAGTCAGATTTTTGTATTTTTATACAGTAGTTTACATAGCTTTAGTAGATTCTGGCTGGGAGATGATGGCCTGTGAATTATGTGCCTACCGGGCCTTGCCCCTTAAACTGTAGGTGAACGGCTATGCCCTGTCAGATTTTTGTACTTTCTTTTATACAGTAGTTTGCAAAGCTTTAATAGTAGATTATGGCTGGGATATGGTGGCCTGTGAAATATGTGCCTACAGGGCCTTGCCCCTTAAACTGTAGGTGAACGGCCATGCCCAGTCAGATTTTTGTATTTTCATACAGTAGTTTACATAGCTTTAGTAGATTCTGGCTGGGAGATGGTGGCCTGTGAATTATGTGCCTACCGGGCCTTGCCCCTTAAACTGTAGGTGAACAGCCATGCCCAGTCAGATTTTTGTATTTTCATACAGTAGTTTACATAGCTTTAGTAGATTCTGGCTGGGAGATGATGGCCTGTGAATTATGTGCCTACCGGGCCTTGCCCCTTAAACTGTAGGTGAACGGCCATGCCCTGTCAGATTTTTGTATTTTTTTATAGAGTAGTTTATGTAGCTTTAGAAGATTCTGGCTGGGAGATGGTGGCCTGTGAATTATGTGCCTACCGGGCC
Source organism: Lytechinus pictus (assembly GCF_037042905.1). NCBI lineage: Eukaryota > Metazoa > Echinodermata > Echinoidea > Temnopleuroida > Toxopneustidae > Lytechinus > Lytechinus pictus. The sequence continues at coordinate 19,242,181 of NC_087260.1, forward strand.
TTGCCCCTTAAACTGTAGGTGAACGGCCATGCCCAGTCAGATTTTTGTATTTTTTTATAGAGTAGTTTATGTAGCTTTAGAAGATTCTGGCTGGGAGATGGTGGCCTGTGAATTATGTGAATAGCGGGCCTTTCCCCTGAAATTGTAGGTTAAATGGCCATGCCCAGTCAGATTTTTGTACTTTCTTTTATAGTTTGCAAAGCTTTAATAGTAGATTATGGCTGGGATATGGTGGCCTGTGAATTATGTGCCTACCGGGCCTTGCCCCTTAAACTGTAGGTGAACAGCCATGCCCAGTCAGATTTTTGTATTTTTATTCAGTAGTTTACATAGCTTTAGTAGATTCTGGCTGGGAGATGGTGGCCTGTGAATTATGTGCCTACCGGGCCTTGCCCCCTAAACTGTAGGTGAAATGCCATGCCCAGTCAGATTATTATTTTTTTTTACAGTAGTTTACATAGCTTTAGTAGATTCTGGCTGGGAGATGGTGGCCTGTGAATTATGTGCCTACCGGGCCTTGCCCCCTAAACTGTAGGTGAATGACCTTGCCCAGTCAGATTTTTGTATTTTTATACAGTAGTTTGCATACTGTAGCTTTAATAGTAGATTCTGGCTGGGAGATGGTGGCCTGTGAATTTTGTGCCTACCGGGCCTTGCCATTTAAACTGTACGTGAACGGCAATCAATGCCCAGTCAGATTTTTGTATTTTTTTACACAGTAGTTCACATAGCTTTAGTAGGTTCTGGCAGGGAGGTTGGGGAGATGGTGGCCTGTGAATTATTTGCCTACCGGGCCTTGCCCCTTAAACTGTAGGTGAACGGCCATGCCCTGTCAGATTTTTGTATTTTTATACAGTAGTTTACATAGCTTGAGTAGATTCTGGCTGGGAGATGGTGGCCTGTGAATTATGTGCCTACCGGGCCTTGCCCCTTAAACTGTAGGTGAACGGCCATGCCCAGTCAGATTTTTGTATTTTTATACAGTAGTTTACATAGCTTTAGTAGATTCTGGCTGGGAGATGGTGGCCTGTGAATTATGTGCCTACCGGGCCTTGCCCCCTAAACTGTAGGTGAACGGCCATGTCCAGTCAGATATTGTATTTTTATACAGTTTGTGTATCTTTAGTATATTCTGGCTGGGAGATGGTGGCCTGTGAATTATGTGCCTACCAGGCCTTGCCCCTTAAACTGTAGGTGAACGGCCATGCCCAGTCATATTTTTGTATTTTAAAAAAAGTAGTGTACATAGCTTTAGTAGATTCTGGCTGGGAGATGGTGGCCTGTGAATTATGTGCCTACCGGGCCTTGCCCCTTAAACTGTAGGTGAACGGCCATGTCCAGTCAGATATTGTATTTTTATACAGTTTGTGTAGCTTTAGTAGATTCTGGCTGGGAGATGGTGGCCTGTGAATTATGTGCCTACCGGGCCTTGCCCCTTAAACTGTAAGTGAACGGCCATGCACAGTCAGATTTTTTTTATGCAGTAGTTTGCATAATGTAGCTTTAATAGTAGATTCTGGCTGGGAGATGGAGGCCTGTGAATTATGTGCCTACCGGGCCTTGCCTTTTAAACTGTACGTGAACGACAATCAATACCCAGTCAGATTTTTGTATTTTTTTATGCAGTAGATTACATAGCTTTAGTAGATTCTGGCTGGGAGATGGATGCCTGTGAATTATGTGCCTACTGGGCCTTGCCCATAAAACTGTAGGTGAACGGACATGTCCAGTCAGATTTTTGTATTTTTATACAGTAGTTTGCATAGCTTTAATAGATTCTGGCTGGGAGATGGTTTGTATTCTATGTGACTACCAGGTCTTACCCCTTTGTAGGTGAATGGCCATACTCAAGTCAGATTTTTTTTTATTACAGTAGTTTACATAGCATTAGTAGATTCTGGCTGGGAGAGGGCAGCCTATGAATTATTTGCCTACCAGGCCTTGCCCCTTGAACTTTTCGTGAATGGCCGCACACAGTTTGATTTGCTCATGAAAGTTGGCTCCAACGTTGGTCTTTGGGTAAAAACATGTCTTATGCCATGGGAACAGCACATTGCCCAAAAGCCAGGAAAAGTTATTTCTGGTAAAACTACTGCCTCATTTTTCTATTATTGCTCATGAAATTTGGCACAAACATTGATTTAAGGTTAAAGCTCCTTGAGCGTCTAATTTAGATGGAAAGGGTAATCAAATGGTAATCAAGTATCACTGGTCGTCTTTGATTAGTTTTAGTTCACATGATCAAGGTAAAGGGTCATATAAAGTCAATGAACATAGTTTTTTTGTTATCATATGAATGGTGTTTTTTGTAATTTACTATTCAACAGTTTTCACAGTCAGCACTGCTGCTAAATTGAATTGCATAATGCAGGCGAGACTGCCAGTGGTATTCCACTTGTTTCAATCTTGACATCATCACTTTATCTCTTATCCCTTTCTTTTTTCCTTTTGCTTTTCTTTGTTTTGTTTATTCATTTTTGTCTCGCCTGCAAAGCAGAGCGAGACTATAGGCGCCGCTTTTCTGACGCGGCGGAGGCGTCGTCAACATTGAAATCTTTAATAACCAAGGTTAAGTTTTGAAATGTCATCATAACTTAGAAAATATATGGACCTTGTTCATAAAATTTAGACATATGAGTAATCAAGTATTACTGAACATTCTGCCCGAGTTTCAGGTCACAAGGTCAAAGGTAATTTATGGTCAATGAGCTTTGGCCATTTTGGGGGTATTTGTTGAATTACAATCATAACTCTGAAAGTGTATTGGTCTAGTTCATAAAACTTGGACATAAGAGTAATCAAATATCACTGAACATCCTGTGCGAGTTTCAGGTTACATGACCAAGGTCAAAGGTCATTCAGGTTAATGAACTTTGGCCATGTTGGAGGGAATTATTAAAGTGCTGTCATAACTTTCAAAGTTTATGGATATAGTTTATGAATTGTGGACATAGGGTTAATCAAGTATCACTGACAAATCTTAGGACACATGATCAAGGTCAAATGTCATTTAGGGTCAATGAACGTAGTATTGTATCATTATATGAATGGTGTTTTTTGTGAATAATTATTTAATAGTAGTTTTCAAAGTCAGCACTGCTGCTATATTGAATTGTGTAATGCAGGTGAGACTGCCAGTGAGAGGTAATCCACTTGTTTTATATTTCATTTAATTTTAATTTCTGTATCTCACTTGTCACCCTTCATTTCTTAGATGAATCTTCTTATCGTTGCTTTTATTCTTTCTTCTTGATTTGTGTCTTTATTGCCTCGTTTTTTTCTTCTCTCTCTGTTTTTTTCTTTGGTTTTTCCTGCCCCTCTGTTTTCTATCTTTCCTTATATTCTTCATCTTGCTCTGTCTCTTCTTCGTCTCTTTCTGTTTCTTTCTTCCATCTTTGTTCTTTTTTTCTTGCCTCTCTACTTTGCTATCACCCTTGCTGTATTAATCATTCTCTTGTGGTCATACTTCTAGGGATAGAACTGTATGAGTGAAATGTCATGTCGCCACGCGAGAGCCCCAGAACACACATTGATGTTGACGACATCGCATTGGTGTTTAGATGTGAAATAGAGGGATGTGAGTGGAAAGACCAATGCAATGATGTCTTTACCCCTTTTTATCGAGACAACAACCAAAGTCTGATTTTCTAGACCCTTCCTACCTCCTGATAAATTTCTGTTTTCAGAGTACTTTGAACTGTATATCTTTTATGGGCAATGCAGAATGATTTAGACTCAGTATGAAATAAGTGTAGATAATGCTATGAGCGTGGTACCATCATTATACTTCGGTGCTTCTATGCCCCACTGCTTTAAGTATGTTATGTATATTTATATCACCTTATGGTATCATTATATGATCATGTTTGCATGATATGATGTATGCTAACACAATTTCATTGTTATCACTATATATATACATGTACATCTCATCATATATTGTATCTGGTGCATGATACTGATAACTGAATAATATGGAATCACCATTTATTGTTATTACTATATTCACATGTACTGTATGTTATCCTATGGTATGATAATTCACCTTATGGTATTATACATCACATGGGACATGTACGTTTCCTTGTGAAGTATGAAGCCATCCGGGTCTGGTAATCCAGACTAACCCTTCAGCTCTCTCGTTAAACATCGCCCCCTACTTGTACTCTGTGATGTCCGCCCACGGGTTGTGTGGGCGTTGTATCCAAACGAAACCAGTGGTCTCCGAGAGAGTATCCGCTTCCACGTGCCTTCCCTTCTCCGCACGGAGACCAGCGAAAGGCGACACTGTGCCAACATTTGCGGTACGTGGATGTGCCGAAGACGTCTGCCAACAAGAGGGAGGGGTGGCTGGTTATGACGTGTTTTGGCCCCTTGTTGAAGTCATCGCTCCGCGATTGCCTTGCAAATTGTGGCCTGAGGTTGTCTTCTTTGGTTATACATTCAAAGGGATGGTTGATTATTTTTTGTTAGGTAGGCGAGAAGATGGTGTCTTACAATATTCTCCTGGAGAAAAAGAAACTCAGTGCATTGACACGACATCTGTATCATATTTCCAACAACAATTAGACGTTTTCAAGCTTGTAATGATTTGTCTAATGGTAACTTTTCATATTCCAAAGTATTTTGTTTCTGTATGTTATATTTTTCTTTACATTGTAGATTAATCAAACTAATCAATCAATCAATCCATCCATCCATCCATCCATCCATCAATCAATCAATCAATCAATCAATCAATCAATCAATCAATCAATCAATCAATCAGTTTAATAGTAAATCGGTAATGCTTTATATTGTTTAATTGATTAATAATCAATCAATCAATAGTTTTGTTAAGACCGCAGAAAATCTTAAAGAATTTATTGACATGGATGTTTGAGAGTGAAAACTCTATTCATAAGAGAGTGGAAGCTATCTATCACCATATAGAGTGGAAATCAATACTCAAGAGTGAAATATACACACCCAAAGGAGTGGAGATGTATACCCAGTAGAGTGGAAATCAAACCCAAGCAAGTGAGATATTCACTTTCAATAGACGTGAATTGAGTCAAAAAGGTGGAAATCACTATTGAAATAACTAATTTTGAGTAGGTCCCACTTTTCTCCGGCGTAGATTCAACTTCATAATCATCATTTATTACTCTTGAGAATAGCAGAGCCATGTAAACACATACATTATCAGAGTTGGAGCATTGTGTCCCAGTGGATTAGTCTTTGGACTTTGAAACAGAGGGTCATGGGTTCGAATCCCCGCCATGGCGTAATTTCCTTCGGCAAGAAATTTATCCACATTGTGCTGCACTCCAACCAGGTGAGATGAATGGGTACCCGGTAGGATTTATTCCTTGAACGCTTTAGTGCCTATTAATATGGAGGCTCAGCTACAGCCAGGTAATAATATGATACCAAGTAGCAAAGCGCAGTTGAGAATATGCACATAGTATCTGCGCTATATAAATGGACATATTATTTTAACATCAATCGATTGCAATTTCAGCATGTTCAGGAAAGGTCTTGATTGGCCATATCCATTTTGTGATTGATTTCAAATTCTCTGTTTTATAGAATGAGCTATCATTGAATGAATTAAGTGCTACCACCTTTTACAACTACAGAGATGGAAGTTTTTTTGGCCTTTTTAACCATGCTGGTAACCCCCCCCTCCCCTAAAAGTGACTGTGCTGACGATCACTTCAAGCTCCAGAATACGTGGGCGCAACATACATTTTTAGGAGCCCTCACTTTTTCTTTTTTGAAGGACTTTCCACCCGAGGCCTTGTAGAGTGCTTGCTTGCAGCGGTTGTCATTCAACGAGCCAATTTCCTGCTCATGCTGTCAGAGTTTTCCTCTGAAAAACTTGGTCGGGTGAAGAAATGTTGTTTTTCTTTCTGCCTTTAATGTGATATTTTCATTGATGCATGCATCATCCGTAATTCCACTGTCTCAATCTATACCCTATATTCACCTTTCGATTTTTTTGTCCTCCTTTCCTTAATTCTAAACCTATTTGGAATAATGTCCTTTTTTCTGACAGTTTTACTTAGAAAATGTCCTTCTCTGTTATTTCTCTTTCTCTTTTCCCTTATTTCTGAGATTCATTTTTTTTTGCACAGTGGGATATCTAGGAAAATAAATGGTTAAGGGCGAGCACTGAAAATCAAAATTTCACACCATTCCATCTTCTTACTCTGACATAGCTTTCTTTGGTCGTTCATTACAGGCCTTGAATATTGATTTTCTTTTTAGGGACAGAACACTTTTCTTTTTAAACACATTTCTATATTAAAAAAGTACAAATGTGCCCCAAAAAGTTTGCAGGGGGCATGAGGTCAAGATGATTGACTTTGAGGCCAATCAAAATGGCATCTATGGCATTTAGTCTTTGATGGCCCTGGATTTGGCCTTGGATTGATTTAAGCTCTGTCATTTATAGAGACAACCAATTTTTTTGGAGCGTGGAGCATTGTGGCCCAGTGGTTTAGTCTCCGGACTTAGAAACAGAGGGTCATGGGTTCAAATTCCAGCCATGGCATAGTTTCCTTCAGCAAGAAATTTATCCACATTGTGCTGCACTCAACCCAGGTGAGGTGAAAGGGTACCTGGCAGGAATTTTATTCCTTGAAATGCCGAGCCCTGGAAGCTAGCTGCTTGAACTATAGCTGGGGTAATATTATCCAAGTCCTTTGGAAGCGCATAGAGACGTTATTCATAATGTGTTATGCGCTATACAAGAACTGAGTAGTATTTTTTTTATTTTTTTAATTATTTTTGAAGAAATCTTCTCTTGTGTCCCTGAAGATGTGGCTTGGCAAGTGCCCCCCTTGCCCCTTCTCATTCATCATGGACCATTAGGCGGTTTCAGATCACAAGAATCCCCGTTAAATTACGAGAACATTTTTAGGCTAAAAAATACCAATTAATTATTCCTGCATTCACACCGCCCCAAAACATACCCTTCAGGATAAATTCCTGAAGTTAGGAGCATGCGCAGTATGGTCTAATAAGCAGGCAAGGCGCGAGATTCAAAACCACTAGCCCAGCAGCCACCCACGTCGCCCGCGCCCAACGACATGCTGGGCTAAAAGTTCCCGTAAATTGCTTTCACATTGCCAAAATACCTGCGACCTTGGAAAAATCCCCGCGAAAGTTCTCGTAATTTCGCCAAGTACCTACTATTTAGCGGGTATTTTCTTTCGGGGAAATTACGCGTAGTTTGCTTTCACATTACCAAAATACCTGGTATTTTCTGATCGTGGTAAATTTCCCGATCAGAGAATACCTGGAACTGACGAACTTCGAGGCGGTCTGAAACCACCTATTGTCAACAATAAATACTTGGTACAGATTCCAGCGTTTGTCTGTTTGCTCTTCTGCACCATAATGTTATGCAGGGTACTGATACCCCCCAACAATGATAAATGTACCATATCATCACATGATGAAGGGCTCACACCTGGATGTTTTAGCATTGGTGAACTAACTTCCAAGACCCTGGTTGTGAGCACAGGTACTATGTATGTACATGTATGTGTGGCCAGCCATTCTCGCCTTAAAGGTCAAGTCCACCCCAGGAAAATGCTGACTTGAATAAATACAGAAAAATCAAACTAGCATAGTGCTGAAAATTTCATCAAAATCGGATGTAAAATAAGACAGTTATGACATTTTAAAGTTTCGCTTATTTTTCACAAAACAGTGATATGCACAACTAGGTGAGTCAGTCGATGATGTCCATCACTCACTATTTATTTTGTTTTTTATTGTTTGAATTATACAATATTTCATTTTTTATAGATTTGACAATAAGGACCAACTTGACTGAACCATATAGTATTAAACAATGCTAATTCCACATGTTCAGGGAGGAATTAATCGTTGTATCATTTGAAAATGAGGAGAAAATTGGAATATTTCATATTTCATATAATAATATACAAAAGAAATAGTGAGTGGATGATGTCATAGTCTCCTCATTTGCATACCAGCCAGGATGTGCATATGACTGTTTTGTGAAATTAAGCGAAACTTAAAAATTTCATAAATTTCTTATTTTACATCCGATTTTGATGAAATTTTTAGTGTTATGCTTGTTGGATTTTTCTCTTTTTATTCAAATCAACTTTTTGTTGGGGGTGGACTTGTCCTTTAAGTTTATTTCTGTTTCTTGAAATCAAGCAATCCATTCTCGATATAACGAATTACAATTTGTTAAGAAAACAAAATATCAAGATTTTGAATTATTTTGGTGAAAAAAGATCTGTGTTGCTAACAAAAAGCAATTCTTGATATTGAGATATGGGATTAAGAAGAGCGCTTGCCATAGCTTACATGTACTGTACTTACATTGGCATACATGCTAGCTCAAACGTAGTGGCGTGACAGCTTTACTGAGCTAATGCTCAACCAAAAATGTTTCCACTTGGGCTGGTGGCAATGGGATTAATGGGATTCTTTAATTCCAAGGATAATCTGATGTCGCTAGAATCCCAAGTTTTTTTTCCTTACCACCTTATCTTCCCTATCTTTTAACTCAGACACTTATTTTTTGTTCCAACTAAAAAAAAAAAATCCACCCACCCACCCACTCCGGGATCATCTAGCCTCTACCTCCTGTTCCGCAGTTCGAAGAAAAAAGAGAGACATAGGATAGCAATGAACTAAAAGGGCAGTAAAATGTCACGGGTTCATATCGATGAAAATCTAGTGAAATGTCGTGTGCAGCTGGAATTCTGCTATATTAGCCCCCTGAATAAATAATCATGGAAAATCAATTGTTTTTGTGATCCCTTTCTGCTGTTCTGGATGTCTTCTTCTTCTGTAACCATCTGCTTCTACTGAAAGGACACGTTTTTAGTTAACCCTGTGGTAGCCAAGACTGATTGGCCCCCCATACAATGCCTTTGAGGGCTTAGAAACAGGGGTCCATAGTTGGCACTTGTGATGAGTTGAGCAGCCATTCTGTGGGGGGGGGGGGGGTGGTTAATGAACCATTGTGTGCCCCCCTTGAATGTACATGCAGTGACATCATGAATCTGCATCTGTGATTGTTCGGCTTAAATTTAGTGATGGCATATCAGAAAGCCTTATAATATTGTATCCTGAAATTTTCACCTTACATGTACTCTGTACCTGAGAGGTCATCACATTTAACATGTTTTACCTGTATACGGTGTATGTACACACTGCACTCCCTGGAGAATATTTCTCCCAGTCACCATGTTAGGCGATCCCCATTCTAGTCGAGTGCAATGACTGACATCCTTCTGAGTGGCACCTAGATGGAGTGTGGCAGATATATAGATAAACACCTTGCCAGTTGACATCGATCAGTTTCAAACCGCCTCGATCACAAGAATCCCCGTGAAATTACGAGACCTTTTTTAGGTTGAAAAATACCCATTAATTATTCCTGCATTCACACCGCCCTGAACAATATCCTTCGGGATAAGTTCCTGAAGTTACGAGCATGCGCAGTATGGTCTGATAAGCAGGCAAGGCGCGAGATTCAAAATCACTAGCCCAGCAGCTACCCATGGCGCCGCACCCAACGACACGCTGGGCTAAAAGTTCCCGTAATTTGCTTTCACATCGCCAAAATACCTGTGACCTTGGAAAAATCCCCGCGAAAGTTCTCGTAATTTCGCCAAGTACCTACTATTTAGCGGGTATTTTCTTTCGGGGAAATTACGCGTAGTTTGCTTTCACATTACCAAAATACCTGGTATTTTCTGATCGGGGTAATCAGAGAATACCTGGAACTGATGAACTTCGAGGCGGTCTGAAACCACCTCATATGTGCTTTAGTATCCATTAGATCGCAGAAAATACCAGGTATTTTGCCCGTGTGACAGCAAATTCCTTGTAGTATCCCCCCAAGAAGATACCCCTAAGTTAGAAGTTACATTAAAAAGATGCAAGAATTTATCCTTGGTCACATTGATATTTTTTATGTGAGTGCAAATTACAAGAACTTTCTCCCCTCTATTTCCTCAGAAAACATACTCTCTTTCCTCCACTTATCTTTCTTTAGTTCCTTCTTTTCCCTGCTTTTTTACATTCTCCTCTTCACTTTCCCTCTCTCTGTCCTGATTTTCTCTTGTTCCTGAATTACTAACCCCTCCTTTCAATCAGGCCCTAAATTATCTTCCTTCTAAATCCAACTTTCAATGACTCCTCAATGCATCTTCTTCCACTTGTTTACGTAGAGATCATATCAATATTTCACCATGCCCTTAATTGATTACACCTCAAAAGAAGCATGAATAATTAAAATCCATGATCACCCATTTCCTTGCTTTGCCATGGCAACATACCCATTCATTTTGAACAAGTCTTTCGATAAATTATCAAACCATAAAAAGGCCTCCATATCACAAGAGACCTAAAACCCCACATTCATCAAAAATCTTGTTTTGGAAATTGATGCTCATGCCCCAGATTGTATTCCAATCTAGATATATATCCCTCATCCAGGTTTATTCAAGGAAAAAATAGGTATTCACGGTTGCCATGGCAATAACCCATTTTGTTAATGATAGTGTGAGCTGCATAGCCCTTTGGAGATTACTGGAAGATTGCAGTCCTATCTATGCATTTATTATTGAGAAAATCCATCAAAACATAAGAGTTTATTCATCAGCTAGATTACATATCTGCATCATGCAATGAAGAACCGTGTTTTCCTCCTTTGAAAAAAAATGAATGAAATTGGGTTTCCCCTTTCATTCTTGTTCAAAGGAAATATCTTCTGGGCATGAAAAAAAGCAATAAAAAGATGCCCTTTTCTTATATATATTAATTCCGCTCAGAAATTCCTCCACTGCACAGTTAGTCAGACCCGATTTCTTGGCGAATATCCATCCACCCACCCACTCTTCGAGCCAAAAATTAGAACGTGTAGCATTCAGTTGATTGTCAATGTTCTTTTTTTCATTTCATCTTGCTTTTTAAACACAAACAGGATATGACTTGCATGATAATTATCCTTGGTCTAGAAAATGATGTGCATTCATTGATGTTTACATTGGCACATCATTCTCATTTTGAAACATTAAGGAAGCAGGAAGGAAATAGTGAGAATAATCATTTTCATGAAAGATATGCAATGTTTTGTTCATGTTTATGCCATTTATAGAAATCTTGAAAGGAAAGAGCACAATTTTGATCATGTGACTTTGATCATGTGATCTTCCTTGATAAGTATGGCCTATATTTAAGGGATCGCAATCTTTCATGTTTGCGTAAGAGTGAGAATGATCTCTGTCTGAATGACTGGCTTATTTTTCTGGTGTGAATACTTCAATTTTATGTCATTTTTGTCATGGGTAATGAAAGTTTATAGTAGATTTAAAACTCAGTAGATTTATAGTTATTGCAAGATATAAGTTGTATTAAAACTGTTGTGTCTGTGCTATCTCAATTATGGTTAGTGCTTATAAAAAAACATTTTGATGTTTGAAAGGTATGGACATGCGGTGGAAATTATTTTGAATAGTTGTATTATCTTCACAAGATTAGTGAAATAAGGATTATGTTTTTGAAGTAGAAATGGAATAGGCCACCAGGCCTACATACCGTCTTGGACATTTTTACATTTATTTATTTTTTGTATTACATAATGATACTTATTGTTTTGAAAAAGATTGCAAACAAATCCAAGCTGACAATGATATATAAGAAAATCATTGGAAAGGTGAAATGAATTTATTTTTTAGTGTGAAATGGGTAAGAATGGAACTTGTAAAGTGTTGAGGAATCTATCTATGTGTCAGACCATGTTTAGCTGGCAGGATGTTCAGGGATCAGTCTGGATTAGTTGTGTTCAACTGCTTACACATTAATGTTGGATAATTCACACCTTTTAAAGGTATACTATTCATTCTATTGCATCAAGAAGAGAAAAGTAATCTAGGAAGTACTTCCAAATACAATGTATCCAAAATGATACTTTGAAAGGTAGAACAGAGAAGAGTCCTGGGAATTCACTACAGGGTGAGGGTTGCCCCCCCAAAAAAAAAAAAATTGTCATTGGGTGGAAAAAGAAGTAGGAAATTGAAAGAGAAAAAAAATGTTCTGAAGATAAATATTTTTTCCTGGTTAGCCTTTAATTTGAAAATGGATCATAGGCGATGGAAAATCAGGATGACACGACTTATTGATCACATTCAAGCTCACAGCCTTGGCCTTTCTCTTTCTAGTACTTGTTTATCACAAAGAGAGTAAGAGAGAGAGAAAAGAAAAAGAAGAAGGGGGAAGAGAGAGAGAGAGAGAAAGGGAGAGATGGGGGGGGGGGGAGAGAGAAAGGAAAATAATTGAGAGAGAAAAAGAGATATGATTACACTATTGGTGTTATGTGAATAGACTATACCCCTCTTAATTTTTTTAAATTTAAAAAATATTCTTTGGGGCTGATGTTGCCACGATAAAATGATGAAAAGTGGCCCATGAACGCCACGCCACATATCAAACCATAAACGTGACAATAGTAATTAGATCGAATGAGGAGTAAACCCAAACCAATCATAACCAGGGGCCGAAGCCACTTGTTCCTGGGACTGAAACAGGGTTTTCCCCCTTCACAGCCTGTATGGGAGCAAGCTAGGGTGAGAATTGCAGTGAGAATGCATCCTCCCTGTGTAAATGACCTTTCTTACCTGTTGGTGTGAAGGCTCCATTCTTGTTGTGTACAGATTCTCCATCTTACTGGATGTTGAAACCCCAAATCTAATTTCCCCAGGGAACATTGGCAAGGATGCGGAGTCGGCATCTTTCCCTGGATAAAATTCGCTCCAGTTTCCGCAATTTCGCATCCCTGGTGTTTCTATTTACGCCTCCTCAATGCCTCATCGTTCATAGTGACAGCATTTCCACTTGGCCGAAAGAGCTAGTGCGTAGAAGTCAAACTGATTTGAAATTTTCTGGGAAAAATCGCAGGTTGAAACATGCACTTTTGAAAAGATTAGCTCCAGTTATTGAGAGGGCCTGTTTTTCATCTTATATCTTAACACTAAAATGTCAAAAATTTAATTCTTGATGTCAACAATTTCATTTTGTTAACTACACGGAATATCAAGAATTTGAATTCTTTGCATGAAGAAGAACTTGTATTAACCAAAAGCAATTCTTGATATCAATAAATGGGATGAAGAAATGGAAATGGCGTGCCATAGACTATGTACCTCAACATACATTGGCTTTTTGTTGGGTCAAGTATTGTTGCATCATATCTGATTGAGGCTCTTGCTATAACCCCCTCCCCCCAAAAAAAAAACATGTGAATACATCTTACGGCTTAGAGATGCCATTCTAATGAGGCCAAATATAATTATCAATATGGAATTTGCTAATTCCTCTTTATTCATAACATGTAGAAAAAGTACATTTTTATACCGTTATTTATATAGTGAATCATGAAAACTCCAAAATGAACTGTAATAAACCTTGCAATCAATTACTTAACTTTGATATTTATAGCTCTACCAGAGGTTACAGAACAAGTAATAACCTTTTAGCAAAGAGAAAGCAACTCAAATTGGCAACATCAAACAATGCCCTTTTGATGACCATGATGCTAATAACTAATCAAGCAGTTGTTATTTCGTACCATTGCCCGATGCCACTTTGCTGGAGCGGAAAGAGCGATCGGAAGCTACAAGTCAAATCCAAATCCCTGCGCAATGGGTATCACTACTCCAGGTGGAATTGCAGTTTGACCTGATTGATTGTATGTTATATCTGATGCAAGTATAATTGGTGATATTTACATTAGTTTATTGCTAACGCTGGCCTTGGGTCACACGTAATGACAATTTTCGCTTTTGTGCTGTGCTGTAATTTTCAATATTGGCCCTGAATTAGAAGATATATACCCAGCGATGATGGTACATATTAATTATAAGATGCATTCTCATTCTCATTAAGCTAAAAGCTTGTCTCATGGTCTGTAACAATTTTGTCAGTTTTTTTCACAATCTCAGTAAATTTTCAACCAGCCTATATTTGGTTAAATATGTGAACCTACCCATTGTTTGTGAAAACAAAATTGCATGAAAAAGGAATTGGGATTTTTTTTATCCAACAAGTGGGTGGCTGGGTCCATGTTTGAAACAACCTCTGGATTGGTACAAAAATTTTTGAGAGGGTATTTATTTCCTCTTACTTAGTACCTTAAATTTATTTCTCTTAACCTAAGGGAACGTAAACACCCTAAAGGGATGGTCTGGGCTGAAAATATTTATATCAAATAAATAGAGTTAAATTCACAGAGAAAATTCTGAAAATGTCATCAAAATCGGATAACAAATAACAAAGTTATTGAATTTTAAAGTTTATCAATATTTTGTGAAAACAGTTATATGCACATCATTATGAATATTCATTAGGTGGGCTGATGATGTCACATCCCAACTTTCCTTTTTTATGTTATTACATGAAATAATAAACGTTTCATTTGTTCATACATTGTGTAAATGATGTGTCCCCATTATGGTGAAATAAGTTACGGCAATAAATAACTAAAGCACTTAATCATTTGTCAATTCAATTGTTTTAGTTCTTGGTAGAAAATTTTTGAATAAACCTAATTTCATATAATAAAATACAAAATAACAAGTGGAGATTCGTCATCATCAGACCACCTAAGAAATATTCATAAAGATATGCATAGAACTGTTTCAAGTTATTTGTCTTCATAAATTCACGCCATCAACGTGTAAGTCTACAGTAGATAATTAATACAATTAAGATACTTCAAAAAATGTTGATGATAACCCTTTACAAGGAATATATTGTAATTTAGATTTTTGTTTTGTTTTTCCTTCTTAAATGTGCATTTTTTTAATATTTGTGGGGCCAGGTTCGATTAGCACTTGTGCTATTTTCTGGTCCCATTTACCATTGTATTTTTATACATGTGTAACTGTTATGCAATTTGTTTTATAACCTGTAAACATGTGAATATTGTTGGTAAATAAATAAATCAAATCAAATCAAATCAAATCAGAATAATGCAAATCTTTACAATTCAATAATTTCGTTATTTGTTGTCCAATTTTGATCAAATTTTCAGCATTTTGCTTTGTGAATTTTACTCTATTTATTGAGATATAAATATCTCCATCCTGGACCATCCCTTTAATAGTTTCTTTCAGAGTATGTTTGGCATGTAATACACCTTCGAATACTTGTTGGATTCTACTAGGAGTTACTTAGTGGTTTTTACTAAGAATGGAGTTAGAACATGAAATAAGATAAGAGATGAGAACACTTCCAGAATACCACTTATCTCGTTTTCTCCATCACGTACATGAATGAGCATATTGCACTTTTTAGTGACAGAACACGCAAGTTTTCAGTCTAAGGTAGATATGTTCAAATAAGGAAACAAGAAAATATGATCAAGATGAATAATGCACTTTTGATCATTGCATCGCACCGCTGGCAAAAGGGCGTTAGCTCGATTTTCTACTGAAAAATCGTTTTTTCAGTTTTCAGTGCTGTAAAGTTTTGATAGCTCTTTCATTTTGTATGACTGTTATTGCCTATAATGACATAATAATGACGTAATCACGCATTTTAAAAGGGCTCAAGCACTCGCTGTCCGATCTTACGCCAAGCAGATAGGCGTATCGTATGTACGATTCGCGGCCGCCCCAGTGAGCAAATTGCGAAGTTAACGCCCTTCTGCCTGCCGCGTGACGATTGGTTTGATCAATTTTGAAAAAAAAAATTTGTTCTTCATTTGATTATATCGTATTCTCTTTTTAAATATTATATTTATCAGATTTTTTTTAACTTTTAAGCATGGACTTACATGCTTTAAAATGATTATGTGTGATATTAAGAGATCTATAATGAATGGTGATACAAATTTCGATTGGACTGCACATATTACAATATTCACGTTCTCTTTTGGCTCAACTAATAAAAAATACATCCCATAATGCATTGCAATGATATAATACCCTACAAGACCATGTATTTCTGGGATTTTATTTCTAAAACCTGATGGGCTTGATGTCGCCCCTTTCTTATGTCTTCCCTCCTCTCCCCTTTCCCTTTTTCTCACATTTTGATTTTTTCCCCTTAAAACTGACTCATTTTTGAACTCGCTTCCCTTCATCTTATTCATAAGCTATCTTATAGCTCATACATATACGGTGATATTTATAGATACAGGGTAAATCAGAGATGCGCATCCCTCAATTATGACATGCATGACAGAAGTTTTGCCCCGATTGCCTGTTTATTCAATTAGCTTTTCTTTCCTCTTGTCTGCATCAAATTTGATTCATTCATATTTTGTCATCGTGGTATCAGTTTAGAAACAAAAAGCTGTTATTACAAGAACGGGATGGAACTACTTTCACTCGTATTTTGTCATAATATCTTGTTGAGAGACAGAAGGCTGTTACATGCATGGGAGGGGAGGTAGAAAAGATTAATTCATATTTTGTCATAATACCTTGTTGAGAGACAGAAAGCTGTACCAAGCATGGGATTGCAGGTAGAAAAGATTCATTCATATTTTGTCATAATACCTTGTTGAGAGACAGAAAGCTGTTACAAGCATTGGTTGAAAAGAGGAAAATATCCTTTCATTCATATTTTGTCATTACAATATTGTGAAAGACAGAAAGCTGTTACAAGCATGGAACGGAAGGAGAATAGGATACTTTCACTCATATTTTATCATCATTCTATCATGTTGAGAGACAGAATGCCATTACAAGCATGGGAGGGAAGATGGAAAAGATACTTTCACTCATATTTTATCGTCATAATTTCATGTTGTGAGACAGAAAGCTGTTGCAAGCATTGGTTGAAAAGAGGAAAAGACCCTTTCAGTCATATCTTGTCATCACAATATGTTGAGAGACAGAAAGCTGTTACAAGCATGGGATGGAAGGTGGAAAATATCCCTTTTTTCAGATTTTTTGTCTTGTCATATATGCTCAGATTCAGAAGGCCGTAAAAGGTTTTAGAATAGATGGAAGGTGGGGATATTTTTAGTTGTATTTTTCATCACATCATAAGTTTAGGCCTAGGAACTTAATACCATTTTTGATTATGTAATCACACTTTAAAGTAGTTATATGGTGCTTTGGAGATTGAAATACCACAATGACATTTTGCAAAGATGCTTTGATTGCTGTATAATTGAAAGCTTTGCAAGGTGAAATATTGATATAATATTCTATTTCTATCTATAAATATCCTCTCTTGGAAAATGTCTTTTTACCTCTTGAAAAGTTCACATGGTGTAGGCAGTATGTAATCATGCATCAAAGAATCCCAGATTGCCATCTGATATTTCCCACGTACATCATTTTTGACATCTTCGGGACTCGCAAAGACCACAAGGGTATGAAATGAGAATATGGAGAAGAGACGAGGTGTACAGCTTTGATTTTCGCCGCCGAAAACACATTTTCTTTTCCCCCTCCGTCAAAAATACCTTTTAAGCAGGTGTCAATTTTTGCACTCCATTAGGTGGCAGCATTGAATTACCCCAAGAGAGATTCCAGATTAGGAGCGGAGAAGAGAGAGAGAGAGAGAGAAACAACAAAAACAACAACAAGGAGAAGAATAGAGAGACAGTAAGAAAGTGAGATAGTGGGGGATGGAGAGAGAAAGAGGAAGAAAGAGAGAGAGAGACAGATGAAGAGAGAAAGGAATAAATATGGATTAAGAGGCATATAGCGAGCTAGTCCATATATTATTGAGCACTTTTAGAAATGTACGTCCACATAGTGGACTGGCACGAAATGACATCATTTTTTGGCCTGCCATATGCCTCAGGTCTTCACACACGTCCACCATCAAAATCGAGAACCTCGCCACATCCATTTTGCGGTTGTCCTAAATCATAGACGACGTGCACGTGAGTGACGTCATTTTAACCGTTCAATCCCAGCATGAAGATCAACCTTTCCCTTTTAAAAGACAGTTTTCAGTGACTTTTCACAAAATTAATGTAAGTTGTACGATGCATTATGTTTATCATATTTGAAATTGCTTTCTGATCTCAAAAATATACATCGATATATATCCCAACTCGCGTAAAAAGGAATCAAAGCAAGTGAAAGGGCACATGTGCACAAGTTGCACCTTCGCATCACCCGACCGGGTCGCCGGGCGATGGTGCGCCAGACCTTCCGGGTCGGGCAGCGTGTCATGACCCGCTGGTTATCGCGCTGTTTCAAGTGGACGTACGTACACGTACAAGTCGAGTGAAATCTAAAGTATTCGCATCTGTAGTGAACGAGGGCAGACGACGACGTTGACTTGAACGATCAGAGGACTGCTACGTCGTTCACGTTCACTGCTCCTAAAAGCCCTTAATATTTAATCTAACAAAACTTCACAGTTCAACCAACATACCTGTACGTGAATATTATAGTGCAGTTACTAGGTGCATATTCTCAATTGCGCTTTGATACTTGGTATCATATATGCAGTTAGATATATACTTGTGGTTATTCAGAAGGACATACAGTTCTACAAATTTTGGTATTTTCAGAGAAAAGTTCAACTCCGTATAGTATAGAATAAAGTATAGAATATCCATGAAACAAGCCCCTCCCCCCCAAAAAAAAAAAGAAAACTGATTTTGAGTGAGGAAACTCGTGGGATGAGAGAAGAGAGAGAGACACAAACTGATTGATGGCTAGGGAGAGTGGGTCGGGTTGAGAGGAATACTGGGGATGGAGAAAGGAAGTTTCCCATCAATAATTTGCCATGTTTACGAAGGAGGATGATCTCTTTGACATTATAAAGTCTTATCGTTTCCTAGATTTGAGTATTTTCAACGCTTTGCCCTCTGATTCCCAAAGAGGTCTTTCCTACAAAACACAGGAATCCCCCACTCTAACTACTACAACAGAGGTAGAATATGTAGGTTCAATGTGAACATACCTGTGCACTGATGAAGGTGAAGTCAAAAGACACCTCCACCCCAAAATTACAAAAAAAAATAAAAAAAATTCAAAATTTGAAATTAACTATTGTGATACATTTTTTCAATATCATATTTATCATCTAATTTCCTTGAATGTCTGTTTTACATTCAGAATGTATTTAGTAAAATGTCCCCCATTTTTGTACTTAATGCAAAATTTATAAAATACATCTACTCCTTTATGCGTCGACCAATTTTGATTTTACACATGGTTTTAAAGCTCTATAAAGGTGTACCAAACTTGAAACTTGTACGCAATAAAATTTTCATTTGAATAAAAAAAAAATGTTAATTCAGTTATGCCCATTTGTTTAAATTCTCACAAAATGTCTCTACTCCTTTGTTTTTCAACCAAATTTATTTTCTATTTGTTCTTTTTGGCACACCAAACCTCTGCACACGATTTTTAAATTTCTTGCCAATATTATGTTATGCCTATTTATGCATTTTTTTTCAAATCTTATTTTTTCATTTGTTAACCAAGTTTTACTTTAATTGTGTTTCACTTGTTAGAGCTGTGTGTTGTGCAAAACAGTGTAGGCCTCATTTATGGCAGTTTTTGACCTGATTTGTAATGATCACTTCCTCATATTAATGCAGGTAAACACATTATTAATTCATTACCGAGTTTGCTTGGTTGAAATTAAACTTTGTATGAAAATATTTGCCGAATGCTCCATGGACATTGCATCATTGATGTGCTAGTTTCTGAATTTCAACAACATATTGGAACTTCTTCAGGTATAAAGTTGACTGTAGATTGTCACTTTGCACATTTTCTGCATGTGTGGTTTGAGGGAAGAAAACAAGAAATTGGACAAAACCTCAAATAAGAAGATGCTTCTCTGCTGCCCAAATTATGTAAGCATGTTTCTATTGGTATTTTGGTGGATAAAAGTACTTTAAATTTGGGGAAAAATACTCTAAAAACAACAAGATTTTTTCTTCTGGTGAGGGTGGTTTATTGCACAGAAATTAATTTGTAAACCTGAATGTGCGTAATAAAAAGTTTGTACTCTAGATTTGTGTTGTTAACCCTGGTTCACCCAAGACCATTGTGCATCTTATAAAATGGGAGGATATCTGTTAAAAATAATATCAGTAATTTTTCTGTTTTTCATGATAAAATTTACCAGGTATTTTTTTTTCTTGTCAGGGAGTTATGGAAGTGCCCATTTACTGTTGCCATGTCCAAACAAAACTTGTTTTTGACACTTTATCGCATAGATGTATAGATTTGTAAACCCAACAGATGGGAAGACGTTTTGTAGTTTACCCTTTTGTATCCTATAAAAGGGTAGGATAACAGATCTAAAAATACAGTTTTTTGAGGGAGGTATGAAAGTGCCTATGCACTGTTGCTGTTTCTAAGTAAAACTTGGTGTTCACACCTTGTCGCACATGTAATAGATTTGTCAAATCGTACATGCATGAAATCAAAGAGATGGGACTACAATATCATGCATAGTTCACCCGTTTGTATCTTGTGCAAACTTGATCGTTTTCCTTCCCTTGTTTTTCTGAGTAAGCCATTTCCATTGCGTTTAATATTTTACAATGCTTGAGCTGCAAGATTTACATATCAAGACCTTCAGTGTGTATTTTGTTAGGTTTTGATGAACGACAAGCTACTTGATTGTCTTTGGGGCAAGATGAATAAAACATCGTGGAATGGGTGCAGCTGCAAGGGATGCATGCAGAAAGATGGAGGGGCAGGAATGGATTGAATGACAGAACGAGAGATAGAAATAGATAGATTGCATGATGGATGGATAAGGGAGTAAGCTAATTGACGGAAGGAATTGCTTGGATGATAAAATATGGATAGATTGATGAATTTATAGATTGAAAGATGGAAGATTCTTTGATCATTTTGTCTTATTTAGATCCAATTGATGAATTATTTGACTGCATATTGAGGGATATTTATAGAACTTAATCATAGTGCATAGAGAGTGAGCGATGCAAATGTGAATGTTATAGGTAGGCTATACGTATAGTTCGTGACTTGGTATTGTAGATAGATTCATGAATTGATGAATATACACATAAAAAAACAAATAGTGGATGATAGATGTTGCTACTCTGTTAAAACCTCATATCTCAAAATAAAAAAAAGAATTGCTTGGAAAAAGCTGAAATTAGAAGTTGTGACACGACACAAGCAGCAACCTTCTTTCGTCTATTGGAGTTGATTTTTGTTTGTTTGTAAGTAGTTTTTCATAAATGATGGAACTAGTACTTTACAAATCTTCCAAACCTTAAGTTCACAGTTTGCTGGTTACTTTTGCCTCGTACAACGCGGATGTTGGACTTTGCAATTTGTTGACATCCGAGTCCTTTGCAAAACGTTTGTGAGCCCCATGCATGAATACTGGTCAATGTTTTTAGAGTCGGAATCAGCATTTCTAAGAGGTGTAGATTTTAGGCAGTGCTGCACCAGCCCGAGTTTGCTCAATCTCAAGATTTTAGCCCGATCGGCCCTCTTCGCGATTAATCTTGAGATTCAAGAAACCACGTCTCCACCATTGCAAGAAGAGCGATTCCTGCTCGAGCGAGGCACCGATGCATCATGGTCTGACGCCGTGAACAAATAATCCCGAGGGCGTCTGCACCTGAGAATTAGCGGGATACTTCGTAACATATCGCGCTATTTTGCAAATAATCCCAAGTTGACTTGGGATTGCAATCTCGAGATTAATCCTATGAACTAGCGCGCGGCAATTGCATCTCCATTACAAAATAATCTCGAGATTGTTCAGATCGGGATAATTTGCCGGATCAGAAATAGCGCGCTAATTTGAAAACTCGGGCTGATGCAGACGGCCCTACAGTTACTTACACAGATCATCTGCTGCCTTTCTCTACCCTTTTCTATCTCTGTCAATTCACCACAATACCCCCATAATTATGCCTCAACAAACTCTTGAGGTTAGATAAATTGCCTGTCTCTTTTTCATGTAATTGCAAAGATTTTCAGAACTTTATAGCAGTATCCCTGGCTAATCCTGAATTAATTTAATTATGTTCACCATGCCCGGTATTTATTCCTAACAGGATCCTTAAAGCTAAATGAACGTAGTTGCAGTAAGACACGGATTTTGTGAGAAAGTCTGTAAAAAACCAAGGTTAAGTATTACTATATCATCGTGGATCTAGATCTGGTACAGTTACATAAACTGAACTTTGTGAAATCATAAAATCTAAGCTGAAAAACTATCACACTGAAGATCGCTAACACAGATAGGCACACGTGGGACAGTGTATTATTATTGCTGGAATAAAGACCCGACGGAAGTGACCGAATCCGCGCTTATTTTGCTTATTTCTCAGCAATTACACAATTTCTTCCAGAATCCTTTGGCATATATTTTATTCATACAAATAGAGACTTGGGTGGTCATTATATTAGATTCTGTAAAAAGTCATTGTGAGATCGTTACCACAACTGGCATTTATCTCTAAGCGTGGACTCTCCTTCAATGAAGTCAGTTGCACTATGTGGGGGTCCTCTTATTGATATCATTTTTATACCTGTTGTTAACACAATTGAAAACATTTTGGGAGTGTTTCATGAAGCAACAAGTGAATAGTTTTGACTGAGAAATGTTATAAGCTAGTGAAAATCCTTGCATCTGATTTGCTGAGAGCAGTTACATAGTCAGTGAAAGCCACTGACAAAACTTCATGAACTGCTCCCTATAACTCAAATTAATGCTCTTCGACATTGCTTCGGATGTTGCCTTTAAGATTAGAACAGCCGAACATCATCTGCCTGTAGAGTTTGTGGTCAGAGTATGTACTTTGTTACCTCTGAACAAGAAGAACTTATTGGATTTGTGGTAAATTCATGAGTAATTTTGCATCTAATGGACACGTTTTAATTGTTAATTTCATTTTTAATGTATAATTGATAATGCTATCACAGGGAACTTGCAGGAGTTCTTGCTATGTCCCTTGTAGTCAAACCAATAACATTTTTGATTTGTCAGAATGAAGTAGTCTAGGAAAAAATGTTTGATTTCGAATAAATGAAAAACTGAAAGGAAAGACAGAATTGATGTACTTGTACTTGTATCTGCATTTACTATAAAGCAGAAAAGCTACATGTACATTGTTCTTCGACACCTATTTATACTTTTGTAGGTCTTTGTCAATCGCCTGTGACAATATCAAGTGTGATTGAAAGTTCAGGAAATTATCTCAAACAATCCTCCACTTCAGAGAGTCTCATCATCTATCACCATTTCCTCTCTTTGTCATTAATTTTTTCCCCTTATCCAGCTTCAGCCAATCGTTTTCTTTCGCTCAGTCTTTCTTTCCACTTCATCGCACTTTACTCTAAAAGAGGGAGTTGTCGCTTACTTTTCATTCCCGTGGTAGTGATGCCAAGGATCACTCACATTGGAGTGAATTTAGAGTGAATAAATGTTTCACACAAATGTCATTTTTAAAAGAATGGGTGAAATTCATTTAACCACAAGTGACAGTCACTCTTAGTCTATTGAAAGTTTATTCACTTTCTCAGAGGAGTGAATTGTTCAATCATTAAAAATATATATATATATATTTTTAATCTGCTCAGGTATACACCTTGTCAGTAAAATACCGCTTGGTCTACTTTCCATCTGGTCTCATCCTAACACAGGGTTCCCAGCCCATCAGGAAAATCAGGGGAAATTATTTTACTCTTTTCCAGTCAGGGAAAAATCAGGAATTTGATTTAAAAAATACCTGAAATCAGGGAAAAATGCCTCAAATGAGGGAAAAATCTGAAAATTTTGATCAGCCCAAAAGTCGAAAGCATGTTAGTCAGTCAGACTCAGTTATATTTTGTTGCATATAAAAACAACATCCATTGAATGACTGGTTATGGTGGTACTAATTAGTTTGACATTATTGTTTTTATACTGAAAATACATGTAATTCACGGTAACAACTTAGAAAACATGCGAAACTGGGAATGGGTTTAAATAATTATCAGGGAAAAATCAGGGAATTTTGTTTTCTTGAAAAGCTGGGAACCCCATAACATTTCTACAAGTTTGTACACTGCAAATATACAGGTGTTCATTTAACACCAGCTAGGTATCTATATAAGAAAACACCAGAGAGGTGTTGAAACAGCACCACTTCGACATTAGGATAACACCAGATAAGCATTTAAACAACACTAATCAACTAATCAGTGTTAAACCAATATCGGTTTTATTCTTAACTGGTGTTGTTTTCAACACTTCCCTCGTGTTTTTTTACGATATAGATACAGGGCTGGTGTTTAATCAACACTGGTGTTTTTGCAGTGCATGTACTTACCATTTGGTAAAATTGCCATTTTGGTCATTTACCACTTTGTCCAAGTTCTAATTTTGTCTCATAACCATTGTCCAACACCACTGTTTGTGAGCAAAATTTTCATTAGAAAAAGAGCAAAAAACTACATATTTATTTCATTATTTCTCTCCGTAGTTCACCTTTTCCCCCCTTTTTAATATCTCTACTAATAAAATAAAGATTAAAAAATGGAAGAAAGATGAACTAGAGAGAGAGAGATATAACAGGAAGAAAAGGGAGTTTACTCTGAAAAGACACTATCCTTGCACTAAGATAAACATTGAAAAACAATACATATCTTTTTTAGGATCTACTTCCCAAACCCAACAACACATTTTTTTGCAAGCCTCTGGGTGTTTGATGATTTCATGAAATCACTTCTACCCTCTAGAGGCGGTGCTGCACCATCCCGAGTTTGCTCAATCTCGAGATTTTAGCCCGATCAGCCCTCTTCGCGATTAATCTCGAGATTCAAGAAACCCCGTCTGCACCATCCCACGAAGAGCGATTCCTGCTCGAGCGAGGCAACAAGCCCGATATTACGAGCATGCGCACTTTCGGATCTTGGAGTTTCAACGGCCCGCGCTTTTGAATAACTTCCCGCGATATGCAAGCAATGTACTCCTTTCACTAGCACTTTCGCCGAATTCAACCGGTGTTATGCAACAATCCTCTCAGCTCAGCGAGTGAAGAAGTGATGTATTCTTGGTTAAATATGATGGCGGAGTAGGAGGCAACGACAGAGAGAGAGAGAGGGAGAGAAGGAGGAAAGAAATGCTATTTGCTCACATTTTTCGAAGGAATAAGACAACACTGATGTCAGTGTTGTTATTGAATATGACCATCGTCGATGAGCGCCTCCCCCTACGGTCTGGTCTCTCCCAAAATCCATTCACTGGTGGGACACCATCGTTGCTTATGAACGCTATTCGCATGTATAAAGTTGACTTTCGCACGTGTTTATGTTTTGACCAAGGCGGAAGTGGAACGCGAATTGCATTATGGACTAACGTCATGAATAAATTACCCCGAGTCCAATCTCGAGTGCGTCTGCACCGACGAATTAGCGGGATAATTCGTAAAATAGCGCGCTATTTTGCAAATAAACCCGAGTTGACTTGGGATTGCAATCTCGAGATTAATCCTACGAACTAGCGCGATAATTGCGTCTGCACCGCCAACTATCTCGAGATTTTTCAGATCGGGATAATTTGCCGGATCAGAAATAGCGCGCTAATTTGAAAACTCGGGATGGTGCAGACGGCCTTTAGGACTCTGTTTATTTCATTTAGCGTGCTGGTGCTCTGCAGTTTAAGTGGACAGTGACCGCAGAGTGGGTTTTGGTTTTGAATGAAAGAGAAGAGGTGATTCTTAAAGGGAATGCTGATTTCCTGTCCAGGGCCCCAAAACACAAACGTTAGCGATTAATCGATAATTTGAAAGAGCAATGTTGATTAGATTAGCAAAATGTGCATGCAACAGTATTCTTGATAGGCAATTGCATTTAGCGATTCGCTAACCTTTGTGTTACAGGGCACAGGTTTAAGTCTGGAAACAAGATAGGGAAGTTTAAGTTGGTTTTAATAAAAAGCAGCGAGATGAGAGAAACATATGAGAATTACCGAGTTCCGGAAGACAAAGAATGATTTTATGCATGCATTCAATATGTTGTAAGATAAGTATTTTCAGTTATCATGAACCACTACAAAATGGGAGGGAGGTTAAGAAAATGAGAGTTGGGAGGATGAATGGGGGAGAGGAAGGGAGAGAGGGAGGGAGGGGGGAGGTTAAGGGAAGGAGAGTTGGGAGGATGAATGGGGGAGAGGAAGGGAGAGTGGGAGGGAGGGGGGAGGTTAAGGGAAGGAGAGTTGGGAGGATGAATGGGGGAGAGGAAGGGAGAGAGGGAGGGAGGGGGAGGTTAAGGGAAGGAGAGTTGGGAGGATGAATGGGGGAGAGGAACGGAGAGAGGGAGGGAGGGGGGAGGTTAAGGGAAGGAGAGTTGGGAGGATGAATGGGGGAGAGGAAGGGAGAGAGGGAGGGAGGGGGGAGGTTAAGGGAAGGAGAGTTGGGAGGATGAATGGGGGAGGTAAACGGAGGGAGGGAGGAAGGGAGGGAGGGGGAGGGAGGGAGGGAGGGAAGGGGGGGTAGCGGAGGGGAGGGACTTAATGATGGGTGATGGAGGGGTAGGGGGAGAAAAGAGAGAAATAGGGGAGGATGGGGAAGGGGGATCGGAGTGTGGATAAACTCTTAGTTTATAGAAATCGGTTACATATTTTTTTTCCTTCTACATGATATGCCTGCTTTCATAAAGCTTTTCAAAGAACCATATTCAACAAGAAAGTGAAAGTAAAGTTCTCTGTAGCAATCCCAAAGCACTTTTGTGTTTTCCCAGGCTGAGATCATTTCACATTTCAATCTTTCATACTTCTCACCGCTATTGAGATAGGTAGATGCACTTTGCAGTAATACAGTGAACCAAAGCTGTTGAAAATGTCCATCTCTCTCCAGAAAAATATGTATATCTCAAGCGAGAAGACACTCAGGAGAGAGCCGTGAAGTGGTGTACACTGAATCAGAGGATGGTTCGATTTAGATGAATGTGTTTGAACAATGGGACAAGAGAGATTTGGTTTTTGTATATGTGGGACTATCAAGTCAATACACAGAGTACTTGAAATTGTCTAGTGCACGAGTCCTGTTTTAATAAATGTCTGTGGTATATTTTTTTCTCAGGAATTGTATAATTTCATTTTGAAAAAGCAAGATTCTTCTTTCGAGGACTATAAACATACTTTTTATTGTTGGATGAATGATATGTAATGTCTATGAAAAAATTATCTGTGAAAACAAATTATTTGTTGGTTTTTAAAGGGGAATTATTACGTTCATATCTTCATTAGATTGTACACAGCTTTAGACATGCTCCAATAATTGCTTTTTGAAAGAAAGTTGATTTTTTTAAATATTAAAGATAATATGAAAAAGCTTTGCATTATGTGAGTGACTGGAAATCAATTCATAGACGCAACACAAGGGGTATTATCGTTTTGAAGAGCCTCTACTGGCAGCAGCAACAAGAAAATGAATTGTGAATTATTGTATGGATAATGAGTAAAATTGCTCAAAAATGTGTCTGTGGCACGCTAAAGGCCAGTAATTAGTTCAGCCATTTATAGGGCAACGGCTTCGAATCTCTGCTGATCAACGCTCATTAGCACATTGCGTTATACACGTATCACACCACAGCCATGGGAAGCTGTCTAATTGCTCTGTGGGTGTACAACCCTCAAGAGAGGGATGCGTGTCCTCAGGCCGTGGGATTCCATTGTTGCCTGTCTCGTGGATGATAGCATTAAAACAACAAATGGGGTTTCCGATGGAAAATGGAAGCCAGTGATTTGACTTGCTGGTTATTACTATGAATTTGTTTTTAAAGCAATCTGCAGACTCCCCATAGGGGTACTTTTCATTCATTGTTACCGTTTGCTTGCTTACAAACTTCTTCATTTCCTTGGCTGTTGATTTTTCCTCCGCAGTCTATAGACTCCCATGTTAACCCATATTTATACATCTTCAGTCCCAATCATTTGTTTTTAGGTACCTTATATGTCTATTGTCCTGGTCATTGATTCCCATGTGTGTTTTAATCTGATAGAATTCATTAGCAGCTTGTTAGTAGGTGGATATTCAAACCACCTTGATCACAAGAATTCCTGTTAAATTACAAGAACTTTTCCAGGCTAATAAATACCTGTTAATTATTTCCACATTCACAAAGCCCTAAAACATACCCTTCTGGATAAGTTCCTGAAGTTACAAGCATGCGCAGTATGGTCTGATAAGCAAGCAAAGTGCAAGATTCGAAATAACTAGCTCAGCAGCCACCCACAGTGCCCGCGCCCAAGTAAACGCTGGGTTGAAAGGTCCCGTAATTTGCTTTCACACTGCCAAAATACCTGCAACCTTGGAAGAATCCTTGCGAAAGCTCTCGTAATTTTGGCAAGTACCTACTATTAAGCGGGTTTTTTCTTTCAAGGAGATTACGCGTAATTTGCTTTCACACTGCCAAAATTACCTGGTATTTTCCGATTGGGGTAAATTTCCTGATCAGAAAATACCTGGAACTGACAAACTTCGAGGCTGTGTGAAACCACCTCCTGACACCATGCATGTGGTTTTAGCACTGGACAGCAAGTTCATGGACCCGTTGCTGGAAGAGTTTATTTGAGTTCAGCTCATAAAAATCAAACTCAAGTCTATGCTTCTGAATGGTCAAAATGTGTTTGATTCTAAGAATTTAATTTGATTGCAGTTATTTCTGCCACGGGGCCCTGGTGTTCTCAAAAGACATATGGGGTTAAAACTAAAAAATGAGAAAAACAATTGATTTCAAATTTTAACACCTGCGCTACTCCGTCACCCTGCATCCTGTGGGTCATTACTATCTGGTCAATCATTAGAGGGGATTTTAGTCGGTCAGATCATTAGAAATGATTTTTTGCCACTGGTGATGGCCATTTTAATGAGGATACAGAAATACAGATATTGGGTCATTATTGTCTTGCAGATCAGACCATTAGAGCATTCATGTGTCATTGAGGATGGTCATTTTTAATGAGGAAAGGGATATATGGATCATGGTTTAGAAAACAAACACAGTTTGGTGACGTACATGTAGGTTGATTTCTATAGCACACCTGAGGCCTGTTGCCCTAGATTTGTATATTCAACAGAACTCTTTGATTCGAGCGAGTTCTGCGCACATCTTATTGAATGGAAATTAAGTTGTATTAGATTTTCCTTTGAAAGCCAACTTGCAGTTAGTCATGGTGGGCAATATTTCTCAAGAAAATCAAGTTGAAGTTTTATTATATCACCACAGATCTAGATGTTAGCCCTTTAAAGAAAATAAAGGAACCTGAGTCTACTGAAATCTACTAGCATACAGAGAATGTATGGGAAGCAGACTAGCATAATGCATTGCTTTATTTACAAATAATGAAAATGGCTTGGTTTATAAAGCCCATTCTCCAGATGAAACAAAACACTGCAGTTGAAACAAAAACACTGCAGTTGAGACCCCTGCCTTGGCTCAAGCTGTCACTGGCACTCGGTGCATTCAAGGAATTAATCCTGCCATGTAACCATTTACCTGCCCTGGGTCGAGTGCAGCACAATATGGATAAAGTTCTTGCTGAAGGAAAACGTGTATATGCCAGGGTTGGAATTTGAACAACCCTCTGTTTGAAAGACCATGAGTTAGAACCACGACAGCATAACAGTTGGGCACCTTGTCAACAGTCAGAGCTTCACCTTATCCGCAGGAATCCTGCATCAGGGTTGGGCTCAATTACTTTCCTCAATACAATTACGTAATTGAATAAATGTTCAATTACAATTACTTTTCAATTAAATCACATTTTTCAATTACAATTGCCAATTACTTTTGTCAATTACATTTACAATTTCAATTACTTTCTAGAAAAGTCATAATTGAAACCATTCTTATTCTGCACACATTACCACCTATTTCAACATAATTTAAAGTTACAGAGAAACTTAAAAGATGAAGGTTTAGGTTAAAGAGAATGGATTCTGCCTGTTGCTCTCTATGAGGCTGAAGCAGTTGACATGAAAAAAGTCGTGAAATTAAATCATAAATGAAGTAAGTTTATTGTAAATTAATTGAATGTAATTAAAAGTATTTGACAGTAATGGAAGTCAATTACATTTTTTCAATTACATTTACAATTATTTTCCTGTTCAAAACTTCAATTACAATTACAATTTCTAAAAAATGTAATTAATTATGTAATTGATCAATTACCTTGTAATTGAGCCCAACCCCGTCCTGCATGCAGTTTTTCATTACAAATCCTCACTTTGTACTGCGGAATGCATAAAGTCGTTGTGAAAAGACGCATCCCGCTGTTGTAGCAAGATTTCCGCCAAAGGACATGGCACAGACTTTTGATAGGTTACCTAAGTAATTGTGTGCATGCAAGTACCATTTGTTATTCGTGCTAATCTCAAAAGTGTACAAGAGATCATTGGGAAAGAATTTTTGAGTGGATGTAAACATCCTTAAGGTCAGTTGGTGTCAATCAAAAATACTATTAGGGAGAAAGAGGAATAGAGACAATTATGTTGTCGCTCATGACTTAAGCGTTTATTATACAATAATCTTTTGTATGATTTGTGCTGTTGTAAGGTAGCTGCAGTGGGGTAATGATAAAAAAAAGTTTGAATGGGTTATATGTTGTATTGGGGTAAAATGTCTAAAAAGTTGCAAGTGAATCTAGCAAGCAAAAATGTTGACCTGTTTACAACAAAAAAAGAGAAAATTTGTTATAGATTTTGACAAAATACCCAGAAATATATATCATATTTTATGCTGCAGTCACATCTCCTTTACGGCGGCCGTACGGCTAGTAAAAAACAGCCGTTTTATTCATTTTCCAATCAAACCACCTACAGTATATGTAGCCGGTACAAAAAAATGTTAAAATGGCTGTTTTCGACTCGCTGTATACATTTTTCCTTTTCGTTCTTTTCCTCTTTTTTTCTTGGTCATGAAACTTTTTTTTTTTGGGGGGGGGGGGGAGGGGGGTCAGTGACCCTCAAACCCCCTCCCCACATTTACTACAGTGGGTAGCTGGTAATAGTTTAAAGTGAAATCCCTGGTCCTTGTTTCACACAGACTTACATTTATGGAACCTTTATTGTGATTGGCTGCTGAGATCGGATGAGAAAAAGAAGAGAAAGAGGAGGATGAGGGAGATAGTTTTAAAGAGAATGAAAATCATAAGAATGAATAAGAAGAAAAATTAGAAAATTAGAAATCCCTTTCTTTTCACAGACTCAGTATGAAAAGAGTTTAGATTGTGCTGATCCGTGTACTGACACACTTTTGATATAATATCATGAACCCCTAGCTGCCTGAGGACAATTCTGAGTATTTTGTTTTTAAATTTGATCCTTAAATGTTTTCCTCTGTTCACCAATATGAATTCTTAATGAATTTTAATATCATCTTGTATCATTATCATTCTTGAATGACAGTGGGCTTTGCCCAATTTAAGCTTCAAATATACATCTTTATGTATCTTCAAGTCATCTTTATACATTGGATGACATAGGAAAGCAAATCTTGTTTCCATTACCATTGCTAAAGTGTCTTTCTTGGTCATAAGAATTTCTCCAGACCTGACAGTAGAAAATCTACAATATGATATTAATGACAGCTACTTGATTAATTGTTAAACCACGGAATACTGCATAAATGTTTTTCATTGTGTCTTTGTTGTGCCTGGATGTGGATAATTGGAATCCTTCATCATATTTAGACCGAAAATCTTCTGTAGATTACTTTTTTTCATTAAATCATTATCTTCATCAAGGTAGCTATGTAAAGAGGCTTGTGTGAATAAATACTTGTTAACATCAAATTCATAAAGTTTGAACAACATTTTAAAAAAAGGTTTGACTTATGCCGACTATTAGCATATATTATACCAGGGGCCACAGTACAAATTTGAAATGGCGGGGGCTGAACATGGATAAAATTATAATTTCATGATGGTCGTGTTCATATTTTTGCACTGAAAAAATTGAGGGGGAGGGGGGGGGGGCTGAGCTCTCAAACCACCCCCTCCCCTGTTCCGTGGCCCCTGTATCTATAAAGCTGTTTCAGCAGAAAGCTAAATATACCAATAAATAGACATCCAGGATGCCAATGTTAAAAGGTTATTCAAGATAAAAGAAATTTTATGTTGCACTTGTTAACATTCTTTTAAATCTTATATCATACCAGCATCATAACTATTGGGACAATCACTTGCATAAATCAATTCAATACCTAAGATTGTAAAAGAAAATTATTGTTGATACTATTGATGATATTTCTATTCATGAAAAGAATACTGAACAAATATTACATAAACATTTCTTCAAATAGTTGGAGGTTATGGAACCTTTTAGAAAAGGACATTTTTTGTGCACTTTCAGTTTCACAAGCGATGTGAAACCTTGTCTATGTTTTCATCGTGAAACAACTATAAACAAATATTTTCTAAGCTTCACAATTCAATAGGGACTATGGTTTGCTTCTGATTTTTTTTCATAATTCAATGGGTTTTTCTCTCATATTTTCCCTTATTTGTAATCAATGAATAATTAACCTTCTTATAAAGTTGAGCATGCATGGCATACGTGTTTGAATGTATACAGTACTGGGAGATTTTGAATACAATTGATCAAATAGTTAAAATTCATTCATATTAACAAGAAATTTGTTGATATCTGTTTTTCCGTTTTGCCCAGGCCAGGGTGTATTAAGTGCTTTATCGAATCATTAATATTTATAAACATTCCTTCCCAATATTAGTGCATGCTAAACCGATTGATTACATCTGAAAGCTAATTCATGGAATATAATCTCATATTCTCTCTATGAGTAAATTCCAATCTGATATTTACTTATTTTACTGCTTACCGGCTTCAAATCAGTTAATCTACGCTAAAATATCCTAGGGAAAAATCTGCCATGAAAAATCGTATATAAAGAGCTTCAAATAGAAGGAACTTCATGCCACCGCAAACTTTGAGTAGATGTTGCACCTCGGGAGGAAACTTCTTTTTCTGGTGCGGGTGTTTCCGTATTTTCGAATGAAATTGACAAGTGTTGCAAATATTTCCAAAATTCAGTTTAATTTGTTTAAAATGCCCTTGTATGGATACTAGCGGGGAATTGTAAGAGAATCAAAATGTGTAAATTGTTGATATATAAGAAGATACTGGATATTATTTGGAGAGTTTAAATCAAAATTTCAAAAAATAATATATGTGTTTTAAAAGAATTTCATATGAAGTCTTATAAACAGAACTAAAATTTAACCCCTTTTTTTTAATAAATGATAATGTTTTAATTCACTTTGGTTGTAAGAATACAATGATTGAAAGATGTGCTTGATCCTGCCACTTGTCAATATTCATTCTTTAAAATGCTGTAATGGGACGCCATCCTATTAATTAGATTTTAATCCTCAGTTTTCTTTGTTTGCTCTCTTGACATATTTCCTCTCAACATCTTCATGCTTCTGGGTGCAAATCGTCTTGGCTGATCTCTATTCGTTATCAACGATTGAATTGGCAACTTCTCATGTATCTGCCTGTCATGTCACCCAACTATTCCTATGGACATCTATGAAATTCAGGTGAGTTGTTTGTCCTCATTCTCACACAAAAATTAGTGCAATCGGGGGCCTGTAACCCAAATAGGCCCGTTTTGCAAGTCCATTTTTGATGCACGTGTACACGGCGTGTTTTTCGGTCGTGTACACGTTGTAAACACTGAGAGCGAGTTATGTTTTCAGTGTTTCCGACATTTCGACACGGACCCGCATCAACATGTCAATGTAACATAAAAATGGGTCTATATAGCCTAAGGCGCGGTTTTAAAGGTTACCTGAGAAGTTAGAAGTATCAATCCACAAAAATGGGTGCAATTAAAAAGTTTACTCAGCTTAGCAGCGCATTAAATTAATAAAGAATGCAAAAGAAAATCAGTGCAGGGCCCTAGCTAGCGCCGACGTTCATTGGATGCGCATTTGCATACTGTACCGTACGTGCATGCACAGATCGCTGCAGAATTAAGTGTAACTGAAGTTATCGATTGATTTTCATTATTTTATTGCCAATTTGAGGAGCGTTTGTTCCTAGGCTTGTAACACAAAGCTTAGCAATCATCATTGAATATATTTTTAACGATTGATTGCATTGACTATCAATCATCAAAATTAAAGCTAAATTACAGTAGTTGCAGTAAAACACTAATTTCGTGAGAAAGTCTGTAAAACCAAGGTTAAGTATGACTATATCATCGTGGATCTAGATCTGGTACAGTTACATAAACTGAACTTTGTGAAATTATAAAATCTAAGCTGAAATACGATCACACTGAAGATCGCCAACACAGATAGGCACACGTGGGACAGTGTATTATTATTGCTAGAATAAAGACCCGACGAAAGTGATTCTTCCAGAATCCTTTGGACATGTTTTTTATTCATACAAAGAGACACTTGGGTGGTCATTATATTAGATTCTGTAAAAAGTCATTTTGAGATCGTTACCAGAACTGGAATTTACCTTCAAGCGTACAAATAATCGTACCCTGGTGCGAGTAACACAATGGTAATCGAGTGATTGTACGCTTGATTTTGATGATTGATTTTTGAATTATTCGGATTTCAAATATGCAATATTATTCAAGATTGTGATCTTATAAGACTTGTTGATACAACAATTTTAGACAGATTTGTGATCTCAGAAATGCACTCTGTTTGGGCACCAATATGAATTCAATTTTAATTCCCAAACTTCATGATAGCTACATAATAATGAATGCCTATTTATCTCTCTGTTATCCAGAAACATAATTTTTATTTATTTTTATTTTGTGGACTGTGTAGCTTAATATCATGAACTGACATTGTTCATGAAAGAAAAAGAAATTGTGGCTTCGCTAAGTTTTGTCTGATTTGAATATATTTAATTTGACATTTCCCAGTTTCTCTGATTTGCTTCCGTTTTGTCTGAGAAGACAAATTCAATTACCCTTTACAGTTATGAGAGAATCCATGCTTACTTTAATTCGACAAGCAAATTCTGAACGGTGGCCCTAGCTGGCAAGTGGAGGGGACCTGCTCCGCAACGATTGCCTGTCGAAGCTCAGTAATCAATTTTGTAAATGTTAGGGTGCCTGCCGTGTCAATACCGCCCCCACAGCCCACGATGATGGGCTCGTCAAGTGAGAAATAAATGTCAGAGATAAGAGCCGTCCAAGGCTCGTAAGTTTGCAATTACTTCGGATGGTGTTTATGCAAAAAGTGTGCTCTGTTCTAAACCACTTTATCTCATAGATCGTGTTCAGGTGTACTTATCAAGAAAGTATTCAAGTTTCAATAGTTTTAGTTCTCTTATTACGACCGAGCAAACATGAAGTTAAAATGGCTTCACCTATATGATCATTGAAAATAATTTTGTTTTTGAACAATAAAGCAAACGACAATCAACTTCTGAATATTAATGATGACTCAATGAAAACAATACTCGGTTATAGCCTCATGCACATATATTCTCGAAGCCACTACATGTATTCTAAGCATTGGATTTACTTGCAGAGGTCTAAAAGACTTTGATGAACTGCCCAATTTCATTTTTCTAATATGCCAATTTAACAAGTTTGATCTGTGTTTTCAAACTATATAAAAAGTAAAAATCAATTTGGATGACTTATTATTGGTTTAAAAAGTGAAGGAGTGGGGGGGGGGGGGGTGGGGGGGGGGGGGGAGGGAGTCACATAATTAATTTTTGTATAACTTTTTTCCAAATAATTCGGAATGCCCACCATTTACTCCATCCCAGTTTGCAGTTTGTTACATATTGCATAATCAGATTGTAGTACTTGTCAGAATTTTCAAGGAAATTAATTTATAAGAGGAAATTCATCAGTGTTTGAAAATCATACTCATGATTCATGAAGTTTACTTTTGGCATATGTTTCAATTCTCAATCTCTCTTTTACTATACTTGTGGATTTTTGTACTATCCATACATCAAGATTTTCTCAATATCACTTTGAAAAGCGCAATTTGGGAAAATATACAGGTAAAGAAGTAGAAAGATTGAGGTTACGATTCTTTACTGTTTATTATTATTCCTTACCCTCATGCAATTTCCTATTAGGATACAACTGTAATTGCACATTGCGAAATCCCAGTACCATTAAGCCGTAATTAGCATATTAATGAGAGCTTGTTAATATAGCTAAATCAAACAGTTATCGGGATGAAGATGGGCAGTAATGGATCCCAAATTGCCAATTTGGAAGAATTTTAATGCCAACTTACATTTGCAGATCCTCATTTAGTAGATCCGGAACTGAAGTTTTTATAGCCATTCCTATAATGGATTGAGGCAGTTTTGAATTATGCTGAAACTTGATGGCAAAAGTTTTTTTTTGGTAATTTTTTTGTGGGGGAGGGATGGGGGTCGGTTCATTCTTATCGCCTGTGTAACCTTTTTTTTTCTACCCTCCATCCTCTCCTCTTACAATGTAAGTATCAAACTTTTGACAAAAATGCAGTGGTAATTTCATCAAAGTAAATTAGTAGCAATAATGTACATGTACTTCCTTACAATAGTAAGATTCCAATTAATCTCACAAGTTGGTGAAACCGACCCTATAGGGTCAATTCAACAGGCACTTGTTGCACCTGGAAAGCTTTTCACGCTCTTTTCTTCCCCATGTGCTTGAAATAGTGTTTTTATTTCTATCCCATTGCCGTGGGGAATATATAACAGAAAGGAAAACAAAAACAATATGTGATGTGTAGAAAATGAAAATGGATCGACTTGACAATAACATGCTAATATCGAAGTTCGCTGTCCCCCTATTCATTGCCCCGCTAGACCTCCCCTCTTCCTCCAAATGTTTCAATTTACAATTATTTTAATGTTTGTTTTGAGAGCATGGAATATACAAGGTATGTATTTTATTCCATTATAGTAATACTGACGTCTATTTTTTTTCCTTTACTGGAATGTAGTAGAAGATAAAGGAGGGGCTTCCCCCTTTGAAATAAGAAAGAATTATATCTTAATAATTTTTTTATGTATAGATTGTAATTTCAGAAATATTTATTAATTGATTTATTCATTTTATTCAATTTTTTTTTTTGGGGGGGGGTAGGATGGGATTACAAACAAATCAAATCACACCATGAAATCTGCCTTCATGTACATCTCTTTATCCTGTATTTATAAAAAGAAAGATAATATGCTGGTTATATACTTTCCACAAAACCTCAGAGAGCTTTCAGATCGGTTCTAAAGGTAAAGCAGACACGTATCTATTCTAGATTTAATAGTGGGCCCCTTTTAATGACCCAATTTTAAGATGAAAAGGAAATGAACTTCTTCTGAAAGCATTTGCTTAAGGACAGTTACTCTGGAGGGGTTGAGTGGAGGAATCATTATAGTAACCATGGAAACGGACTGTCAAGGCTGTAGTAATAAAGGAAGTGATGAGGATGCTTTTCTAAGAATTGAGATGGAGTTCATTTACCTGAGAAGAAATGGTATTAAGGAAATGAAAGAATAGGATGAAGTGGGGAGTGATTAAATTTGAATGATGAGATAAGATATAGAAAGATGAAACCGTTCATGAAAGTTGAAATACTAAAAAAAATAGGATTGTGATGACTTTTTGCATTTGATGGAGCGGGATGGAGTGGGGTCGGGATCACACTTGGTGATGTGGAAGGGAGACAGAAGAAGGGGAAAGTAAAGAGTGAAGGAGAGAGATAATGGAGTGAAGAAGGAGGAGCTCGCTAAATGCAAAAGAGCTATTCCTTAATCACACCTCTCTTGGAGTGAGATGTGGGACCAGTCCTTTTGGAGTGGGATTTGCATCTTTTGATAATTTATTTTACACCTTTTTGGAATGAAAATGTCTAGACACACAGTTCGCACGAGCAGGAGCTATCATGTGCTCTGTAAGGATGTACAGTTCACCCCAAAGGGATTGATCCCTAGAACACTCAGAGAAGAGAGTGATCACGGACGAGATTAGCTCTTTGGCATTTAGAGAGAGGAAGAAGGAGAAGAAGAAGAAGAAGAAGAAGAAGAAGAAGAAGAAGAAGAAGAAGAAGAAGAAGAAGAAGAAGAAGAAGAAGAAGAAGAAGAAGAAGAAGAAGACGAAGAAGAAGAAGAAGAAGAAGAAGAAGAAGAAGAAGAAGAAGAAGAAGAAGAAGAAGAAGAAGAAGAAGAAGAAGGAGGAGGAGGAGGAGGAGGAGGAGGAGGAGGAGGAGGAGGAGGAGGAGGAGGAGGAGGAGGAGGAGGAGGAGGAGGAGGAGGAGGAGGAGGAGGAGGAGGAGGAGGAGGAGGAGGAGGAGGAGGAGGAGGAGGAGGAGGAGGAGGAGGAGGAGGAGGAGGAGGAGGAGGAGGAGGAGGAGGAGGAGGAGGAGGAGGAGAGGAGGAAAAAGAAGAAAAGAAAGGAAGAAGGAAAGAAAGAGAGAGAAAAAAAGCGAGAGACAGAGAAAGGATGTCTTGAAACATCTCGCAAACAAAAATATCTAGAGCCGTGTTTTAAATGAGGTTAGTCCATATTGAAGCCCAAAGCTATGAAAGGTCTTGAAAAATTACTCATTGTTAGCGTTAAATGAGCGGAAGTCACCACCTAGAGCTGCTTGGGATGCAGAATTGTCCTAAAGTCATCAGGTTTTTTTTTTTTTAATTCCAAAAAGAACCGGCAAGGATGTCGTCAAATTCGTGGAAAATGCTGCGGTTTTTCTCTCTTCTGTTTCTATCAGAGTTGGTAAATTGGTCATTGTGTTCATTCTAGCTTCAAAGAAAGACCTACTCTCATTACCGGCAATAACAGAAACTTCATTTGCAAGTCTTCAAAGGGAATACTCGATGACAGATCATAGCTTTTATAAGGCCTAATGGAAAATTTGACAAGCTGTATTGAGAGATGTATATAATTGTATTTTCCTTCAATTTATACATGCAATATTTCATTGACAGTACCATTTTCCTCATAATGAAAGAAAGTAAACTAGGTTGTGCATATATTTATTTTGGATTGAATATTGAAATTATGAATAGAATTTTATTGGAAACTGGATCATCGAGTATGCTGTTTGATATCGTTTTGAATTGTATCTGCCTCTGGTGAGAATTGTTAAATAAAGAGTTTTCAAAACTGGCTCAAGAATATATTGAAGATGAATCTTATAATTTATATTAAGATTAGACATAATTATAATATGTCTGATAGATATTGTACTAATTAATTAACCCAATTTGATTGAAATGATTACCGGGGTACTAATATATTGTACTAATAACCAAGTCTGTAGACATATATGTATAAAATGGAAGAGTACGCTGGCTAGCTGATGAAATGAAATTGACGGAAAGTAAAATGGATTGGTTTTATTTGATCAGCGTCAATGGGGAAAGGCGTGTGCAAAGTTTGATGCAGACCCGCATCCCAGCTTTTATTGGATTCGTAGCCCCCTTCCCGACCAGTTGTGATTAAACACCACGCTCTCAAGGAAGAGCTGGATGAAAACATGGAGGGTCTGTACCCACTGAAACATTCTGGCCTGAATTCACAAAGGTGGTTTTGAAAATCCATGGTTGAGTCCATGGTTTATGCAGATTTCTTGTTTAAATTACATTGAATTTAGCGCGTATTGGGCGCGTGTATAATAAATGTCCAACTTGTAAAGTACTATATCATCTTGACATCGACACTCATTATCGAGAATGGGAGAAAGAACAATTTTTTTTATTCTCAAAATCTTTCTATTAAGTGGGGGGGGGGGGGGCAGGGGATTGAGTTCTCCATGAACTTTAAGATTCAAGATATGGGAGGGGGATTCTCTTGGGTTGGAGAATAGTCTGAATGGCATCTTGAGTCTGCAACTTGCTTGTGGTGGTAGAGGTCATTGCAGCTCTGCGCCCCAAGCTTGGGTGTAGGCGGAAACAGTTGGCAGTGGGAAAGAGGTCCATTCTATTTACTGCAACACAATATTTGAGAAGAGATGGGCAACGTGGGATGGAAAGAGGACAAAGTTTAAAGTGTGTTTGCCAAGATTAAACTGTCATGTCCCACGCAATTATCAAAAGATGCAGATGGAATTTGGAAAGTTCAGGTCTGGCTATTAAAGACATTTTCCAGTCAAAATTTTGAAAGATTTCTTTTGATAAATCAAATGCGATTTGTAGGAAAATGGTATCTCTTACTGTAGCTGCATACCATTACACTGGCTCTAGCAAAGCTAACCTGATGAGGTTTTCAAGCTTTCGGGGAATTACTTCCTACAACACCTGGGTGGAGGATGGCAAATGTAGATAAATTCCTTGCCAAAGGACATGTGTGCTGCAGTGGGATTTGAACCATGAAGCTTGTTGTTCAGAGTCCAGAAACATTTCCACTGAGCCACACCACACCTACACTCATGTTACTTAATTTGTCTTATGTATTGCTGCATTACTGGCTTTCTAAGGTAGATATGAAGTTATTCTGGATACATTTTAAAAGGGAAATATTGTTTTAATTATCTTACTAATGATTTGTTGTGGAAAGATTATATGACAAAGTATGTTCTCTTAATTTACCTTCTTTGACTTGTTTCTCTCACAGAGACTGTACATACAAAGGATTTGTAAGAGAAATCGTCAAATTTGATAAAATTTTATGTGAATCCGTGTAAAGAATCTATAGCGGAAAATTGGTATCCCTGGTATGCATACCAAATTCTTTAAGTGTATTTATCTGCATGTATTCAAGGTAAAGATGAGAGGATAAGAGAAACAGAGAGGATAAGAGAGCGAAAGGGGGGTGGGGAAGAGAGAGAGAGAGAAGGAAAAGGGGGAGAGAGAGAGGAGGAAGAGAGAGGCATAAACGCAGACAGACAGACATAGACTTTGATCCAGTGCCATCGTCTGTCATCGCAATTAATTTGCTCAGATTGGCAACGCGTAGTACAAACAGGCATGACTGCCAGAGGATCAGGAACCCCTCTGAAAATAGCTTCAGACTGACAGACTGGGACCTTAATATAAACCCATTCACCTCTAATTCTGGTAGGCAAGGGCACGGAGAGTACAAGGGGGCGGGCAGGGTCGGAATCAAGTTTATTTTTAGGGGCCATTTTTTCCATATTTGGATGATTGCTGGGTTAGGCACCTTGTAAAAGGTCATAGCCATATCTTTCCCGCAGGAATCCTGCAAGTAGCTTTTCATTTCAAATCATCACAGTCGCCAGAGATATAACAACGGGGAAAACTGCAATGGAAAAGATGCATATAGCATCCTAATAGTGGGATTCCTGCTTAAGAAAGACGCTGCACAGACATCTTTATGGAGGCATTTCTATCAAAATTATGTATTGAGTCGGGTTTGCGGTGATAGGGTAAGGGTAATAATTTAAAGGTTCTTATATTTACATGTACCTTATTAACCCTATGCTTTCAGCATCAGATAACAAGAAACAGAGATAGAGAGATATCAACATGGGTCAATTGCCCCCCCCCCCTTATGGCTTTCTTTCCCTCTCATTTCTTTCTACATCCCGATTCATCTATCATGCTTTTATTATGCAGACAATGAATACTTTATGCAGTTGATCAACATAAGTAATAAAAAAAGCAGCTTATTCGTCATTGAACATTCAAAAGCAAATCCAGCTGCATTATTTATTCATAGCTCATCTACTAGGAAGCCCTTAGTCTTGAAGATAATAGCAATCAGCTATTCCATGTCCTAGAAAATACTACCCTGAACAACATAGAAAATGCATTCGAGTAGGTACCTGGCAAGAGTATTTTGGTGCGTTTGAAATCCTGTAATTTGTGGGGAGAAGTTTTTCCTATCTTTTATTCATAAAGATATGAACTCAAATTTCCCGAGGCATAAATGATGAATCTGAGGATAATACCCAGGTGTTTTTTGTTTCTGAAGCAATCATACAAATTCACCTTTGTGATTTAAGCAATTTTACCTTTATGAAGTTTCTTTTTAAGTGCAATTGGACCGGGAGGCTATTCTACAAAAGAATCTTTTGTTTAAAGTTTATGAAATACTTTTATCTGTTTGACTCAAAGCAAAATTGTCAGTGAAAATCGTTATTTTTATTCTCCTGAAATAGCATAGTAAAGAAACTTCCTGTTTTACACAAACACCCCAGAAAAAACATCAACAGATTCTCTGTGATAATTATTCAGCATAGACAAAATTATCTGTGACAGTTTGTTAACAATAACATTCATTATTAAGTTGAGTTTTTCCTCTTTATTGATGTATTTCTTTTATAGGAAAGAGTCGGGCATAAATGAGTAGAGAGTTTGATTTTGTAATGTCAATATCAAGTTGTGAGGAAAAAATTGCCAGTAGCCTGTAAATTATGGACTGAAAGATTTAAGAGAATGAGAGAGGAAGAAATACAAAGAGAAAAGAAGTGGAGAAAGAGATAAATTCTTGAATTGAACAAAGTAGAAGAGAAAGAATGAATCTACTGACCGGGGCATGCTGATAAGGTAAAATTTCTGATTCAGAAATTATAAGCAGATATCCTATTAAAGACAACCATGTACTGAATTACACAAACAGGCCTTCATCCGTGATCTACAACATGCCATTAATATCTCATCCCCATGACTCGTTTGAACGCAACCCTGGGTAAAACACGAGCTGAATCAAAATCTTGGAATTAATTTCCATGGGGAGTTTGGATGGCCATGGATGGATTTCTGCTTAGAAAATATTTGCTCCTATAATGAATGCTTTTCATGTGTAATTGAAGCAGACAGAGATAATAGAATGAAAACGATCTTTAAGTTTAAGCAATGCATGGTCTGCAGGGACATTGACTTGAAGGGGAAGGTGATCCCGATGTTAACTTTGCTTCATAAAAGCAGAATGATCCAAGATACATTTCAGGGCAAGATTTAGATTTTTTTCAAAGACAAAAAAAAACATTGTAAGCAATATATAACCAGAGCTGTGATTAGAGTTATGATGTGAATCTTTTAAATGTAGAACACCTTCAGAAATTGTTCTTATTAGTGAGCAATATTGTTTCAAATAAAGAAGTTTGTTCAAGAGAAATGTGTATGTGGGTAGTTTTAAATTTTTACTTCAAATAATAAGTTAACCTAAGGTACACTGAGACCACACTTCATAGAATGCTGGTTTCTTAACCATTTCACCATGTACACAAATTTTTATTAATGTGAAAATAAATGTATATTTAATTGAAATGTGAGTATTTCAATAAAGTATTTGTACAATACCTTTGTCATGAATATGAAAAGAGGAAGATAAAAACTAGTATTTCTTTAAGTGCACATAAAATTTTCTAAAATTCTGTGAACATAAAGAAAAGTTCTGCAACATCGTGTATCGTTTGGGAGTTTGGAAATTTGTGCTTTATAATTTATTCATTTATTGCAACCATGACTGTTGGATTATTGACAAAATAAAATTGAAAATAGGACAATAAAATATACAAATACTTAGACGGTGAGTGGGGAAACCATCAAACCATAACAATATACTCTGTACATGAATATTGGATCAGAAGGGAAAATGATCTGTGAATAAAGATAGAGATGCAAAGAAGAGGAAATATAAAAGAAGAGGGAAGATAAGAAAGAAAGAGAGAAGAAGCAGGGAAAGGAAGAAAATACCAATGGGTGTATATGGTATATCTAAAGTTACATGACAGTCATTACATTTTCAAAGTTAACAAAATACTAAAATGGCATAATTGTCTACTATTCAATGGGTTAAACCTGGGTTAATTCTAAAGAACATCGCACTGGCATGCTATTTCAAATGCTGAAGATGGAGAATTCCCGCAACCTTTTCATCATGAATTTAGCTCTTTCCAGACTGAACCACATAGGAATTCCCTTTTGTTATCATCCAGTTCATTGAAAGTTCGCCCCCATTGTACAAGTAGCTCCTAATGGTTATA
Source organism: Lytechinus pictus (assembly GCF_037042905.1). Classification (NCBI taxonomy): domain Eukaryota; kingdom Metazoa; phylum Echinodermata; class Echinoidea; order Temnopleuroida; family Toxopneustidae; genus Lytechinus; species Lytechinus pictus. Next base: position 19,286,035 of record NC_087260.1, read on the forward strand.
TCTTGCCATCTTTCTATGACCAAACGAAAGTGATCAATTTTAATGGTTCTATTATCATGATTGAGATATATTTCTGAATATTTGATTAGTCTGCCGCATTGTATATCCATTTTTTTCTGTTCGGGTATTCCCATTATGATACAATGTTGGCCAACCAGATGTTTCTATTCAATTACGGATGGTTGTATGGAATGCTCATTTGCAAGCTGTGAATTATGGCAGGCTGATGGGATGCTTCAATCAAACTTTGAAATGATGTTCATTCATTGGAGATATCTTTGAATAGAGGGAAAGGGAAAGTTGAGAGATAGGGAGATGGAGAGAGAGGGAGAGAGAGAGAGAAAGAGAGATACATGTATATGGGGTGGCTAGGGATAGGGTTGGAAGAGTGGGATAAAATGGATTAGAGTTGGGCAGGGAAACGAAAGAACTGAAAAGTGTTCTGTCATGTTACAAAAACTTATAACATTGAAAGAGTGAAGAGAGGGATAGGAGAGGAGGGAGAGGGGAGATTGGGAGGGGGAAGCGGGGGGGGGGGGGGGTGGAAGAAGAGATAGGTGGGGCAAAGACCCTCCTTAGCCCCACCAATTTCTCAGGGTCTGATCTCTGATGAAAGGGGTGTATGCTGGTTTTAGAAGGTCTTTCTTTGACTATTAGGTAAAAAGGGGGGAGGGGATTGTAGACACTTTGAAACAGTCACATTCAGTCATTTCAAATGATTTGGTTGGAACAGGAAAAGTGAGGAACAGAGGACTGGGGAGTGTTTCATGAACATTTTTGTCTGATAAGTTGTCAGATCTGACAACTTTCCTTGATGTTGTCTGGCTAAGATTGCACTGTTACTATGGAAATTGTCGGATAAAACATCAAAGAAATCCTTTCATGAAATGCTCCCAAGGAGAGTTGGACAGACAATAATGAGGGGTAGATGAAAGGAATGCTTTCATATCTTCATTAGATCAATATATATTTTGAATTTTAGGAGAAATTCAACATCAGGGGAGCATACTTTCACTTGTCAGCAATTTTATACGGTGTCTAGTTTTATATGACAATCACCATAACACCTGTGCTTCTCAGCCAATCAAAATCAAGGAAAAACACCAGATCTTATAACTTCTTGCACAAAAGTCTTGATAAAATGCTCCCAAGAACAAGTTTAAATGGGCAAAGGGAAGTTCAACATGACAGGCTGACAATATTAAAGAAGGATGGAGAGAGGGAGAGAGAGAAATGGTGGGGAGGGGGGAGCGAGAGAGAAGGGGGGGGGAGTTGGGGGTTTGATGAGCAGTGGGGGATAAAGTGGAGACAGGAGAGGGTGAATGGGGGTGAGAGAAAAGGGGGGGGATAAAGTTGTGAAGGTGCAACATGATAGGCTGACGATATGAAAAAGGATGGAGAGAGGGAAAGAGAGAAATGGTTGGGGAGAGCGAGAATGAAGGGGGGGGGAGTTGGGAGTTAAAGAAACAGTGGGGGATGGATTGGAGACAGAGAGGGTGGATGGAGATGAGAGGGAAAGGGAGATAAAGTCAAAAGGTAGAAGAAAAGGGTGAGGTGGAGGGAGAGAGGGGAACAAAAATGAATGAAGAAGAAGGGGAACGGCAGCTAAAGGGCACACACTCCATTAGAAAGATCAATAAGAACACAAGCATCGTTAAGATGAAGTTTGACTGTCATGCTATGTTATGGATTAAAAGGCGGAGAGTGGTATCGAGAGTGGAAATAAGGGATGCAGTGATAGTTCAAGTAGTTCAAGGTCAGTGAACTTAGAATACGAGTGAGAGAGAGGGGGGGGAGCAAGAGAGAGGGAGAGAGAGTCGGACAGAGAGAGGGATGGGTAATATGTGGAGGGAAATGAAATGGAACGATAGGATGAAGTTGGGAAGAGAAATGAAAGGATGGAAGATGAAAGAGCAGATGACTGATGAGCCTGAGTTCAAACTCAGTTCATGCACAGTGAAAGAAAAGGTCATGTACTTTTACATGTTCCCACTGGCTCAATACAGATTGAAATGTAAATCCTTTTTCATCCCACTTCCATTTTCATATGTGTTTGATTTGTTTTGTTTAGTGAAAAGTACAAGATTCATATTTTTTAAGTATATTTATTTGAATGAACATATATGAGAGAGGATATTTTAGCAAGTGAATATTCATTTTTTTGATCGAAGCTCTTGACAATCTAAATTAACTCAGATTATTGTTAGTTCAAACTCTACTATTTCATCAATTTCAACTGTTGAACTTCTTAATTCTTCTTCTTTTCCTACTCATTCCTTTTCTTATATTCCTACTTCTACTTCTTCTCTTTCTTATTCTTCTCCTCCTCCTCATTCCCCCCCCCTCTTTTCCTTTTCCTTCTTCTCCCATCCCTCTTCTTCTTCTTCTTCTTTTTCTTGCTTTGTTTATCCCACTTTCTTGTACCCTCCTCTCTCTCTCTTTCCATTACCCACTCCTCCTCTTCCACTTCCTCTAATGACTCTGATGTTAAGATAAAATAATCATATTCCACTTTTAATAAAGACTGTGATACATACAATGTATTGCAAATCTTTGATTGTTTCAAAGCTAGATTTAAAGACCCAAAGCAAAAATCCTGACAACTTTTGTTGCTTATAAAAGTTTTTGTTTCAAACTAATTAGGGTACACTTCAAGGATCTTTTCCCCTTATTTCTATGCAATTTTTCATGTATCGTATTTCTCTGTTGCTATTTGTTTGGATTAGTTCCTGGGATTTCCGCACACCGCATGACCTGCAACGGAGCCACGCTGTGAAAAACCGCACCACTTTCCTCGCTATCTCTTTGTACTCGCCACGACCGAGTGAGCGCTGTTGATACCCCCTCGCCACCATTCCCCAAAGGTGCTGCATCACCACCTTTGATAGGGCACAGCCGCCGCGGAAATGTGCTCTCATCGTCGCGATTTCCCATTTATTGGGAATCTGACCCAAATTTTATTCACCGAACCACTTGTCAGTGAAATCCCGGAGGTGAACGCTGCAACTCGTGATTTTTTTTCTCTCTCTCTTGCCTCTCTGGTGTCCAGTTTTTTTCTGGTTCTTAACCATTTTTTCTGCGGCTTGCGTCCTTTGAGATGGCAATCTCTCCTCATCGGCGAGGAAAGCGTGTTGATGTCATAGGGGTGATCTTCAAGAGCGTCTTCTTTTCATTTTGTTCTTCCTGAGGTTCTAGTCTCCCTCAAGCAGATTGTGTTCCATTCTCATCATTATGTGATGTTTTCCTTTAGGTGCATCTGCAATGTTTTCCTGAGGGCAGCTCTACTCACATACACAGGTGATTAGAAGTTCTGCATCGCTTATTTTCCAAGCAAAATAGAAAATCCAAACTAAAAGGAGTATTGAAAATTGCAGGTTAACCTAAAAGTGTTGCTATTTTGATCCCAGTGTCACCTTCTTTGGAAGTTCTGCATCACTTATATTCCAAGCTTGCAAATTACAGGTTAACCTTAAAAAGAAAATTACCCTTTTTTAGATCTTAATGCTTTTTTAATTAGTCTTTCTGCATCTTATATTTCAAAGCTAGAAGAAAAAGCCAGTGTACAGATTCTTGCAAATTACAGGTAAACCCTCAAATGTTGCTTTATTTCAGTATCATCTTCATTAAACATTCTGCAAAGCTTATTTTCCATTGTAAAAGGATTATCCAACCTACACAATAGTGCAAATTTGCAGGTTAACCTTGAAGAATTATGCTCTATTTCGATCTCAATGTTATGATATTAATTGAAAGTACTGTTTCGTGTATTTTCCAAGCGAAAAGGACATTACATCCTGCAAAGTATTGGAGTATTGCTGTTGGCTGGTTAACCTTAAAAAGCTGCTCTATTCTAGATCTCAATGTTACCAGGCCTAAATTGTGATGTTGATGATTCGGTTTTGATTTGGAATTTCAAGGGGAAAGTCCTCATTAAAATGATTTGAGAAACCTTTTCATTATGACCCACACGGATAGATGCTTCCGCCTCTTAAGGTTGCCGATTGCATTGTTCTCTGTAGAATGTCTTGTATCATTCTCTATTTCTCTGCTGTCTTTCATTTTGCCTCTTTATTTTAGATGGATATATATATAAATATATGTATATATATATCATCCTACGTAAGGGCAAAGTCTATGAATGGGTTTATTCCGCTATAATACACATTTAGACGTTAAGTCGAAGGTAGAGGGCGTTAAGGCGCATTTCGAACATTGAAAGAAGACAAAAAATAGCCTTAAATGCAGATATAGAAAGATATATATATATTTATGTGTGTTTATATATATATATATATATATATATATATCTAGAGAGAGATGATTGAAAGAGAAAAGTGAGAGAAAGGGAGAAGGGGGTGGAGAGTTAGAGCGTAAGAGAAGAGAGAGAGGAAGAAAGAGGGAGAGGGAGGAAGAAGAGAGAGTGAGAAAAGATTAAGGAGAGAAAAAGCAAGAGAAAGCAAGAGAGAGAAAGAGGGGCAAGGGGTAGAAGGACATAGCCATGTGATGAAAATAAATGGAAATAGGAGAGATGAAGTGAGACGGAGGGCACTGATTTACAGATAGGGGGGGGGGGGTAGATGTTCCATGACTGAGAAAAATAATAAAAAGAGGGAAAAAAGTAAAAATGAGAAGGATGAAATATAACATTATTACTCAGTTGGTAGGCGTTTTTATTATATTCCAATGACCAGGGTTTGATTCCCAATGTGCACTAGTGTTCTTTGGTAAGGCATCATTTCCTTTGGAGAGGAATTAAACCCTGTTGGTCCTCTAGTTACATAGCTAAGAAAACATCCATGCTTTCTTAGCAATAAGGTAAATAGTCACCACCTTTTTACCATTTTAAAATCTATCACAAAATTATACTTTTATTTTAAAAAGTCTGTTCCTGTTGCTAGCTTATGTCTACTTAGCCCCTCCCCCTAAATGCCTTGTTCTCCCCCCTCAAAAATTTGTACTTGGGAGAGTGGGATAGGAAGAAATGGAGAGAGCGATAGGAAAGAAAGAGAATGGAATTTAGATAAAAATTGAGGAGAGGGTAAGAGAATAGCCTTGAGCTTTGGTAAATGAAAGCACTTGCTTTAACTTGTAACCTGATCGTCTAGGTCAACAGTGTTGTTGAGTGCTGAGAAAATTAAAAGGCTGCTCAAAGTCAATTCTGAAATGCCAGGGTCAAGCCATTTTTGGTATTTAAGAGGTGATATAAAAGGATGAGAAGATGCAGAACTTGACTTTGGGGGAAGGGTTTAATATCTAGTGATTAAATCGGATGGGTGGGAATTTTCTTGCTCTAATGGTTCCATAGATTTGGCAGATTTGAGTGAGTAAAGCAATTTGGCGTATAACACTTCACCTTTTTATGTTATCTTGAGGTGACCTTTGGTGTTTGACGATATCACCTAGCACCTAGTGACACAAAGATATGCAATCAATCACAAATTTTAAGCATTCCTTCTGATTGGTAGATAGTGTATAGTTGAACAAAATATCTATGCAGCAATGATCATCATTTTATGATTAAATGCAAACTTTATTTTTCAGTGGCCTTGCATGGTGTTGAATTAAACAGTATATAGCCAATCTTCAATAAAGCACCATTCCCCTTTTGGTGTAACATGTACACCTTTTTCTTACACCCGAGTGAGTGAACAATATTAACACAAAACAGTGTTGATTGAATGCAATGTCCATACATTGAAATCCATGTGGAGTTACACTAAACATAATTTTTACAGTGTTCATTTCCTCAACATCAAAGAGATTCAAAAGTATCCCCATTATACCTCATAAAATCATACAATATGATAAATGCTGTGATATGAAAGGACATTGTAAAACACTTGGTGTACCACACTTTGGTGTAAAACACTTTGGTGTAAAATCATCTTTACACTAGATATTCCAACTACTATCTGTAAACTTGACTGAAGTCTGTAGAGATTAGTCTAAAATCTTGGCACTGGTCCGTCTCGTTATGGTCCCACGTCCCTGAGGCGGGGCATTGATGCTGGGGTTGAAAATCTCGACACTGTTCTTTCTGCCCACGTGGCACCTGTGGACGAGGGCTCATACAAGATTCATCCGAAGGACGCCCCCTTCATCGCTTGATTGATGCATGTTGTGCAATGACTGTGGCGAGGCTCGTCCATCATGCATGTCATGTGGTCCCTTCAGATTCTAAAGAAAATGGTATACAAAGTCAGATTTACCAACTACTGTAGATTACTTTGGTCAACCGCATACTACTTTTATCAGCATTTTTGACCAGTTTGACGTTGAAGCAGCATTCATTGGTCACAAACTTAATGGTCATTCTTACATCAGTACACAATTCGTATACCTATTAAATTTCAGAGTGAATAGGGTGAAAAAAACTTGCTGCTCTATTTCGTATGAGTCTGAACAGGAGATATGTTTGCCACTTTGTATGGCTCTATTGTGAGTCTGAACAGGGAGCGGATGATTTAATTGCTACACAGTGAATTTTATCAGTCTGAACAGGGTAAATTGTTGTTACTCTATCTTGTGAAACTTGCGAGTCTGAGCCAGGGTAGATCTTAGTTGTTCTATATAGAAATCTGGTGAATCTCAAGTGGTCATGTACCTATGTGATGAATGTGTTGAGTGTGAACTGGGGGTTGATGTTTGTCGCTGTGGTTCTTGGTCGGCAAGCGGTGAGGATGATTACGGGTGCGGTGATGATCGGTGGTGGTAACCAGTCAAGCATGGTGGTACTGCGTAACCATGATGCTGTGGTGTGAAAGAGAGAGGTACAGACAGAGAAAGAGTGAAAGATAGTAAGATAGAAAGATAGATAGATAGATCAGTAGGTATGTGTAAAATAGATAGAGATAGATGCATGGAGATAGACAGACAGCCAGATAGATAGATTTCACCCTAGAATTATTGTTTTCAAAGATGCTTTCAAACTCTAGTAGCAATTGTCTTTCAAAATGCTAACCTGAAATGCCGAAATATGTGCATTTTTTTTTGGAAGGCACATCAGAAGCAAAGATGATAAAGTTCAATTATACTCGGCAAACAAAATGACAAAACAAAATAATATGCGATTATGTCGTGGCTTTATTCAATAGAGATGAACACTTTTCCGAATCTGGTGTCACAATCACATAAGTATAAAACATGGATATGAATACCTCTGATTAGAGACTTACATTCATGTATGTCTGGAACCAACCGATAGCCTTGGTTTAGCTCCCCGAAGGGGGGTTAAACCCCCGGCTAGAAGGCCCCCCTCCCAGAAAATTCAACGTTAAATTTCACGGCTGCTTTCCCACTGGTTCTCTGCTAGCCGGACAGGAATACCAGCACAGCTATTAACTACATGTATGAGCTATCGGCAAATCGGTGGATTACAGATGGCATACTTATATCATATAATATACATATATATACCAGCCTTCCCGCATGTGAACTTGGGTGAGGCCAAAATTTCACGAAAAATATAAATGTATACAGAATACCAGCCTCCCCGCCTATGAGATCAGGTGAGGCCTAAACTGAAAGTTCGAGCGTGACACCCTTACATTCAAATTACAATTGCGTTCCTAAAGTACTATGTAAAGTTATAAATAAATCCCCTTCGTGTAGGTACCGAATGAGGACCCGATTCAATATGAAATATTAATCAACGTACATGGCATCAAAGTGGAAAATGTAATAACTAGAGGCTAAAATATCATTCACTGCTTTACACACCTTGCAAAAGTGACCATTGTGGATTAAAGAACATATGCCATGCCTATAATATGAGAAATCAATTCATGTGAATTACCAAAATATAACTAACACCCAGTCCCAAAAACGGGTAAGGGCGAAAACCCACCTGACCACAGACCAAAATAGATCAGAAGGATAAAATTCCCTTACGGCCCACATTTCTAAATACACGACAATCTTTATATTGTTTTGATGTGCGACCAGGCAAACTGCCCCCGGATTTGAATTCGTGTTTCGTTATATAAATCAACATTAAATTCATGTAAGTAAAATAATTCAAATGTCCATATTATTATACAACAATTCTACATCCGTTATTCCATTCATAACGAGCTATACACTCCAATAAATAAGAAATCAACTCTGAATGATACCTAGAGTATCTTCATTCTCGACCTTCCCCATTGCATGTGTTTAAACATTCCAACATTGTTTGACCCAAACGTAACATTTACATGGATGGTTGTTGGGGAGGAGGTGGGAAAATTACAAGCGAATATTTTTGACGTTCATCTCCGTTGAAAGCCAAGACTAAAATGAAGGATTTTCGCGCCTTCACCTAGGCGCGCGCGCCAAAATATGGGAGCTCCTTGCGCCCAGTATAAATTATTGTCATTGTGCGCATAAACAATACCGTCTGGCGCGCCATTGTGACGTATCACCTCGTCAACCGCGCCATTCCAAATTACAACACCTTCATGACCTGGCTTTGTTCGCCGACCTATAAATCATTTTAAATCGCCGAGTCGTCTTTAAAATACATTAAACACAAAGATTTGATCAAGATTCTATAATTGGCCTTTCTCCGGTTTGCACAAGTATTGCATACACTCCACGGTTGACCTTTGACCCATAGCTATCTTGGGTCAAATACACCAATATTTGATATGTGATGGGTGGTCTTTAAAAAAATGGAAAATTGTGTGATTTAGTGGTGACACAACATTTGCTCCAGCGACAATTGCTCCGGGCTTAATTTTGTCTAAGATGTAGGGTTAGGGTTGCAAATAGGGTTTTATGTTAGGTTTAGGTTAAGGGTAGAGTAGTGTTAAACCCAGCATTGAAGTTTGTCATTCAATTAGTGTGTAGAATTTATGCCAGAGCAGTTGTCGCCAGAGCAAATGTCATGGAACTGATTTAGCATTCTTAAAAAATATCATGTTTTGTGTTGTTGTTTCGAATTGTGATTCTTGTTTGAGGTTCTAGCCAAGAAATCAGATTGGTGTATTTGAAGAAGATGAATAAATGATGCGCAAACAAGCTTAAAATATAGATCTATCCCCCCTTTTTCATGAATCTTTAAAACAAACCCCAAGCCAGCTGAACGTGTGAAGATTGGGGTCGAACAGAAGACGACGATGTTATCAGAAGTGAGCGCTATCCGCCGCAGTCACCCATGGGAATGTGATATTTCTTAACTACTTGTTTTGTCGATGTTGGTTAAGGTGCTGTGATAGTTTCAGATCGTAAAGTTTATTTCGGGATAACAAAGAATTTAGGCTGGTTTTTAAGGTTTAATATTGGACCGCGTTTGTTTGTGGTGGCTCTTCCAAAAGTGATAAATAAGATTTACTAGGGGAGTGAAGCTTCACCTCTGTGATATTTATAGTTAAATTTATTTTGGAGCCAATCAGGTGAAAGAATTTCAGTAACTTTTAACGTTTGTTGTTGAAAAAAACTGACTAAAATATTTTATTTTGTTCAATCTATGCTGATTGCAGTTCTCTTTTTTCTGGTGTGCTGCAAAAGTGGGAAAAGTAGATGAAATTCACTGGGAAAGAAATAAAAATAAATGATTATTACCTAGGATCATTCAGAATTATTAAGTTACTTTAGTCAGAATTATTATAAGCCACTGCTGCTACTACTACTGATTCAGCTGCTACTACTACTACTACTGCTGCTGCTACTACTACTACTACTACTACTACTACTACTACTACTACTACTACTACTACTGCTACTGCTACTGCTACTGCTACTGCTACTGCTACTGCTACTGCTACTGCTACTGCTACTGCTACTGCTACTGCTACTACTACTTCTACTACTACTACTACTACTACTACTACTACTACTACTACTACTACTACTACTACTACTACAACTACTACTACTACTACTACTACTACTACTACTACTACTACTACTACTACTACTACTACTACTACTACTACTACTACTACTACTACTACTACTACTACTACTACTACTACTACTACTACTACTACTACTACTACTACTACTACTGCTACTACTACTACTATTACTGCTGCTGTTACTGCTTCTGCTGGCTGCTACTACTGCTACTACTACTAATACGTCTACTACTACTACTACCACTACTACATTTATCTACGTTTGCCACTCTCCATCCAAATGCATATTGTTATTACTACTACTACTACCAGCACCTTCTACATCCCCACCTCCACGACCACTGCTACTTATATTTACAAGTATTGTACTACTAAGACTAATGATCTACTGCTATTAGAAATTTGTCTTCTTACAACCATTAAATATCCTTTGTTTATCATGCCCCAACTTCATCAGAGTAGAGGTACCTCTGGAAACCTAAAAAAGGTTCTGTTGATAAGAAGACAAAATAAGATTTTTGTAAATCCATGTACCAACAGAATAGACCACCAAAGGTGTGTGTGTGTGTGAGCTGTACAGTAGCCGTGCAATTTTCTTGTGACTTACCGTGCGATGCAGTCATTTGCAGCTCTTGTGCTTTGGTGAGAATAATCCAATCTTTCATGACTTTTCAATTACGAATCATCTTCAGCCGACTTCTCCTCCTCCTCTCTGCCCACTCTTCTTCATTGAAAGGTCACGTCCCTATCGCCCCCCTCCCTTTTCTTTCTTTTCCCCATCTTCCAATGTCTTGAGGCTTGTACATCTTCTGAGGTCTCGTCCATGAAGCTGTTTGTTAAGACATGCATGGTGTTGCAAATGATGTTACACGGCATGTTTTTTTTAATAAGGAACTGTAGATTTTTAATTGAGATAAATTTTTCATGATTGTCAGAATTAGGTTGATGGACACGTGGAGCCTATAACACAAGCGTGATAAGAGACTTAATTGCAATTTTTGTTATAAAAAAAATACTGTATAATTATCATTATTGTATTCAATATAGACTTGGAAGGGGTGAGAGGGACGGAAGGAGAGGGGGAGGGAAAGAAAGGAAGAAGGGGGTTGAGGAGAAGAGCAAGAGAGGGAAGAGAGAAAGAAAAAGAGAGGGAGAGAGAAATAGAGTAGGTATAAAGAGATGACACGATGCTTCCTTCCCCAGTCATCATGAATATTTACAAGAGAAGTTGTCACTATTTATTCTTTTACAAGAGATAAATCCCCTGCAGCGAACTAAGGTCTGCTAAAAGCTCTAATCTCCGGTTGAGTATCTATTCGCTGACATTTCAATATGTGCATTCCTTGTATTCATTTCATGCTTCATGATGTCGTTTGACAAGCTGCATTAAGTTGCATTCGTTGTTAGTCATCTTTGTGAAGCTCCTTTCGTCTTTCATTCCTTCATTATTTCCCGAAAATGGGAAAAAAGCACTTTTACGTATTATTGTCTTTCAGAAAATTCACATAGTAATATTGCAACAATATTGAAATTACATTGTATCTTTTTATAAGTAGAGATCTACCTATGGATGTACAATCACAGCATCTATTCCAATGATAGAACAGACAAGAAAATGTCAGAATTTCTTCTTGCTTGAACCATGTCAACATACACCGTGTTTACACGCTGAACCGCAAGCAGATGCAGAATTGGCTTTTTTATTGCGTGTAAACGCGATTAACTTGCATTGGCTCTCAGTGCAGAATCGGCAATTTTGCACCACCAAAGTAGTAGGTTCAGAACTGCGAGCGGATGCAGAATTGCCTTTTTTTCTACGTGTAAACAGAAAGCCGATTCTGCATCGGCAATTGGAGCGCATTTCATTTACTTTACCATAATGACGTACTTGTAAGCGCACGGATCCAGCGTTGTCTTTATTTTGATGTATATTGTTGGTGCTCGCATCATTACAAGTTTTTGCCACATGAGCCGATTCTGCACCGCGAGCTGTGACAGCGTGTAAACGAGGTGCAAGATAAACCAAAAGCCGATTCTGCATCGGTTTTTGGTTCTGAACCAAAGCCGATGCATGTGTAAACACGGTATATATTTCAGCATGGTTGTTACATATTCATAGCATATTAATTTCAAGTTTGATATTTTAAGTCAGACATCTTATGGTAGATGATAAAGGTTAATATATTTGATATCTTTTGTACAGTCTAATTATCTAATCTCTCTCTTGTTCTTTTTTTTCTTTGATCCTCTCCACTTTTCACTTTCTTGCTGCCTTCTTTCTGTTTTATCTCTTCTCCCCATCTCTTTCTCCATCTCTCTCCCACTTTCCAATCTCTATTCATCTCTCCACCCCCTCTCTCCCTCCCACTCTCTCTCTTGTCCGTCATTCTCCAGGCATGCATCAAAGAAGGCTACCTCATGAAGCAAACAAGCTCATTCCAGGTAGGTGCACATTTTGAGGAAATAATTCAAATTTATTATTTTTTTAAAAGGGGGGGGGATGGATTTCTATTTTCAGAAAGGTGACCCAAATAATGACTAGTTTTCTAGTACTGTATACGGCTTTGCTCTTAATCACTAGTTCTGTAATTGATTTCAGGGGCCCGTTTTACACAGAGTTGCGATTGATCCAATCAGTTGCAACTATGGAAAGCCAGCAACGTCAACATCTAAAATTACATGTTCAAAATATTTTCAGAAATGATGTACTGTATATTCATGCATTCACTGTTTTCTTGACAGTTCAGTATGCTTCTCTTTGTTTCAAAGGATATTGAGCAATTTTCCTGAGAAATATTATGACATTGATTGATTTCCATATACTTTCGATTGATCGGATTCGGATGAATGGTAACTCCTTGTAAGACGGGGCCCTGGACACACAATTGGCATGCAATTGATCATAAGTTTTTTTTGGAAACACCACCTATAACTGACATTTTGTAGAATACAATTCAGAAGAATAATGTATGAACCACACTTAATTTACACTATCCCAATGCTAAATCGAGACATTTAGCCCTTGTTTGGCCTATGTATTTGTGTGCTGCTCCATGATCATAATTAAGAGAAAGGAAAGCCCATTGGGCTAGTACAAAAATACATCGCACCTGCTTGCTCTTTGGAAAATATTGGTTGCCCATGGTAACCAGTATAGGGGTGTCTAGGATCCTCTTTTTTTAGAAGAAAAAAGGTAAGGTAAGGTAAGGGAGACTCAAAAATGAAAACAAAGGGAAAATGCAGAGCCACCAACCATTACCTCTGTGGTGTGATTAGTATGTTTTTGCAACCAAATACAGCATTGCATTTTTTTCTTCATATAAAAGGAATTAGTATAGAAAAAAAGTAATATAAAATCCATATATAATCTTATGATAATTATTCATAAAACTTTACTCAATTGTAGTTAGTTAAATTAATTTAATTGTCAACTTTCAAGTAACATTTTTGTAATTATAGCAATGTGAACCAATGTCTTTAATTATTTTGCTTAAGGTCAAGTCCACCCCAGAAAAATGTTGATATGAATCAATAGAGAAAAATATCAAAAAAGCATAACGCTGAAAATTTTCATCAGAATCAGATGTGAAATAAGCAAGTTATAACATTGTAAAGTTTTGCTGTTTTTTCACAAAAACAGTTATATGCACAATTCAGTGATATGCAAATGAGATGATGTTCCTCACACACTATTTCTTTGGGTGTTTTATTGTTTGAATTGTACAATATTTCAATTTTTACTGATTAAACAATAAGGACCATCTTGACTGAACCATAAAATGTTTAAAAAATGGTAATTCTACATATTCAGGGGGAATAAAACTTTGTTTCACAGGACAATGAGGAGAAAATGAGAATATTTCATATTTCAGATAATAAAGTACAAAAGAAATAGTGAGTGAGTGACATCATCAGTCCCCTCATTTGCTCATCAGTCCTCTCATTTGCATACCGATCAGGATGTGCATATAACTACTTTGTGAAATTAAGCGAAACTTTAAATGACATAACTCGCTTATTTCACATCCGATCTTGATGAAATATTCAGTGTTATGCTTGTTGGATTTTTCTCTTTTTATTTAAATCAACTTTTTTTTGGGGTGGACTTGTCCTTTAAAACCAGAGTGAGATATAAATGTTTTTCAAAGTTTTGGTTTCTATCTGCAAGAGCAGGGCACATTATATCATAAAATACAGATTTGGGGAGAAAAATAGATTAAAAATATACAATTTTGTTCATTTTCAAAGTTTGGCAACCTGACTTAAAATGCTAAGAATTAGGACTGAACATTTAGCTTCAATCAAGAATTGGTATTATAAAAACAAAATATGAGGATTTAACCAGGAGTTCAATGTTTGGGTTATACTGGATTAGTTTAAACATAATTTCAAGTTGTGGTAGTGATCACAAAATAATTCAAACGGAATCCAACATAATGTCCACTCAAGTGTTTTTATGAAACGTTGATTGAAATACATACTGATCCTAGTAATTCTGATGATTAACTCTTTGCACACTGAATTATATTTTATGGGAAAATAATGACAAGTGTTTCCATGTTATTTTCTTTAATTCAAGATTTCCATATTGAAACATTGATCCTTATTATTATCCAAGAACTATTGCCTTTTATTAGCTTGTCTTATTTGAAGATAACCGATTATTACGATTGTTGAATTTAATTGTACGAATGTGCAAGATTGCAACATCAACGCGCAAAGGGTTAAGAAGCAAGAGAGGGAGAAGGAGAAAGTGGAAGAAAAAAGAAAGGAGCAAGCAAATGGGAAGGAGGGTAGGGGCACAAGAAAGGAAGGCAGGATTTGGTTTGGGCATTTTGAAAGGGGAAAGAGAAAAGAACACAATTGTTTCATATCTACTTTTGATGTTAAGTGAAAGAGAGAGACTAAAGAGGGGAAGGGGGGAGGAGAGTGCATGATCAAAGAAATTGTTGAAAATAGGAAAGGAGCACCAAACAAAGACATCTATGGGATTGAGAAGGAGAGAGAGAGATAGAAAGAGAAGGAGAAAGAAAGATAGAAGGGGAGAGCAGGAGTGCAGAAGGGCGAATGGCAGTCAAGTATTTCAATCCACCTGGGGGAAGATTATAGCCAAATAGGAGGAGGGCAATTTTCCATGTTTTCTGGTATTATCCTTGTCAAATCATCTTCCTCCTCCGAGAATTGAAGATAAACAGGGGTCCAGGCCATCTTCCCAACCTCCAGCAAATACAACCATACATTAGCGTGATTAGCACTTCATAGATGTACTTTCCTCTGTCCTCTTGCCCCGTTCACACCTCGCAGGTAGACCATCCTAAGACATATTTGGAAGTTTTAGAGTTATACCTATCCAAACCAGTTCTAACCAGTTGAAACAAGCTGAGACTTTTCATTGTAAATCTTCAAACTTAATCCTTTTTTTCTTTTTTTTTTGCATTGGTATTATTTTTACAGATCCATTTTAAAATTATTTCTTCGGTATTGCTATCACTATCCATGTAAACAGTGTAAATATCGGGAAGTTAAGCCTTTGTTGAAGCCGACAAAAAAAATCATGAAAAGTATGGACTATCTTGACAAATTATTGTGTATATGCTGAAAGTCAAAGTGGCCATTTTGTATCAGAAAAGTATATAGCTTTTGTGGGTTCTAGTACAACAGGCCAATACTTTATATTACTTTTCTTCTTTTTTTTTTTTCGGCAAAAAGTTCTTTGGGCTCTATTTTGTCCAAGATGTGTTGGGTTAGGGTTATAGGTGCAATATGGTTCTATGTTAGATTTAGGGTATGGAATAGTGTTAAACCCAGGGTTGAAGTTAGTCATTCGATTAGTGTGTGGAATTTAGAGCGGAGCAATCGTCGCCAGAGCAAATGTCATGGAACCCTTCTTTTTGACCCGGCTAAAACTTTACGTGTGAACAAGGCAATACGCATGACCTTCCATTCACCCTTCCTATCTCCTTTCCCATCTTGCACTACCATCGTATTTTGTCTCTCCTGGTGCGTCCTTTCTTCGTTCCCCGTCACAAAATCTTATTTTGTCAATATTTAGCTTAAATCCCAACAGACCCACCTTAAGAACTTGCTTTCATGATAACAAACTTTGGTTACTTCAATATGTCCCATTTTCATATATACCTGACCTTTACGGAGAAACTTCTAGTGAAAGAGATAGATCAGGATGGTTTCCTTATAAATCCCATTTTCCCATGACATCTGCCCTCAGATCTCTCTGCTTGTCATCAAATATTTAATTTTCTTGGGATAAGCTTTCACTTTGTCCTGTTTCTATCATTTCCCCATTAGGGAAGAATGCAGTCAAATTGCCTCTCGTTTCTCTCAAATTGATTTCCGGTTCTTTATGCTTTCTTATTCTTTGAAAATTGATGAATACAGTCCATGTTTATGCCATTTCCTCTTGGAATGTTTTGCAAATATTTGGTTAATCTCAAGTCAGATTTGATATTTACTTGAAGACAGGATTTCCCATCGGTTTTTCTCTTTGAAGTCCTCCCTCCTTTCCATCTTTCATTATTTCCTGGCAAAGAATATATATGTATTCCTGGCAAGTCTCATTAATATTTCAATTGAAGACATGATTTTGATCTTTATTCAGCATCATCTAAAATGCAGTTTCTGAGAATTTCATCTCATTTTTTTCCTTTTGGTTCTTCCTCTTCTCTCTTATTATTTTTTCATTCATTTGACTAGATCATGAATTCTTAATAGTATTTTTGTCTGTGAAACTTTTCTGACATTTATGTTAAAGTATATGAAAGCAGACAAAATTTATTAACAATGCCTGCTTGTCGATTGTGTTCTAGAAATTTATGGCTTTATATTTTGTTGGGCACTTTTATTTGCATTAAAAAAGAGACAAGATAAGGAGGGGGAATGGGATAAGGAGATTGGGGCATAGGGCGAAGGATCATGGCAGTTTTGAGGAAGGTGAAAAAGATTGCAATTTAGTTCATATCTAGCTCTGATGTTGATGGTGTTAATGAAAAGAGAGAGGGGAGGGGGAAGAAGGGGGGGGGGTTAAAGTGAGCCAAAGGATGAGTTAAGAGGGGGAGGTGGTAAAAAAGGATCATAGCAAGGAAGGGGTACAAGAACAAACAAGCAGTTTTTATCTTACCTTGATATTGATTGGGATTGAAAGAGAGAGGTAGAGAAGAAACCAGAAAGAAAGTGGCAATGGGTAGGGAGGGGGGGGGGGGGAGGATAAACGTGAAGGAGGGTGGGGAGGGGGTGCGGACAGAGGAAGAGATGGGCTGGTTTTGGCAGTGAGAAAAAGAAAAGAACACTATTGTTTCATATCTACCTCTGATGTTACTTGGTTAAGAGTGAGGTGGTTTTCAAAGATTTTAGGGAGAAATAAAATTCTTTCATAGTATTTTGGTTTGCTAGATGTTGACGATGGAGGAAGGTAAGAGAAATTATGAGAGGGTGTGTGGATTTTGGAGTTTTTTTTAATGAGGAGGGGGGTTGTCTTTTTAATAATACCTTCTATTGTTTGAGATCAAGATAAATTAGAGGGGTGGACTGGAAAAGGGATTGGAGTGAGAGAGATAGAGGCAGACAGAAGATAGAGAGAGAGAAAGACAGACAGAACGAGATAGACAGAAAGAGAGAGAGAGAGAGAAAGGGGGAAAATAGATGATAAGTGGAGGTAGCCTCATTTGAGGAAAACTTTATGATCTAGAACACGAAGTGATGTCACTCCGATAACACATCAAATTTACTCTAGTGACAAGGTCTTCTGGCGTTTATGATTACGTTTCATTTTACGTCCGTCTGGCAACTTGCCAAAGATGAAAGTTGCTTTTGATTCTCTCCTGCTCTCCCTGTCTCGCTTGTGTTTGCACCATTGTTTACTACCGATCCTTCTGTTATGTTTGTTTCATTTCGTTCAAGAGTCTCCGATTTCTTTTCGGAAAAATTTAATCACCTCATGAGATAGAACATCGGGGTGCATTCTCACAGAGAGATAATCTATTAATGAATGAATTTATTTCTTATTTCTTACCAAAACATGTGACTTGACAAAATATTTTGTTGCGTTTTTGTCATGAATGGGAGCTAGAGTGATGTTATTCTGTTATTAGTGAAGGGGGCTGGTACCTTGTACTACCATACTGCAAGAATTATAAGTGAAGAAAAACATGAGGTTCTTTCTTTCTTTCTTCCTTCCTTCCTTCCTTCTTTCTTTCTTTCCTTCATTAGTGCGTTCTTCCATTCTTTCCTTATTACTTACTTTCTTTTGTTCGTTAGTGCATTCTCTCATTCTTTCCTTATTACTTTCTTTCTTTTTTCTTCTTTCATTTGCTCTTTCACTGATTTCAATTGGCTTTTGTCACATGTTTCTTGATAAGGTTATGTTTGTCTTTTGTTGCCCCCCCCTTGCCATATTGTCTCTTTGATTTGTGGTCCAACCATGCAATATTTCTGGATTATTTGTTTTGTTAACTTATTGGAGTCCATTGTGTTAAAAGACATTGAAATATGCAGATTCCGATGAGCATTTTTACTGTTAAGATGCATTGTCAAAGCAAAGTACATTTTTGCCTTTAAAGTGATTGGTTAACATTGGTTTGACTTTTTAAAAATCTGAGCTAGAAGGTCACACTTGTCACCTGTGTCTGTGATATGTTACAAAAATGAAGCCCAGAAAAAATTGCGTTCGAAAATAATTATTTAGTGCTTCAAAAATTGAAATATAAAGTGACCGAAAACACCATCTTAATTTCATCCCATACACTTATGTGTACTTTTTAGGCGTCTATAAGACGCCTATTTACAAAATCGGGGTTTGCCTTGTAGTTTTAGCTTCTCATTCTCAATAATGGTTGTTTTCAGGGTTTATTAGTTCTAATACATGCACTTGTACACATGTTTCATCTTGGTTTGAGAATTTTTTTAATCGGCTGCTCACAAAGTTAAACAATAACTTTAATGAAATTTATGATATACAATCTTAGTTTTCTAATAAATGAAGATAAATTTTGGTTCAGACTGTAGCACTTCATAATCCAGTAATTTGTACAGTTTGGGGTAACTTAAAAGTTTTTTCAAGCACCCCCCTCCCCTCCCCCTCCTTAACTGTGGTGGTCTTGACACAGTCATGTACGTGATTCAGACTCTATTCAATTTTGTATTCATGAGAGATTTACAGTCCTTCACATTTTATGAAATCAGCAAGTGCGGAAACACTCCTTTCTGCACCACGAAAACAAAACTTGGATGCAGTTTCCGTGATGGACCGAGGTTTCTGAATTTTAAAGGCCAAGAAGATAGGAGAGACATGTAATCTGGGGCAAAGATGCGGAAATCGATACAAATTAAATTCTGGGTGGGTGAAAACAGGAGGATATTCATTTCTTGATGAGTGATGCATATATACTGCCGTTTTGGCGTCAGGCCAAGCTTCGAGTTTCCATGATTAAAAGTAGTGACATTTACATACTAAGTTGGGAATCAACTGCATCCATTTGTCTCTTTTAATCACTCACTATCTTGTCAAAAATTCAACCTTGCCATTCCAAAATTGACAATTTCACAAATTAATCTTTTTAAATAACTACATTTGAAGTCACTTATACGACAAATAACCAACCGTATAAGTGACATTGGCACAGATGTGACATGCTCTTCGCAACTTTAAAGCTGAAGGAACATAGTTGCACCAAACAATAATTTTATGAGAAAATCTTTTAATCAAGGTTAATTGTCACCAGTATCATGGCAGATCTAAATTTGGTGCTTAAAGAAATCTAACTTTGTGAAATCTTGAAATATAAGCTGAAAAACTACCACACTGAAGATCACCAACACAGAAAAGAATATGTGGGACAGTGTATTATTATTTTTTGAAAAAAGCCTGATATCTAGCTAGAACGCCACAGTGGCGTACAGATGGGGCGGGGGCCCCAAATATTTCACGACCAAAAAAAAAGAGACAAGGAAAGAGAGAAGGGTGAAATATATTATTTTCTGAATATTATGCCAAAATCTTTAAAAAATGGGTCTTTAGAATAAAAATGTCAAAATCTTTGCTCGCTCACTTCTTTCACTTTTAATGTTTTATAAATTTTGCCTGATATGCCAAATCTGGCCCCTTTAAAATTTTTGGCTCATTACGCCACTGGAATGCCATGCTTTTTTGTCCATGTCTCAGCAATTAAATACTTTCTAACATTTCCTAACAAATAGAACAGTCTACATTTCATTTATACTTACAATAACTTTGAGTGTTATTTCATTGGATTTTGTTTGAAATCCTATTCAGATCATTATCACAACTGGCTTAATGTTTAAGACAAACTAGTTCCTTAGTTTTTAGACAGAGATGACAAAACAGTCATTTTCAGGACTACTTATCGACATGGTGTATCTGCAACCATCTTCTTCACCAGGACACCATTTTTATGAAAGGGTAAAGGGTCTTGTTTGTGAAAGATTTTGCGAGAAATAAAGATCAGTATCTGCCTTAATATGCCACTGTGATTGGGAAATAAACGTTTGTATTGTTTGTGAGAAGCTAATGTAAATGCGAGTGCCATGGTAGGTGCCATGAGATGAATTACAACAGGAAGGCAAAAGATATTCGTTTGAACCAACCTAGTCTAAATTTTTTCAATTTGATATTGCTGATTGACAAAAATGATTGAAAATCTAATACTGATTGTAGAAATGGGAACTATTGATCTCCCATTGCCCAAATTGGGAAGATATATTGACTTTGGAACTAGTTTTGACCGGCGGAAGAATTAGGGCTATTTTACTGTTTCAGTTGATGAATTTGATCATGTCATAGTTATCATAAATGGCAATTTATTTCTGAAATGAGCTGGCTACGATATCCTTTTTTGGTCAGATATAGAATGTCGGAGATACACACAAGTCTATGGAGAATGTTTTACGCGCGAGGCACCTGGTATGGAACTGTTCTACTTGTTACCAATAGAGGGCTCACTATGAAGTTGGAGTTGGTGCCACATCAAGCGATTGAGTCATGAGAATGCTACTACCAGTATTACTGTAAGAAAGTAAAGAAGAGAGAGAGATGTGACAAAGACAGATGAGAGTGGGAGAGAAAGAGGGGGGGGGGGTATGTGAGGGTTTGTATGGTTTGTAGGTTTTATGGCAAAGGGTATAAGGTAATGAAAGAGAAACACAAGGAGATACAGATGGAGACAAATACACACACACACACATACAGAGAGAGAGAGATAGAGACGATTTCAGCATTTAGCAGCATAGCCAAGGTAATATTTGAGGGTGGACACTCAATGGGGAGAAACCATCATACGTGTTGGCGCCCTCTTGTGGTCAGAAGCTGCCATTTTTTAGGTGGGAAGAATCCGTAGAGTACATTTTAGTTCTAAATGCTTCCCTCTCTGGAATGGTTGACTTATGCATTTTTATTTTTATATTTAAGAAGGAATATTAAATTCAATTAAAAATAACTAAAGATTTTTAAAAAGATTAAAAAAAAAAGATCTTGGGTACCACTTAAACAAGCTGTGTTTGAAAATGCAGAATATATTTCATTGAGCAAATTAAGAATGCATGATATATTAATCGAATATATTTTTTTATATGCCAGATTTGATTTTTAAACTTGGTTCTTTGATTCAATCTTTCATTTACTGAAATTAATGGATGTTGTATTAAAGTAATCTAACATTATTTCATTAGTTTTTTAAAATTGTTTTGGTATAAATCATGCACTTATTGATAAACTAAACTTTGCAAAGTAAAGGTTGATAGGCATTGATTTTATTTGTATAATAACTATTCATTGTCACAGTGTAATGAAAAAGAAATCACTTGCTAACTGTATAATGACATTCTAATTGCAATGTGCTATATATAACTGCATTCAAGATGCTGTGTAATTACATTTTAATGACTATCTAATTACTTCTAACTTTGATACAACAAACCCATTTTTCTCCCTCGTTTCTGCTATAATAATTGTGTAATCAGTTATATGCAGCACAAGTACAGTGACATAGAGTGAAATTTATCAACAGCTTCACCTTGGCATAAGCGAAAATTTTTGAGCATATTTTGATATACACCACACTCCCCACCACCGTTTTGGCTATTCACTTATTAGAACAAGACTGACAATGATTTGCAGTGGATACATGCACCTCTTTTACAGCACCCCCCCCCCTATTCATCACATATGAAGGCAACAGAAAGCACCCTTTTGCATACCAAAGCTTAAACTCTAGATGAATTTGCAACTTTTTTTTACCAATTAACAATTAAAGTTACCTCTGATTATTTTGCTACTGTTAGAAAATGTTTAAGTCTGATTTAATTCCTATTATTTTATTTTTGTTTTGTTATACAGAGATGGAGAAGGAGGTATTTCAAGATTAAAGGAAGGAACCTTTACTATGCGAAAGACAGCAATGTGAGTATATAATCCTTGTTTATTTTTTTCCATGGAGGCAGGAAGCATACCTGCCAACTATTCCTATTTTGGCAGAATTTTTCTGATTTTTGAACTCCAATTCCGAATTCCGATTTTTAGACTTAGCATTCCGATTTTTGGGGTAAGTCAGTATTGTGTGGAATAAAACAGCAGTGTGTGATTGCGTACTGATGTTATCCAGGCTAGTTCTTGAAAAGATGGTGTAGAATTTAGATCTTGACTTAATTTCTTGAACATACTTGCATCAAAGTTTATATCTTACAGTCACAGACACACACTTATCCACACTCACCGGAGCAGGGGAAGGGGGGGGGGGGGAGGCGCCCCTACTGAGGCGCTCCGTGCCGTCATAGCTTTGATACTGATTTTTTATTATCAAAGGTTGGCAGGTATGAGGAAGGGTTCCATGACATTTGCTCCTGCGACAATTGCTCGCTGCAAATTCCACACATTATTGGAACAACCACCTTCAATCCTGGATTTAACACTATACCCTATCCTAAACCTCACCCCAAACCTAACATTAAACCCTTTTGCAACCCTAACCCTATATCTTAGATGAAATTAAGCCCGGAGTAATTGTCACTGGAGCAAATGCCTTGTCGCCATAGGAAGAAAAGTTTTATTCATGATAAATGTTAAAATGGCTTGCTATACATTTTGGCATAAACAGACTAAATTGATCTTGCGTTTGTACCTGAAAAAGTTACGTTTAATCACATCTTAAATGAAATCAATCGCAAGTCCTAAATATGCGTGTATGATTGGCTCAAAAACAAGTTGCGTTTGATTTTCTGAAGTTTTGTTTGATTTCATCTGTTTATGAAATCGGCCCCAGGCGTGACAGACCCTTTAAAAAGTTTATTGTAAAAAAGAAAAAAAATTAAAAAAAATAGCGGTGAAGGGTTGAGGAAAATCCATTAAAGACTTCATAAGTTATTAGAACTTCAGATTTTTAATATGTGATGTCATATGCGAGCAGCTTCCCCCATATATCGTGTAGTAAACAAAAAATAAATGAAATGTTATTTACTCAAAAAATTGAAAAAGTTTTATTTTATTGTGCGTTCAGTATATTAACAGAAAAATCATCTCACACCCACTCATGGAAGAAACAAATTATCAGTCACCATGCACCGTTAAATAATTGAAATTTATACATTTTATATTACGTAACATATGGGGCAGCTGCTTGTATGATGTCGCAAAAAAAAAATATTCTAATAACTTTCTAAATCTTTAATGGATTTTCTTTAAACCTTCACCAATATTTATCATTATTTTCCTGGTAGTTTCATAACAAACTTTTGGTCTGGTTGAACTTCCTTTAATGGGATTTTGAGGTAAAAAGACTTACAATAAGAAGTCCTTTGACATTTACATTTCACATTTTGACCAAACATCCATGTATGGACATACCCTCTCCTTCCCAAACATTAATAAAGCACAGGAGAAAATGTGAAACAACATTTGAAATGACGAAGCTCTTGCTGTCCCAACACGGCTAATTCGATCTAGAGGACAAAAATCAATTCCTGGAACGTTGAACCCGAGCGAAAGAGCGATGTTTAGCATGTCATGTGATATGGCTAATCGATCGAAGAAAGAGGGCCGCTGGGACATTGGTGGCTTAATCGTTCTCTGTCTTGAAGGTCTCTCTCTCTCAATCTCTTTACAAATCAACTATTCAGGAGAAGTCTGTTGTCGCTGATATCGTGTTTCTATTAAATGTTTCTGTCAACTTTGAGGAAAGTATTGTGTAAGAGAACATTAGGACAACTTCCTAGAAATAGCGATGAGAGTTAGAAGTTTGCCAAGAGGCCTAGTTGATCTTTGTCTTGAAAAAAAAAAGATGAAAACTTTTTTATACTATGCAAATTCAAATTCTCATGATTGCAATGTGTTCTTGTGAGTATCGGTCTCCTTTTTAGTCTGCAATTACCAGAAGATTACTTCAGAAAATTGCTTGAAAAAACAATTCCAGGTCTGGGTAGAATAAACAGTAAACAGCATAGGAAATTAACTAAATGCTTGTTTAGAAAATCTGCACATACAAGATACAAGGGAATATTGTAAGCTTATAAAGTTTGACCCTAAATGAGTAATTTTGGTCCATTTCTATTCCAGGTAAAATGAGCGTGAATCTAGGTCATTTGATACTTTTTTCCCCTAGGAACAGAGCCCCAGCTGATGATGATGATAATATTTTCATATGTCCAGTGTAACCACTTCTGTTTCAAAACCAGCGGGCAATGCATGCCATGATATGCTAGTGTTACCCTTCTCTTATCTAAATGCTAAGTGCCAAGCTTGATGGCAGGAAGTAGCTTTGTTTAAGCCTTTGGTATGGCTCAGCTGGGGATTGAACCCACTACCTTCCATTTATGAGACAAGTCCTCTACCACTGGGCCACCAAGGAATCCCTGGAGCCACCATGACCAGTTTGTAATGAGTGAACAAATGAAGTAAACACAAAAAAACAGTTTAAGCGACTCCATTTTCCTCTTTAAATTGGACATGTTTTTAACAACAAAGCTCTTGTCATGATACAAATTGACATATATACAGATGGTGAATGCGGCCAAGACAGCGAGCCATCGACTGAGATACGATACGATACGGCGAGCGATGGGATTTCTCTCCTTTTAATGGTGCCGACCGATATCATTAGGGACGATCTATTTTGCCTCGTTTATCTTCCTGAGACGAACCCCTTCGGGAAAGGAGGTGGCGTAGAGTCAATGACGCAGAAATCATTGTCTGGGACCGAGGAGGATTATGAGGGGGTTGCATGGCATGGCACAGATAGTTGTTTACCGTATAAATGGGAATAGATGGAGATTTGATATGAGAGTTGACTTTAATGGGAGGAAAAAGAGGGAAATGGATTTCGGTAGATGAAGGGCAGCAGGTTTCAAGAAGAGGGAGAAGATTTTCCACAAAATATGCATATTGCCTAAAAAAAAAAACATATGGACTAACTGTTTAACAGATAAATGCAATCTAATAAAAGATGAGGAACCTTTTAAAAAGTATAGCTTCTCTAGCTTACCAATTAAAGAGAAAAAGATGAACAAGAGACGCCAGTTTGATAAGTAGGAAGAGGGAAAAATGAAGAAAAGAAGATAAGGAAAGTACTAGAAATACAAAGATGGATAAGTGCATAGGAAAAAAAGGAAGGGAAGAAAGATCTTTTTTATACTGTAAGTCGATAATGGAAGATGAAAAGATAGATGGGGAGGGGAAGGAAGAAACTGTTTTATTCTCATCTTTCTGTTTGTTTCTGTTTCTCGGTGTCTGTATGTGTGAGAGAGGAAGGTGTAAAAACTAAAAAGCATTGAAAAGTTAACTCTGTAAGATAAAAAAGGCTTTAATGTGAATTTATACAGTTTATCTCATCTGATCATGCTTTCCTGTGCCATGTACCACATACTAGTAACACTGATGAATAAAAGAGCAACTGAGTTGCACTTATATAACTTTGGGAACACTGCTTAGTTCCATTGCAAAGTTCATTGAACGGGACAATGAAAGTGTTTTGAATTGTGGAACGTGCCACTCCAAGGCTTACCTCAATCACTTCTTGATCACTTTTTTTCTCTCTAGAGAAAGGATTAGAAAGGGAGTTTCTAATCATTCTGTCCGTGATGTAGATCGGATCATTTCTTGCTTGGAGCCCAACATGGGTTTTCTCTTGGCATTTGTCCAGGCAGTTTAAAGATGAAGTACCGGTATAATGTTGGAAGAACCTCAAAAAGAATGTGTTACCGATTTTTATTTAAAGCTCGTCAGAATGCTAAATAAAAAGGCAAAATTTGAATGCTGTAAGGTTTTTTTTTATTTGAAAATAAAGGCGGTGAGTAATTTTGTTCAGAATTGAAAATTAAAATCCTAATCCTATTTTACAGGAATGGTCAGTGCTGTATATTAAAGCCAAGTCTAAAGCTATTCATCTCACGATGTTACGATAAAGAAATCGCCATTATAGACCCAGTCCGGAGCTAAAAGTGAAATTGACACATGAGAAATATATAAGCTACATAGTACAACAATGTAAGTTTTATGCATATTCACCGCTTGACAGCTGAGTATTTTTCTTAAGAAACACTAATCTGATTATGAAGAATAATGAGAAATTATTCAGAATTGAGAATCTGTAAGAAATTCTTGTCTGATGATTAATAAGACATTGGTAAAAGAAATACATCGTTTTAAAAGTTCATGTTAATTATTGGAATAGTACATCCAGCTATCAGTGATATTTAAAAAATGCGGTTTTAATCCTCAAAACAGTACATCATGCTATCAATGATATTTACTGTTTCTGTTGTTCTTGTTAGGAAAGCGGTAGCATTTGCTCATCTAATTCTTTTATAATGATTGATAAATGATTAGACAGTCATAAACAATTCATGGTTAAAAAATCATTTTAATCATTGAAACGGTACATCCAACTATTACTAGTCCTAGTAAAAAAATAATGTGGTTTCTTTCTTTCTATGAGGGAAGGACTTATCATAATTATTATGCTCATCTAATTGATTGATACGACAGTAATTATACTACTTTGGAAATACATTATAATCATTGAAATAGTACATTGCACCATTAATGATGCTATAATCATGTGGTATTAGTGGATTTATCAGATGACAAGATTGAGGAAAGTATCTCCAACAGTTCTTTTTCAATGCCAATGATTTAAAACACAGATACAAATGACTATGTGAATACTAATTGATTTAAAGCACTGAAATATAATTATTCTCATGTAATAATACTCAAATAAAACATTCATGGGCACAAAACTTTGTGTTTTCCTCAAGAAAGGAGAGTGAAAACATCGCTGCCATAAGCCATTGGGATATTATTTTTTACTTGTGGGGGAATTGTGGTTTAGTGGTTATTACTCTCGTCTTTTAATCGGAGAGATATTGGTTGATTCCCAGCCATGGTGTGTTTTCCTTTAGCTTTTAGCAAGAAATATACCCACATTGTGCTGCACTGACCAAGGTGAGGTGAATGGGTACGCTGTAGGAAGAAATTCCTTGAATGCTTCAGCGCCTATATGGCAGCACAGCTAAAGCCGGGATAATAATAGCAGCACTTTGTATCCTCGGGTAAAAAGCGCTCGATAAATCCTGCTAGTATTATTATTATTATTACTTAAATTTATTTCTATTAACAAAAAATTCTTGTTATGGATGGTTTTATCAAATTTTTTTTTAAATGATGGATATTAATCTAAAGTAGATATGATATTAGTGATGTAGAGATCTTCTGTAATTTTATAACTGTAGGTCTGAGTCAAGTTATGTCAGTACTTCTTGCATTGTATTATCCTAGAGGCTGTTTCATAAAGCTGTTCGTAAGTTAAGAGTGACTTAAAGAACGACTTGTGATCCTTTCTTGTGGTTAATGATATTCACCATTAAATGTTCATTGGGGCATTTTCACGGTAACTGACATTACACGGCACAATGTTTTCACACCTTTCATTGTGTGTATCTCTAAAACAACAAATGATGGGAGTTTGCTTTTGATAGAGTTAATAAAGTGAACCTTGCTGTATAACCTGATACTAGGTTTTCCTATGTAACCACATTTTTTTACGCATCAGCAAGCAAAAATGTGTCGGTAACTGACATTACGCAAAAGGACATGCAATTTCAGGGTGTTCATTAAAATTGAAATATCTCATGTCCCTGAGTAGATAGAGTAATAATTTGAATATGTAAATATACCTCTGTTACTAGGTTAAGATGTGTCAAAATATTAAACAATTCGTTTTTGTCTTTTGGGGGCTATGATAATTTTTCCACAACCATGCTGGTAACTGACATTACGGTAACTGACATTACACTTAATTTGCCATAGAGATAACACATGGAAGTCAAATGTGTGGAATCATTGCATTGTATCTTCTGTGCAGAGCTTCACATGAAAGTGAGCTTGATGTGGAAGTATACCCGAGTTTCTAGGAACATTTCAATGAAAAAACTTTTTCTTTTTCTTAATTCCTTTCTTTGATTTGAACATTTTTATCATTACTTGTCGGTAACTAACAATACACATTAACATTTACCAGTGCTATATGATTTTCAAAGGCATAATTTTCTTGGTACTTATATGTAAGGCTTTTTAAAATCATAAAAGTTTCATAATACTTCACATTTTTAATTATCAAAAGATAAGATATGTATGTTTTACTTACTCGGGGGGGGGGGGGGGGGGTCATAGCAGCTACATGTTTTCCTATAGTAATTTAATATTGCATTGACTGTACACATGGATTTCTCTGACTATACACCCATAATATATTCATCAGTTTTATATTGACTTTTTAAACCTTTTCCTTCTCCAACCTCCCCCTCCCCTCAAAAAAGGCAAAATAAATAAGGGTCTCCTCCCCTAGGCTACATGTACCCCTCCCCTGAATCTCATGCAGCCATGTAGTTTTATTGATTTCTATTCTGGTCAGTGCAAGCGATGCTTGTTCATATCTGTCGGATTTCAATTCTCTTCATAATTTGTTTAATCATTTTCTTTGCTAATTTCTTTTTTAAGCTGTCAAAAAAGAATAAACTCCAGCTTCTAAACTGAAACTGAACTATTTGTAAATTAGAAAAAAAAACCACAGTTTTAGTAGATCCATGCAACATTGATCAGAACTGTCAAATTTCACTTTTCATCTATACTTGTAAACCAAAAACAAAATTGTATCACACATCCACACTACTAACAGGTATAAAAACCAGGAATTTAAAGCGAGGCAATGCTCAAAAGAATCCTAGAAACTAAAAAAGGGACCCTGGAAATCCCCTTCATCACAATGTTAAGCTTAAAAAATGTTGCAGATTTAGGCAATAGGTTGGGAAAAGTACCCCCTACCCCCCCCCCCAAAAAACCAACAAAAAATTGTCTGATACAATTAGGTACTTGGTGCATGTACAAAACAATTTCATAGTAATTTTTTTTTGCCTGATGGGAATGCAACTTCCTTCATAATTTCATATAGTATTCCTTGTGAACTATACCTTTTAAAAGTCAATAGCAAGCCCCTTCTGGTGTGACTTTTAAAGTGAAAGACTTAGATAAACAAGTATACAATATTTCTTCACCATAAAATTGACCACATATTTGCATTTCAATATTGGTAACCAACGTTTTATCATGGTAACTGACATTACATCTCGGTAATTGACATTACATTTTCCACTTGGTAACTGACATTACATATATTTAATGGTACCCTATGGCTTCATTGTTAATTGGTAATCTTGAATTTTGGTGTAGAAGGGAGGGGTGTTACCTAGAGAGGAAATCTACCAAGTTTCATTTAATATATCCTCTTTTCCAGGAAATTAGAAAAAAAAGTTCATGTTTTCGGTAACTGACATTACATACCATATCACATACTTTATCAATGTTTTTTTATCAGATGAATGAATTACTGGTGTTCCTTTCTGTGGGATTTTAAAAAGTGTTATAATAGCAAGCTAAATCACAGGCGAAAACATCATGATCAAACCTGTTCTTTAAAAATCTGTCAAAACAAAATATGTATCAATATACTATTTTCAACACTAATTTGTATCCATACTTTGGCAGCCATTTTGAAATAAAAAATGGCTGCCAGAGTCGGAAATTTTTTTGTCTCGGAAACTTCAGGTCTTGTTTTATTAAAAAACATAAAGCATTTGACATGAATATCAACTTGATTTTTTTGCCTCTGTGTCCATCTGTGGTGAAAATGCCCATTGGTGATTGTTTAGCGCGAAAGAAAGGATCACCAGTTGTTCTTAAAATCGTTCTTAACTTACGAACAGCT
The DNA here is from genome assembly GCF_037042905.1 of Lytechinus pictus. Taxonomy (NCBI): domain Eukaryota; kingdom Metazoa; phylum Echinodermata; class Echinoidea; order Temnopleuroida; family Toxopneustidae; genus Lytechinus; species Lytechinus pictus. The sequence goes on from NC_087260.1 coordinate 19,316,153, forward strand.
TTATGAAACACCCACCTGGATTTAATATTGCAAAGAGAATCATGTGTTTACCTAACCTGGGTTGAGTGTGGCGATTATACAATAATGTATTGCTAAAGAATATTAGTGCTGTGGCGGGAGTTGAACCCTGTACCTTATGCTTCACCGTACAGAGACTTCTACACAAACCATATGACCTCTGTATTACCATCAGTAATTTTATAGAACTATCATACTCTTTGTTAGTTACTCTAACATGTTATATGTAGGGATGCTTTGTTACACTATCCATGAAGGTACGAATGAAACAACATGCCTATCGTTGAAGTTGAAGTCATAAGTAATTTTTAGTGCTCAAGTCAACAAATTTTAATGATTTTGACTTATTTGGGTGACTTGTGCTCCTGTCGCTTGTGTTGTAGGAAAACCAGAATAAAAAAAGATAATGACTTTTTGATTATGATCTTTTCTTGTAATTTCTCTATTGTTCAGGCTATTTTCTGTCTGAACATTGTCAAGTGAAATGCAAATGTTTCACTTGACAAAGGTTAGAAAGGAAAAGTTACAAAGTCAAAGGAAATTCCACCCTTGAAATTGCGTCTCCATCACGTTGGCGTTTGGTGGCCGACCATATTCATGTTGGCTTAGAAAGGATATCCCTTGATGCATACAAACCCCCCATATCCCTTGATGCATACAAACCCCCCATGCCTTATGCAAACACCATCGCTAACACCAGGCAGCGTAAATAGCAGTTAATTTGCAATTCATATTGAGCTGGAATACACGACGATGCATTTTCTTTAGAAGGTGAGAAGTCATTTGGATGAAGGTGATACGCCGTATAGATTTCAGAAGTGTAGATATTTGTTGAGGGGGCGGAGTGGCACAGTCTTTTTCGATTCAAAATGCCATGTCGTGAAAATTGATAGATTGCAGGGGAAAAAACAACAAAAAATCTCATAATTATTTGGTGGCTTCATGCAATAGAACATGCCAAGAAAGAACCCATTTTTTTTTTAACTTTTTCTGTTTTTGTTTTAATTGGGAAAAAGGAAGAACATTGAATATTAAAAACACTGTCTATAGTTGATATCATGAAGCTCTCGGACTCTCTGGTATAAGCAGTGTGCACAATAGGAATTCGAATTTATTGATTACAATCTGACTTATTTAAATTTCAAATGATACCAAAATCATAAGACCTGTGAAAGTAATAGTGTTTTTATATTCTAACACAAAAAGGGGTGCTGGATTATACATCTGAGTATAACTTTTTGAGTGAACATTTCTCTTAGCAATGAAATGAAATACTCAAGTTTAAATCAAACTTTTTTACCCCTTCCCCCAAAAACCAATATACAGTATCAATATCAATGCATACATGTATGATTATATTTAATGATACAACTGAGAACTTACATATAAACAAAATGTACAAACATAGAATATATCACTGCCAAGCTGTCATTATTGATTTCTGATATTTGATATATATTTTTTGGTTAATGGAAGGTTAATGTATTTGCTGTGCGTAAAATGATATGAGTTAAAAGGCTTTAGTCTAAACAGATCATGCCATTTCATTAAAAAAAAACCCATTGTTCATGTGAGGAGGACTATTATATGTCACTTACAAAACAATTTTCTAAATACGTACAGGCACTGAGAAAGAGCTTTTATTGACCAAACAGTTATTTTTCCTCCCGAGAAGTGTGACTCTGTTCTGAACCACATCATCTGGAAGATAGCCATCTTCTAAATACAGTTTCATCGTTAGAGTGGGTGTAAGCTCGTGTATCTTATTACCTTTGTCAGAGATAACAGAAGAATCATGACTCGCGGGACCACAAATTAATTGTCATACATCAATAGAAGTTTGAGAGATAGATTGATCTTTGCTGTTGACATCGCTCATGTGCATGTGACTATGGATGCACGTGGGTTGTCGCCAGCCAACGCCTGCCCTTCAGAGGCATCCACTGATTCAATTGATTCAATTGTGTCGTGATTTTTAAACCCAAGGGATTTTGATATTGATATCATGATGGCTGGAATGTATAATAGGATTGGGAAGGCTGACTTTGATTTGTTATAATTCCAATACCCCTAACCCTAGGTAAATTGCCACTTGGTCTATGCCCACTTCGTCTACCGTTCCTTTGGTCTCTTCCCCTTTGTTTTAATTCTCATTCGTCTACAGCCGTTAGTGTATGTATCATTTGTCTATTTTCCAGTTAGGCTGTTAGGCTATACACACTTAGCTAATATCCACTTGGTCTTACACCACAGGAATGGATCCAGAATTTTCCAAAGAGGGGGGGGGGGCATTTTTTGCTGTAAAAAATAACAAGCCCCCCGCCAAAAAAAGTCTTCAATCACAATCAATGGTGATTTATATCAGGAAAAAAATTGACAAGCAAAAAAAAGTCTCACTTGCGTCAACACAACATATTACCCTAAAAATATTTTTAATGCCTTTAAAGGGGGTGGGGGGGGGGGGCACCGGCCAGATGTGACCATACCTGGATGATCCACCACTATAACACCACTAATGGGGCGTTGCAAGAAACGTGCAATTGATCGCAAGTCAATTTTAGGTCCAAAAATAAATTGAAATTTGTAATTGATTGATGGCCTGCTTCTTGCATCAACAAGTATAAATTGATTTGCTTTAGTTAAAATTGATCCATCACTCATAAAGTTGCTTTTGAAATTTGCAATTGATTGCAAATATTTTCTTGCAACACCCCCTTTAATAGTCTATATAGTTAGATGATCATTTTAAGGACCAAATTCAGCAAAGTAAAAAAAAAGGTAGACAATGTGAAATTAGACCAACTGGGCATTAGACTAAATGGATATTAGACTAAAGTGTAGTATAAGCTCAATGGCAGTTAGAACGAATTGATTTCAGACCAAATAGATGTATAGCTCATTTATTGACTGGGCTGCACAGTAAAAACAGCATTTACAATTTTTATTCAATGTTTAGTATATAAACCTAACAGTTGTTTAAATCAAAAAAGTGTTTGAAATCTCAAAGAAAGTTTGATCTTTAATAATTAGTTCTTGATAAATTTAGCATGGTTGTTTAAACCATTAAACGACTTGTAATGATCATATGGTTAGAAAATTGGAAGAAAAAGATAAATGCTTTATTGAATTGAATTGAACTGTAAACAGCGTTGTATGAACTTTTAAACATCGTTTCTGCTGTGTGGGCTTGATCTTATCTGGGTTCCCTTTCAGCTGTAGATATGAACATAGTTTACCTTGTAAAGCCAATAACTTTTATTAACAAAAGAGATATATTTAGAAGCAAGATCTCTCAATCTGAGATCTGCTTGGTCCTGTCTTACAAAAAGTTGGGATTGATTTATGAAATAAAAGTCAAAGTGTGATTGATCAATTAGAAATTAAGATTGATTGCAATGTGAGTTTGATTTGAGTCTATTGCAACGTATTTGGGAGATGCGACCCTGGGATCACTTTCACCGGTAGATATGGAAGATATGGAGGTGGTTTGGATTGTAAAACCAATGACATTCATTAGCAAAGAGATAAATTTTGAAGCCAGGGCCCCGTCTTACAAAGAGTTGAGATTGATCCGATCAATCGTAACTATGGACCAGCAACGTCAACATGCATGTTTGTTCAAAAAAATTCTAGATATGAATGTATATCCATAAATTCATTGATTTCTTGACAATTTGGTGCGTTCTCCTTTGTTTACAAAGGATATTTTGCAAATTGACACTGATGGATTTCCATAGAGTTACGATTGATTTGATCAATCGTAACTCTTTGTAAGACGGGGCCGGATCTCTCCAAATCAATAGCTATCGATTCTGAGCTTCTGTCCATATGAAAGATGTGTCTTGAGCTTTCATACGGAAAGGGGTGTATTATGCTGACCCTGTATCCTGAAAAAGACTTGAAATAACTATCATACAAAATTGCATTGAGGCCAGCTAGACATGCTGTCCCCAGTGTAACCCATTTTATACCTACACCTCAAGCGTTATTGGCTTTGGAGTGTGGGATGATCATTCTCATCATGTTAAGATTTATGAAAAGATGATATAGTGTTTGGAAAAGAGGCCTACACTCTATGGCCCGTATTCTGAAGTCAGGTTTTTTAACTTAGACCATGGTCTAACTCTGTGCTAAAATTATGGGAAGCCAGATGTTTCAAAATTTTGTTGGCAGTGAATGCTTGTCATGTTTACTGTGCTCTTTACTAATTGTTTACCGGTATTTGATGAAGACAACTGTGAAATTTATCCTTCCCAGACAGTTAATAATGTTTTGGGAGTCAAATGAGCTGATACATTAAACCTCTACTGTTAGAGATTTATGTAACAACTGGCTTTCCATAGTTAAACCACAACTTAAAACCAGAGTTTGAATTAAACCCAACTTCAGAATACGGGCCTATAAGTATTATATAATGATTATTTGTCATAAACATCTTCCATTCCGAGAGGATAGTAGCTTGATTGTTATATCAATATCCCTTTTTATTCAAGATTATGTAACACATATTTTGTAAATTTTCATTTCTTTCTGACCAATTAAAACTAGCAAATTTTTTTTAAAATCATTGAGATCATTCTTTATTATTTTCAGTTAATCTTTTTTTTTCCTTTTTAATATCTATCCTTGATTATCAGGTCAAAATAATAGTCTGTATGACAAGTGTATGTACAACTGTACCATTATTATAGTAACCTATTCCTTCAAGTTTGTTAGGTGCACACACTCTTTCTCTCTCCCTCTCTTTCTTACGTGCTCTCTTTCTTTTCTTATGTTTTACACACTATTGTTTTTCTTTATTTACTTCAGTCTGAAATATTTGAAGAGGTTGATCTGACAGATGTAAGCGTTGCCGAGAACAGTACCAAAAATGTTAACAATAGTTTCAGGGTAAGTCATCATTTTCAAATAATATTGTTAGGGGCCTTTATCATATCCACAAAATTAAACAATCAATGGCCATATACAGTGCGTCCCAAAAAAAACTATACACTTTTGAAATGGCTGCCAAATAAAAAATTGTAGCACTTTGGGGAAAAAGACTTACATATATGGAAAGCCAATAAAGTCAACTTTCAAATGACACCAAAAAGTTGGGAAACTATTCAGGCTTGAGCGAGCACTGCCCACTGAAACAAAGGGTATGAAAATTAGGGTGGGCTGGAATTAGCCTTCCAATTTATGTCAGTTTTTGAGAGGCAGCAAATCCTTTCGAACTTGCAAAGTTAAGGGCGTTGTGATAAATTAATGATCAACCGTGACCAGTTTTGGTTGCATAAGCAAATTTTATAAATGATTAAATTGAACTTTAATGCATGAGTGAACACAAATTACACTTTTTGGGCAGCATTTCAACTTTATTATTTGGATATCTTTTTGGGCAGCATATCAACTTTATCATGTGGATTTCAGCAATGTGTTCATGGGAGTCGGGAGAATAGGGGGTGAGATAGGACTTAAGTGGGAGAAGTAGGTTGATGGAATAAGGCTCAACAGAACATTCAGCCCCTGCCCCCTCCCTCTTTCCCGCCCTCCCCTCCTGTTGAGAGACCAATGGCTATTGTCATGTACGCGTGAAGTCCAGAGCAGAATGTTGATTTAATGATTCATTCTGAATCGGGGCATCAACTTTTTCCTATCAATAATTTAATCAACAATTTATCAGTAAATCAACTCATTCAATGTGCAATGTGATCAATCAAACATTCATTTTTTTTCAATTAATTATTTCATTAATCATCATAATCATTAAATTTCTTGGTTATCATTCAATAACAAAACTGACCATCAGCCACCGGTCACTTGGCAGTTATAAGTTTTGAATACGCTACAATCCAGGAAGTGAGACAGAGAGAGAGGGGGGGGGGCTGGGAAATGGTGGTGGAGAGGGGAGGTTACATATGACTTTTAATTTGTAATTTTTAAAGGACAAAAGGAAGAGGAATGCCCTTTTAACCAAGTCTTAGCATATCTCGCCCTCTTGCTTGTAACAGGTACCATCGCATTACTCTGACTCTCACGAACACACTT